>NC_135807.1:9035051-10380051 GCF_964213995.1 Mustelus asterias
AGGACAGTCACCTCAGCACCTCACTGTACCGCAAGCCCACGGATAACCTCACGATGCTCCACTTCTCCAGCTTCCACCCTAAACACATTAAAGAAGCCATCCCCTACGGACAAGCCCTCCGAATACACAGGATCTGCTCAGATGAGGAGGATCGCAACAGACACCTCCGGACGCTGAAAGATGCCCTCATAAGAACAGGATATGGCGCTCGACTCATTGATCAACAGTTCCAACGTGCCACAGCGAAAAACCGCACCGACCTCCTCAGAAGACAAACACGGGACACAGTGGACAGAGTACCCTTCGTTGTCCAGTACTTCCCCGGAGCGGAGAAGCTACGGCATCTCCTCCGGAGCCTTCAACATGTCATTGATGAAGACGAACATCTCGCCAAGGCCATCCCCACACCCCCACTTCTTGCCTTCAAACAACCGCACAACCTCAAACAGACCATTGTCCACAGCAAACTACCCAGCCTTCAGGAGAACAGTGACCATGACACCACACAACCCTGCCACAGCAACCTCTGCAAGACGTGCCGGATTATCGACACAGATGCCGTCATCTCACGTGAGAACACCATCCACCAGGTACACGGTACATACTCTTGCAATTCGGCCAATGTTGTCTACCTGATACGCTGCAAGAAAGGATGTCCCGATGCATGGTACATTGGGGAAACTATGCAGATGCTGCGACAACGGATGAATGAACACCGCTCGACAATCGCCAGGCAAGACTGTTCTCTTCCTGTTGGGGAGCACTTCAGCAGTCACGGGCATTCGGCCTCTGATATTCGGGTAAGCATTCTCCAAGGCGGCCTTCGCGACACACGACAGCGCAGAGTCGCTGAGCAGAAACTGATAGCCAAGTTCCGCACACACGAGGACGGCCTCAACCGGGATATTGGGTTCATGTCACACTATTTGTAACTCCCACAGTTTTGTGGACCTGCAGAGTTTCACTGGCTGTCTTGTCTGGAGACAATACACATCTTTTTAGCCTGTCTTGATGCTCTCTCCACTCACATTGTTTTGTTTCTTAAAGACTTGATTAGTTGTAAGTATTCGCATTCCAACCATTATTCATGTAAATTGAGTCTGTGTCTTTATATGCTCTGTTTGTGAACAGAATTCCCACTCACCTGAAGAAGGGGCTTAGAGCTCCGAAAGCTTGTGTGGCTTTTGCTACCAAATAAACCTGTTGGACTTTAACCTGGTGTTGTTAAACTTCTTACTGTGTTTACAGACCTTGCCAGCTTTTAATTTCCTTTACAAGAATCCAAATGGTTGAGTTCATTGAGTTTTTTGATACATATTTCAGCTAAATAAAATAAATGATAGCCATTTGTTGGTTCATTCCTCAGTGCAATGCCTTAACCAATCAGAGTCAAGCTGCCTGGTTTAAATTTTCAAACAATGCCTGGCAGTTAACTGTCAGTTAGCATTATCTATTACATTCTCCATGGCAATGCTGCTACCAATCACAGTTCACTTGGCAGCCAATCAGCACTCTCTTATACATTATAAAGTTGTTGTTTCCCCTGGTGTGGCCAAATGGGCCACCAATGATGGTGATTGCAAAGCATAATGGGATAGGATGGCCAAGTGTGTGTAAAAACTGAGACAAACAGGCTGCAGCCCTAAATGAATATTGGACTGAGACAAGCGGGCCGCAGCCTTAGACATTGGGAATACACAGAAATAGGCCATCCCGAAGACAATGGACACTCTCTGCTCAAACATACTTAATATAAGGTAGGTCTATTCAAAAGAAGTTGTTCTTGAGTCAGTTGGTAAATGTCCTCAGATTTTTGTACGGTGGAAAAATCATCCCTATCAAAAGACAAACATTTTTTTCTCTCTCTGACCACCCCCCCCCCCCCCCCCCCAACATACAAATGCAAGCAATTAATAGCAATGTCTATTGAAATATTTGATGTACTTATTTGAGAATTAAGAGGCTTTTGAGGAACAAACATATCTCTAGCATGGATGAGGAAGTTTAACTACACTGATTCAGCTCTGATCCAGCAGCACCTCTGAGTTGAAGAATTTTGGTTCACAAACACACCCCTGGGGTTTGAATGCCCTGTTTAGGCAGATATTTCAAGCAGTACTGAATCAGAGTCATACGGCTCAGAAACAGGCCCTTCGGCCCACCACGTCTATGCCGGCCATCAAATACTATTCTATACTAATCCATTTACCACTCTGGATGAAAAAATCTTTCCTCAGATCCCCTCTAAACCACTTACTGCTCACCTTAAACCTATGCCCTCTGATCTTAGACACCTCTGCCATGGAGAAAAGATTCTTACGATCTACCGTATCTATGCCTCTTTTATACCTAGACCTCCCTGCTCCGATATTTTATGCCCCAGCTAATGAAGGCAAGTATTCTGTATGCCTTCTTCACCTCCTATCTACCTGTGCTGCCAACTTCGGGGATCTATTGACTTGTATACCAAGTTCCCTTTGTTCCTCAATACTCTTTAGGTATATCGTACCCTTATTAAACTTCCCAAATGCAACACCTCATCCTTATCAGGATTAAATTCCTTCTGCAATTGCTCTGCTCAACGTGCCAGCTGATCAAAATCAGCCCAGAGCCTCAGATTATCAACAATAACACAAATTTTTATGTCATCTGCAAACTTACTAATTATACCTTCTACATTCACGTCCAAGTGGTTAATGTTTATAACAAACAGCAAGGGTCCCGATCCTGGTGGTCACGGGCTTCCAATCACAAGGCAGCCATCCACCATCACCCTTTGCCTCCTATAAACAAGAAAATTTCCGATCTCATTTGCCAATTTGCCTTAGATCCCTTGGGCTCTAACCTTTTGGACCCACCTTTCATATGAGACCTTGTCAAAGGCCTTACTGGAGTCCATGTAAACCGCATCAACTGTGCTACCCTCATCAATATATTTAGATATCTTTTCAAAAAACTCAATTGAATTAGTTAGACAGGATCTCCCACCAACAAATCTGTGCTCACTGTCGCTGATCAATCCTTGCCTTTCCAGGTGTTGATTAATCCTGTCCCTCAGAAAGTGACGTTCTATTTAAAATGCCTTTTGAGTATGATCTTAAACCAAAAACCCATATGCCTTCTCAGGTTGACATAAAATATCCCTTTGCATTATTCAAAGTAGAACAGGGAAGTCCTGCCTTGAACCTCGACCAACATTTATCCTTCGACAAGCTTGAATAAAACAAATTAGCTGGTTATTACTATCTCATTCTATTTGTGGTGGTGGGGTGTGATAGATCACCTTCATCAAGTTGCTTTTGCAACATGCATTTTTACATGCATATTGTAGTCTGGAGCTATTGTCACAGATGGTAGAGGCTCCAACTTTTTTTCCATCACTTGGCTGACCAGGCATCTCTCGCACTCTACCACCTGTCGTGTGTTGTAAGGATCTGCAGGTTGATAATGGACTTGTTTGGCCATACAATGAATGCACCTTCCTTGGCCATCAAGTCCTTGGGTGGGACTTGAACCCATGGCTTCGGTATCCACTGTGCCACAAGACTGCCTTCATTAATTTTTGTGGGTTCCTATGTGCAAAATGGCTACTGCGTTTCTTGACAGTACAAATATAAACATATTTAGTTGACTGTAAAGGGACTTTCCGAGGTAATCGGGAATACAAAGATAGTTTTTTCAAGAAACGGCAAACCAGCAAGAGTGGCAATATCTTGAGGTCCGACTTTCCTTGCCTATTTTAAAGAAATGTACATGGTTGAGCTTCACAATTTGTATTTTATGTTCCTGATTGTGCTCTTCCCCTTTCCCAAGGTGGGAGATATTCGTTAAATCCCAAGACACACAACTAACTGTGTCTTTGAAGAATTAAGGATTTAATGTCCTATAATGTTGTGATTCAGTTATTGCAATGCAAAATGAGAAAAGGTTATGTGAGCTGAAGAAATTTATTGAATAGAATCATGGCAAGTTTATGATACAGAAAAAAGCCACTTGACCCGTCAGCCTCGTTCGTCCCAAAACTGTAAAATCCCGCCCAAGGTCAACAGACCTTTCCATAGTCCGCCCCTCGCCCGCTCCAATTCCAGTGATGGGTGGGATGGGAAAATTCTGGCCATCATGTCTACACTTGCCGAAAAATGAGCCATTCAGCCTAATCCCACTTTCCAACATTTGGTCCATAGTTCTGCAGGTTACGGCACTTCAGGCATATCGTAGACACATTTTAAAAGAGCTGAGTCTCTACTACGCTTTCAGGCAATGAGTTCCAGACCCCTACAATCCTCAGTGGAATTTGCCTGAAAACAGTAAAGACATATAGAACATTATTGCCAGAGGTGATTCATCAAAAATGAGCCTTTTACTACAGAATAGATATGAGTTGCGAGGAAACTAGAAAGATATGAGCATGGCTTTGCTGCAACAAAGCTCACTGTAACTCATTTAAAAATGCATGATAGCACACATTTCTGATGAAGATGTCCAAATCAGTGACAACTGATCAATCCAGTGTGCAACAGCAGAGTTGCTAAGGCACAGAGCACAAACAAAAACATTACCAATGGTGCAGCCATGCCAAAAACAATATTAGCTATTGTGGGTTTGTTCAGAACTTCGGATAACTTGAGCAATAATAGCAACTTCCATAACATTAGAAAGTTTGAAAGAGATTTCTTTTCAGAATATGGGTCAAGCATCCCAAATGAAGATAATGGATTAAATGTGTGCCACCATCTTCTAACAATTAATCATTAAATGGAATCTTTCCAAGTCTGGACAATGTCCAGTTTTTGAGGGAACTGCCCAAAAACCCTGCTAAAACATGGATCAAGTGCCAAATATTTCTTTTAAAGTAAAACAGAGACTCCCTATGTTTTATGTCACATCTGGAGATTACAGCCCAGAATAAGTGCAAAACATTAAAAAAAACTTAAGAAATAGGAGCAAGATTAGATCATTCAACCTGCTCCGCCATTCATTGTGCTTATGAGGATCTGCTACTTCAATTCCACCTTCCCATCTTATCCCCATTTCTCTTCATTCCCTTACTATACAAAAATCTATTGATCCCTGCCTTCAATGATTCAATGTCCATAGCCCTCTGTGTTCGAGAATTCCAAAGATCCATAACTCTTTGCATGAAAAATTTTCTCAACTCAATTTAGATCATAAGAAATAGGAACAGGAGTAGGGCATTCAGCCCTTCAAACCTGCTCTGCTATTTAATAAGATTATGGCTGATCTAACACCACGTCCACTTTCCTGCCTTATCTCCAGAACCCTTGATTCCCCACTAATTAAAAACCTATCGATCTCAGTCTTGAAAATGTTCAAGAACTCAGCCTCCACAGCTTCCTGGGGTAAAGAATTCCAAAGCTTCGCCACTCTTTGAGAGAATAAATTCTTTCTCAAATCCATCTTAAATGAGCATCCCCTTATTCTGCGACTATGCCCTCTGGTCCTACACTCTCCCATGAGTGCAAACATCCTCCTAACATTTATCATGTTGTGAACGCACCTTCCTTGGCCATCAAGTGCTGGGGTGGGACTCAAACCCAAACCCAGAGCTTCTGGCTCAGAGGCAAGGTAGCTGCTACCCAGTATGCCACAAGATCTCCTGCATGAACGTGAAGTTGAGGTTAAAATTGAATCAACCATGATCTTATTGAATTGCAGAGCAGGCTCGAAGGGCCAAGTGGCCAATTCCTGCTCCTAATTTGTATGTTCGTATGTCTTGGATTGTATAACACAATAACTTGTTTTCTTTCCCTTAACCAACTTGATTGTATTTCAGTATTTAGTATCATTTTACTTTATTTGTATTTGTGATAAAGCAATGAATCCACTAAGAGTTACATGTAGGCCTAATCAGGTGAGGGTTTTTAATGCAATTTAGCAGCTTTTATCGTCATTTTATCAGGTGCTTGTATCCACATGGTACAAGATTTATTGAAAGTAGTTTTCTAATTTTTATAAAAGCAAAATACTTTGGATGCTGGAAATTTGAACTGAAAACAGAAAATGCTGGATAAACTTAGCAGGTCTGGCAGCAACTGTGGAGAGAGAAACACAGTTAACGTTTTTAATCCCTATAAACTCTTCTTCAAAGCCCAATTCCAATTTATTATAGCATGAGTTGAACTATTGACAATTACAATGGCACACCAGTGCCATAAGCATTCTCTCTTTATCTTGACATTCCATGCCCTAGAACGTTAGCGACAATATTAATCTTACTCTGGAGGCATGGATCATCTTCATTGTTTGTACATTCATCTAGTTTGCATGGCTCTTTCAAAAGATCATTCTTTGTCAACCTCAATCTTTCCTATCAGCATCAGACTTAATCATGATTTTTTGTTTAGAAATGTTAATCCTTTTTCAGAGTTACAAAGCCAATGCGCAGAGTGGACAGGACAAGCCCTTAATCCATCCCCTTGCTTGCTCCAAACACCAATTCAAATTCAAATTGAGTCCAGTTCATGGTTCCCACATGGTACTAGATCCAAGCTGACATGAAAAGGCATTAAACCTGATATTGGACTTGATCCTACACTTAATCTCAGCCAAAAGGCCGAGAAATGATCATGATTTTTATTACGTTTCCAAGAAATTCCAATGGTCTCTCCCTGATCATGTTCAACAGTTCTTTTGGTCTCACATTTTACTAGCGCCTCTTCACTGGTAGTATGACTTGGTCAAGATAGCTTTATTATTTGTTTTAAATAGCACAACTCTGCAGCCTCATTGTTTTACCACATTGCTTCACTGATGGTCCAAGGGTCACTTCCGTACATTAAAATTGATGTGACATAGTATTCCAGGATTCTCAGCTTTGTTTTCATGGATTGAATTTTTTTTAGATGCATCTTTCGCCATTCTAATCCTTCACCTTGTTTCTTGGTTGCACTTTCTGTCCAATGTTAGTATACTTCTCAGGTAACAAAACTTGTCTGCCTGTTTGATCTTTTCATTTTTCACTGTGATCTCCCATTCTGGCATGATTTTGTTTTTGACTACTATACAGTGTTTTTCACACTCCGTATGCTCAGCCCTTTCTCCTCATTTTCACTCAGTACTCTTGTCCAAAACCTTTTGCAGTTTCTGTTCAGAGTCAGAAATAAAAACAACATCATCGGTGTATCTTAGATTATTAAGGGTGTAACCTCCCACTAATAAACCAGGAAGGTCTCCTATCTCACTAAGAATATTTTCACTATACAACCTGAATAAATGTGGGGAGAAACATATCCCTGTCTGACCCCTCTTTTAATCTTCACAAAATTGCTCAGATCATTCTCAACTTTTACAGCTGCAGTTTGCTCCCAATAAAGATTTCTTATCACTCTAAGATCCTTACCATCAAGGTCAAGAGACTAACATGTTCAACAGTTCTTCATGTTTCACCTTATCAAATACCTTACGATATAATCAATAAAACACATAAATACATCTTTTTTCATCTCGATGACTCTTTATGTGTAACATAAAGATAGCATTTCTTCTTCCTCTATCTTCTACAAAACTATGTTGAAGAGCTAAAGTATCTGGCTTTATCTTGCCCCTGGCCCTATTCATCAGTATTCAAAGAAGGATCTTAGTAATGTGACTCATCAGACTGATGGAGTTCGCAGTCAATTGCTCTGGGCTTTTTAAGGAGTGCAATAAATATTGATTTACTTAAGTCTTCTGGGATTTCTCCTGTGTTGTAAACTTCATTAAAGATGAGAATCAGTTTGTCTATTCTAAAGTCTTCTAACTGTTTTAATTTATTCTGTGACTATTTCATCTGGGGCTTTGCCTTTATTGTTTTTCATCTTAATTATTGCTGTTCTTACTTTATCTTTCATGATTTTTGGACCATTCATGTTTTTCTTAATTGTTGGCTTTTTCTTTTGTATGTTGTCCTCAAATATGTTTTGTATGTATTCAGTCCATCTTGCAAACACTTGTCCCTTTCCATCATGACTTCCCATTTCTTTCCTTTGATGCATCTGCCAGTTACATATCCAACTTTTTTTGTGATTTCCCTAAAGTCTTTATGCATTGCTCTTGAGACTGCTTTTATGTTTTCCTATTCTTTCACATTTTTTGTTGGCTTTTCCTTCTCGTCAACACATTTTTGATTGATCCTTTTATCCCATTCCTGATATTTCCATGGATTTATTTGCTTTAATACAGGAGGCTACTTTGTCTTTCATTTTCACACAAACTTTCATCCTATCGCTCTGAACTTTATTCCAATACAAACCTCTAAAATGGATATACAATGCCAGTCCATTTAGTCTGGCTGGGTCAGAAAGAAATATTGGAAGTTTTGAATTTATAGATTTGACTCACTGTCATTTTTTACACTCTTGTGAAGCAGCTTAAAATAAAAATATCTTGCATTTATATAATTTCTTACACAAACTCAATATATCACAAAATGCTTTACAACTGATTAAGTACTTTTGAAAGGTAGGTCAGCGTTTTCTGGCTGTTCTCACTGGCAGGATCCTTCGGTCCCGCTGATGGCAAACCAGAGGAGGAGGGTGCACAGAACGGGAAACCCTGTTGAAAGCGATGAGATCAAAAGATGCCGCCAGCTTGGGTGGCAGGGTGGCACAGTGATTAGCACTACTGCCTCACAGTATCAGGGGCCCGGGTTTGATTCCCGGCTTGGGTGACTGTCTGTGAGGAGTCTGCACGTTCTCCCAGTGTCTGCATGGGTTTTCTCCGGGTGCTCCAGTTTCATCCCACAGTCCGAAAGACGTGCTGGTTAGGTGCATTGGCCATGCTAAATTCTCCCTCAGTGTACCCGAACAGGTGCCGGAGTGTGGCAACTCGGGGATTTTCACAATAACTTCATTGCAGTGTTAATGTCAGCCGACTTGTGACACTAAGAAATAAACTTAAACAATGGTGGGCCACCTACACTGCCGCAAAACACGCCGGGGTGGGGACATAGAAAATCCTGCTTGTAGCAATAGTAAAGAAGGAAATTTGCACACAGCACTGTCCCACAACCAGCACTGAAATAACGTCCCAACGATCTGTCTTTGGTGATGGTGTTCCAGAGATCAAAATAGGTCAAAACACCAGGGATAACTCCCCCACTCTTCTTTGAAATGATGCCCATGGGATCTGTTCCCTCAGCTGAGGCAATAAGGTTAAATCTCACAGGATCCAGGGTGAGGTAGGCAAATAGATACAAAATTGGCTTGATGACAGAAGACAGAGGGTGGTTGTGGAGGGTTGTTTTTCAAATTGGAGGCCTGTGACCAGTGGCGTGCCTCAGGGATCAGTGCTGGGTCCACTGTTATTTGTCATTTATATTAATGATTTGGATGAGAATATAGGAGGCATGGTTAGTAAGTTGCAGATGACACTAAGATTGGTGGCATAGTGGACAGTGAAGAAGGTTATCTAGGATTGCAAATGGATCTTGATCAATTGGACCAGTGGGTTGACGAATGGCAGATGGAGTTTAATTTAGATAAATGCAAGGTGATGCATTTTGGTCGATGGAACCAGGGCAGGATTTACTCAGTTAATGGTAGGGCACTGGGGAGAGTTACAGAACAAAGAGATCTAGGGGTACAGGTTCATACCTCCTTGAAGGTGGAGTCACAGGTGGACAGAGTGGTGAAGAAGGCATTAGGCATGCTTGGTTTCTTTGGTCAGAACATTGAAAACAGGAGTTGGGACGTCTTGTTGAAGTTGTACAAGACATTGGTAAAGCCACACTTGGAATACTGTGTACAGTTCTGGTCACCCTATTATAGAAAGGATATTATTAAACTAGAGTGCAGAAAAGATTTACTAGGATGCTACTGGGACTTGATGGTTTGAGTTATAAGGAGAAGCTGGATAGATTGGGACTTTTTTCTCTGGAGCGTAGAAGGCTGAGGGGTGATCTTATAGAGGTCTATAAAATAATGAGAGGCATAGATCAGCTAGATAGTCAATATCTTTTCTCAAAGGTAGGGGAGTCTAAAACTAGAGGGCATAGGTTTATGGTGAGAGGGGAGAGATACAGAAGGGTCCATAGGGGCAATTTGTTCACACAGAGGGTGGTGAGTGTCTGGAACAAGCTGCCAGAGGTAGTAGTAGAGGCGGGTACAATCTTGTCTTTTAAAAAGCGTTTAAACAGTTACATGGGTAAGATGGGTATAGAGGGACATGGGCCAAATGCGGGCAATTGGGATTAGGTTAGTGGTTAAAAAAGGGCGGCATGGACAAGTTGGGCCGAAGGGCCTGTTTCCATGCTGTAAACATGCTTATAAATATATAAAAAGGAATAGAGTGGCTAGAGTGAATGTTGGACCCTTGGAGGACGAGAGGGGGGAGTTAATAGTGGGAAATGAGGATATGGCTGAGTCTTTAAGTAAGTTTTTTGTGTCGGTCTTCACGGTGGAGGACACAAATAGTTTGCCAAATATTAACGATAGAGGGTTGGCAGCAGGAGAAATACTTAATACAATTAATGTTACCAGAGAGGCAGTGCTGGGTAGACTAATGGGACTGAAGGTGGACAAGTCCCCGGGTCCGGATGGAATGCATCCCAGGGTATTGAAAGAAATGTCAGAGGTAATAGTGGATGCGTTAGTGATTATTTATCAAAACTCGTTGCATTCTGGGGTAGTGCCGGTTGATTGGAAAACGGCTAATGTTACGCCGCTGTTTAAAAAAGGAAGGAGACAAAAGGCGGGTAACTATAGGCCGGTCAGCTTAACGTCTGTAGTAGGGAAAATGCTGGAATCCATTATTAAAGAGGAGATAGCAGGGCATCTGGATAGAAATGGTTTGATCAATCAGACGCAGCATGGATTCATGAGGGGAAAGTCGTGCTTGACGAACATGTTGGATTTTTATGAAGATGTGACTAGGGCGGTTGATGGAGGAGAACCGGTGGATGCGGTGTTTTTGGATTTCCAAAAGGCGTTTGATAAGGTGCCCCATAAAAGGCTGCTGAAGAAGATTAGGGCACACGGAGTTGGGGGTAGTGTGTTAAAGTGGATTGGGGACTGGCTATCCGACAGGAAGCAAAGAGTCGGAATAAATGGGTGTTTTTCCGGTTGGAGGAAGGTAACTAGTGGCGTGCCGCAGGGATCGGTACTCGGGCCGCAACTATTTACCATTTATATAGATGATCTGGAGGAGGGGACGGAGTGTAGGGTAACGAAGTTTGCAGACGACACAAAGGTAAGTGGAAAAGTGAATCGTGTGGAGGACGGAGAAGATCTGCAGAGAGATTTGGACAGGCTGAGTGAGTGGGCGAGGATATGGCAAATGGAGTATAACGTTGATAAATGCGAGGTTATACACTTTGGAGGAAATAATAACAAATGGGATTACTATCTCAATGGAAACAAATTAAAACATGCTACCGTGCAAAGGGACCTGGGGGTCCTTGTGCATGAGACGCAAAAGCCCAGTCTGCAGGTACAACAGGTGATCAAGAAGGCAAATGGGATGTTGGCCTATATCGCGAGGGGGATAGAATATAAAAGCAGGGATGTCTTGATGCACCTGTACAGGGCATTGGTGAGGCCGCAGCTGGAATACTGTGTGCAGTATTGGTCCCCTTATATGAGGAAGGATATATTGGCATTGGAGGGAGTGCAGAGAAGGTTCACCAGGTTGATACCGGAGATGAGGGGTTTGGATTATGAGGAGAGGCTGAGGAGATTGGGTTTGTACTCGTTGGAGTTTAGAAGGATGAGGGGGGATCTTATGGAGACTTATAAGATAATGCGGGGGCTGGATAGGGTGGAGGCGGAGAGATTCTTTCCACTTAGTAAGGAAGTTAAAACTAGAGGACACAGCCTCAAAATAAAGGGGGGTCGGTTTAAGACAGAGTTGAGGAGGAACTTCTTCTCCCAGAGGGTGGTGAATCTCTGGAATTCTCTGCCCACTGAAGTGGTGGAGGCTACCTCGCTGAATATGTTTAAAGCGCGGATGGATGGATTCCTGATCGGTAAGGGAATTAAGGGTTATGGGGATCAGGCGGGTAAGTGGTACTGATCCACGTCAGATCAGCCATGATCTTACTGAATGGCGGGGCAGGCTCGAGGGGCTAGATGGCCTACTCCTGCTCCTATTTCTTATGTTCTTATGTTCTTATGTTCTTAAACCTCTATGACTCTAATAGTCTCATAGTCCACACCATATTGGAAAACACTTCTTTAAAAGCACAGGGAGTTCCCAATTCCATTTAAGAAAATCAGACCAAGCACTAGGCACTAGGGATAGAATTGAAAAGTAGGGAAGTTTTATTAAACATACATTGAAGTTTTGTAAATACTGTGTGCAGTTCTGATCGCCATGTTATAAAAAGGACAATGAGGCATCGGGGGAAGCACGGAGAAGACATAGGGGGTCAAGAATATTCAGGTGAATCAAGTCCTGGTGTGGCTGACCATACTATTTCTCATTGCTGAAGGGTAAAATATTTGCTGTGAGCAGAGGGGATGTGACTAGCAACGTCTCAATTGGATTGGAGGTGATGGGAATTTTTGGCAGGCTTCCAACCAAGTTTCCAGAAAAACAAATGTACTTTGATCCAAAACAAAAACAGATAATGCTGGAAAATCTCAGCAAGTCTGACAGCATCTATGGAGAGAGAATAGAGCTAACAGGTGGGATTTTATGGCCTCACTCGACCCGCAATTGGAAAATCCCACCCGAGGTCAACAAATATTTCCATTGTCCACCCCTCGCCCTCTCCGATTCCGTGGCGGACGGGGCGTTGGAATTCCAGTGAATGTGTCAAGTCTGGATCAGACTCAAAACATTGGCTCTATTCTCTCTCCACAGATGCTGCCAGACCTGCTGAGATTTTCCAGCATTTTCTGTTCTTTTATTTCAAATTCCAGCATCTGCAGTATTTTGCTTTCACTTAGTATTGAGATCGGCATTCCTGTAGCTGGACAAGATATGTGAAGAGTGCAATATATCAAGCAAGCCGGGATGATATAAAAGGTGTTTGGCCTCGAAATAGGGGCAACTTAGGATGAATTTAGATCGGTGTTTTGCAGTATTGTGCTATTGAGCAAGCGCGTTTCTGTGATCTAAAGGATTACAATTAAATTGTACGGCCCTATAATCAATGTAGAATAACATACTTAATAAAGTTGCCAGTTGAGATATTCAGTTTCTGCGTTATTTTAATATTTGTGATTCGTGTGCAGAGATTATCCCCATTTTGTGATAAAATTCAATTGACTCGCTGCATGCAGCCTGCATTTGATGTCCTAATGAGGATATGTTTTAAATTGAGAAGTCAATAAAGGCACACAGCTTTCTTCTTTTTTTTGTTAACTTACAATCAATAAATTTTCCATCTAATCAAAACAAAACTTTCTATGTGGTTTGGAATCAAATTAATCATTTTCTTGTCCAATGTCCTTTTCAGTTCGTGACCACGGTAACTTTCCTACACAGTTCATATACAAGATGCAGACGAGTCTCCAACTTGGCTGTGAAAACAGATGTGTGGTTGTTTAAAATTCCCTGGAATTGTCCATCCGCTCTGGGCGTGTTGTTTTTTTATATATATATATTGTGGGACTTGCTATCATAATTTACAAATTAATGCAGCCTGCGGTTTGGATTGGACTGTTTCACAAATGTGCTTCAAATATTTGTCATAGCTATCAATGGAGCATTTTGCAAAAATGTTCTTTGCATGGAATAATGGGGATTTAAACTAATAGGACATGTTGCCATGTGTACAACTGTCCTTTTTAGAATCCAAATTTAATGATGTATTTTGAAGAAAAAGGTTGTGGTCTGTCTTAACAGAGACAATCCATGATCCGCATCAGAAAACTAAAATTATAGTGGGGACCTGGGCTCAATCCCTATGAAACTGTGCCTCACTCATATAATTGGAGGGTGATACTATAAGAAGCATAATTGGGACATCTGGTAATCTTTGCTTCAACTAATTCAGGTCCAATTTTCACCTGGGAAAGAAAAAGGACAACAAGTTTAAGGGACACCTGACCAACTCAAGTTCCCAACCCTCTCCTGCACCTGAATAAAATGCATTTATATAGTGCCTTCTGCTTTCCAGCCAATGGCCTACTTCCAAGAGTAGTGGCTATTGTAATGGAGGAAATGCAGCAGCCAATTTGCCTACAGGAAACTCCCACAAACTGCATTGTGATGATGAGCAGATAAATTATTTTTACATGAGGTTTATTGAGGGATAAATATTGGTCCTAAAGTCACCTACCCTTCAACATTCAGATCCCAATCTATGTCCCCCCACCCCCACCCTTTTTGGAAACAGTGTCAGGGGACCTTTCATGCCCACCTCAGTCAAAAGGCATCACATCCAGCAGTGTAGCACTCAGAGGCCAACGGAGTCACATCTGACACACGATTTGTCATGCGTGGATGCAACAAGGTGTGGAATAGCATCCAGAGAATAGAAAATGGTTCAAATTCACTAAGTGGCAGCAGCTGACCAATATACAAAATGATAGGAAGGAAAAGACTAACTGGTCCATCAATGTGTGACTTGTGAACATTCCTACCCTTCCATTCTCACCTGAGCAGCCATGTATTCTCCAGAAAAAGAGATTGAAGACTTCTGGAGGGGGTGGTGGTGGGGTGGGGGCGGGTGAAAGAAAATCAATACCTGGGACAATTGTGCACTTACAAATGTCTCAGGAAGAAGTACGCCAATTCTCCAATGCAGATGCTTGTGGAGCAAGTGTGGGCAAGCAAGCAGATGCTGTTTCCTTTGGGTGACAGGGAGACTCCCAGACAGAATTTGCAGCAGGCCTAGAGGGAGAACAATGGCAATGCTTGCACCATGATCCTCAGTATGTGGGCCTTGTGCTGGAATCACTTCAACAGCCTGAACATGACACAAGAACAAAGTCTTCTTAACTCCACCCCTCGACATTAGATCTGGCCATAACCGCTGGGAGAGGGCCAAGACAGGGGGTAGTGTGCCTGAAATCTGGGTCCTCACCCTTTTGAGGAGTGGGCACTGGAGCTTGCAGGAGAGCTTATCACTATTAGTGACAAGGAATTAGATTACAGGAATGATTGTACTTAAGTAGCTGTAAAGTGCCATGAGATATCCTGTACTCATGAAAGATGCTATATTAATGCAAGTCATGTTTTCTTTAATCTAGCAATATCAATTAAATTTTGCAATAACAAGATCACTTATCATTCTGAGAGTTTGAAAATTGTGGAATTTTCAGAACAGTTCTTGCTAAAAGCTTAAAGTCATTTCATCTTTACATGGGCCAAATGGCATACTCTCGCTCCAATTTCTTCTGATGACATAAGGGCATAAGATCTTATTATACCAATTCAAGGTAATGTTACCTATCTTCCTCACTATCGATTGATTTGCACTTCATTCCTTATGCTGATCTAGGAATCTTTCACCCCCTACATGATGACTGATTGTTTTTTTTCCTAGTATTGTAAATGAATAGTCTCATGCTTCCATGAATGCACTGTTTCATCAGGGCCATGTGGTAATGTTGCAAAATGTAGAAACATAGCAAATAGGAAACATAGAAAATAGGTGCAGGAGTAGGCCATTTGTCCCTTCAAGCCTGCACCACCATTCAATATGATGATGGCTGATTGTGCACTTTCAGTATCCCACTCCCACTTTCTCTCCATACCCATTGATCCCTTTAGCTGCAAGGGCCATGCCCATCTCCCTCTTGAACATACCTAATGAACTGGCCCCAACAGCTTTCTGTGGTAGAGAATTCCACAGGTTGATAACTCTCTGAGTGAAGAAGTTCCCTTTCCACTGAGTCCCGAATGGCTTTCCCCTTATTCTTAGACTGTGACCCCTAGTTCTGGACTTCCCAAACATCGGGAACATTCTTCCCACATCTAGCCTGTCCAGTCCCATCAGGGTTTTATACATTTCTATGAGATCCCCACTCATTCTTCTAAGTTCCAGTGAGTACAAGCCCAGTCGATCCAGTTTATTTTCATGTGTCAGTTCTGCCATTCCAGGAATCAGTCTGGTGAACTTTCCCTGGACTCTCTCAATAGCAAGAATGTCCTTCCTCAGACTAGGAGACCCCTGAGGTCTTCATTTCAGTCAATACTGCTTCCTTAACCAGCTAAATTAGTAATATTATGGAAACTAGAGATTTCTGTGCAACAATGGATAACCAATGAGATAACAATTTCTAATGAAGAAAAACTGATAGACCAAACGTTTTTTATTACACCGAGTAAAAGGAGACAAATTCCAGATTTTTTAAATGCTGAAAAGAATGAATAATAAGAGGTAAAAGAAAAATATTTAACTTAAACTGTGAGCACATAGCTGGAGTACATTAGGAAGGAAAGAAACAAAGAATTAATTTACATTTGTACAGTGCCTTTAATGACCACAGGCCCCAAAGTGTTTTATGGCCAATTAAGTGCTTTTTTGAAGCTGTGTAATGTAGGAAATAGGGGAGCCAATTTGTGGACAGCAAGATTCCAGAAACAGCTATTTGATAACCATCAGATAATCTGTTCTTAGTAATGTTGGTCACTCCTTTATTACTTCCAGACTTGACTATTCAAATGCACTCCCGGCCAGTCTCCCATCTTCCCCCATGATGATAAACTCATCCAAAACTCTGCTGTCTCTTTGCCCATCACCCCTGTGCTCACTGACCAACATTGGCCCATGGTTAAACAACATCCCAATTTTAAAATTCACATCCTTGTTTTCAATTCTCTCCATGGTCTTGCTCCTCCCTATTACTGTAATCTCCTCCAACCCTGTTACCCTCCGAATAACTACAATCCTCTGATTCTGGCCTTTTGAGCAACCTCCATTTCCATCGCTCCTCCGTTGCCAATTCCCGAAGCTCTGCAATACCCTCCCAAAACCTCTCCACCTCCGCAAACCTCCTTCCTCCTTTAAGACTCGCCTTAAAATCTACCTGCTATAACAGTTCCCTATCTAGTTCATTGTTAAATTTTGTTTGATAACGTTCCTATGAAGTGCCTTGGATTTTGCTATATTAAAAGTGCTACAATTGACTTGAAATCAGAAAGAACAGGAATAATTTTCAATTTTGACTCAAGCTGACAATTGATGGATGTGAATTGAATGCCCACTTTGCACCCTCGAGCAAGACAAGCAACAATGACTAATATTCAATCATCAGTTTTCTTTCTCCTTATACCCACGCTAAAAACTCTCCCAGTGTTTTATTTACATCTGTAGGATCATGGATATGTGATTATGAACTCCCAGATAAAACAGTTAACACCTTTGAATAGAATGAGATGACTATCCAATTAAGAATAGGAGTGAGGATCTTAAACATGGATGTATCATGTAAAGTCAGATATTTCGCCATGAAATTACATAGAAGTACATTTAAGTTACAACGTGGAATCTGCTCATTCAATCCAGCCAATCCATGCTGGTATTTATCCTCCATATGAACAAACGCCTTTCAGCTCTGATCCAGACTCGAAACATTGGCTCTATTCTCTCTCTACAGGCGCTGTCAGATCTGTTGAGATTTTCCAACATTTTCTGTTTTTGTTTCAGATTCCAGCATCCATGGTATTTTGTTTTTATTATAAGTACTTTCCTATATCCCTCCATCCACCTATTCAATATCAAGATGTTTCTGTCACAGCCATTAACCTTGCAAATTAATTCCACAGCTTCATAACTCTGTGTGTGACAATGTTTCAGATCTACTCAGCCTTTGTCCTAAATTAGTTGTTCTTAATCTTGATCCACCACATTGATCCTTCAATTTCCAGAAGCAATCTTCTTCCATCTTTCTTGTCAAATTCCTTCATAATTTTACTTTGCTTTAATATTGCCAGATAATGTGTGTTGTTGTGATGAAAAGATAAGCTACCATGCATTTAGAATCATAGAAATCATAGAAACCCTACAGTGCAGAAGGAGGCCATTCGGCCCATCGAGTCTACACCGACCACAATCCCACCCAGGCCCTACCCCCACATATTTTACCCACTAATCCCTCTAACCTACGCATCTCAGGACTCTAAGGGGCAATTTTTAACCTGGCCAATCAACCTAACCCGCACATCTTTGGACAAGTTACAACGTGGAATTTTATCAGGTTGTGTAAATATTCTGGAGTTTTGCTTGATTCATTTTTAGGGAGACAAGGAGAAAAGTTTCAGAAGTCTTCACCAGAGATGAAATTGATTGGGTAGAGGCAATTATATAACAAATGGTACCCTTTACTATGATGAAGGTGGTGACATTATGGTAATGTCATTGGACTAGTAATCCAGAGGTTAGGGTCCAAATCCCACCATGGCCTCTGGTGGAATTTAAGTTCAATTAATTAATAAATCGGGAATTGAATGCTAGTCTCAATAATGGTGACCATGCAGCTACCATCGATTGTTGTAAACTCTCGTCTGTTTCACGAATGTCCCTTAGGGAAAGAAATCTGCCATCCTTACCCGATCTGGTCTACACCCGGTCTGAACCACAGAAGTATGATTCATTTGTAACTGCCCTCTGAAATGGCCTGGCAAGCCACTCATTTCAAGGGTAGTTAGGGATGGGCAAAAATTGCCAGTCTTGCCAGTGATGCCCACATCCCATGAAATATTTTTTCAAAAAAGGCTGTTGATGGGACTGTCAATTCGATAACATTTGTTATTCTTACAAAGTTAGAATTTAGACTGGTGTTGAGAGTGTTCCATATTATTCATTAAGTCCAGCTCCAGAATGTTCAACTACATGGCGAATTTTTGCATCTTTGAAGACATTTCTTTGTTAATATTTATGAAGTGAATTACAGTTTGAAAATGCACATAAAATTTGAATGCCACTGCAGAAGAGAAGAGCTTTCTATGGTTGCACATCACCTTTAGTTACCTCTGTAATTATGGCAAATCTATTCCCATCATAATTGTAGTGACGTTTCTTTTATAGCAGAGCGTGTGTTTTTACAACACAGATAATTTCACCTTTAATAACCACCTCATAAATGCCACTGTATCCTGATAGAAGCTCAATGGTATCTGAAAGTTCATAAAATCAGTTAGCTACCTTTGTCCAATCCACCACTGCTGTCCCATGAATAGGATTTCATTTTGTGTAGACAAAAGTTACATTTTAAAACAGGACTGGGGTTAGCAGGGAAGTCACAGTCCCGAGCATGTGGATGGGAGTTGTTTCATTTTTTTTAAGCTTTAGGCAATGTGCACAAGATAGTTTATTTTTGTACTGAAAGATTTAACTTTAATGTTGTTGGCACATAAGCTTGTTGAGGTCATCGAGAGAATTGGCAGCAGTCTCAACATGTTTGTATGGAAATGAATTAACTGTCATTGTATTATAATGTCCTCATTAAAACTGATTGACTCATATGCCATATTATGTCATAGAGTCATAGAGGTCTACAGCATGGAAAAAGGCCCTTCGACCCAACTTGTCCATGCTGCCCTTTTTTTTTAAACCCGTAAACTAATCCCAATTGCCCACATTTGGCCCATATCCCTCTATACCCATCTTACCCATGTAACTATCTAAATGCTTTTTAAAAAACAAAATTGTACCCGCCTCTACTACTACCTCTGGCAGCTTGTTCCAGGCACTCACCACCCTTTGTGTGAAACAATTGCCCTTCTGGACACTTTTGTATCTCTCCCCTCTCACCTTAAACCTATGCCCTCTAGTTTTAGACTCCCCTACCTTTGGGAAAAGATATTGACTATCGAGCTGATCTGTGCCCCTCATTATTTTATAGACCTCTATAAGATCACCCCTCAGCCTCCTACGCTTCAGAGAAGAAAGTCCCAGCCTATCCAGTCGCTCCTTATAACTCAATCCATCAAGGCCCGGTAACATCCTAGTAAATCTTTTCTGCACTCTTTCTAGTTTAATAATATGCTTTCTATAATAGGGTGACCAGAATTGCACGCAGTATTCCAAGTGTGGCTTTACCAATGTCTTGTACAACTTCAACAAGACATTCCAACTCCTGTATTCAATGTTCTGACCGATGAAGCCAAGCATGCCGAATGCCTTCTTCACCACTCTGTCCACCTGTGACTCCACTTTCAAGGAGCTATGAACATGTACCCCTAGATCTCTTTGTTCTGTAACTCTCCCCAATGCCCTACCATTAACTGAGTAAGTCCTGCCTTGGTTCAACCTACCAAAATGCATCACCTGGCATTTGCCTAAATTAAACTCCACCTGCCATTCGTCAGTCCACTGGCCCAATTGATCAAGATCTCATTGCAATTGAAGATAACTTTCTTCACTGTCCACTATGCCACCAACCTTAGTGTCATCTGCAAATTTACTAACCATGCCTCTTATATTCTCATCCAAATCATTAATATAAATGACAAATAACAGTGGACCCAGCACTGATCCCTGAGGCACACCGCTGGTCACAGGCCTCCAGTTTGAAAAACAACTCTCTACAACCACCCTCTGGCTTCTGTCAAGAACCTGGTGTTGTTAAAACTCTTATTTTGTCAAGAAGCCAATTTTGTATCCATTTAGATACCTCATCCTGAATCCCATGAGATTTAACCTGTGATGTGATTCTATCTGATTCATATTATAAAAATTTGCAGCATGACATTAACTTATTCAACATCAGATATTGATTATATGAAGCATATACATTGCGCTGTGTCTCCTTTCCCCATTTGAATGTCCCCTGACATATCTTCCATTTCTTTACTTGTCCCATTCCATCTCTTTTTGCCTCGCACCAGCATCCCCTTGTTATTTAATCTCTCCTGCCTTCACAGATCTTCCCTTTTGTATTTGTTCCCTTCCCATCTGCCCTACTCCACCCTCTTCGTTTGATTTGATTTATTATTGTCACATGTATTAGTATACAGTGAAAAATATTGTTTCTTGCCCGCTATACAGGCAAAGCATACCATGCATAGAGAAGGAGAGAGTGCAGACTTTAGTGTTATAGTCATAGCTCGGGTGTAGAGAAAGATCAACTTAATACAAGATCAGTCCTTTCAAAAGTCTGATGGTAGCAGGGAAGAAGCTGTTCTTGAGTCAGTTGGTACGTGTCCTTTTTCCAGGTGGAAGAAGATGGAAGTTGGTATGTCGGGTAGCGTGGGATCCTTGATTATGCTGGCTGCTTTTCCGAGGCAGCTGGAAGTGTAGATAAAGTCAATGGATGGGAGGCTGGTTTGCTTGATGGACTGAGCTTCATTCACGATCCTTTGTAGTTTTTTGAAGTCTTAGGCAGAGCAGGAGCCATACCAAGCTGTGATATAACCAGAAAGAATGCTTTCTATAATGCATCTGTAAAAGTTGCTGAGAGTCATAGGACATGTCAAATTTTCTTAGCCTCCTGAGAAAGTAGAGGTGTTGGCGGGCTTCCTTAACTATAACGGCAGCATGGAAGGACAGGACAGGTTGTTGGTGATCTGGATACCTAAAAACTTGACGCTCTTGACCATTTCCACTCTCCTGGCCTTCCAGGTCTGATGAAAGGTCACTAACCTGGAATGTTAGCAAGTGTCTCCGCAGATGCCGCCAGACCACCAGACTAAGTATTTCCAGCATTTTCTGTTTTTTTTATTAATAAGATCCTTATGGTACAAGATGAATCAATTTATACAAAGTGGTATCCAAAGGAGATATTAATTTGGGAACAAAACAAAACATTCCACATGCATAACAGAAACATAGTTTAGAATTTAGTACAAAAACAGAAAATGCTAGAAAATCTAAGCAAGTCTGATGGCATTTGTGGAAAGAGACGACATTGTTTCTGTTCTCTTTCCACAAATGCTGTCAGACCTGCTGAGATTTTCCAGCATTTTTTGTTTTTGTTTCAGATTCCAGCATCCAACAGCATTTTGCCTTTAGTTTAGAATTTAGCACATTGTTGACAAGAGTTGAAGATAGAACAAGTGACTATTTCAAAAGTAATTAGTTGAAACATTGTGAACAATATAATGTACCTGAAGTCACAAATAACCTGTTGACTGCATCATTGCTACTGAATATATATCGATAGAAACAGGCATACTAAAGGATAATGGCAAACCATGTTTGTTACAAATTGTATGCACTTCAGTCCCACGCTCCTGATCTACGGACACCCGGTGCGGAGAGGGGAGGGTCGGGATGGCGACCTCCTCGTGAACCTGCTCCTGGGCCTGGCAAAACGCGCCATTTACCGGTCCAGGCTGCGGGCGATCGAGGGGGCCGTCCATCCTGACTGTCTTCCCCTCTACCGCGGCTACGTTCGCGGCCAGGTGTCCCTGGAGAGGGAGCATGCGGTGTCCACGGGCAAGGTTGACGCTTTCTGCGCCCGCTGGGCACCGCAGGGGCTGGGGTGCATTATTGACCCTAATAATCACATTTTAATTTGATGTTTTTAAGTTTCCTTTGTACTTTGATTTCTGTTCAGGCTGTTCCCCCTCCTTTTTGGGGAGATGCCCCTTTTACTTTGTCCTGATTTAATCTGAGTTTGTTTACTTGGTTTGGTTTGACCTAAAAAGAGGACAAATTGTAACAAGCAGCGCTGAGAATGAAGGGAGGTCAAGACCCATTAATTTCAGGGACAGAGAGGTAAGGGGACATAAAAAAAAACGTAATAACAGGCTGGAATTAACATTGCAGTATAACACTGCGGCAAACTGAAGATTGATGAGAAAATCAAGAATACTTCATGACCACAGGACGGCACAAAGCGAACTACAGCTAACGGAACCACTCACTGTTATACAACAATATCTCCGACTTTTAAATAGCAAAGTAGAATAGAACATTAATAGAATTATCTCTTTGAGCTGACAGATTTATTGAATGGATAAACCCTGACATCAATGTGCTGGGTGTGCACACACAGTCTGATTACAATTTATATAATATGTAAGACTCTATTCTGGAAGGCTGTCTTATTCAATAAACCTTTCTTTTTTTAATTAGAATTTGGAAGAGTTTACAAAACGCCTTATTTTGAAATATATTTAATTAATCTATTTTCGCTGAATTTTAAAAGGAGTAAATCAAATTGGGCAGTCCTCCGGTATGATGGTGTGGTGGCATTATCAATTGATTCTGGACTAAGGGGTAGACGGACCTAGCTTCTGTAAATCATACAGTGTGTCCATTAATTTATGTGATAGTTTGGTTCTGTACCTTAATTTCGCTAAGGATGCTATTAGTTGGTGCCGTTTATTCTTCAGTTAAACCCACCTTTCTTCTCGCCTTTTGTTTTGATGTACTGCGCTGTACCGCAAATGGGTTGAATTGTTTTAATGTTCTTTTGATAGATACGTTTCTGACTGGTATGTGCTTCTATTCCAGCTATTTATTTCCAAGTTGTGTGGTGTATTCTCCAGCTTTCAATCGGAGTTATTGGAGGTGGGAGATATACAATGCTATGTGACAGTGGCTGCATTTCAGAATCACATGATTAGCTGTAGATCGCTTTGGGATACCCTGTGGCCATGAAAGACGACATAGTCTTTAGTCTATGGTTATCTTTAGTCTATCTTTTTTCTTATTACCCGACAGTTTGCTGTATTGCTACACTGCAAGACTGATCCCAATCTATTCGATCTCTCTTACAGAGACACTTGCCTTGAAGTCTCGTTCTGAACGCTATTTGTTTTGCCTGGTACAATTTGTTTGCACACGGTTTGCCACGATACTTTGGTAGTTTGTTTTTATTGATAAGTCCAGTAACAATAACACAGCCTCCATACTTACTCGTGCCTTCCGACAGATTGCAGTTGGAAAATAATATTCCACGTTGCAAACTATGTTCTAAATTCTAAACCATGCCGCCGTTGTGCATCCTATGTGTTTTGTAAATTAACATCCAGTTTGTCTTTCCATGTATTTTGACTGTTTTACCCTTAAACCACTTTGAGTGCTGTCCCAATGCAAGTTGGAGTTGTTGACCTCCCTGGGGTGTGGCAGGGGGGGGGGGGGGGGTGGAGTGGATTGTCCATTGTGTTTTGATTGGTTGTTTATGTGTTGTCATGGCATTGCTGTGGAGCAGTTTCCACCGAGACAAAGTAAAGTTTGGAGTTTATTTATGAAAAACAAAATATGCGGCTCATTCTTTCCAATCAACTGTAATGTAGGTTGATTGTACAATGCTTTCAGCATGTTCAGCGTTTAGACCTTTCACGCTCAGCGCTCTGGATGCTGTACAGTGAGTGATATCACCAAGGGCGATGCTCATCCTCAAACCAATACCTTTCGTTAAAGAAAAAATAGAAAACAGAGTTTATTTTGCACCATTGTAACTGAACATGTGCACTAAAGTCTGGAAAATCCTGAAATCGGAGTCATTTGGACGAATTTCCAATCGGAAAGTAACCAATGAAAAACTGGGATATGAAAAACAATTTAATAATTTTGTTTGTTACTGATGGAGCTATTTCTAATTGCGAGTACAGCGAAACAGGTTACAGAGTGGCCAGAAAAACCAATTCTTCACATTTGTTTTTGTAACAAGGGACTGTCCTTATTGCTGGGGCACAGAATGAAACTTTTTCCCCAAAGATTTGAGTGTGAACTCTCCACCTCATCCCTCACCCTCCTTTCCTTTTGGCTTTAACGGTGAAATTATTTAAAACATGACCTGCCATGTGTGCTAAAAAAAAACTTCAGCATCGTCCACCCCTTGCATCAGGGTAATTCATCTGTTCCTGGTAAAGTTATTAAAAGGGTTGATTGACGTTGTTGATAACAGCAGGATGGAATGCTATGTTGCGGAACAGATCGTTTCCCGAAGTGTCGGCACCCAGGGGGGAATTATCTCACTGACAAATATTTGACACGCTATTTTGCCAAAACAAGCGCCGTGTTGAGAATTGCACATTAGGGAACGTTGGAACTTTCCTAAGCAATCCCAGGTCTGAAGTATTTGGATTTCTACACAAACTAATGGTTTCACTGAGGTGGCCGGTTGAAGGAAATGTATTTGCCAGAATGGGAATTGGCCCCAGAGGCTTCCCAATTCGCCCAGTACCTTAAAATTCCTGATGCATCGAAAGGCAGAATCCGAATCTCGTTTGGTAATTTTGTTTGACATTAAGGTGCAAGTGCTTTATATACTCACTGTACCTGTGACATTGCTGCCGCTAGAAGCTACAACACAGAGGGCCTGTCTAACGAACGCGTTCTTAAAACCAACCATTAAAGTTTAAAGCCACAAAATAAATGTTTGAAATCTGACTGGAGGTGGGGGGGGGGGGGAATTAAAGATACACTTGACAAGTCATCCGTGGAAGGAAAATACAAGATAACGTTTCAACAACAACTTGCATTCATATAGCGCCGTTAGTGCGGTTGTAACTGATTGTTTTTTCTTTATTCGTTCCTGGGATGTGGGTGTCGCTGGCTGGGCCAGCATTTGTTCTCCATCCCTAATTGCCCCTTAAACTCAGTGGCTTGCTCGACCATTTTAGACAACCACAATTGCTGTGGGGCCTGGAGTCACTTTTAGTTCTAGACCAGGTAAGGACGACAAATGTGAACAAGCCTTTTTTAATGTAATGACAATTGACGGGTTTCATGGCCATTGTTACATTTTTAGTACCAGATTTAGTTGAATTCAAATTTTAACATCTACCGTGCTGGGATTCGAACCTGGGTACCCCCAAGGATTGCTAGCCCGGTGACCAACACCAGACACATTTGCCTCCTTCTTGCTTTGTGAGTGAGTTCCGTGAGCAAGAGCTGCATCTGAAAAGCTAAACATACCTATTGTCTCCACAGGAGATGATTCGCCTTTTAAGGGTTAGGATATCAGTCTTTCAACTCTCTTGAAAATATAGGATAAGCCTCAATGATAAAGATCGGTTATAAACCAATCATATAGAAAAAACAACATAACATTCGTAAATTGTCAAGAGGTTATTGATTTTAATTCCCTGGCATCCGTCTTTGTTTGGCAAAACATGTGCAAATAAACTAGTCGATGAAAACAAAATCACTTGTAGGTTCACCTGAATGTCTGCTACATGGTTTAGCGATGAATAAAGTCTGATTCCTTCTTTTAAAAATGAGGATGCTGAAATTGAGCGCAGCGAAGCTCCCCTGCATACTGGTTAACACGCTTCAAAAAACATACATGTTGCTTTTTTCTTGTTTGGCGTTGGATTTTGAGGTTCGCCTGCCCCTCGCCCCACAATTTCTCCTTCTCCCCCTTCACTGGGTCCTCACCAGGGTCTCATTGCAACCAAAGTAGTCACCCTGGGGCGCAGCGGTCGGGAATGGACAGGTGTAAAATAAAACATCAACTTGCATTTATGAAGCACCTTCAGCAAGGTTCAAAGGGGGACTTGAGACGGGCAAAAGCTGACACTCAGCCGCGTGGCTGCAGAGGTTGGACCACGACATTGTCAGCATCTGTCGCTGTCTCTGCGATTCTAACAATGTCGGAATGACTCCAGGGTGCATTTCATATTGAAAATGAAAACCATCGATTGACAAATCGCAACTGGGCGCTGATATTTCGTTTCTTTTCATGCGGGAGGCATCATTTGATGTGCACCAATTCTTTATTGTGTTCATTAAATCACGTCCTTTAAGGCGTTCAGTGACGAGACACAGATTGGGTCATTTATGTCCTTTGCCTCGACACAATCGCAAAAAAACTTTAGGAACGAAATCGTTTTGTAAAGCAACCACTGTGTCTTTTCAACGCAACCCGCGCCTGCTTAATAAGTAATTATCATCGTTCGGGCGATGTAACGGGAGCTCAGTGAAATTGCAGCTTGGCACGTTTTGACACTTCGTTAACACCAGGTTTACGGGGCAAATGAATTTCTTTACATCTGGATTAAACCCTGCTTACACACAAAGAAAAATATTCCGTAACAGTGGAGATTCAGAAACGAACAGTGCAGCCGAAATGCAACATTTTATTCTGTTTTTTTAAAAAACAATCATTTATTAATAAAGAGATGTGTTATAGTCAGAATAAAAACTAAGCGATGCCGAAAGCCATCTGCCTTTTTCATTCCTCCTGATACAATAATCTGATGTCTTTGTTGTCCTAACGTGTGTTGTTTAAAATTAACAACTTTTAAAGTAACCAGATTGTCACTGAGTCCGCACGATGTCATGACCAATGTTATTCCACCCAACACAAACCTTAGGTAAAATATGAAGAGGATAGGCTTCGCTGGGCAATCACGTGTTAGATTTCGCTCTGGTTCAAATTTGCTCATATTTTTCCTTTTAGATCATTGATTTTCTTAATCTGGCATGCATTAGTCGGTGGAAAATATTAAAGTTAACAACCTTTTTGGGGAGAGACTTTATGGTTCCCTCCGCTCCCGCCCTTTAGTGTCAGAGACTGGCCGCTGGGCGGCGCTCCAGGCCGGGTTTGTGACAGGTCCTGACTCAGGACATCCAACTGCAACACCCAGAGACTCTGCCTCAGGAGGGGGGGGGAATAATGCCTGGCAGCCAACCCTCAGAGCAAGAGCCTTCTGAAACATTATTCTGCAATTGCACTGCAGGTTGTAGCTTCAAAAGACCTGCTCGTTGTTTCATGTCATTTCTTGACAGTTGACATAATCTCAGGGTTCTGTGTCTCCACTAATCGTTTAATCGGTGCGCAGATCGATGTTTGTATTTGTTTCGATCCTGCTGGTTGCAAATTGGCACTGGTGTCGACCTTCTATTGCGAGCTGGTTGGGGAACAAGGGGGACACAAGAAAGGAAAGTGAGCCGTATCCCTTAAAGATTGGGCTGGGGTGCAGGGAACCACGGAGAATGAATCTTATAATTGCCTTTGAATCAAAAACAATCACTTCAAACACAGCCTTTCGCGGTGGCTCTAATAAATGGAAGTGACCCCGGGACCAATACAGGGTAATCCATAAAGAAATCATTCTCATCCCACTCTGTTTAGACAGTGAACTGTCGCTACAGAGTAAATGCTGCCATTGTGGCTCTCCCAGAAACACTGGACCTTTTTGTCTATTTCAACATATTCAGAAATAGGCTGCTTTAGGTGCTCAGATTATATATGAGGGATATTACCTCACAAAGAGTGCTAAATCCCCGTGCTTTTTAAAGATCAAAATGTTTCTCAATTTAGGAAGTCGTCCAAAATATAAATCACCAAATGTGCTTTCGATACAGTTTCCACGGTCCGCAATAGCTTTAATCAACTGTGCGCCTTCCGCCCGCGATTTAAGACCGAGTTTGCCTGTTAAAAGGCATTTCCTCGCCACTGAATTTCACCAGGTTTTTTTTTGCAGATTGGTTCCGATGGCTGGAGTTGGGAGGAAGGGAAAGGCGGGTGGGTCAGCAAAAAGGCAACTCGTTTACTGGGACAAGAGAATTACATCCTTTAAGTTTTAGAGAGAAACCCCGACCATCTCAAGTCTGCCGACACTTGGCATTGTGAGAGGCACGGACTGCTGTGGGTACATGAGCAATCACTCTCACTGTCTTTCTTTTAAGAAACAATCGCTTGTTCTGATTAACAAAACTTGCGTTGCATTAACACCGAGGGAAATGTCTTTGCGCCTTCGAAACCACAATCATAAATCTGATACATTCGGATACTGATTGATTTGGAATTCATGTGGTTAATTCTATTCTAAAACCGCGCAAGCAGTAAACAGCTGAAAATATTTAAATGAATTATAAATATTTATAGACATTTAGCCCTAATTTGCGATATTTTGTTATACTTTGTATATTTGCAAAAACGAAAATCATTTGGATGGCATTTAAACCACATTGTTTTAAATTGCAGATTGCTTTAACTTTCACATGTTAATGACTGTGGCGGTATTAAACCACAAACAAATAAAATGCTTTAGACTTTTGAACTGGAAAAGCCTGGTAATCGGGCTATTCGATTATTTTTTAAACTAATTTCCCTTAGCTAATGCTGAATTAAGATGCTCGTGGTGTGCTGAGGTTAGAATTCTATTAAATTGATTGCAAGTCAGGTTTGACGCTTGGCTGCCTGCAATTCATGCAGCCCTTAATGGGTTGGGGGTGGGGGGGGGGGGGGGAGAGAGGCACAATATTGAAATGTTCAGGGGTTCTTGGCGAAGACCAAGCCCAATAAAGCAGTTTCGGTTCAATACCCAAATTTCCGGAAATATCTACGTTGGTTCTCATTGGGCACATCTTAGATTCCAAAGCAAAACGCCAAACTGGATGGGAATAAAGATTACAAGGGGGTCTTGTTGGAGCTCCATTGTCCCCGTCGAATTTACTCGATAAGTCTTAACCCCAGTGGATATCGCAAACGAATAGTTTCCATCTCGTTGCTAATCAGTGGGAGATGCGCCCATTGGACTTTTGAATGGACCGACCTTACATTAAGTTGATCTTTCTCTACATCCTAGCTGTGACTAACTCTACATTCTGCACCCTCTCCTTTCCTTCTCTATGAACGGTATGCTTTGTCTGTATAGCGCGCAAGAATACTTTTCATTTTATACTAATACATGTAACAATAATAAATCAAATCAAATCAGTTCACTGGGGAGTCCCTGATTGATCTAAAATTTCTAATCAGTATTCTGTAACTTGATTTTGTGTCTCTGAATGCCCTGTTTGAGAGCAGATATCCACTTCATCTGACGAAAGAGCAGCGCTCCGAAAGCTAATGGCATTTGCTACCAAATAAACCTGTTGGACTTTAACCTGGTGTTGTTAAAACTCTTACTGATCTAAAATTGACAGGTATTTGGGAAATGAAGGGGGAATGAAAAAAAACATTTCGCTATCATTGAGGGAGGTGTAAACGTAAGGTGCTGGGGGTGGGGGGTGGGATGTCAATGCTCTCTGTGTGGAGTTACAAGGACATATCAAGAACATTCGAGCATTCACTTCCAAACATACTCACACATATCGCAGTTTTAAGTTCTCAAGATAGATTTACAGCCTGGGCTTCTTGATGTTCAATCTCCCCAATAGAAAAAAAAACTAGCGGCCCAAATACTAGTGTTAAAAAAAATCCAGGCGCAGAACAAAAATACATGGTTAATGTCAAATCTTTACCCACCTCACCAGATGATGTACTCGGTAAGGTCACTTTCATTTTTTCAAGTTTCGCAGCCTTCGCGCTAAACATGCAGTGACTTCGTTACGCCCTTGCGTTAACGTGGTGCGAAATTCCTCTGTGTGTGTGTGTGTGTGTTGGGGAGGGAGAGGGGTGGGGGTACACTGAGTGAATCACAATATCAGGAGCTTGTGTCAAAACGAGATGCCTTTGACCTGCGCGCCGTACTAACCGCAAGGCAAGTTCAATTCGCCAGTGAAACCTCGGCTATTAAATGTAACAGTACAGCAGAGTGCAACATTAGGAAAAGGTTACCATCATCAGAGAAAGTTATTCAGAGTATTAATGCACAACTTTAATAGAGCTAACTGGATCTTTTTGGAAATAAAGGGTTAATGGGTCATTTGAGGAAGCGAGTGTGGGGGCGGGGGAGGAGGGGGGATAGGATGTTTTGTAATTTGTGAGATTTTTACCTGAAACAGCCCGCTTCGCCAGAGCCATTCGCTCCAACAAATTCCCCAAAATGAATATACAGAAAATAATTTAAAATGTCGTGAGTTGGTACAATTTTACTTTCTATAAGAATAACTCAAACCCTTATTATTCCGGCCGTGATACTGACATACAGTCGCTTCAACTGAATCCACCCTATTTTGTTACCAATTCATAAACATTAACATCTATTATTCTTGTAACCACCACGCGTGTGTTCTGTGGGTCTGCATAAGTTGCATTGTATCTTCGGGCAGTGGGGTGAAAAGTACCCCACACATAAAAGTACTGGTACCATTTTACCACAACGAGGAGAGTTGGTGGGAAATAGAAATGTTCTAAAAGGAGCAATTTCTTTCTGAATGTGTCGGCGCCGGCTCTGCACAAACATATCCATTGCTTGCAATATTTTGTAATCCAACAGAGAATCGGTCCAATCAAACACTTGGAGTCCTTTCTTAAAAACAATGAAAAAATTGTAAATTCGCAAGGAAATTCGAGCTGATATCTTCTTAAAATTTGTTTTTAAGGCGCCCACCTGAACTTTAAATGGAAGTTTCAAAAGGTTTTATCTGTGTTAAGGCACATTTGGATTCGACTGAATAGCAAGAAGACAGGGAAAGATACCGAATGAATGTAATTGTGTGCAGGTAAATGGAACTGAAATCGACAAGGGATGAAATGTATTTGTCCAAATGGCGAGGTCAGTTTCTCCTGGGGGGTGGGGGGGGATCCCGGGGAAGGGTGGAGGTTGGCAGGGTGGAGGGAAGGAGAAGAGGGGGGGGGGTGTGTTAGGTGGTGAGCTGAAATGTTTAAACAGATGATTTTGACAAGTTATCCCTCTCCTTGTTGCCGAACAGGAATATCCCCGGGGGTGGGGGGGGGGGGGGGGGGGGTACATGCCCACATATTCTATATGTGAGATTAACATTGTTTTTAAAATATATACATTGTTGAAATCATTTCCAAATGATTTATATTTCCCAATTTGTATTCTAAAATATCGGGGCTGTGAATTGGTGTGTGTTTCATCCCCCCCCCCCCCACCCCTCACATCTTTTGATCGCCCTTGTTAATTGAGTTGATTTTATTTTGGCTCAGATTTCGCACAGATTTCCCTCCCCCTCCTCCTCTCTACCTTTCCTCCCCTCATATTCCGCCCCCCCCCCCAACACACACACACACACTTGTCTTGACCCCTATAGACAAATCGTGTTTTAAAAAAAGAACGGCGTCCCTTTAAGGATGTGTTGCTATCCAAACAGCAAGTAAACACGCCGCAGATACATTGAACCCATGTCAGAACCACTGCTGGAGTTAATCATCCCCCCGGCTGTGCGCAGGCGCTGAGCTGCAGTGAAATGTGATGGAAGTTCGAGGTTGTGTTCAGAGGGAAATCGGAGAGCTACAGACCGTCAGCCCCGATCCACACAGCCCGTCAGCCGGCTGCCTCCTCACAAACCTCCACACACTCCCACAGCTCCTGTAGGACAAGCCCTTCCTTGGCTGAGAATGCAGTCGCCCAGCAGGGACAAGTTGGAGAACTTTTGACTAAAGTCGGCTGGATGTCGCACCCTTGACGCTGCTCTGGATTAAAGAGAATACTGATTTTCCTTTTCAATTCTGTTTAAAGTCCACAGTCTTTGCCCATTGCTGAAAGAGTTGGAAACTTTGGGGGATCGTCTGTGTCACCGGGTAAGGATTGTGGATGTATTTCTGTGTATGTGTGAGTGTTTCTATGTGTGTGTTTCTATGAGTGTTTCTGTGTATTTGTGTGTGTGTGTATTTCTGTGTGTGAGAGTTTCTGTGTATTTCTGTGTGTGAGAGTTTCTGTGTGTTTGTGTGTGAGAGTTTCTGTGTATTTGTGTGTGTGTGTGTTTCTATGTGTGTGTTGAAATATTGTAACAATGAAAACAACCTGGAAGATTTTGTTTGGACACAGTCCTGGGAATGAAAGCTGCCGGACGGATCAGAAATTCCGAGGCAAAACCCTTTGCAATAAATTAAGATTCCTTCGTGTTTGCAATGACGTTTTGAAGTGAGAGCTTTATCGAGATTGAAACATTTATTTATTTGCACAATTCCAACAGTGTGTCTGGACTGCTGGGTTTATTCACATCAAAGATGGGCGTGGAAGGTTGAAGCTTCATTTTTTTTGTTTTCGCTTTCGCCTCTGAGGCCAAGGACTCTGGTCAGTCCAGGACCCCACGACCAATAAACATTGTACAGCCCAGAGCAGCTAATAGCTGCGGCGGGGAGCGCTGCACTGGTACCGTGTGTGTGTGTGTGTGTGACAGTGGGATAGTTCTGTTCAATCACCAACAATAGGAAACGGGAAGGTGTCTGTCACTGTATTAATTGGTCATTTATTACAGTGACACTGAACTGAGGCTCGGGTGAGTGTGTATGTGGATGAGATCATGGGGTAGTCTCAAAGCAGGACATGTCAAAGTGGGACACACACACACACACCTTGCATCTGCTTTCCCTAACCAACACTGATTTGTCCCATTTCGGAATGTAATGATAAGAAATGGCACCCCAGCCCCTTCTTATTGTAAAGTTTATTTGCCATTTCTGCTGATGAATTATTGTAAAAGTTATTTTCGGAGTGTGTGTTTATATTGGCAGCCTAGGGGGGGGGGTGGGGGGGGGGTCCCCTCCCCCCTCCCCCCGCATCATTGAAAAGTCTACAATGCTGCGCAGAAACTGGGATGATGGCTGTTTGCCCCCGATATGAAAACCGCTCCCTCGACCACATTTGTATCTGACTTTCATTCCCTTTCTTTAAAAAAAACACTTTTCCCCGTGAAACGATTCAGGATTGAAAGTCCTACAGCAGTGTTACTGGGATGGAGTGGAAGATGTTCCCAAGCACTCTTCCCTGCTATGCTGACTCTCTGAATTCAGGCGTTGGGATTACACAGATAAGGAGAGCGGGGTGGGGGGGGGGGGGGTGTGTGTGGGGGTGGAGATGTTATTTGGGTGCAGTGACAGGGTTGTGATCTCACACGGTTAACACTGGAAACCCCAAGAATTGAGAAAATCGCCGCGTCCAGTGTCCCTCGCCCCATCACCCACGCTCTCAGTCTCTCTCTCTCTCTCCCCCTTTCATTCACCCAGTCAATCTGACAACAGTAGGGGGATAATGTTATGCTAATTCTCCAGCGGGTTGGAGAAGTTGGGGAGAGGTATTTTTCTGGAGATAATTCCTATTCTTGAAAGGCAGGCCGAATATTCTCATTTAGCGAGATGGGCTTCGCCCGCCAGCACCGATCTCCTTAAGCGAGCCAGGCCAGAGTGCAAGAAATAGCTTGTTAAACTATTCCCTGAAAGTCCAGAACCTTCCTCTCAATGCAGAGCCATATTCAATTATGAATAAGGACTTGCTCATTGTATCATTTCTCTATAACGAAGACATTAATTATCAAGTATTTAAATTATTATGGGTTGGTTATTTTAGGAAGCTGTCTGGAGAAATTATTCTTGCCCTTTTTCAAACTTTATACTTTTAATCTGGTCTTTTGTTGCGGTGTGTAAATTATGTAGCATAATTGTTAAATAACCCAGGTTTAAGGGAAAGGGGTGCATGGTGACTGTTGACCTGGCCCTGACAGGGAGGGGGGGAGGGGAGAAAATTAAAAGTACCTTAACTCGGTTTAAAGTGTGAAGTTGAGTTTGCATTTGAACACATTTGATTGAGTGCCTGTAAGGCGAACTTGGCGTTTCGCAGTTAGTAACGGTAGGAGTGGCGGGGAGAAGCTGTAAAGCTCTTGGGGACCCTGGCAGGTATAAAAAAAAGGGGGGGGGGACCCCGCAAATCCCACACACCAGCAGGAAGAATGGGAAATTGACGATCCGGAGACTTTAACCCGGTGCAGCCTCAGGGGAGGCGAGGGGAACTGCCGAGATCTCATTGTAACTATTAAGTGAATCTGCCTCGCAGTTACAGCTGTTTTAGGGATTGCATTACACTACAATACTTCCCACAGAAAACAAAATGACTGAAGTTAAAACACTCTGGAGAGCATGCCTTGCAATGTATTTGCAGTCTGGATGGTTTTTTTTAACTGAAAGCATTTAAATTGGAACTGGTAAGAACGGCTGCGTGTTATTTCCCGTCTGAGTGTAACCGCAGAGTGAGAGAAATCGGTAATTTTTTTTTCAAAATTATATACATGAAACCGCGATGCAAGCTTGTATCTAAATGTGCCATTAATACTGACATTGTAACATCGCGTTACATTAAGTAAAACGACCTAGATTGCAACAGAAAGTACAATTTCACAGCACCGATTGTGGGCCCTCTTCAGTGAGTGGGCCAGTGTAGATCCAGCCACACGAGAGTGTCACTTACTTGTTTCCCACCTAACACTGACAAACCTCAAGGGGAAATAACACACTCACACATCACAATATTAGGGAACAATAAATCACCTTGCTGGTAACTTTGGAATTTATGAAATTTGTGACACCTCATTCAGTCGCGGCTTGATTAAGTTTAGGTGATTTTAGATCACGGTTGTTAAGGCCTCTGGATAAAGTGACTCTTTAGTTGTATGATGTTCCCCAACTCTCTTCGCCCTTTCCCCTCGTGGCTCTGCGATATGCAGTCTGTAGAAGCATGCCTGACCCAGATTGTCATGTTTTTTGGGTTGGGGATGAGTTCAAACTAGTGAAATTTGAAACACGTTATTTGAAGCCCCAAGGTTCAGGAGGTTGGGGACTGCAATGAGGGAGAAGGAGTGAGTGCGTTTGCTGCGAGTTCTGTATCACGGGAATAGAACGGGTGCGATCGCTTTTAGCTGGAGGCACTAGTGTGTGAGAGATTCATTCGCTGGGAATATTCTTAAACAGATTTTAAAAAACACTTCCCAGTTTCGCTCCAATGCTTAGAACGAAACCGCTGACAGTCTCACACACACACACCTCTCCTTAACTTCAGAACAAGAAGATATTCCCCAGGCTTTACCGAGAGAGAGAAAAAACAACTCGTCCCCACTCAGATGTTGCATTAACCAAGGAGGAAAGGATTGGCTTTAGTCCTTACCCTGATGTGGGGGACATCCGTACAACTGACACCAGCCCAAATATGCACAATAGCAGATTTTCTATGTGAAACATGTTTAGCAGAAAACAATAGACAAGAGTTTCACCCACGTATATATTTATTATATAAAGTAGAGAGCAGAGTAAGTTACTGTTGATGAGATGGAATGTATTTTTAAAATACAGTCAGGTGAGGCAAGCCCAATATTTTGGGGTTGGCTCATATTTGAATTTAGCGTTTAAACGAAGTGAACAAACTTTTCTCCACTGAAACTTCTTCGGTTTCACACCATAACGCAATCTGATTCGTAAAGAAATAACCTACTGGCGAATTACCCCCGAATACACAATGTAGAAATTAATTTCATTTAAATGACCTTTTAGGTGTCGGCGAGTTGTCAGATTAAAGTGGGTTTAGAGAGCCTCTGTAAATACAGTGGGATTAGCATTCCCGAGGAGCTGATTTTATCGACGTGTCGAAATCAATTGGCAATAGGCTTTAATAAATTGGGTTGATAAAAGTTACTAGGCGCTGGCAAATTGATGAGCAGGAGACGAGCTGGGACAGATAGCAGAACCTCTACCCCCTCTCCCTCCCTTCCCCTCTCCGATCCCCGTAGGAGTCAGGATGACTCTGTAAATGGAAAGTTGACAAGGGCGATATTATCAGCTCGGTTCTTCCAGGTCAATGCAGAGGAATTCAGGCTAAACTCGAAGTGAACTGCTTGTGTTTAGAAGGGGAAGTGGGGGGGGGGGGGGGGGGTTGGAGGTTGGGGGGGGGGAGGCAGATCTAAATCACGATCAGACAGAATGTGATTGGAAAAAGAGACAGAAAAAAAAACCTCAAAGGCCATCGATTCTGGTGACGGCCTGTTACATTTATCTGATAGTACACGGCCAAACCGTGTAACAATATATCCTTTTTCTAAAAAAAAATGAAGGGTGTTACTCTGACGCCGTTTCAGAGGACACCAAGTTTTCGGTAATGGAGCTAACTCAGCATCTGGACGGCCAGAATCCCCAAACAGTTTTTAAAAAGTAAAAAGACTGGGGTTTGCGAAGATTCACAGTGTCAATATTTAAAGCGGGTTGCTGAATCCTGAAACCTAGCTCGCCGTCTAAACATCGCTCTGGCTTCTGGTTTCAACATTAATCTGTCAAATAATTGCTTCAATCGTCACCTGAATTATTAGGTTTAAGCGCCGTTCAACTTGGACGAGGTGAATATGCAGTAATACATATTGCTCTTGTTTAAAAAAAAACCTGAAATGTTTAACATTTAAAATTGTCCTCGTGTTAATGCAGGTAATTCCCAGATAATATCCCATCAAGCATTTCCAATGCAGAACTATTTTTAAAATCTGCCTTTTAAAATACATATAAAATATATTTTAGTTTTCCAAAAGGTTAAATTCTCTCTCTCTCTCTCAAAACAACAGACACACGAGCTTCACTCTCAGTCTGGAAGTGGGGTTGTTAAGTGGTGAAGCGCTGGTGAAGTGGTGCTTTCTTCTTTCCCTTGTCTTCAATTATCTTGATGAATGAGTTGTTGTTGAATGGAGAAAAATAACCAGCTCAGTTCAGCACCCCCGTCAGCCCGAGACCGCCACCTCCCACCGCCCGGAGATGTGTCTCCGGGGATGGCATTAACCTCAAACATTCTCTGTCTCTCACACACACACACACACACACCGCACGGGGAGGGGGGGGGGGGGAGCAAGGTGAGAGTCCATCAAAGCTGCAGCGAAAGAGATCTGTGTGTGTGAGTGTGAGTAAGGAAGTGTTTTAGTGCCCAACTCGTGTCTTCATTAATATAATGGGGTAGGAGTCCCGTCCCCCCCTCCCATCTCCTCCCACCCGAGATGCTGATGGACAAAGATCTTTTTTATTTGCCTCCCTGCATTTTCGAAATGTCTCATTTTATTTGTGTTCGTAGCGTGTTTATGGACTCTTCGAAACTGCTCGTAAAGTTAAAGTGGCGAGGCCTCAGATCTCTCCAGCATGCAGGGCGGGCCTGTGGGGTTAGCACGGGGACTCGCAAGATATTCAGTTGCCATCTGCAAGTCGGTTACCTTTTGTTTTTGGGGCTTTTCCTTTTAGTGACGCAGCCAATACTTTTACAGCAAAATACCGCGGATGCTGGCTCTCTGAAATTAGAACAGAAGCTGCTGGAAATACTCAACAAGTCTGACAGCATCTGTGGAGAGAGAAACCGGGTTATTATAGAGAAATGCTTGCATTCCCCCGTCTCTCCAGAAAACACACTTTCAAAGCCAGGGGACTCACATTATAGAATGTGTCGCTTTTTTTTAAAAAAAAGCTATTCGATAGACATCATTGGTCTTTAAACGATATCTTAGTTTCAAGCATTCAAATGTCTTCAGCGCATTAGGCACGGAGAGGAATGATAGGTAACTTACACACCACAATATTGATAAACAATGAACCATCTCTTTGGAATTTCTGGAGTATGTTACACTAATCCAGTCCCGGCTTGTTTAATGTTAAATGGTTTTGATTACATTTTCTGCTATGATTCTCTCTGGGAGAATAGTTTTGATCATGTCACAGAGATGGATTGAAAATAAGTATAAATTGGGTTGAAAATTGAATAGAAAATAGCTAAACTTTGGATTGTAAATAACTAAACATTGGATTGTAAATAACATTACGTTGGAATAAAAATAATTAATGATCGGGGGTTATAAAGTGTCGGTGATTCTAGGACATTCTTTTTGCTGGCTATTAAAAGGTTTCAACAATCGATTTCAGTTCTCCAAGCCTGAATCTTCCTTGTTAGAAATGGTTCTGAGGCCTGCCTCCCTCTCCTTCACTGATTACATTCTCTCTCTCTGTGTTCTTCCCAGACCTTGGCGGAGGAATTGTTCAGCAGCTGCCAAGACCTCAGAGTGTTGGTTATTCGAGCGATATGGGAAGCAAGACTTTACCCGCTCCAATCCCTCTGCACCCGCCGCTGCAGCTGACAAACTATTCCTTCCTGCGGGCCGTCAACACGTTCCCATCCGCCGTGGACCACCTGCAGGGTTTGTACGGACTGAGTACTGTTCAGACCATGCACATGAACCAGTGGACGCTGGGTTACCCTCACCTGCACGGCATCGCCAGGTCCACCTTCACCGAGATGGCTGCAGCTCAAGGCTTCGTGGACGGCAGGTTCCCATTCCCCGCCCTGCCCTTCAGCGCTCACGTCTTCCACCCGAAGCAAGGGACGGTCGCCCACGTTATCCCGGCGCTGCAGAAGGACAGGCCCCGCTTTGACTTTGCCAACCTGGCGCTGGCGGCCACCCAAGAGGACCCGCCAAAGCTGGGGGACTTTCCGAAGCTCAGCGGCGGCGGGGTGGGGGGCTCCCACGGGGAGATTGGGAAACTGTCCCTGGACAGGAAACCCTCCAGGGGGAGGCTGCCCTCCAAGACCAAAAAGGAGTTCATCTGCAAGTTCTGTGGCCGGCATTTCACAAAATCCTACAACCTGCTCATTCACGAGAGGACCCACACAGACGAGAGACCCTACACATGCGACATCTGCCACAAGGCGTTCAGAAGACAAGATCACCTGAGGGACCACAGGTTGGTAGCCAAGCGGGGACTTCACTCAAACCACACACTATCCTGGTAATAAACTCAGCTAGTCCTTACTAAATCATTCCCTGGTGCCGGCTATATTTCACACACGGGGAACGGTGATGTTATTTCGTACATAGCAATAACATTGCGAGTTTATATCAGGATTTGTGTGTGGGAGCTATTGGGGAGATCATTGCTGACATACAGTAGATTTTGCATGAATGGGAGATCTTTTTTTTAAAGAGGAACATGTTTTTGTAATTCATCCCCTAATTTGCTGCCCGCCCCCGTTGTTTTATTTTAAACAAATCAATCAACGGGATCCTGAACCTCCAAACAAGGAGAAACGAGTGAAATTTTGGCTGGATTTGATAAGTTGGTCACAAATGCAACATCCTGGTGTGTGTGTGTGTGTTGTGTGTGATTGTTACACCTTACCCACCCCCAGAGTAATTTCTGCACACGGCCCTGAAAGATGTGAGGTGGGTGAGGGTGTGAAATTAGACAGGGTTTACTCTTAACACAAAGCCGGTATGATTGAGCCCCTCTCCCGAAGCCAGTCGGTCCCTGGGCTGCGCTGCTCCGACTGACGGGGGCGCTGTCACAGCGCCTGCCGCAGGAACGGCCGGAAAACCCGCGGATCCTTCACCAGCGACAAGACTCACTGAGCAACAATAACACACAGCCCAGCGTGATCGACACACAGTTTAACAGGCCACGCCGCATGCTTTACAGAACGCATTACTGAGAATTGCCACTGCGTTGATTTGCAGATATATTCATTCCAAAGAGAAACCTTTCAAGTGTCAGGAGTGTGGCAAAGGATTCTGTCAGTCCAGGACTTTAGCCGTCCATAAAACGCTACATATGCAGGTAAGGGGCAACAGCAAGTTTCCCTCTCATTTCAGGCTCAACTGTGACCGGGGGGTGTGTGAGGGGTTATTTTTGGAAAGGGGGGGAGGTGAGGAAGATTAGGAATTTTGCACCGACCTCCACTAACTTACACAGAAAAATTGACTCACACTGGGGGAAGTGCATGTCATCCATGTCTTTGGACCCAGGAATTTTCCCGTTCCGCCCGTCACGGGAATCGTTGCGGGCAAGGGGAAGGGGGGCGGACCATGGAAAGGCGAGATTTTCCGTCTTTGGGGCGAGCGCGGCCGGAAAATCCACAATCTCGCCTTTAATAGCGACCTTCTAATTGACACTTATTATTATTGACTTTTCAAACGCCACATGGAAAAGTTATGTAGACAACACACAATTGATTCACGGTTTCAGTAAGACAGAAGGAGGTCACAGTGGGGTTTATTTTTCATTTTATTTTCCTATTTTTTTAAAAAAGGGAATTAATCCTTTGCTTGCTTCAAATCTGAACAGGAATCTCCTCACAAATGTCCCACATGCGGAAGAACCTTTAATCAAAGAAGTAATCTGAAAACTCACCTTCTTACCCATACAGACATCAAGCCCTACAATTGTGAACAGTGCGGCAAAGTGTTCCGACGTAACTGTGACCTGCGGCGACACAGCTTAACTCACACTCCCCGGGCGGAATATTGAGCGAATCTGCAGCGAAGCCACTCCGCGTTACTTGAATTTGCTGTGAATATTTGTGTAAAATAAAAACAAATAACCAGAAAAAAAAGTACAGACAATATACACATCCATGTAATTCAAACCGTTTTTATACATAGTCCTGTCCAAAATCAAAGCTTTTTCATGTACAGAAAATGTTTTTTTAATATTGTTCTATTTCCAATCAACTAAATGGGAGAGATTGGAAGCATGTGGATAATGATAATAAAAAAATGCCTTTTATCATTTCACCTTTTGCACTTTGTGTCCCAGTTAGGTTCAATGGACCCCCGACATTTACAAACTAAACAGCACCTGTTCCGAAAGATAAATACACAACAAAAGAGAGAAATTAAGTAACAATATTGTTCTCAATCAAAACATTCTTGAGGGGCTTGCTGAGATTTATTTTCCACTGGGCTTCTGTCGCGACTATTAACGGATTTCTCCTCACCCCTGAATGATTTTTTTACTGGGTTGGGGGTGCATTCTCCTTATTGCTAAAAATGCTGGACCCTTAATCTTTTTTGAGAGGGAAGGTTACAAGACTGTTACATTTCTGACCCAGTTATCACTGATGGAAAAACAAGAGGCCGTTCTCATAACCGCCCACACTCCTGGTTTTAAATCCCCCCACCCTAAACTCGGCCATCCTCCCAGGGACTGACGGTGCCAGAAGCGCTGTGAAACGGCGGAATGGAATTCTGCATTCGTTCTCACGTTCAAGAGCTTGACGGATATTGTAGGAGACTGCGATTTTCTCTCCCAATCCATCCTCGGGCTAATGAAGTGAGTTTTTTTAAAGTTGTTTTTTTTTTCCTCTATTACGGGCAGAAGATCGTTGAGAAAACACAAACGTGCCCCCCCCCCCCCCCCCAGTCAGACAGTTTCTAATGTCACTGTGTCCCTTCCAGAGTTTAAATTTAATGATTAGTGTCACAAGTAGGCTTACATTAACACCGCAATGAAGTTACTGTAAAAATCCCCTAGTGACCACACTCCAACGCCTGTTCGGGTACACCAAGGGAGAATTTAGCACGGCCAATGCACCTAACAAGCATATCTTTCAGACTGTGAGAGGAAACCGGAGCACCCGGAGGAAACCCACGCACACACGGGGAGAACGTGTAGACTCCGCACATACAGTGACCCAAGCCGGGAATCGAACTCACGTCCCTGGTGCTACGAGGCAGCAGTGCTAACCACTGTGCCACCCTGTCAATATCCACGATATCCTGTTTCCACTACCAAATTTACATTGAATATTAGCCATCGGCTGATGATTCCTCAACATTATGATGCAATCTTCATTTGGAGTCTTAACTAATACCCATTTCTGTTGCAGTTTTAACCAATTAGACTTTTAGACATTTTTCAGTCATCAGACCACATTGAGACTCAACTCAAACACAGAAGGGAAATAACTCTGCAACTCAGTCTCCTGGAGGATAGAAACCGTTTATTATATTAAAATCGCGAAGGTAAAATTAAAATAAAGGAAAAGAGGACACATGCGCACTAAACCCAAAGTCTAACATTTTAGCTCTAATTGTGCACAGGTTCAAGGTGAGAGGGGGAAAGTTTAAGGGAGATGTGCGGGGGAAGTTTTTCACGCAGTGTTGGGTGTCTGGAACGCGCTGCCAGAGGAGGTGGTGGAAGCAGGCACATTAGCAACATTTAAGAGGCATCTGGAATGAATGAATAGGAAGGGAATAGAGGGATACGGACCGAGTAAGGTTTTTTTTTAGTTTAGTTAGGGCATCATGATCGGCACAGGCTTGGAGGGCCGAAGGGCCTGTTGCTGTGCTGTACATTTCTTTGTTCTTTTCTTTGTAATATTTATCACGCTCCTATACGCTGTTTATACACTACCCAAGCGTCCTGATTTCCAAGACCTTTACACTCACATCCCGTCCCAATCCCCGCATTTTCTTCTCACCCGTGTATGTGTTTTTTCCATTTAATCCTCTTGGTGATATCCAGTATACTTGTTTCCACAATTCATGCTGTAACTGTCGGCGGTAATTACAGCAAGATGCACATGAAAGAATTGAATGACAAAAACGCCTTCGCCCAAGGAACAGCCCCTTACAACAACTGGAATATAAATATGCCCAACTTTGGTGATTCGATACCATAATTGGTTTGGAAGGCTAAAAGATTGAGTGGAGCAAAGGGGTTCTTCATACTTCAGAGCGCTCGAATCCTCTATAAATCATTCTATATCATGGAACCAAAACAATGGTGCAAGTTGTTTAAATTAGAAACTCGGCAATACTCTAAAAACAAATGCTGCAATTCCGCGAACCATTTGATGAATGAGGCTCCCCAGTTAAAACTTCAATATATTCAACCCTGTCAGGGAGTTACATACAAAATAGACGGAGGTTTCCGTTAACATCTTTCATCCGCCTCTCAGTTTTTATTGAATTTTATTTCAGTTTACCGGCGGCTAAAGGAGGAGTGAGTGGAGATTGGGGGAGGCGTCGGTGGAGTGAAGCGCGGGGTTGGTGGGGAATTGGGGAGGAGTGTAATGATAAGGAGACACACCGTGTTCAAAAGGTGTTGCCGGGAAAGTGAAGTTTACTTGGGATTAAGAGCCGACTATTTGCATGTTGAATGGTGTTGTGGACCTAGCCTGGCCTGGGCGTGTGGTCTCTGCGTTTCGTAATGTACATCCCAGCCCCCTGCCCACTCTCACACTCTTCAGAGAGAATAGAAAGTTATGGGGGGGGGGGGGGGGGGAGGAGGGCGGGGGGTGCACGAATTCTGCAGTGCCCTGAATACCCTTTGCCACCTTCACCCCGGTAACATTTGGACTGAATTAAAATGGGCATGCCTGCCACCTTATAGGCTGAATAAGCACTGTACAAATCCTGCTGGGTGGATTTAACTGAATAATTTTACAGGGAGATTTGGATGATGGTCGCTTTTGACGAATACCTGCTCCGATATTGTTATATCAACAGGCACGCATAATGTAGTTCATACCTATCCAATTATTCATGAGTTCTTGACCTAAATCCCTGGATTAAATCACATTTATTTACTGTGTACTGTAACTACGGGATTACGATGCCTGTAATCTTTGTTTCTTTGTGACCTCTTGTTTTTAAAGGGATGTTGTGTACTTTCAAGGTATGGATGTAAAAACCCAAGTCTGCATTTATATTGAGATTATTTTCATATTTGGTCCATTAGTAACGCTGGTTTTAAACATTCAGATATACAGTATGAAGTAAAACGACCCACAGTTACAGGAGAATTAATATATTTTTGAAGATGCCAAAATACTGCCAGGCTTTTAATAATCTTATTGTATCCCGCAAATTATTTAATTGTTAAACACTCAGTATTTGTTTGTTCGCAATTAATTTTCTTGAAATGTCGTCTGGTAGGAATTTTTCACTGTGCCCCTTAAACCTTTCTCTCCCCCCCCGCCCTCCCCCACCTTCGTGTAATCGTCGCTGGCAAGTCCAGCATTTATTGCCCATCTAGTTGCCCTTGAGAAGGTGGTGGTGAGCCGCCTTCTTGAAACGCTGCAGCCCGTCAGGTGTAGGCAAACCCACCGTGTTATGGAACTTCGGTAAAAATATGGAGGAATAAACCGATTCTTATGTTGGGTTTATCTAACGGGAAGTCTGGCGCATGTACCGAGTACGTGTCCACACACACACACACATATAGATAACACAATGGGTAGGTGCATACATTTCATACACACGCAAATGTACACACTCCAGTATGAAGGGGAAACACAAGAGTTCAGCAGAAACAGACCAATTCAAGCGGCCGGGGAAAATCCATGTGCAGTTACCATGTCCTGAATTACATCCAGCTGTTGTTTGAGGGCATTACTTGCTGAGGTTAAAGAACTAAATACAGGACATTATACAGTTATGAAACGATACATGAACTGCATGTATCGGCCCGGGGCTGATTGGCCAGTTATCAGTCACAGATTTATAACAGTAAAGTTTTGACTTTCTAAATATCGAGTATCAAGATACAAACACCAGCATTGCTACGCATATTCAGATAACTGTGCAGTTAAAAAAAAATCCTCTTTTCCAGGCTTCCGCTGGTGTATATCACATGTATCATGATTCGTTCTTCGGTGAAAGGTCAGGAGAAAAGGAAATAAATGAGTTGAGAATGGTACAGTCTCAATCAATTGTCTAAATTAATTATTTTCTTACATTCCACACACGCAGATGCTCCCATCTTACGCAAAATATGGACAGGTTATTTTTCCCGTTCGCATTGTTGCAACTTAATGTGGACATTGATCTAGAATACAATTTTCAATCATAAATATTAACCTGGGATATAGGACAAAAAATATACCTTTAGTAAATGGGACAGCACAAAAAGAGTGGCACAGTGGTTAGCACTGCTGCCTCACAGCGCCAAGGACCGGGTTCGATTCCCGGCTTATGTCACTGTCTGTGTGCAGTTTGCATGTTCTCCCCGTGTCTGCATGGGTATCCTCCGGTTTCCTCCCACAGTCCAAAGATGTGCATCGGCCATGCTAAATTCTCCCTCAGTGTACCCGAATCGGAGTGTGGCAACCAGGGGATTTTCACCGTAACTTAATTGCAGTGTCAATTTATTAATGACTAATAAATAAACTTTAATTTTAGCTTGATTGATGAAGTAAAGAATGTTTGAATAAACACAGTGACAGGATTGGAAATGATTCGATCACCTGCTGAAAAACACAAACAGTTTTGGCTTCATTTCATTTAATTATTAATCAATCACCCTTGAAAAAGTAAGTAAGTATACTTAGTCCAGAGGGCCATGCGAGTATAGCTTTCAATATTTCACTTGTTTATTTAATAAGCAGTTCTAAAACAGTCTGAGCGAATTCCTGGAAGAAATAAAGAACAGGTTCATATTTCTGACATGGCTTTCTGTTGCAGAGGTCCTGGCGGTTGCATCCTCAGGCAGTAATTATGTACCTCGTTATAAATACGACCATTCTCATTGACTGGAGAGCGGACCAACAATGTCTAAAAGTTGTCATGAGGACACTCTGGAGACTGTGGTACAAAGGCGCTGAAGTTAAAGGGACAGAACAGTTGGCATTCGAGACGCCACATATACATTGATGCACGGCGCCAGAAGTGGTTCAGTTTTGTCTCAAAAGCGGAGGATCTTGAAAACTGTTCTGTGTCTATTCTGGAGAAACCTCGGCGGTTTTCACTTGCGCTCCAGGATGTTACGTCTCAAAAGTTGCAATAAATCTACAATAGGTTTATGCTCCACGTTGTGTATTTTATACAGGCGGAAAGTTGTTTTGTGTGTGTGTGTGTGTGTGTGAGACTCTTGCAGTTTGAAGTCAATTTAATGAACGTGCAATGTGGTAAAGTCACTTTACAAGAGAGCCGGACCAGGTATCAGGGCACAGGCGACAGGGAATTGTGGCTGGACAGAGGAACGAAAAGGGAGTTCGGTCCCAATGTTAATCTGAGCAACGGAGATTGCAATGCTAAACTCCACTGCAGACAAGAACAGACCCTTTTCCGGGTCGAAGCGTATTTAGTATCAGATATTTCCTTAAATTATAAATGCTCAAGTGAATGGTGCGAAATCAGCAATTCATGTCAAATTGTTGTGATGTTAAAATAAGATGACAGTCCCGAATGGATTTTTTTCTTGTATGATCGGTAAATACGCCCACGGGTTAGATTCCCCCTCTTTGTGGATTCTCTTTCGCTTTAGATGGTGTCTGTGTAAGCTCTGTGTATCGAAACTGTATATCTCCTCCTAAAGAATGCGCTTCACATTTCCCCGAATTAGAAAAAACGCTCTCGCAAAATCTCTGCCTGTTACACTCTTAACAGTCGGTTAGTTAGGAGACGATTCACTTTCTGCTTTTACTGAGGGGGATACAGGGTTCCTGGCAACTTTCAAACACTTTAAAAGGACATTTTCTTGGGCAGTGAAACGCATTGTAGCCGAAACAAGGGGGGTCGGACTTTATCATACACCATAGTCAAGTTCCAATCTTCAAGTATCTTGTCATTAAAGTTCATTTGTGGTTTTACATTGATCTAATTGCCCCGAATCTTCAGGGGCTAAGATGTTTTTTAAAAAAGTACTTTCGTGGGCAAGGCCAGGATTTATTGCCCATCCCTAATTGCCCTTGAACTTAACGGTTTGCTCGACTATTCCAGAGGGGCAGTTAAGCGTCAATCACATTACTGTGGGTCTGGAGTCACAGTAGGCCAGACTAGGTAAGGGCGGCAGATTTCCTTCCCTAAAGGACATTAAAAGTAAAAGTTTATTTATTAGTGTCATAAGTAAGCTTACATTAACACAGCAATGAAGTTACTGTGAAAATTTCCTAGTCGCCACTCTACTACTGTTCGGCGACACTGAGGGAGAAATTAGCATGGCCAATGCACTGTCTTTGAGACATGAGTGACTCAGATGGGTTTTTACAACAAATGTTGACCGATTTATGTTATTATTGCTATTTCTATTCCCTATATTAACTGAATTTAAATTCCACCAGATGCCATGGTTGGATTTGAACCCAGGGCCTCAGAATTACTCGTCCAGTGACAATGCTACTCCCCGGTACTAAAAGTCGTAAAGGTGTCTTTATTACCGGCGGGTTACCGTTTCGTTAAAAATAGTGCCCATAATGGCTCTGTACCCTTTCCCTGTTTTTCCCATATCAGACATGGAGACTAAGTCTGGACTGTCATCTGCTGCCAAGGTTAGTGCTTAATGGCGATAATGAACGGAAAGTGATTATGTTTGCCTTGTAAATATCACTCTATAATATGGAACTAGATTGAAATCTAATCGCAACGGACTAACAATTTCCCGGGTTTTGCAGAATAATCCCAAAAGCATTGATGATGTTTATGTTTTTATTAAATCCCAATTTCTGGAAGGGGTTGGCGATTTTCCTACCAGTACCGAATAGAGGAATTTTTTTCCAAGGAGACATTTAAATAGGGAACAGGGGTGTTCTTATTCTCTTTTTATTAAAGTCAAATAGAAACGTTTACGAAATTCAGGCGAGTTTACTGAAGACATTCAAACAATCAAATAATCCAGTAAAGCATAAACCGTGATGGGCGTTTTAACGGCACCTTAGAGTTTGCAAATTCAATTCATCAGGTTGTATTGTCTCAATGCTTTGATGGATCTTCCCCGCTGCCAGCATTCCGCTTTGTAGAAACTTCAACAAAACTTTTTAAATGTTCAAAATTTAAGCTCCTATATTTTCCTATAACATGTGTTGCAATCTTTCATCTTCTCTGTATCTCGTGGTGAGGATTCTCACTTCTTTTGCCTCTGTGAAGCCAAGATAAAGGAAAATCAGATAATCCCTACCGCGCAGAAGGCCATTCGGCCCATCGAGTCCGCACTAACTCTCTGACAGAGCATCCCACCCAGACCTGATCCCCCCGTAACCCCACATATTTACCTTGCTAATCCCCCTCTAACCTACGCATCTGGGGACAATTTAGCATGGTCAATCCACCTAACCTGCACATCTTCCATTCAATTACACATCCGATCAAAGCCAATGATCACATTCCGACATGACTCCTTAACTCTGATACCCTGATCTAATTCTGAGATATCTTGTCTTGGCAAACTGGTTTATCATAATCTGACCGTATCATTGTTATCGCTCAGAATTAACCTGCAAACACAGCGTCAAATTGAGTCGTACAGTCTGCGGGGCTCATTCTCATTTTGAATGGGTACTAGTTGCAAAATATATAAAAAAACATATTTAATGTCGAGTCTGTTTGATTTGATTTGATTTATTATCGTCACATACAGCGGAAAGTATTGTTTCTTGCGCTATGCAGACTATATACTGGTCAAAAGGGACAAATGCAGAGTCAGTTTTGAAATAATTCCTTGCCCTGTTTTTAAATATTTCGCGCGGAATCCTCGCAGTTTTGTTTCTGACGAGTTGACCGCACCAATCGGTCACACTGCTTTCACGAGTGTGTTTTGGGATGAATTCGCCCCATGGTTGAAACACTGGAGCGAGAAAGAGAAACTCACCTGTAAGGCAGCCTAGCAATGATAACAGATGAATCCTCAAGAGGTGCATGCAATCACATCCAGCCCTAGCCCTGCTGTATTAACAGAATGCTAAATTAGGACCTCCTGTCGAGTATTTCTTAACAACCTTGCAGAGTGGATGGAGATGTACCATCTCTGGGTTTTAAACAAAAATAACTGAATGTATCTGAACTCTGACAATCCTCGGAGTTATCAAACATGGGGATTTGCTATGTCCTGGGCGAGTGGAAGGAGATTCAATCGTGGCTGTTCATAGGAGAATTGGACAATTACTTGAAGGACTGGAATAGCAGGACCACTGTCTGTATGTGTGTGTGTGTGTGTGCGGGGGGATAGCAGGGGATGAATGGCTCCTACAGAGAGCAAGGCAGGAACGCGACCGCCCGAATAGCCACCCTCGACTGTGCTACCGCCCTGCGATTGGATTTTTTTTGATCGCAGCCAGTCGCTCGCTCGAGTCACAGAATAAATGTGGGTTCTCGGTGAGACAGAATCCGGCTGGAAAAAGGGACAACTCGGCTATCGCCTGGGACAGCTTTAGACATCTTTCAGCATTTTACCCAAGTGGAAAGGTGCAAACTGAGCCCTGGATTCTGAACCCAGAGCAGCCGAGTGCCAGAATACTGGAGCCTCACATCTTATTAACCACTTCACCGTCGGATGGGGGAAACGTTAGTCAAACTAGGCTGAATGTAAATCGAAGTCTGAGCTTTGAGGAGCCGTTCTCCCGGAGTTGTACATTCGGGCGAACCTGATTCCTAGATTTATAGCACAGAAGGAGGCCATTTGGTCCATCGTGTCCATGCTGGTCAGAAAAAGGTCTGACTGCACTAATCCCATTTTCCAGCTTTTGGAAAAGTGAACATTTAAATCCCCCTGAAATGTTAGCAGAATTTCTAAGTCAACCAGCCTTTCAGGCAGTGAATTCCAGACCCCCCCCCCCCCGCGCCCCCGCTTTGTAAATATAATCTATAACTCGATGCAGCCAGACTGTGTAAAGACTAGCTCACTGACCACTGCTGAAGCCGGGGTGAATCTTAAATCTGCCGAATTGTCACGGGTGAAGGGGTAATGTTGAGTCGCTGCTCAATTCCCATCTTCAAGGATTTAGAGATTACAGCAGCTGTCAGCGAGGGGGCCCCAGATAGATCTTCTCTCTGTCGCATCGTTTGTTTTTTTATTTCTGGGAAATGCTCCTTTATTTGTTTCATCAACACAGTTTAGATTATAAATTAATGGACGGGGCCATCCAGGATCACAGGCACCAGGTTTGACCCACTCAAAGCAACTTTCAGGGATTTTTTACGTGGCTGGCTAAAGTGGCCAAATCTACAAACTAAAAAGCAAGGACGGGTTGGGAAACGCGGGTAAATCTGACCCCTGATCATTCACATCAAACTGTCTGCTACCATCCCTCCCGCATTTCAGATATCAAGTGACACTGTTGTTGTCTTATAATTGGTATTACTGGGGAGAGTGGTGGTGGTGTAGTGGCATTGGCACAGGGCTAGCAATCCAGAAACCTGGTGTAATGTTCTAGGGTCCCGGGTTCATTATTATAATAATGTATCATTGTAATAACCCATCTGCTTCACTTTTTTTTATTCATTTGTGGGACATGAGTGTCCCTGGCTGGTCAGCATTTATTGCCCGTCTCTAGTTGCCTTTGGAAGGCAGTTAAGAGTCAACCACATTGCTGTGACTCGAGAGTCACACATTGGCCAGACCAGGTAAGGATGGCAGATTTCCTTCCCTAAAGGACATTAGTGAATCAGATGGGTTTTTCCAACAATCAACAATGCTTTCAAGTTCATTAGTAGATTCTTAAATTCCAGATTTTTTAATGGAATTCAAATTCCACCATCTGCTGTGCTGGGATTCGAACTGGGGTCCCCAGAACATTAGTTGAGTTTCTGGATTAATAATCTAGCGATAATACCACGGGATTATCATCTCCCCGAATGGAAGGAAATCTGCCATCCTTACTTGGTCTGGCCTACCTGTGACTCTTAAAATAACTCTTAAAATCATAGATAGAATCCCTACAATGCAGAAAAAGGCCATTTGGTCCATCGAGTCTGCACTGACCACAATCCCACCCAGAACCTATCCCCATCATAGAATCATAGAAATCATAGAAACCCTACAGTGCAGAAGGAGGCCATTCGGCCCATCGAGTCTGCACCGACCACAATCCCACCCAGGCCCTGCCCCCACATATTTACCCACTAATCCCTCTAACTTACGCATCTCCGGACTCTAAGGGGCAATTTTTAACCTGGCCAATCAACCTAACCCGCACATCTTTGGATAACTCTACGTATTGACCCTGCTAGTCCCCCTGATGCTAGGATCAATTTACCATGGCCAATCCACCTAACCTGCACATCTTTGGACTGTGGGAGGAAACCAGAGCACCTGGAGGAAATCCACGCAGACACAGGGAGAATGTGTAAACTCCACACGGACAGTGACCCGAGGCCAGAATTGAACCCGGGTCCTTGGTGCTGTAAGGCAGCAGCACTGTGCTGCCCTTTTTGTTTTAAAAATATAAAATAAGCATAGAATCCCTACAGTGCAGAAAGAGGCCATTCGGCTCATCGAGTCTGCACCGACCACAATCCCACCTTGGCCAAAGTTTCTGGGCTGATCCGGGATGGCCTAGCAAGCCCTTCAGCTCAAGGGCAATTAGGAATGGGCAATAAATGCTGGCCTTGACAGCGACACCCACATCCCATGAAATAATAAATAACATTCTAGTATCTTTGTCTCATATCTTTATTAGTCTCATTAATACTTTTGGAACACATTTTGGAACTCAGTTCATGAGCAGGAGTGGCACTCAAAACGTGAAAGCAAAGGAAATATTTGACTCGCTTTTTATTCATTCCCCCCGCACTCCCCATTTGAAATCTCCAGAGAGATCAGAGCACTTATAGAACATAGAACATAGAACATTACAGCGCAGAACAGGCCCTTCGGCCCACGATGTTGCACCGACCAGTTAAAAAAAAACTGTGACCCTCCAACCGAAACCAATTTCTTTTCGTCCATGAACCTATCTACGGATCTCTTAAACGCCCCCAAACTAGGCGCATTTACTACTGATGCTGGCAGGGCATTCCAATCCCTCACCACCCTCTGGGTAAAGAACCTACCCCTGACATCGGTTCTATAACTACCCCCCCTCAATTTAAAGCCATGCCCCCTCGTGCTGGATTTCTCCATCAGAGGAAAAAGGCTATCACTATCCACCCTATCTAAACCTCTAATCATCTTATATGTTTCAATAAGATCCCCTCTTAGCCGCCGCCTTTCCAGCGAAAACAATCCCAAATCCCTCAGCCTCTCCTCATAGGATCTCCCCTCCATACCAGGCAACATCCTGGTAAACCTCCTCTGCACCCTCTCCAAAGCCTCCACATCCTTCCTGTAATGTGGGGACCAGAACTGCACACAGTACTCCAAGTGCGGCCGCACCAGAGTTGTGTACAGTTGCAACATAACGCTACGACTCCTAAATTCAATCCCCCTACCAATAAACGCCAAGACACCATATGCCTTCTTAACAACCTTATCTACTTGATTCCCAACTTTCAGGGATCTATGCACACATACACCTAGATCCCTCTGCTCCTCCACACTATTCAAAGTCCTCCCGTTAGCCCTATACTCAACACATCTGTTATTCCTACCAAAGTGAATTACCTCACACTTCTCCGCATTAAACTCCATCCGCCACCTCTCGGCCCAACTTTGCAACCTGTCTAAGTCTTCCTGCAAACTACGACACCCTTCCTCACTGTCCACCACACCACCGACTTTGGTGTCATCTTGGAGTTGGGTTGTGGATCTTGCTGATGTTCAGTGTCCAAGCCAATTCCTGGCCACAGATTCAGGACATTAAGGACCCAAGTAGCTTTCTCACCGCCCAAACCAACATTTCGGGGATTTCAAAGAGTGTTTCCATTTCACGCGGGAAACCCACACAATTTCCCTAGAGGCTTGAAAGATGCTGAAATGTTGCACTGAATTTTTAAAAAGCCCTTAATACCATGCATTAACCCCAGGGTCGATTCACCAATTCCGTCCACAAACTAAAATCCAATTTTCCGATGTGGAAACTGCACTCAGGGGTATGAAGTGATGCAACATTTTAAAATATCAGATATGAATTCCAGTGTTACCCTTCCTGGCGTGTGACACACTTTGGCTTTTCACTGTCAGTCTGGCTCAGTGTAGCTGTCTTGCCTCTAAGGACAAGAAATATTTGATTTGATTTGATTTATTATTGTCACATGTATTAGTACACAGTGATTCCCAATTTCAGGACCTTGATTCTCCAGAGCTGGACTGACACTCCCAGGGGAGCACTGAGGCAGTGCCGCACTGTCACGGGCACCTACTTTGGGCTGAGAGACACCCAACCAGGGGATGTATGAAGGCCCAGTGGCCGGATTCCTGGGGGAGGGGGTCCTGGCTGGTATTTCTCCCCCAATCAATGCTGCTAAGTGATAGATGATCGGTTTATCTCACCGCTGTTTGTGGGATCTTGCTGTGTTTCCTATATTACAACACTGATTCGACTTCAAAAGCATTGTGGAAAAGGCTTTGGGAGGATGTTGTTGTGGGGGAAGGCGCTATATTAGAACATAAGAACATAAGAACTACGAGCTGGAATAGGCCATCTGGCCCCTGGAGCCTGCTCCGCCATTCAATAAGATCATGGCTGATCTTTTGTGGACTCAGCTCCACTTACCCGCCCGCTCATCATAACCCTTAATTCCTTTACTGTTCAAAAATTTATCTATCGTTGCCTTAAAAACATTCAATGAGGTAGTCTCAACTGCTTCACTGGGCAGGGAATTCCACAGATTCACAACCCTTTGTGTGAAGAAGTTCCTCCTCAACTCAGCCCTAAATCTGCTTCCCCTTATTTTGAAGCCAGTTTTACCTGCCCGGGAAACAACTTCCCTGCTTCTATCTTATCTATTCCCTTCATAATCTTTCTATACGATCTCCCCTCATTCTTCTGAATTCCAATGAGTATAGCCCCTGTCCACCCAGTCTCTCCTCATAAGCCAACCCTCTCAACCTCGTGAATCTCCTCTGCACTCCCTCCAGTGCCAGTATATCCTTTCTCAAGTAAGGAGACCAAAACTGTACACAGTACTCCAGGTGTGGCCTCACCAGCACCTTATACATATTGTTACAAGCGCAAACTACTATTTTGTTACAAGTGCAAGGTATAAGAGTTTCTGGAATGGTGCATTTGTGTGGCCACCAACATCAGGGAGCTGCCAGATTTAACTGAGCCGCCGCCTCTCCCAATCCTCCGCCGCTTGTACCAGGGTAACGTGGAAGAAATCTCAAATCGCAGCTAAAGCCTGGTTCGCTTCGCTGATGCAAGTTTGACTGTGGCTCCGGGAGATTGGCACTTTCTGATGCTGCAGCTTAACTGGCTGAACCGTTTTAGATTTCAACTTAATTTGCCGCTGGGATCAAACCCAGGGAGTCTGTTGCTCATTAAGAGGGGGCCAAATTACGAGTGAATTTCATTCCTCTTGGAATTACTTATGCACAGCGACGGAATTTGGCCGCGTTGGAACAAAATCTGCTTTAAAGCTTGGGGTAATTCTTGCAAATGGCCACATTAAATCGACCCACTGCAGGCGAGAATACCATCAAAGTTCATCAGAAGAGCCCGCTTTATAAAAATCGACGTGTGCAAGAGTTTAAGCGGCTGCAAATGGTACGAGAGATGTGAAGGCAAAGCTGGAGGCTTCCCACTTGACTGTTTCACACGCTTTGACAAGGAAGCTTGCTTCAAACACAACTCTTTCTCCCACACACACATCACATTATCCCACGGCATTTAAAAACCTGCATTGTGAAACATACCCCAATGGCCAATGATACTGGGATCAGCGAAGTTACTTTATTACTCATTCGTGGGACATGGGCGTCGCTGGCTGGCCAGCATTTATTGTTCATCCCTAAATGCACTGGGGTGGCACGGTGGTTAGCACTGCTGTATCACAGTATCGGGTACCGGGGTTCGATTCCCGGTTTGGGTCACTATTTGTGTGGAGTTTGCACGTTCTCCCCATGTCTGCGTGGAGTACATTAACACTGCAATGAAGTTATTGTGAAAATCCCCTAGTCACCACACTCCGGCGCCTGTTCTGGTACACTGAGGGAGAATTTAGCATGGCCAATGCACCTAACCAGCACGTCTTTTGGACTGTGGAAGGAAACTGGAGCACCTGGAGGAAACCCATGCAGACACGGGGAGAAGGTGCAAACTCCGCACAGACAGGCACCCATGCCAGTAATGGAACCCGCGTCCCTAGCGCTGTGAGGCAGCAGTGCTAACCACCGTGCCACCCATTTTCTGCCTTTTATTCACTAGAATGGTACCAGGGATGTGGGGGTATCAATTATGAGGAGAGACTAGAGACATTCAGATTGTTCTTCGGAGATCGGGCAAGGTTCAGGGGAAATTTAACTGACGTGTTTGAAATTCTGAGTGGCCTTGACAGAGTAACTAGGGAGAAATCAGAGTCAGGAACACATGAATGCTCAAGGCCATAAGAAATAGCACCAATAAGTTGGATGGCACCTCAAGCCAGATTCAGCATTCAAAATAAGATAATGGCCCCATATCTAAGGAAGGATGTGCTGGCCTTGGAAAGGGTCCAGAGGAGGTTCACAAGAATGATCCCTGGAATGAAGAGCTTATTGTATGAGGAATGATTGAGGACTCTGGGTCTGTACTCGTTGGAGTTTAGAAGGATGATGGGGGATCTTATTGAAACTTACAGGATACTGCGAGGCCTGGATAGAGTGGATGTGGAGACGATGTTTCCACTAGTAGGAAAAACTAGAACCAAAGTGCACAACCTCAGGCTTAAGGGACAATCCTTTAAAACAGAGATGAGGAGGAATTTCTTCAGCCAGAGTGGTGAATTTGTGGAACTCTTTGCCGCAGAAGGCTGTGGAGGCCAGGTCATTGAGTGTCTTTAAGACAGAGATAGATAAGTTCTTGATTAATAAGGGGATAAGGGTTATGGGGAAAGGCAGGAGAATGGGGATGATTGAATGGCGGAGCAGACTCAATGGGCCGAGTGCCTAATTCTGCTCCTATGTCTTATGGTCTTATAATGGCTTATCTTTGACCTCAATTACACTTTTCTGCCCTTTTGTAATCCGATCGATTCCAGTACTATCCACAAATTCATTCATTCCAGCTTTGAACATATGCAAACATTGAACAAGCAAAGCTCTCTGATAGAGTTTCAAAGATTCACAACCTTCTGACGGAAGAGTTTTCTCCTCAGCCCAATCCCAAATGACCAACCCCTCATCCGGAGAGCATGCTACCGAGTTCCGGACTGGCCATCCAGGGGAAACAGCCTCTCAGAGTTCACCCTGTCAACCTCGAGGAATTTCATACAATTCAAAGAAATGACCCCTCATATTTCTCAGCTCCAGAGATTAGAGCAGATTAGAAATAATTAGAAAAAAGGAGAGATGAGGCAACATTTTTTAATGCAGCAAGTTATTATGCTCTGGAATGTGCTGCATGAAAGGTGGGGGACAATCCGATCGCAATTTTCAAATGAGAATTAGATCTCTGCTTATGGCTGCGGCGGGGGGGGGGGGGGGGGGGTGTGGCAGGGTAGGGAGCAGGCAGGGTTACAGGTAAAGGACTGAGGAGTGGAGCGGCAAGGTGGCACAGTGGTTAGCACTGCTGCCTCACAGCGTCGGGGACCCGGGTTTGATTCCCAGCTTGGGTCACTGTCTGTGCGGAGTCTGCACGTTCTCCCTGCGTCTGCATGGGTTTCCTCCAGGTACTCCGGTTTCCTCCCACAATACGAAAGATGCACCTGTTAAGCGCATTAGCTATGCTAAATTCTCCCTCAGTGTATCCGAACAGGCGCCGGAGTGTGGCGACTAGGAGGTTTTCACAGTTGCTTCATTGCAGTGTTAATGTAAGCCTACTTGTGACACTAATAAATGAAACAAAAGTTGGTATACTGACACAATGGGCCGAATGGCTTTGCTATGTGCTGTGTGAGTGTGTGATTCTGGTCGCTAATTGTTACGAGATAGGGTTGAGAACCAATCTATGACGTAATATTGTTTTCCCAATCTTGAATTACAAAACTGAGGAAATGACAATCTTGTTTCAATGCCAGTATTTAGTGCAAGAAATCTGGACTGAAATATCTTTCACTCCACCCTCTTTTCATCTTTTGTTGCAAAATAAATTCTGACCAAAATCCACACTATAAAAAGCAAACTTCCAAGGAAGCCTAACGTGTTCCAAATATCATTGCTGAGGGTTACCTTTTCAAATATTAGGAAAAGGCCAACTCTGAGGAGTACCTGACAGTCCAACAGGGTCTATTGTTTTCATCTGATAAGCATTGGCACTAAGGATGAAGAGCAAGAACTTCCAAGTAACCTTCAAGGTGCATTACTGAGAACAAGCCTTTAGGGAAATTCTTGGTGCAACAATGAACAATGCACACAAAGATTATTGTGAGATTGAAGATTAGTCCAGGTCAAATAAACCTCCTCAGAAATTAAAAGCCATGTCTATCAAACAGCTGCAACAGGGGGAAAAAAAAGAGATGCGTCTTATCATTAAAGGAGTAAAACAAATATTATTGGATGGGATAAAAGCGGAAAATGCTGGATAAACTCAGCAGGTCTGGCAGCATCTGTGGAGAGAGAGATTAAGTTAACGCTTCGAGTCAATGTGACTCTTCTGTGGAAGAGTTGATGAACTTATCATTTGTATCACATTAGCTACCCCGGCAATGCTGCTTTTTATTCACTCTGGGAAATATCTGTGTGGATGAGAATTATAGCCGAGTGGAGATGTTGACAAACAACACATGTACTAAGATTTTCTGATGAATGCGTCGGGTAACTGGCAACCTATAGCTGGAAAGCACCACATTATTCCAGGACACAAACCTACGAAACCCCCAATTGGATCTCCAGATGCCACCAGTTACAAAATACTGGGAGAAGAGTTAAAGAAGAGTACATAGAAGAAAACAGGATATAAAACGTTCCCTGTCTCTGGCCTTCACCAGCTCAGCACACGTTTATCCTGAAATGGTTCCACTAGATTTAGAATAGTGGGCACTAAGGTCATTAGCTCTGGGGCTGACTACTTGCGTGGAGGAGTTGATTGAAGTTGGGGCGGCATGGTGGCACACTGTGCCAGGGATCTGGGTTCGATTCCTGGCTTGGGTCACTGTCTGTGCAGAGTCTGCATGTTCTCCCCATGTCTGTGTGGGTTTCCTCCGGGTGCTCCTCCCACTGTCTGAAAGATGTGCTGGTTGGCTGCATTGGCCGTGCTAAATTATCCCTCAGCATACCCAAACAGGTGCCGGAGTGTGGCGACTAGGGGATTTTCACAGTAACTTCATTGCAGTGTTAATGTAAGTCTACTTGTGACTAACAAATAAACTTTACTTTACTTTTACAATTTCGAAGTTGTTTCTCATCTTGCTAATGTTCTGTTCCTGCCACAATGTTTAGCATTGAAGCAACTCCAGCCTGGGCACTGAAATTCTTCCAAACCATTGGAGGGTTTTTTGTTTCGGCTTCCAGTGTGAAACTATCCAGAATTGACGCTTTATTCTGCAGCCATTAAGTTTACCTTGGATGCATTCAACATGTTGGCAGTTATGTCTCACTGCAAATTGACTCCCCCCTCAGTGGAGTTAGAATTGAGAAGTTACCACCTATCATCATTTCTGAGAACAGTGAAAATAAGTCATGCAGTAGCTGGTACGGTTATCGATTGACTCTTCTGCTTATGGGTAGCTTTGTAAGGTGGTTTTGTAGAAAGGGCATATGGACTCAGAAGTTAACTGCATTTCTCTCTCCACCGATGCCACCAGACTTGCTGAGTTTACCCAGCATTTTCTGTTTTTATTTCAGAATTCCAGCACCCGCAGTATTTTGCTTTTGTTAACAAGGTGTCAATGCCTGAATCGCAGATGGCTCGAACAAGCAGTGAGAATAAGAAAATGAGAACAGATTTCTAAAACTCGCTGTAAATGCAGACTTCAAATCTGCAAAAAGCCCAAACTAGCAATATCACAAGAAGACAATAACCTCTGAGTTCTCCTCCAGGGTTCCCAGTTTAAACATGTGTCACCGCTCCTTTATCATCAGGAGATCAAAGTCTTGAATTTCCTACAGAGTACCCACATGTAGTTACCTGTATCACTGTAATCACCTGGCCATTCTTCCACATCCGAAATGGGCAATGTCCAGGCACCTTACTTGGATTTCAAAGTAAAAAGGGTACCATAAATTGCCTTGATTAAGATAGCAAGTTTAGTTTGCAGCTACATCAAACTGTTATATAGGCTGGGATTCTCCCCCCAAAAAACTAAGTTCCCAACGGGTGGGAAAATGGGAGGATTTCCCGCCCGATCTTTGGGCGTACTTACCTGAACGAATCTCTGACACTCTGTCATTATAGTGCCTCAGAGAGATTCACACCAATAGGTTGGTGGGGTGGGGGGGGGCGGGGGGGGGGGGGGGGGGGGGGCGCTCATCCCACCAGAGAGGCCAACAGCATAGTGCTGAGCGGGCCACTGCGCATGCACCGATCTGTCAGTGGGGAGATTGGCACATATGCACTGGACCTGCATCACCAGCCTTCCGATCGTTGGCCTCCTGTTTATTCCCGAACCACATCCTGATCGCTGACGTCCCTCTCCCGATCGCCAGTCTTCCCGACCCCCTCACCAGCCCTGATCTGAGGGTGCTTAAGCACGGTGATTGTGGGACTCCAGTCCATCTGCAAAAGGAAGCCCCATCCTCAAGAGAAATCCCTCCAGAACTCAGTACTGGCCCCTGGGGCAATGACAAGCAGTTCTGAGGTACAGGAACTGATTAGTCAAGGGTTCTTATCGAAGAGGGTGGGTGGTCAGGTTTTAGAGACCAGGGAGATGTCACAATGGGGGAGAGGACATACCGGGGCTGGGACAAGGGTGTGAGGGCTATCCCCACAATGAGTGCAGTGTAACCCTCAAAGAAAGCAGCTCCCATCCTTCCTTCCTGTTTAACAAACACACAGTCCCTGTGGTGCCCAACAAGCATGGAAGGCCTCGATGATGTCCGTGGACACTGCGTGCTCCCTCTCCAGGGACATCTGGCTGCAAATTTAGTCACCATAGAGGGGCAGACAGCCAGATCGAACAACCCCCTTGATAACCGTTGCCTGGACCTGTTGATGTTAAGCTTGGCCAGGCCTAGGAGCAGGTTCAGGAGGGGGTCCTCCTCTTTCCTCATCCCTCTTCCCACCGGGTGCCATTCCACCTTTCCCAGCTGCATGTATCATTCATTGCTTTGGGGTGAAAACAGGTATTTAAATGGCCATTAACTGGGCCAGTTAAAGGCCTCAATAGACCTAAGGCTGGACAGGCTTGCTGATGCTTTTCCCACCTACTGAAATATAGAAGACAGCTCAGGGGTGGGCGGGAAAGTGGGGGACTCGCATCTGGTCCTATTTTACGTGTCCCTCCATCTGAAAATACGCCAGCCTGAGTGTTGTAAAATTCACCCAGAGAGTAATTATGGCACAGAAGGAGGCAGTTTAGCCTATTGAGTCGATGCCATTCTCTGCAGATCAATCCAGTCACTCCTATTTTCTTGCTCTATCCCTGTAGCCCTACAAGCTTATTTCCCTCAAGTGGCCATCCAATATCCTTTTGAAGTTATGCATTGTCTTGACTCCCACTACTCTTGGAAGCAGTGGATTCCAAGTTATTACCAGTTACTGCATAAAAAATCTTCCATACATCCCCCCTGTATCTCTCCTCCATAACTTTAAATCTGTGCCCCATTGTCCTTGCACCATCAGCTAATGGGAACAGCTTTACTTTTTCTACCTTATTTAAACCTGTAAACATGTCCATAGATGAATTTCTACAGTTGTAACATAAAGATAAATGCTGTCTATTTAAATATAGCTCTGTTTTTATAGAGGACAAATGTAGTAAACGGGCGGCACGGTAGCGCAGTGGTTAGCACTGCTGCTTCACAGCTCCAGGGTCCCGGGTTCGATTCCCGGCTCGGGTCACTGTCTGTGTGGAGTTTGCACATTCTCCTCGTGTCTGCGTGGGTTTCCTCCGGGTGCTCCGGTTTCCTCCCACAGTCCAAAGATGTGCGGGTTAGGTTGATTGGCCAGGTTAAAAATTGCCCCTTAGAATCCTAAGATGCGTAGGTTAGAGGGATTAGCGGGTAAATGTGTGGGGGTAGGGCCTGGGTGGGATTGTGGTCGGTGCAGACTCGATGGGCCGAATGGCCTCCTTCTGCACTGTAGGGTTTCTATGAACAGAAGCACAACTTGAGTTTGTCCAACTCAAAAATATTTCATGAATTACTGTAAAATTTTAAACACAGATTAGTTTTGACAACGTTTTATTTGGGGAAAAAGGCCATTAACTCTCGAAAGATGATGTAAATACAACTTGAGAGGCAGGAAACAACAACAAAAATATAAACACAACAACAACAACTTACATTTATACAGCACTTTTAATGTAATAAAATGTTCCAAGGTGCTTCACAGGGGCAATAGCAAACAAAATATGACACCAAACCAAATAAGGAGAGATTGGGACAGGTGACCTGAAACTTAGTCAAAGAGGTAGGTATTATGGAGTGTTTTTAAAAAAGAAAGAGAAGTAAATAGGTGGAGGGAGGGAATTTCAGAGCTTGGGGGCCTAAGCAGATGAAGGTAAGGCTTCTAAGGGTGAACTACAAAAGTCGGGAATGGGCAAGGGGGCAGAATTGGAGGAGCTCAGAGATTGAGGGAGGTTGTAGGGCTGGAGGAGGTTATAGAAATAAGGAGGGGCAAGGCTACAGAGCGATTTCAAAATAGATGAGAGTTATAAAAATCAATGTTGCCTAAACGGGAGCCAATGTAATTCAGCAAGCACATGGTGATGAGTGAATGGGACTTGGTGCAAACATGGTGGGGCTGACATTTGCAGAAGTTGCAAAGTGCAAACCTATGACAGATGTTACTGCTGAGCTTTGTTGTATTGCAAGGGGCAGTTTTTGCAAGTTGGAAGATAACTCAATTGTAGTTGATCTCATACACATTTGTAGAATATGAACAAGAGTTGATACCATCCTTCTTTGTCAAATAATCACTTTGTTTATGATCTGAAAGACTGATCTTGCAGAAGCTCCTTAACATTATTGTAGTTCAGTGCAGTTGCTTATGGTTTGCTTGCTTCCAACCTGACATAATGCTGAGCAGATGTATATATACATGGCAAAAAAAAAGCAAAACATACTGAAAATCAGATAGTAATTTTGAGGAAGCAGTATAAATTTTCTTTTTTATTCATTCGTGGGAGGTGGGTGCTGCTGGCTGGGCCAGCATTTATTGCCCATCCCTAGTTGCTCTTGAAATGAGATGCTTGCAAGGCCATTTCAGAGGGTAGTTGAGATTCAACCACATTTCTGTAGCTCTGGAGTCACATGTAGGCCAAAGCCAGGTAAAAATGGCAGATTTCCTTCCCTAAAGGACATTAGTGAACCAGATGGGTTTTTCCAACAATTGACCTTGGTTTCATGGTCATCAGTAGATTCTTAATTATAGATTATTTTTATTGAATTCAAATTCCACCATCTGCCATGGCAGGATTCGAACCCGGAATTTAGCTGAGTTTCTGGATTAAGAATCTAATGATAATACTACTAGGCCATCGTCTCCCCTCGTTGTACAGACTGTTACAGCCGGACACAATCAGTCAGCCCAACAGGTCCAATCTAGTTATAATGCTTTGCAAAAGCCTCCTCCCACCCGTCTTCATCTAACTGCTTCATTATATTCTCCTATTCCTTCCTTCCTCATGTGCTTACCCAGCTTTCCCTTAAATGCATCTTTGTTTTTTGGCTCAGTTAAGGGTAAGGCTGTAGAAAGAAGATAACAGAATTTTGGGTTTTATCTTGAACTAAAGGTAGAATAACCAACAGGTAATGATGAGCCTGTGTAAGATCTAATTTAGAGTATTTCACTTGTCCACTTTCATGGAAACTCTGCCCTTCCAATTGCCCAAACCAACCCTTTAGTATTGCTCAACCTTCCTGTTCTCTTGTCGCTGTTCCTGGTTTGACTCTGTGTTAGATTAGCCTCCAGCTTCTCTCTGTCCATTTCTTGGAATCCTCTGATAGGCTCATCAAGGCATTCAGCACTGGCTCATTATGAGCAGCAATCACAATTTCCCCATCTCCATTCTCTTGTTGATCTTCCCAACCACTGCACCCATTGGGGGCTGACCTTGCCAATTATCTTCCACTCCAACTCACCACTTCCCACTGACGACCTTACGGACTCTGCAAGATAGATCAACTTTCACCATCCCCTCTTCCCAACTCCTTCCAGAATGTGCACTTGTGAACAAGGCCCTTGCCATCCATGAACTAATTCTGGATGATTGCACAATGTTGCAGTCTTAACAGAAAGGTCATGACACCTTCCCCTTTAATGAAGCCTTCTCACCTGGCTACATCTTCCACACTCACCCGTCATGACTGGCATAATGATGTTGTGGAGCTTATGACAAGATCACACCTTGGTCTGACCGCCTACTGCTATGGCATTTTCTCCTTCACTGAACATCTCACCTTGTTCCACCCTCTCACCTCTTTCAAAGCACAATAAAAATGTTATTTCTTCAGTGCTTTCCAGCCAATCTTTGCACCCTATGAGTTATCATCCTTGTTGATGACAACCTTCATATCAACTCAACGTGCTTTTTTTTCCATGATTCCACTTCCATTGTATGCTCTCTTTATCTCTTCCTCAATGTAAGCTTCCCAACTCAAATACACAGCCATCCCCTGGACCTCACTATCTCAGCTCGCTACACCTGTAGATTTAATCACCAAGTAGGCTATCTCTGATCACCTAAGTGTATCTCTCACCATTCAACTCCCACTTCCATGCCCCAACTCTACCTTCTTCTTTCTTGAAGACATTTACCCCCAGTTAATTTACAACTGTGTATTCAAGATTTGGACCATTTGCTTTTGGCCCTCTGTGCAACACATTTCTGCACTGTTAAAATTCAGGTCAGAAACTCCAAAGCCTTTTATGAAGTCTGCTTGGATCATAAGGTTTGCAATTTGAATTTGGCTAGGCTGAGCATGAGATATTCCACTTCAGGCATGATTCAAATGACTCACTAGGGAACTTTTATCAAACAAAGTTTATTTAAGAATACAGTTAATATTTAACAATAGCTTTTACCAAGTACACACAAGAAAAAGAACAACCATGATATTTTATAAACGTTAACACCTATGTGAAATGTTCCAACCAAACAAAATTCCCTACAAACATACACCTGCCACAGGTTTAACACAGAAAATAAGAATGCTCATGTGATGCTGGAACTTATTCCTTTGGTTGGAGAATTAAAACTCTGACTTCCCAGCCTTGTAACATCCAGTAGCCCTCGAGCTAGTGATAATGCCACTGCTGGTCTCTAGCTTTTAGCCAGCGAGTCACTGCAAGAGACAGGGTTCTCACTCCAGAAAGGCAGGAAGACCAACTTCCAGCTAGCCAGCAGAATTTAAAATACCAGGGAGAGACAGAACACTGCTTTTCAGTCTGATGTCCAAACACCATCTAAACTAAAACAGCAGCCAGCAATCCAAAACGGAAAATGAAAGAACTTCTGTCACCTGACCTATCAATCATTCTTCCCCTTAACAATGCAAAAGGTCATAAAATCCCAGACACTGCAAGAAGCCTAGAGTAAAAATAAACAGAAACCCATTTAAACCATTGAAGCAGCAATGAAAGAACTTCTAAGCTGAAAGCTTGGCAACAATGAAGAAAACCAAAACTGCTTATAACTGCAGAGAATATGATTTTAAAAAATACATTTCTTAAAGGCACACTTTAATTTTATTTATTATTGTCACATGTATACAGTGAAAAGTATTGTCTATTGCCCGCTATATAGGCAAAGCATACCATACATAGAGAAAGAAAGGAGGGGGTGCAGAATGTAGTGTTACAGTCATAGCTAGGGTGTAAAGAAAGATCAACTTAATGCAAGGTAGGTCCATTCAAAAGTCTGACAGCAGCAGGGAAGAAGCTGTTCTTCAGTCGGTTGGTACGTGTCCTCAGACTTTTGTATCTCTTTCCCAATGGAAGAATGTGGAAGAGTGCATGTCTGGGGTGTGTGGGGTCCTTAATTATGTTGGCTGCTTTTCCGAGGCAGCAAGAAGTGTAGACAGTGTCAATGGGTGGGAGGCTGGTTTGAGTTCATTCACGACCCTTTGTAGTTTCTTGCGGTCTTGGGCAGAGCAGGAGCCATACCAAGCTGTGATACAACCAGAAAGAATGCTTTCTATGGTGCATCTGTAAAGGTCGGTGACAGTCGTAGCGGACATGCCAAATTTCCTTAGTCTTCTGAGAAAGTAGGTTGCTGGTGACCTGGACACCTAAAATCTTGAAGCACTCATCCATTTCTACTTCGTCCCCATTGATGTAGACAGGGTCATGACCTCCACTATGCTTTCTGAAGTTGATCTAGTTAATCACACCCTCACCTCCACCTTTGATGTTCTAGTTCCCAATAAGACGATTTCTCTATCTCATTATGGCTGTCTCCCCTAGTCTGACCCTCATTTCCACTCACTTAAGATGGCTGACAACTGGTTTAGCCATCCACTGCCAGATCTGCCTGGGCCACTTAAAACACTACCAGGTGCTTTGAGATATCTGCCCTCTTTTCATTCTGATTTCTTGTGCATTCCCAATCATAATTGCTCCACCATTGGTGGCCATACTTTCAGTTATCTAAGCTTCAATCTCTGAAATTCCCTTCCTGCTCCTTTCCATCTCTCAATCTTGCCTTTCTCCTTTAAGACACTTTTAAAAATCTACCTTTTTGCCCATCTAACCTATTATCCCCTTTTGGCTAGGTGTTATTTTTGATTTACAATGCTCCTTTGAAGTCTTGGAACCTTTCGTTATATTAAAGACACTACATAAATAAGTGTAGAGAGGGCTTTCGACTATAGGAAGGATTCAGAAATGGAATAGTACAGAGTATAGAGGATGCTACCAGGTGTCAGGCATGGGCCAGTGGATAGCAATCTTGTCTTTGAGTCACCATGCCTTCTGATGCTGTTCAAAAACTACCAGAACTTTTGTCCCTTTATTGTGAAACTCCATTTTAATTTTACATTTTAAATTTGTTGTTTACACAATTATCACTGGACCACTTTTGTGCTCTTTAGAGCCATCCAAATTTACACCTGTGAATGAGTTGATCTAGCAAAATTAAATGTAAACAGCCCTTTTCCAATTTTTGACTCTGAACAGATCAATGCTAATTCTCACAACAATAAAAGTAAAAGGGGAAAGTCTAGGCCTGGTCTGGTCTCATGGAAACATAACAAATTTATTGCGCAAAAGAGACTGTTCAATTCACTCTGTTTGAGTTGACTGAAAAAGATTTATTCTACCTAATCCTACTTTCCAGCTCGTGGTCTGTAGTCTTGTAGGTTACGGCACTTCAAGTGCACATCCAAGTGTTTTTAAACACGCTGAGCATTTTTCTTCTACCATCCTTTCAGCCGGTGAGTTCCAGACTCCCACCACTCTCTGGTTGAAAAAAAAATCTTAAATCTCCTCTAATCCTTCTATCAATTACTTTAAATCTATGCCCCTGGTTATTGACCTCTCTGCTAGAAGAATCAGTCCCTCTTAATCACTTTATCTAGAGCCTTCATAATTTCTCACCCCTCTCTGCAGCCCCAAGCCCTCTAACCCTGAGAGATAGTCAGGAAGCCAATGGGCACACCACACCAGTGGTCTGGACACATCTTCAAACAATAGGCATTTCATTCAGTAGAGAGGAAGAAAGTGGAAATAAAAGGTTTTAAAGTTTGGAAATTGCAAGATAGATTTCTGGATCGTATCATGTTTAGTGTTCACCTTTCTGCAAACATTTTGAGATACTATGCTTCATGAGTGTTATTATGTAAACTCACATCATTGTAATCTTTGACTAAATATTAACATCAAAATTCATAATGGAGATGATAAAAGTTGTATTATTGTGTAATGTTGGACATTTCTTTGAAATTGATCAAAAATTTTTTTTATTTGAAGTATATAAAAAATCTTGAAACAATAAACCTGTCAGGCAGCACAGAGAAAAGAGTTAATACTTCAGGTAGATGTTCTTAGAATCATGGAATGATACAGCACAGAAGGAAGTCATTTGTCCCATGGTGTCTATGCTGGCTCTATGAAAAGATATCTAATTGGCCCCATTCCCATGTTCTTTCCCCTTTTGCCCTATAGAATTTTTCAGTTCAGCTATTCATCCAATTCCCTTCTGAAATTTACTATCGAATCTGCTTCCACCACACCTGCAGGTCGTGCATCCCAGAACAGAACAACGCACGGTGTCAAAATATTTCTTATCTCACCTCTCATTATTTTGCAAATTATCTTCAATCCCTGTTTATAGCAACCCTCCAGTCAGTAGGAACAGTTTCTCCATATTTACGCTATCAAAATGCTTTGTGATTTTGAACACTTCTATGAATTTTCCCCTTAACCTTCTCTGCTGCAAGGAGAGTTTTGTTTTGAGTTTGGATTGGACACCTGTTCCACAGCCTCTGCCAATGTTATTTGACTCAGAGTTGCAAGACAGTGGCTGGGATTACTGCCACTGCTTTTCCTTTTCTATAATTGAAGATCCTAATTTCCTTTGCTTGCCATCTACAGCATTATAGTTGAAAATTCACCACGTGGGAAATTAACGAGTGACCCTGCACCCCCATCCTCTTCTGTGTAATATTCATGCACTCTTTGGTTAGGTTCCATAAAAATAACAGGCGAACACAGTTATTTAATTTGTAACAAAACTACCCGGCATCACTGTTTATAACAACAAATAAAGTCCAGATTTGTTTTGAAATTTGACTTGTTTGGCATTATAAGCTGTCAAATCTTTAATTCCTAATTACCAATGACATGAGCCAGATACACTTTCGGAGTTTGCTTCATGTTAGTGCCAATTCCAATGCATTTGTGCAGTAAAGCTTCAGCCACCAGGACCTGAGTTAGCCTAGATATAACTGTTTTCCACTTTTATGTAACATCAGTTATCCGAGGAATGAGATTTATATCAGTTCATGCAAAGTTTGATCTTGATCCTTGAAGCAAAAGACAGTTCTGTCACCCATTGCGTTGCTGCATTATATATCACAACGTTGCTCTTGAAGAACAAAAGTGTGGGCACCAAGTTTGTGTTTAGTGGCTCAGAGAATAATACGCATAGTCTAAGAATAGCAGAGGAGCTTATCAACGTGCACTGTGCCCGATCAACACTTGCTTTGAACACATTTTTCCAATTTTTCTTCATTTTTCTCTTAGTTTGTTTTAAATAAACAACCTTTGGCCAACTCCTTAGCCGGAGGCTGGTGATATTTCATTTCCAAAAAATACATTTGTGGTAGGTCATACCTGTTGTCAATTAGTGAATTCATTTGATTTGCCTGATGTGGTGTGCATAGTACTGATATAGGAGATGTCATTAGGGACACATCTTTTTAAACTTATGCTGTGTTTCCTCCCTGCTTCCAATTCATTAGCATTAGTATTCATGCACTCCTCTTTGGCTCAGAGGGCAGGCGACCAACTCCATAAACCTTCATAAATGGTGCCAATATGGAGAGTCACTTTTCCTTCCCACTCATTCTCCCAGAGAACAGCTGTGACCCGAGGGGAAGGCACAGCACAAATGCCAAATTAAACTGTGATTTGAAGTAAAGGTTACACAGATACATGCTTAGATGCTTGTAATTACAATGCAGCCTAATGTAGTGAAAATGTATTTAAAAATCCAACATTTCAAGCTTTAAACTAAATACTAAAAGATTGCTGTGTACCATCTAGTTCACTAATGTCCTTTCAGGAAGGAAATCTGCTATCCTTACCTGATCTGGCCTACATGTAACTCCAAACTCAGCAATGCGCTTGACTCTTAAATGTCTGCTGTAATGCCTGAGAAAGCCACTGAAAATTGGATAAGGAATTAAAATGGACAGACTACCTGGCATCAGTCTACGCACTGGAAACATTAGTCCTATCGACCCTGCGAAGTCCTCCTGGATGTGGAGACTTGTGCCAACATTGGGATAGCTGTCTCACAGAGCAGTCAAGCAGCAGCCTGATGTAGTCATACTCACAAACACCTACCTTATAGATTTTGTTCCAGACATCACCATCACCATTCCTGGGTATGACCTGTCCCGCTGGCAGGGCAGACCCAGCAGAGATGGTGGCACAGCAGAATATACTCTGGAAGGGGGGGGTGGGGGGTGGTGGGGCTTCCTTTCCATTACCAAGAGTGGCTTGCTAGTACCACTACAACTCACGTTGGTCGGGTTCTGAAGGCCATAACTGCTAGACTGCATCTCCACATCACACTGGGACTGCAACAGGTGTTGAGGGAACCAACAAGTGGGAAAAATATATTTAACCTCAACTTCATCAACCTGCCTGCTGCAGATGCACGTATTAATAACAGTGACCACCGCACAGCCTTATGGAGAGGAGGATAGCTTCTATCATGTTGTGTGGCACTACCACCGTGCTAAATGGGATAGATTTTGAATGGTTCTAGCAATCTCCCTGACTGTCCTGTTTTGACACCATGCATACCTTGATTGCGGGTGATGATCTCTCTGCCTGAATCAGGCTGCATAGTGTTTAGCACCATCTTAGAGTCATGCATGGAAACTGGCCCTTCGGCCCAACTTGTCACGCCACCCCTTTTTTTTAACCCCTCAGCTAGTTCCAATTGCCCGCATTTGGCCCATATCCCTCTATACCCATCTTACACATGTAACTGTCTAAATGTTTTTTAAAAGACAAAATTGTAACCGCCTCTAATACTACCTCTGGTAGCTTGTTCCAGACACTCACCACCCTCTGTGTGAAAAAAAATTGTCACTCTGGACCCTTTTGTATCTTACTTTTTGATTGTCTGTAATTATCTCTCTGCCTTAAACTATCGGTTCTTAGGTCATCCCTTCACTTGTTATACAGCCTGTCGATACTTCACACATACTGACTATACTTAACTGCTTGCATTTGCCTATTAGCATTCGTGACTCCTTGTAAAGATCTGTTATTCAGCCAGCCTTCACTATCTGTACTTATCCTTTGACACTCTTGATTATCTGTTAGCGTCGGTCTATCGTCACTCCGCCTATATATTCTGTGCCTGCATACCTCGCTCCACTTCACCTGACGAAGGAGCAGCACTTCGAAAGCTTGTGATTTCAAATAAACCTGTTGGACTATAACCTGGTGTCATGTGATCTCTCATCTCGCATACTGTGTGCTGTTTTGGTCCTTTTGTTAAGGAAGGATGTAAATACATTGGAGACATTTCAGAGGAGGTTTATTTGATTGATATCTGGAATGAGCCTTAAGGTTAGACAGACAGGGTTTGTTTCCACTGGAATTTCGAAGAGTGAGGAGTGACTTGATTCAAATATATAAGATGCTGAACAGGATTGACAAGGTGGAAAACATTATTTCCTCTTGTAGTTGAGGCCTGACAGAGATGAGGAGATTTTTTTCTCTCTCAGTGGGTTGAGAGACTTTGGAACTCTGCCTCTGAAGGCAGTGCAGATGGGCTCATTGAATATTTTTAAGACTGAGGTAGATAGATTCTTGTTAGGCAAGGGAATTGAAAATTATCAGGGTAGTTGGGAATGTGGAATTAGAAACACGAACAGATCAGTTTTGATCTTATTGAATGGTGGAGCAGGTTTGAGGGGCCAAATGGCCTACTTCTGCTCCTATTTTGTATGTTTGTATAAAGTCAGACTTAGGAATGTTTGCTGATGATTGCATAATGATCAACAACATTCGTGACTCCTCAGACACTGATGCAGTCCATGTCCAAATGCAGCAAGGCATAGACAATATCCAGGCTTGGACTGACAAGTGGCAAGTGACATTCAAGCCACACATGTACCAGGCAATGACCATCTCCAACAAGATGGCATTAGTATCACTGAATCCTACACTGTTAACATCCTGGGAGTTACCATTGACCAAAAACTTAACTGGACTAGCCATAAAAATACTATGGCTGTGAGAGTAGGTCAGGGGCTCAGAATCCTGTGGTGAGCACCTCACCTATTGAGTCCCCAAAGCCTGTCCACCATCTACAAGTCACAAGTCAGGAGTGTGATGGAATACTCTCCACTTGACTGAATGGATGCAGCTCCAACAACACTCAAGGAGCTCAACACCATCTAGGACAAAACAGCCCACTTGATTGGCAACCCATCTGCAACCATTCACTCCTTCCACCACTGACACAAAATGGCAGCAGTGTGTACCATCTACAAACAGCACTGCAGGAACTCATTGAGGCTTCTTCTACAGCTCCTTCTAAACTCATGGCTTCTACCACCTGCAATGTCAAGGGCAGCGAACACATGGGAACACCATCACTTGGATGTTCCCCTCCAAGTCACTCACCGTTGTGACTTGTAAATATATTACAATTCCTTCACTGCCATTGGGTCAAAATCTTGGAACTCCCTCCCTAACTGTGGATGTTCCTACACCATATGGACTGCAGAAGTTGAAGAAAACGCACTACCACCTGCTCAAGGACAATTAGGGAGGGCAATAAATGCTGGCCTAGGCAGCGACACCCTCATCCCATGAGTGAATAAATAAATTGCATGATAGGATCTTTGAGACTGAGAGGGGTATTGCAATATATGCTGCTGATTATATTCTACTGCTGCTGAAGTTTTGTGACTTAGCCATGATGGAACCTGCTCACTAATTCTTTCAAATAAGATGACATGCTTTTACAAGTGAGCAGGAGTCCTTCAGCCTCTTCTAGTATTCAGTCTGATTATGACTGATCAGTTGCCCAACATCATTTAATTGTTATTGCTCCATACCCCTTGATATTCTTACATTATAACAATTTATTTACCTCACTTGAAAATTCCAATTGCCTTTGGGAGGCAGCACATGTCACAATCAGCAATCAGAGAACATTCCCTTAACTCCCTACAGTCTGCCTCCCATCTCCCAATCAATTGCTAACTCATGTCAGAAGCTTAACCCATAGAATCCTACAGTGCAGAAGGAGGCCATTCAGCCCATCAAGTCTGCACCGACCACAATCCCACCCTGGCCCTATCCCCATAACCCCATGCATTTACCCTAGCTAGTCCCCCTGACAATTTTGCATGGCCAATCCATCTAACCTGCACATCTTTGGAGTGTGGGAGGAAACCGGAGCATCCGGAGGAAACCCATGCAGATACGGGGAGAATGTGCAAACTCCACACAGACAGTGATCCAAGCCAGGAATTGAACCCAAGTCCCTGGGGTTGTGAGGCAGCAGTGTTAACCATTGTGCCACCATGCCGCTCTAATTTTCATTTTTGTTATCAATCATTTGCATGGGATTTGATTTTGTTTTTGCTGATCATCTCTGTTAGCATGGAAAAATTACCGATTGCAACAGGTGTTTGTTAATCTGTTCCACGTCAGAAAAACAGATGTTAAATGACTGCTTTTCTCTTCCTTCCATTTTGAATTTAATTTACTTCAAATATGTTGGAGCACGGTTTTCTGGAATACAGGACAAGCAGGGTGGCACAGTGGGTTAGCACTGCTGCCTCACAGTGCCAGGAACCCAAGTTCGATTTTCGGCTTGGGTCACTGTCTGTGTGGAGTTTGTACATTCTCCCTGTGTCTGTGTGGGTTTTCTTCGGGTGCTCCGGTTTCCTCCCACAGTCTGAAAGACATGCTGGTTAGGTGCATTGACCCGAACAGGTGCCATAGTGTGGTGACAAGGAGAATTTCACAGTAACTTCATTGCAGTGTTAATGTAAGCCTTTCTTGTGACTAATAAATAAACATTAGTTTGGAGATACCAAACTGAGAGGCTGCAGTCCCGCCACTGGTGTTAGGGTGTAATTGCAGTGTGGTGAGTTTACATTCTCAGTTCCATTACAAATGATTTTGCTCGAAGGTCTCAATCTCTCTCAACAATACAGCAAATTCCTATTACTGTTAAATACTTGTTACCCCCAATTGGTGCATCGTGCTTACCATCTTCCTTTATATCTTCAGCTTCAGAAATGTTAAGAGATATAAATTAAAGTGACAGGAAAAAGTAAAGATATACACTGTAACCACCACTCATTCATGGACAGAGCCATGGAATTCAAGCTCCAAAGCATCAATAAAATCCCAGTCTTTTAATGAAATGGAATTTCATAGAATCCTTACAGTACAGAAAGAGGTTGACAGCAATCCCATCCTATCCCCGCAACCCCACATATTTACCCGACTAATCCCCATGAAACCAGGGGCAATTTAGCATGGCCAATTAACCTAACCTGCACATCTTCAGACTGTGGAAGGAAAAGTAAAGTAAAAGTTTATTTATTAGTGTCACAAGTAGGCTTACATTCACACTGTAATGAAGTTACTGTGAAAATCCCCTAGTTGCCACACTTCAGCATCTATTCGGGTACACTGAGGGAGAATTTAGCACTGCCAATGCACCTAACCAGCATGTCTTATGGTCTTTGGACTGTGGGAGAAAACCAGAGCATCCGGAGCAAACACAGGGAGAATGTGCAAACTCCACACAGTGACCCAAGCCAGTAATCGGACCTGGGTTCCTGGCGCTTTGAAGCAGCAGTGCTAACCACTGTGCTACCATGCCGCCCAATTGATTTGTTCTGTCAATGTAAATCAGTGGCTCCCAATTATCCCAGTGTGGGGAAGGACAGAAGGAGGAAGGAGGTGGTTTTACTTTCAAGTCAGCATAGTTGTGCCACTTGTAGCTTATGCCCCGGGACATAAAGATGGTTCGGTGGTCCCAGGAAAATTACCATTTAAAGGAGAGCTAAAAAAAAGTTCTGGATCTTCTTAAGGTGATTCCCCAAATATAATATTTTACATCACACTGTTACGTAATTAATTATTCCAACTATTTTTCTCAACTACTATTAATTGTTCTTCATCTGACTTGCATTCCCTTCCATAAAAAAGCACCTCTCTATTCCCCCACCCCCCCTCCACCGTGACACAAATAATTTTCCATATGACTTGCTTTGTGAACAACGCGTGGTTGTATTGCTGATACTTCCACCAGATTCCAGCGGAATTGGCTGAACCAGTCCAAAATTTAGACAATTTGAAATGCAAATGCGTTACGTCCAAATTTGTTTGTGTCTATGTTTTCCGTGATCTTTTACACTGGTTTAAGATTAAATTCGCCCACCCACTAAACTGTCCCCGGTTGAAATTGCGACATTCTGATCAAGGCTTTTCAGTTTGTGCTCATTCTCTTCGGCGCTGGTCGGTGCATTTTAAAATGCTTTTCAGAGAAAGAATTAATTTACTGAGAAACTGAATAGGAAACACTAGCGAAACTGCTAAATATTGTTATATGATATTTTTAAAAAATCAGTAAAATGACTTTAAATCAACTAGAGGATTGATCAATGGACAACTTTAAATTCCTACTTTTGCCAATCAGTCCAATTTCAACTGTATCAATAAAACTGCGTTGGATGACTGCTCTTAAATGCAGCAAGGAATACTTATTAATGGGAAGAGGAAAAACATTGTTGCTTGATCGTGCTGGATCATGGATGATTCTGTGTTTGCGATTATGCAAATGAATTTTAGTGGCCATTTAAAAACCAGTGCAATTTCGAGTGCATTTTGGATGCAATTTCACGATTACGCCCAAAGTGGAAACACTGCTCCTACATGTCCCATGATATAACAATCATGACATCTGTAATCGTACTTCACAGGGGTTTAAATCAGAAGGCATCCACTTAGACTGTCAGTATTTGAAAGACTTCATTAGTGACACTGTTTAGTCTTTAAAGTAATCTTAAGTTTTCTGATCATAGGTTTATATATCTAAAGAAATCACAAGCCATATTACTGCTGATTTTAAACTTCCATAAATGTATATTCAGGGTACTTCACTTGCAGTATATTATGTTTCAAAAATATATAGATGTACTACTTTTAGTGCTTATGAACTAGCTTTCCATCTGTTAAAGCACATCTGGCACTGATAGAAGTTAACTGTTCTCTTTATATTTTCCAAATATAACACAGCTTTCCAACTGCAACTTTTGTTTTAAAGAGCATCAATACTATTGATGTATCGGGGCTTCAAAAGGACAGGCTTCAATTTTCACTTTGATATTTTTATTGTATTTCTACTTATGGTAAAGGCAGACTAAAGTGGTAATTGCTTATTAAGTTTGGTACACAAACTGTATTGTAATGATCTATTTTTGGTTTTAAAGGTTGACCATTCCCCAGCTGAACAGTTAGCCAAGATGCACTTGGTATACTGTTTCACATCTGGCTGCAGGCAATTGTTGAAAGCGTCACACATTGATCTGATGTCCAATTTTATGCCTTTAATTTCTGTTCCATGCCTTCTACTGAAGGCACAATCAAAGAAGCCACAGTGTAAGGGTTGCAGGGGTAGATATGCATTCTACTACTTCAACATGATTTTAAAATACTGTTCATGTCTTTTGCATTTAAGTCAATCAATGCAAATATCATAATTGCTGAAAAGAGACATGATGCTGAAGTTTTTATTTTTGTACTCATCAGGACAAACACATAAACTCCAAATTTCAACCAATCACGAGCTATATGACAAGAGAAAAGGGTGCTGATTGGTTCCAAGGCATCGCCATGGAGAAAGTAATGGGGAAACCATAGTCACTTCAAACTCCCGTGAAATTCAAAAATGGGTGCAAGGCTTGAAAATATTCCTTTTGTTTGTAGACAACATGTTCCTGTTATGAATGTATGTAATTTCTAAATGATGTGGAGATGCCGGCATTGGACTGGGGTAAGCACAGTAAGAAGTCTCACAACACCAGGTTAAAGGTCAGCAGGTTTATTTGGTAGCACAAGCTTTCGGAACGCTGCTCCTTCATCAGATGAGTGAGGAGTTGTGTCACAACTCTTCACTCACCTGAAGAAGGAGCGACACTCCAAAAGCTTGGGCTACCAAGTAAACCTGTTGGACTTTAACCTGGTGTTGTGAGACGTCTTACCATTTCTAAATGAGCCATGTTATGGGTTTAACTGCTGTACTCAACGGCTGCCACTTTCAGCCAATACTCAACTGCCATTGAGCTCTTGTCTTCTATGAGCAGACAGGCTGCTGATGCATCATTGAACCCGAGCACCCCACAGAAAATTTAAAATTCAGTTAAAAATTAATTGATTCAGAGTCTACATTGCCTATCTATCACTGTCCTGCATATTCCTGGATCTAAGAAGATGTTGGTGTCCTCTTGTGTTCCACCATCATTTTACTGCCACCTTCCCATCTCCATGCAGCTCACATTTCCATTTTAGTACTGTCAACAAACTAGATACATTACCCTTGGACTCTCCACCTTAATTATAAATAGCTAAGTTCCCGCACTGATCCTTGTGACACTCCACAATCTGCCTATTGGTAAAACAACCCATTTACTCACTTTCTGCTTCATTTCGTTGATCAATCCTCCAATCACGCTAATGTGCAACTTGCTAAGCCTCCTGGAAAAGCACCTTCCAAACCTACAATCTCTACCACCTAGAAGGATAAGGACAGCAAATACATAGGAAAACCACCACATGCAAGTTCCCCTCTTAGGCACATACCTTATTGACTTGGAACTATATAACTGTTTCTTCATTGTCACTGGGCCAAAAATCTGGAACTTCCTTCCTAACACTGGGCTACCTATAAAGGAGGGCAACAGTCCAAAAAAGCAACCCACCACCACTTTCTCACAAGTAATCAGGGATAGGCAACCTTGTCAGCAAAGGCTCACATCCAATTAAAGAAAAAAGGTACCCTATCAATAAGCCTTTAATCTTTTATGTGGCTCATTATCAAATGTCTTTTGGAAATCCAAGTATACTACATCTATTGGTCCCCTATATCTACCCTACCAATTACATTCTGAAAAATGCTAATAAATTTGCCAAACATGATGGGCTTGATTAGCCCAGCGGGCAGGGAAATGTCAGCGGAGGGACTGAAGTGGGAGTCCTGACTGGCGTCCAGTGGATCGTGACTTTTTCAGGCTCATTTTCACAACGTAATCAGCTTTGCGCCAGAAATCAGTGCAAGGCTGATTACAATATGGAAATCTCAATTTCCATATCATTAGCGGGACTGGGACGGTATTGTCTGGGCTCGTTAATGTTTCTCTCCCCACCCTCACCAGGAGACGTTCCCACCAGTGGGGATCAAAGCTGGTCCCCATCAATGGAGATCAGACATGTTCAACCCACTGGTGGTGACAGAGGCCATTGAGGGCCCCCCAGGAGATTGGGGGCAGGGGATGCCCCTTGGGCAGTGCCAATCTGGCACCCTGGCAATGCCAGCCTGGCACTATCCACCAGGCACCAAGGGGCTAAGGGTCTGGGGCCTACTGGAGTGGGGGTGTGTGATCGATGGTGGCGGTGGGGGGGAGGGGGGGACCTCTGCACACTTTGCATTAGGGATTGGTGGGGTTGGGCGAGAAGAGGGTGATTGGAGCTGACCATGGAGTGGGGGTCAGGTTGGCCATGGGGGGTTCGGGCTGGTGATCGGGACTGACCCCGGGGGGAGGGGGGGCAGGGAAGCTGGCGATCGGGGTGGTGGGGGGGGGGGGGGGGGGCGGAGTGGTGTTGGGGTCATGGAGGCCAGTGATCGGGGTGGGGGAAGCTAGCGATCAGGAGGCGGGTGATGGGGGGGGAAAGGGGCAGTGCATATGTGCTAATCTCCCTTCTGACAGATTGACACATGCACAGTGGCCCGCTCAGTGTGCTGATGCCAGCCTGTTGGGCAGGATGAGGCACAGAGTGATGCACAGAGTGCCAGAAATCCATCCCACGAGGTGTGCCCAAAAAACGGGCGGGAAAACGTCCCGACTGTGTTGGCCCTGTCTGATCATACTGTGATTGTCAAAAGGCATTGTTGGGACTTCCTTAATACAATTTTCCAGCTTTTTCCTGATGATTAATGTCTGGCTAACAGGCATCCTGTTTTCTATCACCCTTTTTTCTTGAACATTTGGTAAATCCCAATTTGGTTGGACCATTCTAGAATCTAGGTAATGACAAAAAATCAAGACCAGATCATCTCTGCAGCCACTTCTTTTAGAATCATAGGGAGATAGGACATCTGTTTGTGAGGATTGGATGGCTTTTTGCATCTTAAGTTTCTCTAATATGTTTTCTCTGCTAACATTGACGGCTTTAAGCTCCTCACTATTTATTAGCCACTTGGTTATTCTTTTGTTCTGATTCACTAGAATGATTCCAGGGATAAGGAATTACAATTACCTGACCGTTTCAGTAGGGAAGGTCAGGAGCAGATTTGGTAGAGGTTTTCAAAATCATAAAGTGTCTAGATAGTGTAAGCATGGGGAGACAGTGCAAAGTGGTATTGCCACTGGATTAGTGATCTGAAGGTTCAGGTTAATGCTCTGGGCACATGAGTTCAAATCCAATTGATAAAAGTTGGAATATAATATTAGTCTCGTTAATGAAGCTATCACCAATTATTGTAAAAACCTATCTGGTTCACCTATGACTGTATGGCCAAGTTCCCCTCCAACTTGATTTTCAAGTTTGCTGACGACACCACCGTAATGGGTCGGATCTCAAACAATGATGAGACAGAGTACAGGAATGAGATAGAGAATCTAGTGAACTGGTGCGGCGACAATAATCTCTCCCTCACTGTCAGCAAAACAAAGGAGATAGTCATTGACTTCAGGAAGTGTAGTAGAGGGGGTATTCGCAGACATCTTCAACCTCTCTTTACAACAATCTGAAGTCCCTATCTCCTTCAAGAAGACGACCATCATCCCGGTACCAAAGAAAAGCCAAGCAGCGTGCCTTAATGACTATCGTCCGATGGCTCTGACATCCATCATTATGAAATGCTTCGAGAGGCCAGTCATGGCACGAATCAATTCCAGCCTCCCAGACTACCTGGATCCACCACAGTTTGCCTACCGCCGCAACAGGTCCACAGTAGACGCCATCTCCCTGGCCCTGCACTCAACCCTGGAACACCTAGATAAAAAAGACACCTATGTCAGGCTCTATTTATTGACTATAGTTCAGCCTTCGACACCATTATTCCTAAGAAACTCATCTCCAAACTCCGTGGCCTGGGCCTCGGCTCCTCCTTCTACAACTGGATCCAGAACTTCCTAACTCAGAGACCACAATAAGTAAGGATAGGCAACAACACCTCCTCCACGATCATCCTCAACACTGGTGTGTTTTCAGCCCCCTACTATACTCCTTATACACCTATGACTGTGTGGCCAAATTCCCCTCCACTTCGATTTTCAAGTTTGCCAACGACACCACCGTAGTGATAGGATGTCAAACAATGACAATAAGAAGTTTAACAACACCAGGTTAAAGTCCAACAGGTTTATTTGGTAGCAAAAGCCACACAAGCTTTCGAGGCTCTGAGCCCCTTCTTCAGGTGAGTGGGAATTCTGTTCACAAACAGAACTTATAAGACACAGACTCAATTTACATGAATAATGGTTGGAATGCGAATACTTACAACTAATCCAGTCTTTAAGAAACAAAACAATGGGAGTGGAGAGAGCATCAAGACAGGCTAAAAAGATGTGTATTGTCTCCAGACAAGACAGCCAGTGAAACTCTGCAGGTCCACGCAACTGTGGGAGTTACAAATAGTGTGACATAAATTCTGATTCTAGGATCGCATGATAAAGACTCAGGAGGAAAAAAGCAGAAATATTTATGTGAAATAGTGTGACATAAACCCAATATCCCGGTTGAGGCCGTCCTTGTGTGTGCGGAACTTGGCTATCAGTTTCTGCTCCGCGACTCTGCGCTGTCGTGTGTCGCGAAGGCCGCCTTGGAGAACGCTTACCCGAATATCAAGACAGAGTATAGGAATGAGATAGAGAATCTGGTGAACTAGTGTGGCAACAATCGTTTCTCCCTCAAAGTCAACAAAATGAAGGATATTGTCATCAACTTCAGGAAACGTAGAGGAGAACATGCCCCTGTCTACATCAACGGGGACGAAGTGGAAAGGGTCGAGAGCTTCAAGTTTTTAGGTGTCCAGAAAAACAACAACCTGTCCTGGTCCCCCCATGCCGACACTATAGTTAAGAAAGTCCACCAACACCTCTACTTTCTCAGAAGACGAAGGAAATTTGGCATGTCAGCTACAACTCTCATCAACCTTTACGGATGCATGCATAGAAAGCATTCTTTCTAGCTGTATAGAAATCATAGAATCTACAGTGCAGAAAGAGGCCATTCGGCCCATCAAGTCTGCACCAACCACAATCCCACCCAGGCCCTATCCCCATATCCCCACATATTTACCCACTAATCCCTCTAATCTATGCATCCCGGGACACTAAGGGCAATTTAGAATGGCCAATCAACCTAGCCCGCACATCTTTGGACTGTGGGAGGAAACCGGAGCACCCGGAGGAAACCCACGCAGACACAGGGAGAATGTGCAAACTCCACACAGACAGTGAGCCGAGCCGGGATTTGAACCAGGTCCTTGGAGCTGTGAAGCAGCAGTGCTAACCACTGTGCTACCGTGCCGCCCGTGTAGCACAGCTTGGTATGGCTCCTGCTCTGCCCAAGACCGCAAGAAACTACAAAAGATCCTGAATGTAGCCCAATCCATCACGTAAACCAGCCTCCCCTCCATTGTCTACATTTCCCACTGCCTCGGCAAAGCAGCCAGCAAAACTAAGGACCCCACGCACCCTGGACATTCTCTCTTCCACCTTCTTCGTTGGGAAAAAGATACAAAAGTCTGAGGTCACATACCAACCGACTTAAGAACAGCTTCTTCCCTGCTACTGACCGACTTTTGAATGGGCCTACCTTGCAGTAAGTTGATTTTTCTCTACGCCCTAGCTATGACTGTAACACTACATTCTGCACTCTCTCGTTTCCTTCTCTATGAATGGTATGCTCTGTCTGTATAGCACACAAGAACCAATACTTTTCACTGTATGTTAGTACATGTGACAATAATAAATCAAATCAAATCAAAAGGATATGGCCCTGTCTACATCAACAGAAATGAAGTGGAAATGGTGGAGAGCTTCAAGCTTCAAGCTTCTAGATTTCCAGATCACCAACACCCTGTCCTGATCCCTCCATGCCAATGCTATAGTTAAGAAAGCCCACCAATGCCTCTACTTCCTCAGGAGGCTAAGGAAAATTGGCACGTGCACTATGGCTCTCACCAACTTTTACAGATGCGCCATAGAAAGTATTCTTTCTGGTTGTATCACAGCTTGGTATTGTTCCTCCTCTGTCCAAGACCGCAAGAAACTACAAAGGGTCGAGAACGAAGCCCAGTCCATCACGTAAACCAGCCTCCCATCCATTGACTCTGTCTACACTTCCCACTGTCTTGGAAAATCATAATCAAGGACCCCATTCACTTTTCCACCTTCTTCCATTGGGATAAAGATACAAAAGTCTGAGGTCACGTACAGAGTCAAGAACAGCTTCTTCCCTGCTGCCATCAGACTTTTGAATGGATCTACCGAGTATTAAGTTGAACTTTCTCTACACCCTAGCTATGACTGCAACACTACATTCTGCACCCTCTCCTTTCCTTCTCTGGGTACGGTATGCTTTGTCTGTATGGCGTGCAAGAAACAATACTTTTCACTGTACACTAATACATGTGACAATAATAAATCAAATCAAATAATGCCATTTAGGGAAGGAAGGTTGCCACCCTTACCTTATCTGTTCTGGTCTACATGTGACTCCAGACTCTCAGCAATGCAGTTGACTCTTAATTTCCTTTTGAAATGACCTACGAAGCCACTCAATTCAAGGGCAATTAAGGATCAGCAACAAATGCTGGCCTTGCCAGCGATGCTAACATCCCATGAAAAATAAAGAAAAGTTTTTAAAGAGAAACAATTTCCAATGGCTGGATGGTCAATAACCAAAGGTTTAAGGTGACTGGCAAAAGCATGAGAGAGAATCTGAAATGAAAATAAATGCTGGAAATACTCAGTAAGTCTGACAGAAAGCACGGAGAAGGAAACAGAATTAATGTTCCAGACCAATGACTTTTCAGCATAACTGTACTTTGCTTTCATATGAGGGAAAACCTTTGTTATATAACAAGTAGAACCATAGAACCGGAGAACATTACAGCACAGAAACAGGTCTGTTGGCCCTTCTTGGCTGTGCCGAACCATTTTTCTGCCTAGTCCCACTGACCTGCACCTGGACCATATCCCTCTACACCCTTCTCATCCATGTACCTGTCCAAGTTTTTCTTAAATGTTAAAAGTGAGCCTGCATTCACCACTTCATCTGGCAGCTCATTCCACACTCCCACCACTCTCTGTGTGAAGAAGCACCCCCCCGCTAATATTTCCTTTAAACTTTTCCCCCTTCACCCTTAACCCATGTCCTCTAGTTTTTTTCTCCCCTCGCCTCAGTGGAAAAAGCCTGCTTGCATTCACTCTATCTATACCCATCATAATTTTATACATCTCTATCATATCTCCCCTCATTCTTCTTCGCTCCAGGGAATAAAGTCCTAACCTATTCAACCTTTCTCTGTAACTCAGTTTCTCAAGTCCTGGCAACATCCTTGTAAACCTTCTCTGCACTCTTTCAACCTTATTAATATCCTTCCTGTAATTAGGTGACCAAAACTGCACACAATACTCTAAATTCGGCCTCACCAATGTCTTATACAACCTCACCATAACATTCCAACTCTTATACTCAATACTTTGACTTATAAAGGCCAATGTACCAAAAGCCCTCTTTACGACCCTATCTACTTGTGACGCCACTTTTAGGGAATTATGTATCTGTATTCCCAGATCCCTCTGTTCTACTGCACTCTTCAGTGTCCTACCATTTACCTTGTATGTTCTACCTTGGTTTGTCCTTCCAAAGTGCAATACCTCACACTTGTCTGCATTAAACTCCATCTGTCATTTTTCAGCCCATTTTTCTAGCTGGTCCAAATCCCTCTGCAAGCTTTGAAAACCTTCCTCACTGTCCACTACACTTCCAATCTTTGTATCATCAGCAAATTTGCTAATCCAATTTACCACATTATCATCCAGATCATTGATATAGATGACAAACAACAATAGACCCAGCACTGATCCCTGTGACACACCACTAGTCACAGGCCTCTACTCAGAGAAGCAATCCTCCACTACCACTCTCTGGTTTCTTCCATTGAGCCAATGTCTAATCCAATTTACTACCTCTCCATGTATACCTAGCGACTGAACCTTCCTAACTAACCTCCCATGCGGGACCTTGTCAAAGGCCTTACTGAAATCCATGTAGACAACATCCACTGCCTTCCCTTCATCCACTTTCCTGGTAACCGCCTCGAAAATCTAATAGATTGGTTAAACATGATCTACCACGCACAAAGCCATGTTGACTCTCCCTAATAAGTCCCTGTCTATCCAAATATTTGTAGATCCTATCTCTTAGTACTCCTTCCAATAATTTACCTGCTACTGACATCAAACCTACCGGCCTATAATTTCCTGCATTACTTTTTGGGCCTTTTTTAAACAACGGAACAACATGAGCTATCCTCCAATCATCTGGCACTTCACCCATGGATACCGACATTTTAAATATATCTGCCAGGGCCCCTGCAATTTCAACACTAGTCTCCTTCAAGGTCCGAGGGAATACCCTGTCCGGTCCTGGGGATTTATCTACTCTGATTTGCCTCAAGACAGCAAGCACTTCCTCCCCTTTAATCTGTATAGGTTCCATAACCTCCCTACTTGTTTGCCTTATTTCCATAGACTCCATGCCAGTTTCCTTAGTAAATACGGATGCAAAAAACTCATTTAATATCTTCCCCATTTCTTTTGGTTCCATACATAGCCGACCACTTTGATCTTCAAGAGGACCAATTTTATCCCTTACTATCCTTTTGCTCTTAATATACCTGTAGAAGCTCTTAGGATTATCCTTCACCTTGTCTGCCAAAGCAACCTCATGTCTTCTTTTAGCCCGCCTGATTTCTTTCTTAAGTAGTTTCTTGCACTTTTTATACTCCTCAAGCATTTAATTGCTCCCTGTTGCCTATACGTGTCATACATTTCTCTCTTCTTCTTTATCAGAGTTCCAATATCCCTCAAGAACCAAGGTTCTTTATTCTTATTCACTTTGCCTTTAATCCTGACAGGAACATACAAACTCTGCACTCTCAAAATTTCTCTTTTGAAGGCCTCCCACATACCAATCACATCCTTGCCAGAGAACAGCCTGTCCCAATCCACACTTTTTAGATCCTTTCTCATTTCTTCAAATTTGGCCTTTTTACAGTTTAGAACCTCAACCCGAGGACCAGATAAGAACATAAGAACATAAGAAATAGGAGCAGGAGTAGGCCATCTAGCCCCTCAGGCCTGCTCCGCCATTCAATAAGATCCAGGCTGATCTGATAGTGGGTTCAGTTCCACTTACCCGCCCGCTCCCCATAATCATTAATTCCCTTAATGGTTAAAAATCTATCTATCTGTGACTTAAACACATTAACGAGGTAGCCTCTACTGCTTCATTGGGCAGAGAATTCCAAAGATTCACTACCCTCTGGGAGAAGAAGTTCCTCCTCAACTCTGTTCTAAATTGACTCCCCCTGTATTTTGAGGCTATGCCCCCAGTTCTTGTTTCCATTGTAAGTGGAAATAACCTTGCTGCTTCTACCCTGTCTAGCCCCTTCATTATCTTATATGTCTCTATAAGATCTCCACTCAACCTTCTAAACTCCAATGAGTACAGGCCCAGTCTACTCAATCTTTCCTCATCAGCTAACCCCCTCATCTCTGGAATCAACCTGGTGAACCTTCTCTGTACCCCCTCCAAAGCTAATATATCCTTTCTTAAATAAGGGGACCAAAATTGTACACAGTATTCTAGGTGCGGCCTCACCAGTACCTTGTACAGTTGCAGCTTTTATACTCCATCCCTCTCGCGATAAAGGCCAACATTCCATTTGCCTTCTTGATTACCTGCTGCACCTGCAAACTGAGTTTTTGTGATTCATGCACAAGGACCGCCAGGTCCCTCTGCACAGTAGCATGTTGTAATTTTTCACCGTTTAAATAATAGTCCATTTTACTATTATTCCTTCCAAAGTGGATAACCTCACACTTACCAACGTTATACTCCATCTGCCAGATCCTTGCCCACTCACTTAGCCTATCCAAATCTCTCTGCAGACTCTCTGTGTCCTCCACGCAATTTGCTTTCCCACTCATCTTTGTGTCATCCGCAAACTTTGTTACCCTACACTCGGTCCCCTCCTCCAGATCGTCTATGTATATGGTAAATAGTTGAGGCCCCAGCACCGATCCCTGCGGCACGCCACTAGTCACTGATTGCCAACCGGAAAAGCACCCATTTATTCTGACTCTCTGCTTTCTGTTAGATAGCCAATCCTCAATCCATGCTAACACTTTAGCCCCAACTCAGATCTATCATTATCCATGATCAAGTTGAAATTAATGGCATTATGATCACTGGAACCAAAGTGTTCCCCTACACACACTTCCATCACTTGTCCTAACTCGTTTCCTAATAGGAGGTCTAATATTGCATCCTCTCTGGTTGGTACCTCTATATATTGATTTAGAAAATTTTCCTGAACACATTTTACAAACTCTAACCCGCCTAGACCTTTAACAGTATGGGAGTCCCAATCTATATGTGGAAAATTAAAATCCCCTACTATCACAACTTTATGTTTCCTGCAGTTGTCTGCTATCTCTCTGCAGATTTGCTCCTCCAATTCTCGCTGACTATTGGGTGGTCTATAATACACCCCCACTAATGTGGTCATACCTTTCCTGTTTCTCAGCTCCACCCATTTGGCCTCGGTAGACAAGTCCTCTAATCTGTCCTGCCTGAGCACTGCTGTAACATTTTCCCCGATGAACAATGCCACCCCCCCACCCTTCATCCCTCTGCCCCTGTTACGTCTGAAACATCGGAACCCTGGAACATTGAGCTGTCAGTCCTGCCCCTCCTGTAGCCAAGTTTCACTAATGGCTATAATGTCATAATTCCATGTGTCAATCCATGCCCTCAGCTCATCTGCCTTCCCCACAATACTCCTGGCATTGAAATAGACACACCTCAGAAGATTATTACCACCACACACAACCCTTCTATTTGTGATTTTGCATGAACTATTAACATCATTTATTTTCACCCCCACTCCACTATCTGCTCTGGCACTCTGGTTCCCATCCCCCCTGCAAATCTAGTTTAAACCCTCCCCAATAACACTAGGAAACCTCCCTGCAAGTATATTGGTCCCCTTGTAGTTCAGGTGTAACCCGTCTCTCTTGTACAGGTCCCACCTGCCCCAGAAGAGGTCCCAATGATCTAGAAATCTGAAACCCTGCCCCCTACACCAGTTCCTCGGCCACGTAGTTAGGATTTGGAATGGACTACCTGTTTGGGCATTAAATACAGATTCAATAGCAGCTTTCTAAAAGGGAATTGGACAAATAAGAAATAATTAGTATCAAGAATTAATAAAGAAAAATATTGTAGGGATTTGGAGAATGTGGGGTGGGACTAGCTCTTCAAAAGAACTGGCACAGACTCAATAGGCCAAATGGCCCCCTTCTGTACTGTGCTGTTCTATTCCATAAATGGTAATACTCTGCATGACAATGAAAGTAATTTGGGTATATTGCTGATCAGCAGCACAGCATATAGCAGCAGTAAATAGAATATAGGGTGTTAGGTGCCAGAAGAAAAAAAGGCACAAATCTTGGGAAGTGATTCAAAGTTTACACAGAACACTGATCCAGCTCAGTCTGGCATTCTGTGTACAATTCTGGTTATTGTATTATGAGACAGACATGTCGGCACTGGAGAGGGTGCAGCAAAGAACAAATAAATTGATAGCGAGCATTGAGTTATGAGGGAAGTCTGCAGAACTAGGAATGCTCACAAAGAAGGATCCAACATTGTAATAAAGAGGATAAACACCAGCATGTTTAACAGTCACAGTTTCTACAAAACAGAAAGGGTGAAAACTTAGTTTAAAATTAATTACAAGGTGCACAGTATAGCATACACATGGAATAGGCCTCAAAAGGAGGCATTGGTACAAACTAGTGAAAATTTGGTAAATTATTGACAAAAGCTTAAATATTGTTTAAAAAGGTAGTTTGAAGTATATTTTCTGGGCAACGCGATTGATACAGTTAATGGAATACTGGTCTTTAGATATAGAAAACCAGAACATAAGGGAATAGAAGTCATGCTTCAACGATACAAAGTCATGTCTAGAGCACATCTGGTGTACTGTGCGCAGTCCTAGACACGACAGCTTAGGAAGACTTTTGGTATTGAACGGAGTGCAGCATAGATTTACCAGAATGATATCTGGACTCCAAGAGTTATGAGAAGAGATTACACAAATTGAAGTAGTATTTCCTAGAATTTAGAAGATTAAGGGGTGATTTAAGTACACTTCCCAGGATATTAATGGGAACAGATAGGATAAGTAGATAAATTATATGCTTTGGTCGAAGCATCTAAGACTAGGAAGCATAGCCCAAAAATCAGAGCCAGGAGTGAAATCAGGAAACACTCTTCAACATAATAGCTGGTAGGAATTTGGAGCTCTGTTCTAGATCAATCGTTCATTGTAAAAAAAAAGTTGGATTTTTGGTAACCAAAATTTACTGCAAGATGCGGGACCAGGGCAAGTATGTGGAGTTAGGTCACAGATTTGCTAGGATCTCACTGAAGTGCAGAACAGGTCTACTTTTATTCCTACTGGTCAGATGTATAAAATGGGTTTATTCTAAATTTGTAAATTTCTATGTGCACCATTTTCTTTTTTTGGTCATCGTATGCTTTTTTTGAAAATAGCATGGCCTTTGCTGTTTCTATTGTCAAAGATCAAAACTTAAACATTCTTTTCTGGCCATGTTCCAAAGACAACCTTTTCTCAGTAGTTCATGATTAACTTTGCTGAATGAAGTGAACACAGCTGTATCAAGTTAACTATTATTTTGATTGATCAAAACACTTTATAATATTATACAGAGTTCAAGGGAAATAACTGAAACTGTACAATGAATTTGTTTGAAAACGTCCAAGAAAATTCATACACTGAAGCAATCAGCTATCATTTTCATATGCAGAATGAATTTTAGCAATCAGAAGATGCGTTTGAGGAGCCAACATCTGATCTCACAGTACTTTTGCTGTGTTGATTATACAGCTTCATTCAACTGCTGGAAGAGTTGCACAAATGCCAAGATGTTCAGCTGTGCTCCAGATTCAGAATTCTTTGCTACACTGTTGGTATATGCCATATGTATCAGCTTTTGGTAGAGCTGCTGCAAGGAGTTGCAGTTCACTGAAACTGGGCTACCGTTGCATGAATGCTTTAAAAGTGGAATGAATTAAAGCTGAATATCACTCGTTCTTTGATGTAGAGATGCATTTGCGCACCAACTTCGCCACCGCAGTAAAGTGGTTTCTGTGGAATGAGTTTGGTGTGCACACAGAAATTGGTGCTGACCATTTCAAAGTGCATTTGACGTGGCGGAAATGAATCTCCCAGATCCCGATGGAAATGTGGCTTTCCCTGCTTCAAGTTCAACAGTTCAGAGTAGCATAAAGACACGTTTGGCAGAATGGACATATACATATTTACAAGTTTTGGACTAACCTTTGGACTAAAGTAAACATAGATATGACATCAATGATCAGCAGATAAATACATTTTCTTGCGCAAAATGAAAACATTAAAGAGGGTTTCAATTTGGAGAATATCAACAAGAGGCCACCATTCAATACAAAAGTCTATTGCATGCAGTGCTGGTCCATTTCCAATTAATCAGGACTCTTACAGCATGCAAACACTGCTACTTCCCCACATCATAAGATATTACACACATTTTCTCTATCTCATTATTGCTGATTATGCCAAGTCCCGGGCACCCATTACCCCGGTGCATGCTAACCTACAATGGCACATGGTTTGGCAATTAAAAGTCTCATCTTTGCTTTCAAATCGCATCATGGACTCCTCACATTCCCTATCTCTGTAATCTCTGGCGGCCCTACAACTTGTCAGGACTCTAATTTTGGCCTCTTATACATTCCCAGTTTTTCATTGCTTTCAGTTGCCAAGGTCCTAAGCTCTGAATTTCTTTCCCAGAACCTCTTTGCCTCGCTCCTCCTTTAATAAAATGCTTTGTAAAACTCTTTGACTATGCTTCAGATTGCCTGCTCTAATAAAGTGCTCAGCATCAAATTCTGATTACTAGTGTTTCTGTGAAACACAGAAGGAGGTAGTGGCAGAGTGGTATTGTCACTGAACTAGTAATCCAGATATCCAGGATAGAGCTTTGGGGACCCAGGTTCGAATCGCACCATGGCAGATCGTGAAATTTGAATTCAATACAAATCTGGAATTCAGAGTCTAATGATGATCATGAAACCATTCTCGTAAAAACCCATCTGGTTCATGAGTGTCCTTTTCGGTAAGGAAATCAGCCATCCTTACCCAGTCTGGCCGACATGTGACTCCAGATCCACGGGATTGCCCTCAGGGATGGGCAATAAATGCTGGCCCAGCCAGCGATGCATACAAAGAACAAAGAACAATACAGCACAGGAACAGGCCCTTCGGCCCTCCAAGCCCGCGCCGCTCCCCGGTCCAGGATTGAATCCTGAATCCAGGATCCCCACCCAATTTTCCAGCCTATCTACATACCAATCCTATCCACCGAGCTGTCCCTCACAGACACGATGCTTTGTTCACCACAACCTATTAACTCACCCCCACCCCCCCATTCCAGACCATGTGATCTCCAGGGAGAGGCGAAAACCCAGAGTGAAAACCCCAGGGCCAATATGGGGAAAAAAAATCTGGGAAATTCCTCTCCGACCCCCTGAGGCGATCGAAACGAGTCCAGGAGATCACAATGGCCCTGATCGGAAAATGCTTCCCAACCCTAGTCATTTCCACTTCCACGAACACCATATGAATTCCCTGCCCCCGAGACAGGTTCCCAACTATCCGCAGTCTCGCTCCGTACTGGCACCAGCAAGATGATCATAGAATGAAGCCTTGAAACGAGAAACAAGGAACAATTAGCCCGCGCCGCTCCCTGGTCCAAACTAGACCACTCTTTTGTATCCCTCCATTCCCACTCCGTTCATATAGCTGTCTAGATAAGTCTTAAACGTTCCCAGTGTGTCCGCCTCCACCACCTTGCCCGGCAACACATTCCAGGCCCCCACGACCCTCTGTGTAAAATATGTCCTTCTGATATCTGTGTTAAACCTCCCCCCCTTCACCTTGAACCTATGACCCCTCGTGAACGTCACCACCGACCCGGGGAAAAGCTTCCCACCGTTCACCCTATCTATGCCTTTCATAATTTTATACACCTCTATTAAGTCTCCCCTCATCCTCCGTCTTTCCAAGGAGAACAACCCCAGTTTCCCCAATCTCTCCTCATAACCAAGCCCCTCCATACCAGGCAACATCCTGGTAAACCTCCTCTGTACTCTCTCCAAAGCCTCCACGTCCTTCTGGTAGTGTGGCGACCAGAACTGGACGCAGTATTCCAAATGAGGCCGAACCAACGTTCTATACATCTGCAACATCAGACCCCAACTCTTATACTCTATGCCCCGTCCTATAAAGGCAAGCATGCCATATGCCTTCTTCACCACCTTCTCCACCTGTGACGTCACCTTCAAAGATCTGTGGACTTGCACACCCAGGTCCCTCTGCGTCTCTACATCCTTTATGGTTCTTCCATTTATCGTGTAGCTCCTCCCTACATTATTCCCACCAAAATGCATCACTTCGCATTTATCAGGATTGAACTCCATCTGCCATTTCCTTGCCCAAATTTCCAGCCTATCTACATCCTTCTGTAGCCTCTGACAATGTTCCTCACTATCTGCAAGTCCTGCCAGTTTTGTGTCGTCCGCAAACTTACTGATCACCCCAGTTACTCCTTCTTCCAGATCATTTATATAAATCACAAACAGCAGAGGTCCCAATACAGAGCCCTGCGGTACACCACTAGTCACAGGCCTCCAGCCGGAAAAAGACCCTTCCACTACCACCCTCTGTCTTCTGTGACCAAGCCAGTTCTCCACCCATCTAGCCACCTCCCCCTTTATCCCATGGGATCCAACCTTTTTCACTAGCCTACCATGAGGGACTTTGTCAAACGCTTTACTAAAGTCCATATAGACAACATCCACGGCCCTTCCTTCGTCAACCATTTTGGTCACTTCTTCAAAAAACACCACCAGGTTAGTGAGGCATGACCTCCCTCTCACAAAACCATGCTGACTATCGTTAATGAGTTTGTTCCTCTCTAAATGCGCATACATCCTATCTCTAAGAATCTTCTCCAACAACTTCCCCACCACGGACGTCAAGCTCACCGGCCTATAATTACCCGGGTTATCCTTCCTACCCTTCTTAAATAACGGGACCACATTGGCTATCCTCCAATCCTCTGGGACCTCACCTGCGTCCAGTGACGAGACAAAGATTTGCGTCAGAGGCCCAACGATTTCACCTCTCGTCTCCCTGAGCAGCCTTGGATAGATTCCATCAGGCCCTGGGGATTTGTCAGTCTTTATATTCTCTAACAAACCTAACACTTCCTCCTTTGTAATGGAGATTTTCTCCAACGGTTCAACACTCCCCTCCGAGACACTCCCAGTCAACACATCCCTCTCCTTTGTGAATACCGACGCAAAGTATTCATTTAGGATCTCCCCTACATCTTTGGGCTCCAAGCATAAGTCCCCACTTTTGTCCCTGAGAGGTCCGATTTTTTCCCTAACAACCCTTTTGTTCCTAACGTATGAATAAAATGCCTTGGGATTCTCCTTAATCCTGTCTGCCAAGAACATTTCGTGACCCCTTTTTGCTCTTCTAATTCCCCGTTTGAGTACTTTCCTACTTTCATTGTACTCCTCCAGAGCTCCCTCCGTTTTTAGCTGCTTGGACCTAACATACGCCTCTCTTTTCCTTTTGACCAGATTGACCAAATACATGTTTGATTTGGTTTGATTTGATTTATTATTGTCACATGTATTAGGATACAGTGAAAAGTATTGTTTCCTGCGCGTATTGTAGCGGGATCCCTCTTTTTAACTCCACTCGTGGGCTTATCTCAGGTTTGTTTCTCTGTTACCCAAACCCCACCAATGCCCGAGAGATTCTCTCTCTCGCCGATGGAACAACGGCCACCTTGCGCCTACTTCACTAGAGTAGCGCTCCCAAGAGAGAGAAAAGGAAACTGCTGCCTATCCACTACCTGGCAGCCTTTCCTGAGTGGGCAGTTTCGAAGCGCCCAGAGTACCCTCAGTTCTAGACTCCGGAGTTATGGTAAGGGATATTTAATATTGTGACTTGGTCAGAGATCGTTGGTGAGAAATTGAAAAGATCAAAACAGACTCCAATGGAAGTCAAAGATATATATATATTTGTTAAAACATCAAGGTCAAGATCACCAAACACCAGGAAAACAACACACAATGCCTTATGCTCTATAAGACTATAGCTATGGAAGGAATACTAAAACGGGCACAACGGGAATGCTTACTTTACACAAGTTTACCAGTGTCTTAAACTATGAAAGGTGCATGCAAAAGCCCCCCCCTTTCCCCAAAGCCTCATCCACTATGATGATCTCGGGAACTTCGCGAATTACCAGAGGATACTCACAATCCTAGTTTAAATTGCTCAGTGGGCTTCGGGCTGCGTGCTGGAGACGAACGAGAGGCAGGCAGGAACAGGAGAAGAGAGTGGAGAGAGACCAGAGCTTGCTTGTCCCTTTTTAAAACCTAAACCAGTGATTCTCTCACACAAAACAGTTTCTGATCATTGATAGTTTCGATTGACTGGAACAAAAAGGGCCGGAACTGTCGGGACCGCCCTTAATTGATATTTTAATGTCTTTTAAATGTTCTCTGAGTCATCCTGATTGGAATCCCATCAGCGAGCTGAGTCTTGGTATTGTCTGTGCATGGAATGATCTCTGTTCTCATTGTCTTGCTGCTGGGCGATTTACTCCTTGTCTGCTGGCCAAGGTTTCTCCTTTGTTTCCTGTTGATTAGATTATCCCTGTCTCGACCTTCTCATTATTCCCAGCCTCTTGCATATTCATGTGGCTGTAAAGGTTCCTGACAGCCAGTCGGCCATTTTCCTTATCCCTGGGTTCTTTAATCATGGAGGATTTGCCCTAAAACCTACACTATACAGACAAAACATACCACTCATAGAGAAGGAAACGAGAGAGTGCAGAATGTAGTTTACAGTCATAGCTAGGGTGGAGAGAAAGATCAACTTAATGCAAGGTAAGTCCAGGGAAGAAGCTGTTCTTGAGTCAGTTGGTACGTGACCTCAGACTTTTGTATCTTTTTCCCGAAGGAAGAAGGTGGAAGAGAGAATGTCCGGGGTGTGTGGGGTCCTTAATTATGCTGGCTGCTTTGCTGAGGCAGCGGAAAGTGCAGACAGAGTCAATGGATGGGAGGCTGGTTTGTGTGATGGATTGGGCTACATTCACAACCTTTTGTAGTTTCTTGCGGTCTTGGGCAGAGCAGGAGCCATACCAAGCTGTGATACAACCAGAAAGAATGCTTTCTATGGTGCATCTGTAAAAGTTGCTGAGAGTCATCGCGGACGTGCCAAATTTCCTTAGTCTTCTGAGAAAGTAGAGGCGTTGGTGGGCTTTCTTAACTATAGTGTCGGCATGGGGGGACCAGGACAGGTTGTTGGTGATCTGGACACCTAAAAACTTGAAGCTCTCGACCCTTCCTACTTCGTCCCCATTGATGTAGACAGGGGTATGTTCTCCTTTACGCTTCCTGAAGTCGATGACAATCTCCTTCATTTTGTTGACATTGACAGAGAGATTATTGTTGCCACACCAGTTCACCAGATTCTCTACCTCATTCCTGTACTCTGTCTCATCATTGTTTGAGGTCTGACCCACTACATTGGTGTCGTCAGCAAAATTGAAAATCGAATTGGAGGGGAATTTGGCCGCACAGTCATAGGTGTACAAGGAGTATAGCAAGGGGCTGAGAACACAGCCTTGTGGGGCACCGGTGTTGAGGGTGATCGTGGAGGAGGTGTTGTTGCCTATCCTTACTGATTGTGGTCTGTGAGTTAGGAAGTTCAGGATCCAGTCGCAGAGGGAGGAGCCGAGACCCAAGCCACGGAGTTTGGAGATGAGTTTTGTGAGAAAAATATTGTTGGAGGCTGAGCTGTAGTCAATAGGAGTCCGACATCAGTGTCCTTGTTATCTAGGTGTTCCAGGGTTGAGTGCAGGGCCAATGAAATGGCGCCTGCTGTGGACCTGTTGCGGCAGTAGGCAAATTGTAGTGGATCCAGGTAGTCCAGGAGGCTGGAATTGATTCGTGGATGTCAGAGTCACCGGCTGATAGTCATTAAGGCACATTAGTTAGTTTTTCTTAGGTACCGGGATGATGGTCATCTTCTTGAAGCAGATAGGGACCTCAGATTGTTGTAAACAGAGTTTGAAGATGTCTGTGAATACCTCTGCCAGCTGTTCCGCTCAGGATCTGAGTGCACGTCTGGGTCTCCCATTCGGGCCAGTTGCTTTCTGTGGGTTGACCTTCAAGAAAGCGGCTCTGAGGTCTGCAATGGTGACCCCAGATACAGGTTCACCCAGGGCTTCCAGGGTAGAGGGCATGCTCTCGCTGACCTCTTGCTCAAAACGGGTGTAGAATGCATTGAGATCATCAGGAAGAGGTGCGTTGAAGCTGGCGATTTTATGTGCCTTCATCTCGTAGTCTGTTATGTCTTGCAGACCTTGCCATAGTCGGCGGGGGTTGGTGTGGCTAGCCTGGGACTCTAGCTTGGCCCGGTACTGTCTTTTGGCATCTTTGATGGATCTCCTTTAGATGGAGATCCATCAAAGATGCCAAAAGACAGTACCTTTCTTGCATAGGTCAGTGTCGCCTGACTTGAACGCCTCAGACTTGGACTTCAGCAAGCAGTGGATATCCCTGTCCATCCATGGTTTCCAGATGGGGAACACACAGATTTGCTTCTTTGGCACACAGGCTTCTACACACTTACTAATGAAGTCATTTACTGTAGTGGCGTACTCGTTCAGGCTGGCCGCAGAGTTTTTAAATACTGACCAGTTCACTAACTCCAAGCAGCCTCGTAGGAGATCATCCGATTCTTTCAACCAACATTGCACGACTCTCTTTACGGATTCTCCTGCTTCAGTTTTTGCTTGTAAGCTGGGAGCAGGAGCACAGCCTTGTGGTCTGATTTGCCAAAGTGTGGGCGGGTGATAGAGCAGTAGGCATGTTTGATATTTGTGCAGCAGTGGTCTAGGATGTTGGGGCCTCTGGTGGAACAGGAGATGTGTTGGTGGTAACTTGGTAGTACGCTCTTGAGCTTGGCCTGATTGAAGTCCCCGGCCACGATGAACAAGGCCTCAGGATGTTTTGTCTCAAGGCTATTCGTAGTGGTGTACATTTCGTCCAGCATGATCTTCACGTCCGCATGGGGTGGGATGTAAACTACCATCAGGATAACGGAGGTGATCTCCCGTGGAAGGTAGTAGGGGCAGCATTTTAGCGTCAGGTATTCTAGGTCTGGGGAGCAGAAAGTTGCCAGTGTTGCTACATCTAGGCACCATGAGGTGTTGATTAGGAAGCAGACCCCACCTCCCATAGCCTTGCCTGAGGCCGCTGCATAGTCCATTCGATGGATTGAGAAACCCTCTGGTTGTAGGGCACTGTCTGGTGAAGCAGGAGTGTGCCACGTCTCCGTGAAACAGAGTACACAGGAGTCCCTCAGTTCTCTTTGGAAAGTGAGTCTGGCTCTAAGTTCATCTAGCTTGTTTTCCAGAGACTGGTCATTTGCAAGGAGTAAGCTGGGGAGGGGGGGCCTTGGGACTGCGTTGTTTCACTCTCACCTCATGAATGAATAAAATAAATTACTGCATTAAAGGCATGATATAAATACAAGTTGTTGAGGAAGAACTTGGGTCGGAGCTGACTGGCCTCCAACAACCCCAGCCATATTCCTTTGTGCTAGGTATGACTCCAAACAGATTCACATTAACTTAAATTTTGCCAGGACTCCTTGATGCCACACTTGATCAAATGCAGCCTTGTGTAAAACTTTCACCTCAACTCAGAAATTCAGCTCTTTTGTCCATGTTTGGATCAAGGCTGTAATGAGGTCAGGAGCCCAGTGGCACTGCCCCCGCTCCAACAGAACATCAGTGAGCAGGTTATTACTGTGTAAGTACTGGTAATAGCACTGTTGATGACACCTTACATCACTTTGCTGATGATTGAGAGGAAGCTTATGGGGAGGTAATTTGCTGGGTTGGATTAGTCCTGCTTTTTGTGGACAGAACACATCTGGGTAATTTTCCATATTGTTGGATAGATGCCAGTGTTGTAACTGCATTGGAACAGCTCGTGTAGTGCATGGCTAGTTCTGGAACATAAGTCTCAAGTATAGTTGCCTGGATTTTGTCAGGACCCATAGCCTTTGCAGTACCTTTAGCTGCTTCTTGCTATCACATGGAGTGAACCGGATTGGTTGAAGACTGGTTTCTGTAATGTTGGGGGCCTCAGGAAGAGGCCAAGATGGATCATCTACTGAGCATTTGCGGTGGAGGATGGTTGGAAATATTTCAGCCTTGACTTTTGCACTGAGGATGTTAATATTGATGGAGCCTCCTCTTCCATTTATTTGTTTAATTGTCCACCACCATTCATGACTGAATGTGGCAGGATTATAGAGCTTAGATCTTATCCATTGGTTGTAGGATCACTTAGGTCAGTCAATAACCATTTCTTCTTCAATGGCATTACCATTACTGAACATGTCACTATCAACATCCTGGGGGTTACCAATGACCAGAACTGAACTGGACCAGCCTTATAAATACTGTAGCTACCTGAGCAGGTCAAAGGCAAGGAATCCAGCAGCGAGTAAACTCACCTCCTGACTCCCCAGAGCATTTCCATCGTCGACAAAGCACAAGTCAGGCATTTGATCAAATACTTGCCTGGATGAGCGCAGCTCCAACAACACAAGAAGCTCAACACCATTCAGGAAAAAGCAGCCCACTTGATTGGCACCCCTTCCATGAACATTCACTCTTTCCACCAGCAAAGAACAGTGTCAGCAGTATGTACCACCTGCAAGACACACTGCAGGGACTCACCAAAGCTCCTTTGTCAGCACCTTCCAAACACATTAATGGAAATATATCATTGTTCCCTCACTGTTGCTGGTTCAAAATCCTGGAACCCCCTCACTAACAGCATTGTAGATCTACCTACACCACAGGGACTACAGTGGTTCAAAAAGGCCATTCACCACCTCAAGTGAGATTATGGATGGGCAATAAATGACATCCACATTCCAGAAATGAATTTTTTAAAAAGATGATGGTATGGTATGATTCTGAATTAGTTGAGGTACAACAGTTCCAGAACCATCCTGTGTGACACGGTTCTACAGCATAGCGAAATAGCTATCAACTATTATATTAATCTTCTTAGTCTAAAGACATGAGATGATGATCCCCTAAAAACTGCTAACTCTCAGAAAGATATTTGAATTTCCAGTGGCTAACTGGAAAGGTCACGCAACAGGAGTTCATGATTCAAGACTTTTACGGCAATAAGCAAACTAAAAGCAACATCGGCTAAACACTATTTTATTAGGCAACGTACCCCCTAAACTACGGAATAGATCCCTCACTTAATATTTAGAATGATTGAAAATCTCCCTTCGTGGTTTACTTTACTCTGTCCCTTAAATAGACACTCTATTTTCACAGAACCAGTTCTGAGGGCTTACTTTTTTCCTTTTCCCAGTCAGGTAACTCCTAATCCCAGAATTGACTTGCATGGTGATCAATGAATTAGAACTTGCTTACTAGGTGAATTAAGACAGGTTAAAGAGATGTGTATTGTCTCCAGACAGGGTCCTGTCTGCAGACAATACACATCTCTTTAACCTGTCTTAATGCTCTCTCCACTCACATTATTTGTACCTTTAAGACTTGATTAGCTGCAAGGGTTCGTATTCCAACCATTATTCTGCAAATTGAGTTTGTGTCTTTATATGCCCTGTTTGTGAACAGAACTCCCACTCACCTGAAGAAGGAGCTTGAGGCTCCGAAAGCTTGTGGCTTTTGCTACCAAATAAACTTGTTGGACTTTAACCTGGTGTTGTTAAACTTCTTACAGGGTTTACCCCAGTCCAACGCCGGCATCTCCACATCTTTAATCTTTAACAGACAAGTTTGCTATTGAGAGATTCAGACGAGGGTACATGACACGCTTCGCTCTTCCATTTTACCCTAAAATGACAGTCCTGCAAGAACACAATTTTATAAACCTTGTATTTGCAATAACAATACGGTAAAAGAGCCCTCTTTTCAGTTCGGTTAAAAAATTGCCAAGCATAGGCACATGGTCAGCACTGGTTAGAAATAAGACAGGTTGAAAATAGTACAAAGATAAAATATCTCATGGTATATCAAAGAAAAGAGAAAATAAAGAACAATGTTTATAAATAATGATTTTAATTTTGCTACTTTCTCAACAGAATACAGTACATAACAATGCTCAGGTGTTATAAATGATGATACTTCAAAAGTACATAATTGGCTGCAATGTACATTTGGACATCCTGAGATTGCAATGGCTCAGATTGAAGTATGTCTCTCTTACAAGTATCAATGAAAACAATAAAAACAATTGATGTTTTTGTGATTATGACAGGAAAAGAAATCAAAACTGTGCACATTAAAACTTTATTCATTTATGCTGGGTATAGACTTTTGCTGAACCAAGGCTGCTACAAGTCTCATGACTCATGACATTGACCTTCTGTTCTGGAAACTTTCAGAGATTACAAGAATAAATAATGTTGCCCTCTAATTCTTGTAGAATCTCACACCCCATTGTAAGACCACATTATAATCAAGAAACGAGAAGACGAACTGGTAAACTGGCTCCCCAGCTGGGGTGGTAACAAAGACTGAAACTCGTTAGAGCTGAAGAGGCATTAACAGCAACCGTTTCATTCCAAAGGGATGATGTGGAGATGCCGGCGTTGGATTGGGGTGGGCACAGTAAGAAGTCTCACAACACCAGGTTAAAGTCCAACAAGTTTACAAAGAACAAAGCAAATTACAGCACAGGAATAGGCCCTTTGGCCCTCCAACCCGGCACCGACTGAACTAAAACCCCTTACCCTTCTGGGGACCATATCCCTCTATTCCCATCCTATTCATGCCGCTTAAAACTCACCATCATATCTGCTTCCACTACCTCTCCCAGTAGCGGGTTCCAGGCACCCACTACCCTCTGTGTAAAAAACTTGCCTCGTACATCTCCTTTGAACCTTACCCCTTGCACCTTAAACCTGTGCCTCCTAGTAATTGACTCTTCCACCCTGGGAAAAAGCTTCTGACTATCCACTCTGTCCATGCCACTCATAATATTGTAAACTTCAATCAGATCGCCCCTTAACCTCCGTCATTCCAGTGAGAACAAACGAAGTTTCTCCAACCTCTCCTCATAGCTAATGCCCTCCATACCAGGCAATATCGTGGTAAATCTTTTCTGTACCCTGTCCAAAGCCTCCACATCCTTCTGGTAGTGTGGCGACCAGAATTGAACACTATATTCCAAGTGCGACCTAAGGTTCTATAGACTTGCCAATTTTTAAACTCAGTGCCCCAGCTAATGAAGGCAAGCATGCCGCATGCCTTCTTGACTACATTCTCCACCTGCGTTGCAACTTTCAGTGACCTGTGTACCTGTACACCCAGATCCCTCTGCCTATCAATACACTTAAGGGTTCTGCCATTTACTGTACATTTCCCATCTGTATTAGACCTTCCAAAATGCATTGCCTCACATTTAATAAGAATATAAAAACTAGGAGCAGGAGTAGGCCATCTGGCCCCTTGAGCCTGCTCTGCCATTCAATAAGATCATGGCTGATCTTTTTGTGGACTCAGCTCCACTTACCCGCCCGCTCACCATAACCATTAATTCCTTTACTGATCAAAAATTTATCTACCCTTGCCTTAAAAACATTCAATGAGGTAGCCTCAACTGCTTCACTGGGCAGGGAATTCCACAGATTCACAACCCTTTGTGTGAAGAAGTTCCTCCTCAACTCAGTCCTAAATCTGCCTCCCCTTATTTTGAGACTATGCCCCCTAGTTCTAGTTTCACCCGCCAATGGAAACAACTTTCCTGCTTCTATCTTATCTATTCCCTTCATAATCTTATATGTTTCTATAAGATCTCCCCTCATTCTTCTGAATTCCAATGAGTATAGCCCCAGTCTACTCAGTCTCTCTTCATAAGCCAACCCTCTCAACTCCGGAATCAACCCAGTGAATCTCCTCTGCACCCCCTCCAGTGCCAGTACATCCTTTCTCAAGTAAGGAGACCAAAACAAAGAACAAAGAACAATACAGCACAGGAACAGGCCCTTCGGCCCTCCAAGCCCGCGCCGCTCCCCGGTCCAGGATTGAATCCTGAATCCAGGATCCCCGCCCAATTTTCCAGCCTATCTACATACCAATCCTATCCACCGAACTGTCCCTCACAGCTACGATGCTTTGTTCATCACAACCTATTAACTCACCCCCACCCCCCCATTCCAGACCATGTGATATCCAGGGAGAGGCGAAAACCCAGAGTGAAAACCCCAGGGCCAATATGGGGAAAAAAAACTGGGAAATTCCTCTCCGATCCCCTGAGGCGATCGAAACGAGTCCAGGAGATCACACTGGCCCTGATCGGAAAATGCTTCCCAACCCTATTCATTTCCACTTCCACGAACACCATATGAATTCCCTGCCCCCGAGACAGGTTCCCAACTGTCCGCAGTCTCGCTCTGTACTGGCACCAGCAAGATGATCATAGAATGAAGCCTTGAAACGAGAAACAAAGAACAATTAGCCCGCGCCGCTCCCTGGTCCAAACTAGACCACTCTTTTGTATCCCTCCATTCCCACTCCGTTCATATAGCTGTCTAGATAAGTCTTAAACGTTCCCAGTGTGTCCGCCTCCACCACCTTGCCCGGCAACACATTCCAGGCCCCCACGACCCTCTGTGTAAAATATGTCCTTCTGATATCTGTGTTAAACCTCCCCCGCTTCACCTTGAACCTATGACTCCTCGTGAACGTCACCACCGACCTGGGGAAAAGCTTCCTACTGTTCACCCTATCTATGCCTTTCATAATTTTATACACCTCTATTAAGTCTCCCCTCATCCTCTGTCTTTCCAAGGAGAACAACCCCAGTTTCCCCAATCTCTCCTCATAACCAAGCCCCTCCATACCAGGCAACATCCTGGTAAACCTCCTCTGTACTCTCTCCAAAGCCTCCACGTCCTTCTGGTAGTGTGGCGACCAGAACTGGATGCAGTATTCCAAATGCGGCCGAACCAACGTTCTATACATCTGCAACATCAGACCCCAACTTTTGTACTCTATGCCCCGTCCTATAAAGGCAAGCATGCCATATGCCTTCTTCACCACCTTCTCCACCTGTGACGTCACCTTCAAAGATCTGTGGACTTGCACACCCAGGTCCCTCTGCGTCTCTACACCCTTTATGGTTCTTCCATTTATCGTGTAGCTCCTCCCTACAATTTTTTTCCCACCAAAATGCATCACTTCGCATTTATCAGGATTGAACTCCATCTGCCATTTCCTTGCCCAAATTTCCAGCCTATCTATATCCTTCTGTAGCCTCTGACAATGTTCCTCACTATCTGCAAGTCCTGCCAGTTTTGTGTCGTCCGCAAACTTACTGATCACCCCAGTTACTCCTTCTTCCAGATCATTTATATAAATCACAAACAGCAGAGGTCCCAATACAGAGCCCTGCGGTACACCACTAGTCACAGGCCTCCAGCCGGAAAAAGACCCTTCCACTACCACCCTCTGTCTTCTATGACCAAGCCAGTTCTCCACCCATCTAGCCACCTCCCCCTTTATCCCATGAGATCCAACCTTTTTCACTAGCCTACCATGAGGGACTTTGTCAAACGCTTTACTAAAGTCCATATAGACAACATCCACGGCCCTTCCTTCGTCAACCATTTTGGTCACTTCTTCAAAAAACACCACCAGGTTAGTGAGGCATGACCTCCCTCTCACAAAACCATGCTGACTATCGTTAATGAGTTTATTCCTTTCTAAATGCGCATACATCCTATCTCTAAGAATCTTCTCCAACAACTTCCCCACCACGGACGTCAAGCTCACCGGCCTATAATTACCCGGGTTATCCTTCCTACCCTTCTTAAATAACGGGACCACATTGGCTATCCTCCAATCCTCTGGGACCTCACCTGCGTCCAGTGACGAGACAAAGATTTGCGTCAGAGGCCCAACGATTTCACCTCTCGTCTCCCTGAGCAGCCTTGGATAGATTCCATCAGGCCCTGGGGATTTGTCAGTCTTTATATTCTCTAACAAACCTAACACTTCCTCCTTTGTAATGGAGATTTTCTCCAACGGTTCAACACTCCCCTCAGAGACACTCCCAGTCAACACATCCCTCTCCTTTGTGAATACCGACGCAAAGTATTCATTTAGGATCTCCCCTACTTCTTTGGGCTCCAAGCATAAGTCCCCACTTTTGTCCCTGAGAGGTCCGATTTTTTCCCTAACAACCCTTTTGTTCCTAATGTATGAATAAAATGCCTTGGGATTCTCCTTAATCCTGTCTGCCAAGAACATTTCGTGACCCCTTTTTGCTCTTCTAATTCCCCGTTTGAGTACTTTCCTACTTTCTTTGTACACCTCCAGAGCTCCCTCCGTTTTTAGCTGCTTGGACCTAACATACGCCTCTCTTTCCTTTTTGACCAGTCCCTCAATTTCCCTGGTTATCCACGGTTCTCTAATCCTACCCTTCCTATCCTTTTTTACAGGCACATGCTTGTCCTGTAGCCCTAACAAACGTTCCTTAAAAGACTGCCACATACCAGATGTGGATTTTCCCTCAAACAGCCTCTCCCAATCAAGAGCTGCCAATTTCTGCCTGATCCCAATAAAGTTAGCCTTCCCCCAATCCAACACCTTACCCTTGGGACACCACTCATTCTTTTCCATCACTATCCTAAAGCTAACAGAATTGTGGTCACTATTTGCCACATGTTCCCCTACCAAAACTTTGAAGACCTGACCGGGCTCATTCCCCAGTACCAGGTCCAGTATAGCCCCCTCTCTCGTCGGGCTGTCTACATATTGTTCCAACGAACCCTCCTGTACACATGTTACAAATTCCTCCCCATCCAGAGTCCCTGCCCTCAGCGATTTCCAGTCTATACCAGGGAAATTGAAGTCTCCCACTACAACAATCCTATATTTCCTGCACCTATCCAGTATCTCCTGACATATCCATTCTTCCACTTCCCTTGGGCTGTTGGGGGGCCTGTAGTACACCCCCAACATAGTGACTGCGCCTTTCCTGTTTCTAAGCTCCACCCAGAGTGACTCGTTACACGACCCCTCTGAATTGTCCTCCCTCTGCACCGCTGTAATATGCTCTCCAACTAATACCGCTACTCCCCCACCTCTTTTGGCCCCTCCTCTGTCTCGCCTAAAACACTTGTACCCTGGAATATTCAGCTGCCAGTCCTGTCCCTCTTTCAACCAAGTCTCTGTCACCGCAACCACATCCAAGTTCCTCGTGCGCATTAAGGCCCCAAGTTCGTCTGTCTTACCTGCTACGCTCCTTGCATTGAAGTATAAGCACTCCAGACCTCCAGGCTCAGTGAGGTCGTCCTCCCCCAGAGTGCTCTTCTTCTTTGCCAGCCTTGTCCCAGCCCCAAACTCGTCCCCAGCCTCCACACTTATAGACCTAATAGTTTGATCCCCACCCCCCTGCCATACTAGTTTAAACCCCCCCGAACTGCACTGTACACAATACTTCAGGTGTGGCCTCACCAGCACCTTATACAGCTGCAACATAACCTCGCTGTTTTTAAACTCCATCCCTCTAGCAATGAAGGACAAAATTCCATTTGCCTTCTTAATTACCTGCTACACCTGTAAACCAACTCCTTGAGATTCCTGCACAAGGACACCCAGGTCCCTCTGCACAGCAGCATGCTGCAATTTTTTACCATTTAAATAATAGTCCATTTTGCTTTTATTCCTACCAAAATGGATGACCTCACATTTACCGACATTGTACTCCATCTGCCAGACCCTCGCCCACTCACTTAGACTATCTATATCCCTTTGTAGACTTTCAGCATCCTCTGCACACTTTGCTCTTCCACCCATCTTAGTGTCATCTGCGAATTTTGACACACTACACTTGGTCCCCAACTCCAAATCATCTATGTAAATCATAAACAATTGCGGTTCCAACACTGATCACTGAGGCACACCATTAGTCACTGATCGCCAACCAGAAAAACACCCATTTACCCCCACTCTTTGCTTTCTGTTAGTTAACCAATCCTCTATCCATGCTAATACATTACCCGTAACACCATGCATCTTTATCTCATGTAACAGTCTTTGGTGCGGCACCTTGTCAAATGCCTTCTGGAAATCCAGATACATCACATCCAAAGGTTCCCCATTGTCCACTGCACATGTAATGTTCTCAAAAAATTCCACCAAATTAGTCAAACATGACCTGCCCTTCATGAACCCATTTGTCTGGATTAAACTCCATCTGCCATCTCTCCGCCCAAGCCTCCACCAAACTATATCCTGCTGTGTCCTCTGGCTATCCTCATCACTATCCGCAAATCCACCAACCTTTGTGTCGTCCGCAAACTTACTAATCAAACCAGTTACATTTTCCTCCAAATCATTTATATATATATATCGCAAACAGCAAAGGTCCCAGCACTGATCCTGAGGAACGCTTCTTGTCACAGCCCTCCATTCAGAAACGCACCCTTACACTGCTACCCTCTGTCTTCCAAGACCGAGCCAGTTCTGCATCCATCTTGCCAGCTCACCTCTGATCCCATGCGACTTCACCTTCTGTACCAGTCTGCCATGAGGGACCTTGTCAAAGGCCTTACTGAAGTCCATGTAGACAACATCCACTGCCCTACCCTCATCAATCATCTTCATCACTTCCTCGAAAAACTCGATCAAGTTCGTGAGACTCAACCTCCCCTTCACAAAACCATGTTGCCTCTCGCTAATACTTCCACTTATTTCCAAGTGGGAATAAATCCTGTCTCGAAGAATCCTCTCCAATAATTTCCCTACCACTGATGTAAGACTCACCAGCCTATAATTACCTGGATTTTCCTTGCTATCCTTCTTAAACAAAGGAACAACATTGGCTATTCTCCAATCCTCTGGGACCTCCGCTGTAGCCAGTGAGGATACAAAGATTTCTCTCAAGGCCCCAGCAATCTCCTCCCTTTCCTCTCTCAGTATTCTGGGGTGTATCCCATCAGGCCCTGGGGACTTGTCTACCTTAATGTTTCTGAAGAACCCAATGCCTGCTCCTTTGTGATCTCAACATGATCCAAACTATCTCCACATTCTTCCCCAGACTCATTATCCACCAAGTCCTTCTCTGATGCAATGTACTCATTTAATACCTCGCCCATTTCCTCTGGCTCCATGCATAGATTCCCTCCCCTCTCCCTGGCTACCCTCTTGCACTTCATATATGCATAAAAATCCTTGGGATTTTCCTTAATCCCACTGGCCAATGACTTTTTGTGACCCCTTTTAACCATCCTTACTCCTTGCTTAAGTTTCTTTCTACTTTCCTTGTATTCCACAGTTACTTTGTGTGTTCTCAACCTCCTAGCCTTGATAAATGCTTTATTTTTCTCTTTGACTAGGCTCACAATATCTCTCGTTATCCAAGGTTCCCAAAACTTGCCATGCGTATCCTTCATCCTTACAGGAATGTTTCAGTTCTGAATTCCTATCAACTTGCACTTGAAAGCCTTGCACATGCCAGATGTTGATTTGCCCTCAAACATCTGCCCCCAATCTACATTCTTCGTTCTTGCCTAATATTGTTGTAATCAGCCTTCCCCCAATTTAGTACCTTCACTTGAGGACTACACTTGTCCTTATCTATCAGTACCTTAAAGCTTACTGAATTGTGGTCACTGCTCCCCTACTGAAACGTCGACCACCTGGCTGGGCTCATTCCCGAATACCAGGTCCAGTACGGCCCCTTCCCTAGTTGGACTATCTACATACCGTTTCAAGAAGCCCTCCTGGATGCTCCTTACATATTCCGCCCCTAACACTAAGTGAGTCCCAATCAATATAGGGGAAGTTAAAATCTCCCACCACAACAACCCTGTTACTTTTACACATTGACAAAATTTGCCGACATAATCTGTTCCTCTATCTTCCGCTGGCTGTTGGGAAGCCTGTAGCAAACCCTGAACATTGTGACTACACCCTCCCTGTTCCTGAACTCTACCCATATTGCCTCGCTGTATGAGCCCTCTGAGGTGTCCTCCTGCAGTACAGCTGTGTTATTCTCCTTACCGTAGTGCAACTCGCCCAACCCCTTTTACATCTCCCTCTATCCCGCCTGAAACATCTGTATCCTGGAATGTTAAGCTGCCAATCCTGTCCTTCCCTTAACTAAGTCTCTATAATGGCAACAACATCATAGTTCCAAGTATTAATCCAAGCTCTAAGTTCATCTGCCATACCTGTTACACTTCTCGCATTGAAACAAATGCCCTTCAGTCCACCAGATCCTCTTTGATTAGCAACCACACCCTGTCTGCTCTTTCTGAATCTTACTGGCCCTACTCTCTGGTTCCCCTTCAGTTAATTCACCTTTGCTTTGGTTCTCACCCCCCTTCTCACTGTACTCCTAAAGGAAACAATGGCCAAAGGCATATAAACTGTTTGTGAAGCTGCATATGTCTCATGAATAGGACACATCACGTGGCCCTATGCTTCCAGCTTCTTGAACAGTGCTAATGTTACATTCCTAGCCTCCTAGATCAGACTGCTGGTTACTTCCAATATAAAAAGAGCAACCAGGCTTCTGGCCACCATTTCTCAACTCCTCAAAGCCTAATTTATTTTCAAAGCATCTGATCTTCGCCTGTCAAGCAGTATAGACATAGAAACCACATCATGCTGCACACGCATGTGCTTATGTGCTGCTGTCTCCAGTCAGGAAACTCATATGAACTTAACTGCACCCCGAAGGAAACACCTTCTGGACTTTAACTTTCTGGGCTCTTGAAACTGTGTGAATTAATATCGAATATTCATTTCTGTGGTTCTTTTACTGGTGTTATCCATAATTGTAAAAACATCCCCTCTTTTCTTTCTGCCTTGTGTGTGTGAGTGTGAGAGAGAGAAGTTATCAACGCCCCTCCCTGGATTTGAATATGAAATAAACTAACCTTCTAAGTTTATCATAAAGTGCTGAGCTAGCTGCATGTTACTTGTAAATGTGGACTACACAAACTGAATGCCTGGGGAAACACATCATTATCTACTTTAACAATAATTCAGAACACCTTTGCTTACAGGAAGAGGCTTAGTTTGTCTCTCTCTCCTGGCCATAACAACACCATTGCTGGTACAGAATCTTTTGGTTTTGTTCATTTTCCGTGCTGTAATATTGTCCCAGTTGCCCAATTTCATATGCTCTAATTCAGTTACATTACTGTCCAATCTAGTAATTTCTGCTTATCACTGAAACATCTTTTCCAGAATTGTGTCTGATTGCTCAGTACTCATTTTTGATATATCCTTTCATCAATCTTAATGCAGCCCCCCCCCCCCCCCCCACTTCCCTCTCAACCCTTGTGATGTTGTGGATGCATTAAATGGATTTTTAGCTGGTTTGAAAATAATTAGAAGAATATGTGATTTTGCAGCAAGCTTCACTTTGTGAATTAGAAGGCTCTTATGTTATTATCAACAAAATGGCAGGTAGAGAAGCAATTGAAATGAGTGAGTTCACAGAAAGCATGCTTCCAGACCAACAGAAAAATTCTTAAGGAACGTGCTCATCAGTTGGCAGTTCCTTTCTCCCTTGTCTTTCAGAAATTGTTCGACATATATACTGTTCTTTCCTATTGAAGATCCACCATCGCTATTCCAGTTGCTCAGAAGTGGCGGCCTGTTGGGCTAAATGATTACCAATTAGTTGCTCAATACCCTAGAAGCGTGTTGAGTGTATTGTGTCAAAACATATTTTAGATCCTCTTGTTCCACATATCAATCATTTACAGTCTGCATTTCAACCTCAAGTCCATGGACGATGCTACACTGACTCGATCCATTTAATCCAACAGCACAGGGATGGATTAGGTAACAATACTCATACAAACACATGAATTAGGAACAGGAGTACCCCACTCGGCCTCTTGAACCTGCTCTACAATTCAATAAGATCATGGCTGATCTGATTTTAACCTCAACTTCACATAACCTTCCAACTCCTTACTAAATCAAGAATCTATCTGCGTCACCTTTGTTGATTTCTCTTCAAGTTTCTAATACCATCTTCTTTAAGCTTATTGAGAAATTGAAAAACCTTGATGTTAATCCTACTTTGTTACTTTGGATCAGTGATTTCCTTCACAACAGGACCCAACCGATGTTAATCCCTGGCTTCTACTTGGAGTAAGAAGTCTCACAACACCAGGTTAAAGTCCAACAGGTTTATTTGGTAGCAAATACCATAAGCTTTCGGAGCACAGCTCCTTCGTCAGATGGAGTGGATATCTGTTCTCCAACAGTGCACAGATACAGAAATCAAGTTACAGAATACTAATTAGAATGCAAATCTCTACAGCCAGCCAGGTCTTAAAGGTACAGACAATGTGGGTGGAGGGAGCATTCAACACAGGTTAAAGAGATGTGTATTGTCTCCAGACAGAACAGCTAGTGAGATTCTGCAAGCCCAGGAGGCAAGCTGTGGGGATTACTGATAATGTGACATAAATCCAACATCCTGGTTTAGGCCATCCTCATGTGTGCGGAACTTGGCTATCAGTTTCTGCTCAGCGACTCTGCGCTGTTGTGTGTCGTGAAGGCCGCCTTGGAGAACGCTTACCTGAAGATCTAAGGCTGAATGCCTGTGACTGCTGAAGTGCTCCCCCACAGGAAGAGAACAGTCTTGCCTGGTGATTGTCGAGCGGTGTTCATTCATCCGTTGTCGTAGCGTCTGCATGGTTTCCCCAATGTACCATGCCTCGGGACATCCTTTCCTGCAGCGTATCAGGTAGACAACGTTGGGGGAGTTGCAAGAGTAAGAGTAGCTACTTGGAGCCCATGTTAAGACCATAAGATATCGGAGCGGAATTAGGCCATTTTAGGCTGGTAGGTTTCTCAAACCCATTCTCCTGCCTTTTCCCCATAACCTTTGATCCCCTGACCAATCAAGAACCTAAGGAAAACTATATCTCTTCAGGGTTGTGTACTTTCACCTTTGCTTTTCATCTTCTACACAAATGTCAGAGAATGATAACGATTCTGAACAATGCCGATTTGATACGGTACTCTGGGTCTCATCAGGAATAAAGTCGCCAGAATCCCAGATGATCATCGGTTGGTGGTGAATTAATCTGAAGGTCACCACACCTCAGGTAAGAGGCAAGGTTGAAAAGGCAGGCCTTCATGAATATTGGGAATCAGTGCTGTTGCGTCACTCCTCATCACAAACTAGCCATCCAACCAACTGAGCTAAACCAACCCTCTCATCAGGAACAACAAGTAAACTAGAAGGGACTCGGTGGAGAGGTTCATAATATAGTGCAATGACTTAAATGGAATGAAAACAAGTCAAATGAACAAGTTATAGACTTTAGGGGAAAAAATGTTAAAGCTCCAACGAATGTTCATAAAGTGGATGTTGAAGTAGTCATCGTTACAGGTATGAAAGTTGAATTGTGAAAGGAACAGGTGGCCAAGGAACACACACAATTATACTACACATCTGTAGCTGAGGTTGCTATACTTTTTGGATGTCTCTGCTAGATCTTTAGAAAGTAGACTCTTATTAAACCAGGCGAGGATATTTGGTGAACAGATTTTTATTGACAAAAAAAAGTATTATGTATAGTGAAAATCACCCCTTGTATTGGTATTACTGTTGGATGAGTTTAGGAAAAAGGACGCAACCCCCTTAGAAAGATGACAAATCAGTTCTTGAACTCGTTCATGGTCTCCTCTAAGAACTTTTAACAGAGGTTTGATGAATATATGAGGGATATGTACTCATGATAGGACTCCCTGACTGAATATTTTAAAGTACTGGAATAGTATATTTATACAAATAAATCAATGGTGATTCATTTCTATGCATTTTTAATGAACAAGCATTTGAAATACATTTCCACATAAACTATAAATTGAAATGGAATTTATCTATACACTTTATTTCATTGAGGACTGTCTTTTCTACACATTAGAACAGCACATCCCTTGCTTGTACTGCAAAATCTAAGCAGTCGTACATCCATGATATTTTGTAACATTTTGCAGTTCCAGTCATTTATACCTTCTTGGAAAAAAGCACACAGAATCCTAGTCTCTCCACCAACTTTTTGCTTGCTTCAGTGTCAATTCTATGTGCACTCTAATGCACTTATTTCATATGCACATTTTTAAACTTTTAAATTAGTTTCTGAGTTTAGTGGTTCAATTTAATTATGAAACAAATTGATTTTTGCTATTTGTAACTATTAACTGTAATGCATATTTAAAATTTGTACTAACAAAGCCTACTACATTAAATCTTGCTAGATTATGATCCTATTACTTAGAAAGGCTTACCTTTAACATCAGGATCTCCCAAAGCACTTTACAGAGAAATGTAGTCACTATTGTAATGTAAGAACAATAGTAACCAATTTACAAACAGCGATGTTATAATAACCAGATGATCACTTTTGTGAAGTTGATTGACGGATAGTTTTTTAAAAAATATCATTCACGGGGTGGGTAAGCCAGCATTTATTGCCGGTCTCTAACTGCCCTTCAGAAGGTGGTAGTGAAGTGCCTTCTTGAACTGCTGCAGTTCATTTGTGGCAGGTACATCCAAATGCTGATAGGAAGAGATTTTGTGACAGTGAAGGATCAGCAGTACAGTTCCAAGTCAGGATGGATGGTGTGCGACTTGAAGGGGAACTTGCATATGGTAATATGGTATTCCCATGCATCTGCTGCCTTGTTCCTCTAGATGATAGCCTTTATGGGGTTGGAAAGTGCTGTTGAAGAAACCTTGGTGAGTTTCTATAGTGCATCTTGTAAATGGTACACACTGCTCCCACAGTTCCACGATAGTGGAGGGATTGAATGTTTGTGGAATGGGTACCACTTACATGAACTGCTTTGTCCTGGATGGCATCAAGCTTCACGAGTGTTGTTGGAGCTGCACTGATCTAGACAAGTGCAGAGTATTCCATCACACTCCTTACTTGTGCCTAGTAGATGGTGGACAGGTTTTGGTGAGTTAGGTGGTGAGTCACTCACTGCATGATTCTTAGCCTCTGACCTGCTTTTGCAGCAACTGTATTTATATGGCTAGTCCAAAGTAGGGGTGTGATAACCTGACATGGTCCACGTGGAATCACTAATTGATCTCCCTGTGGGGCACATTGAGTTTGAATTCCCTGGAACAGGCAGTGACTTGTCCAGCTGGAACTAATTACCTGAGCCTTTTATAAGGCAGGCCCAGGACTGGGCCTACTGAAGTGCAGTCCAAGACTAATTTTGTACACCATGGTAGTGGTTTTACTTTGCATTCTGTAATAAACTATGTTTCTTTCCATTCCTAGGTCATTACAGAGGGATTCAGCAACAATAAGGCATAGAATGTCAAGGGACAATGGTTGGAGATGGTCATTACCTAGCACTTGTGTGGCGCAAATGTTATTTGCCACTTATTAGCTCAAGCCTGGATATCATCCAGGTCTTGCTGCATTTGGACAGAATTGTTTCAGTGAAGGAGTCGCGAATGGTGCTGAACATTGTGTAATCAGCAAACATCCCCACTTCAGACCTCATGATATTAGTCATCGATGAAGCAGCTGAAGATGGTTCGGCCTAAGACACCACCCCGAGGAACTCCTGCAGTGATTCCTGGAACCAAAATGATAGAACATAGAACATAGAAAGCCACAGCACAAACAGGCCCTTCGGCCCACAAGTTGCGCCGATCACATCCCCACCTCTAGGCCTATCTATAGCCCTCAATCCCATTAAATCCCATGTACTCATCCAGAAGTCTCTTAAAAGACCCCAACGAGTTTGCCTCCACCACCACCGACGTCAGCCGATTCCACTCACCCACCACCCTCTGAGTGAAAAACTTACCCCTGACATCTCCTCTGTACCTACCCCCCAGCACCTTAAACCTGTGTCCTCTCGTAGCAACCATTTCAGCCCTTGGAAATAGCCTCTGAGAGTCTACCCTATCCAGACCTCTCAACATCTTGTAAACCTCTATCAGGTCACCTCTCATCCTTCGTCTCTCCAGGGAGAAGAGACCAAGCTCCCTCAACCTATCCTCATAAGGCATGCCCCCCAATCCAGGCAACATCCTTGTAAATCTCCTCTGCACCCTTTCAATGGCTTCAACATCTTTCCTGTAATGAGGTGACCAGAACTGCGCGCAGTACTCCAAGTGGGGTCTAACCAGGGTCCTATAAAGCTGCAGCATTATCTCCCGACTCCTAAACTCAATCCCTCGATTAATGAAGGCCAGTACGCCGTACGCCTTCTTGACCGCATCCTCCACCTGCGAGGCCGATTTAAGAGTCCTATGGACCCGGACCCCAAGGTCCTTCTGATCCTCTACACTGCTAAGAATGGTACCCTTCATATTATACTGCTGCTTCATCCCATTGGATCTGCCAAAATGGATCACCACACACTTATCCGGGTTGAAGTCCATCTGCCACTTCTCCGCCCAGTCTTGCATTCTATCTATGTCTCGCTGCAACTTCTGACATCCCTCCAAACTATCCACAACACCACCTACCTTGGATAGGCCTCCAACGACCACGACCATCTTCCTTTGTGCTAGGTATCACTCCAACCGGTGGGGGCTTTCCCCGATTCCAACTGACTCGTTTTGCTAGGGCTCCTTGATGCTATATATGGTCAAATGCTGCCTTAATGTCACGGGCAGTCACTGTCCCCTCACCTCTAGAATTCAGCTCTTTTGCCCATGTTTGAACCAAGGCTGTAATATGGTCAGGAGCTGAGTGACCCTGGCAGAACCCAAACTGAGCATTCTGAGCAGGTATTGCTGAGTAAGTGCTGCTTGATAGCACAATTAATGGCTCCTTCCATCACGTTACTGATGATTGAGAGTAGACGGATAGGCAAGTAACTGGCTAGGTTGGATTTGTCTTTGCCTTGTAGATGGACAGTCTTAGGGGAATCAGAAGGTGAGTTACTCTCTGCAGAATTCCTAGCCTCTAATCTGCTCTTCTAGTCACAGTATTTATATGGTTGGTCCAGTTCAGTTTCTGGTCAATGGTAACCCATAGAACGTTGACATTGGGAAATTCAGCAATGATACCACTGATTGTAAGGGGGCTGGGGGCACAAATATTACTTGCCACTTCTCAGCCCAAGTCTCAATATTGTCTTGGTGTTGCTGCATTTGTATATGGACTGCTTCAGTGTCTGAAGAGTCACAAACGGTGCTAAACATTGTGCAATCATCTGTGAACATCCCCACTTATGACCTTATGATGGAGGGAAGTTCATTGATGAAACAGTTGAAGATAGTTGGGCCTGAGAAACTAGCCTGATGAACTACTGAAGTGATGTCTTGGGACTGAGATGATTGACCTTTAACAACTGCAATCATCTTCCTTTGTACCAAGTATGATGCCAACCAGTGGAGAGTTTCCCCCCTGATTACCACTGACTTTAGTTTTGCTAGGACATCTTGGTATACCATACTTGGTCAAATGCTGCCATGGTGTCAAGGGCAGTCAATCTCACCTCAGGTTCAGCTCTTTTGTCCATGTTTGAACCAGGGCTGTAATGAGGTTAGGAGCTGATTGGCCCTGGTGGAACTCAAACTTAGCATCAACGAGCAGGCTATCGCTGAGGGAGTGCCGCTTGATAGCACTATCGATGACATTTCCCATCACATTGCAGTAGGCTGATGGGGTAGTAATTGGTTGGGTTGGATTGGTCCTGCTTTTTGTGGGCAGGACATAGCTGAGCATTTTTTTCACATTGTGGCGCAAATGTCAGTATTATGGCTGTACTGGGACAGCTTGGTTGGGGCACAGCTAGTTCTGGAGCACGTCTTCAGTCCTATTGCTAGATTGTTGATTGGGCCTGGGTCATTTCAGTATGGTGTGCCTGCAACAGTTACTTGATATCAGATGGAGTGTATTGAAATCACTGAAGACTGGTGTCTGTTACACTGGGATCTCAAAAGGAAGCCAAGATAGATCATTCACTCGCAAATAAGCAAAATCTTTAGCCTTATCTTTTGAACTATGTGCTGGACTCCCCCATCTTTGAAGATGGGGATATTTGTGGCGCCTCCTCCTCCAGTTAGTTGTTTAATTGTCCACCACCATTCACGACTGGATGTGGCAGGACCTGAGCTTAGATCCAATCTGCTGGTTGCCAGATTGCTTAGATCTGTCTATTGTACGCTGCTTGCACTCTTTGGCACACAAGTGTTATAGCTTCACCAGGTTGATATCTCATTTTTCAGTGTACACACGTCGTTGAACTTGGGTTGATCTCCTGGTTTGATGGTAATGGTAGAGTGGAGGATATGCTGGACCATTGCTTTCAAACACAATGCTGCTGTTGATGGTGCACAGTGCCTCATGGATGCTCAGTTTTGAGTTGCTGGATCTGTTTGAAATCCCATTTAGCACAGAACTGCAGGGTCCCCAAGCTCTGATAATTGAGATCATAATATGGCTCATTTACATTTGTGACAAGTGACATACATTCACACAGTGACTCTTGTTCTCTGCAAATAAAAAAAATGTTGAAGCTTTGCACCTTATTTGAATGACGTGGGAGCCAGGGAAGCCCATCAATCCCTGTTGTTTTCTTCATGGCAACACCTTGGCCAGAAACAATTTGCCAACTGGGCATTTTTGTAGTTGTACAAGAATGCAAGATGAAAAGCTTCATCAACATGCCTCTACCTTCAGCCATATTCAAGATATATATTGATCAGGACAATGGGGAGAATGCACCTGCTGCTCTTAGAAATAGTGCTATGGAATTGGTCATCCCCACCAGAAAAGGCAATTGGGGCCTCAGTTTACACCTTATCCAAATTATGTCTGTGCAGCACTACCTCAGTACTTCGTTGGAGTGTCAAATTGAATTTCTGTGCTGGAGTCTCTGGAACAGGACTTGAACCTGCAAACTTCAGACTAAGTGGGAAAGCTGCCAACAAATGTAGCTTCCTCAATTATATGGTATTTGGACAAAATCAAATGCCAAAATGAAGACAATATAGAAACTTTATATTGCCTTCACATGTTAGTCTCCACAGATTTGTTTTTCAATGACAGGGATGGAGACAAAATAAAACCTCTTAAATTAATTTACAAAAGGCATGCATACTAAAAATAACGAAATTGTAAAATGTGTTATTTTCTCTGAGAAGGTCCAGCTAAGTTTTAAAGCAAGTTTGTAGAATCGAATATTGTGCCAAAAATTAGAACTTCCCATGTATAGTTCCAAGGATCAATATTCAAATTTTAACTAGCCCTTTTCTTAAATATGCTGAAGTACCTAATTTGCATTTTATTTCAATTTCTTTGTACTTCAACCTTGGCTCAGGCATCAGGGCAGATTTTTGGAGTTCTGTTCTCAACCATGGCAATGAAACAACTTTGTATACGTTGAGTAAGTTCGCAATTTAAAACAAATGTTCTACCACAGTGTAAAAGAGTCCAACTATTCTGCCAGATGAGACATATTTGAAGTCGGTGTTAACCTTTCATCAGGAAAAAGGTTTATTTCCATATTTCTATCCAGATGCTGCCAGACCTCAGTATTTCCAGTTTTTACTTCAAACTTTCATATCCCACAGTATTTTGCTATTGCAGGGGTATTTGTACATTGCAGTGCCTGCCCAGGTCCTGGTGGCATGGACACTTGTTGCCAAATCTCATCCACAACATGAAGCCCGTCCTCACCATCCCAGAAACAAGAAAGGCCAGTATACTATCTTCAAAGGCATGCCACAACCTGAAAGTTAAATGGTCCATTTTCTTGAGCATGGATATACACAAAAATACCAGCACTGGCCTGTGCTTTGCTGTGGTTCGTGTGAAGCAATAGCAATCAGAGTTTTTCATTCCAGAGAAGGCTGAGAGGTGAATTGAGAAGTGTGCAAAATGCTGAGGGATCTAGACAGTTCATCTCATGACATAAAGGTCAAGAACCAGTGAGCACTAATTTAAGATGGGATCAGCGAAATGTCTAGAAGCAATAAGAAGAAAGCATCTTTGTTTAAAATGCAGAAAGTTGCGGGAATCTACTGCCCATGAGGACGGTACAGTGCCTCAGTCTTGAAAAGCTCTTGTCAAAGTCACAAATGGCAAGCTAGATGCCTGTGACAATGGCATATCATTCCTCCTCGTTCTTCTCAACCTGTGTGCAATCTTTGACCACACCATCCTCTTTCAGATGGTCTTCCAGCTTGGTGAAACTTCTCTCAAGTGGTTGCACTATCTATTTACCTGTATTTCAGAGAATTATTTGCAAAGGTCCTGCCTGCTACTGCACTCTTTCCCCAAGGATCTAGGGCTTGATAAGGGTCAGGGTGGGCGAGTGAATTTTGGAAGGCAGGAGTTGGAGAAATGGAATTGGGGATGAGGGTTGGTAAGAGGGTTAGTGGGGAGGCCAAGGTCAGGTCATGTTGGGGTGGAGAGATGGGAGGGTTGGCCTGAGAAGGTAGGTTGGAGTTGGGAAGAGAGAGAGGTTGGATAGATGTTTGGGGGGGGGGGGGGGGGAGGTGAAAGGGGGAATGGCTTAGAATGGGTTGTAGGATGGGTGGTTGGGTCAGGGTGGTGTGTGGTAGAAAATGAGAGCTCCAATGTAAGGATGGGGTGTGGGAGGATCAGGGTGACATAAGGGGAGGGGTTCAGGTCAAGGTGGATGACACAATGGGGCATGGGCATGATGTGGGGGGCTGGGAGTCAGGGCATGATGCGGGGCAGGGAGGGGATTGGGGTCATGGCACGATGTGGGGCAGGAGGGGGTTGGGGGTCTAGGCGCGATGCAGGGCAGAGAGGGGGTTGGGGGGATAGGGCGCGATGCAGGGCAGAGAGGGGGTTGGGGGGCAGGGCACAATGCAGGGCAGAGAGGGGGTTGGGGTGACAGGGTGCAATGCGGGGCAGGGGGTTGGGGGGCAGGGGATTGGGGGGACAGGGCACAATGCGGGACAGGGTTACAGGGTGCGATGCAGAGCAGGGGGTTAGGGGGCCAGGGTGTGATGCGGGGGAGGGGGTTGGGGGCCAGGGTGCGATGCGGGCCAGGGGGTTGGGGGCCAGGGTGCGATGCGGGGCAGGGGGTTCAGGGTCAGGGTGCAATGCGGGGCAGGGGGTTGGGGGGACAGGGCACAATGCGGGACAGGGTTACAGGGTGCGATGCAGAGCAGGGGGTTGGGGGGCCAGGGTGCGATGCGGGGCAGGGGGTTCAGGGTCAGGGTGCGATGTGGGGCAGGGGGTTCAGGGTCAGGGTGCGATGCGGGGCAGGGGGTTCAGGGTCAGGGTGCGATGCGGGAGAGGGGGTTGGGGGTCAGGGTGCGATGCGGGGCAGGGGGTTCAGGGTCAGGGTGCGATGCGGGAGAGGGGGAGAGGGGATTGGGGGTCAGGGTGCGATGCGGGAGAGGGGGTTCAGGGTCAGGGTGCGATGCGGGGCAGGGGGTTCAGGGTCAGGGTGCGATGCGGGAGAGGGGGAGAGGGGATTGGGGGTCAGGGTGCGATGCGGGAGAGGGGGTTGGGGGTCAGGGTGCGATGCGGGGCAGGGGGTTCAGGGTCAGGGTGCGATGCGGCGGGGGGCGGGGTCTCAGATGCTCCAGCACTTGTCAATACGAGACGTCGGGCTGCAGTTTGATTCGACACTGCAGTAAGGAGAAGATAGTGATCTTTAAAAGTCAACGAGCTACAGATGTCCCGAACACAACTTACTTCCCGGTCTGGTTTATTTTTGCCTCCCTGGTTACTCGGTCAGTAAGAAGTCTCACAACACCAGGTTAACCCACAGCTTCCACCCGAGCTGCCGCTTTAACTCTCCGCAGCTCCAACACCGTCCTCTGCCAGCCAGTGCACCTGCGCAACACCTGACCCCGCCCATTCACAGCCAGCGCGCCTGCGTAGACCTCGCGCCGCCCACCCCCGGCCCTGCGCGAGAGGAGGCGGTTGGCTGGATGACGCCTTTTGAACGCGAAAGGGGCGGGGCGAGTCGGCGACACCCTCCCTCGCGCTCGGGTGGGGGGTGGAGCTGCGCGCAGGCGCCGCGTGTGGGGGGTGGGGACTGTTGCAGCTCGGGATAGCGGAAGAGCGCAGCGTTGGTCATCCGGCGAGGTTGCGTTGGTGATGGGAGGATCAGAATGGGACGTGACGGTGCTGTTGGGGCGGTGGAAGCGGCTGTTTAGCCTGTGAGTGGAACCGCCGCCAACTCTTAGCTCAGCCGCTGGCCTGGCGGCTCCTGATGACAGGCCGAACCCTGTGTGATCTCTGCCGGAGGTGGGTCTCTTGCGCTCAGCGGGGAGTCCTTTTTTTGTGGCCTTGCTGTTACCTGGCCCGGGAGACTGACTTTGTCCCAGGTGTCAGCTTGAGGGGCTGACCCACCTCACTGTGCTCTGCTTTCTTGTGTTATGACCGTGCTGAATACTTTAACTTGGTAGCTTCACATTTCATATTGGCAGATAACAAGCATGTAATTGATGCAACTCGCTGGTAGTTTGACAGATTGACGTGTAACAGGACAACAGGGAAACTCGTGCGTTTTGTCAGCATTCTCTTTGCCCCGTTAATGTCACATTACTTTAGTAATATCTTTAAATGCAAGATTATAATTCCTTGTTAATAGTCTGGCACATGAAGGGCTGTGTGAGAGAAGCTGAGATCTCGTCCCGTTCACTTTTCAGAGGTTTCCACCTGTTATCCATCCTTGAGGCTTTTTATTTATCCGCAAATATTTAAAATATCTGATGGGGAAATTTAAGGAAACGTTGGGGTTTTACCTGGTGTATCTGAGCAAAAATGTTTAGATCTATTTAAGAATAGCAGAAAGCCAAATATCAGAAAATGAAATTGCATTTCCTGTCAACACACTCTCACACCCTAGACGTGGAAAAGCAACAAGCTGCTTCTAATGTTCTTGTTAATGTCACTGGTTTGAGGGTAGTTTGTGCAAGTGAAAAGTGCACTCGACGACTAATACTATTTTTTACTGTGAGTGAAGGTATTGTATTAAGTTACCAATGGGCAAAATGTGGTTTCTTCGGTCAATGAATGCTTCAGTTATCCTGGTCCAACAGGTGTTTGTTGGCTGTGCATTTTGGGATTCTGTATGCAAAGGTACAGCGTTTGAGGCTGTTATACTGAAAGCTACGTATGTGGGGACGAATAGGGAAACATTGCTGCTGATTCGCACTGTTTGGGAAATTTGTCAAGGCTGAAAGAATGTTGCATTCTGGAGTGGGTAATGCTGAAGCAATGTGCTGATCTGTTATGTCACATTGCCACTTGACACACCATGTGCTGCCTGAGAAATAGAGTTTTGTTGCAGGTGAATTGGAATGTGAAGTATCTGAGGCAGGATCTCTGTGACTAGTGGTGTTCCGCAGGGCTCTGTATTGGGACCTCTGCTGTTTGTGATTTATATAAACGATCTGGAAGAAGGTGTAACTGGGGTGATCAGTAAGTTTGCGGACGACACAAAATTGGCAGGACTTGCAGATAGTGAGGAGCATTGTCAGAAGCTACAGAAGGATATAGATAGGCTGGAAATTTGGGCAAAGAAATGGCAGATGGAGTTCAATCCTGATAAATGCGAAGTGATGCATTTTGGTAGAAATAATGTAGGGAGGAGCTATACGATAAATGGCAGAACCATAAAGGGTGTAGATACGCAGAGGGATAGATCCTTGAAGGTGACGTCACAGGTGGAGAAGGTGGTGAAGAAGGCATATGGCATGATTGCCTTTATAGGACGGGGCATAAAATATAAAAGTTGGGGTCTGATGTTGCAGATGTATAGAACGTTGGTTCAGCCGCATTTGGAATACTGTGTCCAGTTCTGGTCGCCACACTACCAGAAGGACGTGGAGGCTTTGGAGAGAGTACAGAGGAGGTTTACCAGGATGTTGCCTGGTATGGAGGGGCTTAGTTATGAGGAGAGATTGGGTAAACTGGGGTTGTTCTCCTTGGAAAGACGGAGGATGAGGGGAGACTTAATAGAGGTGTATAAAATTATGAAAGGCATAGATAGGGTGAACGGTGGGAAGCTTTTCCCCAGGTCAGTGGTGACGTTCACGAGGGGTCATAGGTTCAAGGTGAAGCGGGGGAGGTTTAACACAGACATCAGAAGGACATATTTTACACAGAGGGTGGTGGGGGCCTGGAATGCGCTGCCAGGCAAGGTGGTGGAGGCGGACACACTGGGAACGTTTAAGACTTATCTAGATAGCCATATGAACGGAGTGGAAATGGAGGGATACAAAAGAATGGTCTAGTTTGGACCAGGGAGCAGCACGGGCTTGGAGGGCCGAAGGGCCTGTTCCTGTGCTGTATTTTTTTTGTTCTTTGTCTCAGACAACAGAACAAAGAACAATCTTGAGATGCATTACATTTGACTTGGTGAGGGTCATTGATTGGGGTGACACATGACTAAATAATCCAGCAAACAAAACAGAAGTAAAAGGAGAGGACCAGGGAATTGTGTAACTAATGTGGGGTTGACCTAATTTTAGTAAAAAATGATTTGATGGATACCTAGAAAGATTAAAACAGTTAAATTGGACTATCCGTAATATTCATACTTGACAAACTGCTGGGCAATGGAGTGAACTCCATGACTATGAATTTACTGCAGGAGTCCCTCAGGGTATTGTCCTAGGCCCAACTATCTTCAGCTGCCTCATGAATGGCCTTTCTGTCATTACTTGAGAAAGGATGTACTGGCACTGGAGGGGGTGCAGAGAAGATTCATTAGGTTGATTCTGGAGTTGAGAGAGATGGCTTATGAGGAGAGACTGAGTAGACTGGGGCTATACTCATTGGAATTCAGAAGAATGAGGGGAGATCTTATAGAAACATATAAGATTATGAGCGGAATAGATAAGATAGAAGCAGGGAAGTTATTTCTACTGGCGGGTGAAACTAGAACGAGGGGGCATAGCTTCAAAATAAAGGGAAGCAGATATAGGACTGAGTTTTGAGGAGGAACTTCTTCACACAAAGGGTTGTGAATCTGTGTAATTCCCTGCCCAGTGAAGCAGTTGAGGCTACCTCATTGAATGTTTTTAAGGCAAGGGTAGATAAATTTTTGAACAGTAAAGGAATTAAGGGTTATGGTGAGCGGGCGGGTAAGTGGAGCTGAGTCCATGAAAAGATCAGCCATGATCTTATTGAAGAGGGGCCAGATGGCCTACTCCTGCTCCTAGTTCTTATGTTCTTATAAGGTCAGAAGTGGGGATGTTCGCTGATGACTCTCAATGTTCAGCACGATTTGTGACTCCTCAGATACTGAAGCGGTCCATGTCCAAATGCAGCAAGGCCTGGACAATATTCAGGCACGGGCTGACAAGTGGCAAGCAACATTGATGCCACACAAGTGTCAGGCAATGACCATCTCCAATAAGAGAGAATTTGACCATCTCCCCATGACTTTCAATAGCTTCAGCATTCTCTACTATCAACATCCTGTGGGTTAGTGTTGACCAAAAACTGAACTGGAATAGCGATATAAATACTGTGTTTGTTGGAGCAGGTCATAGGCTGGAAATTCTGCAGTAAGTAACTCGCACCCTGCCTCTCCAATGCCTGCCTAACATTCACATGGCACAAATCAGGTGTTTGTGATGGAATACTCTCCACTTGCCGAATGCAGCCTCTACAACATGCATGAAGCTCAGCACCATCCAGGACAAAGTCCACAAACATTTACTCCTTCTATTACTAACGCAGAGTGGCAGCAATGTGTACACCTACAAGATGCACTGCAGGAACTCACCAAGGCTCCTTCTGCAGCATCTTCCAACTTCACAACAGCAACCATCTAGAAGGATATGGGCAGCAGACAATTGGGAACACCACCACCTGGAAGTTCCCCTCCAAGGAACATAGAACTTTACAGCGCAGTACAGGCCCTTTGGCCCTCGATGTTGCGCCGACCTGTGAAACCAATCTAAAGCCCATCTAACCTACACTATTCCAATATCATCCATATGTTTATCCAATGACCATTTAAATGCCCTTAATGTTGGCGAGTCCACTACTGTTGCAGGCACACCCTTACTACTCTCTGAGTAAAGAACCTACCTCTGACATTCATCCAATATCTATCACCCCTCAATTTAAAGCTATGTCCCCTCGTGCTAGCCATCACCATCTGAGGAAAAAGGCTCTCACTGTCCACCCTATCTAATCCTTTGATCATCTTATATGCCTCTATTAAGTCACCTCTTAACTACCTTCTCTCTAACGAAAACAGCCTCAAGTCCCTCAGCCTTTCCTCACAAAACCTTCCCACCATACCAGGCAACATCCTGGTAAATCTCCTCTGCACCCTTTCCAATGCTTCCACATCCTTCCTATAATGTGGTGACCAGAACTGTACGCAATACTCCAAGTGCGGCCGCACCAGAGTTTTGTACAGCTGCAACATGACCTCATGGCTCCGAAACGCAATCCCTCTACCAATAAAAGCTAACACTCCATACGCCTTTTTATCAACCCTATCAACCTGGGTGCTAACTTTCAGGGATCTATGCACATGGACACCCAGATCTCTCGGCTCATCCACACTACCAAGTATCTTATCATTAGCCCAGTACTCTGTACTCCTGTTACTCCTTCCAAGGTGAATCACCTCACACTTTTCCGCATTAAACTCCATTTGCCACCTCTCAGCCCAGCTCTGCAGCTTATCTATGTCCTTCTGTAACCTGCAACATCCTTCCGCACTGTCCACAACTCCTCCAGCTTTAGTGTCATCCGCAAATTTACTAACCCATCCTTCTACGCCCTCATCCAGGTAATTTATAAAAATGACAAACAGCAGTGGCCCCAACAGATCCTTGCGGTATACCACTAGTAACTGAACTCCAGGATGAACATTTCCCATCCACCACCACCCTCTTCTTACAGCTAGCCAATTTCTGACCCAAACCGCTAAATCACCCTCAATCCCATGCCTCCATATCTTCTGCAATAGCTTACCGTGGGGAACCTTATCAAACGCTTTACTGAAATCCATATACATCACATCAATTGCTTTACCCTTATCCACCTCTTTGGTCACCTTCTCAAAGAACTCAATAAGGTTTGTGAGACACGACCTACCCTTCACAAAACCGTGTTGATTATCCCTAATCAAATTATTCCTTTCTAGATGCTTATAAATCCTATCTCTTATCCTTTCCAAACCTTTGCCCACAACAGAAGTAAGGCTCGCTGGTCTATAATTACCAGGGTTGTCTCTATTCCCCTTCTTGAACAAGGGGACAACATTTGCTATCCTCCAGTCTACAGGCACTATTCCTGTAGACAATGACGACATAAAGATCAAAGCCAAAGGCTCTGCAATCTCCTCCCTACCCTCCCAGAGAATCCTAGGATAAATCCCATCTGGCCCTGGGGACTTATCTATTTTCACACTTTCCAGAATTGCTAACATCACCTCCTTATGAACCTCAATCCCGTCTAGTCTAATAGCTTGTATCTCAGTATTCTCCTCGACAACATTGTCTTTTCCCTGTGTGAATACTGATGAAAAATATTGATTTGGCGCCTCTCCTATCTCTTCGGACTCCACGTACAACTTCCCACTACTGTCCTTGACTGGCCCTAATCTTACCCTAGTCATACTTTTATTCCTGACATACCTATATTCTATCGTGACTTGGAAATATGTTGCTAATCCTTCACTGTTGCTGGGTCAAGATCCTGGAACTCCCTATTGGTGTTCCGACACCACATGGACTGCAGTGGTTCAGGAAAGCAGCTCACCACAAACTTCTCAAGGGCAATTAGGGATGGGCAATAAATGCTGGCCAAGTGATGCCCAGATCCCATGAATGAATAATAAAGGAAAAGCTTTCAGTTACTCTGTGATACCTTTAACCAGTTGCTCTGCTTCTTCTTGAAGCCCAGATGGTCAATACTAACAGACTATTTGACTGGGAGGGCATTGGATCATTGCCTCAACTCACCTGATGTCCTTACAGGTACACAAGCACTGTAAGGGTCATTGGACAGTTACTAAGAACAGTACTTCTGGCTTTTAGCTCTTCAACCAAGTGGCCTTAATCACTCTGTATTCCTATTGACCAGCAGAAGAGCCTTTGCTTCCCAGCGATCATGTGGTATTCCTGAAATTTTAACTACCTTGGCTGAGATCAGCTCTTACAGCACAGACTTAACATCTGAACTCTGACGCAGGGTCATCCAGATTCAAAGCGTTGGCTCTGTTCTCTCTCTACAGGTGCTGTCAGACCGGCTGAGATTTTCTAGCGGTTTCTGTTTTTGTTTCCGATTTAAAGTTTATTTAGTGTCACAAGTAGGCTGACATTAACACTGCAATTAAGTTACTGTGAAAATCCCCTAGTCGCCACACTCCGGCGCCTGGTCAGATACACTGAGGGAGAATGGCGAATTAGCATGGCCAATGCACCTAACCTGCACATCTTTCGGACTGTGGGAGGAAACCGGAACATCCGGAGGAAACCCGTGCAGACTCTGCTTAGATAGTGACCTAAGCCGGGAATCAAACCTGGGTCTCTGGCGCTGTGAGGCAGCAGTGCTAACCACTGCCACCATGCCACCCACCACCACCCACTGTGCCGCCCAGGTTCCAGCATCTGCAGTAATTTGCTTTTATGGTCTGTGTGGCTTAGTTATATAGTAACTTTAATACTGAGCCATCAAGGAACTGAATGGAATAATAATGTTAAATATTGAGTTGTAACAGTCGATATGGCATTCTGTCTTACCGCAATGCACCCAGGAATTCTTCAGGAAACAGTGTTTTTGTGGAAATGTTCAGCAGCTCCTTAAAGTCTATAGTGTGTACAACTCTACTTTCTCAGAAGACTAAGGAAATTTGGCATGTCAGCTATGACTCTCACCAACTTTTACAGATGCACCATACAAAGCATTCTTTCTGGTCGTATCACAGCTTGGTATGGCTCCTGCTCTGCCCAAGACCGCAAGGAACTACAAAAGGTTGTGAATGTAGCCCAATCCATCACTCAAACCAGTCTCCCATCCATTGACTCTGTCTACACTTCCCACTGCCTCGGTAAAGCAGCCAGCATAATTAAAGACCTCACACATCCCGGACATTCTCTCTTCCACCTTCTTCCTTTGGGAAAAAGATACAAAAGATGAGGTCACGTACCAACCGACTCAAGAACAGCTTCTTCCCTGCTGCTGTCAGACTTTTGAATGGACTTCCCTTGTATTAAGTTGATCTTTCTCTGCACCCTAGCTATGACCGTAACACTACATTCTGCACCCTCTCCTTTCCTTCTCGATGAACGGTATGTTTTGCCTGTATAGTGTGCAAGAAACAATACTTTTCACTGTATGTTAATACATGTGACAATAATAAATCATATCAAATCAAAGTTTTGATCTCCTTACCGAAGGAAGTATATACTTACCTGGGACTGGCTGAAACAAAGATTTAGTGGATTGATTCAGAGATGAGGGGGCCAACCCATGAGGAGAGGTTGTGTAGAATAGGCCAATATCCTCTGGAAAAGTGAACTCGTTTGAACTCATCAGAAACTTCTGAGAGGGTTTGACTGGATAGATGCATTGGCCAGGGAGCCAGCAGCTCAGGCTCATAATCTCAGGATAAGGTGTTGGCCTTCTCGTATTTCTTTGAGGAGTAATTTCTTTGCTCAGTGGGTTGTGAATCTTTGGAAATCTCCACTGCAGACCACTGCATGCTCAGCTGTTGAGACCATGTCCGAAAATCCATTAATATCTAAAGGATCTAATATGGGTGCAGGTGATAAAGGGGCACATTTATGGAAGAGGATGGCCTACTACTGCTCATATTTCTCATGCTTGTTATTTACCAGTTAGATTTATGCCACTTTTTAAATGCAAAGCATAACTGGTGCTTTCTGAAAGTTCTGACTGTTGCAACAGTTTAATGATGTGGAATCAATGTTTGGTAACTGTATTGAATCAGCTCAAATATGTTTTGGAACCAGAGAAGTGAGCATTGTCTGGGATGGATTTTAAAAATTGAATTTTGGAGGTGAGAACACTTTCTAACAGTTGCACACACAGTTCCCTAATAAATTATATATACATAGATATGATATAATTTTTAAACGAAAAAGTTGTTTCATGTTAAACGGCTGAACATTTGCAGACTTGTTTCACTAACACCATTTAACCCATGCTTGGCATTAATTATTTAGATCACAGCTGCCCACAGAAAACATCTGAGCAATGGCAGGTTAGCAAATAAACAGGGAACCAAGTTCTTGACCTTAGTTTATTCATGAGCTGTTCAGAAATGAAAATGGATTTGTTTCAGGTTTATTTTAAATTTATGCAGCGATAGACAATGTTGGATCTCACTTTGCTCTTTTTATGTTGTCCACAGCAATAGAGCGTTTCCAGGATGTTGGAGTCCTATGTGACTCCAATCTTGATGAGCTATGTAAATCGTTACATCAAGAATCTGAAGCCATCTGATCTTCAGCTGTCACTATGGGGAGGTGATGTGGTCCTCAGCAAACTGGAATTGAAGCTTGATGTGCTGGAGCAGGTACAGACTTGATTTGGATTCTGCTTGAATGAGCATCGATGATGAATGAAGTTAATGGATACCCAACTTGCGTAATAAATTTTGGACTGTACACATTAGAATGGCTTTTTGAAAATGGCTGGTCATTGATGCTTGCAATCTGTAGTTTTTAGATTTATGGTTCCTTGTATACACTTGGAAATCTCTACCATGAGAATGTAAAGCCTACTTAACATTCCAGTTTAGAGTTCGTTGATCTTGGGTGACCTCCCAATTTACTTTGCATTACTGGGTACAAACCGAATTGCAATTCAGGTTACTTATACACAGCAAATTGAGGAAATGGATTTTCCATTTTCGGTTTTTGATGGCTAGATTTAAGGTCTTGAGGTATCCCTTCCCTTTAATTGATTTTGGAACGATGCCTGCCATTATTCTGAGGAAGAATTGTGAAATTGTGCATTACTCCCCTTCGTTGATATTTTAAAGTTACGAGCACAGTATCTACACCTGTGCAAGGAAGACATTTTAAACTCTGAAATTCTACCATGAATAAGTTAGCAAATTGGGTCTGTATAGTTCAACCTCTTTGCGGGGCTAGTGGTCTTTAGCTGGTATGTCGGCTTCAAGAGTTGTTAACTAGTTACTCATAATCCAGTTTAAAGATCATTCCTGATCATTGCATTACCCCTCGATATATTTGATATAACTTGAAGTATTCCTGTTGTAGCCTGACTTACAATGCCTGGATCTTGCGGTCAGCACAGCTCTCTTTTCAGAGTTTTCATGGACTGGGAAATTCTCAGTGATGGTAACATTTTACTTTGAATTGTTTAGTTTTTCTCCCATGGGCTAAAAATATTAAATATAGTTCAAGTTAAATCCACAAAACTATTTGAACCACTAGTTAGTTCCTGTTATTGCCAATTTGAAGTTGATAGCCTTCAAAACATAATTGAGTGATTCAATGAGTTTCTGCTGGTTGAATGAAATCTTTGCTTCCTTCCCGTTTAGTCCATTCAGTGCTTAATTGGTGACTGAACAGATCCTCAACTCAATTCAGCCATTCACCATGTTTTACTATCCTGAGATATGATGCTCTTTAAAGTTGTGATTAATGGATGCTTATTCGAACTGAACTTTTAATTATATAGTTGTCTGGTATGGTAAAGGAAGGCTATGAATGTAGAGTGAAATTAATTTTTGAAAGAGTTTGAAATAAGTGCATGTTTATAAGATCGTAAGTAATCAGAGCAGGGGTAGGCCATTCAGCCCGTCGGACCTACTCTGCCACTCGACAAGATCGAGACTGATCTGATGGTGGCCTTAACTCCACATCCCTGCCTGTTCTACATAACCTTTAACTCCCTTGTCAATCAAAACTCTGAAGGTTAATGGACCACAGAGAGAAGAAATGTCTCCTCATCTTCATACTAAATTGAAAACCCCTTATTTTGAAATTGTGCCCCCGTGAGAGGAAACATTCTCTCAGCATCTATCCTATCAAATCTCTTAGGATCTTCTATGCTTCAAGAAACCTCTCATTCTTCTAAACTCCAATTCGTATGGCTGCAACCTGCTGAACCTTTCCACATAAAACAACACCTTCATTCCAGGAATCACCCAAGTGAACCTTCTCTTACCTGCTGCACACTGTGTTCTAGGTGTGGCCTCATCAATGTCTTCTACAATTGTAGCAAGATTTCTCACTTTTAGATTTCATCCTCCTTACAATAAAGGCCAACATTCCATTCACCTTTAATTGTTTGCTGAACCAATATTCAAACTTTTTCTGATTCATTGACAAGGTCACCCAGATCCCTCTGTTTTGCAGGCTCTCCCCATTTAAATGATATTCTACTTTTTTAATCTTCCTGCCAAAATGAACAACTTTACGTTGTCCCACGTCATACTCCACCTGCCAAATATTTGCTCACTGACTCACTCACTCCCTCTGCAGACTATTTGTCTTTTCCGCACAACCTATGCTTTTTGTATTACAAACCACTTTGGCTACAGTACAATCTGTTCCTTCATTTAAATAATCAATTTAGATCTTAAATAGTCGAAGCCCCAGTCCTGATCCCTCTGGCACTCCATTAGTTATGAATTGCCAACCTGAGCATGGTCCATTTATCCCAACGCTGTTTCCTGTTTGTTAGCCAATCCTCTATCATGCTCATGTATCACTCCCAACACCATGAGCTTTTGTGCATTACCCTTTACCTAGTCAAATGCATTTTGGAAATCTACATACACCACATCTACTTGTTCCCCTTTATCCATCCTACTTGTTAAAACCTCAAGGAACTCTAATAAGTAATAACAATGAATTTAGAATAAATTTGAAAAACATGTGATTTTATCAATTGTTTATTTAGGCCAAATTGATGCTCATGAATTTATTTGATTTAGCATGATTTTATCCAAACAGCTTGCAAATTACACTTGGAAGTAGTGAATGACTTTCCTTGAAATTAAGCTTTCTAGAATGCTATGGAAGTAAAGTTTGGAGCAATCATACCAATCTCATTTCTTTAATATTTCCTGTTTCAATATGCTTTAAGAGTTTTAACAACACCAGGTTAAAGTCCATCAGGTTGATTTGGTAGCAAATGCCATTAGCTTTCGGAGCGCTGCTCCTTCGTCAGATGGAATGGATATCCATTCCATCTGACGAAGGAGCAGTGCTCCGAAAGCTAATGGCACTTGCTACCAAATAAACCTGTTGGACTTTAACCTGGCATTGTTAAAACTCTTAGTGTGTTTACCCCAGTCCAACGCCGGCATCTCCACATCATCAATACGCTTTGTCATGCAGCAAGCAATGGCTCGTGATTTTTAAAAAATGCCTTTATATTGTGCCTTTCACAACGTCAGGATGTCCCAAAGTATCCCTGCCAAATGCTGGTAATTAGTTTTGAAGTGTAGCCATGGTTGTAATTTAGGAAATGCAGCAGCCAATTTACACTCAGCAAGCTCCTACAAGCAACAATGTGATGATAATCAGATGATCTGTTTTACGACATTGATTGAAGATTAACTATTGACCGCGACAACAGGATACCCTCCTGCTTTTCCTGAACTATTGCCATGGGTTCTTATACGTCTACCTTAGAAAATAGATGGGCCTGAGTTTAACATCTCATCTGACAGTGCAGCACCCTTTAGTAGTAAACATAGGAATAGGAGCATTCGGCCCTTTGAGCTTTCTTCGTCATTCAACATGATCGTGGCTGATCCTCTATCTCAACACCATACTCCTGCATTCTCCCCATACCCCTTGAGCCTTTAGCATCCAGAAAACCTATCTACTTCCTTCTGAAGTACATCAATGACCTGACCTCTTCAATGTTCTGTGGTAGAGAATTCCACAGGTTCCCCCCCTCTGACTGAAGAAATTTCTCCTCATCTTAGTCCTAAATGGCGCATCCAATCTGTCCAGCCCTGTCAGAATGTTATAGTTTCAGTGAGATCCCCCTCTCATTCTTCTAAATGCCAGTGAATACTGGCCCAGTCGACACATTTCTCTTCATAAAATAATCCTGCCATCCCAGGAATCAGTCTGATGAACCTTCACTGCATTCCCTCTCTAGCAACTATATATTTTCTTAGATAACAAGACTAAAATTACGCACAATATTCCAGGCTTGGTCTCACTCACCCTGGAAGCTGCAATAAGACCAAAGGTAGGGGAGTCTAAAACTAGAGGGCATAGGTTTAAGGTGAGAGGGGAGAGATACAAAAGTGTCCAGAGGGGCAATTTTTTCACACACAGGGTGGTGAGTGTCTGGAACAAGCTGCCAGAGGTAGTAGTAGAGGCGGGTACAATTTTATCTTTTAAAAAGCATTTAGATAGTTACATGGGTACGATGGGTATAGAGGGATATGGGCCAAATGCGGGCAATTGGGATTAGCTTAGGGGTTTTAAAAAAGAAATAAGGGCGGCATGGACAAGTTGGGCCGAAGGGCCTGTTTCCATGCTGTAAACCTCTATGACATCTAAGACATCCTGGTTTCTGTACTTAAGTCCTTTTCAATTAAGGCTAACATATCATATGCCTTCTTGATGGCTTGCTGTAACTGCATGATTGCTTTCAGTAAATTCTGTACTGGGACACCCAGGTCCTTTGTCAACATTCCCCAATCTAACACTATACTCAGCCACTCTGTTCCTCTGCCCAAAATGGATAACCCAGCCAGTTGGCTTAGTGGGCGGCACGGTAGCACAGTGGTTAGCACTGCTGCTTCACAGCGATTCTGGCTTGGGTCACTGTCTGTGTGGAGTTTGCATGTTCTCCCCGTGTCTGCGTGGCTTTCCTCCGGGTGCTCCGGTTTCCTCCCCCATTCTGATAGACGTGCTGGTTAGGTGCATTGACCCGAACAGGCGCCGGAGGGGAATTCACAGTAACTTCATTGCAGTGTTAATGTAAGCCTTACTTGTGACAAATAAACTTTTAGATGGTTAGTATATGGTGCTAATAGCATCAAGGTTGTGGGTTCACTCCCTGTACTGGCCAACAAAACTGGTATATCCTAAAACATGATGTGAAGATGCCGGCGTTGGACTGGGGTAAGCACAGTAAGAAGTCTCACAACACCAGGTTAAAGTCCAACAGGTTTATTTGGCAGCACTAGCTTTCGGAGCCCCAAGCCCCTTCTTCAGGTGAGTGCTATCCTAAAAGTGAGTATCCTAAAACAATCATGGCTCCTGTTGCTGTAACTCTCACTGTGCAGGACCACTCCGACTAAGGAGTCTCCGTGCTGTAGCATTACAGATTCTGTTGTTCTTCAGGATACTGTGTGTAAAAGGCATTGAAGTGCCCAATCAGCTATGATCGTATTGAATGATGGGCTGAAATCATTCCTGTTCCTATGTTCCCAACTTCACATTTGTCCACATTATGCTGCATCTGCCATGTATTTGCCCACTCACTCAACTTTTCTAAATCATTTGATTTATTACTGTAACATGTATTGGTATACAGTGAAAAATATTGTTTCTTGCACGCTGTACAGGCAAAGCATACCGTACATAGAGATGGAAAGGAGTGAAGAATGTAGTGTTACAGTCATGGCTAGGGTGTAGAGAAAGATCAACTTAATGCGAGGTAGGTCCATTCAGAAGTCTGATGGCAGCAGGGAAGAAGCTTTTCTTGAGTCAGTTGGTACATGTCCTCGGACTTTTGATCTTTTTCCTGACGGAAGAAGGCGAAAGAGTGTGTGTCCGGAGTGCTTGGGGTCCTTAATTATGCTGACTGCTTTTCCAAGGCAGCGGGAAGTATAGATCGTGTCAATGGGTGGGAAACTGGTTTGAGTGATGGACTATGCTCCATTCATGGCCCTTTGTAGTTCCTTGCGGTCTTGGACAGAGCAGGAGCCGTATCAAGCTGTGATACAACCAGAAAGAATGCTTTCTATAGTGCATCTGTAAAAGTTGGTGAGAGTTGCAGCGGACATACCAAATTTCCTTAGTCTTCTGAGAAAGTAGAGGTGTTAGTGGGCTTTCTTAACTATAGCGTCGGCATAGAGGGACCAGGGCAGGTTGTTCGTGATCTGGACACCTAAAAACGTGAAGCTCTTGTCCATTTCTACTTCATAACCATTGATGTAGATAGGGGGATGTGCTCCACTATGCTTCCTGAAGTCGATGACTATCTCCTTTGTTTTGTTGACATTGAGGGAGATTATTTTCGTTGCACCAGTTCACCAGATTCTCTATCTCTTTCCTGTACTCCGTCTTGTCATTGTTTGACCCACTAAGCAAACTTGAAAATTGAGTTGGAGGGAAATTTGGCCACACAGTCAGAGATGCATAAGGAGTATAGTAAGGGGCTGAGGACACCCTTGTGGCACATCGGTGTTGAGGATGATTGTGGAGGCGGTGGTGCTGCCTATCCTTACTGACTGTGGTCTGTGGGTTCGGAAGTTCAGGATCCAATCGCAGAGGGAGGAGCCGCGCCCCAGGCCACTGAGTTTGGAGATGAGTTTCGTAGGAATGATGGTGTTGAAGGCTGAGCTGTAGTCGATTAATAGGAAACCAAAAGAGAAAACTTTGGAAAATCTCAGCAGGTCTGGCAGCATCTGTAAGGAGAGAAAAGAGCTGACGTTTCGAGTCCAGATGACCCTTTGTCAAAGCTTTGACGAAAGATCATCAGGACTCAATGTCAGCTCTTTTCTCTCCTTGCAGATGCTGCCAGACGTGCTGAGATTTTCCAGCATTTTCTCTTTTGGTTTCAGATTCCAGCATCTGCAGTAATTTGCTTTTGTTTTGTCGATTAATAGGAGTCTGATATAGGTGCCTTTGTTATCTAGGTGTTCCAGGATTGGGTGCAGGGCCAGGGCGATGGTGTCTGTTGCAGACCTGTTGCGGTGGTAGGCAAACTGTAGTGGATCCAGGCAATCTGGGAAGTCGGAATTGATTCGTACCATGACTAACCTTTCAAAGCACTTCATGATGATGGATGTCAGAGCCACCATCTTGAAGCCTCTTAACTTCCTCCTCATCACTCGCATTCCCACCAAGTTTTATGTCATTAGCAACTTTGAAATATTACTTCTGGTTCCCTCATCCAAATCATTGATGCATATTGTAAATAGCTGGGGCCTAAGCACTGATCCTAACACTGGGGCCTAAGCACCCCACTAGTCACTGCCTGCCACTTTGAAAAGGATCAATTTATTCCTTTTCTCTGTTTCCTGTCTGCAAACCAGTTCTCAATCCACGCCAATTTACTACCTCCAATCTCACATGCTTTAACTTTGAACACTCACCTCTTAAGTGAGACTTTATCAAAAGCTTCCTGAAAATCCAAATACATTACATTCACTGCTTCACCCTTGTCTATTCTACTCGTTACATGTTCAAAAAAACTCCAGTATGTGTGGCAGCCTGGATTTCTGTGCTTAATCCCTGGAGCAAGACTTGAATTCACAATCTTCTCTCTCAGGCAAGTGTGCTACCAACTGAGGGTCACAGTGAATCCATTGAAGGACAATGGGGTTGAAATTTTTCTTAGGCAGTGACACAAACCAAGCAGTGTCATAACAGTCGCCTGTTACACTCTGAGCTTGATATTTAATTCTATTGCTTTCATTGGAACAGAATGTCAGATGCAGTGTGTAACAGCCGGCTGATTCATTACCACTCATTTTATGCCACTGCTCTAATGTATTTCTGTTTATAGTGTGACATTTTTTACTTCACAGTTCATTTATTTTTAGAAAAGTAGAGTATTTGTATATCGAACAAACTATTTCTTAGTAGGCTTAAATCCAATCTTGTTGCTTTTTCAGGAGCTGAAGTTACCATTCACTTTCTTGAGTGGACACATTCATGAATTAAGGATTCATGTGCCATGGACAAAGTTAGGCTCCGAACCTGTTGTTATCACCATAAATACTATGGAATGTATCCTGAAGCTGAAAGATGACACACAAGTGAGTTAGAATTGGTTAATAGTTTGTAGTAATACTTGCACTTTAACAAAATATGTAAAGATTCTTGTAACCACGGAGCTCTTTTAGAAAGAATTATGTTTTAAAATAGCTGTCAATTTTAAGTCTTAATTTATATGAGGTCAGGAACTGCGCCTACAATGAATTTTACTGATAGATTGGCTTATGAATATAATAAAATAACTGGGGATGATAGGTTTAATAAAACTCAATGTCAGTAATGTTTGGTTTCTAACTGATGTTGTATGGTCTGATGGTACGTGATGTCAATTGAGATTTGGTGAAAATAATATAGATTAACGTAGCAGAAGAAAAATATTTTGTTCGAAATGGGATTGAAAATATGTAGGTAAATAAATTCAGTAAGTTCAATTATTAATATACTACTGGAGCCAATAAGGTTCATATAATAAAAGAACTTGTGGCTTGGACTGATGTTCTGGAATTTTCCTTAATTCTCTTTGTCAGGAAGAAATTTAACGTGACTTTCGCACCAGAGATTACATAAATCTGATAAGGGATGCTTCGAATGACTATGACTCTGGTGATTAGTGAGACGACTTCCCATTTTTCAGATATCATAATTTGGGAACTGAAAGGAATATGTACAGGGACCAGAAGACAGAGGAGAGCAGAATTCTATAATTGAAATGCAAGTTGCTGGGACCACTGATTTTTTGTTGTTGCTATATATAAATGACCTGGACCTTGGAATATGGAGTAAAATTTCAAAATTTACCAATGATACCAAAATTAGAGCAGGCTAGCAGACAGCTAGTAGATGGAAGTGTAGATGCAAGTGGCAGATGGAATTTAATACAAAGACGTGTGAGGTGATGTATTTTGGCAGAAAGGATGAAGAAAAGCAAAATAGATTTGATGAACAACTCTAAAGAAGGGGATGCATGTGCATCAGTCTTGAAGGTGACAGGACATATTGGGAGAGTGGTCAGCAAAGCATATGTATTCTTGGGCGATGTAAATAGTGACATTGGGCCTGATTTTTACTGGCACGGCCACCCGAGGCCAACGGGGGACGCTGTTCTGCGAGTCTTGCCCGCCCCAATTTCGGGGCGGCCATGCCGGTAAAATCAGGGCCATTGAGTGCAAAAACAAGGAAGTTATGCTGAACCTTTATAAAGATCTGGTTAGATCCCACCTAGTGTATTGCATCAAGTCTGGTCACTGCACTTGAGGAAATATGCTAAAATTGAAGTTTATTTATTAGTGTCACAAATAGGCTTACATTCACACTGCAATGAAGTTACTGTGAAAATCCCCTAGTCACCACACTCCGGCGCCTGTTCGGGGACACTGAGCGAGAACTTAGCATCGCCAATACACCTAAGCTGCACATCTTTGGACTGTGGGAGGAAAGCGGAGCACCCGGAGGAAACCCACGCAGACACGGGGAGAACGTGCAAACTCCACAGTGACCCAAGCCGGGATCCGAACCCAGGGCCTGGCGCTGTGAGGCTAATCACTGTGCTAACCATGATATGGAGTTGCTGGCGTTGGACTGGGGTAGGCACAGTAAGTAGTCTCACCTGATGAAGGGGCAACGTTCCGAAAGCTCGTGCTACCAAATAAACCTGTTGGACTTTAACCTGGTGTTGTGAGACGACTTACTGTGCTAACCACTGTGCCACCGTGCTGCTCATGTGAAAGACCATGAGAAGTTGCAGAGGGCATTTACCAGAGGTTTTGAGTTACAAGGCTAGGTTGGCAAAGTTGTTCCCCTTGGAGCTAAGGAGAGTGAGGGGAGATTTGATGGCGATGTATAAGTTATGTTAGGTATAGACAAGGAAAAGCTCTTCCCATTGAAAAAAGGATGTGGTCCTAAAAGCAGAATATACTGAGCAAGGAAGCAAATTGAAAAGTAGGACCTCAAAGGTAGTTATCTCAGGAATACTACCAGTGCCACATGCTAGTCAGTGTAGGAACAGCAGGATATATAGGATGGATACATGGCTGAAAAGATGGTGTGAGGGGGAGGCTTTCAGATTCCTGGGACTGGTTCTGGGGGAGGTGGCACCTGTACAGGGTTGGACAGTTATTCTGAGGCAGGACTGTATACTTCTAGGCAGAAGTATAATCATTGTTGTACTATTGGAAACTCAGAAACCCTATTTGCACATTGGAAGATCCCACAAACAACAATGAGATAACGACCAGATAATCCTTTTGAGCGATGTTGGTTGAGGGTAAATATTGACCAGATCACCCGGACGATGGTCTATGGCATCTTGAATTAATTTGAATGTCGGGATTCGGCACACATTAGGAAGAGAGATTCCCTTTTATGTGGGACATTAGCACCATTCTGAGGAAGATGGGAATGATTCCTTAAGAATGGAATGTTTGAAAAGAAAGTAAGCTAATAACCCGGCAAAATGAAGGGTTAGTTAAACTAAGAAGAAAGGGAAATGGGAAAGTAAAATGATCAGGTTGAGAAAATCGTAGCAGGCAAGTTTAACATGTAAATTAAAAAAAAAATTCAACAAAACAGATAGAAATGCAGGAAGGCTGAATGGCAAGAGCGAATTAAATGGCCAGTTATAAGTAGAGAAAAGATTATGTGGAATTAGAAGTAATAATTAGCGTTAAATACATGATGCGTGTGTGAGAAAAAGCTGGTGGAATGAGAAGCAATTATGTCACGGACAGGCAATGATTTAACAGCACGAACATAAACGTGTTTGCAAACTGGACAAGAGTGTAAAGTTTATATTAAGTTACAAAGGGGAAAGTAGGTAAGGAGGGATCCTGTGCAACAGGGAGCAATAACGTGCACAAAAATTCAATCTAAGATCAAAAAACAGATTGCTACCTTCGTGATTTTGTATGGCAGACCATGTAATTTGAACAGCAACGGAAGAAACCAATCTGTATACAGAACGGGGAGGTAAATAGGCATACTGTAATAAAATGATTGTTAGCGCAGATTTTAATTATGCACTCATTCATTGGGATGGGCAGACTAAACAGGGAAAAGTAATAAAATTCCAAATTCTAACTCATTCAAAGAAGCTGTCGAATGAAAAGAAAGATGTTGTACATTTTTGAGTGCCTTTCCTAACTACAGGATGCATCATTTTATAACCAATGACGTGCTATTTGAACTCTAATCACTTTTGTAATGAGGGGAAGAGATTCATCAATTTTTGTGCATTTCTGTGATGAATAAATACTGGTGATGACACTGGAGATAACTAAGTTAGTTGCTCCTTTTCCAAGTAGTGCAATGGGGTCTTTTGCGTGCACCTGAGAGGGACTATGGGGCCTCATATTAACACTGGATCCAAAAGACATTACAACACCCTGACAATGCAAAACTCCCTCAGTACTGCACTGGAGTATCTCCTTAATGTTGTGCTCAATTGCTGGCGTGGGACCTGAACTAAGAACCTTGCGAAGCAGCAGAAATAGTGCGGCTAACCGAGTCCTAACTGACACACCCCTGGGTTTGGACACCAGATAATCAACCTGAAGACTCATTTGCTTATTATTTTTCAGCAGTTTATTATCTTTATCCTGTTGAATCTGTTGTAACCTTAAACTACATTGCATTTTGTAAATTGAAAAACAACATGTGGCTTGGTTGAGCAGTTCTCCATTTTGTGATATGGCATATTATAGTAGCATATGTAGCTGGTCTGTTCCCATGTTATTTTTACATATCAGCTCTAAACCGCACTATACCAAGTTGAGGACACCTTTAAATGATGGATTAAAAACAAATTACTGTGGATACAGGAATCTGAAACCAAAACAGAAAATGCTGAAAAATCTCAGCAAGTCTGACAGCAACTGTGGAGAGAGAATAGAGCTAATGTTTTGAGTCTGGGTGACACTTTGTCAGAGCTCAGCTCAAGGGTCGTCCAGACTCGCAACTTTAGCTCTATTCTCTCTCCACCGATACTGACATATACCTGCTGAGATTTTCCAGCATTTTCTGTTTAAAAAATAGAGATGGGTATTAATGGATCCAGTTGTAAGCAATGAAGTAGCAGAGGTAGTTAAGTTAGGTTTAGGTGCTCATGCATGTCAGATAGTGACCAACACTTTCCAAAAAAAAATGTGAGTTTAAGCGAAGGAATTTCATAGCCAAAGGCCTGGGCAGATAATCAACCTGACTAATCAACCTGGCTAATAGGCATGACTGCCGTTGGTGTAGTGATTGGTATTAGCGATGTGCAAGGGACCACAATTGGAGGAGCAGAGAGGTGTGGGCAGCTTCTTGAGCTGATCGATGTGGGTAGTGATGATGCCAAGGATTCTGTCCAAGACTCCTCCTCTTCAGTTCATGTATCAATGACTTGGAGATAGTACTAGAGGAAGTCACATCCATATTTGCGAATTACACTAAAAATGGTTTAGGAAATAATTCTCAATAGTTGCAAGGGGACATCAATAAGTTGATGGCAAAAATGTGGCAGATAAAATTAAGTTTCAGCAAGTGAGGTAATAGATTTCAGTTAACTGGAGTTTCCACTGGAAATAGGAAGTCAAATTCATCAACCAGCAAGTTGATGAAGCCTCATGACAAATGGCTTAATGGCAAGAGTTATGTGACATTTCATCTCAGAAATAATGGTGAATTTATAGGAAAATTTAATAATATCATGGGCGGACTACCAGGTTTTGTTTTATGCTCCATGCTGTGGCTGCAAGGCTGTTGAATGTTCAGTTGAAGTTAGGGATTGAAGCAGAGATCATGTCAACGTGAAGGAATGGGTCAGAAAGGGATATTGGAGTGGGGCAGGACAATGCAATTAGGTCTGCTGTGTGGGGAATAACTGTCAACATGGAATGGTTGAACCAAATGGCCTGTTGCCATGTTTTAATTTCTGTATCATTCTGTGCAGCTCTTTGTAGGTTCATGCAGTAGACATGATTACAGTGTAAACTGGTTGCTAGTATTTCAGCCCAAAGCTGCATTCCACTGCAGTGTTTTTTATCCTAGCCGCAGCTAGTTACAGTAAAAATTAAAGCAAAACGGTAATGCACTTAGATATTTCAAAAGTGTCGAGCAGTTTATTGAAAAGAAATGTTCGCCAAACAAATTTCATTCCTAGTTCTTGATAATATTGACCATTTTGATCATAGAAATCTTGTAAACTTTCCTTTACCCTGTTTTATTTTCAATCCCCTTTTTAACTTTCCTCTTAATGCTTTTTTCATAACGCTGCATATGGTCGCATGTCGTTCAACTTGCATCAGGCAGGTGGCCGTTGTTCCTGAACTTGAACAGGAATTTCTTTTTGTTTGATTATGGCATACAGATGGAAAGTAAACACACACAAATTTAGCAGAGTGGTGGCAAATTATAATTGGACGAAATTAATTTGTGTTTCCTACACAAAATACCGTGTGAAGGGTCATTGGTGTGAAAGCTTATTGTTTAGAACTGCTGTTTCTCAGTGGTGTTCTAATTGCCCTGCTGCTGATTTCTTAATAAACACATGGATGACTTTTGCATAGTTGTGCAAATCTGTCGTGTTTGATCATAGTTAGATGTTTTGGTTCAGTTGTACTTAAATGTTCTATGCTGCCACTAGCTTAATTTTTGGATGAAAAATTGAAACTTCACTGTGTATAATATCAAGTTTTTTTTTGTGCATAAACCCTAGCCCCAAAATGAAACTCTGGTGAATTTGTACACCTTTGTTCAAATGTTTATAACTTGACCTTTAGAGTTTTGTTTCAAGCGGTACATTCTGGTGGAAAGCATGCCACCCGTGGAGCCAGGGCTGCTGGAAAGCAGTTTCTGCATAAAAAGAACCCTTTTGGGATACTGAGTACTTCAGTGTAAAGGTGAATGCTTCAAGGCCAGATGTCCCAGGAGAAGTCCGTTTTTGGTGAAGCCAATTATAGATAAATATACAGGCAGCAGAAGTAGATTTGGAACATATGACTTTGAACATTACAGAACCTACGTTTGATCTTGTACCATACAGATGGCTACTGGCATAAAGATCAGGTTTCCTACTTGGAGGAAAATTTGAACTTGAATTTAGTGCTGCATACAGTGTTGGATCAAAGGTCAATGAAGTAGAAAACTCTAAAAACAAGTATTTGTTACAGATGTTTTAAACCCCTTGGTTAACATTTGAGTTTGGAAAATTGCTTATGACGTTTGGACAAATTAACCAGTGGTATGCAGATCCCCAGAGGCTAATGACTGGATCTTGCCAATGCTTGACTTCTTTCCTCTTTCTTTCCCCGTGCCCCCCCTCCTTCCTTCAGTTTTTTTTTGGGAAGGAATATGTCAGATTGTTTTTGGGAAGGAATATGTCAGATTTTTTTTTCCTTTAGAGATTCAAACATCTTTTACAAGACTATTTTCTCTTAATGCATTTCAGAGCCCAATTTTTAACTTGTTATTTTACTCACTCCCTGGAGCTTGCCTTCGCTGATTGCCTTCTCTGAAACTGGATGTTCACTTTGTCTGAAAGACAGATCCTCGTCCAAGATAATTATCCTCTGTTGCTCAATTATTGAGTTTTTTTTTTAATGCCTGCACAGAATGGTATGATTAAAAGAGATAATTTTCTATGTTGCCGATTGTAGGAGTGACATCTGGTGGTATATACAGCATGTTTGAATCCCAATGTGTAGTGTTGCTAAGGGGTGATTAAAAGTGAGGGTTATTAAAGATGGTGTAGGAAGATTTTATTTTAGGCCCAAGAGTGTCAGCATCATATAGATTTGAGGTCAAATATAGCATGGTCCAGATGTGGAGTACAGTTCTTGTAAGGTTGTCCCAACAGCATCAGAAATTGTCAACTTCAGAAGATGATGTCATTGTGTTAATTTTTCCACTTTCTAAACCAGTGATTTTAATAGCTTTCCTATGTGAGATTGTCAGGGATTGTGAATGCATGTATGTTGAGGCTCTCTGCTGTTAAAGGTTCAGTGTTAGGACTGACCAAACTGACCGGAATTTTCTGGCAGTTCACCTGGTGGGATTCTCTGGTCCTGTTGCAGTGAATGAAGATTTGGTGAAGCGCCAAATTCTCCGTCCTTGCTTGCAGCGGCGGTGGGGCGTGAATGGATGGAAAATTCTGGCTTATGTTTTTACGGTTCATGAAGAACAGGTCATGTTTGACTAATTAGGTGGAATTCTTTGAGAACATTACCTGCGCAGTGGACAATGGGGAACCTCTGGATGTGGTGTATCTGGATTTCCAGGAGGCATCTGACAAGGTGCCGCACCAAAGACTGCTGCATAAGATAAAGGTGCACGACATTATGGGTAATGTATTAGCATGGATAGAGGATTGATTAACTAATAGAAAGCAAAGAGTGGGGGTAAATGGGTGGTTTTCTGGTTGGCGATCAGTGACTAGTGATGTGCCTCAGGGATCAGTGTTGGGACTGCAATTGTTTACGATTTACATAGATAATTTGGAGTTGGGGACCAAGTGTAGTCTGTCAAAATTCACAGATGAGTGGCAGAGCAAAGTGTGCAGAGGATGCTGAAAGTCTGCAAAGGGATATAGATAGTCTAAGTGAGTGGGCAAGGGTCTGGCAGATGGAGTACAATGTTGCTAAATGTGAGGTCATCCATTTTGGTAGGAATAACAGCAAAATGGACTATTATTTAAATGGTAAAAATTGCAGCATGCTGCTGTGCAGAGGGACCTGGGTGTCCTTGTGCATAAATCACAAAAGTTGGTTTGCAGATGCAGCAGGTAATTAAGAAGGCAGATGGAATTTTCTCCTTCATTGCTAGAGGGACGGAGTTTAAAAACAGCGAGGTTATGTTGCAGCTGTATAAGGTGCTGGTGAGGCCACACCTGGAGTACTGTGTACAGTTTTGGTCTCCTTACTTGAGAAAGGATATACTGGCATTGGAGGGGGTGCAGAGGAGATTCACTAGGTTGATTCCGGAGTTGAGAGGGTTGGCTTATGAGGAGAGACTGAGTAGAATGGGGCTATACTCATTGGAATTCAGAAGAATGAGGGGAGATCTTATTGAAACATATAAGATGGAAGCAGGGAAGTTGTTTCCACTGACAGGTGAAACTAGAACTAGGAGGCATGACCTCAAAATAAGGGGGAGCAGATTTAGGACTGAGGGTTGTGAATCTGTGGAATTCCCTGCCCAGTGAAGCAGTTGAGGCTACCTCATTGAATGTTTTTAAGGCAAGGATAGATAAATTTTTGAACAGTAAAGGAATTAAGGGTTATGGTGAGCGGGCAGCTAAGTGGAGCTGAGACCACAAAAAGATCAGCCATGATCTTATTGAATGGCGGAGCAGGCCCGAGGGGCCAGATGTCCTACTCCTGCTCCTAGTTCTTATGTTCTTATGCTCTTATGGAAGAGAGCAGATTTTCATTCTGTTAATCTGACTGCTTTGTTGTCTGAAGACTTATGCAAATCTGTAGCTTACTCTTAATAGAAGTTTATACCTTTTAGACTTTCTAAAGAAACTGAGCTGCAGTTAAATCTACTCATTAATGTCTTCAATTTGAAGTTTTGACCTACCATGCATCTTCATCAGACTCTTGTCAAGTTGATAATTTACAGTTAAAAGTCCATTGCAATATCAGTTTTGCTATCAGTCCTTTCTCAGTCATAACACTCTCATCTCTGAGTCAGAAGCTTGTGGGTTCAAGTCCCAATTCAGAGACTTGGGCACAGAATATAGGCTGAAAGGGCCACAGTTGTGCCACAAGAAGCAGCCCACCTAGGCTTCAATGGTTAAATTACAGTATGTCAAATAAAAGAGGAGTTGGATTTATATTGTACCTTTCATGTCTCAAGACATTTCAAAGTGCTTTACAGTCAATTAAGTACTTTTGAAATGTTGATAATGTTGCAATATTTGAAACGCAACAGCTCATTTGTACATAGGAAGACCCCACAAATAGCATTAGATAATGACCAGATAATTTGTTTCTGTGTTGTTAGTTCAGGGATATACAGTGGCCAGGACACTGGGGAAAACAATTCTGCCCTTCTCCAAAGTGCCATGGGATATTTTACATCTACCACATGTTCCTATCCACCTTTCTTGAGTTTGACGTCTGAATGAGGCGTACCAAATATACATTAAATGCTTTGTAAACTGCACTTACCTTGGTTTATGGTTTCTTTTATATTACAAAACATTGAATTGCTTTTCATGAGATTGGGAACAAGTGGAAGTTAAGCTTCTTGCAGGCAGAAATGTTTCACTTTGTCACTTTCAAACAAAGTAAATCATTGTTGCAATTTAGTTAGGATCGGCTATGATGAATAGTGCATTTTAGAATCTAATGCAATAGAAAATGTAAAATGGAAACCTTTTTGGTAATTTAAAAAGACGCTGACTACTTCCTAGTTTGGTCAATTTTATTAGTGGTTTCTTATTGAATATTTTGTTGAAAGGTGGCTTAAGGTTGAGTGCAGCTACTTTTCTTTCAGTTTTTGTATCTATACACTTGAGGTCTGGCAAACCCTGATCTGAGCTTTGGTGTAAAGTCTATTAGTCACAAGTAAGGCTTTCATTAACACTGTGAAATTACTGTGAAATTCCCCTAGTTGCCATACTGTGGTGCCTGTTTGGGTCAATGCACCTGACCAGCACGTCTTTCAGAATGTGGTAGGAAACCGGAGCACCCGGAGGAAACCCAAGCACCCGGAGGAAACCCACGTAGACACGGGGAGAAAGTGCAAACTCCACACAGACAGTGACCCAAGCTGGGAATCGAACCCGAGTCCCTAGCGCTGTGAAGCAGCAGTGCTAACCACTGTGCCACCGTGTCGCCGATGAGCATGTCAGTTTTCCTCACCTGATGGCATTATTAATGACTCCTCTCATCACTTCACAGATGGCAGGATAGTGAGTCGTGGTTTAGATTCATCCTGTATTTTTCTGGATTGGTGATAACTGGGCAATGCTCTACATTGTTAGGTAGAGGCCAGTTTGGTAGCTGTGATGAAAGAGCTTGTTAGGGGAGTGGCTAGCCATGGAGCAAATTGGACTGTAAGAGTATGGAAGTCTTAATGCAATTGTACAGAACATTGGTGGGGCCACACTTGGAACCCTGTGTGCAGTTTTGTTCTCCTTCCTACAATGACCTGTATGATTGCAGTCAGACTGCTTTACTTTTGTACTCCAGTCCCTGCATAACCAAAGCTGACATACCTGTGCTCCATGGCTAGCCTCTCCCCATGCCAAACTGTTTCAATGAAATGTTTCACTCAATGGGGTATGAATGTTGGGAATTCTTTACCCCAGAAAGCTGTGGATGCTCAGTCACTGAGTATGTTTAAGACTGAGGTTGAAAGATTTTTTTGGTACAAAGCAAGTTAAGGGATTTGGGGATTGTGCGAGAAGGTGGAGTTGAGCTAGAAGATCAGTTGTGATGTCAGAGCAGGTTCAAAGGGCCAAATGGCCTACTCTTGCTTTCTTATGTTCTTATGTCTTCAGCACGACAGCTGTGATGTTCTTGGAGCCCATGGCCATTGCGGTCTATTCAGCTGTTCCTTTATCATGTAGTGTGCACCAAACAGGATGGGCATTTGCAGCATGATGATCGGGATTTCAGTCGGAAGCATGGAAGCATCGTCTTGTTTCAAATTTCTGGTAAAATATGCTAATAAACACTTCAGACTTTTTTTTGTGTGTTCAGGTGGTGCTGGGTCTCACCATGGCTGAGGGTAAAGTTCATGCAGCCTCTCCTCCCATTAGTTGCCAGAGTGTCAGCACCATTTGCGACTTGGTATTATAGGACTCCAGAGCCTCATTGCGAGTGAGACCACCTCACTCTGGAGGTTGACTGTGCTTTTGGCGTTTAGCATTCAGGTAAAATAGATTTTGTAGTTTTATAGGATCAAGATCAAGTGGGCTTGTGTTGGTTCCCCGGCACCATAACAAACAAAAAACAAAGAAAATTATAGCACAGGAACAGGCCCTTCGGCCCTCCAAGCCTGCACCGACCATGCTCCCTGACTAAACTAAAGCCCCCTACCCTTCAGGGACCATATCCCTCTATTCCCATCCTATTCATGCATTTGTCAAGATGCCCCTTAAAAGTCACTGTCGTATCTGCTTCCACTACCTCCCCCGGCAGCTGGGATGCACCCGGAGCGTCCCGATGCATAACCCTGGGATTCACCCATTCTGTGTGGGTCAGTGAAATGCCAAGCAATCCATTCACCCACTGCACCATTAAAGATCCATCTAAGACTGATCTGTTGATCTTTTTATGTAGCTTATTTAATACATAATGTAACCTCACTCATACTAAAAGGGTTTATTTCATTTTTCTGTTTTTTGCGGCAGATATTAATGACAATCCCTATGATGTGTCTGTCTTTGTCGTTTGACTTTGGTAGTCAGTGCAAAGGTTTTATTTTAATTTGAGGCAGTAGTGTTGACTGATACATCAGGGTCATTTGCACTTTATGGGTGAGAGAGAATTTGCTAAGGGAGAAAATTAGTGATCATGGGATATAAGACCATAAGACATAGGAGCGGAAGTAAGGCCATTCGGCCCATCGAGTCCACTCCACCATTCAATCATGGTTGATTTCAACTCCATTTACCCGCTCTCTCCCCATAGCCCTTAATTCCTCGAGAAATCAAGAATTTATCAATTTCTGTCTTGAAGACGCTCAACGTCTCGGCCTCCACAGCCCTCTGTGGCAATGAATTCCACAGACCTACCACTCTCTGGCTGAAGAAATTTCTCCTCATCTCTGTTCTAAAGTGACTCCCTTTTATTCTAAGGCTGTGCCCCCGCGTCCTAGTCTCCCCTGCTAATGGAAACAACTTCCCTACGTCCATCCTATCTAAGCCGTTCATTATCTTGTAAGTCTCTATCAGATCTCCCCTCAACCTCCTAAACTCCAATGAATATAATCCCACGATCCTCAGATGTTCATCGTATGTCAGGCCTACCATTCCTGAGATCATCCGTGTGAATCTCCGCTGGACCCGCTCCAGTGCCAGTATGTCCTTCCTGAGGTGTGGGGCCCAAAATTGCTCACAGTACTCCAAATGGGGCCTAACCAGTGCTTTATAAAGCCTCAGAAGTACATCCCTGCTTTTGTATTCTAAGCCTCTTGAGATAAATGACAACATTACATTTGCTTTCTTAATTACGGACTCAACCTGCAAGTTTACCTTTAGAGAATCCTGGACTAGGACTCCCAAGTCCCTTTGCACTTTACTATTATGAATTTTGTCACCGTTTAGAAAATAGTCCATGCCTCTATTCTTTTTTCCAAAGTGCACGACCTCACACTTGCCCACGTTGACTTGGTGCTTACCGAGCTCAAACAATGTACAAAACACTGGTTCGGCTTCAATTTGTGTATTGCATCAAGTTCTTGGCACTGTATCCTAGGAAGGAAATAAAGGCATCAGAGAGGGTGCAGAAAAGACTCACAAGAATAGTCCCAGGGATGAGAAACTTCAGTTATGAATGGAGAAGTTAGGATTGTTTTCTTAGGAGAAGGTTGAGAGGAGATTTGATAGAGGTATTCAAACCATGAGGGAACTGGACAAAGTAGATAGGGGAGAAACTGTTGCCATTGGTTCAAGGATCGAGACCAGAGAATATTGAATTAAGATAATTGGCGACATACTGTGAGAAAATGTTTTTTCTTGAGTGACTAGGATCTGGAATGCACTGCCTGAGACAGTATTGAAGGGAGGGTCAATTGAAGCTTTCAAAGGGGAATTGGATAATTATTTGAAAAGGAAAAATGTTATGGGGAAAAAGGCAGGGAATTGACACTCAGTAAATTGCTCCTTCAGAGGGCCAGCATAGACACAGTGGGAGGAATGTTCCTGTGCTGCCCAACATAGGAATCGTAGCAGGCGGGACACAGACCATGCGAAGGTCTGTTGATCTCGGGTGGGATTTTCCAGTCTTGGGGTGAGCGTGGCCAGAAAATCCCACCCAGTGGATTGAATGACCTCCTTCTGTGCTGTGATTCTATGATCTTATGAATAAGAAGCGGCAGTGCACAAAATTAATGCATTTGTGAGCTTCATTGCCACATCAGTTGAACTGAAATCTCCAGGAATCCTGTTGAAGCTGCACAGTGCTCTGACCAAGCCACACCTGGAGAATTTCAATGGTTACCATGGCAGAAGGAAAATAATGGAGGATATTTAAAGTGTTAATTAGAGGGATGAGTCAAACGCAATGATCAACCATTACTTATCTAGTCAATGTCCAAAAGAAATACTTCCATAGATACCTTGTAAAACTATGATACTTAACCTGGATGAGGGAAAAAAAAACTACAGTCTGTTCCATGTGCAGTGGTAGAAAGGGCCCAAGTTGGCAGATGAAATTCGATGTTGATAATCATAGTGAATAAGGTCAACATGGAACTTGTATATATTGTGCAGGACTCCGAACTCAAGTCTACTGAACGGGAAACCAGTCTAAAAAAACAGGAAATGCTGGAAATACTCAGGCAGCATGTTGGGGAGAGGAATGACTAATGTTTTAGGTCAGTGCCCTTTTTTGAAATTCTGTTGAAGGATATTTCTCTATCCACAGATGCTACCAAACCTGCTGAGTCTTTCCAGCACTTATTTTAATTTCATTTCCAGCAGCGGCAGTTTTTTGTGTTTGTAGGAAGGAAGTCTAGTTTTATTGTGCACAAGACTGCAAAGGTTCATTCTGTGAGGTTTGTTAATTTAACACTGGGATAAATTGTAAGGATGAAGCAATATAAAACCAGAGCACCACAACATCCTTGTACAACACCATGTTTAGGCCTCATCCATAATGCTTTTGGAGCATTCACATAGGGAGGCACAGAGGTGCTGGCAAGGGTTCATAGGAGGGCCAACAGAAAGATACCCAGTTTAGAAGTCCTTAGTTATGACAAGCATAGAGAGATGTTTTTTCCTCTTGAAAAACATTGACTTAAGTGGGTTATGATGAAATAAAATACTGAAAGGATTATACTGTAGACTATTTAAGTTAGATAGGTTAAGGACGTATCAGGGGACATGTGCATAAGCAGAGTTAGGTTAGATGTCAGATGGTTTTTCTTTTTTAAGAGGATTAATGACCTCTGGAGCAAGTTCTCAGGTTGTGCAGTGAGTGAAGATTTGCTGCTTACAAAAAGTATGTGTGATATTAGGTGATATACCACTTGCTCACTTCACAGATGTCTTCTGAAATTCCTTTTGATTGCCTTTGGGAGTCTGAGATGAATTTTCAGAATTCTTTATCCCTTTTAAAAAAAAAACGAGTTTATTTTTTTCTCCACCCAGAGGATTACATGGTTCCATGTGAATGGGAGAATCGGAGGTAGGTCATGGCGCTTAATTGCAACATGACTGTGCGGCCAGGATCACTGGGCAAGCTTGGCTTTTCCCATTTGTTATTTCCATATGTTTCTCTCTCAACAGGTGTGATGAGGAACAATAAAGACGAGAAACTTGAAACAGTATTTTCAGAGGGCATGAGACAGAGGTTGGAGGGGCATAGAGTTAGGGCATGGGTTCTGGCTAGTGAAGGACAAGTTTAGGACAGATGTGATGTAATTCATGACATGCAATGTAATGATTTTTGGTGTCAATGGTTGGGGAGAAACTTGAGATATTATAATGGGCAAATGAGGTTGACTCTTAAATGCCTTCTGAAATAGCCTGTTCAAGGACAGTTAGGGATGGGCAATAAATGCTGGCCTTGCTAGTGACCCTTACATTCCATGGAAGAACAAAAAAAGTGTAGTTGGTACTTTTCATAGAATAGAATCCCTGCAGTTCAGAAGGAGACCATTTGGCCCATCAAGTCTGTACCGACCACAATCCCACCCAGGCCCTATTCCTGTAACCTCTCATATTTATTCTGCTAATCCCCCTGACACTAGGGTTAATTTAGCATGACCAATCACCCTAACCCACACATGATTCTAATGGATGAAAGGATCTACTTTTAGGTATTTTTGATGTAAAGAGCAGTTAGTGCTTGCACCCAAATAAAGAAAATCAATAAGCAATATTTATAGCATCTGAGGGATTAGTGAATTAGAATGAATGTTGACTTTGAGTGTGATTTTTAAAAAGTTGTTTCATAGCTAATTCTTGAAGCTGTTAGACTTATTTTTTGCTGCTATCCATTGACATGCATGCAAATTATGAATTTAAGTGAATGACAATCGTGAGCTACTGGTCTGTTGTTTGCAAGGATTGATGACTTGACTGAGTTTTTCTCCTGATGAGGTGAAAATGTGAAGGTATGCGTTTGGATCAGTTCTTCTCTGAAACAACAACTTCCGGGCTCTTGTCACCAGCAAATTTTCCCATATGTTCTGAGAAACTCTACAAGTTGCTTCTTTACATTTACACAGAGACAGTTCTTGAGCGGGGATGCTATCCAGTTTCCTGACCAATATTTATCCCTCAGCATCACTGAACACCATTGGTCAATGTCATTCTGGTGTGTGTAAGCTTGCTGTGTGCAAATTGGCTGCTGAATTTCCTACATTACATCAGTGATGACAATTCAAAAGTAATTCATTGGTTCTAAAGTGCTTTGGAATGCATTGAGGTTGTGCCATGTATAATTGTAATTGAAACATAGATTTGTGGTACAGAAGGAGGCCATTCAACACAATGGACAACCCAAGGACTCCTCACTCACCTGAAGAAAGCTTATGCTACTAAGTAAACCTGTTGGACTTTAACCTGGTGTTGTGAGACTTCTTACTGTCCTATAATAAGAGCCTATCCCCTCTTTCCTCATAGGTAAAATTTTCCATTCCTGACCACATTCTTGTAAATCTCTCTGTACCTTCTCTAGTGTGATCACATCCTTTCTCTAGCGCAATGACCAGAGTCATGAGCAGTCTGATTATTGTTTTACACCTTTTCAGTGTAATATCCTGCTCTCATACTGCAGGCTTTGGGCAATAACCTACAGTAACCTGTATGCTGCCTTGATCAAAGCATTCTTGAAAATGGATAGATTCTCAGGCCCAGATGAACTGTATCCCAAGCTGCTGAGGGAAACAAGGGAAGAAAGAAATGATGGAAACTCTGGCCATCGTTTTCCACAGGTGTGGTGGCAGAGGATTTCAAGAATGCTAACTTTGTACAGTTATTTAAAAAGGGAGGAGGGGAATGCTGGTGTAATTAGGCCAGTCGGTCAAACCTCAGTTGTGGGCAAATGATCGGAAAACGTTCTGCGATGGTATTTTTCCTTGTTCCCTTCTCTGAATGTTTTTGTAATGTGTTTAGATGTTTGCTTGCAATCATTTTAAAGCAAAATCGTTCAAAAATTACAATTTGATTTGGAAAAAATAATTATTAGGTCCCTATTTTCACAGTAACTTCATTGCAGTGTTAATGTAAGCCTACTTGTGACACTAATAAATTAAACTATTTTCCTTTTTAAAATATTCTTAATTTGATTATTCAGGTTGAAAATAAATTAAAATTATGCAACATGTATTAAAACATAATCGACTGTGGTAGTTTCCTAACTTCAAATTGTTGGAATGAATCTTTAAGACCACAGGCTAACTTTCTGGAGTTGGTCTTTGGGCCTCCCCATTAAGAGTACTCAGCCTTTGCAAACTGTTTCCTTAGTGTCTGACATTATTAATTTGATGGACAGGCTATTTTTCTAAGCATATGTTGAAAGGACTTAGAAGGTTTGGTTCTGAAAGGTAACGAGATTTTTATACCCTGTTAGTGATTGACAGTTAGTGAACTGTTTTGTCAGCTTAAACTACAGATTGTTAGAAATAAAAACTATTTGCAAAGCTTCCTTCTTGATGTTGAATTGTTTTCTTGTTGGGAGATATTCTTGGGCCTTAAATTTAAATTTTTTCAAATTTCTCTGCCCGTCCCAACAAAATTTCTTTCACCATGTTTTTGACCATCTGATCTGATATGTGTCTGAATAGTTTGGTGTCTAATTATTATTTCTAATGTTCTTGTTAGGCTCCCCTTGTTAGGATGATATAAATATGGATGGGATATAAATGCAAGTTGTTATAAAAATATGTGCAGTATTAGATTAGTGAATAAAAACAGAAGATTGTGCATTTATTTAGCACCATTTATGATCTCAGGATGTCCCATTGAGTGCTTTTGAAGGGAACTCCCTGTTGTGGATATAGGGAAACATGATGGCACGTTCCTGATTGTGGAACCTTGCTGTTTATAAATGAGATAAATGACCAGATAATCCATTGAGTGAGGGATCATGTTTAACAGGACACTGGAAGAATTTAAGACTCCACTTCCAATACTGCCATGAGGTGTTAAATGTGTTGAAAGTAATTTGTATTGTTCAGTGCAACTCACTGTATTGTGTAATAGTTAAATGGCTTATAATGGCATCAGCTGCTTGCTTGTGTTACTATCTTGTAATATGACACGGTGTCACAATGGTTAGCATTGCTGACTCTCAGCGCCAGAGACCTGGGTTCAATTCCCGGCTTGGGTCACTGTCGTGTGGAGTTTGCATGTTCTCCCCATGTCTGCGTGGGTTTCCTCCAGGTGTTCCGGTTTCCTCCCACATTCTGAAAGATGTGCTGGTTAGGTACATTGACCTGAACAGGTGCCGGACTGTGGTGACTAAGGGAATTTCACGGTAACTTCATTGCAGTGTTAATGTAAGCCTTATCTGAGACTAATAAATAAACTTTAAACCTTACCATAAACTTGCACTTTCATATGTACAGTTTAGCTTTGGTTTTTATATGTATAGTAGGCTTAAACATTGCTTCATTAACCACGTTGTTTATTTTAGTCACATGTTCTTGTCTCAGTATCTGAATAAGTTCATTTTTGATGTGCTCAGTAAGCTTGTGATTTTTGTTTTGGTAATGACAAAATAAAATAATTTCTCGATCCCAGAGTGAAGAACCGGAATATCTATTGAACATTCAATTATATAATAATGAACCTGTATATTTGTACAGGATTTGTACACGGATTTGCAGTGTACATGGAAGTAAAAAGAGATGTTAATAGATTAAATAACTAGGCAAAGCTTTGGAAAATTGCTTTTCATCTATGTTGATTTTGAACCTAAAAAGGATAGAACAGAGTGTTTTGTAAATGGTGAAAATTTAAAAACCCGTGGAAAAGACTTGGGTGTCCAGATACATAGATAATTAAAATGCCATAAATGGGTGCAGAAAATAATTCAAAAGGTTAATAGAATACTGTCCTATATATCTATTGGACTAGAATACAGGCGGTCAAAGTACAGGAATACTATGAGCAGTTCTGGACACTGCACCTGAGGAAGGATATATTGGCCTTGAAGAGAATGAAGTGTAGATGAACCAGAATGATAACTGGACTCTAAGGGTTAAACAACACGGGGATATTACGGGTAAACGCTAAATCGTGTGGCTGCTGGAAACCTGAAATAAAAACGAAGTGTTGGAAGTACTCAACAGGTCTGGCTTTTCAAAGAAGAGTCATATTCAGCTTGAAACGTGAACTCTGTTTCTGTCTCTACAGATGCTGCCAAACCTGCTGAGTATTTAAATTAGTGAACAAAAAGCTATCAAATGTTTTAAGGTACATGGGAAAAGGCATGTATATTGAGTTAAATCTGAGATCAGTCATGATCTCATTGAATGGAAGGAGAAGCTAAATGATTTGATTTATTATTGTCACATATATTGGGTACAGTGAAAAGTATTATTCTTGCGTGCTATACAGACAAGACATACCGTTCATAGTGTACATGGGGGAGAAGGAATGGAGAGGGTGCAGAATATAGTGTTCCAATCACAGGGTATAGAGAAAGATCACATTAATATATGGTAGGTCCATTCAAAAGGCTGATGGCAGCAGGGAAGAAGCTGTTCCTGAGTCACTTGTTCCTCTTCCTATGCTTATTAAATGCTTAAACATAGAAGCATAGTTAGTACATCGAGGCTATAAATGAAAAATCCGTATGCACAACATCTCTTCATGGAGTAGTGGAACATTGTAAGCATTTTAACAACATCAGGTTAAAGTCCAACAGGTTTATTTGGTAGCAAATACCATTAGCTTTCGGAGCGCTGCTCCTTCGTCAGATGGAGTGAAAAATCTGGTTTGAGAACAGATTTCCACTCCCATCTGACGAAGGAGCAGCGCTCCGAAAGCTAATGGTATTTGCTACCAAATAAACCTGTTGGACTTTAACCTGGTGTTGTTAAAATGCTTACTGCGTTTACCCCAGTCCAATGCCGGCATCTCCACGTAGTGGAACATTAGCATATTACAGATGCTTAGAGGCTATGTTATGTGCATGTTCTGGATTCTGGATGACCTATCACCCCTGTGCTCGCTGGCTTACATTGGCTTTCGGGCATGCACTGCCTTGATTGCAAAATTCTTATCCTTGTAAATCCTTACATGGCTTTGTGCCTCCCACCTCTAATCTCCTCAAGTCCCATAGCCCAAAGATAGGTGTTCCTCTAATTCTGGACTTTTGAGCATGTCTGATTGCTCACTTGTTATCCAATCCTTGAGTTACCTAGGCTCCAAGCTCTGGATACTCTCTTCACACCTTTCTATCTCACTTTCCTTCTTTAAGACACTTCTTGAAACCCATATATTGACCAGGCTTTTTGGTAATTTGACCTAATATCTCCTATGTGCTTTTATGATACTGAAGCACCCACCTTGCGATGTTTTATGATGTTACCGGTGCTTTATAAACATCAGTTGTTTAGAATTGCTGAAAATTCAGACATCGTGAGTGGGAGTATAACTATAGTTTGTGTGACATGCACACTTGAAGATGAAAAGGTCTTGGGTTGGTACACGCAACATAATTGCAGTCTGTAGTTATGCATTATCAGCTTAATAATACAAAAAAGGAGTGTGGTGTTTGGAGTCTGACAATGTAGGTACTTCTATATCTTATTCCTGAAACAAAAAGTCCCGATTTCTTCATCTTCAAATGTTCTTCAGTCTTGTGTGGAGGACGGAGAAGATCTGCAGAGAGATTTGGACAGGCTGAGTGAGTGGGCGAGGATATGGCAAATGGAGTATAACGTTGAGAAATGCGAGGTTATACACTTTGGAGGAAATAATAACAAATGGGATTACTATCTCAATGGAAACAAATTAAAACATGCTACCGTGCAAAGGGACCTGGGGGTCCTTGTGCATGAGACGCAAAAGCCCAGTCTGCAGGTACAACAGGTGATCAAGAAGGCAAATGGGATGTTGGCCTATATTGCGAAGGGGATAGAATATAAAAGCAGGGATGTCTTGATGCACCTGTACAGGGCATTGGTGAGGCCGCAGCTGGAATACTGTGTGCAGTATTGGTCCCCTTATATGAGGAAGGATATATTGGCATTGGAGGGAGTGCAGAGAAGGTTCACCAGGTTGATACCGGAGATGAGGGGTTTGGATTATGAGGAGAGGCTGAGGAGATTGGGTTTGTACTCGTTGGAGTTTAGAAGGATGAGGGGGGATCTTATGGAGACTTATAAGATAATGCGGGGGCTGGATAGGGTGGAGGCGGAGAGATTCTTTCCACTTAGTAAGGAAGTTAAAACTAGAGGACACAGCCTCAAAATAAAGGGGGGTCGGTTTAAGACCGAGTTGAGGAGGAACTTCTTCTCCCAGAGGGTGGTGAATCTCTGGAATTCTCTGCCCACTGAGGTGGTGGAGGCTACCTCGCTGAATATGTTTAAAGCGCGGATGGATGGATTCCTGATCGGTAAGGGAATTAAGGGTTATGGGGATCAGGCGGGTAAGTGGTACTGATCCACGTCAGATCAGCCATGATCTTATTGAATGGCGGGGCAGGCTCGAGGGGCTAGATGGCCTACTCCTGCTCCTATTTCTTATGTTCTTATGTTCTTATATTTGAAAAACATTTTCATTTTGATTAACTAAGTTGAAGTATCTTCATTGGATCCTTGCACTTTTGCAAAACAATTGGCTTTGGTGCTTCTTTAACGGAGCAAGCTGTGATTGTGTGGGATTAAACTGATGAATCCATTCTCGACATCAAAATATTATTTAGAGTTTATCAAACTAGTTTAGTATTTTAATAGTTAATTGAAATTTTGCTGTTGAGATGGGAAGACTAAGCAGCGATGGGTGGCGAAGGAATAACCTGCTTATTTGGCTAAGATGATTGGTATTTTCTGTCTTTTGCTTGATCCTGTCTCAAAACCTTTCTGTGCCCAGATAGACTTTCCAAATGTACTTTTAAATCTGAATTAAATTGGCAAAGAGTAACTATTAGATATGAGTTTTCAACACAGATTCTTTGGTGGAGGTGCTGGGGGAGGGAGTTATTTCCTACAATGTCCTGAGAGATTTTAAGAATTTTGGTTTTAGTTACTCATATTAATGGCTCTTGCATTGCATGCCATTGACAGGGGGAGAAGATCTTATTGCATGAATGGCTTTGGGAGTAGCCAGGATTCAAGTGCAATTTTAAATGTTAATGCATAACCAAAGGCTGGAAATTGGATATTCCCTACAGGATAATAACTCTGAGAAAATGTTGGTCTAATTCGCGACTTGTACAAATTAGTATAACTTTCTTTAGTCTTTAATATGGGATGGTTTTTCAAATGGTATAAGTACTTCATGCAATTGGTATGATTCAAACAATATTACTTGAGAGTGATTTATTTTTTTAAGAACTTGTATAATTCTTACATCTTTCATATAAAGATTAAAGAAAATTATTTGTTCTGCACTCAGACTGAGAGCCATGGATAATAACCTCTCTGTATTAACATACGTTTTAACCCCTTTACTGTTGTTAATTGGTTAGGCCACTGATGTGAAAATGAAGTTGAAGTACACAATAAGTGGATCAAATTCTAACTTTTGTTGTAGTGTGATTTTTGACATGCTAAATAATGTCAGGAAGTGGCAAATCTGAGTCACTCAAAATCAAAGGCGCAGCAGCATTCTTGAAAAAATACAGAACTGAATAAATTGAGCTGTTTGAAATAACAGAATGTGTAAAGTTATATTTCCATTTAGGAATGTGCTCCCAAGTCCTTGATTGTTGACCGGAAAATATTAAATTTCTGGTAGCTTCCTGTCCTTTCATTATTATGTAGTTAGTACTTCACTATTCTGTATATTTTTAATGGCCCCCTCACTCCAATTCTTCCTTGTATGTTTAAGCATGCAAAATTCTGATGAGTTAGTTGAAAGACTTAATAAAATAAATTCTAGCAGAAAAAATGGAAAGTACAAAATTAATGACAAATTGTTGGAATTCCAATTTATGGAAGAAATTCTAATTTTCTGTCTCACCGATTGTAAGTGAAATAGTTTGCCTTCCCTCCTTGCGCACACTTGCTCAGTTTTAAATTAAACTCAATTGCAGTAAATCTGTAATGCTTTACTATTTCTTTATTTATCCTGAGTGTAAATGAGACAGAACTTTATTACCTTAACTGAAGTTTTCACAGCAGCAACAACTTCTATTTATACTATATATCCCACCTTTAATACATTAAAACTTTGAAGGCACTTCATAAGTGCAATACAGGATATAATTTTACACTGAGCTACAGAAATATTAGGACAAGTAAATGTAAACCTGGTCGAAGAAGTAGGTTTTAACGAGTGATTTAAAGGAGGGGAGAGAGGTGTAGAGTTTCAGCAAAGGCATTTCTGGTGTCGAGCTTGTTGCTAAAGAATAAAATGGAGATGCTACAAAGATCACATTTTAATGACTGCTTGATCTTGGAAGGTTGTAGGGCAAGAGGACGTAACAGAGGTGATAGAGGGGAGGCAGTGGAGGGATTGGACAAGGTGAACCTCAGTCCATTAGTCCCTTCACAAAACCTGAGAATACATACTTGTTATACACAAATGTATGTGATACAGAATTACATAACTCATTGTGACACTGATCCCATTTTTTCAGGCACTTTTGAATTCCTTCACAGTGAAAGTTCTTCCAACAATAACTTCAATTTATATAGCACTTTTAACGTTGTGAAATGCCTTGGATATTTCTCTGAGGCATAAAGCACTGTGTTAAGTAAGGAGATATTAAAAGGGGTGATCCGAAGCTTCACCAGAAAAGTGGAGTTTGAGGGATCTCTGAAAGGAGGAGAGGGAAGTGAAGGGACAGTAGATTGAGAGAGATTGAATTTGTGAACGAAGCTATGGTAGGTAGTTGAAGACATGGTCACAGGTGATCAGGTGGTGGAAGGGGCAGGTGCACAGGAGGCTAGACTTAGAGGGTGTTAGGGTAAAATTGTTGCATTGGAAGAGCTGACAGAGATGGGGAATCCATGAAGAGGTTTAAATATGAGGATGGGAATTGCTAATTTTAGGCTTGGGAGACGGAGCAAATGTAGGTCAGTGAGTGGTCAGGACAGGAGTAATGAGTGAGCAAGAATGAATATAGGACCTAGAATTCTTGTTCTTAGGCTGGGTAGAGGATCATCAGTAAGTATATCATCCAGTCTTATTTTTACTACAGTATTTATAATTTCTTCTCCCTTGAGAGTTCGCAATCAGCCCATACATCATGCTTGTTGACACTTGCTTTCCTTCCTAATTATTAAAGCTTATGCTTTCTTTCCTTGAAGATTAAGCCAGAGATGACAGAAATATTAACTGCTTCACCAGGTTTTCACAAATCTTAAAGTTTTACTGAAGAGAAATTGGATTTTTAAAAAAAAGTACTGTTTCAAGTACTTCAATTCTTTTGTGTATGTTTTTTAAACAGAAAAATGTGGTTTGACTTAGAATAATTGGCTAGGTTGTCACTTGCCATATAGGAAAGTTTTCTCAAGCATGTGGTCAGCTGAAAGGATAATAAACATTAGTATGTTGTCAGATACATACCACACAGATTGAAAAATACCACATTGCTTCTTAAATTAGTAAAATCTTTAAGAATTTACACAGATTGTAATTTGAATATAATTGTTTAAACCTTTTCACACAACTGTGTGACAGTTATAATTTCCAGCCTGCTATATTGACTGTTATGTAGAAAAGATTTTGTCACATGTTGTAAACAGCCTAGGGGATGTGGCATAAACAGCAGAAGAAAACAAAATTATATGATTGGCAAAAGCCAGAATTCAGTAGATAAAAGTAATTTCATTCAAGCGTAGGTTTTAAGCTTTTCAAAATATGGCTGCATTGAAAATACTGATAAGCATGTCCTATTTCTTGTGTTAAGATGCGGAAAGGACACTCTTAATCGTCAAAGTAAGAGTTTTCTGATAGCAAAATCCTGTGAGGATAGTATAAATATACAATTTTCTTGAATGCGTCTGTGATGTATTCTTGGTGCAAATAAGTTTTGCATTCTGCCAATTCAGGGTGGAATAACAGCTTTATTTAAAAAGAAATGAACTCTTTAATTATATAGTTATACTATCTTATCAGTGGTGTAAACAATCGGGAAGATTTGTTTTCATTTTAGTGTGACTTCAGAGAACCTGGGTCAATAGTTAGAACCTTTGATATGAAGGTGCTTGTTGTGAAGTTATTTTTCTGTTTATCCTGAACTATTATTGTATAAAGAGATCCACTGCTGAGTTCTGACTTTGAACAATTAATCATATTTGCTCACAGTTTTATACGGGCAGTGTACTTGGTGTTTGGAAGGAAATTTCTTTGAAATTTAGGTTAGAATTTTTTGTTTGAGTTCAACAACTTCAATCTCAATTGTTACAAGCATCTCTTAATAACTGGTTAGGCAGTCATCCATCTTGCAGGTGGTTTTTCCATCTCTCTTTTTGGAAGAAGAACCATTGGTTAGCCGGAATATAAGCAAAATACTGTGGATGCTGGAATCTTGAGACAAAAATAGAAAATGTTGGAAAATCTCAGCAGGTCTCAGCAGGCGGCACGGTAGCACAGTGGTTAGCACTGCTGCTTCACAGCTCCAGGGACCTGGGTTCGATTCCCGGCTTGGGTCACTGTCTGTGTGGAGTTTACACATTCTCCTCGTGTCTGCGTGGGTTTCCTCCGGGTGCTCCGGTTTCCTCCCACAGTCCAAAGATGTGCGGGTTAGGTTGATTGGCCATGCTAAAATTGCCCCTTAGTGTCTTGAGATGGGTAGGTTAGAGGGATTAGCGGGTAAATATGTAGGGATATGGGGGTAGGGCCTGGGTGGGATTGTGGTCGGTGTAGACTCGATGGGCCGAATGGCCTCCTTCTACATTGTAGGGTTTCTATGAAAAAAAGGTCTGACAGCGTCTGTGGAGAGGGAATAGAGCCAACATTTCGAGTCTGGATGACCCTTCGTCAGAGCCCATGATAATTAAAAAAACAAAATTCTCACCTTGTTTCCTCTGCAATTTTGGCCAATTATTTTAACCCATAACCTCTTATTACTGACTCTCTTGGTAGTGGAAATAATTTATAATTCATTAAAACCTTCTCTCTAAGGATAATAGTGCCAACTTATGTCGCCTGTCCAGGATAATTGAGCTCCTTCCCAGGTACCAGCCTACTAAACTTCCTGTGAGGGCTTTACAAGGCTTTGGTGCTCTTTCTAAAACGTGGTGCTTGGACTTAGAAACAGAAAATAGCAGCAGGAGTAAGCCATTCGACCCTTTGAGTCTGATTAGCCATTCGTTATGATCATGGCTGACCATCTAACTCAGAAACCTGAGCCTGCTTTCCCCGTATATCCTTTGATCTCTTTAGTCCCAAGAGCTATATCTAACTCATTCTTGAAAACATAGTGTTTTGGCCTCAACTGCTTTCTGCGGTAGCAAATTCCATAGGCTCACCACTCCTCACCTCAGTCCTGAATGGTTGCCGTATCCTTAGAATGTGACCCCTGGTTCTGGACCCACCCCCCAATTAGGACCCCCCCTTCCCTCCCCCCCCCCCCCCCCCCAATTAGGAACATTCTTACTACATCCACTCTAGTCGTGTTAAAATTTTATAGGTTTCTATGAGATACCCCCCAGTTCTTCTGAACTCCAGCAAATATAATCCTAACCGACTCAATCCCTCTCATACATCAGTCCTGCCATCAGCCTGGTAAACCTTTGCTGCAGTCTCTCTGGCAATGACATCAAAACTGCACACAATACTCCAGGTTTAGTCCCTGCATAATTGCAGCAAGACATCCCTGCTCCTGTATATGAATCCCCTCGTTATGAAGGCCAACACATGATTTGCTGCCTTTACCACCTAGTGCATCTGCCTGCTTGCCTTCAGTGACTGGTGTACGAGGACACCATGGAGTGCAATGCTCCAGGTGAGGTTGAAGCAATGTTTTATAAAGGTTTGACGTAACCTCGTTGCTTTTGTACTCTTATGCCTATTTGTAAAGTTAAGGATTGCATGGGCATTTTTAAAGATGCATTTAATCTATGAATGTAATTGAAATCGATTTTGCTGAACACATATGTTAAGCGTGAAAATGGAAGTGTTTGAAAATCAGTTCTGGAGTTAAATTCTAAAAAGATATCTGTTTTGCTGTCGGGGAGATCCAGGTAGCGCTTCTGTTTGGGTGCATGTTTTTACTCTATCTAATTAAGCATGAATTGTATTTATCGCAAATCACGATTCTGTGATTCTCCTGCACAGGTTTAAAAAACAGCAAGCCCACTGACAAAGCTGACCATGCCCCTGGATGAATTAATGGTCAGTGAGAGATTCTACTAATTGCCCTGATTTGCAAACCTCTGAGAAGCTCTAAAAATTAAGTTGGTTTCTTTGGATGCAGGGATACTATAGGACCAAAACTTTTGAGCGTAATTTAAAAAAAATACGAAAATCTGATGGTACCCCAAAATAGCTAGCAAATAGCTTTCTGTTTTCATGAAAGCATTACATTGTGTTGGTCCATGGTGGATTTTGCATACGAGCTATGACTGTAACACTACATCCTGCATGCTCTCGTTTCCTTCTCTATGAACAGTATGTTTTGTCAGTATAGCGCGTAAGAAACAATACTTTTCACTATGTTAATACATGTGACAATAATAAATCAAATGTACAAATAAGTCGAATGGAAACTTAAAGGAATGAAAACCAAATCAATCCTCCAAATGGATGTAATTTTGGAACACACTGATTACATCCAAACTGTAAATTCCAGCCCCAGTGTTTTCTGGAAGTGGATGTGATGGAGGAATGCTATTTATTAAAAGAAATGTTTTAATTGTTACCCTTTGTCTAAAGGAATTTTATTTTCCTGATGGACCCTTTTCATAATTTTAAGTTTTTCAGATCGCATTTAAGAAAATGGTGCACTTTAAAAAAAAAAAAGTGCTTACCGATTAACACAATCAGTACAGAATAAATATTAATTTGACTGCAGGGTTTTGTACACAGTTACTTGTATTTTTATTGTAACAGTTGCTTCAACTTAGAATTGGCGAGATTTTAAACTTGATATAAATGAAACTTCCATCCTATGAAAGGTGAGACAACTTTATGCAACTGCTGAAAATCACTTTTGTTAAATCTAGGATATCAATTTCACAGTCCTCAGAGTAGAGCTGTTACGTTGTCATCGTCAGGCACACATATTGCACTTTTTAATGTGATTGTAGTCTGCTGATTAAGACATCTGAACGATTAGAGTTTCTTTAGAGTTCAGCGGGCAAAGATTCTAAAATAAGCAGGAAGCAAGAGTCCTTTTACTCCCTGATTAGCTGTGGTAATATTTCTGTAAGACACTTCTGGAAGATTTACTTCACACTCCAGAGGAGTTTGAGTCCCTTACTGGAATAGTATGGCAAATGAATAACAGAAAATCTGCTGCTGAAATTTTAAAGTGCTGGCAGAAAGTGTTTCTTTTCAAAAAGCCAGTGGACTTTGGCAGGTCATTTTTAATATGCTGGAAGGAAACTGCATAGCTGAGAATGAAAAAAAACCAAAATGAGAGCATTAACAAAATTAACACGTGGCTATTACAATGTACTTTTTGATCTAACTTTCAAGTCACCTTGCTTGGGTGGGAAGCGGTTTGGTGTCTCTCTCAAGGGGCCCCCTTTCCACATCAGGCGACACTGTCCCCAAGCGCTGTCGACACAGGTGCTCTCTAACGAAGGGTCATTCTGACTTGAAACGTTGGCTCTATTCTTTCTCCATAGATGCTGTCAGTCCTGCTGAGATTTTCCAACATTCCTGTTTTTGTTTGTAAATGCCCTTGTATGACATCTCACTTTCTTAACCTTGCCCCCAGCCCTCTACTTTTTGCATCTTAACAATGAAAGTTTCAACGAACTTTGTTCAATTCAGCAAGTATGCTCACATAATCCATTTTTGGACTACTTTTTTGATGGCGATAGAAGGGTTCATATTTGAATAATGAAAGGAAAGTGAGAATATTATCATATAAGCTAGTCCAGGCTCATGAATGGAGTCTCATCCCCTCAACTATACATCACCCCCAATCTTTCATTCCTTTCATATCCTGTGGGCAAATTGAGGTAACAATTGCAGTTCTGACCAAAAAATAAATCAAGTGAAATTACCTTGGGTACAATAAATATGGTGTATATAAATTAGAAAAACCACATGGAAAGGAGATGCAGTGCACTTAGGAGGCAGACTCTAAGAAAAGGGTCCGTTGCGGGATTAGCTGGAACCAGAGGCAAACCAAAATGAAACCCTTCCCAGGAAGAGTATTACTGTCAGGAGAACATGACATCATTTGAAAATCTTTTAAAAGTGATTTGAAAAGGCTGATAGTGAATCTGACCGTTTTTTAAAGTTTATTTATTAGTCACAAGTAAGGCTTGCATAAACACTGCAATGGCGGCACGGTAGCACAGTGGTTAGCACTGCTGCTTCACAGCTCCAGGGACCTGGGTTCGATTCCCGGCTTGGGTCACTGTCTGTGTGGAGTTTGCACATTCTCCTCGTGTCTGCATGGGTTTCCTCCGGGTGCTCCGGTTTCCTCCCACAGTCCAAAGATGTGCGAGTTAGGTTGATTGGCCATACTAAAAAATTGCTCCTTAGTGTCCTGGGATGTGTAGATTAGAGGGATTAGCGGGTAAAATATGTAGTGATATGGGGGTGGGGCCTGGGTGGGATTGTGGTCGGTGCGGACTCGATGGGCCGAATGGCCTCTTTCTGTACTGTAGGGATTCTATTCTATTCTATTCATAAGTTACTGTGAAATTCCCCTAGTCGCCACAGTCCGCCGCCAGTTGGGGTCAATGCACCTAACCAGCACGTCTTTCAGACTGTGGGAGGAAACCGGAGCACCCGGAGGAAACCCCTGCAGACATGGGGAGAACATGCAGACTCCGCACAGACAGTGACCCAAGCTGGGAATCGAACCCGGGTCCCTGGCGCTGTGAAGCAGCAGTGCTAATCACAGTGCTACCGTGCCTCCCACATATAAGCTTACTTTTCTGATGCAGTGCATTTCCTTATCATTGAAAAATGCATATTTTTTGGAATATAGGTTGGTCTGCACGGTCTGATAATAAGCTCAGCCGCATTGAAGATACTGTTTTAATATTGAATTTGCCCTCAATGTATAATACCAATTAGTTACGAGAGAATGCGTAGGAATATTATGTCAAAAATCGTTCTTGGAAAAAGAACCAAAAAGTTTCTAATTGTTGAAATAATTTAAAATGTAAGCCTGCTGACATTTCAAGAGACTTCTTCCACTGTCAATATCAAGGTGAAAATGCATCTTAATGAAAAATATGTAATGGTGGAAATCCAGAACTAGCCAGGATCTGGATTTCTCTGTTATTTTTCTCACCATTCAGTTAGCGGTTGTATGATCCAGCTGTTTGTTCTGACCATTTGCTTTCGGACATGGAATTGGCTGGGCTTTTCAGTGGAGCACTGTGTGTGTCTGTGTATATGTAAATTTGTAATTTAAGGCAAGCAAAAGGAAATTGAACCAATTTCCACCAATGTTTGCTGTCCTCCATGGAGATCAAAAGCAAAGTTAACAAAAATAAACACTTATTTTCCAAAACCTAATTTTCTTAGCTTGCTGTGTTTGGGAGATGCTGTACCTTTTTCTTGATTAAGAAGTCTTTGACCCAGATCATTGAATTCATGCCATAAGTTTCAGTCATTTTGATAAGCTTTCCAATCTCCATAGATTTTCTTTGTATTTCTCTGTGCATTTTGTTATGTATCTTTTTCAACATCTGTTATAAGGACAGCATGAGATGATTTGATTGCTGGATTTTTTGGGGGGATTTGTACTCAAAGATATTACTGTTTATATATTAGTATTTACATTGATACTTTCAAGTGTAAGTTACAGAATTTATTAATTGGTGGTTGTTATTGTTGCCTAGGAACTTTCTCTCTGATTTATGCCCGGTGGTCCCAGTTTGAGACTGGAGTATTTGTTCGAGGAGAGGCGCAGACTAAAAGTATGCTGTGAATTCGAGTTGTGCAGGGGACCATTTCAAAGTTTGCAGATGACATAAAACTTAGTATTGCAAACTGTGAAGAGGATAGTGGAGAACTTCAGAAGGATATAGACAAGTTGGTTGAGTGGGCAGATAGGTGGCAGATGAACTTCAATGCGGAGAAGTGAGGTGAGGCACTTTGGTAGGAAGAACATGGAGAGACAAAATAAGGAGTAAATTCTTAGAGGTGCAGGAGCAGAGGGAGCTGGGTGTATATGTGCATTGATCATTGAAGGTGGCAGGAAAGAGCAGTTAATAAAACATATAGTATTCTTGACTTTATTAATGGGACATCAAATACAAGAGCAAGGAGGTTATGCTGAACAAGACACTAGTTAGACCTCAGCTGGAATATTGTGTACAGTTCTGGGCGCCACATTATAGGAAGGATGTGAACACCTTGGAGAGAATGCAGAAGATGTTTACAGAAATGGTTTCAGGGATGAGAAGCTTCAGATATGAGGGTAGATTGGAGAGGTTGGGACTGTACTCCTTGGAGAAAAGAAGGCTAAGAGGAGATCTGATAGAGATGCTCAAAATCATGAGGAGGCTGTAGTGTTGAATTGTTGCCTTCCAGACTTGAAGGGAAAATATAGTAGTGTTCCTTGTCATCAGTGTTGTGACCGCAGCTGTTTTTCATATGTATTAATGACTTGCACTTGCATAAACAGGGCATGATTTCAAAATTTGCAGATGATCTGGACCATTGAACTGTAATCAATAGCGAAGGGTATTATAACAGATATTCGAAGGCTAGGCAGACTCGTAAAACAGATAAACACATGACTGATTAAATTTAGCACAGGTAAGTGTAAATTAGGCATTTTGGTGGGAAGAATTAGGAGAGGCAATGTGAGTTATATGGTACAGTTTTAAAGAGGGCACAGAAGCAGAGAGATCTGGAGTGTGCATACACAAAGGGCCAGATTTTACCATTGCGTCGCACCCGAAACAAACGGGCGCAAAAACGTGGTAAAGTTGGGCGTGAGGTCATTAACGCGATCTGCGCCCGCGTCCGTGCAGATGTCCACTTTACCGAGGTCTGGGAATGGCCACGATCCGATTCGTGCCCGAAACGTCGCAACGGCGATTTAAATGCATTTGCATGCATTTAAATTGAATTAATGAACTGCCCACCCAACTTTATCAGCGTTTACCATCTTTACCATCGCGTTCGCGTGTCCAGATTCGGCACAAAACAGACATGCTCGGCAGAAGTCTGTTTCAGGCGCTCCAGCTGCTGAAGAGGTAAGCTCAGCGCTTCCAGCGGCTCTCTGACTCAGATCGGTGATGGGAGGAGGGGTGTGGGTAGGGAGATGGGTCAGATCATTCTCGGGTGGGTAGGAGGAGGCGGGTCAGATGTATCTCTGCTGGATGGGGGGGAAGGGAGGCCAGATCATTGTCTGGTGTGGGAGGTCCAATCATTCTCTGGGTGGGGGGTGGGGGTGGGGGGTGAAGGGCAGAGGAAGGCCAGATTGTTGTCTGGTGGGGAGAGGGGGGAGAAGGGAGGCGGGTCAGATGTATCTTTGGTGGGGGGGAAGGGAGGGAGGGAGGCCAGATTCTTGTCTGGTGGGGGGACAGGGGGAAGGGAGGCGGGTCAGATGTATCTCTAGTGAGGGGGTGGGGGGGAGGGAGGCCAGATTGTTGTCTGGTGGGGGTGGGGGAGGCCCGATCATTCTCTGAGGGGGAGTGGGGAAGGCCCGATCATTCTCTGCTGGGGTGGTGTGGGGGAGGCCCAATCGTTCTCTGGAGGAGGGGGGGGGGAAGGTGGTGGGGGTCCGCTGCCACTCTGCAGGCGATCGGTGGGGGGGAAGGAGGGCAGAGGGTCGTGACTGGTCTGGGTAGGGGGGGCTGGGTGGATAAGGGGGACAGTTATGTTGTGGGGGTGGGGTCATGTCTGTGGGGGCCATCGCTCCCGCTTTTCGCTCCCAGGCTCCTTTATCCGCTTTTTGCGGCCCGGGAGCGATGTGAGAGGGGCGCGATTTTCAAATTTTTTTTCTACCTGCGCGCACGCAGTTCAGAGCTCCGATTGTTTTGGGCGCGATAAGCCCCGCCCACAACGCAATTCAGACTCGCAATTTTTTTTTTAAGGCTAAGTGCGTATGGGGGCGCCTGAAAGCAGATTTCCAAGTCGGATCTGAATTGCGCCCAGATTCAGCACTTAGAATGAAAATGGTAAAATCAGGCCCAAAGTCTTTGAACAAGCTGCTTAAAAGCATAAGGGATCTTTGGTTTTAAACGAGGCATATAGAGTATAAAAGCAAGGAAATTATGTTAACCCTTTTTAAACGACTGGTTGGATCCCAATTCTGCCTACCATCCTTTTGTAAGGGTGTGAAACCCTTTCATAAATTTATTCTTTCATTGGGTGTGGGTGTTGCTGATCTGGCTAGCATTTATTAGCCACCTAATTGCCTTAATGATGAGCACTGGGTTTTGAACCACTGTGGGCCAGGATTTTGACCCAGAGGGGGAAATTTTATTGTTGCGTCCCCCCGCCCCCCACCACCGCGCGAATCTGAACGGGTGAGGGGCAGACTATGGAAAGGTCCGTTGACCTTGGGCGGAATTTTCTGTTTTTGGGGCGAGGAGGCTGGAAAATCCCACCCAGAGAGTGCAGTGGTGATTTACTAAAATGCAAGACTTCAATTATTTGGGAAAATGAGAGAAACAGAGGGTCGTTAACCTCAGGGCACAGAAGATTAAGTGGAGATGGTTCAAAATCATGGATGCTTTTGCTAGAATGTGTTTCCACTGGTGGAAAGGCCAATAAGCAGAGGACGCAAAACACGGTAATTGCGAGAGACAATGTGAGGAAAGAAAACTTAGTCGGTAAGCTATGAGAGAATAGAGCTAATGTTCCAAGAGCTCTCTCCACAGATGTTGTCAGACCTGCTGAGATTTTCCAGCATTTTCTGTTTTTGTTTCAGATTCCAGCATCCACAATAATTTGCTTTTATTGAAAGCATCCACCTATTGTGGTACTCAGTATATCGGCCAAGTCTGACATCTGACAAACATTATGCTTTTACTATTTTAAACGAGTAGTCACGTGACTGATAAATTGCTATCACTGGAATTGAGCGTGTTTGGCTCATAATTATTGAGAAATTACTTTTAGTATTGCTAATCAATAGTTGTGGTCGTCCAATGAAATACGTGTAGAGATTGAAATGGAAAAGCTGAATTTTGATTCAGTGGGCATGAATTTTTTAAAAATGCAAGATTTTTGTCAAATACTGGCAACTTAGTGTTTTTCTGCAGTTTGGCCTATGTACTGAGTACCACAATAGATGGATGTTTACTGTTAAAGTTCACTTTATTTATGATAAAAATATGGAATTGACACTCAGAAATGCCAGATATCTTTCTAAGGCTTGCAGGAGTCCATAGTCATAAATTTGGAACCCACTATCACATAGTGGGTTATTTAGTGCCAAAAAGAAGAGTGATTCTCAAGGGAATGCAGGTTTCAAGTTTTGGCCTTGTCCTTGGGGGTTTTTCAATTGCATAAAGAGCAAATTGTTTGTGGTAAGACCTCTTATTATTTGTGCCTTCATTTAAAGTTGCTGGAGAAAGCTTTCTCATTGCAGCCTCTGAACTAATAGTAAAATAAATTCTAGAAATGTCATCATTACATCGATGTCAGCCACACTCACCTGTCCACCCTGATAAAAGCCAACAGTTCCACAACTCGACTGAGCAGATGTTCTGTGGCATTCCCACATTGTAGAAATGAAATGGAACATATTTCAAGGCACCTTCTATAATACCGCACTCTCAATGAATAGGAAGCAGAAGCGGAAAAATATTGACTGCTCCGAGGCTAACATCACTGACAGAACCTGTAATTGAAGCCAAGCTTCAATGAAGCTTGAATGAAGCCCAGTACATCACTCAAACCAGCCTCCCATCCATTGACTCTGTCTACAATTCCCACTGCCTCAGAAAAGCAGCCAGCATGATCAAAGACCGCACGCACCCCGGACATTCTCTCTTCCACCTTCTTCCGTCAGGAAAAAGATACAAAAGTCTGAGGTCATGTACCAACCGACTCAAACAGCTTCTTCCCTGCTGCCATCAGACTTTTGAATGGACTGACCTCGCATTAAATTGATCTTTCTCTACACCCTAACCTTACATTCTGCACTGTATCCTTTCCTTCTCACAGATGTCAGGGGGACGTATTTTACACAGAGGGTAGTGGGGGCCTGGAATGCACTGCCAAGCAAGGTGATTGAGGTGGACACGCTGGCATCGTTTAAGACTTATCTAGATAACCACATGAACAGACTGGGAATAGAGGGATACACAAAAGAATGGTCTAGTGGGCACATGAGCGGCGCAGGCTTGGAGGGCCGAAGGGCCTGTTCCTGCGCTGTATTGTTCTTTGTTTTTTGTTCTGTATGGTATGCTTTGTCTGTATGGCGCACAAGAAACAATACTTTTCACTGTATACTAATGCATGTGTCAATAATAAATCAAATCAAATCAAAAGCGGTCCACCTTCATTAATTACAAGAGAGGTCCATGCCAGAAGACTTGAGGCTATTCAAAATAAAGTCCAACGAACAATTAGGTAGTGCAACAATTACTACTGGTTACAGCTTGGCGAGATTAACCAGATGCCCTTCGACAAAGGAAATGCTAGGGGCATTTATGATGATCAAAAAGGCAACAGCAAAGAAAATGGCTCCATTGAAACAAAGAAGGGGTCATTACGAGCTGCAGTAAACAGTTCAATGGAATACTACCTTGACTTATATTCTAGGGATAAAACTGTCACTGAAGACGCTCTTGATGCCATTGGCTGCCTTTTGATGGAAGAATTGAATCCATCGTGGAGGAGCTCAGCAAAGCTATTGACTCGTTTGCCTTGGGCAAAGCTCCAGGTGCAGATACAGCTTGAACTCACCAAGCATGGAAACTGGCATTCTGACAGCAACTGCTTGAACTTCTCTGTCTCTGTTGGAGGAAGGGGTCAATGCCACAGGATATGCTTGATGCAAGTTTATGTCCCTGTACAAAACAAGGGTGACAGCAGTGATTGCAACAATTACCGAGACATCTCCCGTCTGGGCATCATAGGGAAAGTATTTGCCCTTGTTGCCCTGGTCAGACTGCAGATCCTGGCTGAACATGTCTACCCCAAATCCCAATGTGGTTTCAGAACGAGAAAATCAACAATTGATGTTCTCCTTGCAGTCCAGTAATGCCAATGGCAAAGGAGATGACTAAATATCGTCTTCATGAATCTCTCCCAGGCATTTGGCCATGTGAGCAATGGAGGTCTATTTAAACTGCTGGAGAAATTTGGTTGCTCGTTGAAGCTGCTCAATCTGATTTCCTCTTTCCATGGCAACATATTGGGTAAGGTCAATCTTTGAGATCTGTAGTGGAGTTAAACAGGGTTGTGCTCTGGCATTGACACTATTCTCTTTGCTGCTGTGATATGCCGACAGGTCATCCAGAGAGGGTGTCTACTCCCTTAGAACTAATGGACAGCTGTGTAGCCTTGACAAATCCAAGACAAAGGTCCATCATGTCCTCAACAGAGAGTTTCTGTGCTGACAATGCCGCACTAGCATTCCATTACCAAAGAACACCTTCAGTAGCAAATGGACACACGCCCTCATGCCTGGAAAGAGTTTGGTTCCATCAGCATCAGGAAGACTAATGTCATGGCCCAGAATGTTGCCATACTGCCACAATCACCAACAATCTCTCATTTGATGCTGAAATCAACTAGCATTGCAAAATCTGCAGCTGTAATTGTCCAAGCTGAGGAAGAGAGCGTGGAACACCAGCAACCTGACCGAGAACATCATACTGAGAGTCTATCAAGCCTGCATCCTCAGTGCACCCCTCTACAGTGGTGAGACCTGGACTATATGTGCTGGGCAACAGAAAAGACTGAATAGTTTCCACCTTCACTGTTTCTCGGGATTTCTTGGCAGGACAAGGTCATCAACTCGGAGTGTGCTAACTCCACCAGCATACACTCATTGCTAACCCAATGAAGTCTGCGCTGGCTTGGCTGCACTTACTGGATGGATGACTGTCATATACCCAAACATCTTCTGGATGGTGAACTGCCCACTAGGCCTTTTTGGTGTCCTTGCCATCACTACAAAGACTCCTGCAAGTCAGATATGAAGATGGTGGACATGGACACGAGCAACAGTGAGACAGTCGCTGATATCTGTGACCTCTGGAGGCTGACTTTTTGGAAGATGTGGGCAGAAAATTAAAGCTCAGCTGGCCTAGAAGAGATCCCAGAGGGCTACTATTGAATCTGTATCCGATCAGGTAGTGCATTCAGAATCCTAATGACTTGTTTTGTAAAACAAAATCTTAATTTTGCCTCTGACATGTTTTATATACCACTTGGCGAAAAAGGAGGCTCTTAATTTGAATATTTTTAATTCCATATAAAATCATACACCAAAGTCTAATTAAAGTAACTGAAAGATGTGATTGAGAGAGCTAATAGACAAGAAAATGTAAAAATAAATTAATAACTGGTGTATATAAAATGAATGGAATGTTACAATTAATTTGCTACTATTCAATTTATTGACTTCTGTTGTGGGGAAAATGAGTAAAAAATTTTCTTGCTGTGCATTAAAAATATCATTGACTGTTTTTGGGGATTTGGCACTTTTTTATCATGTTGCAAGAAAAGTGATTGACAGAGAGTGGCCGTGGAACAGAGTACATCGCAAACAGTTGGAAATTTGGTTCCAAAGGGGAAGGAGGTGTTTCAGTAGTTGTAGTAGTTCATTTTGCAGATAAATATTTATATCAGTCACGATTGTACTGAGTGACAGAGCAGCGAGGGGTTATAAACCTGCTGTTATTTCTTATGCTCTTAAAGTTTGCAGGAATGTGATTCCACACTTGTAAAAGTTGGTTTTCAGCTCCAGAGTGGTTGTCTGGCAGTAATTATTGCCTAGCTGTTTTAAAATTAATTTACACTTGCGTGGAGGTGCCTTAACACGCTTGTGAGTTTAATGGACATCTAGAGGCTATATACTACAACCTCAAGCCATTTGTGTGTTTGCTTTGTGCCAAGCTTCTCAGTGTGGTGCTGATGTAATAAAGCTTGTGGAGGAGCGGGGTAACCAGGACTGCAGTTATCTAATTTCTGCATTCAACTGCCCATTGCAGGTGTCAGTTCGCTCTTTTAATAATGGTGAACACTGATAGGCCTAACTTTGTCATAAAATACAGCTTTTGCGTTCATGGAATTAACTACAAACTCTGTCCAGCTCTCTGATTCATTGCATACAAACATACAAATTAGGAGCAGGAGTAGGCCACTTGGCCCCTTGAGCCTGCTCCGCCATTTAGTAAGATCATGGCTGATCTGATTATAACCTTAACCTCAAATTCCTGCACCCCCCCCCCCCCCCCCCCCCGGATAACCTTTCACCACCTTGTTAATCAATTGCGAGAGTAAAATCTAAGCATAATTTTCAAATATTTTATTTTGCAGTTGAAATTGTGGCAGTTAGACCAGCAGTTCCCAACCTTTTATATGTCATGGTGCACCTCGAAACTATAACATTTTTTTAAGGCACATCTCCAATTATCTCTGAACTGCCCTATAGCAAAAGATTTTTGTGGGGTGATTTTCAGCCTGCATTTGCTATCAGGGAGAATGATGATGCTGGCGGAAGTCCGGAGAGAATTGGGAAATGTGAGTTGATTGAGCATGTGTGGATGCCAAAAATCTGATTTCCATCATAATAACGCTGAACACTGGTCGCTTCAGTTTTAACTGTCGCAAAACCTGTGCCATTGACTTGGGAAAAATTAAACAATAAAATATAAACATAAACTGTATAAAGGAAACCTAGATTTCCTTAAAAACAAACTTCACAAATAATTTATCCATTTCATACAAGATTTAATACTTTTAAAAGGTCATCAACATGAATGTTGACTGTTTCTCTCCACAGATGCTGTCTGATTATCTGAACTTTTCCAGCATTTGTTCTTCCTGTGTCATATTTCCAGCATCTACAGTAGTTAGCATTTGTATTCATATTTTGAGTACTATTACCTTAGGTAGAACAATGAAGTATGAGAAAAAAGCAGGAACTTAATTAAGCAAAAGAAAAAAGTTGAAATGCAGGACAGAAATCTCAGCATAAGTTTATAAAATTAATTTATTTTGTTAGTGTCACAAGTAGGCTTACATTAACACTGCAATGAAGTTACTATGAAAACCCCCTATCCCCACACTGCGACGCCTGTTCGGGTACACAGCGAATTTGAAAGCTAGAATGCCAATACCAGTACGTCTTTCAGACTGTGGGAGGAAACAGGAGCACCCGGAGGAAATCCATGCAGACACGGGGAAAACATACAGACTGCACAGATAGTGGCCCAAGCCAGAAATTGAACCCGGGGTCCCTGATGCTGTGAGGCAGCAGTGCTAACCACTGTGCCACCGTGCTGTCCTGCTAATCTCATATCTAGGCATTAGCAAACATAACTATTTGTTGTGGGGAAAATCTGTTTGGGTCTATAATTAGGGAGACTTACTACATGCCGAATTGAGGATGACCAAGAGAAACAAAGAAACCACGACGAGACCCCGACTGGATGCAGAATTACAGCAAACTTTAATATTGTTGCAACGGGAAATGTGAAGTCTCAAAATGCCACCTCTGCAGAGAAAGTCTGTTAGCAAGCTCTTAGTGTGACTTTTACACCCTGTCCCATTGAAACATATCTTCCCGGAGGTCATACACAATACTCGGAGATTGTTTACTATTACGTATTCAATGATGTTATATAGCAGAATTCCAGTTTCAATAGGTCTAGTGTCGATGTTAATAACTCCCAATTGGCACAGTGGTTAGCACTGCTGCCTCGTAGCGCCAGGGACCCGGGTTCAATTCAGGCCTCGGGTGACTGTGTGGAATTTGAACATTCTCCCCGTGTCTGCGTGGTTTTCCTCTGGGTGCTCCAGTTTCCTCCCACAGTCCAAAGATGTGGGTGAATTGAGGGTGAGACATTGAGATGTGGGTGGATTGGCCGTGCTAAAGAAAATTGCCCCCTAGTGTCAGGAGGATTAGCAGGGTAAATATGCAGGATTACGGTGATGTGGCCTGGGTGGGATTGTTGTTGGTACAGCCTCAATGGGCCAAATACCCTCCTTCTGTAGTGTAGGGATTCTATGATTAGCTGTTAACTTAGAGATGAGGTCTGCTAAATATTAATGTACATTAATGTTAATGTAATGCATTTGGGTAAGTACATGGATGGGAAAGGATTAGAGGGATATGGGCCAAATGCAGGCAGTTGGGACTAGCTGGGAGGGTGCCATGGTCGGCATGGACCAGTTGGGCCGAACGGCTTGTTTCTGTGCTGTATTGGTATACTATGACACCCACTGTCAATTTCCAGACTCTTTGCGGCCCTGTAACTATAACCCCTCCTAGCTCTCCCGTTCTGATTGTGTTCGAATAAACAGATGCTTATTTTGCTTCTCTCATTGCATACCTGTTTGTATTTTAAATCATCCTAACCCTTGGTCTTTGTTTTAACATCTGCAAGTTAAATCTCGCTCTGCAAGGAGTCCCGAGTTTCGGCACCAAGATATTTATTCCTATTAATTGTGCTATCTCGTTGTGTCTGTGAATTCCCTATCCAGTCAGGATAGGGAATTTCAGAAAGGGAGCTACACTCCCTTTCTGAAATCTACAACAACATATTGAAACAATTTATATGTTTCAATATTCTGATTTTCAGAACAGCATATGTCATTTTTTTACCTCTCTCTGGGTGGGACTTTCCAGCCGCGCTGTCCCAAAACCAGAAAATCCTGCCCAAGATCAACGGACCTTTGCATGGACGCCCCAACCCCCCTCCGTCTGCTATGATTCCCGTGGTGGGCGGGACAGGAAAATTCCACCCCAGACGGTTCGTTGGGTCTTAAAGATGCTGACCACAGAGCTTTTTTAAAATCTATTCATGGGATATGGGCATCGCTGGCTGGGCAACATTTATTGCCCATCCCTCCGTTGCCCTTGAACTGAGTGGCTTGCCAAGCCACTTCAGAGGGCAGTTGAGAGTCAACCACATTGCTATGGGTCTGGAGTCACATGTAGGCCAGACTGGGTAAAGACGGCAGATCTCCTTCCCTAAAGAACATTAGTGAACCAGATGGGTTTTTGTGACAAATCGACAATGGTTTCATGGTCATCATTAGATTCTTAATTCCAGATAATTTTTATTGAATTCAAATTCCACTATCTGCTGTGGCTGGATTCGAACCCAGGTCCTCAAAACATTAGCTGAGTTTCTGGATTAATAGTCTAGTGTCAAAACCACTAATCCATCACCTTTCCAAAGGCAAAGGCTAGTTTTAGTTTAATTGCATGAATTTTTAATCATTTAAAATCTTTGTTTTGCAGCACACTTTGGGTGGTGGGGGAGGGCACACTGGGAAGCACTGATTTGGACAGTGGGTTTATATTTTAATTTTTGGTCCATTCAGATTAAACAAATATTTGTGTCCTTTGGAACAAGTAATCTTTCTGTCATAACAGCTTTTGATAATTTTGTCATATAAGCTGTTTCTGAATTATTCTTGTGGTTTATTTTAAATTTTTAGGAATTAATTACCACTGTCTAGTAATACTCCTACTGTTTCTTTTTGAAGATTTCCCAACATTATTTCCGAAAATCTCATGATTCTTTCAAATCTTGAGATTTGCTTCTACATGCCTCTTTAACCACTTAAATAGAGTTCACATCTGGTGAGATCTGTAATATTCGTGACCTCTTGTCTACATAGAATCAGAAGAGTTACAGCACAGAAACAGACATTCAGTACAAGTGGTCTGTACCAGTGTTTATGCACTGCATGAAAGTCCTCTGATCCCTCTTCATAAAAATATATGAATGCATTTCTCCTCTGTTTTCTCTTTACCACTTGTTCATTCTTTCCCTCTGTCTTAAAAAAAATCATTTGAGAGATGTGAACATCATTGGTGGCCTGCATTTATTGCCCATCCTTAGTTTCCCTGAGAAGATGGGAATACAATTGAATGTCTTGTTAGGCCATAGACCTCTTCACCCAAAGAGTGGAAAAAAAGTAGAATTTGCTACCACAGTGAATGGTTGAAGCCAATGGTGTATATGTATTTAAGGGTAAAGTAGATAAGAACATGAGGGAGAAAGTTTATGTTTACAACAGAGATTTCAATGAGAGAAGATGGGAGGAAGCAAGATTTGAACATAACTACCACATGGACTAGTTGGGCTGAATGTGTTGTTTCTGTGCCATATATACGATGCTGATATGTGATAGGAGTCATGTGTAGGCTAGACCAGGTCAGGATTTTCCTTTTGCAAAAAGACAGTTTTTTTTTACAGCAATCTGGCAACTTCTTGGTGACTTTTACTATACTGCAGTAGTAGCTTTTAAGGTGATTCTCGGAGTGCCATAATGGGCATGATGGTCCAGGCCTCAGGATTGCTAATCAAGTAATGTAACTACAGAACTACCATTACCCCCTCCCCCTCGCGCACACGGTTGCACAGTGGTTAGCACTGCTGCCTCACAGTGCCAGGGACCTGGGCTCAATTCCCAGCAATGGTCACTGTGTGGGTTTCCTCCGGATGCTCTGGTTTCCTCCCACAGTCTGAAAGACATGCTGGTTAGGTACATTGACCCAAATACATTGACCCGAACAGGTGCCGTGGTGTGGCGACTGGGAGAATTTCAGAGTAACTTCATTGCAGCGTTAATGTAAGCCTTATTTGTGACTAATAAATAAACTTTAACCTTTATTGTTTTCCTTCTCTCCTCCATGCACACTGTTCCTGTGCGAATATTATGCATCGCAAACTTTTTCCGATCTAACCTTAAAAGGCTGTGTTGAACCTGAAAGTGGAAAGCACGGTTCAATTCCCATTGTGTCTGATCTTCCATCAATGAATAGCAGTGACAGAACTATTTAAATCTGGGAAGTTTTATTCTACTTGTTTGTATTATGCCTGCATTTACCTGCATCTTTTAATGCTGGCCCTATTGCAAGACTACATGGCGAACCTGCCATTATTTCCTTGATGCTGCATGGATCTGTCCATGGGGCGAGGTTAGCCTACTATACAGAGTGCTGTTCAAAGCTAAGGAGATTTTACCAACATTTGGATGTCATGTGGTGAAGCTGTATACCTACATTCAAGTACTTGTGTGCAGTTGTCTAATTTGAAAGTTGTGCAAAGCTGGTGGAAGAATTAGTCAAGCAAGTTCCAACATACGGATGCCAGCATGTAAGTTGACCTTCTGAAGCCTCCAAAAACTTCCCCCAAAAATAGGGCTGACTTTTAAAAGTCGAGTATTAAATTGAATTGCTGGTGTGGGTGGTTGCTATCTTTGTAGTTCAGCATGTGGAGCCTGCACTATGTGGGTGTGTCTTAAACTCCTGCGCATCTTTACTCACTGTCTGTACCAAAGTAAAACGTCCACTTCTGGGGGTGAAAAATTTATGCTAGCTACTATTGCAAGTAGAGAATGTAGTGGCTGAGAAGGGTGTGGGGAGGGGCAGGGTGGTGTTGTGTTGACTTATGTATTGAGTATATACAAAAACATGATTGTTAGGGCTAAGAAAATGGGGTCATCTTACGGGCTGCGATCTTGTGAAACGCAAAATAAAAGCTGTGATGTCTTTCAACTCTTGTTTGTAAATTTATTTTTTGCATTTTGATACAAAATGTCACAAAAATGGAAAATAGCTTGATTTATTTTTAATTTGGTTATGCTATAATCTTTCAAAGACTAGCAAGTTTAATTTGCTCAGCTTTACTGAACTCAGTGGCTGTTAGGATTTGTATGAGGGGTGAAGAATTGCCATGTTAATGATGCATGTCTGTAGTTACTTCATTGCCTTTAGATGTCTTTCATTTTAAACACAGATATAATCTGTAGGGAATTGACTTAATGTGGTTTATTTAGCTTTTCCTTGTTTGGAGACATTTGCTGATAGATTATGTTTTGTTCCTAATTGATGTAACTATCACACGCAGTTAATGTAGTCTGATGTCCATAGTATTGCTTCACCAAATTGGCACAGACTCAGAAGATGAGCGGTCAATCACTATGTTTGTTTATTTTGGGATGCGTTTGCTATTCTAAGAGTCTGACAGACTCTCTTGCAACGTGGGGCAACCTCAATTAGTCTTGATTGGGGGCAGTGGGGGCACAACTGATTTGTTTGAGGTGTTGTACGTTGTTTTGTGAGAAAACTTATAGACTAATTTGGGCGTGGATAATGTTTCTGACGTTTTATCGAATATGGTTACAGTTTACCCTGGTCGAAAGGTGCTTTGGTCAGAAACTTTTGCCATTTTTGGTAATACAGATTTCTTACATTGTGATTATTTAGTTAATTTATTTATCTAAAAAAGGGTCTGGATGACATGGAAGATGAATTCATTCCTGTTGGCTTTGATAATCCAGCTAAAGCCTTGATTCTTTTTTGGGAACATTTAGGGTTTCTAACAAGAGATTATTCAATATTTACAAAGATCTACGTGAGAAAGATCATGGATTTAGGTTTCAGATTTGCATTTGTATGAAATGGTGCATTGCACTTCTCAGAGTGCGTGCATTATATTCTTCCAACATATATATTTTAAAAAGGAAGTACCATTCACTATCTTCCAGTTTATGGTGGTGTTGGGTGGAATTCTCCCAAAGGGAAATTCTAAGTGTCGGATTTGCATGAAAAATGGAGTAAAATTCAGGCTGGTTTTTAAAGTGGGCGTTCAGAGAAGAATCCTCCACACTCTGCACGGCAGCGGCCACCGGCGTGGATATCACTAAGTTTCAGGGGGTGGGGCCTATTCCCGCTGGAGAGGCTGAAATCAGTGCGTTGAGTGGGCTACTGTGCACTCGCCAATCTGTCAGTGCCAAGATCGGCGCATGCGTAGTGGCTCCACACTGATGGCCTCCCGATTGCTGGCCGGCCTGATCGCTGGACAGCCTCACGACCCCCACAACGCCGGCTTTCCGGCCCCCACGGCCTGATTGCTCGCCTCACTCCTTACCCCACTGATTCCTATGCAGATTGTTGCAGGGTCCTGCCCCCATATGTCCTGCCCCCTTGGCACTGCCCCATGCCCGATGGGCAGTGTCAATCTACCCCCTGCGTATTAGCACTTTGCCCCTTGGGCAGTGTCATGGGGCATAGGCTGGCACTGCCAGGGTGCCAATGCCCAGGGTCACTCGCCCCACCACACAACCCTCAATTGTCCCCCCCTTTCACTCCAGTGGGGTCAGGCTATGGGGCGGATGCTAGTGGGCCTACTGGCATGAACCACCCTGGCGGGGTGGGGTGGGGGTGGGGGGGGGGGGGGGAATAGCAGATGCTGCTGGAAATCTGACGGTGGGAGGCGCTAGCGGGGTGCAAATGTGCGCGTGAACCCCGCGATTCGGCCGATGTGAGAATCTCCCAGCCTACTGCGCTAAAAATTAGAGCAGCGGGATGGGAGAATCATGGCTGTTACTTTTGAGGTATTTTGGTAATGTTAATTGTGAATCAAATGTTGAAGATCTGTATTAAAGTTTGTAATTCACTCCAACACTGTATACTAGGTTGCATAACGTTTGATCTTTGAGCCAAAGTTCTCAGACTTTTTTTGTACTGAAGCATTTGGTTGTACTTAAATGGAAAAGGAAGTCAGAGGGGCATAGCTTAATTTCGTAATAGTGATCTAACATTAACTCCCTCGTGTCTTTTTGGGTATTGCAATGATCTAATTGATTGGCGGAGACTTAATTTGCATTACATAGGTGATAATTTTCTTTTGTAGAATCAGGTGGTGCCAGAGGACTGGAGAATTGCAAATGTTACACCCTTTATGTATTTCTAAGTCACCATCTAAGTGACCTGGAAATATATTGCAGTTCATTGTTGCTGAGTCAAAATCCTGCAATTCCCTCCCCAACAACACTATGGGTGTACCTATGGGCATGATGTGGAGATGCCGGCGTTGGACTGGGGTAAACACAGTAAGGAGTCTAACAACACCAGGTTAAAGTCCAACAGGTTTATTTGGTAGCAAACGCTACTGGCTTTCGGAGCGCTGTTCCTTCGTCAGGTGAGTGGGAGTTCTAATGTACCTATGGGCTGCATGGTGGCACAGTGGTCAGCATTGCTGCCTCAAAGCGCCAGGGAACCGGGTTCAATTCCCGGCTTAGGCCATTGTCTGTGTGGAATCTGCATGTTATCCCCGTGTCTGCATCTGTTTCCTCCGGGTGCTCTGGTTTCCTCCCACAGTCTGAAAGACATGCTGGTTAGGTGCATTGACCTTGCTAAATTCTCCCTCAGTGTACCCAAACAGGCGCTGGAGTGTGTGACCAGGGGATTGTCACAGTAACTTCATTGCAGTGTTAATGTAAGCTTATTTGTGACGCTAATAAATAAACTTAAATAAACCTAAACTTAAACCTAGACCTCAGGAAATGTAATGGTTGAAGAAGGCAGCTTACCACACCTTCTCGAGGGCATCTGAGAATGGGCAATAAATGCTGGTCTGGCCAGCGACATCCACATCCCATAACTGAATTTTAAAAAAGCCCTATAAGCCCAGCAGCTACCTGCCAGTTCAACTTTGGTGTTGGCCAAACTTTTATTGATGATAGTTCGGGATAAAATCAATAGTTATTTGGAGAAAATGCAGGTTTACTAACAAAAACCAGATAATACTTGTTGAGGGCAAATTATATTTAACTAACTTGCTTGAGTTTTTTTTTGAGATAAGCGAGGGCTGATTGGGGTAATGCTATTGATGTGGTGTGCATGGACTTCCAAAGAAACATTGAAAAATAGAAACATAGAAGATAGGAGCAGGAGGAGGCCATTTGGCCCTTCGTGCCTGCTCCGCCATTCATTACGATCATGGCTGATCATCCAGCCTAATCCTGCTTTCTCCCCATAACCTTTGATCCCATTCACCCCAAGTGCGATATCCAGCCGCCTTTTGAATACAGTCAATGTTTTGGCATCAACTACTTCCTGTGGTAATGAATTCCACAGGCTCACCACTCTTTGGGTGAAGAAATGTCTCCGCACCTCTGTCCTAAATGGTCTACCCTGAATCCTCAGACTGTGACCCCTGGTTCTGGATTTCTTCTCTCTCTCTCTCTCCCTCCCCCCCCCCCCCCCCCGCTCCCCCAAGTCTCTGAGAGTCCCCCCTCATTCATCTGAACTGCAGCGAAAACAATCCTAACCTCGTCAATTGCTCCTCGTACATCAGTGCCGCCATCCCCGGAATCAGCCTGGTAAACCTTCCCTGCACTCCCTCGAGAGCAAGAACATCCTTCCTCAGAAAAGGAGTCCAAAACTGCACACAATACTCAAGGTGTGGCCTCACCAAGGCCCTGTACACTTGCAACAACACATCCCTGCTCCTGTATTCGAAACCTCTCGCAACAAAGGTCAACATGCCATTTGCCTTCTTTACTTCCTGCTGCACCTGCATGCTTACCTTCAGTGACTGGTGCATAAGGACACCCAGGTCTCGTTGCACACTCCCCTCTCCCAATTTACAGCCATTCAAGTAGTAATCTGCCGCCTTGTTTTTGTTTCCAAAGTGAATAACCTCACATTTATCCAACTTATACTGCATCTGCCATTGATTTACCCACTCACCCAACCTATCTATATCATTCTGAAGGATCTCTGCATCCGCGTCACAGTTCACCCTCCCACCCAACTTGGTATCATCTGCAAATTTTGAGATGTTACATTTTGTTCCCTCATCCAAATCACTATTTGAACGTCATGATTGGCTAGCATTTCAAGGACATGTGATGAAGTGCTGCACAACAGACTTGTGAGCAAAGTTAGAGCTTGTGAAATAAAAGAAGGGACAATAGCAGCATGGATACAAAATTGACTGACATGAAACACTTGTGGTGAGTGGTTGTTTTTCTGACTGGGGTAAGATTTATAATGGAGTTCCCCAGGGGTTGGCTTTGGGACTCCTCTTCCTGATAATTAATGATCTAGAGACCTTGGTGTGCAGGACACAAATTCAAAATGTGCAGAAACATGTAAGTATTGTGAACCATGAGAAGGATGATCTGTAGATCTTCAAAAGGACACAGATAAGTTGGTGGAATGGGCGGGGAAGTGGCAGATGAAATTTAATTCAAGTGTCTGAAGTGATCCATTTTGGTAGGAAGAATACAGTGAGACAATTAAGGAACAGAGGGACTGATGTGTATATGTGCATGAATCATTGAAGCTGGCAGGACAGGTTGAGAGGACAATTAATAAATTGGCATCCTGGGTTTTAACCAGTGGAGTACAAAAGCAAAGCAGTTCCTTTAGACCTTTATAAAAACTGGTTCAGTCTAAAGTGGAGTATTGCATCCAGTTCTGGGCACCACACTTTAGGAAGCATATGAAGGCATTAAAGAGGGTGCAGGATAGATTTGCATGAATGATGTTCCAGGGGTGAGGAAGTTAAGTTATGTAGAAAGATTGGAAAAGTTGGGGCTGTTCCCCTTGGAGAAGAGAAGGTTGAGAAGAAAATTGATACAAGTATTCAACAACATGAAGGCACTGGACAGAGTAGATAGGGAGAAATCTTTCCCATTGGTGGAAACTTTGGGTATCAGATGTCACAGATGGAAGGTAATTGGCAAAAAGAGCAATGGTGGAACAAGGGAAAACATTTTGCCTAACAAATGGTTAGGATCTGGAGTGTATTTCCGCGTAGTGTGTTGGTAGCAAGGCCAATTGAGGCTTTCAAAAGGCAATTGGATAATTATCTGAAAAGGAAAAATGTGCAGGGCCATGGGGAAAAGGTAGGCGAGCGGCACTGGGAGAACTGCTCCTTCAGAGGACCAGCACATACATGACAGGTCAAGCAACATTCCTCTATGCTGTAACCATTCTATGATAATATAACACCTTTCGTGAAGGCAGTTTTTCATGGTGCCTCATAGATTTGAAACCGAGCAAAACAAGTGTATATTAAGAAGGGTGTCGTCTTAAGAAGTGAGGAGATGGAAAGAATTCCAAATCTTAAAAGTCTTGACGGTGAAAGATTAGTAATGATGGGGTGTGATGAGTTGAGGATTCACAAAGCCAAGAGTTGGAACAATGACTAATTTGAGTATCGCTGAGAAAAAGAGACATGCTGTCAAAGCATTTTGTTCCATTTTGTCTTGCACTCATCTAAACAGTTTTCATGAATACCCAATAGTAAAAAGGGAACAACGATTTATACTGCATATGGGGAGAGTACTGATTGGTGGCAACTGGACTCTGGTACAGGTATTGGCATGGAGAATACATCAGGAAACATTCTCTAGTTCATTGCCCATGGAATATTCACCAATCAGTTGACCTACTGGTTTGAATTTAAACACAAACTTGGCAGTTAACTGTTCCCTGTTGTATTCTCTATGGCAGTGTCTCTAACAATCAGAGTCCACTTATAGAGTCATAGAGGTTTACAGCATGGAAACCGGCCCTTCAGCCCAACTTGTCCATACCACCCTTTTGTTTTACCACTAAACTAGCCCCAATTGCCCACGTTTGGTCCATATCCCTCTACACCCATCCTTACCCATGTAACTGTCTCAATGCTTTTTAAAAGACAAAATTGTACTTGCCTCTACTACTACCTCTGGCAGTTCGTTCCAGACACCACCCTCTGTGTGAAAACATTGCCCCTCTGGACCATTTTGTATCTCTCTCCTCTTACCTGAAACCTATGGCCTCTAGTTTTAGACTCCCCTACCTTTGGGAAAAGATATTGATTATCTCGCTGATCCATGCCCCTCATTTTATAGATCTCTATAAAATCACCTCTAAGCCTCCTACGCTCCAGGGAAAAAAGTCCCAGTCTATCCAGCCTCTCCCTATAACTCAAGCCATCAAGTCCTGGTAGCATCCTAGTAAATCTTTTCTACACTCTTTCGAGTTTAATAATATGCTTTCTATAATAAGGTGACCAGAATTGTACACAGTATTCCAAGTATGGCCGTACCAATGTCTTGTACAACTTCAACAAGACATCCCAACTCCTGTATTCAATGTTCTGACCAATGAAACCAAGCATGCCAAATTGCATTCTTCACCACCCTGTCCACCTGTGACTCCACTTGCAAGATAATATGAACCTATACCCCTTGTCAACCAATCAGCACTCTCTTCTCATGCGATATAAATTGTTGTTCCCTTTTTACTGTTGGACATTCCACAAACTTTCCTGTTGAGTGCAAGATTAAAAGATTCAACAATGTCTCTCTTTTTCCAGCAATAATCAAGTTCTGTATGACCAAATGATTAACTTGTTAAGTGGTTGGGAGGAAGTGGCATAGGAGGAAGTCATTGATTTGATGAATTATTGTCACATGTATTAGCATACAGTGAAAAGTATTGTTTCTTGCGCGCTATACAGACAAAGCACACTGTAGGGAAGGAAAGGAGAGCGTGCAGAATGTAGTGTTACAGTCACAGCTAGAGTGTAGAGAAAGATCAACTTAGTGCGCCAAATATGTGAGATATTGAATTAAAGCAATGTTCGAGAATTTAAGAGTTAGGATGAAGTTTTAGAAGCATAGAACGAGAGTAAAAGATAGAATTAGAAGGTATGTTGGGCACAGCTTGCAAGAAGTTGCCTCGCTCCAGCGCCATGGAGATGGGAAGGGAGGATGAGGCGAAGAAGGGATTTGAATAAGCAGGTGACAATTTAGAGGCCTCCATGAGAACATTGGAATAGTTGAATCTGGAAGTGGTATAGTGGTATAGGCATGGATGCTGTTTGATCACAGACACAGAGGTTATTGATTTTAAGGTGGTAGAAGTAAGAGATCTGTGATGAAGATGCTGTGGGTTTACAAACTCTGCATGGGGGTCAGAGGCTGCTGAGATTGTCAACAGTTGGCTTCAGCCTGAACCAGTGCAATGGATGGAGATAAAATCGGGAGTTGAGGGTACAGAGTTTGTGATGGGTGTGCCACAAACAATGGCTCCAATATTCCCATTGTTTAACTGGAGCAATTGGCACATTTTCCACTCTGGATTTATGACGAGTAGCTTAATAACAAAGAGACAGTGGTAGGGTCGAGAGAAGCAGTGAATAGTCAGAGCTGGGTTTCATTCCCATATTTATAGAATCAAATGCCAGATCTTCGGCTGATGTCACTAAAATGTAAGAATGAGTAAGAAGAGGGAGCCAAGGATGGAATCTTGGGGGACTGCTTGTGTCCTGGATTGGCTCATAAATTTAATGGGTGTCATAATTTTCTGGGAGCTGATCCAGAGCTATTCAACTCTGGGGAATACACGTTACCGCATTGTTAAATTGTGTATTAAGAAGTCGACAATTTGTGGCATATGTTATTCTATTTACTACTTCGTGGTTTGACAATATGGGGATTATATCCAATAAAATGCTATACTGACTAACGCAGTTAGTGAAACAAGAGCTAGCTGAGCACTCAAGAATGAGCTTGAAATATGTTAATTTTGTCATATAATGTTCCTGTGAAGCGCATTGGGATGTTTTATTACCTTCAAGGTGCTATGCACATATAACCTGATGGTGATCTGAATGATTAGCTACTATACAAATCGTGACCCTGCTTGAGATCATAGGAATGTCATCTTGGAGTTTAACTGTTCAGAGTTGCATCGCGGAGTCCTGATTGCCTTGGAGCTTTTATTTGGCTGTCTTTTTTCCATCTTGGGGACGGTCATGATTCACATGGCCATGTGCCATGATCTGAATTTTCTAAATGGAATTATTGCAATTCACTGAGCCAGCACATTTTCATTTAGTTAAATGAAAACTGAATTGTAGTTGCTCCAGATGTTCAATAAGACATCTGCCTTGCGTATTATGTCTTATAGATGAGAACATCTCTTCACCTTAGTTACAAGTTTGTGTAAGCAGTGAGTCAAAATTAATTCAGTGGAAACCACTTCTTCATTCTAATTGATGACAAAAACAATCTACTCCAGTTCCATTTAAAAGTTATCTAATAAGTGCATAAATGTATGTAAATGTTTCAGTTGTTGGTAACGATGTTCCCTTAGTGTGGTTTATCTAAATTTATTGTTTTGCAGGATGATCATGAGAGTTGTGGCTCCAGTTCAACAAACCGCAGCACCACCACAGAGAGCATAAAATCATTAGCTAAAACTCGTCGCATCCAGCAAGTGACCTCAGCTGACCCCGACTTACCCCCAGGTGAGTGATGAATGAAGGCATGTGACTGCGGGATGCATTTGAAATTATCCTGTCGAATGCAAATTTAAATAATAGACTTGTAGCCATTCGTAATCTAGAAAATCTTGACAGGAAAAGGGGCAGTGATAATCTTATTGTGATCAGAACTAATTCTTAGATGCCCTAAAGACAAAGGTTTTCAAATATACTTGTTTGTTGACTGACGCTACGACAGGCAGGGAGTGTTTATCCAATGTCTGTTGAATGCAAGCTTATCTTCCTTTTATCTTGTTTCTATTCCCTTAGTCGGAACTGAATGACAAACTCTATGCACATTGAATTTTGTCACAGCTGATTGTTGTTCTAACATAGACCTTACCCACCTGCTGCTGAAACAATGCACGTGAATCCAAGGGTATAAGATTGCACTCATTTCCAAACTGCCCCCTGTTGGTTAGATGCTTTATTGCTGTGGCAGTGCATTGTTTCATAAATGCAGTTCGTCAATTAAACAGAATCGTATCTTCATTCAATACTTTAAAGTCAAAGTTTATTTATTAGTCACAAGTAAGGCTTACATTAACACTGCAATGAAGTTACTGTGAAATTCCCCTAGTTGCCACAGTCCGGCGCCTGTTCGGGTCAATGCACCTAACCAGCACGTCTTTCAGCCTGTGGGAGCACCTGGAGGAAACCCACATAGACACGGGGAGAACATGCAAACTCCACACAGGCAGTGACCCAAGCTGGGAATCGAACCCGGATCCCTGGCGCTGTGAAGCAGCAGTGCTAACCACTGCACCATTGTGCCACCCATGCTTACAATGTTGCATTCTGACAAACATAATTCATCATTAGACTGGTCACAAATAAGCAGTAATGTGCCAACTCACCCAGTAGTTGATGTACTTCACTTTATTAGTGTGGCCTCCTTGTTTGGACATAAAATTTAAAGAAACAAAGATTTATTTGAACAAGAATTAGAAATAGCTAAGTAAACGTTGTAACACATTTGTTTTCTGTTTCTGAGCAGTCTGATCATAAACTGAATTATATAGCTATCAGATAATATTTGTGATTCCTTACATTTATCTATTGCTTCCAGTTAGAAGCACATAAGTGAACATGATCTTCAGATGCTACACATCATAGAATGGTTACAGCATAGAAGGAGGTCATCCGGCTTGTTTTTGCTGTGGTGGATCTCTGACGGAGCAATTTCCCTAGTGCCACCCTTGGTCCTGCCCTTTCTTCCTTTCCAGATAAACTAATTCTCTCTTATGTTCTTATTTATGATTGCCTCAATTGAATGTGCCTCTGCCACATTCATCAGCAGTGCATTCCCGATCCTAACCTGTGAAGAACTTTTCCCTTGCATTAGCATTACTTCTTTTGCCAGTTACCTTAAACGTGTGCCTTTTGGTTCTTGATCCTTCAACTAATGGGAATGGTTTGTCCCTATCAACCCTGTCCAGACATCTCTTTTGACCCAGTGACCCAGTATATAGAGGAGTATGCGGGATGTAGGAAGGAGCTTAAGAAGGAAATTAGGAGAGCGAGAAGGGGTCATGAGAAGACCTTGGCGGGTAAGATTAAGGAGAATCCCAAGGCTTTCTACAAATATGTCAAGAGTAAAAGGATGAGATGTGAAGGCATAGGACCCTTAAAAGGTGAAGGGGGAAAAGTTTGTGCGGAACCGTTAGAAATGGCGGAGCTGCTTAATGAATACTTTACCTCGGTATTCACGGTGGAAAGGGATCTGGGTGGTTGTACTGCTGGTTTGCGGTGGACAGAAAGGATCGAGCATGTGGACATAAAGAAAGAGGATGTGTTGGAACTATTGAATGGCATCAAGGTTGGTAAGTCGCCGGGACCGGATGGGATGTACCGCAGGTTACTGTGGGAGGCGAGGGAGGAGATTGCGGAGTCTTTGGCGATGATCTTTGCATCGTGGATGGAGACGGGAGAGGTTCCGGAGGATTGGAGGATTGCAGATGTGGTCCCTATATTCAAGAAAGGGAACAGGGACAGCCCGGGAAATTACCGACCGGTGAGTCTAACCTCAGTGGTTGGTAAGTTGATGGAGAGGATCCTGAGAGACAGGATTTATGATCATCTAGAGAAGTTTAGTATGATCAAAAGTAGTCAGCACGGCTTTGTCAAGGGCAGGTCGTGCCTTACGAGCCTGGTTGAGTTCTTTGAAAATGTGACCAAACACATTGACGAAGGAAGAGCGGTGGATGTGGTCTATATGGACTTCAGCAAGGCGTTCGATAAGGTCCCCCATGCAAGACTTCTTGAGAAAGTGAGAGGGCATGGGATCCAAGGGGCTGTTGCCTTGTGGATCCAGAACTGGCTTGCCTGCAGAAGGCAGAGAGTGGCTGTGGAGGGGTCTTTCTCTGCATGGAGGTCAGTGACCAGTGGAGTGCCCCAGGGATCTGTTCTGGGACCCTTGCTGTTTGTCATTTTCATAAATGACCTGGATGAGGAAGTGGAGGGATGGGTTGGTAAGTTTGCTGACGACACCAAGGTAGGTGGTGTTGTGGATAGTTTGGAGGGATGTCAGAAGTTGCAGCGAGACATAGATAGAATGCAAGACTGGGCGGAGAAGTGGCAGATGGACTTCAACCCGGATAAGTGTGTGGTGATCCATTTTGGCAGATCCAATGGGATGAAGCAGCAGTATAATATGAAGGGTACCATTCTTAGCAGTGTAGAGGATCAGAAGGACCTTGGGGTGCGGGTCCATAGGACTCTTAAATCGGCCTCGCAGGTGGAGGATGCGGTCAAGAAGGCGTACGGCGTACTAGCCTTCATTAATCGAGGGATTGAGTTTAGGAGTCGGGAGATAATGCTGCAGCTTTATAGGACCCTGGTTAGACCCCACTTGGAGTACTGCGCGCAGTTCTGGTCACCTCATTACAGGAAAGATGTTGAAGCCATTGAAAGGGTGCAGAGGAGATTTACAAGGATGTTGCCTGGATTGGGGGGCATGCCTTATGAGGATAGGTTGAGGGAGCTTGGTCTCTTCTCCCTGGAGAGACGAAGGATGAGAGGTGACCTGATAGAGGTTTACAAGATGTTGAGAGGTCTGGATAGGGTGGACTCTCAGAGGCTATTTCCAAGGGCTGAAATGGTTGCTACGAGAGGACACAGGTTTAAGGTGCTGGGGGGTAGGTACAGAGGAGATGTCAGGGGTAAGTTTTTCACTCAGAGGGTGGTGGGTGAGTGGAATCGGCTGACGTCGGTGGTGGTGGAGGCAAACTCGTTGGGGTCTTTTAAGAGACTTCTGGATGAGTACATGGGATTTAATGGGATTGAGGGCTATAGATAGGCCTAGAGGTAGGGATATGATCGGCGCAACTTGTGGGCCGAAGGGCCTGTTTGTGCTGTGGCTTTCTATGTTCTATGTTCTATATGACACTGAACGAGCAGTAATATAGTTCTAAATCAAAATGGCGCACGATTTGGAGGGGAACTTACAGATTATGACATTCCAATATGTATTCCACCCTGTTCTTTTGGTGGTAAAGTTTGGAAGTGAGCTTGCTGGCAATGGGGTATGATTGGCACTGGCTTAATCCCTTGGCAATGATGGGTTGCTAATTAGGCTCAAATAAGTTCCCACAGAGGAGAAAAATGGTGATGTTGAGATCTTCCCAATAGTGGACAACCTGCTGAGGCTGAACATGTGAATCAGGAGCAGGAGTCGGCCATTTGGCCCTCATGCCTGCTCCAACATTCAATAAGTTTGGGTCCTCTGCTATTTGTGATTTTTATCAATGACTTGGAGGAGGGGGCTGAAGGGTGGGTCAGTAAATTTGCTGATGACACCAAGATTGGTGGAGTAGTGGATGAGGTGGAGGGCTGTTGTCGGCTGCAAATTGATGGGATGCAGAGCTGGGCCGAAAAATGGCAGATGGAGTTTAACCCTGATAAATGTGAGGTGATTCATTTTGGTAGGACAAATTTTAATGCGGATTACACGGTCAACGGCAGGGTTCTGAGGAATGTGGAGGAACAGAGAGATCTTGGGGTTCATATCCACAGATCTCTGAAGGTTGCCACTCAAATGGATAGAGCCGTGAAGAAGGCCTATAGTGTGTTAGTGTTTATTAACGGGGGGTTTGAGTTTAAGAGCTGTGGGGTTATGCTGCAACTGTACAGGACCTTGGTGAGACCACATTTGGAATATTGTGTGCAGTTCTGGTCACCTCACTATAAGAAGGATGTGGAAGCATTGGAAAGAGTGCAAAGGAGATTTACCAGGATGCTGCCTGGTTTGGAGGGTAGGTCTTATGAGGAAAGGTTGAGGGAGCGAGGGCTTTTCTCTTTAGAGCGGAGGAGGATGAGAGGCGACTTAATAGAGGTTTATAAGATGATGAGGGGGATAGATAGAGTGGACGTTTAGAGACTATTTCCTCGGGTGGATGTAGCTATTACTCGGGGGCATAACTATAAGATTTATGGTGAGAGATATAGGAGGGATGTCCGAGGTAGGTTCTTTACTCAGAGAGTGGTTGGGGTGTGGAATAGACTGCCTGCTTTGATAGTGGAGTCAGACACCTTAGGAACTTTCAAGCGGTTATTGGATAGGCACGTGGAGCACACCAGAATGATAGGGAGTGGGATAGCTTGATCTTGGTTTCGGACAAAGCTCGGCACAACATCGAGGGCTGAAGGGCCTGTACTGTGCTGTACTGTTCTATGTTCTATTACGTTCATGGCTGCTCTGATTGTGGCCTACCTCTACATTCCTTTCTCTGTGGATGGCACAGTAGAAGTGGTTTTGCACTGCTGCTTCACAGCGCCAAGGACCCGGGTTCAATTCCCACCTTGGGTCACTGTCTGTGTGGAGTTTGCACGTTCTCCCCGTGTCTGCGTGGGTTTCCTCCGGTGCTCCAGTTTCCTCCCACATTATGAAAGATGTGCTGGTTAGGCGCATTGACCCGAACAGGCGCCGGACTGTGGCGACTAGGGGAATTTCACAGTAACTCCATTGCAGTGTTAATGTAAGCCTTACTTGTGACTAATAAATAAGCTTTTCTACTAATAATTTTTTTCAGATAAAGCTCGGCACAACATCGTGGGCCGAAGGGCCTGTTCTGTGCTGTTCTGTTCTATGTTCTAAATAACTCCCTTATCAATCACAAAGATCTATCTAACTCAGTCTTAAAACTATTCATTGATCCTGCTTCCACTCCTCTCTGGGAAGAGAATGCCCCAGACTAATGTCCCTCTGAGAGAAAAAAAATCTTCCATTTTTGTCTTAAACGAGAAACCCCTTCTTTTGCTGTGTTCCATAGTTCTGGGCTCTCCCATAAGGGGAAATATCATCTCACCATCCACCCTGTCAAGTTCCCTCAGGATCTTAAATATTACTGTAAGATCACTTCCATTCTTCTAAACACCTGGAAGCTGCCTCCTGGCATTAGGCTAGGGGGGCAGTGAGGCCTCCAGCAAGGCTACTCCCTCTGCACTGATATGTTGGCAGCTGTGGCAGCACTTACTTTTGACATTGTTCCATCTTGAGGCACCCTCGTCTTGGCAACATGTATCTCTCCTGGTAGGGCTGCCAGTCGGACATCACTGGAAGACCTCATATTGGGTGTGCTGGTTCCCTGGTCCACTCGCTGTCCTTAATTTGACGAGGCTCTAGGCGGTGACTTCTTGATTGCCTGCCTCTAAGAAGGTCATGATCGAGGTCCCATCAAGTCACTTTTTGGGTTCCTGACTCAGAATTGAGTCCAAAGTTGGGCCCTGAGAATTGCTGCTAAATCTGGCTGATTAACTGTTCTTAGCGCAGTGACTAATAAATGTTTCCAGCATGGTTGATTTTTGTTAATCATTTCCTTCGATATGCAGCAGCCATTGTTCTCGATCAGGATTGGCGATCTCTTTGTGAACTTCTGAAATTTGTTCCAGATCCTTATTACCAATCTAAAGTTGCAATCCAATGTAGTTCAATCCAGTACTAACCAAGATTTTCCTGACGGGCCACAGCCTTTTGTTGCAGAATCGAGATCTGAAGTATTTAGACACTGTTGATTAGAATAATGATTCCACACATTTCTCTGTCTGTATCTGAGGGTCTCAATGACCAATTATTAGGCTGTGGATAAACCATAATAATATTTACAATCGAAGTGGGTCCCATTCTTGCGAACTTAGGAACGATTTCTGGTTCTGGCATTACCACAATGGAAAAGGGAAGTTCGATCGCATTTCCCCCTTTTCCATAAATGACTGTGCACATCCCAATGAGAGGGCAATTTGGAAACATGGCTGTGACGTTCCGGTTCTTCAGATAACTTTGCTGAACCAGTTTCAGGAGTGTGGGCTTGAGTGCAATCTGTGGGTATTTGTGAAACTTGGGTGAGTACTTGTTTGCTGTGGTATCTTTTAACTGCTGCTGCATAACCCGGGAAAACTCTGGAAGATGTGGGTGGAAACTGAAAATTAATCCCTCCTTATGTTTTGGGAATGTGCAGTAACGTCTCATGCTGATCTGATATTGCTTCGCTAGTAGGATCTTCTATCACCACCAACAAACGGATATGGTTCCCAGTCCTGGCCTTGCCTCATAAAGAGCCTATTTTTCTTAAAGGGTTTCCAAGATCTGGAATTCAGCTGTGTAGTTAACAGTTCATTTTTCTGTAATTAATAACAGTTCTTCATTTGTGTAGCTTCCACACGAGACCATGTTTTGAATTCTTTCCTCGTATCTTTCTCCTGTTAGCTGCAGTAATTTTCTTTCTTCTGCGATTGTTCTGTTTTACTTTGATAATTTTACTAGTTTAGCAGCATGTTCTACATTTTAAATCTTTTCTTTACGATAAAGCTTCTGATGCTTTTTCAGTTTTGTTCTTTTCACTTCTCATTCCTCCATTCGAATCTCTGACCTTGGAGCATGGCCCTTACTTTGACAAAAAATATTGCATTTCATGAGAAGTATCGGGCGTTATTACCCTGATTTGAAGTTTCCGTCCTTGTTTCTCTGCCAACTCCATAAATCCCTTGTGGTGGCTGAATTTAATTACTGCACATCTGCCATCAGGCCCTGTCAGCACAAGGCTGTCACCATTAGTGTATGCGCTGTTCATGTGTTGTACAACTTAAACTGCTTGGCGTGTTTCAGACTTTGATAAAGGCTGCTGGTAAATGTTTGTTACAAAATATTAATTCTGAAAGAAAGGAAATCATTGCTTATTATACAAGTATGTTTACAGTTTACTTTACACTCATAACACCATGCAGTTCATGATTTTTGGACTTGGTAGACCAAAGTATAGGACGTGACAGCTAGTTTTTTTCCACGTGTGCCAGTGCCATAGATTCTGCATTCATTTATAAGCTTGATGCTTAATGTGACTCGAATGCAGTCCCTGGCTATTATCTGACATCATTGCAGCTAAAACAAAAGGCATTTTGAACTGAAGCCCTGTCTGTCCTCACAGATAGTTGTTAAATAAAATCCATTGAACTATTTCAAAGAAGAGCGGAGGAGAACTCATTGGTATTCCGGCCAATATTTATCCCTCAACCAGTATCGCTGAAACGGATTAGCTGGTGATTATCACACTGCTGTTTGTGGAGCATTGCTGTGCGTAAATTGCCGCTGCGTTTTCTACCTAACAACAGTTACAGTTTATATAGTACTTAATCGCTTTAATGGACTTTGGGATGCCCTGAGGTCAAGAATGGCACAATATAAATGCAAGTTTTCTGCTTTAAGGATTCAGGACATCAGGACTGAGTTGACCTGCAGATTAAGTATGATAGATTTGCATTTCATTAAGAAGCTACATGCTGAGGAGTTGTGCAACAGTTGTGGTAGAAACTGATAATTCTTTTTGAATAGAATATATATGAAATGCCAGTTAACCCACAGACCACAATCAGTAAGAATAGGTAACAACACCTCCTCCACGATTATCCTCAACACCGGTGCCCCACAAGGCTGTGTCCTCAGCCCCTTACTATACTCCTTATACACTTTGGCATGGCCAAACTCCCCTCCAACTCCATTTTTAAGTTTGTTGGTGACACCATTGTTGTGAATCAGAACTCAAACAATGATGAGGTGGAGTACAGGAAAGAGATAAAGAATCTGGTGAAATGGTGCGACAATAATCTCTCCCTCAATGTCAGTAAAATGAAGGAGATAGTCATCGTCTTCAAGAAACGTAGTGGAGAACATGCTCCAATACATCAATGGTGATGAAGTGGAAATGGTCGAGAGCTTCAATTTTCTGGGTGTTCAGATCACCAATAATCTGTTCTGGTCCCTCCACGCTATAGTTAAGAAAGCTCACCAACGCCTCTACTTTCAAGTTTATTTATTAGTGTCACAAGAAGGCTTACATGAACACTGCAATGAAGTTACCTTGAAAATCCCCTAGTCTCCACACTCCGGTGTCTGTTTGGGTACACTGAGGGAGAACTTAGGTGCCAATGCACCTAACCAGCACATCTTTCGGACTGTGGGAGGAAACCGGAGCACCCAGAGGAAACCCACGCAGACACGAGGAGAACGTGCAGACTCAGCATAGACAGTGACCCAAGGGAACCTTGGCCCCTGGCACTGTGAGGCAGCAGTGCTAACCAGTGTGCTATCGTACTGCCTTCTCAGAAGGCTAGGGAATTCAGATTGTCCACGGCTCTCACCAGTTACTACAGATGCACCATAGAAAGCAGCCTTTCTGGTTGCATCACAGCTTTGTATGGCTCCTGCTCTGACCAAGACTGTAAGAAACTACAAAGGGTTGTGAATGTAGCAAAGTCCTTCATGCAAACCAGCCTCCTGTCCACTGACTCCATCTGCACTTCCTGCTGCCTCAGGAAAGCAGCTAGCATAATCCAGGACCCCATGCACCCTCGATATGCTCTCTTCCACCTTTTGGGCGGCATGTTGGTAGAGTGGTTAGCACTGCTGCCTCTCACAGTGCCAGAGACTTGGGTTCAATTCCAGCCTTGGGTGACTGTGGAGTTTGCACGTTCTTCCCGTGTCTGCATGGTTTCCTTGGGTTGCTCCAGTTTCCTCCCACAGTCCAAAGATGTGCAGGTTAGATGGATTGGCCATGCTAAATTGTCCATTAGTGTCACAGGGACTAGCAGAATTAATATATGGGGATACGGGAATAGGCCTGGGTGGGATTATTGTCGGTGCAGGCTCGATGGGCCGAGTGGGCTCCTCCTGCACTGTAGGGATTCGATGATTCTTCTGTAGGGAGATAGAAGCCTGAAAACAGCTACCAACTGACTCAAGAACAGCTTATTCCCTACTGTCATTAGACTTTTGAATCGTCCTATCGCATATTAAGCTGATTTTTCTCTTCACTCTATCAGTAACTGCAACACTATATTCTGGACCCTATCCTTTCCTTCTCTCCTATGTACTCTATGAACGTTAGGTTTTGTCTGTATAGCGCGCAAGAAACAATACTTTTCATTGTATCCCAATACATGTGACAAATCAATTCAAAAATAATCTTGCTGGAATATGCTCCTGGTACTCACTTCAGGACCAGTATTAACTTTAACTGTTCTCTTCCTTTTTATATACTTATAAAAGCTCTTACAATCTGTTTTTGTATTACTGGCTGGTTTAGACAGGATAGATGCAAGGAGGATGTTCCCTGCATGGTAGGGGAGTCCAGAACCAGGGGTCACAGTCTGAGGATTCAGGGAAGACCACTTAGGATGGAGATGAGGAGACATTTCTTCACCTAAAGAGTGGTGAGCCTGTGGAATTCATTACCACACAAAGTAGTTGATGCCAAAACATTGAATGTATTCTAGAGGCGGCTGGATATAGCACTTGGGGCAAATGGGATCGAAGGTTATGGGGAGAAAGCAGGATTCGTCTATTGAGTTGGACGATCAGCCATGATCATAATAAATGGGGGAACAGATTCGAGGGGCCAAATGGCCTCCTCCTGCTCCGATCTTCTATGTTACTCTCATATTCTATGCCTTTCCATTTCACCAACTTTTTGGTTGCCCCTTGTTCTCTAAAACATTCATAATCCTCAGACTTGATGTTTTTTGCAATATTGTAAGCCCCTTCTTTTAATCTAATTCTATCCCTAACTTCCTGGGTGAGCCACGGGTGGGTCTTTCTGATTGAATTTTTGTTTTTCTATAGAATGTGTTTTTGTTGGACATTTTGAATTGTTTCTTTTAAATGCTTCGCACTGTTCATTTACCTCAATACCTTTTAGTCTACACAATTTACCGTAGCCAGTTCTACCCTCATACCAATGTAATTGGCTTTGCTTCAGTTTGAAATTCTTGTTTGTGATTGGAGTACGTCGAAACATAACATGGAATTCAATGGTATTGTGATCACTATTTTCCAGTGGATCTTTTACGACGACATTACGAATGAACCCTGCTTCATTGCAGAATACTAGATCTAAGATAGCTTCATCCCTTGTTGGTTACAAAATGTATTGGTCCAAGGACTATCATAAAACCTTCCCTCAAATTCGTCTTCTAGACCACTCTTGCCGATTTGATTGTTCCATTCTATATGAAGATTGCTTTTGTTGCGAGCTCCAATAATGTTTTGCTTCGTGCCCTGTCCAATGGTATAACTCCTGTTTAGGGGGTGTATAAAATGCTCTGATCAGTGTGTCCTGATTCTGGCTATTACTAATTTCCACCCATACTGATTCTACTTTATGATCTTCTGATGTTAAATCCCTTCTCTCTAAAGCCCAATAAAATCCTTTACTTTCATGGCAATATTCCATCCTCCTGTACAATTCTGCAATATTGTGTACCCTGGAGTATTTATTTCCCAACCGTTGTCACCTTGTGACCATGCCTCTGTTATTGTGATTTAGGACAAAATCATTTGCTTCTATTTGTGCTATGTTCATCTATCTCATTGCAGATGCTTCACATATTAAGGTGAAGGATTTCTAATTTCATTTTTTACTACCTTATTTGTTGAAGTACAACTCTCTGCCCCTCCCAGTCCAACTCTGCTTGTCTTTATCATCGTCATACTGGACATAGGGGCCATCGTCATACTGAACAGAACGGATTACTGCAAAGAAGTGTACCGACAACTCAACAACGAGGAACACTACAGACAGTTACCCACAGATCCGACCAAAGAACACACCCGTCAACTCAACACTCTGATCAAAACCTTTGATCTGGACCTTAAAAACACCCTCTGTGCTCTCATCCCACATACTCCACGCGTTGGAGATCTCTACTGCCTCCCAAAAATACACAAGGCAAACACACCCGGCCATCCCATCGTTTCAGGAAATGGAACCCTGTGCGAGAACCTCTCTGGCTATGTCGAGGGCATCTTGAAACCCATTGTACAAAGAACCCCCAGCTTTTGTCGCGACACTACGGACTTCCTACAGAATCTCAACACACATGGAGCAGTTGAACCAGGAGCACTCCTCGTCACAATGGATGTCTCGGCACTCTACACCAGCATCCCCCACGATGATGGCATTGCTGCAACGGCCTCAGTACTCAATGCCGTCAACTGCCAGTTTCCAGATACAATTTTACAACTCATCCGCTTCATCCTGGACCACACTATCTTCACCTTCAACAACCAGTTCTTCATCCAGACACACGGAACAGCCATGGGGACAAAATTCGCATCTCAATATGCCAACATCTTCATGCACAGGTTCGAACAAGACTTCTTCACCGCACAGGACCTTCAACCGATGCTATACACTAGATACATCGATGACATTTTCTTCCTTTGGAGTCATAGTGAGCAATCACTGAAACAACTATATGATGACATCAACAAGTTCCATCCCACCATCAGACTCACCATGGACTACTCTCCGGAATCGGTTGCATTCTTGGACACACGCATCTCCATTAAGGACGGTCACCTCAGCACCTCACTGTACTGCAAGCCCACGGATAACCTCATGATGCTCCACTTCTCCAGCTTCCACCCTAAACACGTAAAAGAAGCCATCCCCTACGGACAAGCCCTCCGAATACACAGGATCTGCTCGGATGAGGAGGATCGCAACAGACACCTCCAGACGTTGAAAGATGCCCTCATAAGAACAGGATATGGCGCTCGACTCATCAATCAACAGTTCCGACGCGCCACAGCGAAAAACCGCACCGACCTCCTCAGAAGACAAACACGGGACACGGTGGACAGAGTACCCTTCGTCGTCCAGTACTTCCCTGGAGCGGAGAAGCTACGGCATCTCCTCCGGAGCCTTCAACATGTCATTGATGAAGACGAACATCTCGCCAAGGCCATCCCCACACCCCCACTTCTTGCCTTCAAACAACCACGCAACCTCAAACAGACCATTGTCCGCAGCAAACTACCCAGCCCTCAGGAGAACAGTGACCACGACACCACGCAACCCTGCCACAGCAACCTCTGCAAGACGTGCCGGATCATCGACACGGATGCCATCATCTCACGTGAGAACACCGTCTACCAGGTACACAGTACCTACTCTTGCAACTCGGCCAACGCTGTCTACCTGATACGCTGCAGGAAAGGATGTCCCGAGGCATGGTACATTGGGGAAACCATGCAGACGCTACGACAACGGATGAATGAACACCGCTCGACAATCACCAGGCAAGACTGTTCTCTTCCTGTGGGGGAGCACTTCAGCAGTCATGGGCATTCAGCCTTGGATCTTCAGGTAAGCGTTCTCCAAGGCGGCCTTCACGACACACAACAGCGCAGAGTCGCTGAGCAGAAACTGATAGCCAAGTTCCGCACACATGAGGACGGCCTAAACCGGGATGTTGGATTTATGTCACATTATCAGTAACCCCCACAGCTTGCCTCCTGGGCTTGTAGAATCTCACTAGCTGTTCTGTCTGGAGACAATACACATCTCTTTAACCTGTGTTGAATGCTCCCTCCACCCACATTATCTGTACCTTTAAGACCTGGCTGGCTTTAGAGATTTGCATTCTAATTAGTATTCTGTAACTTGATTTCTGTGTCTGTGCACTGTTTGAGAGCAGATATCCACTCCATCTGACGAAGGAGCAGTGTTCCGAAAGCTTATGGTATTTGCTACCAAATAAACCTGTTGAACTTTAACCTGGTGTTGTGAGACTTCTTACTGTCTTTATCCACATTGCTGAACTCTGATGCTCAACCTTTTCTTCTCCCATCCCATTCCTCAAGAGATTAGTGAGCAAAATTAAAGCTCATGGTATTGGGGGTAACGTATTGACGTGGATAGAGAACTGATTGGCAGACAGGAAACAGACAGTGGGAATAAATGGGTCCTTTTCAGAGTGGCAGGCAGTGACTAGTGGACTACTGCAGTGTTCCGTGCTGGGACCCCAGCTATTCACTCTATTAATGCTTTGGACAAAGGAATAGAATGCAATACCTCCAAATTTGCAGATGACACTAAACTGGGTGGCAGTGTGTGTTGTGAAAAGGATGCTAAGAGGCTGCAGGGTGACTTGAACAGGCTGGCTGAGTGGGCAAATACTTGGCAAATGAAATATAATGTGGATAAATGTGAGATTATCCACTTTAGTGGCAAAAACAGGAAGGAAGATTATTATCTGAATAGGGGCAGTTTAGGAAAAGGGAAAGTGCAACGTGCCATGGTGGAACAGTTGCTGAAGGTTCACATGCAAGTACAGCAGGCAGTGAGGAAAGCTAATGGCATGCTGGCCTTCATAGCAAGAGGATGATGTCTTGCTGCAGTTTTACAGGGCCTTGGTGAGGCCACACCTTGAGTATTGTGTGCAGTTTTGGTCTCCTAGTCTGAGGAAGGATATTCTTGCTATTGAGGGAGTCCAGCGAGAGTTCGCCAGACTGATTCCCCGAATGGCAGGACTGACATGTGAAGAGAGACTGGATCGACTGGGCTTGTACTCACTGGAATTTAGAAGAATGAGGGGGGATCTCAAAGAAACGTATAAAATCCTGATGGGACTGGACAGGCCAGATGCGGGAAGAATGTTCCCAATGTTGGGAAAGTCTAGAACTAGGGGTCACAGTCTACGAATAAGGGGGTAAGCTATTCAGGACTGAGATGAGGAAGAACTTCTTCACTTAGATAGTTAGGAACAAGAGGGTTGTTAGGCAAAGAATCGGACCTCTCGGGGACAAAGAAGGGGAATTATGCTTAGGACCAAAGGAAGTAGGAGAGATCCTAAATGAATACTTTGCATCAGTATTCACAAAGGAGAGGGACATGTTGATTGGTAGTGTCTCAGAGAGATGTGTTGACCCGTTAGAAAAAATCTCAATTACAAGGGAGGAAATGTTTGGTTTTTTCGGAAACATTAAGACAGACAAATCCCCAGGGCCAGATGGCATCTATCCTAGACTCCTCAGGGAGGCACGAGATGAAATTGCTGAGCCTCTAACAGAAATCTTTGTCTCTTCACTGGACACAGGTGAGGTCCCAGAGGATTGGAGGATAGCAAATGTGGTCCCGTTATTTAAGAAGGGTAGCAAGGATAACCCGGGTAATTATAGGCGGTGAGCTTGACATCCGTGGTAGGGAAATTATTGGAGAAGGTTCTTAGAGATAGGATATATGCACATTTAGAAGTGAATAATCTCATTAGCAATGGACAGCATGGTTTTGTACGAGGGAGATCATGCCTCGCAAATAGGTTGAGTTTTTTGAGGAGGTGACAAAAACGATTGACGAGGAAAGGGCCGTGGATGTTGTCTATATGGATTTTAGTAAAGCGTTTGACAAGGTCCCTCATGGCAGGCTGGTGCAAAAGGTTAAATCTCACGGGATAAAAGGTGAGCTAGCTAGATGGGTGGAGAACTGGCTTAGCCATAGAAGACAGAGAGTAACAGTGGAGGGGTCTTTTTCCGGTTGGAGGTCTGTGACTAGTGGTGTTCCGCAGGGCTCTGTACTGGGACCTCTGCTGTTTGTGATATTTAGAAATGATTTGGAGGACGATGTAGCTGGTGTGATCAGTAAGTTTGCGGACGACACAAAGATTGCTGGAGTTGCGGATAGTGATGAACATTGTCAGAGAATACAGTAGGATATAGATAGGCTGGAACATTGGGCGGAGAAATGGCAGATGGAATTTAATCCAGATAAATGCAAAGTGATGCATTTCGGTAGATCTAATGTAAGGGGGAGCTATACAATAAATGGCAGAACCATCAGGAGTATAGACACACAGAGGGACCTGGGAGTACAAGTCCACAGATCCTTAAAGGTGGCAGCACAGGTGGAGAGGGTGGTCAAGAAGGCATATGGCATGCTTGCCTTTATTGGACGGGGCTTAAATATAAAAGTTGGCATATGATGTTGCGGCTGTATAGAACGATGGTTAGGCCACATTAGGAATACTGCGTCCAGTTCTGGTCGCCACACTACCAGAAGGATGTGGAGGCTTTGGAGAGAGTACAGAGAAGGTTTATCAGGATGTTGCCAGGTATGGAGGGTCTTAGCTATGAGGAGAGATTGGGTAAACTGGGGTTGTTCTCCCTGGAAAGACGGAGGATGAGGGGTGACCTAATTGAGGTGTATAAAATTATGAAGGGCATAGATAGGGTGAACAGTGGGAAGCTTTTTCCCAGGTCGGACGAACACAAGGGGTCACGGGGACAAGGTTCAACACAGATGTCAGGGGGACGTATTTTACACAGAGGGTGGTGGGGGCCTGGAATGCACTGCCAAGCAAGGGTGATTGAGGCGGACATGCTGGGATCGTTTAAGACTTATCTAGATAGCCACATGAACAGACTGGGAATAGAGGGATACAAACGAATGGTCTAGTTGGGCACATGAGCGGCGCAGGCTTGGAGGGCAGAAGGGCCTGTTCCTGTGCTGTATTGTTCTTTGTTCACCTGTGGAATTCTCTATCACAGAAAGCTGTAGTTCGTTAGATATGTTATGGAGCTGGTCGTGGCCCTGGTGGCTAAAGGGATCAAGGGGTATGGAGAGAAAGCGGGAGTGGGATACTGACAGTGCAAGATCAGCCATGATCATATTGAATCGTGGTGCAGGCTCGAAGGGTCTGTTTCTAATTTAAAGCTCTGTTCATAGACCTAGTTATACGATTGGTCAGAGCACTGGTTCCAGCCTGAGAGCTTAATTCAAGTGCAGCCAATCACAACACAATAGTTCACTCTTCCTTGAGTACTGGTGCCAGTGGCCTGTGAATCAGAACCCCTTCTTCCCACACCATTCTTTGAGTGTTTAATTCTTTAATCTATTTAACCCTATGCTAGTTGGCATGTAGCTCCGGTGACAATCCAGAAATTATTACCATTTGATGTTCTGCGTTTTAATTCGGACCCTAATTACTAACCCACCATACCTGGTTCTCAATATGTTGTTGGTTCCCACATGGACCACGGCAATTGGACCCTCCCCCTCCAAGTTCCTCTCCAGTCATGAGGAGATGTCCTTAACCGTGGCACTGGGTAGGTAATGTTTGGAGCTCCTGGCCGCAGCTCCAGAAAACAATACCTATTCCCCCTGACTGAAGATCAAGGGGCTCACCCTTTGCCGATCCCCAACCGTATCCTATCACTTTCTATTGAAGGAAACAAAAGATCCTGTATGGATTCTGTTTGAATTGCTGCATTAAATGCAGGTTGCTGAATTTTGTGAACAACTGCAATCTGACACCCACGCTTTCAATGTGGAAATTTGCCCTGTAACCTCTGGATATTTCTCTACAAGTCCTTTAGGATGACAGTGAATGAAAAGTGCTGTTTTACAAGAACTCTTTATTTATGTCTTCTAAAGTGCCAAGGACCTTGTACAATGTCTGCATTCACTTACTTAGTTAGACTAAGTTCTGGTCCCATGTGGAACAAAAGGCAGCAAGATTCTGCCACCAGTTCTGGTCCATCATAATCTCTTTTGCTCCAGCCCAGGCGCTGTCCCACTCTTGGAGGTCCTTCCCCCTTAAATGTACTTTGCCAGATCTTCTTTGACCAGCCCCGTCGCCATCTTCCATCTGATATTCTGTTGCCCAATACTATTTCTGGTACCGAGGCTAATGACACTTGTTTATGCACAGATGATTCAGCAATTTCAGGCAAGGAGCAGATGCACAGTTAAACTCAAATAAGGTTTCTCGCCAAGGTGCATTGCTCCATTGTTAGCTTTGAGAAAATAGCATCTCACTCTCTGGTACACTGTTGAAGTTAATTGAATGGCATATTTGTGCTTCGGGTACAAACTAAAGACGCGGATCATCAAATCTGGTCTATTCCAGTTGAAGTACGCTTAACATTTGTTTAGTATTAATTACAGCCTATCAGTTTCCTTGGAATTGGGAAATTAATTATTACAAGTTTGGAGTCCCAATGCTTGGGGCTTAATTGTCGGAGATTTTGAAAATATAAAATTTTACATTTATTTTTCCTTCCTGGCTCGAGTAAAACCTTTTTTCCCCTGTTTCTTTCTTTCTGCCTGATTCGACAGAGAAGTTACCAACCCTGATTTATATTTATTCACTGTCCTTGAACTGTCAGTTTCATAATTCTTCAGTCTTGTTGGTTAAGGAGATACACAGTTGTCTTTTCACTCAGGCCTCATATGCCTGGTTGCCCCTCGCTGCACTGCTTTCAATTCGCACTTGTCTCGCACAAAATTTATAAACCTGAAAGTTCAAGAGCAATTCCATCAAACAGCAGAGGAGGATAAATTAGGGAGGGATGCTGGCAGTGTGGTAATGTCACTGGGCTAGTAATCCAGAGGCCCAGGCTAACGCATTGGGGACATGGTACGAATCCCACCAAGGCATCTGGTGAAATTTAAATTCAATTAATAAAATCTGGAATTGAAAGCTAAATGTGAAGCTATGACTCTATCATCAATTGTCATAAAAAGTCATCGGGTTCACTAATGTCCTTCAAGGAAGGAAATCTGCTGCCCTTACCTAGTCTGACCTACTTTTGATTGATGTGGTTGACTCTTGAACTGTCCTCTGAAACGCAGTTCAAGGGCAATCAGGGATGGGCAAAAAATGCTGGCCTTAACAGTGACGCCCACGTCCCGTGAAAGAATAAATAAAAAATTGCCCTGACGACACATGACAGCGCAGAGTCGCTGAGCAGAAACTGATAGCCAAGTTCCGCACACATGAGGACGGCCTAAACCGGGATGTTGGATTTGTGTCACATTATCAGTAACCCCCACAGCTTTCCCCCTGATCTTGCAGAATCTCACTGGCTGTTCTGTCTGGAGACAATACACATCTCTTTAACCTGTGTTGAATGCTCTCTCCACCCACATTGTCTGTACCTTTAAGACCTGGCTGGCTGTAGAGATTTGCATTCTAATTAGTATTCTGTAACTTGATTTCTGTGTCTGTGCACTGTTGGAGAACAGATATCCACTCCATCTGACGAAGGAGCTGTGCTCCGAAAGCTTATGGTATTTGCTACCAAATAAACCTGTTGGACTTTAACCTGGTGTTGTGAGACTTCTTACTGTGCTTACCCCAGTCCAACGCCGGCATCTCCACAGCAAAATGTGGCCCAATTGGTTTCATATTGTGCAGCAACTCTTTGGTTTTGGAGATTAAAATATGTTTTAACAAACTGATTTGTACCATGTAATTTTTTTGTTCGTGATGAATTTTATTTGTATTGAGAGGTAACAGTGTGATATATTAACAGCTTCACAGCAAAGATGTAACTTTACAAAAGTTCTAACAAAGCTTTTTTTTAAAGAAAAAATTCAGTTTGAAATTTTAGAAATATTTATTAGGAACATAGGAACGAGGAGCGAGAGCAGGCAATTCAGTCCTTCAAGCCCGCTCCGCCATTCTTTATGATCATGGCAGATCTTCATCTCATCCTAACTCCACTTCCCTGTCTTTTCCCGGTTGCCCTTTATCCCGCTTTTGATCAAATATTTATCCATCTCTTTCTTGAATCCATTGATTGATTTTGCATCCACTGCACTCTGGGGCAGTGAGTTCCATAGATTCACAACCCTGTGTGAGAAGTACTCAGGGTGCGCTGAATTGTGGAGACATCCTTGTACTGCTGAAAAGTTAGCTAAGTGACAAAAGATGCCATATGTTTTCAGCTCCAGAATCAGAATATAATAATTTTGGCTTTTCCCCCAGTAATAAATAAGAACGAATCACAAAAGGTAATAAATGAGAACAGTGAGTGGGAATGAGTTCAAGAAAAACATTACCAAAGGTTTCTTACCGCTGTGTCATACCTCAAAGGAAACATTTTTGTACAGGAATAGGAAAGTAAAAATCAGCTTCCTAATTTAGTATCTCTTCTGACATTAAGCTGTACAGTTAGTTACTGAAAGTGAAGTGAAAAGGACTGATTAAAAGTTTCAGTATACTAAGATGTAAATTTAATGTAAAAGTGAAGTGATGTATCTTGGAGCGCTTAGCCTCAGTTCAGTGGTATTCTGTCACCTGTGTCAGTAGATTGTTGGTTCATGCCCCACTGTTGGACTTGAGCGCATTCCTTTATCGGAGCTGGTTCAAAATCCTGGAATTGCTTCCCTAACAGTACTGTAGCCATACCTAATCACACAAAATGCAGCAGTTTAAGGACTCACTATCGCCTTATCAATTAGGGATGCGGAAACAATTGCTGGCCTTGTTAGTGGCGCCCAAATCCCATCAATGGATAAAGAAAAAGTGTTAGCTCTTAGATGAAATGTTAAGCTAAGGTTTCTACTGCTCCTCAGGTGGATGCAAGATGCAAATGGATCCCGTGGTACTATTTGTAGAAAAGCATGTCGTGGCTAATCCCTCAACCCAACCGATATCACAAAACCGTTTATTGTTATTTTGGAGGAATGTTTGCAACATCATTACATTCTCATGTGCTCAATACCTTATTTCTGCAGCACCTAGTGTGCCAAGTTGAATATTCAGATTAATGAAGAAGCCCTTAGTCTAAGTGATCTTTTATTTAACCAAAAGGAATGATCCTTTCAACAAAGCAGGAAGCACTACTGTAAGATTTTCACTAGAGGCATTAGAAAAATGGTGTTGGAAGTACATAGTTTAGTTGACATAAATGGGAAGTGAAACATACTCATCTATAGTTTCTGCGGTCCATGTGCACTTGAGCAACAATTAAGTAAAAAATTTGCTTTGCATTCCCTTGCAGAACACATTTCAACATGTTGTCATCCACCAGCCAGGACTTCAATTAAAAGAGATTCCTCATCTTGGTTCCAAATTAAAGCAATCACTCAATTTTGATGCTTTATAAACTCATATGTTCATCGTTAAGGTCTACAGCCACATGTGTTCTAAAATTCTCTTGGAGGATGGCCCGTCTCATCTTTATTACCTCTGTACGGGAATCAGTGAACTGTTAACTCTTAGTTACAGATTCTGCGAGCGGAAAGTTTTCAGTGATAGAGTTACCATGAGTTCAGTTCCTAAGGTCTTTCCGTTGGGAGTTTCTGATTTCCTTATTAGTGCAATGGGAAGAAACTATTTTTGCTTTAGATATAAAATTCTTGCTGCACAACTGAACGTTTTGGCATTGTATACTTATTAGTGACTATGGAGGAGAAAAAAAGCACTCGGCGGGTATGATATTTCACTCCTGCATTTTGCAGATGATGGCGTTTACTACGTACTGGGAATGCATAATGGAGTTCGTTTTTCCAGTTATGATACGGTTGAACAATTTTAAATAGGTTTCTTCCCAGTAGGCTGTGATGCAGGTGCTGACTGTGTCAATTGTTGACACAACTCAAGTCTTTCTGCTTAATAGGGAGCGCAGTGTAGAACACCAGTATGCTGGCCTTTACAAATTAGATCCAGAAATAAAAATAACAGGAGGTTAAATGTTAGCTTACTGTTTTTTTTTGCTTTGGAGGGAAGCTGGTCGGGAAAAGATCTAATGGGAGCAAAATTCATTCCAAAAGCTCATGAGAAGATAGTTGAAGTATTAAATATGGTACCTAGATTATGTAAATATTTGTGCTTTAGCTACAAAAAAGTTGATATAAAAGTTCGGTATGTTTCAGTTGAGGTTTTTTAAATAAGCTCAACTTGTGAAAGTTGCTTATTTTATAGTGAAGCATATGTTCCTTAGGCGCTGGATCTTCCGGTAAGAAATAAGTTGATTAAAGAAGATGTTGATACAATATTGAGGAAAGATATTAGTACAGATGATGTGGAATCTGTATGGATCGAGTTAAGTTTATTTATTAGTGTCACAAATAGGCTTACATTCACAGTAACTTCATTGCAGTGTTAAACTCCCCTAGCCGCCACACTCCGGCGCCTGTTCGGGTACACTGAGGGAGAATTTAGCATGGCCAATGCACCTAACCAGCACGTTTTCAACCTCTGAGAGGAAACTGGAGCACCTGGAGGAAACCCATGCAGACACGGGGAGAACGTGCAGACTCCACACAGACAGTGACCCAAGCTGGGAATCGAACCCGTGTCCCTGGCACTGAGGCAGCAGTGCTAACCACTGTGCCACCGAGCTGCCCAAAAAATAACTAGGGGCAAAAACATTTTTGGGGGTGGTATACAGCCCACCAAGCTGTAGTGGTACTGTTGGGAATATCATTAGACAGGAGATGCATGTAATAAAGGAACATTTGTGATTATGGGTGATTTTAATCTGCATATAGATTGGGAGAGTCAAATTAGTCACAGTAGTAGAGGAGGAATTTCTGGAGCGTATGCGGGATAGTTTTCTGGACCAATATGTTGAGGAACCAACAGGGGAGCAGGCAATCTTGGACTGGGTATTGTGCAATGAGAAGGCATTAGTTGGCAATCTAGTTGTGAGAGAATCCTTGGGAAAGAGTGACCATAATATGATGGAATTCTTTATCAAGGTGGATAGTGATGTGGTTGATTCTGAGACCAGGATCCTGAATTTCAGTAAGGTAATTATACCATTATGATGGTATAAAGCATTAGTTGACTATGATGGTCTGGGAAAGACTGTAGACAGGTAATGGCAGGCATTGAAGGAACGAATAGGTGAACTCTAAATGTTGTTTATTCCTATTTGGCGGAAAAGTGGAAAGGGAACTGTGGCCAAACCATGGCTGACTGAGGAAATTAGAAATAGTACTAGATTCAAAGAAGAAGCACTCAAATTGGTGTGAAAAAGCAATAGATGTGAGGATTGGGTGCAGTTTAACATTCAGCAAAGGCAGACCAGGGGATTACTTAAGGAGGGGAACATATGGTATGAAAGTAAGCCAGCGGGGAGAATAAAAACTGACTGTAGAAGTTTCTATAGGTATATAAAGGGAAAAAGATTGACAAAAACGAATGTAGGCCCTTTCAGTCAGAAATGGGAGAATTCAGAATTCTCCCATTTCTGACTGACTGGAAAACAAAGAAATGGCTGAGGAACTAAATTTGTACTTTAGACCATAAGACATAGGAGCAGAATAAGGCCACTCGGCCCATCGAGTCCGCTCCACCATTCAATCGTGGCTGATATTTTTCTCATCCCCATTCTCCTGTCTCTTCCCCATAACCCCTGATCCCGTTATTAATCAAGAACCTATCTATCTCTGTCTTAAAGACACTCAATGACCCGGCCTCCACAGCCTTCTGTGGCAAAGAATTCCACAGATTCGCCACTCTGGCTGAAGAAATTCCTCCTCATCTCTGTTTTAAAGGATCGTCCTTTTAGCCTGAGGTTGTGCCCTTTGGTTCTAGTTTTTCCTACCAGTGGAAACATCCTCTCCACTTCCTCTCTATCCAGGCCTCGCAGTATCCTGTAAGTTTCAGATCTCCCCTCATCCTTCTAAACTCCAACGTATACAGACCTAGAGTCCTCAACCGTTCCTCATACGACAAGCTCTTTATTCCAGGGATCATTCTTGTGAACCTCCTCTGGACCCTTTCCAAGGCCAGCACATCCTTCCTTAGATATGGGGCCCAAAACTGCTCACAATACTCCAATACTCCCCTTTATCCCCACTCTCTGTCTCCTGCCAGTCAGCCAATCCTCTATCCATGCCAAAATCTTACCCTGAACACCATGGGCACTTTGTCAAAGGCCTTCTGGAAATCAAAATAAATTACGTCCACTGATTCTCCTTTATCTAAGTTCCTTGCTAACTCCTCAAAGAACTGTTTCTGTCTTCACAAAGGAAGACATAAATAATGTACTGGAAGTTCTGAGTAACACAAGTTTTGGTGAGGAGCTGAAAGAAATCAGTATGAGTAGAGAAATTGTTTTGGGGAAATTAATGGGATTGAATCGGGTAAATCTCCAGGTCCTGATAATTTTCATTCCAGAGTACTTAAGGAAGTGGTCCCAGAAATAGTAGATTGATTGGTGGTCATTTTCCAAATTTGTTTTGACTCTGGACTGGTTCCTACAGATTGGAGGGTAGCTAATGTAAGCCCGCTATTCAAAAAGGAAGGTAGAGAGAAAACAGGGAACTATAGCCCAGTGAGCCTATAGACCAGTGAGCCTAATGTCGGTAGCAGGGAAATTGCTAGAATCCATTATGGAGTATTTCATAGCACAGCATTTGGAAAGCGGTGGTATAATCAAAGTCAGCATGGATTTACAAAAGGGAAATCATGCTTGACAAATCTACTGGAAGTCTTTGAGGATGTAACTAGTAAAATCAACCAGGGAGATTCGGTGAAAATAGTTTGTTTAGACTTTCAGAAGGCTTTCAACAAGGTCTTGCATAGCAGATTACTGTGTAAAATTAAAGCTCACAGATTACTCTTCCCTGCAGGGGCAAGAGCGTGGGAGAGATGGCTGTGGCTGGTAGTGTACCAGTGATGGTGTATCCCTTTACAGGTCCAGCTTGGCCCTTCTCCAGTATCTCCTCTTGGACTCGTACTGATCTTGTAGCCAGTTTTCATGCGGATCCACTGTGGAATCGGCCGGTTCTGCTTCACCTTCTTAGCGAGGAATCGCTTCATCCTGAAGGTTTTGTGGGATGGCATGGCCGCATGTCCACTCCGGGATGAGGGATCGGCCGCAGACTGGCAGCGGAACCTCCCCCCCACCAACCAGAGGATGATCTGGGTCCCACCATCCCCACCCCCGACCAGAGGGTGATCTGGGTCCCACCACCCCCCCCACCTGAGGATGATCGTCAGAGAGCCGCTCTCTCTGCTTTCTGCTTTTTTCTTTCGCGCCCGGGCGCGCTCTGTCAGATTGTTTTTGAACTGCGCATGCTCAGTTCAGGGCTCCGATCAGTCCGCCAGCGCTAAGCCCCGCCCACAGTGCGAATCGGACTGGAGCCAGCAAAACACGTATGGCCGCGCTGGAAAGAGAATTCCAGGCGCGGATCTATTTGACGCCCAGTTTCGGCACTTAGACTCAAAATGATAAAATCAGGCCCATTGTGTTGTTTTTAATGAACACGATAAATAGCGTAGAACATGAGGCCTTTGAACCTGCTCTGCCATGATGATAGCTTCAATTCCACTTTCCCTCTATCCCTTCATTCCCTTAGAATCTAAAAGATTATTGAACTCTGCTGTGAATGTACTCTATGACTGTGCATTTACAGCTCTCTGGGGTGGTGAATTCCAAAGATTCACAACCCTTTGAGTGAAGAAATTTCTCCTCATCTTGTAAATAGTTGACCTCTATTATGAGAATGTGCTCCCTTGTTCTACACTCTCCTGCCAAAGGAAACATTTCTCTGCATATACATTGTCAAACCCTCTCAGAATGTTATGTTTCAGTGTGAACACCTCTCATATTTTGAAGTCCTGTGAGTATAGGCCCATTCTGCTCAATCTCCCCTCATAGCACAACCCTCTCATCTCAGGAATCAACACAGTGAACTTCTGTTGCATCCCCTCTCAGGCAGATGTATTTTTTCTTGGGTATGGAGTCCAAAACTGCATACAGTATTCAAGTGTGGTCTCCCAAAAGTCCAGTACAATTTCGGCAACAATTCCTTGTTCTTGAACTCGAATTCCTTTGCAGTGAAGACCTGCATACCGTTTGTCTTCCAAAATGCTTGGGTATCTATCTGCATGTTAACTTGTGTTTTGTGAGCTATGACATTCAAATCCCTCTGAACCCACATCTATTGAAAACAGCGCTCTAACGCAATGAAATATTTGAAAACCTTTCCAGTTTACTTGGAGATCGCTAGTGTAATTTCTATCTATTTTGCAATTTCCTTTAATTGTTTTGATCAGGCTCAGATGATGTGAAGGAATAATTCTAGAAAGCTTATGTGTTAGAGCTGTGATGCTGCTCTAAAACCCACTTTATTCAGTGCTTCCATTGACCATTCTTTGAGATAAACATAGAAAATAGGAGCAAGAAGAGGCCATTTGGCCCAGCAAAGTTGGGATAGCAGTTCTGAGCCGATGTATGAAATTGATAGGACCTTTCCGCAATTGATTTCTCTCTGTGACAAAAACTTGCTATATAGATTTGAGTGGCATTAATTATGTCTTTCTCTTTTATCCTGTTGTAGGTTATGTACAGAGCTTGATTAGGCGTGTTGTGAACAATGTAAACATTGTGGTAAACAATCTCATCTTGAAATATGTGGAGGATGATATTGTTCTCTCAGTCAACATTACGTCTGCAGAATGCTACACAGTAGATGAGTTTTGGGATCGAGCTTTCATGGATATCTTGGGTGAGTGAAGTTCTGCTTTTTCCAAGTGTGGGTCTGCAACATATATACAAAAATCATTTAATAAAGCAGCGTATTTGAGAATTAAATTCCTACCAGAAAATTGTGACATAGTTTTTTGTGTTCAGATGAACTCAGTGCACTCAAAAATTATCAGCAATCATTTCACATCAAATCTTCTTGCTTGGAATGAGTTCTTCATGCAGTCAGCAGTGTTTTGCCACCTTTGACATCATGTGTTCACCAGAAGACATGTTGCATTGAAAAACATAAGGCAGTCAATTATTTATGCAATCTGAATTTATTAAGTTTTTTTCATTTAGTCCAATGAATCATTCCATGATACATGCTTGAGAACATCACCAAATTCCCCTTTTAGTTCTTGATTCATTTCTTTAATTGTTGTCCTGGGAAGAAAACATGCAGGAAGCGAGACATGTCTCAGCATCCCCGGTGCCTCTCTTCCTCACCTACCATCCCCCAATCTCCTTTCAGCATTCCCTGCTGGTTTCTTTTCCCTCTGCCGCACCAACCCTCCCTCGTGTCTATCCTATACCACCCCCTCCACCCACTGACCTTCTGCCTCCTACTGCCAACTTTCTGGCCACCACCACTCTGGAAATGGGCCTCAGTACCTCTCCCAGACAGCAGCAGAGCAAGCCTTCATCATCACTTCCAGTTCCGGGTGGCCACGCAGGAATGAACTGCACAAGTTAAAGTTATGAAGACAAACAAATGAGCTTGTCAAAAACATGTGTGTTAAAACAGAATCTGCTTTTTCTAAAGTTAGCTTAGTTTTAGGATGTCTGAAGCTATAGAAATTCAGAAATGTGGAGAACCAGCTCTGTGATCATTTTTGCTGTCAGAATGCTTTAGTTATTTTGCTCAATTTTAAAAGCAATTGATGACAATAATGCGAGTTCCTCAATGTCACATGATAGGTGAATGATTGCTTTTGAGTGCAAATGATAGCAAATCACAGCTAAATGATTGCTTTTGAGAGTGATTGATGTCAAATGTGTAAGTGAATGTTGTTGAATGCAAATGATATCAAAATTTTATGGACTTTAATTTGTAAATAATAAAGAATTTTTTGATAGCATCTGTAACATCCTGCATTTATATAGCATCCTTAACATGTTATGAATACAAGGTTTTATAAGGTTATGTTTCAAACTGCATCCATAATTTAAAGTAAAGCAGAATATCCTTTGAAAGGATTTGGAGGAGTTTGTATAACAGGCTGTGTGGCTTGATTACCATGAGGACAATTCGAAAGGCTTGCTGAGGATGGTGTAAAGTTCTCACCCCAGAAAGGAAATACAAGAGCAGCTGATCAGACTTTCTGTATCCAGGGTTTCAGACTGAAAGAGAGGCATCCGACAGAGATAAAGGACTGCAGTTAGAGTGTGGTCTGCAGAAAGGGCAGTGTGTCCTCTGTTTTTTTTGTATTCTTACATGGGGCATAGGCATTGCTGGCTAGGCCACCATTTTTATTGCCCATCCATAATTGCCCTTGAGTAGGTGGTGGTGAGTCACTGCCTTGAACTGCTGCACTCTATCTGGCATGGGTACACCCACAGTGCTGTTTGGTGACTTGGGAACACCATCACCTGCAAGTTTCCCTCCAAGTCATACACCATCCTGACTTGGAAATATATCACCATTCCTTCGCTGTCACTGGGTCAAAATCCTGAAATTCCTTCCCAAACAGCACTGAGGGTGTACCTACTCAACATGGACTGTAATGGTTAGAGCAGGCAGCTCGTCACCACCTTCTCAAAGGCAAATAGGGACGGGCAATAAAAATGATGGATAGTCAGTGACCCCATATCCCGAGACAAAAAAATAATGAAAGGCAGAAAGCGGGAGAGGAAAACGGTCTTTGGTTAAAGACATGCATCCCATTGCAATGTAAAGAATTAGGAAGATTCATCCTGGCCTGGCCAGGAGGGAAAAGAAGTGCTGAAGTAGGCCTTACAACTTGTATTTAGTTTGGGACTACTTCAGAAAACATGAAGTTCTTTTTCACGGTACTCAATCTTGCGACTTGGTAAAACAGGGAGCAATTAAGCTGTTGGAAGCTGCAAGTGATGTACAGGTTCCTGTAAAAACTGCAAATATATGGAGAGCCGGCAGTGAAGCATAACTGTGATGTGGTGTGTGAGGTTTTTGATTGTGTTAAAAGTGTTATGGTTCAGGTCAGAAACTTCAAAGTGTTTTATGAAGCCTGCTTAAATCATAAGTTTTGCATTTTGAATTTGGCTAGGATAAGCATGAGATTTTTTCACTTCAGGTGTAATTCAAGTGACCCACTAGGGAGCTTTTATCAAACAAAGTTTCTTTAAGAATATAGTTAGCATGTATAGTAAGAAGATTAGCAAGAACTTTTGTCAATTACTATCAAGAAACAAAACAACCACTTTAATGTATAACCCTTAACCTATATAAATATATATATATCAGATGTTCCAATCCAAACCAATATCCAATAAACAAAACCGTTTAAACAGATTTATCACTGCACAGGCTAAAGCTCACATGATACTGGAATCAACCTGGGTTGAATGCTGATTTCAAGTCATCAGCTTCCCAAAACACCAAAAACATAGTTTCTTTACTGCAGCATGGCAATAAGCTGTTCTTTCAGCTAACTGGTAAAACTTTCAAAATAAAAACAAAAAAGAGACTTCTTTCAGCTATGTTTCTAACACTGCAGCCAAAACGAAACTAAAAACAACCCATGTCATCTGACCGGCACACAGTTTTTTTCCTCCTTCCAGCAATGACATCACTTAAGGCTGTGAGCATGCCTTTCTTAAAGGGACACTAACATCACAAAAGTTAAAAGGAGGATATTCTTTCTGTAGTTTAGAGCAGTAGCTGCATACTAAATACTATTTAATCATCATTGATATTAGTTTGTTTGTTACAGTAAAAGTTTTAAGATTTGAAATCTTGTGTGATCCTTTCAGTTGGTCACTGGGAATTCAATCTCTTGTTTAAGGTTGCCTGTCAAGGGGAACAAGGGAGTTACGTCTCTCAAAGGGTGCTGAATCTTTGGAATTCTTTACCTGAGGAAGCTGTGGAGGCCAAGTTCCTGAACATTTTCAAGACTGAGATCGATAGGTTTTTAACCAGCAGGGGAATGAAGGGTTATTGAGATGAGGCAGGAAAGTGGACTTTGAGTGTTAGATCAGTCATGATGCTATTAAATGGCAGAGCAGGCTCGAAGGGCTGAATGGCCTACTCCTGTTCCTATTTCTTATTGGCTAATGGATTGTAACATAGTTTTTAAAAATCCCCTCTAATGTGAATCACAGGAGTGTTATCAGACCCAATTTGACATCAAGAAAAAAGTTAAAAGATGCAACCCAAAGCTTGCTCAAAGAATTAGGTTTTAAGGAGTGTCTCTCAGGAGGCGGGAGAGGTAGAGAGGTGCAGCAGTTTAGAGAGGGAATTCCAGAGCTTAGAGTATAAGCAATATGTATCCAATGGCGGACCAGTTAAAATCAGGGATGTGCCTGAGGGCAGAATTGGATGAGTGCAAAAGATCTTTGAGGATTGTCACGTTGGAGTTGGATACAGAGATGGGGTGGGGGGAGGGGGCAGGGGGGGTGGGTGGAAAGGAACCAGGACGAGAATTTCAGAGTTGAGGCATTGCCAGACCAGGCCGTCTAAATCAGTGAGCATGGCGATTATGGGTAAACAACTCTGGTGTGAGCTAGAATAAAGACAATAGATTTTTGGGTGAGATCCAAGCTTATGTGGATGAGAAGCCTGCCAGGAAACATTGGATTACTTGAGGTAACAGAAGCTGGAACAACTGAGCTGAGTTGGGAGTAGATGTTATGGAGGTGGAAGTAGTAGGTCTTCGTGGTGGAACGGATATGTGGACAAAGCTCATCTTGCGATACAACATCCAGATTGGGAACAGTCTGCTTCAGATAGTTACTAGAGTCAGTGGCTAGGAAATGGAGAATGCCGTTTTGCGAGTGGGGTGGGTGAGGTGGTAAAATTCAGGCCATGGTATCTCTCAGCACTGGTGGAAGAAGGGTGGGGGATGGGTTACACATGCCTAACAGCCCTAGATGGAAGTGAGATTCTTCCAGTTCTGTTGAAAGGTCATCAATCTGAAATTTCAACTTGTTTCTCTTTTCACAGATGTTGCCAGACCCAGAGCATTTTCAGAACCTCTGTTGTTATTTCAGATTGTCAGCATCTGCAATATTTTGCTTTTGTGTTGAGGTTCTCCCATGTCTAGCAGTACTCTTTTTTTTTAGCTTCAAGGAGATCTGTGCATGGTGTTTTGAAGTTCGCTCTTGGGACTATATTACTGTATTTCTTTGCTTTACTGCTTTCTTTCTCATTTTCCTAACATTCCTCCCATTTTGTTCTGTTCTCTCTATCTGCCTCTCTTTTGATGACTTCCTCTACCTCCCCTTTTAACTGCTGCTTCACAGCTCCAGGGTTCCGGGTTCGATTCCCGGCTCGGGTCACTGTCTGTGTGGAGTTTGCACATTCTCCTCGTGTCTGCGTGGGTTTCCTCCGGGTGCTCCGGTTTCCTCCCACAGTCCAAAGATGTGCGGGTTAGGTTGATTGGCCAGGTTAAAAATTGCCCCTTAGAGTCCTGGGATGTGTAGGTTAGAGGGATTAGTGGGTAAATATGTGGGAGTAGGACCTGGGTGGGATTGTGGTCGGTGCAGACTCGATGGGCCGAATGGCCTCCTTCCGCACTGTAGGATTTCTATGAAACACCATACTTCGCTTGTGAAAAGTACCTGGGGAGAAAAATAAGGTGTCAATAAATTGCGGCAAAAGCTTAACATGTTCCTATAGAGTTTTCCCATTGTAAATGTTGACAGAATAGTTTCAAAGTGAAATCTTTCTGTTTTAAATAATTGCACCATGATGTTGTCTCCCATATATTTTCACAATAATTTCAATCTATTCCATGCTCTTCCATGTTTGTTCTTCGTTCTCTTCAGCTCCAGAATTGGTCTTGAGGAAGGTTATCAACTTTTCTGACTGCACTGTTTGTCTGGACAAGCGAAATGCAAGTGGAAAGATCGAATTTTATCAAGACCCGTTGCTCTACAAATGCTCCTTCTGCACCCGTTTGCACTTTACTTATGACAACCTCAATTCTAAAATTCCATCAATCATCAAGGTACGTATCCTAACATCTTTTTTATCCTTAGGACAAACATTTCTTCAGTAGGGTAGACTGATTCGCAACTGGGAAATAATTGCAGAATAGATTAAGTAGGCATTAATGAGTGAGCTGTCTAGTTTTGAAGTATCAATTTTATATTTTATTTATTAATTAGTGTCACAAGTAGGCTTACATTAACACTGCAATGAGGTTACTGTGAAAATTCCCTAGTCGCCACACTCCGGCACCTGTTTGGGTTCACTGGGGAAGAATTTAGCACGGCCAATACACCTAACCAGCACGTCTTTCAGACTGTGGGAGGAAACCAGAGCACCGGGAGGAAACCCACGCAGACACGGAGAGAACGCGCAGACTTCATACAGATAGTGACCCAAGCTGGGAATTGAGCCCAGGTCCCTGGCGTTGTGAGGCAGCAGTGCTAACCACTGTGCCACCATGTCCTTCATGGGAGTTCTTCAAAGAGGAGGACAAGCATCCGGTAGAGATAGCTGAGGGACTTCACTGGTGCATTCTGGGAGAAGTCAGCCAAGCAACATCTACTAAGTTTGATAAGGTCCCCCATGGTCGGCTTATGATGAAAGTAAGGAGGTGTGGGATAGAGGGAAATTTGGCCGATTGGATAGGTAACTGGCTATCTGATCGAAGACAGAGGGTGGTGGTGGATGGAAAATTTTCGGACTGGAGGCAGGTTGCTAGCGGAGTGCCGCAGGGATCGGTGCTTGGTCCTCTGCTCTTTGTGATTTTTATTAATGACTTAGAGGAGGGGGCTGAAGGGTGGATCAGTAAATTTGCTGATGACACCAAGATTGGTGGAGTAGTGGATGAGGTGGAGGGCTGTTGTAGGCTGCAAAGAGACATAGATAGGATGCAAAGCTGGGCTGAAAAATGGCAAATGGAGTTTAACCCTGATAAATGTGAGGTGATTCATTTTGGTAGGACAAATTTAAATGTGGATTACAGGGTCAAAGGTAGGGTTCTGAAGACTGTGGAGGAACAGAGAGATCTTGGGGTCCATATCCACAGATCTCTAAAGGTTGCCACTCAAGTGGATAGAGCTGTGAAGAAGGCATATAGTGTGTTAGCTTTTATTAACAGGGGGTTGGAGTTTAAGAGCCGTGGGGTTATGCTGCAACTGTACAGGACCTTGGTGAGACCGCATTTGGAATATTGCGTGCAGTTCTGGTCACCTCACTATAAGAAGGATGTGGAAGCGCTGGAAAGAGTGCAGAGGAGATTTACCAGGATGCTGCCTGGTTTGGAGTGTCGGTCTTATGAGGAAAGGTTGAGGGAGCTGGGGCTGTTCTCTCTGGAGCGGAGGAGATTGAGGGGAGACTTAATAGAGGTTTATAAAATGATGAAGGGGATAGATCGAGTGAACGTTCAAAGACTATTTCCTCGGGTGGATGGAGCTATTACAAGGGGGCATAACTATAGGGTTCATGGTGGGAGATATAGGAAGGATATCAGAGGTAGGTTCTTCACGCAGAGAGTGGTTGGGGTGTGGAATGGACTGCCTGCAGTGATAGTGGAGTCAGACACTTTAGGAACATTTAAGCGGTTATTGGATAGGCACATGGAGCACACCAGGATGGTAGGGAGTGGGATAGCTTGATCTTGGTTTCAGATGAAGGTCGGCACAACATTGTGGGCCGAAGGGCCTGTTCTGTGCTGTAATGTTCTATGTTCTATGTTCTAAGAAGTGGAAAGTGGAAGAACCTCTCCAGCCATAAATTTATCTTAAATTTTCAGAAATATGATTTTACAACATGCTGTTTACACTTTAAACAGAGCTGGATATAATCTTAGGTAAATAGATGTACAAAACTTGTTGCATTTACAAATCTTTTTAAAAATTAGGCTGTGTTTCTGGTGGAAGAAGGAGGTTTGCTGGGGGCTTGGGATTTTTCTCATGCTTGTTTGCTCAATAATTGAAGTTGGCAATTTTTTTAATTCGCTGGTCAAATTATTGGCAAATGCTTTGGTTTTTGGCAAAAGATTTTGATGTGTTATTGAGACCAGGGAGATTAAGACAGTTGTGTGTATACACAGTTTGTAACTTCAGTGTGCAGAGATCAACCTAATGTGAAGCATTAAAAGTGATCTGTTGTAAATGTGTAAATAAATGTACTTTGAGTGCAGTCTTGGATGGAATTCATAACCTTCTGAAATATATTTATTTCTTGGAAACTTGAGCTCATTTTATTTTCCTTTGATTCAAGCTGATTAGCAAAGGCTCCCAAGTTTTCATTTGAGTTCAAAGTTGCTGGCACAAATTGCGCAGGACAAACAGTTTACAGTGGAGCTATTTTCCCAGCTATGATTTTCTTTCTTAAATACTGTTTGATGCCTCCTTAACCAATCAAGCAGATATTAGGGAGTCCGTGATAGATTTATTTGTTCAATGTCCTTTTACTTGGTGCTGCATGTTGGTGGATCCAGTGTACCAGCAACAAGTATGCTCAACAATTCCCATCAACAAAAAAATGTTTATTTTGGTGGTTGAATGCTAAATATTAGTCAGGATACCATGAGAACTTCCTCCCCTCTTTGCACAGTGTGGCGGATCTTTTGCATCCTCCTGAATGTCTCATCTGAAAGACAGGCATTTCCAGCAATTCTATACTTTCTCAGTATAACATGACAGCCATAGGTTATGTTCTCAAAATCTGGAATGGAGTTTGAATCCACAACCTTCTGATGCAAGCTACGAGTGCTACTACTACTGAGTCAATGTGGTATAGCTGACTGTGGCTGAAACATTACATAAAATTAGAATGATCTTGTTAGTTGAAAACTTTACTTTAGCCAGTAGGTGCACATTTTCATGTGATTTACTTGTTCCGATATTGAAGACCTGGGAAAAAATAACTGGGGAACAGGCATGTCCTTTGCAAGTATGGTAAAGTAGTCAGTTCTTTGGAGACCAATCTTTTTCACGGAAAACTTCATTCTGGAGTCAAATGTGCAGAAGTGTTTGAAGTGGATGCTACAGATTGACTTGATATCAGAACATGCTTGCAACAGAAATCATTGACTTCAATCAGACGAATTAAAGAGTTAGGATGAAAATTCATGCTACTTGCTAAACAAATACAGGTTGTTTCAAACTCTTGGGTCATCCAAAAATTATGCTATTATCTGTTTGCTTGGTTGGATGGTACCTGAAATTTATCAAAAGAAGTTTTATATTTGACATGGAAGAGCTCAGATTTTATTGACCAACTATTGCATCAATGACCCAGAGTAATCTTCAAGCACACAATCGAGGCAACAATCATGTCAATAACTTTGAGACAAATCAGGGCATTTCAAAACTGTCCTTTCTAGTTCTTTTAACCTGGTGTTGTTAAAACTCTGACTTTCTAGTTCTTGGCAGTGTTTACGATATTCATCTTTACACATCACTTATCACCCTGACTAGTTGTGGAACCTAGTAATGAATTGGGAATATCCGTGAATGCTTCGGAAGGATCAACCTGATTAGAGTATTGTATAAATTCAGATTTTGAGGGAAGAATGCATTTAACTTGCCAGGGAATTTAACTGATATTGTTCATCAGAATTTCCCCTTCATAAAGTTATGTGATCTCCTGGTCCTGTGGGTGCAGATTTGGGAGGGGGAGGGATTGTGGGAAGGGTGGGGGAAGGGTTGGTTTTAGTGGTTATTAAAAAAGAGTAATATTTTTTCGGCTCCTCAGTGGATACAGTGTTCTCTAGATTTCAGAGTTCTGTTTTTCTGCCTGATGTGAAATCTCAAGAGACAAAATCTTGGTCTCACGCTCAAAGATCAAATACATCGTGCACAGATGTTCTAGCTATCAAAAAGGCCATTTAACTAAGTTATGTTTATGTAAGCCTGATTCAACTGTTTCATAAAGGGAAAACTTCATTTTTAAAGTTGCTAAATTTTCAATCTTGGAAATGATGCCACTGGCCAGAACATCTGCTTAAAATTGGTTGAAGAGATCCTGTTAGGATCTGCGGTTACCAGCTATTAACCTTGTGAAACAATCAATTCATGTGATCTCGGCCAGGAGTAATGAATGCAAGTTAAAGATCATTCAGCTTTTTCAAAATTTGGTTGCTCCTTAAGTTTATCACAGCATTGAGCTACAACCCTGAAGAACTAATCTCCCAACAAGCAAAGTGTTTCACAGATACTTGCATTGGAGGAACTTCGGGTTAATTCCTGGTTCTCTTCTGAGCAGATTGGACCTATTGGAATTTAGAAGAATGAAACATAACATTCTGAGTAAACTTGGTACGGTAGAAGCTGAGAGGCCTCTTTGTGGGGTGAATCTAGAACTCGGGGACACAGTTTTAAAATAATGACTGAATTAAGACTGAAATGAGGAGGAATTACATTCTGCACTCTCCCCTTGTCTTCTCTATGCTTTGTCTGTATAGCGCGCAAGAAACAATACTTTTCATTGTATACTAATACATGTGACAATAATAAATCAAATTGAATTTTCTCTCTCAAAAGGTTGTTTAAAACTGGTGGACTCTGCTGGTTAATTGTGTTGCGATGCATTCACACTAGTTAGTAGCTAGATTTGAACACATCCAAATTAATTTCACCGTTAGTTGCACAAAGTTGATATTTAATTTAGCAGTACTGGGTTGAATTGTACCAATTTCAGAATAGGAAGTGGAGTAGGCTACATCATTAAATATATTTCTTATCTACTTAATTGTGTTTGATATACATTGAAGGGATATTAACTATGAGAAAACAGTTCCGCATTTATTTTTTCATCTTTACACAAAATTCCACAACAGTGTCCAAATGCAACATCCTTCTATGTAACCTATGTAACACAGTAATGAAAAAGACACTCAAAATCAATCTCAAAACAAAAAATGTATATTTTCCAACAATTTCCATGAAGACAATATCTCTTCAGATTACTTGATTGGAATAGGTTTCCTTTGTAGCAGAAAGCTCACTAAGTGGAAATATACAAGTCAAATTACCACTTTTATAAATGATGATGTTCGGAATGGAGGATGTGAATAGTTGGAGAGGAATTCATTCTACACAATGAATTCTTGCAGGAGTGATCTGTGCAAAATAAAGTTGCCCATTACATTGGTAGTTCAGGTTCCTCCACATATAAGAAATTCTGTATGCACAGGAAAATGTATAAAATCAACTCTGCTTTGGGAAACTTGCTGCGCTTGTTCAATTATGTAGAAGCAGCGTTAGATTGATGGAGGTCTTCAGAAAATTTGAGGCCAATAAAATTGGTTTTGAAAGGGCAGCTACCAAATCCTAGACAAAAATGACTTTTTGTCACCATTGCGAAACAGCTTTTAGACACTTTTGGTAGCAAGGCTATGGACAGGATTTTCCTGTCCTTCCCACTGAGGTATCTTCTGGTCCTGCTGAAGTTGACCCTTATTGTGGGTCCCCCGGTTGTGGGACGGGCGAGCAACACAAAATGCCATAGACTTCAGTGGGACTGGAAGATCCTATTGGTGGCCAATAGCGAGCCACCTCTGCTGTGGGAAAACTTGCTGAGGGTGGGCTGGAAAATTCTGGCCTTTGTCTAAGTAGTTATGTATGTTGAGGAAATGAAATCCGATGGAGGGTAATTCTGCAATTTTCTCATACTCAATTAGCACCCCTCCTTCAATTGATAATTGTGGGTAGGATGTTTGAAGGATGAGCTGCCTTGCTGTAGAAATTTGCCTGTACTCCATCATATAATTTTTTTTTTTGTTTCTGTAAGTTTTGTTCCAGTGGATCAGGCTCAGTCTTCAAAAACAACTTGACTAAATTATGTTCTCCTTTCCTGTATCTTAAATTTGATATTAGTTAGTTGATTATGTGATTATGGCACAAGAAGTCTCAGGAATTCTTTCTGCTTAAGATTATTTGGTGGTCTTTTAATTAAGTAATATTTTATAAATGAACAAAGTCCATCAAAGCAAACACAGGCATTTACAAAGTTCCTGATTAAAAAATCTTTTTTCTTTTGCATTATCCTGTGTTCGCTCTTGAAATAGCCTGAGATCTTAGACAAGGCAGGTTAATGGTAAACAAATGTGTAAATGTGAATTTAGTGTGAGCAGAAGTTTGATATCCAGATCAAAGAATATCTCATGCCTGCAGCGATATTTCATCACTTTCTTCACGAGTGCAAGTGTCCAGTTAATTAATGATACCAATGAAACACATTCGACTAGCCTGGATATTTACTCTTCTCATTTGTCTGTGTAGAATTCTGCATGTATTTGTAAATGTTTTAAGTTATTTCCTGATAGCCAACTACTGTGACACAGCAGTTACCCAGAGACTGATGAGAAAGTACTTGCTGTCACATGGAATAGTTGAGGTGAATATTTAAGGATTCAAGGCTGCATTTAAGGAGAAGCTAGGTAAGTACACAAAGGGGGGAAAGGACTAGAAGGAGCTGCAGAAAAGATTAGATGAAGTAGGGAGGGTGATTCCTCGTGTGGAGCTTATCAGTTGTCATAGACCACTTGGACAGAGTGGCCTATTTCTTACTAAGTTCAATGTTACGCAAAGCTGCAGTCATGTACTTCAGATTCAACAATAATACCCTCTTCATTGCCCCATCGCCACACTGCATTTTTTCCTAGGTAGCGAACGTCTTTTGTATATTAGAAAGGATGCTGCAAACCAACATTTTAAGGAAACATTTAAAAAAAAGACCTAGTTTCCCGAGATCCGGTACAGATATTGTATATTGACACAGGTTTTTCTGATCCTTGGCTTACAGATTAGTTTGAACAATTTGATGCCTTTGGTGTAAAGAAAATCACATCACTTCCAACGGTGGCTGCAATTGTGTTTAAGGCTGTAGTTCATTATGGGATTCTGCACTGTTATAAACTGCTCAAGCTTCATTCTCGCAGTTGGACATCATCAGAACTGCTTGATTGAATTACTGCTTTGCAACATGTTGCCGGCTTTGAATTAACCTATATGTAACAGTTAATTCCAGTGGCATGTCAGCACATTAGTGCAATAAATCATTTTTTTGTCTCCATGTTGATATTGAAGAAATGTGTTTCCATAGTACCTTGGAACTGCCTGTTAAGCCTTGGGTCTTTCCTCTGCATATTTTTCACTGGTTCACTGTCTCAGAGCATTTAGAGGCGAGTCCTCCGTTTGACCCAGCACATGTGCCTTACTTGCTTGATTCTAGATAGCTTGTAGCAAGGTTGAAGTTCAAACAGAAGGTTTAACGGAATTTCAGCGATATGATGTACTCTTGTGATCTGGTCATATCCTCTTAAGTCAAGGAAGATCACAGTAGAACTATGCTTTATTGGATTGAATCTTGGATATAATTACCACCTATATATAAAACGTTAAATGGACAAGTGAATGGAAGCGAATGTAGGTTTCCAGTTATCATAAGCTGAATGAATATGGGATTTTTTCTCTGCATGCTAGAAACAGGCAAACCAGTTGCACAGAATTGCACTGTTGACTTGATGTATAATACCTGAATTTTAATCTGTTGGTAACACTTGGAACTCTGTCTTTCGCTCTGGCTTCCGCAAGATGTGTTAGTTTTTTCAGGGCAGGCTGAGACATAACTTAAAAAATAAGATTACACAAAGGTGTTACACGTGGAAGGTTTCAGAGGTGATTATATTTTAAACTACAACTCGATCCTAGACTGCCGAACGCACAGCCCACAATCAGTAAGGATGGGCAACAACACCTCCTCCATGATCACCCTCAACACCAGTGTCCCACAAGGCTGTGTCCTCGATTTTCAAGTTTGCTGATGACACCACCGTTGTGGGTCGGATCTCTAACAATGACGAGACAGAGTACAGGAAAGAGATAGAGAATCTGGTGAACTGGTGCGACGACAATAATCTCTCCCTCAATGTCAACAAAATGAAGGCGATAGTCATCGACCTCAGGAAGCGTAGTAGAGGACATTGCTCCTGTCTACATCAATGGGGACGAAGTAGAAATGGTCGAGAGCTTCAAGTTTTTAGATGTCCAGATCATCATCAAGCTGTCCTGGTCCCTCCATGCAGACGCGATAGTTAAGAAAGCCCACCGATGCCTCTACTTTCTCGGGCGACAAAGGAAATTTGGCATGTCCGCTACAACTCTCTCCAACCTCTGCAGATGCACCATAGAAAGCATTCTTTCTGGTTGTATCACAGCTTGGTATGGCTCCTGCTCTGCCCAAGACCTCCATAAACTACAAAGGGTAGTGAACGAAGCCCAGTCCATCATACAAACCAGTCTCCCATCCATTGACGCTGTCTACACTTCCCACTGCCTCAGAGCAGCCAGCATAATCAAAGACCCCACGCACCCTGGACATTCTCTCTTCCACCTTCTTCCATCAGGAGAAAGATACAAAAGCCTGAGGACATGTACCTACCGACTCAAAAACAGCTTCTTCTCTGCTGCCATCAGACTTTTGAATGGATCTACCTCACATTTAAGTTGATCTTTCTCTACACCCTAGCTATGACTGTAATACTACATTCTGCATTCTCTCCTTTCCTTTCCTATGTACTGTATGTTTTGTCTATTTAGCGCTCAAGAAACAATACTTTTCACTGTATACTAATACATGTGACAATAATAAATCAAATCAATAGCGAACCTGTTGAAAGCTGGGTGTTATTTTGACTGATGCTCTGTGGAGAGTGCGATGTGAAGTATAAATATGTCATCGGGTCTTTGGTGCTGTAAGATCTTTTCTATAGTTTAGTGTATTATTGCCTATTAAGTATTGTTTAATAAGGGTACTTCTAGTGCATTTGGTACAATCAAGTCTTAAAACATGAAATCTTGTATGTGATCATTTGAGTTGGTCACTGGGATGTCAGACTTCTTTAAAAGTTATCGGTTTCTATATGGATTGTGACAAAGGGAATTTAAATGTGTTTGGTTAAAAAGGTCAAAGCACCATCAGTCAGACATGTAACTTGTCAGATGCTTAACATTTATCATGAAAGGCGTGGCTCTTTCCTCCAGTTTTTGATCATGGACATTGTATGTATTTTGGAGCAAAACAAACAAGACAATTTGTTGTTTCCCCTGAAACCTGCCCTGCAAAAAAGCAATAAACCAATATCGTGGTACAGTGGTGTGGAGATAAAGTCCATATCTTAGAATCTCATGATAAGAAATATATTTGCAAGAACTTAAATACTAATCCCCTTTCAAATCAGCTGTCATCTTCCCGCTCTCAGAAAAAAAACATTCCTGGACTCTTCCCCATGTAAACTTCTGATCCAGCTCCACAATCCTTGAACATTTTGTGACAGATCTAACCCATGCCTATCTTTCTTGGAACTCCATGTTTTAATCCCTCTAATCAGGTTTCTGCCCATGTCGCAGCACCGAAATGGCTCTTGCTGGGCCAGCATTTATTGCCCATCCGTAATTGCCCTTGAATTGAGTGATTTGTTAGACCATTTCAGAAGGCATGTAAGAATCAACCACATCGCTGTCATATGTAGGCCCGAACAGGTAAGGACGGCAGATTTCCTTCCCTAAAGGACATTAGTGAACCAGATGGGTTTTTATGACAATCGACAATGGTTTCATGGTCATCAGTAGACTTTTAATTCTAGAATTTTTATTGAAATCAGATTTCACCATCTGCCGTGGTAGAATTCGAACCCAGGCCCCCAGAGGACTTCCCTGGGTCTCTGGATTATTAGTCCAGTGACAATACCACTACGCCACTGCCTCCCCAAGTGTCTTGGTTCTGAAACTTTGTCTACTTCAAACAAAACATGATTGGTAAAGCACCGGATCTCACCAACAACTTGGGTCATGCCGAGGATCTTAACGAGAGTTAGGAGGTTATGGCTAATGCCTCTGCAATTTCCACCCTTACTCCTTCAGTAACGTCAGACACATTTCATGTGGCCCTGATGTCTTATCAACATAGATACAGCCAGCCTTTGCGACCTTCTTTACCAGCTTTTGGCCTGTCCAGTATCTCAGTATCTCCTCATTTACTGTGACTTTGATAACGTCTTCTTCCTTGGTAAAGAGAGTTGCAAAGTGCTCATTTAATGCCTCAGCCATGTTCTCTGCCTTCATGTGTAAATTCCATTTTGTGTCTCTAACTGGTTCCACTCCTTTTACTATTTATATGTCAATAGAAAAGCTCTGAATTCCATTTTATGATAGCTGACAGCCTCTTTTCGTATTCTATCTTAGCTGCTTATTTCTTTTTTCTCTTCTCTCTTCCCCTATTTTATTAAATAGTTTTGGATTTCCCTTTAATTCAATTGTCTTCCATGCTTTTAATTGTGTCTCCTAACATAATTTCAAAATAAAGCAGAAATAATTCAATTTGTTTTTTAATTTTGCAGATTCAGGCTCTTGTTGAAAGTTTGAAGCTCTCCATCACAGACCAACAACTTCCTATGCTTATCCGTATTATTCAGCTTGGAATTGCACTTTACTATGGTGAAATTTGCTCTTACAAGGATACAGAAGTGGAAGAAACGAGTTCTACAGCAAAGGACACATCCATTATTCAAATGGGTAAGTAGAAACTATTTAGTTTAATGTTGGAATAAATTAGTCCACTTGATTGGCATCTCACTCATGGCTTAAACATTATCCTCCACTGCTAACGTATTGAGGTTCCAGCGTCCTGTCCACTGAAGGCACTGCAGCACCTCTCAGACCAGGAATCCCTGGCACCGAGAACAACAAGGGCATCAAGTGCATAAGAACACTATTATTTCCAAGTTCTCTAATTGTGTTGTATATCATCCTGACTTGGATCTATCGTGATGATATTGTGCCTTTTATAATATATGTACATCATGTTTCTTGTTCGGGGTATGTTCAGAATTCAGATCTGTTTTGCAGGGTGCTGATTTCCCCTAAACTGGTAGTTGGGAGCACAGGATGAAAGTACTCATTTTAGACCTGGAGTGTTTGAGTTGAGCTGAGCTAATGCATTTGTGTTTAGTTGGATCTCCCCTGGGAGTTTTAGTGTAGATTTCGCGTAAAGATTGACCCAGTTCTATCTTTCATCACCTGGCACTCTCTGGAGCGTAACACAAAGGGCTGTATAATGTAACCTTTCAGTGTTCCAAGCCTCTGGTACAAAGAATATAACATAAGGAATTGGAGCACAAATAGATTGTATGACCACTTGAGCTTGCAATATGATCATGGCTGATGAACCTCACTCCCTGACCAATCCCAATATCCCTTGGTTCTCTGAATGATGAAAAATCTATCTCCCAGGCTTGAGTATGCTCAATGTTGGAGCATTCACAACTTCTGTCGAGTGAAGTAATTTCTCCTCAACTCAGTCCTAAGTGATTGACCCCTTAACCTGAGTCTGCACCCCTGTTTCCAGATTTCACTTCTGGGGAAAGAGCCTCTCTGTCATCTCTCAAGCCCCTTCAAAACCGTATACGATTTTGATTGAGATTACCTCTCATTCTTCTAAAACTCCAATGAGTATAAACCCAGTTTATTCAGCCCTTCAATTTAGGCCCATCCTCTCATCCCAGGGCCCAATCTACTAAGCTTGGCAGTAGTCCCAGGCAAGCTATGGATATAGTGACCAAAACTGCACATAGTACTCCAGGTGTGTGGTCTTCCAATCCTTGTTCTTACACTCCAATCTGCTTGCAATAAAGGCCATTTTAAAATTTTTATTTGTTCATAGGATGCGGCGCTGCTGGCAAAGCCAGCATTTATTGCCCATTCCTAATTTCCCTTGAGAAGGTGGTGGTGAGCTGTTTCATTGAACCATTGCAGTCCATATGCTCTTTTTCATTCCTAATTGCTTGCTGTGCCTACACGCTAACTTTGTGTTTCTTGTACAAGTACACCCAAGCTTCTCAGGGCAATATTTCCAAATTTCATGTCTTTTTAAAAAAAAAATTTTGCTTTTCCATTCTTGTTAACAAAATGAATAACCTGACACTTCCCCACGTCATATGCCATCTGCACTTTGTTGTCCATTCATGTAAACTGTTTCTATTCTTTGCAATTTCTTTGGCTCTTCTCACAGCTTATTCCCACCTAGCAAATGTAAACAAACTTAATGCATATTCTCAATCTCTTTATCTAAGTCATTAATGTAGATTTTAATTGCGAGACCGCTTCACTGATCCAAAGAACAAAGAACAATACAGCAGAGGAACAGGCCCTTCGGCCCTCCAAGCCCACGCCGCTCCCTGGTCCAAACTAGACCATTCTTTTGTATCCCTCCATTCCCACTCCGTTCATGTAGCTGTCTAGATAAGTCTTAAACGTTCCCAGTGTGTCCGCCTCCACCACCTTGCCTGGCAGCGCATTCCAGGCCCCCACCACCCTCTGTGTAAAATATGTCCGTCTGATATCTGTGTTAAACCTCCCCCCCTTCACCTTGAACCTATGACCCCTCCTTGTGGCAGTGCACTAGTTACAGCATGCCAACTTGAAATAGCTCCATTTATCTCTATGCTCTGCTTCTTGTCCATTAACCTGTTTTCTATCCATGTTAGTATTTTGCCCCCAACTCCATCTTGTGTATTAATATTTTGTATGGCACCTTTGCAAATGCCTTTTGGAAATCCCAGTATACTATACCTACTTATATAAAAGCAAATTACTGCGGATGCTGGAATCAGAAACCAAAACAGACAATGCTGGAAAATCTCAGCAAGTCTGGCAGCATCTGTTGAGAGAGAACAGAGCTAACATTTTGAGTCTGGATGACTCTTTCTCAGAGTTAAATTACATCTATTTGTTCCCCTTAATGACCCTCCGAATTTAATCCACAAAAACCCTAATAAAACACTTTTCGTCAAACTATGTTGACTTTATCTGATCATGTGATCATTTTCTAACTCCATTCATAGAATCCCTACACTGCAGAAAGAGACCATTTGGTCTTTACCATCCCTCGAACAGAGTAACTTACCTAGGCCCTCTTCCCTATCCTATCCCGTAACCCTGCACATTTACTGTGGCTAATCCACCTAACCTGCACATCTTGCACAATAAGGGGCAGTTTAGCATGATGTGGAGATGCCGGCGTTGGACTGGGGTAAACACAGTAAGAGTTTTAACAACACCAGGTTAAAGTCCAACAGGTTTATTTGGTAGCAAATGCCATTAGCTTTCGGAGCGCTGCCCCTTCGTCAGATGGAGTGGACATCTGCTCACAAACAAGGCACACAGAGACACAAAATCAAGTTACAGAATACTGATTAGAATGCGAATCTTTACAGCGAATCAACTTGATTACAGCTTGATTAGTTGTAAAGATTCACATTTGAATCAGTATTCTGTAACTTGATTTTGTGTCTGTGTGTGCCTTGTTTGTGAGCAGATTTCCACTCCATCTGACGAAGGTGCAGGGCTCCGAAAGCTAATGGCATTTGCTACCAAATAAACCTGTTGGACTTTAACCTGGTGTTGTTAATACTCAATTTAGCATGGCCAGTCCAACTAACTTGCACATCTTGGGGGGACTCGGAGGAAACCCACACAGACAGGTGGAGAATGTGCAAACTCCACACAGTCAGCTAAGGTCGGAATTGAATCCAAGTATCTGGCGTTGTGAGGCAGCAATGTCAGCCACCCTACTGCCCATTGTTAAAGCTTCGTTAATAATTGATTCCAGCATTTCCGCCTTTGTGGCGAGATTTTATCAGTTGGGTTATTATTGGAATCAAATGTTATTGGAGTCTAATGCAGACCGATTTTGTGCACCCCCTTACTTTTGTCAGTTCGCTTGCATGAGATGGGAAATGGGTCACGGTGCAGGGGTTTATGAGGATAGAGGATGAGAGATGCATTTCTTGAAAATTAGAGGGGAAAGTTGTGCAATTGAACATACCTTCTTGCAACTTGACGACAACTTTACTTGAAATTGTAGTAACACAATTCAAGTCCCAGAGTAAGATGTCACATTACAAATCTCCAAACCAAAAAATGGTGGCAATTCCGATTCTGAAAGTGTGGTATTTATATTTGCTTTATAAAAATTACTTTAATTGTGTCATTAATTAGCCACAAGTGCTGCACAACTGAATCTCATTTTACTTGTGCTCAAGATACTTCTACAAACGTGGCCAGGTTGATTGGCCATGCTAAATTGACCCTAAAGTCAGGGGGATTAATCAGCAGGGTAAATATGTGAGATTACGGAAATAGGGCCTGGGTGGGATTGTGGTCGGTGCAGACTCGATGGGCCGAATGGCCTCCTTCTGCACTGTAGGGATTCTATGAAATAAGAACATAAGAAATAGGAGCAGGAGTAGGCCATCTAGCCCCTCAAGCCTGCCCCGCCATTCAATAAGATCATGGCTGATCTGAAGTGGATCAGTTCCATTTACCCGCCTGATCCCTATAACCCCTAATTCCCTTACCGATCAGGAATCCATCTATCCGTGATTTAAACATATTCAACGAGGTAGCCTCCACCACTTCAGTGGGCAGAGAATTCCAGAGATTCACCACCCTCTGAGAGAAGAAGTTCCTCCTCAACTCTGTCCTAAACCGACCCCCCTTTATTTTGAGGCTGTGCCTTCTAGTTCTAGTTTCCTTTCTAAGTGGAAAGAATCTCTCCATCTCTACCCTATCCAGCCCCTTCATTATCTTATATGCCTCTATAAGATCACTCCTCAGCCTTCTAAATTCCAACGAATACAAACCCAATCTGCTCAGTCTCTCCTCATAATCAATACCCCTCATCTCTGGTATCAACCTGCTGAACCTTCTCTGCACTCCCTCCAAGGCCAATATATCCTTCCGCAAATAAGGGGACCAATACTGCACATAGTATTCCAGCTGCGGCCTCACCAATGCCCTGTACAGATGCAGCAAGACATCTCTGCTTTTATATTCTATCCCCCTTGCGATATAGGCCAACATCCCATTTGCCGCCTTGATCACCTGTTGCACCTGTAGACTGGGTTTTTGCATCTCATGCACAAGGACCCCCAGGTCCCTCTGCACAGCAGCATGTTGTAATTTCTTTCCATTTAGATAATAATCCAATTTGCTATTATTTCTTCCAAAGTGAATAACCTCGCATTTGTTAACGTTATACTCCATCTGCCAGATCCTCGCCCACTCACTCAGCCTGTCCAAATCTCTCTGCAGACCTTCTACACCCTCCACACGATTCACTTTTCCACTTCTCTTTGTGTCGTCTGCAAACTTTGTTACCCTACACTCAGTCCCATCCTCCAGATCATCTATATAAATGGTAAATAGTTGAGGCCCCAGTACCGATCCCTGCGGCACGTCACTAGTTACCATCCGCCAACCAGAAAAGCACCCATTTATTCCGACTCTCTGCTTCCTGTCGGATAGCCAATCCCCAATATTTTTACTTGCCTGGAGTGTAATCTAAGATTCCATTAATGTTGACGGGAACTAGTTGTAAAAGAATGAGTAAATAATGCTCCAGATAACTGAGCGTTCTATTCCAGGTGTTTTTTTTAATGTGTTTTATTTTCTCAGTGAGGAAATAAAATTATGACTGTTTTCTTTTAGCTTGCAGTGCAGTTTCCTGTAATGACACAGTAGTGTGTGTCTCTGTAGCCTTACAATAATTATTCAGGGATGGTGATGATGATGCTGGTGATAAATTAAGAACAAATCTGAACCAAGTGCTTGTTTGAAGTGGGTGATGAAATTTGTTGGTATATAGATAGACATTTGTTCAATGCTGTTAATGTGGATTGTACACAGTTAACTTGCCTGAAGATATGATGTTTAACGCAGCTTTTAAATAATAATGGTATTTTATTTGACTCAAGAAACAGTTTGCAGCCCAAAGGCTGAATTGCAGTGTGACTTGCATGGAAAAAATGTGCAAACATGTAACAATCATGTAGTAACAAAAATAGACAAACTAATTGAGCAGTTAACAGGAGAGTGGCGGCAGGATGTTAAAGGAAGGGTAATGTTGAATTAAAATAAAATTACAGACCAGTGCATTATTCCTACATGACGGGCACATTTCTCAGAGAGCAGAGAACAATACAGAAAAGTAACAGGCCCTTCGGTTCACCAAGCCTACATCAATTCCTAATACTTATTTAGATCCACGACTTACCAACCATACGGTTTCTATCCCTCTGTTTGCCTCCCGTTTGTGTCTACCCAGAAAGGCCTTGAGAGTTGCTAATGTGCCTGCTTCTACCACCTCTGCTGGCAGTGCATCCCAGGCACCCACCACCCTCTGTGTGAAAAACTTTCCCCGCACATCTCCCCTAAACCTACTCCCTCTCACCTTGAACCTGTGTCCTCTTGTAGTTGACCTTTGCACTCTGGGGGGGAAAAAGCCCCTGACTATTCACCTTATCTATGTCTCTCATTTGAGTGCTTTAATTGAGGGCCTGAACTATGTATGAAATAGGACAACATTGATACCTTTCAGTTCTGTACCTTATGAGTTTAAAAAAAATCTTTTCCAGTATTCATGCTTTTGAAAAAATGCATAGGAACATGAGTAGGGCATTCAGCCCCTGGAGCTGCTCTGCCATTCAGTCAGATCAAGGCTTGTCAGAGACCTAATTTCATTTACCTGCTCTTGTCTTGTACCCTTTAATACCTTTGGTTCACAGTAATAAAAATACAAATGTTACTGTTTCACTTTATTGATTTTTCTTTATACCTGATGTAGTAATGATAGTGTAGACAGCGATGGCTCAGTGGTTGCACTGTCATCTCCACAGCAGAAGACTGTAAGTGCAAGTCCCTCTCCAGGGATTTGAGTACAAAAGCAAGTAGGGCTGAAACTCCGTGCAGCACTCCCTCAGTTCTGCACCCATCCGTTTTGCCATCTTTCAGTTATGAGGTTCAACAAAGTACACATCTGCTCTCTCAGATATCCTGTGGCACTATTTATAGAAGGGTAGGTAAATGCTTCCTGGTGCCTACCCAATATTTATCTCTCAACCAATATCACTGAAATAGATTGGGGGTCGGTCAGCTCAGTTGGCTGGATGGCTGGTTTGTGTGTAGAGCGAAATGTGGATTCATTTCCTGTATCGGCTGAGGTTATTTATGAAGGTCCCACCTTCTCAACCTTGTTTGAGGTGTGGTGATCCTCAGGTTAAATGACCACCACTCAGCTCTCTCCCTCGAAGGGGAGAACAACCTATTTGACTTGATTTATTATTGTCACGTGTATTAGCAAACAGTGAAAAGTATGGTTTCTTACGCGCTATACAGACAAAGCATACCGTTCATAGAGAAGGAAACGAGAGAGTGCAGAATATAGTGTTACAGTCGTAACTAGGGTATAGAGAAAGATCAACTTAATGCGAGGTAGGGCCATTCGAAAGTCTGACAGCAGCAAGGAAGAAGCTGTTCTTGAATCGGTTGGTACGTGACCTCAGACTTTTGTATCTTTTCCCTGATGGAAGAAATTGGAAGCGAGAATGTCCGGGGTGCGTGGGGTGCTTAATTATGCTGGCTGCTTTGCCGAGGCAGTGTGAAGTGTAGACAGAGTCAATGGATGGTCATCTGAGACTATGGCAACTTTACCTTTCGATTACCTGACCATTATCACATGTAGGACTTTGGCAAATTGACTGCCATATTTCCTACATTATAATAGTGACCACATTCCAAAACACAATACCTGCACTTTGTCCGTAAAGCCTTCTGGCCTGTCCTGAGGTGGTGAGAGGTGCGGTGTAAAAAGTGCTCTCTTTCCTCTCTGAGCCACGTCAGTTTAAGAAAGGGAAAGTACTTTTTAGAAAAAAAAATAGAAGCTCCAGGCTAGAATTTGGGAATACTTACAATTTCAAAGCTTCAGTTATTTTAATCTCTCTCAGCCTTGAGGTGTTGATTTTTGTAGAATTCTTATCCGATGACTTCACTGGGATGTAAAGCCCGATCAGCATGGGATGTGGTGCTGAAGCACAAGTTCCAGAAAGTCATGGTAATTTATGGAGAGGAATACTGCGCCGTATGATCTGTAGGAACTGCTAGAAACCCAAGCAATTAGTGTTGGCTGGCATGAATAGCATTCTTCATTCAGTGCCAGATGTGCAGTTTGTTGTCATGCTGCTGCTATGTGGAACCATGCAAATGAATTAGTAGTCTATCAGAAAAATATACAAGTTGGATTAGCTGCTTGGAACAGAAATATCAAATTACCGATATAAATGTGTGGCTTGTGGAATTCAGGTTTTCAGCACTTGATAAGAAGCGGATAGTTGAAAATATGTTGGCGCCTTTGAAAAAATTAAGATTAACAGTAGCGTACAGTTGTATACTACTGTTAATCTTTTTTTCATAGGCTGCAGCATATTTTGATTTTACAAAGCAAGAATTTGAAACATATTTTAGAGAAGAGCATTCCTCTATGTTTTTCTTAATCCTCTTCAATCTTCCCTTTGGTTAGCTTTCTGTCTTCACACACAATTGGAAGGGGGTCTGGCTGAGGCACAGCCTTTATCCATTATTTGTATCCGATGGAATGTGCTGATACAGCCACTGTATGTTAAGGTTGCGATGTTAAGCTGTCGTCAAAACTTTATTTCACTTTTATCTCCTTGACTTAGGAATTTTCCCATTTGTCCTAAGTTAGCTCCATCTCCTGTGTTATAAACCATTTAATACTTGTTATGTTGAAGTGGGAGAATGATAGCAACTACTTATTCCTGTTCTGTATTGGCGCCAGTGTGCGAATGAATACAGAGGTACCCCTATTGCAGCAGAAAATGGTACTTGGGTCCTTTGTTGTCCAAGTAACTCCCATGTCTAAAGCTGCTTGACAACATACGCCTAGGCTTCTCACGCAACTATGGAGTACTTCCTTCATATCTCCCTGAAAAAAGCACTGTCTGAATGAAGCATGGCCCAGCTACCCAAATAAACTTCTATATATTAATAAAGGAAATCATTGTGAAATTTGAGTATATTTTGTAAAACTTCAAAACTAAACCTGTGCTAAAATGTATGAATTGCTTTGCGTAATAGATGAGACATTTGGATTATAAATGGTTAAAGATAAATATTCCAGGGGAAAATAACAGCAACGTATATAACTATAACACAAGGAAGCATACCAAGGCACTTCAAAGGAGTGCTGTAAACATAGTGTGATACCGAGCCACTGAGATCGAAGATGAGCCGAATAAGGAATATTGGAAGAATAAATCGAAGGGAGTGGTGTAAGAAAGCACTCTAAATAAGGTTAATACAAATGTTCCTCAGAGAATCTCAGCATAGAGTCTTTTGCAGTACAGAAGGAGGCCATTTGCCCGTTGAACCCACTCAGAGAAATCCATTCAGTCCTGTTCCCTGCTCTACCCCTATAACTCTACAGGGTTCAGCATAACTTCCTTGCTTTTGTACTCAATACCTTTATTTAGGAAGCTTATTAGAGCATCTTGCAGCAAAAACTCACTCCTATATAATTGGTTGTAGTTTTGCTGAGTTTTTATTCATTCATGGGATGTGGGTGATGCTGGCTAGGCTAGCTTTTATTGCAACCAAAAGAGAAAATGCTGGAAAATCTCAGAGGGTCTGGCAGCATCTGTAAGGAGAGAAAAGAGCTGACGTTTTGAATCCAGATGACCCTTTGTCAAAGCTCACAACCCTCATTTCCTTTGAGAAAGTGGTGGTGAGCCGCCGCCTTGTACCGCTGCAGTCCATGTGGTGCAAGTACACTCATAGTAGTTAGGGAGGGAGTTCCAAGATATTGACTCAGCGACAGTGAAGAAACGATATATTCCAAGTCAGGATGGGATATGGCTTGGAGGGGAAAGTGAGCAACTTCATGTTTTGCACTTGTGGCAGAAAAGCATCTTGAGGGATTTTACAGAGCTGAGTGAAGAGAAACAAAGCATACGTTGAGCCAGAGAAGAGATTAGGAGATGGGCCTTAAAGGAAGGGATAATGATGGTGAGGCAAACTGAAGGTTCAGCTGCCATATGTTTGATGAATCTTTAGTTTATGGCATTGGTGGTGTGTACTGGGAGCCAATGCACGTGAACAAGGATAGTGGTGATGGCTGAGTAAGATTGGGTGAATGATTGGATACGGGCAGCAGAGTTTTGGATGAGCTGAAGATTAGATAGTGGTGGGATATCATGAGAAATATGCCCGTGTACACTCCATTAATGTAGTGAACTTGTAAATCAATGTTCCTGTCAGATATTTTCAACCTAAGTGCGACGAGCAACTAGTGTAATATTTTGTAGCTTTTGAGCAGCTCACCTTTCTTTGGTATTAAATTTTGTATGCAATCTAAAGCACAATATCTGTTGCTTTTAATACTGTATTTCAAGCTGAGTTGTTGGAGAGCCGTCACTGGAACCTGTCTGAGAACACAATGCACAAATATTTTTGTCCTGTGTTTTGTTGTGAAAGCAGCTTTTACTATGTGTAACTTGTAAATTGCCTGAACAGAGAATCCCTCTTTCTGATTCCAAACATTTTCTTGTATGTCTGGACTTAATTCAAGGCTTTGTATTCTGCAGTATTATAATTTCAGATGGCTGCATGACCACAAATATTACCTGCCCAATATTTTGCAGTCATTAAATTTGCAGGTTTCACTAAAGACCTTGTACCAAGAATATCAACTTTTACTGGCAAAAATGATGGTTTTGGTTATGGAAGTGTGCTAACGTGTAGCATATTGCACAAGATCAAATGGTATTATTGTCGCTGGTTAAAATATTCCAACAAGTGCTGCAATATTAAAGGAAAATGGACATTATCCAACAGTTAAGAACTATTATTTTGTTTGTCTGTTCCCCAGATCTTTTGTTCAGAGGTGTTGTTTTAAATTCAGCACCAATAGATCAGTCAAAGTTTTCTTGCTAAAGGCTATTAAGGATCACAAGTACAAAGAGTTCTGGCAAGCTTCATCCAAATCTCTGTGGATGTTAGGTAATAGCATAAAGTTCCCCAAATTTACCAGTAATCAAGTGGTGTTATTTGAGTTCATAAGGTCAGTGTAAAGCATTGCTCATATATCTTGTGCATTTCTAAAAATTTTTTTAAAAATTAGATGTGTTGTTGCAGCAGGGAATGAAGCACTAACCCTTAGTTTTATCTGACTTCATTTTGTACTCTTTATTGAACACATAGATTCAAAGTGGAATAGGGCTGGGTGGGATTGTGGTCAGTATGGACTTGATGGGCTGAATGGCCTCCTTCTGCACTGTAGGGTTTCTATGAAAGTTGGCTTGTTCCATGCTTGTTGAGATCTGTGATGTGGAGATGCCGGCATTGGATTGGAGTAGGCACAGTAAAGGTGGCCTTCACAACACACGACAACGCAGAATCGCCGAGCAAAAACTGATAGCCAAGTTCCACACGCATGAGGACGGCCTCAACTGGAATCTTGGGTTCATGTCACACTACCTATAACTCCCACGACTTGCCTGGGCTTGCAAAATCTCACTAACTGTCCTGGCTTGAGACAATTTACATCTCTTTAATCTGTGCTTAACCCTCTCTCCACTCGTATTATCTGTACCTGTAAAGACCTGATTACCTGTTAAAACTCGTATTCCAACCATTATCTTGTAAATTGAGTCTGTGCCTATATGTCCCCTGTTTGTGAACCCAGCTCTTCACTTACCTGATGAAGGAGCACCGCTCTGAAAGTTTGTGCTACCAAATAAACCTGTTGGACTTTAACCTGGTGTTGTGAGACTTCTTGTTGAGAGCTAGTAAGTAACTCTTATCTGGGTTTCAGCCATGGATTTAAGTTATTCAGAGCCCTGGAAGAGCATTGTAATAAGGATACTGGAGAGGATGAGGGCACCACATGGAGATGCCGGCAATGGACTGGGGTAAACACAGTAAGAAGTCTAACAACACCAGGTTAAAGTCCAACAGGTTTATTTGGTAGCAAAAGGCTTTTGCTACCAAATAAACCTGTTGGACTTTAACCTGGTGTTGTTAGACTTCTTACTGAGGGCACCACAGCAGATGTGGGGGTGTGGGGGATGGACAGACAAATTTTTAAAATGAATCTTTGGGATGTGGACCTTATGGGCATGGCAAGTATTTATTACCTATCTCTCCCAGAGAAGATGGTGGTGGGCATTGCTTTTGATACAACTGCTGGAACACTTCAAGGGCTGTTTGAGTCAATTGAACTGGTGTGGAAATAGAGTATTAGTCAGCTGAATTAGTGTGGGAATAGAGGAAGTTTCAGGCAAGTCTAGGTAAGGACTTTGGTGAACCAGGTGTGTTTTTAATGACAGTTCCACAACTTTGTGATCACTCTACTTTTTTTGCCAGGTTTCTTAAGTTCTCAAACTGACATGATGTGATTTGAGCTTTTGCTTTGCGGATTTTTATTCCAGGCGTCCAGATTGCTGGTTGAGTAACATAAGCACACTATCGTATATTTAATGGAAATGGAAATAGGCAGCCTTTGCGATGGTGAACATCTGGGATCAGAGGCTCAGCTGGGAGTTGAGTAGGTCAGAGATGTTGCTCGTGAGATTATCTTCAGACAGGGTCTATGGAGTGGAATTGAATTAATGATAAGGGCATGGACTTTGTGTTGAGCACTGAAGGCAATGACTTTTGTCTCCCCAATGAGGAAATTTTGTCTCTTTGGTCTTGGTCAGATAAATGTCAAACAAGCATCGAAGGAGATGACCAAGGTTAGGTGAGGTTTGGTTGGCTTTCATCAGCTTACATGTGGAGTTGCCCCATGTCTGCAGATGATGTCACCAGTGGATGAGGTAGCTCCTTGAAGGATGTAGGTGACCATACACGGACAAATAGAGAAGCCTCTTGCTTGTATCAATTGGGTTATAACCATAGTTAAGCTCGGCCTTTTGGCTAAGATCAAACGTCGTATTGACATGCTGTGCTTGGTTGAAGTCATTAGATTACATTTTAGCTTCATTTGAAGCAATTTTTAAAAGCGGCATCTCGGCCTTTTGGCTCAGATGCAAATGAGATCAAGCCTTGGAGGAGGAGCTATGCGTACTCCAATCAGCTTGGATCATGTAGATCAAACCCAAGACAGGAGGTGAGAGCCCTGTCTTGTCAGCTTGGATCGGGAATGTCTCAACTTGTTGAGACTCTGAATTGGACTTGATTTGATTGAATTGGAATAAAAACAAAAGAAAAAGAGTGAAACCAAGTGAGGGCACTTCAAGTGAACTGGACAATGGGGAAGGATAATATGGTTACTGTGACAAAGGCTGTAGAATGGATGAGGCGAAATTACACATAGTGGTCAGATAATGCTGGTTGTGGCGTTGTTTAGGAATGTTTCAGTGCAGTGACAAGAATTGAAACTTCATTGAAGAGATTAAGAGAGTTGTAAGGCAGGTGGGTGTGGATTTTGAAGCTGATGCCATGTTCCAAGATATTTGAAGGGGAAATAGAGGCAGAGATAGAGCCACAGTTTTTAAGGTGGACATTGTGGGTGAAATGAGCTCGGACAGCAAATGAGGTATTTTCGTTAGAGTTTTCCATCTGTTGTGTCCCTCCTGACTCTCTGCAAGAACAACTTGGCTAATCTTGTTCTTCTGCGCTTTCCTTGTAGCCCTGCACATTTTACCTTTTCAGCTGCATATCCAATTTCCTTTTGAAAGCCATGATTGAACCTGCCTCCGCCATGTTCTTCAGATCCTAAGCACTCGCTGCTCAAAAACGTTTTTCCAAATATCACCGTTGGCTCTTTTGTCAATCACTTTAACTCTGCTTACTCTAGTTCTTGACTGTTCTGTCAGTGTGAACAGTTTCTCTCCATGTACTCTGTCTAGACGTCTTGTGATTTTGAACACCTCTATCAAATCTTTTAACCTTCTCTAAGGGGAATAGTCCCAGTTACTCCAATCTGTCCACATGACTGAAGTCTCTATCTTGGAACCATCCTCAGAAATCTTTTCTTCACCTTCTCTAAAGCCTTCATGTCCTTCCTAAAGTGCGCTGCCCAGCATTGGACACACTACTTTGATTGAGGTCAGACCAGTGCTTTGTAAACGCTCATCATAAAGTCCATGTTTTTATGCTCTATACTTTGTTAATGAAGTTTAATAGGCAAAAGGTTAAACAGATTGGAGAATGAATCGCACAGCTTAAAGAGTGATGTGTGAAGGGGGAGATTTGATTCACAGCGTATTGGCGTCAGTACTTGGGGAAGAATGAGCTATTCCATTGGGATGGGCTGTACTTATATTGGGCTGGAACCAGTATCCTGGCCAGTCATATAATGAGGGCTGTGGACAGGGCTTTAGACAAACAGGCGGGGAGGGTTGGGGTGAACAAAGAGAGATGGAGGCATCAGTAAAGTATAGTTATATGGGTAAAGATAAGCAGACTGGGACAAGAAGGGACAACGAGTTTAACAAAAAGTGTGTATGTGCGAATAAGGAAAACAAAGTTTCAAAAATATGAAATCGAAGGTTCTTTATCTGAATGTATGAAGCATCTGCAATAAGATCGATGAATTAGTGGCACAAATAGAGGTAAATGATTTGGATCTGATTTCCATTACAGAAACATGATTATAACATTATTATGGTTGTGAAATAAATATTCCAGGGTGCACAATATTTTGAAAGATAAACATAATGGCAAAGAGGTGGGGTATTCTTTATAATGAAGGATGCTTCAGGACATTAGTGAGAAAGCATCTGAAGATCATGGAATCCATATGAGTCGAAATTAGGAATAGCAAAAGTCAGAAAACACCGGTGGGAGTAGTTAACAGGCCCCTGACATTAGTTATTCAGTTGGAGAGAGCATTCAGGAAAAAATTATTGGAGCTTGTAACAAAGGAAGATAATTGTGGGGGACTTGAATTTTCAAATAGACTGGGACAGTCAAATTGGCAATAAAGTTATGTAGCATTGTATGAAACACATGTTGGAAGTCCATATACACTGCATCAACTCTCTAAATAAATACAATCAGATGAATTAAAACCATTTACCTTTCTCAAATCCATGCTGGTTCTCCTTTACTAATGATGTGGAGATGCCGGCGTTGGACTGGGGTAAACACAGTAAGAAGTCTAACAACACCAGGTTAAAGTCCAACAGGTTTATTTGGTAGCAAAAGCCACTAGCTTTCGGAACAGGCTGTTCCTTCGTCAGCTGGGTGGGAGTTCTGGTGGGAGTTCTCCTTTACTAATGCATACTTATCCAAGTGACTTAATTTCGTTATGGATTTTCATTTTTTAAAGGCTTTTAAAACTTTGGCTTGATGGACAAGGGTGAAGCAGGAGAGGCAGTGAATGGATGGTCATAAACTCATGAGCTACTTTTCCTTGTGAGGGGTGAAGTTGGAAGGGCAGGGATTTAAGAAGGATCTTAATAGTGAAGAAAAGTAGCTAGGCATTACCTTGACTGTTGATTGTGGCAGAGTAGGATAAGACATGACGGCACTCATGATGCAGCTTGATCTGAACTCCACTTAGCTTAAAGAAAAGCACTCAGAATTTCGAACATATTTGTCAGATCTTTTAACCTTCTCTGCTGATAAGTGATAAAAGTACCTGATAAAAGTAAAAAGTGAAGTTTACAAGTTACAAGTAAGACTTAATTAACATTGCAATGAAGTTACCGTGAAATTCCCCTATTTGACACATTCCGGCGCCTGTTCGGGTCAATGCACCTAACCAGTAAATCTTTGGACTGTGGGAGGAAACCGGAGCACCCGGAGGAAACCCACACAGACACAGGGGGAACTTGCAAACTCCACACAGATAGTGACCTAAGCTAGGATTCGAACCCAGGTCCCTGGCGCTGTGGGGCAGCAGTGCTAACCACTGTGCCACCATGCTTTTGTGCTCAATCTGTTGCCTCGATATTTTTCCTAAAGTAAGATGCTCATGTTCTAATTATCATTTATCCAGCTATTTGTGCAGGTTTAGAATGATTTTTTTAACTTCTGTACTGTGAGTCTCTATTTCTAACACCCTAATTTCCACATCATTTTGAAGCTTTTTCAACTTGTCCTGCATTTTTAGAGATTTATATATTTAACTGAAAATGGGGAGAAGGAGCATTGGTTTAGATTAGAACATTAGATCTCTTATGACATTACCCCAGCAGCTTCTGTTTTTAAACTGCTTACAGGTGTTCTCAAATCCTTACATGGAAGTAACATCATTTTAAGTGTTTGTCTTTTCTGTACTTGTTTGGCTGTGGTGACTTGGGCTATAACTCACCAGTTTTGATCTGGAAAGAGGTGAAAGGCTGCGCAATTTTGGGCAGTCTCGATAATTTTTCCATGCTGAAAAAGATTTGTTCCTGGCTTGGAGTATTATGCTGCAGACTTAGCCCAAGGTGGCCAAAAAATATATTGTTGCTGTTGTATGTCCATGTCAAATTTTGTATGCAATTGAAGGAACACAAGCAGTGGAGAGTATCAGGGTTTCTGAAATGATGTATAATCGTTTACCTTGTGGTACATTATTGCCAAGGTTGAAAAGTTGTGTGCATTTTAACATTATTGTAATTAAACCATTGCTGTAAAAAAAAAGACAGGTTCAAAATACGAGAAGCTCACTTTAACATATGAAGAGCAGGCTTGGGTAATTGATTTAAGGATTTGGTACAAACAGCTGTTAGGTTTGTAGGATGAACATTGAAATCTGGTGTAAGCATTAACAATATCTATGAAGCTGCTCTGGCCAGAATCTTGTTGACAATTGACAACATCTCTCCAGCGCTATGGAATATATTATCTGTAATTCAGATGCTGTCCAGATACATTTTATCATACTTAATGTGAAGAATCCGTTCCATAAGCAAAGACAAGTATGCCATGACATCAACATATATCCTTGTCTGTCCAAAGTAATCTGGTAAGTAATATGCCCTGGGAGAACAGTAAGAAATAAGAGCAACAGTAAGAAATAAGAGCAGCAGTAAGCCACACAGCCCATGAACCTGCTCTGCTATTCAGCAAGATTGTGACTGATTTTATTAACTCCAGTTTCCTACCTTATCCCTATAGTGCTTGATATGCTATGAAACAATTCAGGGGTAGTGATTTCCATAAGGCAATCTGAATGCCCAACCTTATGCCATCTTAGCAACTTCAAACTCATACCTTTTAAAATATATTTATAGTCTTTCCCCATAGCTCTGCAAACTTTTCCTTTTCAAATATTTTAGTCAGTTCTCTTTTGAAAGATGTTAAATCTGCTTCCGGCCCCTATTTTAGACAGTTTTCCAGATTATAACAACTTGTATCTCTATCTCTCCTTTGGCTCCATTGACGGCAAAGTCATCAGCCTCACACTGTTAATTTTCTGAAGTTTTCCACCTGGCTACCTCATTTTAAAGATCTGCTCAAAATCTACATCTTAAAATGAGGATGATCTTAATTCTTCTGTTAGTGCTCTGCATCCATATTTTGCCTCTTTTTGATTCATTCCTGGGATGTGAACTTACTGCCTATCCTTAATTGCCCTTGAGAAAGGCATCTCTCTGAGACACTGTTTACCTTAAAGATGCCAAATAAATGCAAGATGATGAATGGTAGAGGTTTGTCGAGCTTGTATAGTAGTTTAAAAACTTAGTGATTTTAGACATAATGCAGTGGAGTGAATCGCGAGCAAAATGAAGTACTTACCATCCTAATTTGGAAAATTTAAGTGTCTGTGGGAGTAACTTGAATTCTGACTGCAGCTATGACAAAAATAAGTAGAAATTGGAACAAAGCAAACCTTGTCTCAGGCATAAGCTGAAAACATAAAGGGAGAGAAAAGATGGCTCATTTGTAAGCTGAGGTAATTCTATTAAGCAGCAATCCAAGAGATAAAATTAAACTTGAATGCAGACTGTGTTAGATAAGGAAAGTTGACTATTTATCATACCCATAAAGCTATTTAACTTAAACAGCTGCATGGGTGAAAAGTTTAGAATCAAACTTTTCTGTGTTCATCAGTACGTCTGTTAGGTAGCTAGAAAGATGAATAATTTTCACAGAACGTAAACATGACTAACTTCTGCTTGCCAACTAAAGTTTGCACTCTGGGTCACTCGAAGAGGCAGAGGTGGTGTTCCTTAAAATTTGCACATCGGTGACTGACTTAACCAAGTGATCAGTCAAGGTGAGTAAAACCATTTAGGCTGAATAAGCAGCGATCTATCCACTGTTGCTTTTGTCTGAGTAAAATTAAATTAGTTCTGACAGCTCCTATCTTTTCTGGGCTTTTGACCCTGACTTGAACAGCCACAGCTGCTAATATATATTTAACTACTATAACACATCTCTTCAAAAGGAGATGACTTGCTGCAGGGCTTGATGAATGGTAACAAAAATGAAGGTCAATGTTTTTTAACATAGGGTTCACATTGATCCTTGAACAGTGCCCCATTATGTATACTTATAAATCAGTTTACGTTCTTGACCAGTGACACACAGATTTATACATATGTAGTGCAAATATATAAATAAAAAACATGTAATGACCCAGAGAAATTCTATGCATTCTGATCAGTGAAGAAACTTTCCTAGTATTAATGTTGACTCTATAGGCGAACATAATTAATCAGCTACAACCAAATAGTTACTATCCACTACCTTTACTTCAACCAATTAGGGAGGCAGAATAATTAGACTGTGAACTTTGTCATGATGACAGCCAATTAGTTCTCTTCCACTGAAAAAGATGCAGTTGAGAACCTTGCAATTCCCATTGTTCAGGATTTTGATCCAGCCATCACGAGCTTCCAATCAACTTGAGTTAATGTTTCAGGTATAGATCCTTTGACAAAAGCTATTTATTTCAAAAAAGAGAGCACTGTATTAGGAACTGATAGAAGGAAATGAATAGCTGGAGGCTTTTAATACACTTCTGATAGGCCTAAGTTGTTTTTGTTTCCTTGGCCTACATTGTGGAAGTACTGTTAATGTATACATTTTAGAAGAGATTTTTTTTTTGAAACACATGTAAGCATCAGTGGCAATGCCGACATTTATTGCCCATCCCTAGTTGTTCTGAGAAGATAGTGATAGACCTTCTTAAATAAAAGCAGTCAATGTGGCAAAATTGATTTGTGCTGTTCTTTGTAGTGAGAATCTTGCTCTCAGCTGCTTCTGAGGGCAGTCAAAAATCAACCAAGTTGCTGGAGGACTGGATTCAAACACTCAATCAGATTGAGCAAAGTCTGCAGGTTACCTTCCCTAAAGAACAGTTCAGCATCATCGTGACACACTGTTATGACCAATTTTTAATTCATTTAAAAATTAAATTCAAATTCTTAGGCTGCCATGATTTGAAATCGTGTTTGGTTAGTTATTAGGGCAGTTCCTCGTCCAATCACATTGCTGTTTGCATTGCAATACAGTTGTATGATGGAATGTTTTTTCTATGAAATATGTGCTAATTAAATAGAAAAATTTATTGGGATCTTTTAAACTGTGACAGATGAAGTGTTGGACATTGACCCATCTGTATGCCTTGTCATGCAGTCGTCGAGGTCAGGGCAGCATGGACAAATTGGGCCGAATGGCCTGTTTCCATGATGTAAGCCTCTGACTCTATGAGATTGGATTTTTTCCTCTTTGCTCCTGCTTTCCCTTTAACTACTTCGGAGTGGGGAGAGCTCTTTGGTTCTGCACTCCCTCTACATTCAGGAGCTGCAGCAGCATAGCGCTGAATTAAGTCTGAGATGCTGTCATTTGCTTTCTTGGTTGCTGCTGTGTGTGGCATATTTCACTCTTTTATTAAAAACAAATTCCTTTAATTCCTTGCATCATTATGGAAAAGAAAGGCTTCCAATTATGAAATATTTTGTGTGCAGTAACTTAGTTCGTTTGCAGTTTTCTACTTGTCGCACATGCGACCAATATTCCAGTCAGACCTTGGCGGTCATTTTGCGATTTGTTAAAAGAATCATAGAATTCCTACAGTGCAGAAGGAGGCCATTCGGCCCATTGAGTCTGCACCGACAACAATCCCACTCGGGTCCTCTCACCCCAAGTGTTTATCCTGACTAAGGCTAAAGTTATGAAGTAGGACAGGAGAAACCTGGGATGTTGAGCCATGAAATAAGTTATTTTACTGAGTTTATGCGTTAGGAAAATGGAAACAGTAAAACTGGAAAATTACAAAGAGAAGGTCAAAGGACATGGATACAAACTACTAAAGGCATATATAGACTGAGGCGTTAGTAAATTTACTATACAAGAAATGATCAGTGGACAGAATACATTTCCTGAATGAAGAGTGAAGGCAAAAACCCTAGATTTTGTTTTTATGAAGAAACTCATAGATTTTTCTGCGCAATTCCACAAATATTTTGCAATCTTCAAAGCTTGCAGTTGAATCATTTGTCTAACATTCAGCAAAAACCTGGCTCACCCAAAAACGAGGCTTTTTAAAAATAAATTGCCATCAACATTTTCATATGATTGTAACAAGTTACCAAGTTTGGTTAACTAAACAGAATAGATCGCGAACAAACTTAAATTGCGATCTCAGTTGGATCTCCATTAACAGTTTTCCATTACCCTTCAATTCTTCTTCCAAATACTCTATTTTGTCTGGCAGATGGAACGCATCCTCTTACTCCCATTTCTCCTCCTCTCCCCCCCCCCCCCCCCCCCCCCCATTTTCTAGCTTTAAGACCAGCTGTTGAACACAGCTCTCTTCTTTCCTAGTTTCTTTACAAAACAAACTTTAGTAGAATCCTGATTACTATTTCAAAGACACATGAAATTAACTGCTTCCAATCATGCGTCTAAAAAAATGGAACCAAAGATCGCTTCAGCTAATGAGCACTAAAAGAAATATATTAGCACGAGGAACCATTTTTACAATGAAAACTCTCAAGAATTTCCGAAACATTCCATCGGAAGAAAATATAAAATTGCAGTTGTTGTGCTTTCTGATGCCTCCAATGACGGTTCTCATTTGCCTCATTCTTCACAAGAAGAATTATGAAATGAACAAATATGCCATTTCTGTTAATAATAAGCCTGCGGAAATGCACATTTCAGTTTTAACTTCAACATTTGGGGCGGCACGATGTAACGGTGGTTAGCATTGCTGCCTCACAGTATCGGGGACGCAGGTTTGATTCCGGTCTTAGGTTACTGTGTGGAGCTTGCATGTTCTCCCTGTGTCGGTGTAGGTTTCCTCCGGGTGCTCCGGTTTCCTCCCACAGTCCAAAGATCTGTGGGTTAGCTTGATTGGCCATGCTAAATTGCCCCTTAGTGCCAGGGGATTAGCAGTCTAAATATGTCGGGTTACAGGCATAGGGCCTGGCTAGGATTGTTGTCGTTCAGGCTCAATGGGCTGGGTCCTGGAGATTGATCTTCAATTCCTGGAGACTCCAGGCCAATCCTACCAGGATCAACCTTGAGGTTTTTCTCAATGCTGCCTTCAGTAGTCCAATGCCCCCCTTCTGCTCCAGTGATGGGAACTGAATGCAGTACTTGAGGTGCGGCCTGACCAGAGCACTTAAACTTTATTTACTGACTTGAATTCCACAGTTTACTCTACAGCTTTCTGGATTGTGTCTCTGCATTGACTGTATTGAGCACTGACTTGTTTCATTTGACTTCACCCTGAGCTTTTTCAACTGGATTGATTGAATACCAATGTCTTTTCTAGACCCCCGCCCCATATACTCTACTTCACATTTCTCTGCATTGAATTATCTCCCACTTTTCTATCTACTTACATAATCTATTCAACTAATCTTGTAATTTCATGGTCACCTTTTTCAAATTACTCCTGCAGGTTGGTATCATCTGCAAACTGCTGTTCTTGCTAAAGGAAAACTGCTCTCTTGAGATTTTTTTTAGCTGCTGCAATGGTGGCATAGTGGTTATCATGATGTGGAGATGCCGGCGTTGGACTGGGGTAAACACAGTAAGAAGTTTAACAACACCAGGTTAAAGTCCAACAGGTTTATTTGGTAGCAAAAGCAACACAAGCTTTCGGAGCTCTTAGCCCCTTCTTCAGGTGAGTGGGAATTCTGTTCACAAACTGTTTGTGAACAGAATTCCCACTCACCTGAAGAAGGGGCTAAGAGCTCCGAAAGCTTGTGTGGCTTTTGCTACCAAATAAACCTGTTGGACTTTAACCTGGTGGTGTTAAACTTCTTACTGGCATAGTGGTTACACAGTGCCTCCCAGCGCCAGGGACCCGGGGTCGATTTCCGGCTTGGGTCGATTTCCGGCTTGGGTCACTGTCTGTGCACATTCTTTCCACGTCTGTGTAGGTTTCCTCTGGGTGCTCCGGTTTCCTCCCACAGTCTGAAAGATGTGCTGGTTAGGTGCGTTGGCCATGCTAAATTCTCCCTCAATGTACCTGAACAGGCACCGGAGTGTGGCGACAAGGGGATTTTCACAGTAACTTCATTGTAGTCTTAATGTAAGCCTAAATTAATATTGGCAACAATATTGTACTCCCAGTGTGCCTATCAATGCCAGTGTTAATTCCAAATATTGCTGGTTAGTTAAATTGGTAAAAGCAACTAAGAGTTAATCATTTGAATGTCATTGCAGTGACATGAATACGTGATTTTATCACAACTTAACCTCAGTGTAGTCTTATGGCCTTCATTGTATGGCCTTGTCAAGCGCGCTAATGTGTTTTTGGCTTCTACACTTTCAGATTTACTTCGTTGTGCAATCATAAGTTAATGGAGTACTAATTCTAAACACTGCAGGTACTTCCTAAGTTACTGAGAAAGCAGATGTGTAAGTTCCTTTTAGCAGGTTTGATTTCAGTGAAAACAATAAGCAAAATATTTTGCAGGTCTTAAATTGTCTTTGTTTCAAGGTGGTCACATGGAATGTCAGAGGGCTCAATCATCCTGTTAAGTGGTGAAAAATTATAGCTTTTATAAAGATGGAAAAGCTCCAAATTGCTTTCTTGCGTTTGAGCAATTTTGTGCTACTGTAATGTAAGTTTGTTTTGGAGATCCAAAGGTTTCTGCTGACTGCACTCTTTCCACAACTTTAGTGCATACTAATGACTTTGGACATAACAATCTGGACACTTCATTATTCATCCTATCTAATTTTTCTTCCATTAACCTTCCCAATGAACGGTAGCAGATGTTAGGTACAAGACCGTGCAACTGCTTTTGAGTTTGAAATTAATCAAAGTAGGGAAAAACTAGACAGAACAGAAGTTTTTTTTCTTCCTATCCTTCACATCTGTGAAGAGTAGTGAGTTGACTGTATTCTGCACTGAATTAATCAGCTTTTTGAAACTCTGGCTGACCTGAGAGGAATGTTTCGTTCTCTCTGAAATATATAAAACGATTCACCAATCGATTGGTTAAATGTGTCCTCCCAGTAAAATTCACCCTAAATTATCTCCACGACCTTGGGTACACCCAAATGAGCATTAAGGTAGATAAATCCCCGGGACCTGATGAAGTGTATCCCAGGACATTGTGGGAGGCTAGGGAGGAAATTGCGGGTCCCCTAGTCGAGATATTTGAATCATCGATAGTCACGGGTGAGGTGCCTGAAGATTGTCAGTTAAATTAGTGAAAAAATCGGAGGTTTTATTTTCTAAACAGGAAATAGGCCCAGCAGCAGCCTGGGAAGATTTTGGAGGGTTTAAAAGTGCTTAACTTGGAGGTTTCAGCCTCATTGTTCCACAGGAGCAGGCTGAGGGTAAGGGAGCTTGTTTGTGCACTAATTTATTTAATTATTTTTCAGTTAAATTAGTGAAAAAAATCGGAGGTTTTTTTTCTAAACAGGAAATAGGCCCAGCAGCAGCCTGGGAAGATTTTGGAGGGTTTAAAAGTAGGCCGCACCTTTGAGCGGGCAGCGTCGTTAGCGGGCAGCGGAGTGAGCAGGGGACAGAGTGAGAGCTAAAAGGGCTTTGGCTCACAGGGCTTCGGCGAGGAAGGTTGTTTGTTTGTTTTTCTTTGGTTACACCCCCTTTTTGTTTTATCCCCAAAACTAAAAAGGACATGACTGGTATGAGTGGGAGGCCAGTATACTGCATTCGGTGTGGGATGTGGGAGTTCCTGGAGACAACTTGCCTCCCGGAAGTCCATATCTGTGCCAGATGTGTGGAACTGCATCTCCTGAAGGATCGTGTAAGGGAGCTGGAGCTGAGGCTCGATGAACTCAGTTTAGTTAGGGAAAATGAGAGAGTAATAGATAAAAGTTATAGTCAGGTAGTGACACCAGGGTCTCGGAAGGAAGACACGTGGGTCACGGTTAGGAGGGGTAATTGTCAGAAGGGTGATGTGCCAGAAAGCACCCCAGTGGCAGTCTCCCATAAGAGAAAGGGATGGGCAACAGATGGGAGAAGGGAAGGGAGTGAGCAGTCTGTGGAGGGATCCCCTGTGGTTGTCCCCCTCCACAATAGGTATATTGTTTTGGATTCTGTGGAGGGGGATGACCCTCCAGGGGTAAGCCACGAGGACCAGATCGCCTCCACGGAGACAGGCTCAGGGGTCCGGAAGGGAAAGAAGGGGTTTAGGAGAGCGATAGTTGTGGGGGACGCAATAGTTAGAGGCACGGACAGGCGCTTCTGTGGGACTGAACGAGAATCCAGGATGGTAGTCTGCCTCCCTGGTGCCGGGGTACTGGATGTCTCCGAGAGGGTAGGAAGCATATTTAAAAAGGAAGGTAGTCAAACGGATGTGATTGTACACATTGGATGAAATGATGTAGGTAGGAAGAGCAGGGGGGTCATACGAGAGAAGTTCAGGGAGTTGGGTGCTAGGCTAAAAAGTAAGACCTCCAGTGTAGCAATCTCTGGACTGCTCCCGGTGCCTAGTGCAAGTGAGGCTCGGAACAGGGAGATTCTACAGTTGAACGCGTGGCTAAAGGACTGGTGCAAGAGGGAGGGTTTTAAATTCATAGATAACTGGGAAATCTTCAAGTCAGGATGGCAACTGTACAGAAAGGATGGGTTACACCTTAACTGGAAGGGAGCAAATATCCTGGCTGGGAGTTTTGCTCGAGTGTTTCGGCAGGATTTAAACTAGTGTGGCAGGGGGGTGGGGAACAAAACAGGAGGTCAGTAAATACTGAGGCTGGGGTCGAGCTGGGGGCCAGGGCAAGGCTAGCTAAGAAGAGGAGCACTCTGGAGGAGGAGGACCTGACTGGGCCTGGAGGTCTGGAGTGCATCTGCTTCAATGCGAGGAGTGTAACGGGTAAAACAGACGAACTTAGGGCCTTAATGCTTGTGCGGAATTTGGATGTGGTCCACAAATCCTTGAAGGTGGCAACACAGGTGGAGAAGGTGGTGAAGAAGGCATATGGTATGCTTGCCTTTATAGGACGGGGTATAGAGTATAAAAGCTGGAGTCTGATGATGCAGCTGTATAGAACGCTGGTTAGGCCGCATTTGGAGTACTGCGTCCAGTTCTGGTCGCCGCACTACCAGAAGGACGTGGAGGCATTGGAGAGAGTGCAGAGAAGGTTTACCAGGATGTTGCCTGGTATGGAGGGTCTTAGCTATGAGGAGAGATTGGGTAGACTGGGGTTGTTCTCCTTGGAAAGACGGAGAATGAGGGGAGATCTAATAGAGGTATACAAGATTATGAAGGGTATAGATAGGGTGAACAGTGGGAAGCTTTTTCCCAGGTCGGAGGTGACGATCACGAGGGGTCACGGGCTCAAGCTGAGAGGGGCGAAGTATAACTCAGACATCAGAGGGACGTTTTTTACACAGAGGGTGGTGGGGGCCTGGAATGCGCTGCCAAGTAGGGTGGTGGAGGCAGGCACGCTGACATCGTTTAAGACTTACCTGGATAGTCACATGAGCAGCCTGGGAATGGAGGGATACAAACGATTGGTCTAGTTGGACCAAGGAGCGGCACAGGCTTGGAGGGCCGAAGGGCCTGTTTCCTGTGCTGTACTGTTCTTTGTTCTTTGTTCTATTGGAGAGTGGCAAATGTTGTACCTTTGTTTAAAAAGGGCTGCGGGAAAAGTCTGGGAAGTACAGGCCAGTGAGCCTCACATCTGTGGTGGGTAAATTGTTGGAAGGTATTTTGAGAGACAGGATCTACAGGCATTTAGAGACGCAAGTACTGATTAGGGACAGTCAGTTTTGTGAGTAGAAAATCATGTCTCTCAAATTTGAGTTTTTTGAAGGGGTAACCAAGAAGGTAGATGAGGGCAGTGCAGTTGATGTTGTCTACATGGACTTTAGCAAGGCCTTTGACAAGGTACCGCATAGTAGGTTGTTGCATAAGGTTAAATCTCATGGGATCCAGGGTGAGGTATCTAAATGGATACAAAATTGGCTTCTTGACAGAAGCCAGAGGGTGGTTGTAGAGAATTGTTTTTCAAACTGGAGGCCTGTGACCAGTGGTGTACCTCAGGGATCAGTGCTGGGTCCACTGTTATTTGTCATTTATAATAATGATTTGGATAAGAATATAGGAGGCATGGTTAGTAAGTTTGCCAATGACACTAAGATTGGTGGCATAGTGGACAGTGAAGAAAGTTATCTCCAATTGCAACGGGATCTTGATCAATTAGGCCAGTGGGTTGATGAATGGCAGATAGAGTTTAATTTAGACAAATGCGAGGTGATGCATTTTGGTAGATTGAACCAGGGCAGGACTTACTCAGTTAATTGTAGGGCATTGGGGAGAGTTACAGAACAAAGAGATCGAGGGGTACATGTTCATAGCTCCTTGTAAGTGGAGTCACAGGTGGACAGAGTGGTGAAGAAGGCATTCAGCGTGCTTGGTTTCATCGGTCACAACATTGAATACAGGAGTTGGAATGTCTTGTTGAAGTTGTACAAGACATTGGTAAGGCCACACTTGGAATACAGTGTGCAATTCTGGTCACCCTATTATAGAAAGGATATTATTAAACTAGAAAGAGTGCAGAAAAGATTTACTAGGATGCTACCGGGACTTGATGGATTGAGTTATAAGGAGAGGCTGGATAGACTGAGACTTTTTTCTCTGGAGCGTAGAAGGCTGAGGGGTGCTCTTTTAGAGGTCTATAAAATGATGAGGGGCACAGATCAGCTAGATAGTCAATATCTTTTCCCAAAGGTAGGGGAGTCTAAAACTCGAGGGTACAGGTTTAAGGTGAGAGGGGAGAGATACAAAAAGATCCAGAGGGGCAATGTTTTCACACAGAGGGTGGCGAGTGTCTGGAACAAGCTGCCAGAGGTAGTAGTAGAGGCGGGTACAATTTTGTCTTTTGAAAAGCATTTAGATAGTTACATGGGTAAGATGGGTATAAAGGTATATGGGCCAAATGTGGGCAATTGGGACTAGCTTAGGGGTTTAAAAAAAAGGGCAGCATGGACAAGTTGGGCCGAAGGGCCTGTTTCCATGCTGTAAACCTCTATGACTATGATTGAACTTGACATCATTTAGCTTTCCTAAGAGGAAATGGCGAATTGTAAAACCAGCTTATTTTTGCTTTTGTTAGAATTGATTTTATAAAAAAATGTTTGTTTCAGGTTTTTTAAAGGCCATGGAGGATGTTGCAGGCTATGAAGCCAGTACTCAGTGTGACATAGGGAATTATACGTAGAAACATAATAGAAAATAGAAGCAGAAGTAGACCATTCGGCCCTTCAAGCGTGCTCCACCATTTATTTTGATCATTGCAGATCATCAAATTCTGTTCACTCCCCCCTCCCCATATCCTTTTAGCCCCAAGAGCAATAACTAACTCCATCTTGAAATCACACAACGTTTTGGCCTCACTACTTTCTGTGATAGTGAATTCCACAGATTCACCACTCTGTGAAGAAATTTCTCCTCACTTCAGTCCTGCAAGATTTACCCCTTCTCCTCAAACTATGACCCCTAGTTCTGGACTCCCCCACCATCTGTAACATTCTTTCTGAATCTGTTCTGCCTAATCCTGTTAGAATTTTATAAGTTTCTATGGGCGACACGGTGGCACAGTGGTTCAGCACTGCTATTTCTCAGTACCTGGCTTCAATTCCGGTCTTGGGTGACTGTCTGTGTGGACTTTGCACGTTCTCCTTTTATCTGTGCGGGTTTCCTCCGGGTGCTCTGGTTTCCTCCCACGCTTCAAAGATGTGCGGATTAGGTGGATCGGCCATGCCAAATTTCCGCTTAAGAGTTAGGGGATTAGCAGGGTTAATACGTGGTGTTATGGAAATAGGGCCTGGGTGGGATTGTTATTGGTTTAGGCTCGATGGGCTGAATGGCCTCCTTCTGCATTGCAGTGATTCTGTGAGATCTCCTCTCATTCTTCTAAACTCCAATGAATATAAATAACTCTGACCGATTTAGTCTCTCTTCCTATGATAGTCCTGCCATCCCAGGAATCAGCCTAGTAAACCTTTGCTCCCTCAACAAGCAAGAACATCCTCAGCTAAGGACACCATAACTGCACACAGTTCTCCAGGTGACTATCGGCCGGTGGCTCTGACATCCATCATTATGAAGTGCTTCGAAAGGCTAGTAATGGCACAAATCAATTCCAGCCTCCCGGACTACCTGGATCCACTACAGTTCGCCTATTGCCACAACAGGTCCACAGCAGACGCCATCTCCCTGGCCCTGCACTCAACCCTGGAACACCTAGATAACAAGGACACCTATGTCAGACTCCTATTTATTGACTACAGCTCAGCCTTCAACACCATTATTCCCACAAAACTCATCTTCAATCTCCGTGGCTTGGGCCTTGGCACCTCCCTCTGTGACTGGATCCTGAACTTCCTAACTCACAGACCACAATCAGTAAGGATAGGCAACAACACCTTCTCCATGATCATCCTCAACACCGGTGCCCCACAAGGCTGTGTTCTCAGCCCCCTACTATACTCCTTATACACCTATGACTGTGTGGCCAAATTCCCCTCCAATTCGATTTTCAAGTTTGTTGACGACACCACCGTAGTAGGTCGGAACTCAAACAATGACGAGACAGAGTATAAGAATGAGATAGAGAATCTAGTGAACTGGTGCAGCAACAATAATCTCTCCCTCAATGTCAACAAAACGAAGGAGATTGTCATCGATTTCAGGAAGCGTAAAGGAGGACATGCCCCTGTCTACATCAACAGGGGTGAAGTAGAAGGGTCGAGAGCTTCAAGTTTTTAGGTGTCGAGATCACCAACAACCTGTCCTGGTCCCTCCCCATGCTGACACTATAATTAAAAAAGCCCACCAACGCCTCTACGTTCTCAGAAGACTAAGGAAATTTGGCATGACAGCTACGACTCTCACCAACTTTTACAGATGCACCATAGAAAGCATTCTTTCTGGTTGTATCACAGCTTGGTATGGCTCCTGCTCTGCCCAAGACCGCAAGAAACTACAAAAGGTTGTGAATGTAGCCCAGTCCATCACGCAGACCAGCCTCCCATCCATTGACTCTGTCTACACTTCCCGCTGCCTTGGCAAAGCAGCCAGCATAATTAAGGACCCCACGTACCCCGGACATTCTCTCTTCCACCTTCTTCCATCGGGAAAAAGATACAAAAGTCTGAATCACGTACCAACCGACTCAAGACCAGCTTTTTCCCTGCTGCTGTCAGACTTTTGAATGGATCTACCTCGCATTAAGTTGATCTTTCTCTCCATCCTAGCTATGACTGTCACACTACATCCTGCACTCTCTCGTTTCCTTCTCTATGAACGATATGCTTTGTCTGTATAGCGCGCAAGAAACAATACTTTTCACTGAATGTTAATACATGTGACAATAATAAATCAAATCAAGGTGTGGCCTCATCAACGCCTTGTACAATTGCAATATACTTATCACCATTTCCAGTAAAGCAGGCTTGTCCAACCTTTTTGTGCAAGAGGCCACATTTTTTTTTCTTTTTCATTCAAGGGGCTGATGAACAAATTTCAGAAATACAAGGTTTGGCACAATCTTAAACATTAATTTCAATAAAATGTTGAGGTATGAAGAAAAGAGCAAAACTTGCTGAGCAAAAATAAAGGAATATCAAACAATAAATTGATCATTTAAAATAATGAGTAGTTAATAAAGATGCGAGCGTGAGAGGTTCAAATTGTGTTTTTCAAGCTCATTCCCTGTCTCAGGTACTTATTCATTTATCCTCGCCCACAATCACTGTGAGAGTTGTTGTGTGGGGTGACGGTGTGTGTGAACCCTGAGACTGGAAGTAAGCCAGACACATGCACTCCCTTTAAGATGACCAAATTTAATTGCAATTAAATGTGCATGTCAAAAGTACCTGTAGTGCTTTGGGATGATCTATTTCCTGTTCCCTTTCCTTTTGGTTGCTCAGAAATTAGAGAGTATGCGCAAAAGTGAAATAATTCTGTTTTATATTCCAGTCTTTGTCATAGAGTGGTTGTAGCACAGAAGAATGCCGTTTGGCCCATCATGTCTGTGCTTGTTCTCTGCAAGAGCAATTCACCTAGTATCTTTTCCTTTACCCCTGTAATTTATTTCTCTTGCGGTAGTAATACAGTTCTCCTTTGAAAGTCCCGAGCAACACTGTGCCTGTACCTACTTCAGAAGGATTGCAGTGATTCAAGTGCAATTAGGAATGGGCAATAAATGCTGGTCTAGCCAGTGATGCCCACACTCCATTAATGAATAAACAAAATACTTGGCTGCTAAGTTTGTTACTTGGGCATTATGAATTTCTTTATGTTGGTTATTGTGTCTTTAATGAGTGTTGCCCAAGCAATGGACTCACACCTGTAGCCAGTTGGTAACCTGCACAGATTGCAGAAGGCACACTACTTATATTAGTGTTTATATACTTTCATCTATACTAGGTGTTATTTTCGCTTGACTTACTATGGATCTATTGTTGTTGGAGCCAACTACTGTCATTTGTGCGGGATTACGACAGGTTCCCCGAGCTGGTGGTGGAGGCAGAGACCATAACTCTTTTTAAAAAGACCTGAATCTGCACCTCAAGTGCTGTAAGCTACAAGGCTAGGTGCAGGAAGGTGAGATTAGAAAGGGCACCTGGGTGTCCTCAGGCTGGCATGGACAAGATCGGTTGAATGGCCTCCTTCTGTGCTGTAACTTTTCTGATTCTATGGTATAGAAATGCTGTTAATGGGAGTTTCTGGATAACTCCAAACATGCCATTGCTTGTGGGCATCTCCTATCCACTGAATTCAGAAAATATGACATCTCAATTCCTTGTCCTTACTTGTGACAAGTGAATTGATGCCATCCATGAATGCATCTTGATGATTAAAACCCTAACTCTCTGCTTTGTCTGTGGCAGCCTGTGTAAAATATCCTCCCATTCAGTGTGGTTGCAGATTACTTTAGTGTTACATCTGCTCGGCGGCAAACCAAGGTGCAGGCTACCATTAAACCCAGCTTAGCCATTTCTCCAGCATTGCCACATGTATGGAGGCAAGTGGCTATTCAATCAGAATTCAATTAAAATCCTCTATTGGAAGGCACAACGTGCTGTGTCCTTTTCAGCATAGAAATAACACATGTGAGACCTACTTCCAGCAGTTGACTGCTCATCATCCCCCTCCCCTTACTATGACTATACCTTTGTTGTTTGTGCTCAATATCTGGCTCTTATCACAGTATGACCTTTTATATTGTGTGTATTTGTGCTGGTGCCTACATCAAATGTGGTTAGTAACCAGTAATGCTCTTTAAGTGCATGCTGTTGTTTGCTTGGTTGTCTGTCTGTACAGGATGCAAAGCATTATGGAATTCTACTTGCCAATTTTGCTCCAGTTTTGCCATAACATGTTCAGAAAGACTTGGGTATACTCATAGAAGGAACACAGATAGTTTGCATGCAAATGTAGTAAGCAATTAGGTAGGCAAATAGCATGCTGATGAATGAAGAAGTCTTGCTACAATTGTATAGGGATTTGGTGAGAGCACGCCTGGAATACTGTGTTCAATTTTGGACTTCGTATTTAAGGAGGGAAATACTTGCATTGGGGGCTTAGAGCAAAGATTCACCAGATTAGTCCTTGGTGAAAGGGTTGTCCTTTGATGAAACGTTGGGTAAATTAGGTCTATGTTCTCTGGAGCTTGGAATAATGAGAGCTGACTTGATTAAAACATGCAGGATCCTGAAAGGGCTTGACAGGACAGACTAAGAGGTAGTTTCCCCAGGGGAGTTTAGCACACAAGGACACCGTCTCAGGATAAGGGGGTGGTTATTTAGGATTATGATTGTGTCAATTTCTTCACTTGGAGCGTAGTGGAATTCTTCAACCTGTGGGTTGTGGTTGTTCTATTATTAAACAGAAAAGATAGGAGCAGAGGAGGCCATTTAGCCCTCCGAGCTTGCTCCGCCATTTAGTCCTTCGAGCTTGCTCTGCCATTTGTTACGATCATGGCTGTTCATCCAACTCAGTAGCCTTCTATGTTCTATGTTCTAATCCGGCTTTCTCCCCATAACCTTTGATCCCATTCGCCCCAAGTGCTATATTCAGCCGTCCCTTGAATACATTCAATTATTGAATATACTTAAGATTGGGATTTTTGGTCTGCTGGGGAATCAAAGGGAGAGGTGGGTGGGAAAGTGGAATTGAACCCAAGATTATATTGAAGTGCTGTACAGGCTGGTCTACTGCACCTCCCGTTTCTTAAGTCCTTTTGTTATCGCTTTTGAGTATGAACGTAATTTTGTAGAGGTCCTTCATGTGAAGTATGGCTTGTTTTAAGCATTTAGTTGAGTTAAATATATGCACAAGCAAGAATTCTCATATCCAAAAATGTAGTAGAATCTTGATTAACAGGCAGTTGTATAGAGATCTGGTTTTATTAATAAATTCTGTGTTTGTTCATTTGATTGTGTTGGAATATCAGGTGTTAGTCAAGAGAGAACTAACCATTCATGTTGTGAAACTGTGAAAGGCATATTTTGATATATGTTTTAGATTTGCATGTAGTTTGTGTTGATTTGGACAATAATTAGGCCTTGTGTATAGTATTAAATGGGTAACAATTGGGCCTGCTTTAGTTCTACATCTCCCTGGGACTCTCACTTAATAGGCATCCATCTTGGCCTGTGGATATTGTGTATTTAACTGCCAAGTACTGGCTAATTGTAAATCCAGGAATCCACCATTATTCTCTCAACTTACTATTATCTTGGGAACAAAATCCTTGGATGGAATCTCACATGGTTCAGAACAGTAGTTAGACCCATTTTAGAAAATATGGTTTCCATTGTTGCTTTTCTGGCAATTGTGTATGTGGTCTCTGTTGGAGGAATGATTTAACACAGCTTTTTTGGGAAGTTGCTCAAATAGATCTTGGCGATTGGCAATCTAAGTGGAGACAGGAGAATTGTAGGTGAGCTGGGGAAAAATTGAAAAGCTGACTTCCAATTTGTTTCTCGAGTTAGGACGTGTCTGCCATAAAAATGAAATCCAATACTGGCAACATTTTAAAAAAAGAATCTAAACAATATTGGATAGCTCGAGAGCTAACGGCCATTTTTGTTGACATAGATGGACTCTTATTAATTTTCGATAAAACACAAAATTGTGGGGATGGTGGAAACATGAAATAAAATCAGAAGATGCTGGAAAAACTCCAGAGTGCCAGATGTTGCCAGAGCTACTGAGAATTTCCAGAAATTTCTGTTTTCTCCTAAATTCTGTTGCTTTTCATACTACAGAACCTGCAACTTACAGCACTTGAGGTGCAGATCCAGGCCTTTTCAAGGCATTCCTTATTTAAAATCGATGCAGATTTTGCTGCCAGCAGCAACAGCATTCGCTGTCGTTCACCATGCTGTCAGATGCCTGTAGACCTTTTGTGAGCCTTTTGAGTGGCAGCTTATAGTTGCTGGGATTCCGAAACAACGCAGTGCCTCTCCAGGGGAATCTCAGACCTGTGTAGGTAGGACAGCACTGTGTCCCTTCAGCCAATCAGATTGAAGAATCTTCACAGGGATCAAAGCAAGCAGTCTGTTAGAATATTAATTCAAAATAAAATTATGTTTAGAAAGCAAAACAAGGTGAGGGAAAGAAAATCACGAATTGAGAAAGAGGCAAGAGACAAATAAAAAGTAAAATATGCTTTTTAAATATCAAACAATAATTAAGTTATGAAGGAATGAGGTTCTACCTTTATAAATTGTTAGTGCCAGAGAGATTGTTTGGTGATAAGTAGCTTTTACTCATCATTAAAAATACACATGAAAACTTGAATGGACAAGCCTAACCTTATCTGGGCTGTGTAAAGTTCTTTTTTTAGGTTTATTTATCAGTGTCACAAGTAGGCTTACATTAACACTGCAATGAAGTTACTGTGAAAATCCCCTAGTCTCCACACGCCAGCGCCTGTTTGGGTACACTGAGGAAGAATTTAGCATGGCCAATGCACCTAACCAGCACAGCTTTCAGACTGTGGGAGGAAACCGGAGCACCTGGAGGAAACCCATGCAGACACGGGGAGAATGTGCAGACTCCACAGACAGTGACCCAAGCTGGGAATCGAACTTGGGTCCCTGGCACTTTGAGGTAGCAGTGCTAACCACTGTGTCACCGTGCCACCCATGAGGTATATTCTCATGGATATTGTTGTAGGTAAATAATACCTCTGAGACTAGTCGTGAATCAAAGTGCAGTGGTTTATTTTCACAAGCTTGTGGGAGAAGTCCGATTCCTAACACGGTCTCCAGACTTCTCCCACAAGCTTGTGAAAATAAACTACTGTACTTTGACTCACGACTAGTCTGAGGTATTATTTACCTACTACAAATTGGTGCCAAAACCCGGGATCTGGAGTCAGGAATTGTGTGAGTGCAGCTACAAACTCTTGGAAGGTGAGGTGTGGGAATGTGTAAACCACACTGGGCAGAATCATCTCTCTCCAAAAGTTCCATCAGGAACTTCCATAGATCCCACTGTGTTACGAGCCAGTGCTTTATTCTGAGACTCAAACAGGTAGTGGAATGTGTTCAGGAGCTTCCTCGTCCCAGTTTCAGTCTGTGTGTCTCCAATCTGCCCTTCAACCTTCTCCTTCACCCAGTCAATCACTCGGCAGGTTGTTTGATGAAGAAATTGACCCAGAAACTCCTCCAGGGGTCGGGCTGACTATGGGGAGGACAGACCAGCAACAAAACGGAGAAATATCTCAAATCGCCCGTCTTCTTTGCTGTGGGCTTCACTGAGGAGTTTCCCGATCTCCCCTCCTAGGTCGCTCTTATCAGAGTCTGGTGATACCTGTCAGGGGTGATCAGATCCCTCTGTACCACCACTTATACTATTAAGCCGGCTTTTACATGAAGGCTTTTCCTCTACTCCGGCGATCACTCAGGCAGTCTCTTTCTCACTCGCGTCTGAACATCACACCTCAGGCAACCTTTTTCCAGACTCTACACCCACTTCATGATCCTGACCATCGTGTGGGGGATTTCCCCTCTTAACAACCGGTCTAAGGCTGCGTGTTAGAGTCCGTTGCCTCCTTATCCGTATGTGCTCAGTTCAGACGTCTTTCACTCTCACACTCTCTCATCACAGATGATTACCTACTGTATTTTGACCCACCCTATCAAGTTCGGTATTCTATTCCGGTGTCCCGGTCATGGCCATTCGACCGGACCGTAAACAGATCCCGGGTTTCAGCACCAATTTGTTGTAGGTAAATAATACCTGAGACTAGTCGTGAGTCAAAGTACAGTGTTTTATTTTCACAAGCTTGTGGGAGAATTCTGGAGATCGCGTTAGGAATCGGACTTCTGCCACAAGCTTGTGAAAATAAACCACTGTACTTTGACTCACGAATATTTACCTACAACAGATAGGTATCACAACTTTACACATTCCGTGTGAGTGAATGCTGCAGACCTTGATAAGGTACTGATCAAGCGAAGCTTGTAGACAAGCAGGGCATCTTGAACAGCAGCTTCCCAATTTCCATGTTTACTTGTGCAGATGTGGATTTTGAATCTTGTCCAGTTTACTCTTTATTAATGGTGAGTGCTGACAACCTCACTGTTATTCTAAAGGCAGAATCCAGGCTTTTCTTGATTAGGTTTTAAGATAATTAAAGCTGTATATAAACATTTCCCACTAGTTTGTTGATGAATTTCTGGAATCATTCAGAGAATTTTGTTCAAATTAATAGGCCACAGTTCTTTTTGTCAATGACTGAAATTTCAAATTTCCAATATCAAGTTTAAAATAAAGCAAAAGATTCTCAGGGCGGAATTTTACCTTTTATCGGCAGTGTGGCAACGGGTGGGAAAAAACGGTGTTTTGGCTTTTTCTGCCAAATTGCTAGGAACTTGATGCATAACTGTTGAAGGGGTAGGCCCCACATCCTCGCAGGTGGGGTGGGCTCTGATTGAGCTCACCCCATCAGCAACCTAGTTTTTAGCCCACGCCTTCCCCCCCCTCCACCCCCCCGACACAGTAGTGCCAGAGACAGTGCCAGGGTGGCACCCAGGCACTGCCCAGGTGCTGCCTGGGCATGAACCCCCTCCCCCCCCTGAGCGATGTGCTCACCTGAACTCCTTTGGCGGGTCTGCCCACCAGGTGCATGCCATGGGAGACTGGTAGTAAAATTGAAGCTGACGTGCCCTCACGCTGACATGAATGGATTACCTAATTGGGGGAGGGGGGGGGCGAGAGAATGATCAGGTGTAGAGATCTGATCATCATATTTAAATTTATTAAAACGCCAGGATCATTCTCTCCCCCCCCCCCCAATTAGGTAATCCATTCATGTCAGCGTGAGGGCACGTCAGCTTCAATTTTACTACCAGTCTCCCATGGCATGCACCTGGTGGGCAGACCCGCCAAAGGAGTTCAGGAGTTACAGCACTGACAGGGGATGGGACAATCATGGTGAGCATTCTCACTGACGTACAACGCGAATGGGGCCTCTTGTGAGATTTTCTGCTTCCATCAACAACCCTGCCCAAGAACAGGAGCAGAAAATCCCAGCCTAAATATTATATATTTTATAATGGGGTAATGAAATTTATATACTGAATTGACTCTTGTATCTTTCAATACCCTCATTAACTTTCAAGTCTGTAATCTAAAAAGCCTGACATTGACTGGATATTTTTATCTCGCATGTGGCTGAAGCATTCTCTGCAGGTAAGTTTTCTGAGCCTGTGAGATAATTTGCAGAGACTCCCAGTGTACAGTCTATGCTTCACCTGGAATTATAGGATAGAAGATGTGTATCTATACCCTGTGAACATCTTGTCCAGTAGATGATCCTGGGATGTGAGGATTGTCCTCTGAGGAGAGATTGAGTAGACCAGGCCTATGTTCCTTTTGAGGAATGAGACGCAATCAAAGTGATAAATATAAAGTTCCTAAGAGCCTTGACAAGCTAGATGCTGAGGAAATACTTTCCCCCGACTGGGGAATTTACAATATTCTCAGAAAAAAGGAGTCGGCAATTTAAAACTGAGATGAGGAGAAATTTCTTTACTCCAAGGGTTGTGAATCTTTGGAATTGTCTACTCCAAAGAGGTTTGGAGGCTCAGTTGTTGAGTGAAGACGGAGGTTGATGAATTTGGGCCCTGAGGGAATTAAGGCATATGAGCAAAACAGAAAGGCAAAAAGTCAGAAAACTGCTGGAGCAAAAACAGTTTGAAATTCACCCAAAGATGAGTTAATGGTGAGTTGATTCTCCCGCTGCCTGATGGCATGAACAATATTGCATTCACTTGCATCTCAGAATGCTCATTAATACTGCTGCTCGCTGAAATCTTGTTAGGCTTTCCTATCCTGCGTCATGCTCGTGGGAAATCACATTGGCCTCGAACCTGTTTGGAAAAAGAGTGATGTGCTCAAGGCAGACTTCGGTTCACTTGAGACTTCGAGGTGAGTGCACCTGGCATTGTGCTGCACTGCTCCTGTTGTGCTGAACACCACTCTGAGCCAGACTGGTTCATGCCCTTCAATTCCATGCCGACCTAAGTTAAAGTTGATTTATTAGTCACAAGTAAAGCTTACATTAACACTGTAATGAAGTTACCGTGAAATTCCCCTAGTCGCCACAGTCTGGCGCCTCTTCAGGTCAATGCACCTGACCAGCACGTCTTTCAGAATGTGGGAGGAAACCGGAGCAACCGGAGGAAACCCATGCAGAAACGGGGAGAATGTGCAGACTCCGCACAGACAGTGACCCAAGCCGGGAATTGAACCCGGGTCCCTGGCGCTGTGAGGCAGCAGTGTTTGCCACTGTGCCACCGTGCCGCCCTGGTATTTATGGACAGCACTCTGCTTCAGGACTCATGGAACCTCTCAATGACAAGGGGAGCAAAGGCAGGCAGAGGTGCAAGGAGGTGAATGAGGATGATAAACAATGGAAGACTGAGGGAACAACTGAGGGGAGAGAACCTGGCTTCCAACAAGGCTGCATGAAATGTTCACAAATGAGGGAGTTTATCATCATCATTTGCGTAGACTCCAGATGAGGTGATTAGAGGTCCATGTGGGATAGGGGGACCTTGCAGATAATGGGCACAAGGGGAAAGTGGGAATGTCCACAACAACAACTGGACCCAGAATGTCTGCAGCGATAGTTTCTGGGGATAAGGGCTACCCATTTATACAGTGGCTGATGTCTTCTGTGTTTTGCCCTCAGTCATGCCAATGAGAGGTACAACACTGCCAGCAGCTCCACATGCTCTCTCATAGAGCAGATTATAGGACTTCTGAAGTTGCGATTCAGATATCTGGACCGCTCATGTGGCACTCTGAGTGCGCACTGGAGAGTGGTTCCCCCATGATCACTTTGCTGTGCCCAGGAGGACCAGAGGATGGAGTGTCAGCAACACGACAGATGGGATGGTGGTGATGTGAAAGTGTCTAAAAGAATATGTGTCCCCTGCTAATTGATGTGTGAGATCCGTGAAGGGAATTGCCATTTGAATACATGATCCCACGATAAGAGTTTGCTATGGAGGGAGCTGAGAGAGGGCTAACCGTGACAGCATGGATAAGATCATTAATCTGCTTCCTACACTTTGTGGTGAGTCTGGTGCAGTTGCCGGCTGCACTGACCTGGGAAACATCCTGCCAGGCCAGAGCGATGAGTTTGATGTGCATCCTGGGGCCTCCCTTGGATAGAGGGCATGACTCTATACCCAGACTCCATGAATTGCAGGCATGGTGGTTGAAGAGGGATACGGATTTCTTCTTGAGGCTGTTAGCCTTTTGCCTCTGGGTTTCAGACACCCTACATGGTCTTGTGAAGACAAGTAGGCTGGAGAGGATGATATGAGTGTGCTTGACCGATGTTTACACATTGCGCCCAGACCTTTGAACCTGCTAGCTTTCAGCAGCCGGGCGTATCAGCTCCTGACCCGCCAGGTGATCCGGAAAGGTGCTCACTCTTGCATAATTAATGAGACTCCAAGAGCACAATCGTGCAATCCGCCAGTGGGAAAGGTAACCCTGGAACCGGCTGCCACCGCACTTAGAAACAAAAATGGAGAATTCTAGCCCATAGAAACAGGGACGGTCAGTTTCCTTTCTAAGGAAATAAAAACTGAACCTGAGGTTTGGAAACTAAAACCGCTAGACAGACTGAAACTAGTTGAGACTATATAAGGGGAAGCAGAGCCAACCAAGGGGTAGTTGCAGCTTGGAACTGTGGTGTGTGTGTGCAGTTCACAGCTCACTGAAAGAAAGAAGATAGCCAAAGTAAGTAACAGTTAGATAGGCCTGCACTGTAAGCAGGGTAAGAAACTAATTTCACCATTTACCATGCAGAATTTGGGTGAAGTATCATCTCCGTTTGAATGTTGTAATATTGGCTAACTTTATATCAGTGGAAGAATGTACACGGTCCCCACAAAGTGTTGTGGCAAAAAAAGCAACCAGAAAATTAGCATAGAGCTGTTGAGAAGGCAGCCAGAACAAGGGGTTGAGGCATCCACTGTCAGGAGTGGGTAAATGAATGTCATGCCTCTGAAGATTGCTGGAACTGAGGAGAATTAAAAATAGTTTCCACAGGACTGTAGCATACTTTATAGGTGGTTCCTGCAGAAGTAAATAGCTTTAAAGTTGATGTGTCTTGCAATAGAATTCTTGGGAGAAGTACAAAGTGAAATGTACATAGTTATAAACCAAACTGTTAAGTTAATAGTACTTGTTTTGTTTAAGCCTTTTATATATACAATAAAGTTTATTTTTGTTAAAAACCTTAAAGTGTAGTTCTGTTCGTTAAAACAATGCCTTTGGAGTTCTCTAATTGTTAATGGTCCCAAACCGGATTGTAACAGTTGCTACATGGGATTATTAATTTTGCAATGTTGTTGTTACATGTATTGCAACTTCTGTGTTACTTCTCCCAACTTTTTTCCATATAGAGTTAATGGAACAATGTGGAGAATTTAACATTGATCACCGGATCTGTTCATTTTCAATTTGCCATTGAAAAGGAGAAAGTCAGGCTTATAATACTAGTATGTCACAAGCAGCCTAATAAACTATCCTGCATCAGGCTACTTAACATTAGATAAACAGCCATGTGATTTTTTTAAAATAGCAAATGGTACAAATAACCCCTGTGTAGGAGCTATTGTTGAGGTTTCGTCTACTTGAAGAAACAGGAAAAAAAAGCATTTTGCAATCTTTTGGCACATGATTGACACTGAAGTACACACATCAGTATTTGTGCCCATGGAGGAACTGTGTTCTGACTTTTTAGTGTGGCACTTATGGTGTGCCTTGCAAAAGTGTGGATATTTTATCGCATGAAGAGGGGGAAAAACCCTTGCTCTGATCATTGTTGGCAAATATTGTAGTATCGTTAACCATCTTTGGCATGCCCAGGATTGATCAGAATTTGTACCTGATGCCAACCACTGGTTGTGAGATTCCTCTTTTAATGGGGAGGGCAGGGCCAATCCAATTCCACTATTGTGTTCAGACTTTAAAGTTAATTGTATTTCCGTCAGCAGGTGCAGAATCTGAAACAGGGATACAGGGACAGCATGCAGCACAGTATCAGAATGCGGATACCCAACAGCAGCTGCAACAGCAAGATGGTGATGATGGCCAAGGATGGGTATCTTGGGCATGGTCTCTGGTTCCTGCACTCGTCAGCTATTCTGAAGAGGGTGATGAGACCTATGAAATTGATGAAAACGGCATGAAAATAAACTGTCCGAGGTCATCAGCTCCCAAGGATCCGGTGGTTTCTGTGGGATTTTACTGCACCAAAGCTACTGTCACTTTTAAGGTTTGTAAAAAACCAGAGCAAAGTTGACATTGACATCTCTTTGCTCAGTTGTTCATAGTTGTGTTTTTTATGTCAGATGTATGTGTTTGCCTGGGTCAGTGTTGAGTAGGAATTAAAAACAAGTTGCTTCAGCAGCACGATGCGGTAACACGTATGTTTCCAACTCTGTTCTTTTGTGCAATCCATTCTCATCGCTTTCTCTACCATTGGCAGCCATTCCTTCAGCCATTTCAGCTCTAACTCTGGAATTCTCTCCGAAAGCTTCTGTATTTTTCCACTGCACTCTCCATTTTATTAACACTCTTCAAAACAATCGATCGCAATGTTTCCTCCTTGGTCTCAATATCAATTTTTGTGTGATAACCCTCTTGTGAAGCACCTTGAGGCACTTTCCTATGCAGAATGGAATGGATTTTGAACAGATCTCGCAAAATCTAGACTGAGCTTCCCTGATGTGCTGTGTTACTTAATTTTTCAATGCTCCAGAAAGGCTGCAAATGGCTTGATTGGTGGAAACCTCCATGGCGATTAATTCACCGTGAGGTTATTGGCCAGTTGTGTGGCTGGGGCTTGTTTTGTGTGTAAGCTTTTCGACCTACATGGGTAAGATGGGTATAGAGGGCTATGGGCCAAATGCGAGCAATTAGTACTAGCTTAGGGGTTTAAAAAAAAGACCAGCATGGACAAGTTGGGCCGAAGGGCCTGTTTCCATGCTGTAAATCTCTATGACTCTATGACCTATGACATGGGGCCTGGAGTCAACGTTGATGCTAATGGGCCACTCCTTCCCTACCATTATATCACTGTGTAGCCACCTCCCCCTGGAAAGGTTTAAAGTTTATTTATTAGTGTCACAAGTAGGCTTACATTAACACTGAAATGAAGTTACTGTGAAAATCTCCCAGTCACCACACTCCGGCGCCTGTTCGGGTACACTGAGGGAGAATTTAGCATGGCCAATGCACCTAACCAGCACGTCTTTCAGACTGTGGGAGAAAACCGGAGCACCTGGAGGAAACCCATGCAGACACAGGGAGAATGTGTGTCCATACAGACTCCACACAGATAGTGACCCAAGCCAGAATTGAACCTGGGTCCCTGACGCTGTGAGGCAGCAGTGCTAGCCATCGTGCCGCCCTACTAGGACAGCTCTCCCAATCTCGGCACGTACCTCCACATGTTAATGAAGAGGCCGTCATAGGGTCGACTGCGAAGGGTGCGTCTTTGTTGTTTTTGGTGCTCAGTTTGATGCTGGGTGGCCTGTCAGGTTTCCTACTTTTTTGACCTTTCTGTCGTGGTTGAATGCAAGCTAGTCAACTTCGTTGCTGCAGGTCAGGAGTCACGTATATACCAGACTGGGTAAGGACGGCAGATTTTCTCCCCTGAAGAACACCAATGAACCAGATGGGAGTTTTATGACAGTCTAAACATTTTGTGGTCATTATTAATGAGACTGATATTTTATTGCAGCATTATTAATTAATTGAATTTAAATTCTCAGCTGCTGTGCTGGGATTTGATCTCCTGTCTCTGGAGCATTAATTGGGCCCCTGGTTTGCTTGTCCAGTTACTGCTATGCTGCCATTCCCCTTTCTTTCTGGTAAATAATGAACAGAAAAAAATGGGAGATTTTCAGAAGAATTTCCAGAATTCTTGACTCCAGTTTGATCCCTATTCAGTTGTGACCAAAGAATTGAATTTTTTTTGTTCTTGGAAAAAAAACTGACTGCAATTGGAGTCCAAAATAATCATGCCTACTGTTTTTCTGTGGATTAGTATTCAGGGTGGATTCTTGCTTCACTTGTAGATTCTGAAATGATTAATGTTAGGCCTCAGGTGAACTATTTGTCTGGGATTAATGTGTCGTATTGTAGTAAATATTTCATGTTCTACATGTGGTAGTGATAAATAAAAGGATTATTTTTCATGATATATTCCACCAGCGGTGCTGAACCTTATATGTGTTTAATTTCTCTGCATTATGTATGTTCATGTGTGTACACAGATGTATGCATTTGGTAATAGCAGCTTACTAGTTTGAATATTTTAATATTTCTCACCCAAGTTTCTATTGCTACTTTTTATAGTGTAAATCCTATCTGTTATGAGGTTTTTTTTGTTGTTGGTCGCCATATTAAATAAAGGATATTGAGGCACAGGTTACGAAGTTGTAAAAGTGATTTCATGAAGAAGATGCCAGAACTGAGAGATTTTAATTTTTATGAAAGATTAAGCAGGCTGGGTCTCTTCTCTCTGTTACAGAAGGGTGACTAATAGAGGTTTTTAAAATGATGAAGTTGTTTGAGAGGATTGACATAAATTCCATCGACATGGAATTTTACCGCCCCACCTGTGGAGCGGGCGAGGGGCAGACCATGAAAAGGTTAATCGGGCAGGATTTTACTGTGTTGGGATGAGCGTGGCCGTAAGATCTCGCCCAAAGTGTTGCAGGACAGTACAAAACTAGGGGTCATAAATGTAAGATGGTCAGTTATAAATTGAATAGGGAATTCAGGCAAGAATAATTTATCAGGAGAGATTTCTTTATCGGGAATGTGCTTTGAATGTGGAACTTGTATCACGTAGAGTAGCTGAGGGGAATAGGTTAGATGTGTTTGTAGGATTGAAAGATAAGTACATGAGGGAGAAGGAATAGAAGGGTATGCTGAAAGGATTGGTTGATTGTGAGAGGAAGCTTGTATTTGGCTTGGACCTCTGGTATCAAATGGTCCATTTCTGTGCTCCAAACTCTTTGCAAATCTTTGGCAATATTAAAATTAACAATTTCTATAGACTGCTTGGTTCTCTTTTTGGCATCTCTGAATGCACTGTGCTTTCCAACTGAAAGTTGCTGCCCGATTCACTTGTCCCTGAAAATAGCACCATGAACAAAGATATTTCCTTAGCAGTCCAACTTTCAACCCATGAAGTAAAAATTAAGCTATTAACTAAAGATGAGAGAAAAATTGATCAAAATAATTCATGAAATAATAATCAAAATGTGTCATGGAGCAATATGCAAATGAGAAAGGAGGGGACATCAAGGACCCCAAAGGTAGTGGATCAGGAACAGAAGTCATTTAAAAACATAGACCATGGTTAGCCATGGAAGTTAAGGCTAGTATTAAACTGAAAGAAAAAACATACAACATGACAAAGATTAGTGGTGAGCCAGAGGATTGGGAAAGTTTTAAAAGCCAACAAAAGATGACCAAAAAGATGATAAATTATGAGGGTAAACTAGCAAGTAATATAAAAACGGACAGCAAGAGCTTCTTTACATATGTAAAAAGAAGGAAAGAGGCCAAAGTGAACATAGGCCCCTATGAGGTTGAGAGTGGGGAAATAATAATGGGGAATCAGGAAATGGCAGAGGAGTGAAACAAATACTTTGCATCAGTCTTCACGGTGGAAGATGCTAAGAACATTCCAAAAATGGGGGGGGGGGGAGGCTGATATATACAATAACAATCACTGGAGAAAACGTACCAGGGAAATTAATGGGGCTAAAGGCCGATAAATCTCATGGATCCAATGGATCGCATCCCAGGCTATTACAGGAAGTAGCTTCAGATATAATGGATGCACATGTAGTAATCTTCCAAGAATCCTTAAATTCTGGGAAAATCCCAGAGGATTGGAAAACTTCCAGTGTAACACCCTTATTCAAAAAAGGGGATGGGGGAGGGGGGGGGGGGTGAGAGAAGAGAGAGACAAAAACAAGTAACTATAGACCAGTTAGCTTAACGTCTGTCATTGGGAAAATGTTAGAGTCCGTTTAGAAGGATGTAATATCAGAGCATTTAGAAATGCATAATATAATCAAGCAGAGTCAGCATGGTTTCATGAAGGGGAAATCATGCCTGACAAATTTATTGAAATTCTTTGAGGTGTTAATGAGTAGGACAGATAAAGGAAAACCCAGCAGATGTAATATACTTGGATTTCTAAAAAACGTTTGATAAGGTGCTGCACAAAAAGGCTACTTAATAAGATGGTATTGGGATTAGCATATTAGCATAGATAGAGGACTGTTTAATAAAAGAGGGTTGGGATAAGAGGGGCATTTTCAGGGTGGCAACCTATAACTAGTGGAGTGCCACAGGGATCCGTACTGGCGCCACAATTATTTTCAATATATGTTAATGACTTGGATGAGGGAATTGAATATACCAATGCCAAATTTGTGGATGACAGAAAAATGGGTGGGAAGGCAAGTGACACACATGACACACAATCTACAGAGGGATATGGACTGGTTAGGTGAGTGGGCAAAAACTTGGCAGATGGAATATATACACTTTCTCTGGCTACGATAGGATGGGTTATAATGGAACCAAGTTTGGACAGTCCCACTCAGCTACATAAGGGGAGAGACACTGGGGGGAAGATAATATGACTGGCTGCTTCAGCTGTGTTCAGGATGGCCCAATTTTAGATATTTGGCCTCAAACAAGTATTGGGCTTTGCAATTCCAAATGCAGAATGAGTAATAGCTGCTTCAAGCAATGTGCCCTAAACACGTCTTTTTTTTGCCCTCCTTATTATGCTGAATGGCACACCATTGGAGCGGAATTTAATACCATCCCCCAAGCGTTGGGTTAGGCATTTAATCGAGCACCTCGTCACCTTCGCCAAAATGAGATCTGGGGCAGGAAGGCTCCCAGACTGTTGCTAATTAAGGCCCTGAAGTGAACAATTAATGCCCACTTAAGCTCTGCATCCCACAGCTGCTGGTATTAAACCAGTGGCGGGCGGGTGAGCTTGTTGCCGTGCAGGGAGTCCGAATAGGAAAGCCCGAATAACAAACCCTGAAGTGATGTCTACATGTTTTGCATCTGAAAAATGGACACATGTCATTACATTTCTCAATCTTTTTCATGATCCCTCAAGTGCTTCTCCAATCTTTCCAAAGGTATAATGCTTATTTTGCAAACAGCAGTTGAATGTACAGAATAAGCAATGCAATCAAGTCTCACTTCGATCTGAATGTAGAATCCTGCTTGAGAACAGGAGAATCAATAAAAATATGCTACTCTATTGGTATCAGTGGGTTTTCTTTAATTTTCCTGGACATCTTTCTATTTCAGTCTGGGCGTAAGTTTGAAACCAGTTGAATCTCATCTTGCTGTGGTCGGCTTCTTTCCCAGACCTGGCTGGTTGACAGACTGGCCATGTGTCTTTCTCACATTGTTCCTGGCTCAAGCAAACACTGTGATTTGCCAGAGCGCATGTATATTAAGCCTGCCATCTATCCTCTGCACTTTAGTCTATGATCTTAAGGGAAAGTTTCCCCACTCTGCTCAAAATAAATGAGGTCCACTCTGGTTTAATGCACCTGGGATCAGACAATTGATCCTCATTATCTCAGTTTGAAATAGCTGTGAGCCGCAACATTCTATACACTGGTACATCTGGCTTTAATATGCATCATCAATGCCTGACCCGTTACCAAATAAACCCTTATCTAAGTGGATTCAGCCTTTGTTTTTTTTTAAAACACACTTTGTTTTGAAAACCAAACACTTAAACATAACTCATTCACAGATCCTTCCTGTGAAGGCCAAAAAACTATCGAAACATCCCGAGACATGGTGAGGCCAAAAACCTGGGGCTGGTTTTTAAATTTAACAAATATTCTGGTGCGGGCACTTGGTTGTATCTTTGACAGACTGTAGAATTATACAGCACTGAAGAAAATTGGAAAAGACTTGCCGCAGTATCAAAATTATTCCAAGATAAATTTCTAATGATGTTTAACCAAGCTTTTTTTTCAAATGAAAAATGCAAGCTTTAATATGGAAAGTTGTACTTTGGTGTGGGGGAGGGGGAGTTCTTGGCGAGAAAGACGTGAAATTGGAACAAAAAGATTCTCTAACTCGGCATTTCTGTTGAAGCAGATTTTGATTATTTTGTCCGATGCTGAATAAAATACCGAGGAAACAATGGCCGAAGGGCTCCAGAACAAGTTGCACAAAGCACAGAAACAGTAAATAAACACACAAGTTTACCTTTGAAAGGTCTGTAAGCATGTGGAGCACCAACATAAGTCAGAAAAAATGGGAGAGAGCGAGACTTAAGGCTGGCAAGGATATCATAAAGGATTGCTCTATGAATAGAGATTGAATAGAATGGGCCTATAGTCTCGAGAGTTTAGAAGAATGAAAGATAACTTCATTGAAGCATATAAGATTTTTAGAGGGCTTGACAGGTTACATGCTGAGTGGCTGTTTCCCCTGGTTGGGGGGGTACCTAATACTAGGGGTGGAGGCTGAGAATAATTGGATGGCTATTTAGAATTGAGATGAGGAGAAATGTCTTCACTCAGAGAGAGTTGTGAATCTTTGGAATTATTCTCTACCCTAGCGAGCTGTGGGAATTCAGTTGCTGAGTATATTCATGTCTGGAACTGATAGATATTTGGACTGTAAGGGAATCGAGGGATATGGATTCAATTGGAAAATTAGAATTGAGATTGAGAATCAGTGATGATATTAAATGGCAGAGCAAGATTTGAGGTATACTCCTGTTTTTTGTATTGTATTATGGAGAGCGGATATTCAGAAAATGTCAGAGGATACTGGCAGCAGCATAAAATGGACGCTGGGAAACAGAAGGAGATGAGCGAGAATTGGGAAAGATTGCAGAGTGTTGGATGCAGATGCGAATTGAAGCTAAGCTTTTTTTGTTAGATTGACTTCAGATGACGGGCTTGGTTGCATTGAAGAGTGAAATAAATCGAGAACAGACACTGAGGTTTAGAATGTTGAAGTATCCGGTGGATGGGGTACTCAACATTTTCATGCAAAGTGTTTTTGAGGTGGGGCATGTTGCAAGCATTTAAATGTGGGAAATCTCACCAGTTAAAATTAATGGGCATTTCTTTTATAATCATAACGGCAATTTATTTGTAGCAACTTCTAGCATTTCAAGAAAGGCATTTTGCTTGTTCTTATCTTAAAATCAGGGGGTAGGGTTGAATGAGCAGCTGAAGTTCTGAATCCTATGGAAATGGAGAGACAATTAAAATCATAAAGCATGGAATCTTGCACCACAGAAGCAGTCCATTTTACCCATTGGACTGCATTTTCTCTGAGTACCATTCTTTTATCTCCTTCCCCAAAACCTTTCCGTTTTCTTCCTTTACAAATAGGTCACAGAGCGGAATCTTGCGAGAATTTGGCACAGTGTTAGTTCTGGTGAGAAAACTGGCATAGAACTCCCTTGGCCAGTTTTCTTTCCAGATCTTGTCACTTTAACTGCCAAAAAAAAAGTGAGTGGGGTTTGCACCACCAGTCTTGTGAGGTGGGGGCTCTTAGAGACTCAGTGGAAGCAGCTCCACTGAAACTCCACCGATAACTGAAAAAAATTAATCACCCCCCCCTCCCCAACCACAGAAGGATCTGTGCACCCCAATCTGGCAGTACCTACTTGTGCCAAAGGGCAGTGCCAGGAGACATTGCCAGGGCTCTGCCTGTCCATATCCCTCTCCCCCGGGGGCTATAGTGACCTTTGTGCCCCCAGGGGATCCCCTCGGCAGGTTCACATCTGGGTGAGCCTGTGAAAATCTAGTGAGGGGAGAAGTATTTAAAAACTCTGCGACCAGCCTGAACAAATACACCACTACAGTAACTGACTTCATTAGTTAGTGTAGAAGACTGTGTGCCAAAGAAGCAAATCTGCATGTTTTCCAACTAGAAACCATGGATGAACAGGGATATCCACTGCTTGCTGAAGTCTAGGTCTCAGATGTTTAAGTCAGCGACCCTGACCTATATAAGAAAGCCAGATATGATCTATCAAAGGAGAACCATCAAAGATGCCGAAAGACAGTACCGGAACAAGCTAGAGTCCCAGGCTAGCCACACCGACCCCCGCTGACTGTGGCAAGGTCGGCAAGACATAACCAGCTACAAGATGAAGGCATGTAAAATCGCCGGCTCCAACGCACCCCTCTCTGATGAGCTCAATGCATTCTATGCCCGTTTTGAGCAAAGGTCAGCGAGAGCATGTCCTCCACCCCGGAAGCCTCGGATGAACCTGTATGTGAGGTCACCATTGCAGAGCAGCCTTCTCGAAGGTCAACCCACGGAAAGCGACTGGCCCGGATGGGGTACCCGGACGAGCACTCAGATCCTGCGCAGAGCAGCTGGCAGGGGTATTTACAGACATCTTCAACCACTCTTTACAACAATCTGAGGTCCCTATCTGTTTCAAGAAGTCGACCATTATCCCAGTACCAAAGAAAAGCCAAGCAGCATGCCTTAATGACTATCGGCTCTGACATTCATCATTATGAAGTGCTTCGAAAGGCTAGTCATGGAACAATTCCAGCCTCCCAGATTGCCTGGATCCACTACAGTTTGTCTACTGCCGCAACAGGTCCACTCAACCCTGGAACACCTAGATAACAAAGACACCTATGTCAGACTCATTAATTGACTACAGCTCGACCTTCAACAACATTATTCCTACGAAACACATCTCCAAACTCCGTGGCCTGGGCCTCGGCTCCTCCCTCTGTGACTGGATCCTGAACTTCCTAACTCACAGACCACAATCAGTAAGGATAGGCAACAATACTTCCTCCACAATCATCCTCAACACCGATCCCCCACAAGGCTGTGTCCTTAGCCCCCTGCTATACTCCTTATACACCTATGACTGTGCAGCCAAATTCCCCATCAACTCGATTTTCAAGTTTTCTGACGACTCCACCGTAGTGGATCAGATCTCAAACAATGACGAGACAGAGTACAGGAAAGAGCCAGAGAATCTGGCAAATTGGTGTGACGACAATAATCTCTCCCTAAATGTGAACAAAACGATGGAGATTGTCATCGACTTCAGGAAGCGTAATGGAGAATATGCCGCAGTCTACATCAGTGGGGACGAAGTAGAAATGGTCAAGAGCTTCCGGTTTTTAGGCGTCGAGATCACCAACAACCTGCCCTGGTCCCCCCCCCATGCCGACACTATAGTTAAGCCCACCAATGCCTCTACTTTCTTGAAAGACTAAGGAAATTTGGCATGTCAGCTATGACTCTCCCCAACGTTTACAGATGCACCATGGAAAACATTCTTTCTGGCTATGTCACAGCTTGCATGGCTGCCCAAGACTGCAAGAAACTACAGAAGGTCGTAAATGTAGCCCAATCCATCATACAAACCAGCCTCCCATCCATTGACTCTGTCTATACTTCCCACTGCCTCAGAAAAGCAGCCAGCATAATTAAGGACACCACGCATCCCGGACATTCTCTCTTCCACCTTCTTCCATCGGGAAAAAGATACAAAAGTCTGAGGTCACGTACCTATTGACTCAAGAACAGCTTCTTCCCTACTGCCATCAGACTTTTGAATGGACCTTCCTCGCATGAAGTTGATCTTTCTCTACACCCTAGCTATGACTGTAACAGTCCGGATGGAATTCACCCCGGGCCCGGATGGAATGCATCCCAGGGTGCTGAAAGAAATGTCAGAGGTAATAGCGGATGCGTTAGTGGTTATTTATCAAATTTCGTTGGATTCTGGGGTAGTGCCGGCGTGCCGCAGGGATCGGTACTCGGGCCTCAACTATTTACCATTTATATGGTAAATAGTTGAGGCCCGTGATGGGAGATTTTAATTTCGTGATGGGAGATTTTAATGTCGTGATGGGAGATTTTAATTTCCCAAACATAGATTGGAATATCCCTAGGGCTAGGGGTTTGGATGGAGAGGAGTTTGTTAGGTGTGTCCAGGAGAGTTTCCTGACACAGTATGTGGATAAGCCTACTAGAGGAGAGGCTGTACTTGATCTGGTGCTGGCTAATGAACCTGGACAGGTGGAGGATCTCTCGGTGGGTGAGCATCTTGGGGATAGCGATCATAATTCTATCTCCTTCACGATAGCATTGGAAAGAGATAGGATCAGGCAGGCTAGGAAAGTGTTTCTCTGGAGTAAAGGGAAATACAGTGTCATCAGGGAGGAAATTAGACGGGTAAATTGGAAGGAGGCATTCTTGGGGAAAAGTACCGAAGGAAAGTGGAGGATTTTCAAGGAATGTTTGTCTGGAGCTCTGCATGACAACGTTCCGATGAGACAGGGGGGTGTTGGTAGGGTACGGGAACCATGGTGCACGAAGGTTGTGATGAACCTGGTGAATAAGAAAAGAGAGGCGTACAGAAGGTTCAGAGAGCTAGGAGGTGTTAAGGATTTAGAGGAGTATACGGGATGTAGGAAGGAGCTTAAGAAGGAAATTAGGAGAGCGAGAAGGGGTCATGAGAAGGCCTTGGCGGGTAAGATTAAGGAGAATCCCAAGGCTTTCTACAAATATGTCAAGAGTAAAAGGATGAGATGTGAAGGCATAGGACCCTTAAAAGGTGAAGGGGGAAAAGTTTGTGCGGAACCGTTAGAAATGGCGGAGCTGCTTAATGAATACTTTACCTCGGTATTCACGGTGGAAAGGGATCTGGGTGGTTGTACTGCTGGTTTGTGGTGGACAGAAAGGATCGAGCATGTGGACATAAAGAAAGAGGATGTGTTGGAACTATTGAATGGCATCAAGGTTGGTAAGTCGCCGGGACCGGATGGGATGTACCCCAGGTTACTGTGGGAGGCGAGGGAGGAGATTGCGGAGTCTTTGGCGATGATCTTTGCATCGTCGATGGAGATGGGAGAGGTTCCGGAGGATTGGAGGATTGCAGATGTGGTCCCTATATTCAAGAAAGGGAACAGGGACAGCCCGGGAAATTACCGACCGGTGAGTCTAACCTCAGTGGTTGGTAAGTTGATGGAGAGGATCCTGAGAGACAGGATTTATGATCATCTAGAGAAGTTTAGTATGATCAAAAGTAGTCAGCACGGCTTTGTCAAGGGCAGGTCGTGCCTTACGAGCCTGGTTGAGTTCTTTGAAAATGTGACCAAACACATTGACGAAGGAAGAGCGGTGGATGTGGTCTATATGGACTTCAGCAAGGCGTTCGATAAGGTCCCCCATGCAAGACTTCTTGAGAAAGTGAGAGGGCATGGGATCCAAGGGGCTGTTGCCTTGTCGATCCAGAACTGGCTTGCCTGCAGAAGGCAGAGAGTGGCTGTGGAGGGGTCTTTCTCTGCATGGAGGTCAGTGACCAGTGGAGTGCCCCAGGGATCTGTTCTGGGACCCTTGCTGTTTGTCATTTTCATAAATGACCTGGATGAGGAAGTGGAGGGATGGGTTGGTAAGTTTGCTGACGACACCAAGGTAGGTGGTGTTGTGGATAGTTTGGAGGGATGTCAGAAGTTGCAGCGAGACATAGATAGAATGCAAGACTGGGCAGAGAAGTGGCAGATGGACTTCAACCCGGACAAGTGTGTGGTGATCCATTTTGGCAGATCCAATGGGATGAAGCAGCAGTATAATATGAAGGGTACCATTCTTAGCAGTGTAGAGGATCAGAAGGACCTTGGGGTCCGGGTCCATAGGACTCTTAAATCGGCCTCGCAGGTGGAGGATGCGGTCAAGAAGGCGTACGGCGTACTGGCCTTCATTAATCGAGGGATTGAGTTTAGGAGTCGGGAGATAATGCTGCAGCTTTATAGGACCCTGGTTAGACCCCACTTGGAGTACTGCGCGCAGTTCTGGTCACCTCATTACAGGAAAGATGTTGAAGCCATTGAAAGGGTGCAGAGGAGATTTACAAGGATGTTGCCTGGATTGGGGGGCATGCCTTATGAGGATAGGTTGAGGGAGCTTGGTCTCTTCTCCCTGGAGAGACGAAGGATGAGAGGTGACCTGATAGAGGTTTACAAGATGTTGAGAGGTCTGGATAGGGTAGACTCTCAGAGGCTATTTCCAAGGGCTGAAATGGTTGCTACGAGAGGACACAGGTTTAAGGTGCTGGGGGGTAGGTACAGAGGAGATGTCAGGGGTAAGTTTTTCACTCAGAGGGTGGTGAGTGAGTGGAATCGGCTGACGTCGGTGGTGGTGGAGGCAAACTCGTTGGGGTCTTTTAAGAGACTTCTGGATGAGTACATGGGATTTAATGGGATTGAGGGCTATAGATAGGCCTAGAGGTGGGGATGTGATCGGCGCAACTTGTGGGCCGAAGGGCCTGTTTGTGCTGTGGCTTTCTATGTTCTATGTTCTATATAGACGATCTGGAGGAGGGGACTGAGCGTAGGGTAACAAAGTTTGCAGACGACACAAAGATAAATGGAAAAGTGAATCGTGTGGAGGGCATAGAAGGTCTGCAGAGAGATTTGGACAGGCTGAGCAAGTGGGCGAGGATCTGGCAGATGGAGTATAACGTTGACAAATGCGAGGTTATTCGTTTTGGAGGAAATAATAGCAAATTGGATTATTATCTAAATGGATAAAAATTACAACATGCTACTGTGCAAAGGGACCTGGGGGTCCTTGTGCATGAGACGCAAAAACCCAGTCTGCAGGTGCAACAGGTGATCAAGAAGGCAAATGGGATGTTGGCCTATATCGCAAGGAGGATAGAATATAAAAGCAAAGTCTTGCTGCATCTGTACAGGGCATTGGTGAGGCCGCAGCTGGAATACTGTGTGCAGTATTGGTCCCCTTATTTGCGGAAGGATATATTGGCCTTGGAGGGAGTGCAGAGAAGGTTCACCAGGTTGATACCAGAGATGAGGGGTGTTGATTATGAGGAGAGACTGAGCAGATTGGGTTTGTACTCATTGGAATTTCGAAGGCTGAGGGGTGATCTTATAGAGGCATATAAGATAATGAAGGGGCTGGATAGGGTAGAAGTGGAGAGATTCTTTCCACTTAGAAAGGAAACCAGAACTAGAGGGCACAGCCTCAAAATAAAGGGGATCAGTTTAGGACAGAGTTGAGGAGGAACTTCTTCTCTCAGAGGGTGGTGAATCTCTGAAATTCTCTGCCCACTGAAGCGGTGGAGGCTACCTCGTTGAATATGTTTAAATCACGGATAGATGGATTCTTGATCGGTAAGGGAATTAGGAGTTATGGGGATCAGGCGGGTAAGTGGAACTGATCCACTTCAGATCAGCCATGATCTTATTGAATGGCGGGGCAGGCTCGAGGGGCTAGATGGCCTACTCCTGCTCCTATTTCTTATGTTCTTATGTTCTTAATACATTCTACACTGTATCCTTTCCTTCCCTATGAACGCTATACTTTGTATAGTGCACAAGAAACAATACTTTTCACTGTATACTAATGTGACAATAATAAATCAAATCAAAAGATCTGGCAAAGAGGTGGTTACTAATATTTTACATTTATTGAAATGAACACAAATCAGGTTCTCGCCCATTATGGGACTCAAAATCCTGCGCATTGATTGGTTATGGTGCAATGCCAATTTATTGCAAGCTAGCTAATTCCAATATTCCTCTCTTTACATATGAACATCAGAACATTGGACTTGGGAGCAGGAGTAGGCCATTCAGCTTTTCATGCCTGCTCTGTCATTCAATAAGATCATGGCTGAACTCCACTTTGCCCCTATAACTCTTGATTGCTTTGTGAATCAAAACATTATCTAACTCTTGCCTTAAATAAATTCAGTGACCCAGTCTCCATTATATTCTAAGGAACAGAATTCCACATCGTAACGACCCTCTGAGGAGAAAGAAAATCCTCATCTCCGTTTTAAATGGTAGATGTCTTACTCTTGAATTGTGTCCCTGTCTTTCCTGCAAGTAGAAATACCCTCCCGGTATCTATCCTATCAAGGCTCCTCAGAATCTTGTATTTTTCAATAAGCTCACATCTCATTTTTCCAATCTCTAATGGATATAGACCGCCTTTCTTCATAAGAGAAGCCCCTCATCCCAGGAATGAGTCGAGTGAACCTTCTCTGGACTGCTTCTATCACAATTATTTTTTTCTCCAATAAAGGGATTAAAACTATACACAAGATTCCAGATGTGGTCTCACCAAGGCCCTGGACAACTCCAGTAAAACATAACTACTTTAATAATCCATTCTCTTTCCAATAAGTTCCACCATTCCAATGCTGCCTTAATCACTTGTCGTACTTGTATACTAACCTTTTGTGATTCATCTAACTGGATACCTAGATCCCTCTGTACCACTGAGTTCTGCAATCTCTGTCCATTTGTATACGGACAAGTTCACATTTTCCCACATCATACTCCACATTCCAATTTTCTGCCCACTCACTTAACTTGCCTATGTCCCTTTGCAGACTCGCTACTTCCTCTTGATATCAATTTTCCTACTTATCTTCGTTTCATTGGCAAATTTAGCTATCATACACTCATTTCCTCCATCCAAGTTGTTGATATAGATTGTAAATAGTTACGGACGCAGCACCAATCCCTGTGGTACTCCAATTGTTGCAGCTTACCAACCCAAAGTTGTCATCAGCATTGGCTTTGATCTTTGGGTCCTCACTGTCCATGGGGATAGTGCCAGAGGCGAATGTTGTTCCTCTGTTTAAGAAAGGGAATAGAAATGACCCTGGTAATTATAGACTGGTTAGTCTTACTTCGGTGGTTGGTAAATTGATGGAAAAGGTCCTTAGGGATGGGATTTACGACCATTTAGAAAGATGCAGATTAATCCGGGATAGTCAGCACGGATTCGTGAAGGGCAAGTCGTGCCTCACAAATTTGATAGAATTTTTTGAGGAGGTAACTAAGTGTGTTGATGAAGGGAGGGCAGTTGATGTCATATACATGGATTTTAGTAAGGCGTTTGATAAGGTCCCCCATGGTCGGCTTATGATGAAAGTAAGGAGGTGTGGGATAGAGGGAAAGTTGGCCGATTGGATAGGTAACTGGCTATCTGATCGAAGACAGAGGGTGGTGGTGGATGGAAAATGTTCGGGCTGGAGGCAGGTTGCTAGCGGAGTGCCACAGGGATCAGTGCTTGGTCCTCTGCTCTTTGTGATTTTTATTAATGACTTAGAGGAGGGGGCTGAAGGGTGGATCAGTAAATTTGCTGATGACACCAAGATTGGTGGAGTAGTGGATGAGGTGGAGGGCTGTTGTAGGCTGCAAAGAGACATAGATAGGATGCAAAGCTGGGCTGAAAAATGGCAAATGGAGTTTAACCCTGATAAATGTGAGGTGATTCATTTTGGTCGGACAAATTTAAATGTGGATTACAGGGTCAAAGGTAGGGTTCTGAAGACTGTGGAGGAACAGAGAGATCTTGGGGTCCATATCCATAGATCTCTGAAGGTTGCCACTCAAGTGGATAGAGCTGTGAAGAAGGCCTATCGTGTGTTAGCTTTTATTAACAGGGGGTTGGAGTTTAAGAGCCGTGGGGTTATGCTGCAACTGTACAGGACCTTGGTGAGACCACATTTGGAATATTGTGTGCAGTTCTGGTCACCTCACTATAAGAAGGATGTGGAAGCGCTGGAAAGAGTGCAGAGGAGATTTACCAGGATGCTGCCTGGTTTGGAGTGTCGGTCTTATGAGGAAAGGTTGAGGGAGCTAGGGCTGTTCTCTCTGGAGCGGAGGAGGTTGAGGGGAGACTTAATAGAGGTTTATAAAATGATGAAGGGGATAGATAGAGTGAACGTTCAAAGAATATTTCCTCGGGTGGATGGAGCTATTACAAGGGGGCATAACTATAGGGTTCGTGGTGGGAGATATAGGAAGGATATCAGAGGTAGGTTCTTTACGCAGAGAGTGGTTGGGGTGTGGAATGGAGTGCCTGCAGTGACAGTGGAGTCAGACACTTTAGGAACATTGAAGCGGTTATTGGATAGGCCTATGGAGCACACCAGGATGATAGGGAGTGGGATAGCTTGATCTTGGTTTCAGATAAAGCTCGGCACAACATGGTGGGCCGAAGGGCCTGTTCTGTGCTGTCCTGTTCTATGTTCTATGTTCAAAGAAAGATGCATTTATTCCTACTCTTTGCTTCACATTAGCTAACCAATCCTTTATCCATGCTAACATGTACCCCCTATTCCATGTAATATTTTCACGTGTAGTATCCTTTCATGTTGCACGTTATGAAATGTCTTCTGCAAATCCAAGTACACAGCATCTACCAGTTCCCCTGTTACTTCCTCTGATAAAGAGTTGTTTCCCTTCACAAACCCATGTGGACTGCCTGAGTAAATTATGATTTTCTAAGTATCCTGTTTTAACCTCCTTAATAATGGATTCTAACAATTTCCCTATGAGAGATGTTGGCTAACTGACCTGTAGTTTGCTTCCTCCCTCATTTCTTAAATAACTTTGTTGCAATCGCTGTTTTCCAATTCATTGGGACCCTTATTGAGTGGCACGATGGCACAGTGGCTAGCACTGCTGCGTTACAGCGCCAGGGACCTAGGTTTGATTCCCGGCTTGGGTCACTGTCTGTGTGGAGTTTGCACGTTGTCCCCGTGTCTGCGTAGGTTTCCTCCAGGTGCTCCGGTTTCCTCCCAGAGTCCAAAGATGTGTGGGTTAGACGGATTAGTCATTCTAAATTGCCCCTTAGTGTCAGGGGAACTAGCTAGGGTAAATGGAGATCGGGCCTGGGTGGGATTGTGGTCAGTGCAGACTCGATGGGCCAGATGGCCTCCTTCTGCACTGCATGAGTCTATGACTCTTCCCAAATCTAAGGAATTTTGGAAGATTATAACCAACATATCTACCATCTCTGCAGCTACTTATTTTAAGATCCTTGGGTACAGGCCATCTGGTCCTGGGATTGGCTTCGTCTTGGATATAAAAGCTTTCCTAGTACCTTTTCCCTAGTGATGGTGATTGTTTTAAGTTCCTCCCTCCCATTCATCTCTTGATTTTTGAAGTACGTTTGTGAAGTATCCCAAGTCTTCTGTAGTGAAGACGTGCACACAATATCTGTTCAACGCCTCTGCTATTTCCTTATTGCAATGTCCAAACTATGTTAGGGGTTGTAGTTTTCAACAGAAAAAGAAAATACTTGGTTTGCACACGTAGATTCAAATAAACACACAACAGGTTTTATTGAAGAGCTGTTGTCTGCACTGTATCAAGTACAAAACTGAAAGTAAAACAGCAGCTGAAGCACCCTAAAGACATCACTATTAAATCATGTGATCAGCTCTTAAAGCAACTTGATACGTAGCATACATTCTCCATTATCAATTCAGACACTTTCTCTAGAGGATAAACACGAGCTTCATTTGCTCTCTTTTTTCTTATTAAAACACTTGTGGAAAGTCTTACTATCTGCTTTTGTATTATTAGCTAACTTTCATACTCAACTTTCTTCCTCTATTAATTTTTCAGTCATTCTTTGCTGTTTTTAAAAATCTGATCAGTCTTCTGACTTACTGCTAATCTTTGCAGATTTGTACAGTATTTGGTGCTATACTTAACTTCCATATTCGACCATGGATAATGCATCCTTCTCAGAATCTTCCTTACTGGGATAAATCTTTGCTGCGAGCTATCTAAATATCTCCTTAAATGTCTGCCACTGCAATTCTGCTATCTGACCTTTTCACCTTGTGCCCAGTTCACTTTAGCTAGATCCGTTTTCAGGCCCTTAGAATGACCTTACTTAGGTAAGATCTGGCATACTTTCCCCAGTATCCATTTCTTCCATACCAGTCTATGAACCACACATTCATTCCTCTAATTTATTTACCCAATCCCAATGTGTTTGCGGCTGATCTAACAATCCAGCGATTATTCCTTTTGAGTTTGTGCTTCTTAATTTACCCGCAGCTGCTCATAATCCTAAGAAGAATGTCTTCCTAGTCCTATCTATGCCATTGGTTTCTACATAAACCACAACAACTGGATTCTCCACCTCCCACTTCAAGTTCTTCTCCAGCCACGAGCAGATGTCCTGAATCCTGGCACGATGCAGGCAACCGTCTGGTCTCATGTTCTTGGTTGCAGAGAACTGTGACTATTCCCCGACCGTACTGTTCCCTCCTGCCTCTACATTCCTATTAATTCCCATCGCTGGAATAGCTTCCTGTACCAGGTGCCATGGTCAGGTTGCTCATCCACTCTGTAGCTCTCGCTTTCAGACATATGGTTGTAAGAACGTCAGACTTGTTGGACAATTGTAAGGGCTGAAGTTGCTCCAGTTCTGCCTTCTGGGCCCCATACATGCCTCGCTCAGTCAGCCCCTCTGGCTCTGACCGTTGATCAAATCAGAAGGCTTAATCCAAAGGGGTGTGACTGCATTATGGAACCAAGTGTTCTGGTAACTTACCCCCTCCCTGATGCATTGCAGTGGCTGTAGCTCAGCCCTTCAGTTCAAGACTCTGAGCTGAAGTTCCTAAACTGCAGACACTTTGGTCAGGTGTCTTTGCCCTGTTTCACACTGGTATCCTGGAGCACTCACATTCTGCAGTCACTGTCTTTTTTATTATGTTAATTCATTATTTTAGTTAATTTATAATAATTAAACTCACCTACTCCCAATTAGCGTTACCACTACTATAAAGTAGTGCTTAATAAAATCTTATAATTACTAATACATTTCATGAGTTTTCAATGTAAATCAAGCAAAATGCTCCCCAACTTACCTGTTTCCCTGTGACATCCCTGTGATGAATGTGGTTGGACTGCACACTTGTGTTACAATCACAGCAGATGTTATTTGCTGAGCAAGCCAAATCCTAGAGGGGAAACATGCCTTACTGATCATAACCTTTTTTTAAATATTCTGAAAGCAAGGAAAGACCCACTGATCCCAGAAGCAGCAAATTCCAGTACCACTTTTGGGATTTGTAAAGTTAAAAGATTTATTAAAAAGAAGAAAAGAAAACTTTTATGCACACAAGATTAAAGCTATACAGTGTTACAAAACCTCCCCACTTGATTTGATGTATTCGGTATTGTTTCTTGCACGCTATACAGACAAAACATACCGTTCATAGAGTACACGGGGAGATGGAAAGGAGAGGATGTACAGTATAGTGTTACAGTCATAGCTAGAGTGTAGAGAAAGATCAGCTTATATGTATGTGTATATAAAGCATTGCTGGGCTTTCTTAACTATGGCGTTGGTGTGGAGAGACTTGATCAGAATACACAAATAAATAGCTTCTTGTCAACAATTCCCGTAACTCTTAAAGATCCAGTAATATTACCCAGGGCAAAATGGCTGTGACTTTAGTCAAGGTGTGCGCACAACCTCTCACTCGCTTCCACTCTGTTGTGGAAATGCAAGAAAACTGAGAAATAGGACTGCTTGCTGAAACAAAAGCTTTCCTGGTCTCTGGATAGGTACTTCAGATTTCAAACCTTTCAGGACAGAGCAGGTCCCAAGATATTTTTGCCCAACAGCTTAATGTCTTTCCTTAAATATCCTTTTTCCCTTTCATTTCAGATTTTATGATCCTTAACACCTCTCATGAGCTCAACTTTTCCAAAATATATTAATCTTTGATGTTTTCCTGTTGCCACCCCTTTCAGGTCAAATAAAATTAGGTAACCTTTGTCCCAGCTTAATTAAATCATTTACACACACAACCACACAACTCCTTTACAGAATAACATAAAATTCCCGAAGAAAAATCTGTCCTCACACTTGACACAGCCTTGTTTTCAACTCTTGTCTATTCAATTTTCTTTATAACCCGACATTTTCTCTCCTGTTCAGGTGTTTATCCAATTCCCATTTGAAAGGCCCAATTGAATCTACACTCTCAGGTAGTGCTTTCCAGCTTTGACCCACTTGCTGTATAAAAATGGTTCCTCATCATGTCATCTTTGGTTCTTTTGCCAATCATCATAAATCTCTGTCCTCTCATTCTTGACCCTTTTGCCAATGAGCAGTATTTCTCACCAGCTGTCCTTGTCTAGACTCCTCCTGCCATTGAACACCTCTCTCAAATCTCCATTCAATCTTCTCTAAGGAGAATAGCCTCAATTTCTCCAATTTGTTTGCTGAATTAATGTTCCTCAACCCTGAATAATTCTAATAGATTTTTTTCTGCACCTTATCTAAAGCCTATTGTTCTTACAGTGCAGTGGCCAAAATTAGTCACAATACCCATGTTCAGGCGAAAACAGCATTTTATAAAGATTCAGTTGAACATCCTTATTTTTGTATTCCATGCCTCTATTCGTAAAACCCATGAAACCATTGTAGCTTGGCGTTAAAAAATCTGCTTCATTAATGTTCTCCAGGGAAGGAAATCTGCCATCCAGCATGAGTCCAGATCCACAGCAATGTGGTTGACTCTTAACTGCCCTCTGACATGGCCTAGCAAACTACTCAGATGTATCACACTACTACAAAGTCTAAATGGAATGAAACCAGATAGACTACCTGTCATCAACCTCGACACCAGAAACAACAGTGACACACCCAATGAATGTGCAAAGTCCTCCTTCTCCACGTCTGGGGGTTTGTGCCGAAACTCTTGGGAATCCTTGACATTGACTTTGAACCCCATGAAGTCTCATGGCATCATGCCAACCGTGGGCAAGGAAACCTTCTGCTGGGTAATGCCTATCTTCCCCCTCAGCTGATGAATCAATACTCCTTCATGTTGAACACCACTTGGAGGAAGCACTGAGGGTGGCAATGGCACAGAATGTACACTCATTGGGAGACTTCAGTGTCCATCAAAGAGTGACTTGATAGCACTACTACCCCCTGGACTGGCCGAGTCCTAAAGGACATAGCTGCTTGATTGGATCTCTAGCAGGTGGTGAGGGAATCAACAAGAGAGCAAAATCTACCTATCCTCATCCTCATCAGTCTGTCGAAGATGCATATGTCCATGATGGTATTGATAGGAATGATCACCGCACAGTCATTGTGGAGATGAAGTCCCATCTTCAAAAAGGACCGAAAATGAGAGGCACAAACTTAAAGTGATTTACGAAAGAGGCAAATGTGACGCGAGACAAAAAAAATGACAGCGAGCGGTTTGGATTTCGATTGCACTGCCTGGAAGTATGGTGGAGGCAAGTTCAATTGATGTATTGAAGAAGGCATTAGATGATTATTTGAATAGAAACAATGTACAAAGTTACGGGAAAAAGGCAGGAGAATGGCACTCGTTTAATGCTTGTTTGGAAAGCTGGTGCAGTAACAATAGGCTGAATATCCTTCTGCACCGCAACAATTCTGTGATTCACATTGAGGTTTAGTAGTGTGACACTAACACTGTGCTAAATAGGATAGATTTCAAACAGATGTAGCAACTCAAAAGTGGGCATGCATGAGGTGCTGTGGGCCATCAGCATTAGCAGAATTGTATACAACCACTATCTGTAACCTCATGGTCTTGTATACCTCCAGGGTAATATTGCCATCAAGGCAGGAATCAACCCTGGTTCAACAAGGAATGTAGGAGGGCATGCCAAGAAACTAGGTGTCAACATGGTGAAGTTACCTTGCAGGATTACCTGAGTGCCAAACAATGGAAACAGCATGCAATTGACAGAGCTAAGCGATCCCATAAAAGGCGAATTAGATCCAAGCTCTGCAGTCCTGCCACATCCAACCGTGAATGGTGGTGGATAATCAAACAACCTACTGGAGGATGAGGTCCACAAATATCCCCATCCTCCTAGATGGGGGAACCCAGCATATCCATGCAAAAGACAGGGGGGCTGAAACATTTGCAGTCATCATCAACCAGAAGTGTGGAGTGGATGATGCATTTTGACCTTTTGCTGGGATCCCCAGCATCACAGGTGCCAGTCTTCAGCCAATTCAATTCCCTCAATGTGATATCAAGAAATTGCCAAGACTATCGGCCCTGACAACATTCCAGCTATAGTATTGAAGACTTGTGCTCCAGAACTAGCCATGTCACTAGCATAGCTGTTCTGGTACAATTAAAACACTAGCATCTACCCAGCAAAAGGAAAATTGCCAGTTATGTCCTATCCACAAAAGCAGAACAAATCCAATCTGTTGAATCAGAAACGTAGGAAATTGGAGGAGTAGGCCATTCGGCCCTTCGTGCCTGCTCCACCATCATTATCCAACTCAGTAGTCTGATCCTGCCTTCCCCCCATATCCTTTGATCCCTTTCATCCCGAGAACTATATCAAATTCCTTGAAAACGTTTTGGCCTCAACTGCTTTCTGTGGTGGCGAATTCCACAGGCTTACCACTCTTTGTGGGTGAAGGAATTTCTCCTCATCTCTGTTCTAGATGGTTTACCTTGTATTCTTAGACTATGACCCCTGGTTCTGGACAACCCCACCATCAGAACACCCTTCCTGCATCTACCCTGTCTAGTCCTGTTAGAATTTTATAGGTTTCTATGAGATCCTCCCTCATTCTTCTGCACTCCAGCGAGTACAATCCTAACTGACTCAATCTCTCCTGAGGTGTCAGTCCAGCCATTCCAGGATCAGTCTGGTAAACCTTCGCTGTACTCCTTCTATAGCAAGAACATCCTTCTGCAGATAAGGAGACCAAAACTGCACACAATATTCCAGGTGTGGCCTTAGCAAGACCCTGTATAATTGCAACAAGACATCCCTGTTTCTGTACTCTAATCCTCTCGCGATGAAGGCCAACATACCATTTGCCTTCCTTACCGCCTACGCACGTGCATGCTTGCTTCAGCGACAGGTGTATGTGGACATCCAGGTCTTGTTAGAGAGCAGACTCATCCGGCATACTCTCGAACATCTGCAATATCATGGAAGTTCTGTCAACAATACTATCAAGTGGCACTTACTTCACAACAACCTGCCCACTGACACTAAGTTTGACTTCTGCTGGGGCATCTCAGCTCCTGACCTCATCACAGCCTTGGTTCAAACATGAATACAACTCAATACGTAAAGTTTAAAAAAAAATGATGAGTCACAAGTGAGGCTTACATTAACACTGCAATGAAGTTATTGTGAAATTCCCCTAGTCACCACACTCCTGCGCCTGTTTGGGTCAATGCACCGAACCAGCACGTCTTTCAGACTGTGGGAGGAAATCGGAGCACCCGGAGGAAACATATGCAGACACGGGGAGAACGTGCAAATTCCACACAGACAGTGACCCAAGCCAGGAATCGAACCCGGGTCCCTGGCGCTGTGATGCAGCAGTGTTAACCACTGTGCCACCATGAGGTGAGAGTGACTGCCCTTCATCATCAAGGCCACAGTAGTCAACGGGAATTGGGGATAACTCTTCACTGGCCAACCACCCTCAGTTATTTCATTAATAACTTCCCTTCTATCATAAGGTCAGAAATGGGGATATTTGCTGATGATTGCACAATGTTCAGCACCATTTGTGAACCTTAGATACTGAAGCAGCCTTTGTTCATATGCAGCAGGACCTGGGCAATATTCAGGCTTGGGCTGATAGGTGGCAAGTAATATTCAAGCCACCAGGTGCCAGACAGTGACCATCTCCAGCAAGAGACGACCTAACCATCCGTTCATGACATTCAATGGCATTACCATGCTGAATCCCCACCATCAACATCCTGGCGGTTACCATTGACTAGAAATTGAACTTGATTAGCCATACAAATAATGTGGCTACAAGAGCAGGTCAGAGGCTAGGTATTCTGTGGAGAGTAACCCACTTCCTGTCACTCCAAAGCCTAAACACCGCTTATAAGGCACAAGTCAGGTGTGTGATGGAATGCAATCTACTTGCCTGGATGGATACAGCTCCAACAACACTCAAGAAACTCGACACCGTCCAGGACAAAGCAGCCCACTTGATTGGCACCCCATCCACCACCTTCAACATTCTCTCACTCCACCGCCAACACACAGTGCGTACCATCTTCAAGATGTGTGGCAGCTACTCTCCAAAGCTACTTTGACATCACCTTCAAAACCTTTGATCTCTACTACCTAGAAGAACAAGAGCAGCAGATACATGGAAACACAACCACTTGCACATTCACCTCCAAGTCACACACCTTCCGGACTTGAAAGTCTATTGCCGTTCCTTCATTGCTGCTGGGTCAAAATATTGGAACGTCCTTCCTAACAGCACTTCCTCAGATGGGGATTGAGGCAGAGTCATTGAACATCATTAAGGGAGGAGTTGATAGATGCTTGATGAGCAAGGGGGTGAAAGGTTAACAGCAGTTGACAGAAATGTGATGTTGAGGTTAAAATGAAATGAGCCATGATCTTATTAAATGGTGCAACCGACTCGGGAGGTCAAGTGGCCCAATCCTTCTCTTAATTTGCATGTTTGTCTGGAGCACTATGGGTGTTCTTACAATACATGGATTGCAGCAGTTCAAGGAGGCAGTACACCTTCACCTTCTCGAGGGCAATTAGGGATGGGCAGCAAACCTTGGCCCAACCAGCAATGCCCACATCCTATGAACGAAAATAAAATTCCCCCAGCCCATTTGTGTCTTCTTGATGTCTATCACTCTCCTCCTCACATTTCATAGCACTTGCAAGCTTTCTGTCATCGCCAGATTTTGAAATTGTGTCCTGTACGTCCAAGTCAAAAAGCGCAGTGTTCCTGGTAATAGAGCCCTGTGGAACACCACTGTGCACCTTCCTCCAGTCCGAAAAACAACTGTTAATGACTACATTCTTCTGTCAGTCAGTCAATTGAACTGTCAGTCAGGCAGGGAGGAAATGGCCGAGTGAGGGAACCATGGTTCACAAAAGAGGTGGAATGTCTTGTGAAAAGGAAGAGGGAAGCTTATGTAGGGATGAGGAAACAAGGTTCAGATGGCTCGATTGAGGGTTACAAGTTAGCAAGGAATGAGCTGAAAAAGGGGCTTAGGAGAGCTGGGAGGGGACATGAGAAGTCCTTGGCGGGTCGGATCAAGGAAAACCCGAAGGCTTTTTACTCTTATGTGAGGAATAAAAGAATGACCAGGGTGAGGTTAGGGCCAGTCAAGGACAGTAGTGGGAACTTGTGTATGGAGTCAGTAGAGATAGGCGAGGTGATGAATAAATACTTTTCTTCAGTGTTCACCAAGGAGAGGGGCCATGTTTTTGAGGAAGAGAAGGTGTTACAGGCTAACAGGCTGGAGGAAATAGATGTTCGGAGGGAGGATAAACTGAAGGTCGATAAGTCCCCTGGGCCTGATGAAATATATCCTAGGATTCTTTGGGAGGCAAGGGATGAGATTGCAGAGCCTTTGGCATTGATCTTTGGGTCCTCACTGTCCACGGGGATGGTGCCAGAGGACTGGAGAGTGGCGAATGTTGTTCCTCTGTTTAAGAAAGGGAATAGAAATGACCCTGGTAATTATAGACTGGTTAGTCTTACTTCGGTGGTTGGTAAATTGATGGAAAAGGTCCTTAGGGATGGGATTTACGACCATTTAGAAAGATGCAGATTAATCCGGGATAGTCAGCACGGATTCGTGAAGGGCAAGTCGTGCCTCACAAATTTGATAGAATTTTTTGAGGAGGTAACTAAGTGTGTTGATGAAGGGAGGGCAGTTGATGTCATATACATGGATTTTAGTAAGGCGTTTGATAAGGTCCCCCATGGTCGGCTTATGATGAAAGTAAGGAGGTGTGGGATAGAGGGAAAGTTGGCCGATTGGATAGGTAACTGGCTATCTGATCGAAGACAGAGGGTGGTGGTGGATGGAAAATGTTCGGACTGGTGGCAGGTTGCTAGCGGAGTGCCACAGGGATCAGTGCTTGGTCCTCTGCTCTTTGTGATTTTTATTAATGACTTAGAGGAGGGGGCTGAAGGGTGGATCAGTAAATTTGCTGATGACACCAAGATTGGTGGAGTAGTGGATGAGGTGGAGGGCTGTTGTAGGCTGCAAAGAGACATAGATAGGATGCAAAGCTGGGCTGAAAAATGGCAAATGGAGTTTAACCCTGATAAATGTGAGGTGATTCATTTTGGTAGGACTAATTTGAATGTGGATTACAGGGTCAAAGGTAGGGTTCTGAAGACTGTGGAGGAACAGAGAGATCTTGGGGTCCATATCCACAGATCTCTAAAGGTTGCCACTCAATTGGATAGAGCTGTGAAGAAGGCCTTTGTTAGCTTTTATTAACAGGGGGTTGGAGTTTAAGAGCCGTGGGGTTATGCTGCAACTGTACAGGACCTTGGTGAGACCACATTTGGAATATTGTGTGCAGTTCTGGTCACCTCACTATAAGAAGGATGTGGAAGCGCTGGAAAGAGTGCAGAGGAGATTTACCAGGATGCTGCCTGGTTTGGAGGGTAGGTCTTATGAAGAAAGGTTGAGGGAGCTAGGGCTGTTCTCTCTGGAGCGGAGGAGACTGAGGGGAGACTTAATAGAGGTTTATAAAATGATGAAGGGGATAGATAGAGTGAACGTTCAAAGACTATTTCCTCGGGTAGATGGAGCTATTACAAGGGGGCATAACTATAGGGTTCATGGTGGGAGATATAGGAAGGATATCAGAGGTAGGTTCTTTACGCAGAGAGTGGTTGGTGTGTGGAATGGACTGCCTGCAGTGATAGTGGAGTCAGACACTTTAGAAACATTTAAGCGGCTATTGGATAGGCATATGGAGCACACCAGGATGATAGGGAGTGGGATAGCTTGATCTTGGTTTCAGATAAAGCTCGGCGCAACATCGTTGGCCGAGGGGCCTGTTCTGTGCTGTACTGTTCTATGTTCTAATTTCATTTCCTTGCTGCCACTTTCCCTTCCATTTCATGGGCTTTAATTTTGCTAACAAACCTATTATATGGTACATTTTAAAAACTGCCTTTGGAAGTCCTTATCATCCTTCTCTGTTCCTCATCAAAAACTTCATGTTAGTTAAACATGATTTGCTTAATGCACATCTGTGCTGGCTTTCCTTAATCTACACTTGCCCCCATCACTTTCAATTTTGTCCTTGATTATCTTTTTAAAAAACTTTCCACCATCAAGTTAAACTGACTGCACCGTAGCTTTCGGGTTTATCCCAGTACCCTTCTTTGAACAAAGGTATAACTTTGGAATTCTGCAGCCCTCCTTCCCCTCACTGTCCTTGGACATATTCCATCTGATTCTGGTGACTTAGCAGCTTTAACTCCAGCCAGCCTTTCTACTCCCTCTTCTATCAATTTTCAACCCATGCAGTATTTTCACAGTAACTTCATTGCAGTGTTAATGTAAGCTGACTTGTGACACTTGAAACTTATTTCCAGTACCTCCTCATTCACTATCACTATTGGGGCAAAACATTCAATTCGCACCTCAGCCATGCCCTCTATCTCCATGCATAGTTCCGCCTTTGGCTCCTGTTTGACCCCTTCTATTTCTACTTTTCTACTATTTCTGTGCCCTTTCAAAGACTTTTGGATTCTTTTTATGTTAGCTGCAAGTCTCTTCTCATACTCTCTCTTTACCTCTCTTATTTTCTTTTCCACTTCCCCTCTGAACTTTCTATATTCAGCCTGGTTCTCAGTTCTATTAGCAACCTGACGTCTGTCTTACGCACCCTTTTGCTTCTTCATTTTGCTCTCTATATTTCTTTTTTCATCCATGACGCTCTGGCTTTTTTTGTTCTGCTTTTCCCCCTCTTGGGAATGTAGTTCAACTGCAATAGACCATCTCCTGTTTGTTCCCTTACAGTTTTTTTGCCTGCCAATCTTCCTTTTCCCCATTCAACTTGCCACTGAAAGCTATGCATTTAACAGCGCAAGCACTTTTCGCAACTTGATAATGACTGCTGAACAAGCTCGCTTGTGCTATAAGTGAACAAAGTGTCAAATCTCATTCCTTCAGTTTGTCAATTTTTGGAAATTTGAAATAGTTAAATTTTAAATTGATTTTTTTCCTTTTTGTGTTTTTTCTCTTTTAATTCAATCTGTGTTTCCCGTTCTGTATGTTTTTGCATTGAATTCAACGACTTTCATTCACACTCCTTTTCTTTTCCGTCAGTGAGGAAGGGGATTCTGTATTTATGAGCAGAGTCACAGGCAAATTCTTAGGTTTAGTGACAGAGGGGAAGGAAAGAGTTAAAAAAAACTTACATCTAACCAGATCATGTTGGCAGTTTGCTGATATGTGAATGCTAAACATTATTACAAGAAATGAAAGATTATTTGAATATTACAAAACTATATTTATGTTGAATAATAATAGTGTATTAATATAACAAGTTTCAAATATTCACCACAGCCAATGTATAAATATTGCAGAGACTATAGAAGTTTAAAAGTTCAGAACTGAAAGTTATTTAGTCAGCAGAAAATATAATGGAGTTTCAAACACAGGACAAATGCTGAAACATCTAATGAAACATTTAATGTCAAGGTGAAAGGCTGTACTGTCTGGGCATAAGGGTGTATCTATCCAAAGGGCCTTGGACTGATACAGTTGATTGTTTTGGCAAAGTGTCGCTGGGAAAGGTATTCGGGTGTCAGCGTCCTTAGAGAGACATAGCACTGAGGAAGTAGACCATGATGTGAAGATGCCAGCGTTGGACTGGGGTAAGTGTTGTAAGAGGTCTCACAACACCAGGTTAAAGTCCAACAGGTTTATTTGGTAGCACAAGCCACAAGCTTTCGGAGCACTGCCCCTTCATCAGGTGAGTTGGACATCGGTTAAAGGGGATATATTTTTGGTTCTGTTTTTTACCAGGGTTACCAAGTGCCCTGTAGTTCTCACTGTGCCTTTGCCAGCTTACCCTTATAGCAATATTGTGGGGAAAATCATTTTTAAAATCTAAAGACACACAAGCAAGTCCAACTAACAAGGCATGGTGCAAGATAAACCGCTGCCGCAACTTGGGCAATTTGACCCTCCTTTTTGGTTTACATGATGGCGCATGATATTATTGGTGCAGTTTCAGTGTTGGAGACTGAAATACCATGAAGCGGGCAGAATGGCCTGAATCTTCTGTGAAGTGCCAGCCACACTCGGATTGCCACTCAGCTCCTGCTTTTCTGCGTTACCTCGGAGCACCTCAATTTTGGTCTTCTGATCTTGGCTTTTTCAGAAATCAGAGCATTTTTCCATGGCACTGCTTCCATGTTGTGCTGGATTGTTGGGGAGGGGGGGGGGCGGAGGGAGACAAGCTACATCCCCCATTGTACTGCACTAGCCTTTTCAAATTCTTCCGTATTATCTAAATGTTTACTAACACACTGAAAAGCGTTGGGATATTTGAACAGTTTTTCAGAGGTTGACTGAGTGTGTGGGTGTGTGAAAGAGTGGGGAGCGGTGCAGGTGGGTAGGGTGGGTTACGGAGAGTAATTGGGGCAGGGTCGGAGGTATTTGGAGGATGGGCCAAGTCAGGTTTGGCTGGGGTGGATTGGCTGAGGTCAGTTTTTATTTTTTCATGGGAGGTGGGTGTTATCAGGACCATGTCAGGACCAGGTAGAATTTGCTACCCATCCTTAATTGCCCTTGAACTGGCTTGTCAGTCCATTTCAGAGGGCAGTTAAGAGTCAATCACATCGCTATGGGCCTGGAGTCACATGTAGGCCAGACCTGGTAAGGACGGCAGGTTTCCATCCCTAAAGGGCATTAGTGAACTAGATGGGTTTTTATGACAATCGATACTAGTTTCATGCTCGCTATTACTGAGACTAGCTTTGTAATTTAAGTTTTGTTAACTGAATCTAAATTCCACCAGCTGCCCTGGTGGAGTTTGAACCCATGCCACCAGAGCAATTAGCCAAGGCCTTTGGATTACCAATTCAGTAGCATTACCATTGTACTACCATCTCCCCATCATCACACAGGAGCTAGTCTAGGAATTTTCTTACACTGCCTGAGTAACTATCCAGGTAAGTCTGAACTGTTCGGTGTCTACGACTGTAACTTGGAGACTGAAAGTTTTGGAGGGTCCCGGTGAGCAGGGAAATTAGCCACTGGTAGTTCAGACTTCCTGGGCAATTGCCAGAATCAGTGCACTGGGACTACTTCGAGATAGATAATTGAAGAGGTTACTTGTAGAGTTGAGGAATTGCTGGAACATTCCTCCCAGATTTTCTGTTCAGTGTTGCTCTGTTAGAGGCAGAGAAATCTTTTCTGTGCCAATCCACCTTTAACATGTTGTTCAGGCAGCTGTGAGAGATTATCAGATGATAAGGTACAAACTATTTAAATTGTATGGTGGAATTTGCCAATTAATTATTCTTTCTGAATTTGTTGACTTTTAAAAAATATAGTTAGAAGCTTTTGCCAGATCTTTCTTCTGCTTCCTTTTAGTGCAGTACTTTAACAAAATATGTAAGCATTTCAATTGTATATTGCCTGATAGGTAAGTGATGGAACATTTCAAGTTGCCAATGTGAAGATAATCGGGCAATTCTCCCAAAAAATTTCTAAGTGTCAAAGCGGTGAGAATAATGAAGTGATCCACACTGGTCTCTTTGGCATGTTATGCACCTCAATCCACCAGCACTTAGTGCAGTGAAAGAGCTGCCACGTGAAACACGCTGTTATGGAGTCTCCAGGCGCGTAATCTGCCTGAAGTGGCCGTAGCTGTGCACCGCTAACAAGGGGGAGCTGCATTTAAATGCTCCCTCTGCTCTCTCAGCCAGGAAGATGGCACCACTCAGACTAGCCCGAAGGTTTACGCAGGGAGAATTCGGATGGCTGCTGCAAGTCATGGAGTAGAGGGAAGGAAATCTGCATCCTTACCAGGCCTGGCCTGACACCAGCAATGTGGTTCCCCCTCCAAAATGGCCGAGCAAGCCACTCAGTTCAAGGGCAATTAGGGATAGGTGACAAATGCTGCCTCAGCCAGCGACACCCACATCCCATGACCAGGTAGAAAAGAAATACATATATACTGGCTGGAAATTTCCTGTCCCACTCGCCACAGGAATCATAGCAGACAGGATAGAAAATTTGGTGGATTAAAGTTTTAAGTTTATTTATTAATCACAAGCAAGTCTTGCATTAACACTGCAATGAGGTTACTGTGAAATTCCCCTAGTCGCCACAGTCCGGCACCTGTTCAGGTCAATGCACCTAACCAGCACATCTTTCAGAATGTGGGAGGAAGTCGGAGCATCCGGTGGAAACCCATGCAGACATAGGGAGAACGTGCAAACTCCACACAGATATTGACCCAAGCCGGGGATTGAACCTGGGTCCCTGGCGTTGTGAAGCAGCAGTGCTAATCACTGTGCTACCGTGCCGTCCCGACCCGATTATTTCAAGGTCCGTTGACTTCGGGTGGGAATTTCTGGTTTTTGGGGCACATGCGGCGGGAAAATCCCACCCAATGTATAAACAAAATGTTTGATTGTTAGTTCGGTGGCAAACCTTTCCGAGGTTCTTGTATAAACCTCATACAAACTTGTTGGGATTATACCTTGGAATGATACTCAGACATGTTTTAACCAACCTTAACGATACTTTCCAAGAAACAATGCAACAAATTTCCATCATAAATCTTTGACTTCCTTTTATAATTCATTTGTTTTTTTTCCCATATTGTTTCATGTAAGGTATGTTGTAATACACTGTACTTTGTTACTTGGTGAGGGAATGTGACACAAACCCGGGGAAGATGAGGGTGTTAGAGCAAAAAGGGTGTTAGCGCAGAACATTGATAGAAAGCGACAGATAGCGATTAGAGAAAGGGAAGGTCAAAAAAGGGTAGAGCAAGAAGTTGATAAAGAGTGATGGATTGCAAGAAGAATCAGAGCTGCAAGCTTTTTTAAATTCATTTGTGGGATGAGGGCGTCGCTGGCTGGGCCAGCATTTATTGCCCATCCCTAGTTGCTCTTACTCAAAGGGCAGCTGAGAGTCAACCACATTGCTGTGGCTCAGGAGTCACATGTAGGCCAGACCAGGTAAGGACAGTGGATTTCCCTAAAGGACGGATGGGTTTTTCCGGCAATGGTTTCATGGTCATCAGTAGATTTTTAATTCCAGATATTTTTTATTGAATTCAAATTCCACCATCTGCCGTGGCGGGATTCGAAGCCGGGTTCCCAGAACAGTAGCCGAGTTTCTGGATTAATAGTCTGCTGGTAATACTACAAGGCCATCGCCTCTCTTAGACAGATGCTGGCGCCGCGCTGTCATGGAACTTGGCAGCTCCCCGTCAGGGAATTGAACCCTGGTCTCCCGCGTGACAGGCGGGAATACTAACCACTACACTAACAAGTAAGACACCAGTGGGGTGGGGATTTTCCCGTCCTGCATACCATGGGAATCGTATCGGACAGGACACAGACCATGAAAAAGTCCATTGACCTCGGGCGGGATTTTCTGGTTTTTGGGTGAGCGTGGCTGGAAAATCCTGCCCCAAGACTGTTTGAGGAAGTTTTCATCTATGATCCTCATCGTAATTGTGAGTCAGCCCCAGAATATGAGATTGGCAATCGATCAGAAGTATGTGAATATTATGGTGCTAAAAATTGGAAAAAAGAGTCACATTCAATGTGTGTACAAATGATTCAGTACAATTGTCACTTGACCCACTGACTATTCTTCTCATGGGAGCAACAAAATCAAAACACTTCATGAAAAACATCAGAAAATAAAATAACTGAGTCGGATCACCAAGAAATCTCTTTATTTAAAGCCCACCAACATCTCTACTTTCTCAGGAGACTAAGGAAATTTGGCATGTCCACTACAACTCCCACCAACGTTTACAGATGCACCGTAGAAAGCATTCTTTCTGGTTGTCTCACAGTTTGGTATGGCTACTGCTATGTCAAAGACTGCAAGAAACTACAAGGGTCGTGAATGAAGCCCAGTCCATCACGCAAACCAGCCTCCCATCCATTGACTCTGTCTACACTTCCCACTGCCTTGGAAAAGCAGCCAGCATAATCAAGGACCCCACGCACCCCGGATATACTCTCTTCCACCTTCTTCTGTCGAGAAAAAGATACAAAAGTCTGAGATCACATACCAACTGACTCGAGAACAGCTTCTTCCCTGCTGTCATCAGACTTGTGAATGGACCTACCTTATATTAAGTTGATCTTTCTCTACACCCTAGCATGACTGTAACACTACATTCTGCATTGTATCCTTTCCTTCTCTATGAACAGTATGCTTTGTACAGTGCGCAAGAAACAATACTTTTCACTCTATGCTAATACATGTGACAATAATAAATCAAATCAAAATTTTGGCTCACGAAGGAGGACCCTTTGATATGGTCCATCATGGAATACTTAATGTTTCAATAAACATTGAAAATGCACAGCGACATTGAAATTGTAGAGAGCGATACTATGATATGATATACTACACATGTTGCCTTTGACACTGATGTTAAAATATACAGAGCACTCTCAAACATTGAGGACATAGGTATAAATGTAGACTTTTTGATCCTGAGGATTTTGAGAGTGACACTGAGGATGTAGAGAATGATCAGTAGAACTCATCCAGCAGAAATTGAAAGTAGCAGAAAATTAGTGTTAATTGTTTGATTTGCAACAATGACCGCCTGGGAAAAGAATCCTAGAACAGTAGCTTATGGAGTAGCTACTTTAAAATAATGCATTCATGCAAACTGCAACTATTTGGACCGGATTAAGTTTTTAATTTAATTTAGCTAAATTGAAATATAATATTGAGAACAAATTTCAGGACTTCTCAAATACATTTTTGAATTTATCTTGGCGTTTCATTCTGTTTTGATTTAACATGTTAAAGGATTCCAGCTGTAATTGCATAATATTCGCAATGTATGATTACCAAATCTCACATAATCGCACCAATTTTTAGAAGGATTATTTAAAATTGTTCTATTTGCTGAGTAAAAATGTTCACAATTCATTTACACATAGCCTGGGTCAAAAACAGTCAGGTTGCTGCACTATGTTGCTGGGGCCATTTCAGGACAACATGATGCTAAATTAATCCTACTGTTGATTGAATAATGCTTGAAATTGTTCTTCTAGATTTTGAATTCCTTTAATCAATTAATTGCTTTTCCTCTGAAGTAATTGCTGACAGATGAAGCTGGTTAGGTAATAAAGAGTGCAGGTTATGCATAACTCTTTACTTTACGGCATATTAACATAGCTACGAAAAGCCAACATGTGTAACATGAGTTACACAACATGAGTAGTTGAAATGGATTTGTAATGAGAGCTGTGGGTATTTCCATACTGTAGGAATGGATATTGCTTCCAATCATGACAGTGTAATTGAGATAATTGTCAAGGGTAAGTTAACCATTGGTAATGGTTTGGAATCTGAATTCAATCTGACAGCTTTGAAAATTTCTTACTGATTGATTATGATGGTATTTTGTAGCTGGATGCCATTGGTCCTGAGATGTGATTGTTGAAATATTATAAATATTAATGCCCTATGTGAAAACTTTCCCAAGAAGATTTTGTGTTTGATTGGCTGGAGCACGTTTTTTTTCCTAATTTTTCACATCGATTGCATAATTATTCAATAAGATATAGACATAGGTTTGACAGTGATGAAGGTATTTGACTAGCAGATGTAAAGAAATTGTTAACATGAGAAGTTTAACATTAACCTTATGTTCAAAATACATGTCATTATCTCAATGTGATTAAACCATAGTCAACAGCGAGCCTTATATCCTGATGTGGATAATAAGTTGCAGCTGTTTTTCTCCACCTGTTTCCTGTGTAATAACAGAATTTAGTTGGAAACTAAAAGATTAATTTGTCTGTAGCAGTTTTGTGTATTGAGATGACAGGTTATGACTACTTATTGATAAAATGTAACATTTAAACTGAGGCATTGTCGTTTTGTTACAGTTGACAGAAATGCAAATGGAGAGCAGCTATTACAGCCCTCAGAAAGTGAAGTCCAAAGAAGTGCTTTGCTGGGAACAAGAAGGAACTACTGTTGAGGTATTTTTCAATTCATTGCCCAGAGTAGTAATAAAGCTTCCTGTGATAGCACCTTCTCATTGATTTGTTAATTTACCATGATTAATACGCACATTGGAAAAATGTTTTATCTACTTGAAGCGATGCACGTATAAAGACCTCTTGAGTTTTCTTGTAATTTTGTAAATTGAAATACATGTCGAAGAATACAAATGCACTTTAACATGAACCATTATCCTGATATTTTGTGGAAGCACTTTCATTATATCGACTGACAAATATATAGAAATCTCGACATGAAAATAAACATGTGGCAAGTAAGATCTATTGTTTCCATTATAAATATGTGTACTGATCACAATTGGCAGTGACATGTGTGAGAAATAGCCAAGACTTTAAGTCATTACTCTATTTAACAGCAGATTTCCATTAGAAATTGATAAGATGGTAGAAAACTGGCTTTAAGACTAGGCCTGCATTCAGATTGCTGATAGTTTTACAAGAGTTAAAATTCCATCATGGAGCAGAGTTTGAAAAAAAAGAGCTACAGTCGTTCTCAGTATATTTATGTATTTGTGGAAAACATTGGTTTGCGCTTCAATGAATTACTGCACATAAATGGAGCTTTGAGTTTTGCCTCTGTTTAAAATTCATATGGCATCTAGTTTTGCAATTGTTCAGTTCAAACATTGGAAAAAGGAGTAACCAATAAAACAGAATCCCATTGGTGAAAAGCTGTACTACTTAAACAGAATTTGGGCTTGTTTCCACTGGAGTTTAGAATAGTGAGGGGTGACTTGATTGAAGTATATAAGATCCTGAGCAGTATTGACAAGGTGGACCCAGAAATGATGTTTCCTCTTGTGGCTGAGTCCAGAACCAGGGGCGGGGCAGGGGGAATCACTGTTTTAAAATTAGGGGTCACCCTTTTAGGACAGCAATGGGGAGAACTTGTTTCTCTCAGGGGGTTGTACAACTTTGGAACTCTGTCTCTCCTTCCACTGCCTTCTGCAGCAGTGAATAATTTAAAGGCAGGGATAGATGGGAAATATGGAATTCAAAGCACAAACAGATCAGCCATGATCTTATTGAATGGCGGAGCAGGCTCACGGGAGCGATTTCTCTTATTTCGTATGTTTGTATGTAAAATTGCCCATCATTTTGCTTTATCAATGCAGTATTCTTCAAAATCTTTCAGCAGTAAACTTAAAAAAATACATCCAGTGAAAAACCACAGACTTGAATCAGAGTGTGGATATAAGTTTTTTCTTTCCTTTTCCTTTCGGAAAATGTTGTACAGAAGTAAATATTTTCATTTTGTCTGTAGAAACTGGGATTGTACCTAACCTTTTGCTAGGTGCCTGAAAGTAAAGAAAGCTTCAGAATATTTTATAACTGGTTTGAGAATAGATCTGGTTGTAAATTTAGTTCTATGGCATTGATTTGATCAAGTGCCAGTTGTCCCCGTTTTTGGACTGTCTTTCCAGGAATTATTTTTCAAAAGAGATGGCGATTAGTTCTGTCAGTTCACAACTTTCCACACCATCTAGTAACCTGGGTTCTGATGTTGAAACCTCTCATTGATATCATTCATTTTCGTATTAATTTATTTTTTACATTTATGACCTTCAATAAAAGGGGAGCTGAGTAGAAGCCACGATGGACAGCTTCATGGGTTATTTGTGAAATGTCCATGAATTTGTTGTTGAGTTTGAGAAATAATTACTTTGAAGGCAATTCCTAAATTTTACTGTGAAATACAAACATGCAGTTGTTTTATTTAAGTTCAGATAAAATCATAGAAACCCAACAGTGCAGAAGGATGCCATTTGGCCCATCAAGTCTGCACTGACAACAATCCCATCTATCCCCACTACCCCACACATTTATCCCACGAATCCCTCTAACCTACACATCCCAGGACACTAAGGGGCAATTTTATATGGCCAATCAACCTAGGCCACACACCTTTTGACAGTGGGAGGAAACCGGAGCACCTGGAGGAAACCCACGCAGACACGGGGAGAATGTGCAAACTCCACACAGACAGTGACCCAAGCCGGGAATTGAATCCAGGTCTTTGGAGTTGTGTGGCAGCAGTGCTAACCACTGTGCCACCATGCTGCCCTGTTGTACAGCGAACTATTGTGATTTCTGCTGACCACTTTTATGTTTCACCTTCTACTTCTATTAAACACGCTACTATTTTGTCAGTCTGCATTATTGCTAATAAAATTTAGAAGAGGAAGCTAAGCATTTTTCATGTTTGTATATGCTGTAATTACAATAACGCATACTGTTTTTGTTCAGGTGTTGATGATGGGAGAGCTTTTCTTTGATTGCCAAATGGGTTTCGTTGGTTGCAAGGCTTTATGCCTTAAGGGAATAATGGGCGTGAAAGACTTTGAAGAAACTACAAACAGAAGTGAAACTGTAAGTAATGGACCCTTTCTTTTTGTTAAGACAACAATTACATTTATCTCACGTCTTGTATGCGATAAGAAAAAACAATAGGAGGAAGGAGAAGATGTTTAGAGAGGGAATTCCAGAGCTTAAGGTCAACATGGCTGAAGACTCTCAATGATGGGGCAAAGCAACAGAGGATGTAGAAGAAGCCATTTGAAGAAATAGGTGTTTCTTGGAGAGTTGTAGGATTGGAGGTAGTTCAGTAGATAAGGCAAGATCAAACAATGAAGTGATGAGCTTAAAGGTGTTGGAGAATGGTAGGCAGCCAAGAGAGCGTTGGAATAATCAAGCTGAAAAAAGGCTTGAATGAGGGTTTCAGCAGCAAATAGGCTTAGGTCGGGGTAGTGATGAGAGATGTTATGGAGGTTGAAATCGGTAGGATATGGGATCAGAAACTGTCTCGAGGTCAGATAGCAATCCAACGTCTTGAACAGCAGTCTTCAATCTCAGACTGTGGTGGTGAAGGTACATAGTTTGTGGTGGAACTGAGGGCTTTTGGTCTTTCTGCCTTTTAACTGCCCTTTTAACTGGAGGAAATTGCTCAGAAGGGAAGTTGAGTGGTCAGCAATTTAGTGGGAATGGCGGGGGGGATCAAGAGAGCAGGATGTGGGCCTCAGTGGACAGACTGAGAAGAGATGGGAGAGAAGCTAGACAAAGAATAGATTGAGAGCTAGGATGGGGAGAATCTTGGAAGAAGATTGGCTTGATGGGGCAGGGTGAAACTGGTGCTATTGATTTAGATCATGGTGATAAAAAAAAAGTCCATAGGCTTCTGGCACTTATTTGAGATGAAGATAGGTGAGAAAAGAGAAAAAGGATTTAAGGAGACAATTGGCAACGGAGAAAAGAAGCTTTCTAGGATAATCTTGGAACTGAGTGATTTTTGGCAAAGAGCAAGATCTGCTGTCACTCAATGTGATGGGAGAATTTTGTGGATGTAAATTTTATCACTTGTGTACATTTTTATGTTCTTTGGCATGGGCTAATGGAGATTTTATTTTCCTGAAGGAAGATTCTTATCTGAGTTAGTTTGGGAGAAATTCAGCACTACAGTTTTCTAGTGTAGTAGTCAGAAGCTGTTAACTGAAACATGCAGAAAATTAAACAGAACTTTGATCTGATTTTAGAAATTTATAAATGATTTATTAAATTGAGCCACTTGGCAGTGTGTCACAGAGAATCCAATTTGTCACTTCACTGCAAGAGGGACGTTATATTTTTTTCTTTCTCTGGTCCCTTTTCATTTATTTTTCTAATTTTTCTAGTTAATTTATATCGTACATGTAATTCAGTGCTGATCTGTGCAAAAATACTGAGGCTGTGTTTGGAAGGAGACATCTTGAGCACTCTGCTTGCTTTTCAGCTATATGTCCTGTACAGGAAATTGAAGGTTTGGCTCTAAATTTAACTAGATATAGCTGGATATTAAATAACATGCCATTGTTATAACTGTCTCTCAATTAAGGGTTAAGGATGTAGAGTTTTGGTTTCAGTTTAAAATGAATTAGGGTTGTTTACTTTTGGTTTAGTAAGCCTGTGTGTGTTTTTACAAACCACGCTTGAACACTTGACCCAGATGAGAGGCTCTTAGATGCAAGAAAACCCTGAAGTTGCTATGGAGAAAATTACTGAGGTTGGAGCTATGTTCTAAAAGGAAAGCTAGTGGGTTTTGGTTTTCTTTAGCAAAATATAAATGTAAGGGAAGCTGACCTGGAGGCTGCAAACAACCAGTCTACTTTGTGTAACCAGATAATTCAGTTCAGTTTGTTTAGAGCGGAAAAGAGGGAATTCTAGAGAATTGGATAGGACCAAGTAGTTCTGTAAAGAGAGAAGTCCAGCTGTGGAACAGGTGCCAGGGTAGTATCAATGTGTGTCTGATGGGTTCTGTGTGTGACGGTTAATGACACCTATGTTTGGACCAAGGATCATATTGGTAGGAAGACATCAGACTCAGCTGTGACTTATGTACCAGACCCAGAGAAAAAAGAACTCCAGTGTATGAGTATGTTTAAAAGCCTACCAGAGTGTAAGCCACAATAAAAGGTTGAACTGGGCTAAGTCTGTTGGTTTGAGTTTAAGGTAGAAGCTTGTATTGTTTAGAATCATTGGCCAGAACTCTATCACCTCGCCCGCCATGGAATTGGCATGGGCGAGGGTCCGACAACGGAAATCTCCATTGAACTCGGGCGGGAATTTCCAGTCTCGCCCGAGCGAGGCTGTAAAATCCCACCCATTATTTTATTTGGCTGTGATGGCCATAGATTTAGATATTATTGCTTGTGTTTGTTTTGTTCACATTTGTATAGTAAGGATTCTTTTGGTGTTTCAGTTTACTCTTGAAGTCCTGCCACTTATTTCTTTACCCTTGGTTTTTCCACACGTTATGTATTCATGAGGTGATTATGGTCTATTGGCCAGATCCTAACAAGTATCACGCTTATCCAGTATTTTCATAGCTAAGATCAGAGAACCATTTGCTTGTACTCATGGATCCATGAACAGACTATTGCCTTTGTTCCGTTAATATAACATTTAGGCAATTCATCTGACGGAAAAGCAACATGAATATTGAAGGTAGATGGACACTAACATCACTGAAAAATATTTCCTCCCCTCCACCCCCAACCCTGTCCTCTCTGCCTCCCTTGTGTATGTGCTTAGTTAACCAGTTGCTTTCACTGCTGTAAAAACACTTACTTGAGGAGAGGAGATACTATGCCAAGTTTCTTTCAACAAACATGAATGGAATCATGCTAAAAATGATCTTATCTTCTGTTACAAATGACCTAAATGAGCCATTTCAGAATCAGTTCTAACCTGATGAAATCTGCTAAAAAAGGTAACTTCAGACCAGATCAATACGTAGCCAGTTTGAATGGCCAGGCATCACTGCTGAATTTCTTGTGCTTTGTCCTTTTACATAATTTGTTCCTTCCTCCAACCTTACTGTTTGTTGGTTATCCTTCAGGCACAGTAAAATGAAAAAAAATTGAAAGCTAAATAAAAACACACTCACTATTTTTTCCCCTTTTTCCTTTATTTTAATTTTATGGTAGTGTCACAACTGATCTTTAGGATTAGGAGGTGAGAAAGATGCATTTTTAGTGCCAGAGGGCCTACATACTTTTGTGTTTACTGAGTCATGAGATTGGCCATGCTAAATTGCCGCTTAGTGTCTCAAAATGTGTAGGTTAGGGGGATTAGCAGGGTAAGTACATGGGGTTACGGTGATGGGGCCTGGGTAAGATGCTCTGTTGGAGAGTTGGTGCAGACTCGTTGGGCCAAATGGCCTCCTCCTACACTGTAGGGATTCGATGATCTATGAAACTAGACTGCTGTGGTGGCTTCCATGAGTAATTAATGCGGAATCGCAGCAAGTTCTTAAAATTCACAGGGAAGGTGAGGATGAAATGCTATTTGTTCAAAGCTAAAGGTGGAGTGGTGCAAAATCGTGCAGTAACTTGTGGCCATTCACAGGTTAGTGCTTCGTCTCCACAAGTTGTTGGGCAGCAGTTATATTAACAGCAGCTCTTAATAACAGCAAGAGACATTAAACTTGCAGTTTCTTTTTGTAAGCAAATCCTTGCTTCTGTGTTCTCCATGATGAGAAACCAATTTTTTGGTGAAAGTTCTTAATTATTTGTATAATATTGATTCAATTTCATCTTCATGCACATGTGACGCTAACTCTACTTTGCAAAATAGCTTGGTTGGGACAGTTAAGCCAGTGAAGGGCAAATTGATAGAATGACATTTTGCTGAATATATGCAACGGTTCAAATGGTTAAAATTATAAACTTCTTTAAGCAATTTATTAATATGAATTCAAACTCTTACTAATATAATTCGCAGAAAAAGTGCAGAGAAATGATTTTTGATTTCATTTTTAAATTAAAGCTAACGATCGTGTAACTTTTTTTTGAAGGAAGCCTGTTTCTTCAGTTGCGGTGAAAGTCTGAACAGCAAAGGATTAACATACCTCACCAATTCCCTCTTCGATTACCGAAGTCCAGAAAATAATGGAGTGAGGGCTGAGTTTATTTTGGATGCGGCCCAACACAAGGTCAGGTCATTACTAAAACTAATTAGTACACTGGGAGACTTTATTTTCCCAAGGTTCTATTTTAAAATATATCATGAAATATTTATAAGGTTTTGTGAAATCTTCAGAAATAAATGCTTTCAATATTTGCAGAGTTGGGTTACACAGGTTAACTGAAATTACTTGGCAGTATGGATCTAACGTGGAAATAGTAGAGGCACTCAATATAGTCACTTGGCTCTGACTGTGTCAATTTGAATTTAGTTTGATTTATCGTAGAACCCCTACAGTGCAGAAGGAGGCCATTTGGCCCATTGAGCCTGCACACTGACAACTATCCTACCTAGGCCCTAGCCCCATGTATTTACTTTGCTAATCCCCCTGACACTAAGGGGAAATCTAGCATGGCCAAATCAACCTAACCCGCACATCTTTGGACTGTGGGAGGAAACGAGAGCACCCGGAGGAAACCCACACAGACACGGGGAGAATGTGCAAATTCCACAAGACAGTGACCTGAGGCTGGAATCGAACCCAGGTCCCTGGCGCTGTGAGGCAACAGTATTAACCACTGTGCCAATGTTCTGCCCCGATTTGGCCTTGATGATAACGTTCCTCGGACTACAATGCCGATGGAAGAAAGTCATGGATGGTTGGATAAGTAATAAATATTGTTGACTTAATTTATGTTAGTTGTACATATTGGGATAACTGATACCATTTCAACTGAACCTGAAGAGTTAAACAGGGAATACATTGATTACAATGGTTGCTAATGTGAATTAAGTCAGGCAGTTAGCATCTGCTGGAAGTATTTGGTTTGATATTCAAGCATTTGCTCAAGATTATTCAAGATTTTGGGCACTGTGTCTAACTGTTGCGCGCCAGAAGGTGTAGAAATTGTGCTTAAGTATCAACACCAATGATGGTGCACTGACGATGTATCAACATGCAACTTTCTAGAGGAATAACTGCTTATAGAAACAGATGCTGGCAATGTCAACTACAGTAGTATGACAACTGTTCCATACTCAAGTTGATGACATGGCTGATTTTGACATTCGAGTGAGGGACAAATCTGTGAAAGAACACATGAGAACAGGAATATGCCATTCAGCCCCTTGAGCCTGTTCTGCACTTCAGTTAGACCATGGCTGGTCTGCATCATCAGAAGAAAAAAAACTGGCCTGTTACAAGTAACTTACGTTGTAGTTTAAAGATGTATGGCTTTGCTTTAAACAAATTCTCATATTTTCTAATTAAAAACAAGAACCTGACATAACAGATTTAGATAATTAGAAAGAAGATCAGTTCAAAACTTTTACAGAGCCAACTTATAAATTTAGTTTATTGGTATGAAAATGAAGAGTCAGCATTAATTAATATAACTCCATCTACTACAATTGCTTGTATAGTGTATTAGATGAGAACACAATGTATACCTCAGCAGTATTATTCATGAACGGGTATCATAGAGATACACAGCACAGATAGAAGCCATTCAGCCCTTTGTGTCTGTGCTCTGGTTTCCTCCCAAAGTCCAAAGATGTGCAGGTTAGGTGGATTGGCCATGCTATATTGTCCCTTAGTGCCCAAAGATGTGCAGGTTAGGGGAATCAGCAGGGTAAATACATGGGGTTACCGGGATAGGGCCCAGGTAAGATGCTGTGTAGGAGAGTTGGTGCAGATGGGCTGAATGGCCGCCTTCTGCATTGTCAGAATTCTATGTCCTTCCCTGCCCTAAATTTGTATCATATCACCAGTGGGTTACCTTAAGTATTTCATGCAAATCTTTAGACTCATGAGCACTTCAAGAAATTCTGTGTTTTCTGTCCAAACATTTCTTAGGTTTGAGCTTGTACACAGTGGGGTTGAAATTTCACTAATATTATTGTAATAATTACACTACTGAGGTGTCAGAAGTACCTTTATTGCTTTAAAACATGCATTTTAAAAAAGTTATTAAAAATGTATTTGATTTGATTTATTATTGTCACATGTATTAGCATACAGTGAAAAGTATTGTTTCTTGCGTGCTATACAGACAAAACCTACCGTTCATAGAGAAGGAATCGAGAGAGTGCAGAATGTGGTGTTTCTGCTCGGCATCCTTTTTTCTCTATTGTGCCTTCCATTCCTAGTTAGTCTTACAAAGTATTTTGGTGCAGATAAAGTTTTTATGCTCCACACAAGCCTCCTACCTTCTTCATTTAACCCCATCAACATATCTTCCTTCCTCTCTCATGTGCTTATCTAGCTGCTTAAATGTATTTATGCTATTCCTCTCAACTGGTTTGCCTGCAATATTCAATGTGGTAGTGAGTTCCACATTCTAATCATCTGGGCAAAGACATTTTTGCTGAATTTCTTATTAGATTTGTTGGCAACGGACTTACTTGTTGCCCCTACTTTTTGTCTTTCATCCTCAAGTGGAAATATCTTTTCTCTCAGGCCCCTACTAAACCAAACTCTTGCATAATTTTAAAGACCCCTATCCGGCCACCCATGCCCTAGCCTGTTTAATTAAGTTTTTAAATTTACTATTTGAACTGTTCTTAAAAGTACAACTTTCTTATTAATGAGTTGTATTTCTTTTGTTATTCTTCCACTGATCTCCTGTTTATTCTGGAGTAGGGACGGTATCTGTTTTTGGAACTGTGCTCATGTTTCCACTGTTGTCGATACTGGCCATTATCTTTTTAATAAAAACCTGGAATCTGGGTACTTTACCCAGATAAAACATTCTGGAATGTGGTAAATTAATTATACGTTCTGTTCCAGGATATGGATGCAGCATTAGCAGTATTTCAGTCTCGAACGTCCTCCTCTCTTGTTAACTGACAAAGACAAACAGACACTCTGGTACAAAGCAAAGTACTGTAGATATTGGAAAGCCAAAATTAAAACAAAAAAATTATGAGATACTCAGTAGGCCTGGTGGCATCTGTGGAGGGAGGGTAAATGTGTCAGCTGGATGACGATTTGTCAGAATTGGGCTCAAGGCTTTTTTTCATTCATGGGATGTGGGCATCGCTGACTGGACCAGTATTTATTGCCATTCCCTAATTGCCCTTGAACTCAGTGGCTTTCTAGGCCATTTCTGAGGGCGTTTTGGAGACTACCACATTGCTGTGGATCTGGAGTCACATGTAGGCCAGATCAGATAAGGATGGCAGATTTCCTCCCCTAAAGGAAGGATAATACCAGATGGGGTTTTATGACAATTGGCATGGTCATCATTAGACTTTTAATTCTAGAATTTTATTGAATTTAAATTTCACCATCTGTCGTGTTGGGATTTGAAACTGGGTCCCCAGAACATTACCCTGGGTCTCTGAATTGACAGTCCAGTGACAATGCCACTGTGTCCTCTGATTTCATCTATCTGAAGTATTAATCCTATTTTCCCCTCTCCACGTATGCTGCGTGACCTGCTGTACATTACACTATTTTCAGTTTTAATGACACATCTGGCACATAAATATGCGAGATACAGCAAATTTGGTATTTTTGGATTGCACAATAAATGTCCTTTATTTAAAATTTATTATATTAGCAGGGTCCTGGACATGTGCAACAAATGTTTAATTCTTTTTTAATTGTATAGTACATTGATTACAGCATTGTACCTGAAGTTCTGATTTTAAAAAATATCTGGTGTGTCCAAAGAACCTGATATATCTTTAAATAACCCGTCCAGTCACTGTAATGAATCCGGACTGACTTAAGTTTTGCAAACGTACAACATTCTTTTCTTTGAGTCAATTTTTTCTGCCCTCTAATTACTAGCTCAGACAGCAGAAATAACTTCTGCTGATTTACTTTGTCAACACTAATTTCTGATACGCTTATCGGATATACTTTTAACCTTTCCTGTAATGAACAGAGTCCCGGTTTCTTTATAGTCTCTCTAATTAACTGATGCTGCCCATTGGGAATTTGATGCAGTGAATTTCTTCTATCCCCTTTATTTTCCTTCCTAATGTAAAGTGACCACATTTGGACATGATGTTCCAGGGATAAGAAACTTCAGTAAGTGGATTGGAGATGTTAGGACCATTTTCCTTGGAGAAGAGAAAGTTGAGAGGATACTTGATAAAGGTGTTTGAAACCACGAGGGATCTCGACAGAGTAGTCAGAGGAAAAAATGTTCCCGTTGGTGGGAGGATCAAGAACCGGGGGCACAGATTTTTGGTAATTGGCAAAACTAGTGATGGAGACAGGGGCAAAATCTTTTTCACACAGTGAGTGGTTAGTATTTGGAATGCACTGCCTGAGAATGTGGTGGAGGCAGGGTCAACTGAGGCATTCAACTGGGGTTTGGGTTCTTATGTGAAAAAGAAGAATGTGCAGAGTTGAGGAGAAGGTGAGGATGTTGCATTAGGTAAATTGCTTGTACAGAGAGCTGGCACAGACACGGCAGGCTAAATGGCCACCTGTAGCAAATCTGTGATTCTGTTCTCACTGTGGCCTAACCAACAATTTGTGCACATTTATTTTTAAATTCCAAGATTCCACAACTTATTTCACAGCCTTATTAGTTTGTCCTCCCACTTTTAAAGATATATGTATCAGTACCCTGGGCAATTTTTGTGCTTCTCTATTCATTTGAAACTTTACTCTCTTGTGTGCATGTCCTTTGCTTATTTTTCTTCCCAGAAAGGATCATCAGATGTCACCTGATGTCTACCTGCCTGAAGTTGCTTATAATCCTCTTCACACTTAACCATGTTTCTTTTTACAGTGTTATCCACATCATTTAAATTTATTGCATTAAATGTCATACATAATGGTCTCAGTAATGACACTTGTGGAATGCAGCTTTTTACAATCCTTCTGTCTGAAAAAAACCATTAACCACTCTTCTCTGCCTTTGCGTGTTGTTAATTTCTTATTTAAGCTGCCGCACTCTATTTTTAGGACCATGTGCTTACACACATCACTAAAATTCCTAAGCAGCACCATAACAAAGGCATATGCATCACATTTATTGCTTATTTATTCCTTTATCAGTATGCTCTTATTTCTCCAAAGAACTGAATTAAATCTGTCAGATATGTCTAGCCTTGTACAATCCACATGAGCTGTCCCATATCTTATCAGGTGAATATTAACTTGATGCTATGTTACAATTACTAAATCCTTTCTCTGTGTTAGACTGAGTGGTCTATAGTTATTGGCTTTATCTCTTTCTCTCTTCTTGGATGAACTGACAACCCAGGTATAACTTCTGTATCAAGGATGTTTCAAAAATTGTGGCCAGAGGCTCTTTTGTTTCCTCAACATTCCCATAATGCATGCAATTAGTCCCTCCTGCGTTTTCCATTTAGAATTTTATAACATTTTTTCCTTAACAATAGACGTCCTATCTAATTGCCCTACCCCTTCCTCTTGCAGCTATTGTCTGTCGCGAGATTCTGTGAATCAGTGGCAAGGTACTAATTTGGCATCTTTGCAGTTCATCATTTAACAACTTAAACTTTTTCAAAGTGCTTGCACTGAATAATTTTTGTTTTTTGAAACTCACCTCCCTTATTGCTCAGATCACTTGGCCTGAAGTTTGATTTCAGTTCATAGAATCATAGAAATACAGAAGGAGGACCTGCATTGTGGCATCAAGAGGTATGGGGAGAATGCAGCAATGTGGCTTTGAGATAGAGGATCAGCCATGATCATTTTGAATGATGGAGTAAACTTGAAGGGCCGAGTGGCCTACTCCTGTTCCTGGTTTCTCTGTTTAGTCCAATGTCAGGTTGTGTTCAAAAATGATGGTCATTTGGATCTTTTGGCTGCTTAATGTGTGTCCTTCACTATTCAGAGTGCGGATGCCCTTGAGGGAAAGAGAACGGCAGATAGGAGCCATTCATCTGAGGGTGAGGGCAAAGATGAAGTGAGGGAGCAAAGCGATGTTCAGTTGCAAGGCCCTGGACATGGTTTCATGGATGGCTGTGACACCAAGGTTGCCTTGATCAGCTGAGGTTTGAATAGTTTCTGAAGTCCCAGCCTCTGAGATGTGTGCGTGCCTTGTGTCCAAACCATTTTCCATGTGGAATGCGAGATTCATGCCATCATCCTGTCCAGTTATTGATAGCTGAAGCATCCTGCCCTGCTTCAAACTGTTAAAGCACCCTAAAGAAGCTCAACATAATGAAACAACCCCTGCATGAGGAGCAGTGAGGTCAGGGTTTATTTACAAAATAATTGAAGGTTAACATGAACAAGCAACAGGAACATGTCCACGTGATCGCCTTGGTGACTACTGTGGAATTTTCTTGATGCGTTTCCTGGTGTTTCACTGCAGTGCTCCCCCATCACTTGCAGCTGCACTGGAGAGAAGCTGCTGACCTGCTACCTCCCTTGCCCCGGTTGACTTTGGTGGATATCCTACATGTGGCTGAGGCCTTGAATGGTCACCATTTTAGAATACTCCTCAGTAGGAGGAGCTTCTGTTGTCTTTTAGGGCGATGACTGCGTCGATTGCAGATGGATAGAGGCGATGCCGCCCCTGAAAGGTGCTTCCTGATGGTGACAGCTGGTGCTCACCCTTCACCACAAGATCGGTTTGGCCCTCTCTACTGACCCCTGAAACCTCAGGAGCTGGCTCGGTGCTCCTGCTCCTGTCCCCCTGTCACTCTGGCTATGGGCCCCTGAGTTCAGAGGCTGAGGGTAGGTCCGAACACATACCCATCATTGTGTCTGCTTAATGTGTGTCCTTCACTATTCAGAGTGCGGATGCCCTTGAGGGAAAGAGAACGGCAGATAGGAGCCATTCATCTGAGGGTGAGGGCAAAGATGGTGCTCCAAAGAGTGGGTGATGGCAGTGCACATGTCCTGGATGGACACTTCTACAGTATGTGCCAGACCATGAAACCGCTCGGCTATATCTGACAAAGCTTCACGGAACTCGCGCTGGACATCCAGCATCTGCTACTTCATCTGATCCAGAATCAGTCTCTGTATCTTCTCAGACACTCCTTCAACTACCCGAAGCCTGCTCCACCACACTTCCCGCAGTTGCACTTGTGTGAAATGTGAAGTGGCTTCACCAGGTTGTGCCTACCCTTGTTCTGATGCACTAATCACTGCTGAGGTGCCAGTATCTGAGCTGATGCTTGGGACAGAGAGAGGATGTGACAGCCCTTCCTCATCCTCAGAGGGGAATGACAGACATAAGAAAGGGGGTTAGTAGTTTTCAAAATGCTTTCCACAAAGCAGAGCACAAGTTCACAATGCTCTGCAATTTAACAGTCCTGTGCAATATTAGATATGAGGTGATGCAAGCACTATACATGCTTGCAGTGACACCCAAAGCTTTTGACTATTAAGCTTCCCCTGGTTTTAGCCTCGGACTGAGATTTATGCCTTTCATTCGATCGTGCCAGTTATCGATGCACCTCCCACTTTCCTGTCATCTTTTCTCCCAATTTCAGCCATTTGAAATCTCAGCAGACCCACGTCTTCCACTAATCTTGCCTCTGCCAATCGACCTAGAGACCTTGGAGAGGGAGAGCTTTATAACCTCCTTTGAACGGCATCAGAATGACCAGGTCTGAAACACTGCCTTCTGTTCAGCCTCTTTCCTGGGCATTATGGGAACCCTTCTCCGAAAAATTGTTGTCACTTTGCAATCACTAACACTGTTGGGTTATTTTGTGTCTCCCTGCCCACACTTGATCAGAAAAATGCTTAGCTACTAAGGTGCTGTCCACTTTCCTTATCTGCACAGGCTCCCAATCCCGCACCCTCCATCTGGACCAAAACAGTAAGTGCACAATGCCTTTACTGCATTATGTTCAGTTGGACCACCAGACAAACACCCATGCCTCCATCATTCACATACGCTACCTTGAGGCTTCCTGGCACAAGAAAATGCAAGCTGCTGAATTACTCACCCTGCCTGACCATTGAGGTCATTGAGCCCCTTCTGACATTGTGCCCATATGTGCCTCACCAGTTCAACGCTGCTGACCTCTGCAGCAACCTCCTCCCAGGTCGCACGTTTCCCCTTCCCATCCATTGGCATTAGTAGCCTGTGTTGGCTGCACACAGCTCAGTGGAGTGAGTCCTCATTAAATCTAGAGCCTTGTGCGACCTTTTTCCTTTGCCTCTTTCCCTTGCTCCCTTGCCTCAGACATCTCTGGAGGGAAGCAATAATCAGAAACTCCTCAATGCTAAATGAGGAAATCCTGTTAATGTTCAAGTTGGATGCCACCTGTGATCAGTAGCAAGCCATGGACATTTCAGAGAAAGCTTGAACAGATGCACAGTTAGCTTAAAGGCCTGCAAATATCTCCAGGTCATAAATATGACATTCTATGTAATTGGAACACATTTGCTGGGTCACCTGACTCTATACTGTGCGAGGTGGCCCTTTAAATGACTGGCCGTGATCTCATTTATGGTCAAGGCCAACAACCTCCGATGCCAGACATCCACCCTCCTGGACTGATTGGACGGAATCCTCACTTCCGCTGACCTTCAGCCCACCCTCCAATTTGATGCTTCATTCTGTGTGTTAGAATGGAAAACCTGGAAGTTGAAAAGCAATCCACTTCCGGGTGCCGATCCTGATTTTATTCACCCCCCCCCCCCCATCCGTTTGCATTCTACATATCCAATTATCACAAGGAGAACATGCCTCAATGACTCCCCATTCCCTAAATCTTCAAGAACTATGTCTGCCCCCTTCACTTTGAGCAGAAACCAAACTGTCACAAGTATCCTGCTTGGTTTTAGCAAAAAACAGTTCACCCTGCTTTCCCAAAGCAGATAGAGTCATATGTTTACAGCATGGAAACAGGCCCTTCAGCCCAACTTGTCCATGCCGCCCTTTTTTAAAAAATCCCTAAGCTAGTCCCAATTGCCCGCATTTGGCCCATATCCCTCTACACCCATCGTACCCATGTAACTGTCTAAACACTTTTTAAAAGACAAAATTGCACCCGCCTCTACTACTACCTCTGGCAGCTTGTTCCAGACATTCACTCAGATGTACATTGTTTCTGTACATCAAACAGAGCTGTCCATTTTTTTTCTGTGAGATTCTGTGAAAAAGATGTTAACAGTGCCATCCTCACTTCAATGGGTTTCTATTTGAGTTTTTCTCCCAATGGCAACCAGTTCGCAAGTGAATATCTTCGAGTTAAGGTGTTTATCCAAAATTCTCTGTTTGAGTTAAAGGTGCAGTTCAGGAGATAAACAATCTTGTAATGTTCAGCGCTCATGACAGCTTTTCTTAAATATACAGTTTTATTCATCCTTTGAAATACAGTTTCAGGTTGAACTGAGCAACTGATGGTCTGCATCCAAAACTATATTGTATGCTAAAAGGAGATGGATATGCATTTTACCTTGGAATAGTCTGGCAACTCCAAGCTTTAAAGTTTAAAGTTTCTTTATTAGTGTCACAAGTAGGCTTAGATTAACAGTGTAATGAAGTCACTGTGAAAATCCCCGAGTTGCCACACTCCGGTGGCGCCTGTTCTAGTACACAGAGAGAATTTAGCATGGCCAATGCAACTAACTAGCATATCTTTCGGATTGTGGGAGGAAACTTGAGCACCCGGAGGAAACCCATGCAGACACAGGGGGAGAACATGCAGACTCCGCACAGGCAGGGACCCAAGCTGGGAATGGAACCCAGGTCTCTGGCACTGTGAGGTAACAGTGCTAACCACTGTGCCGGCAAAAAAGTAAAAGGGGAGAATATATTTTAATCTCAATTACTGGTCATGAATATAAACTAGCTGTTTAAAAAAACTGATTTCTTATTTCGGTGTCTGCCAGCAGAGTTTGACGAACTAAAGCGCACAAAGCATAAGAAGTGTCGTTCATATTTTGGGAATATTTAAGTGGATACTTTTGAATAAATTTGAGGATAATGTTAGAATTTGTTTTGCGCTCTTGTAATCATAAATAGAAAAAGCAATGTTTCAGCAAACTGTTACAGTTACTAACATTTCAAGCTGCATTTAGAGACAAATTTGCTGTGACTTTATTGACCGTATAGGTAACTGAAATTAGGTATTAACTGGTGAAATGGTGACTCAAATTGTATAGCTCCCTTGTGCACAACCTGTATTATGTCACATTACTTGAACAGGAGAATGCTTTAGATAACCTCTGTTCTCTTTGCTTGATAAGCCTTTGTGTAAAAGGCTATGCAAATACAAATAGACATTCACATATAGTGTTGTAATCTCTGAATTCTATCCTTTTGGAACTTAAGTTGTATTTGTCTTCCTTTGTTGGCAGGAGACATACACAGAGATAGCTGGTGTGCAGCGCTTTGGGGCCTTCTACATGGATTACCTGTATACAATGGAGTGCAGTAGTGGCAAAGGTATTGCTTTATTTTCTCTTTGATGTTTGCTTCCCTCCCCTTGAACTACACAAACAAGAGTTTCTTCATAGCCATCTGGTCCTTGACCTCTTGCCCTCTCTTCTACCTCAATCTGACCAGGATAGTCTGATGAGATTATATCTTCAAGATATAAATTAAGCATATGCATTGAATATGGATTAAATTGCAAAGCTAAGCAGTGGCTTTTTTGGTCAGTGTTTTCAATGAATGGTGGTGCCCTGTTGTGCTTGTCTCTTTGTGAAAGTTTTAGTACGTAACCGTTTCTACAGATCTAGTAAAAAACACCTCTGCAGTTAAATTGTACGATGCTCAGTGTTTCATAAAGGTTGGTCCTTTTCTTGTCAGAGTTTGTTATGCTAATTGAAGATCTGTCATTGAGTCATCCAAACAGTAGTCTCATGACATCAATATTCAAAAAGAAAATAACTTGAGTTTGTTCTCCTTGTGTTATTTCTAATGGTGAACAAAAACCTTTTACATAATAAAAAATTCCCAAGATGTTGTACAGGAGTATTATAAAACAAAGTTTGCTACCAAGCCACATTGGGAGAAGGGGCCATAATGTCCAAGCTCCCAGTGACGATTTGAAGGACACCTCAAAAATGCACTGGGAAATCCCTCTTGGAACATCCAAGGAATTGCAGAGCAATTGCCCAGAAGTGCAAACTTCTTTTGGGCAATTACCCTAAAACTGTGATGTAAAGTTTTAGTAGGTAACTGTTTCTACAGATATAGTAAAACACACCTCTGCAGTTGAACTATACAATGCTCAATATTTCATATAAGTTGGTCCTTTTCTTGTCAGAGTTTGTTACGCTAATTGAAGATGTCATTGAGTCGTCCAAACAGCAGTCTGCAGATGGTTTTGCTTGTGTTACACAAATGGTTCCCCTGAAAAAATTAGAAGAATTGAATCCTCTTCTTACATTTGGGTGTCTACTGAAAAGACCCAGACTGACCCACCCCTCCCCCAACCAGACCCCTCACCCCAAGGTCGGAATGTGGGAAACCAGCCACGAGTGTTTGGAATAGTCAAGTCTAGAGGTAATGAAGGGATGCATGAGGAATTCAGCGGCAGATGAGCTGAGGCAGTGGCGAAATTAGATCATGTTCTGTAGGTAGAAATCGGTGGTTTTAATCATGACCCAAGCTTGTGGTTGGAAACTCATCTTGGATTTTTAAAAATGACACCAAATTCGCAAACAGTCTTTCTTAATCTCAGATTATTTGCCAGGGTATTTGCCAGGTATGGAATTGGCAGCTCGGAAATGGAACTTTGAGCAAGAACCATAAACTTCGGCTTCAGTTTTCCCAATATTTATTGTGAAGAAATTTCTGCTCATTCAGTACTGGATGATGGACAAGCAGTCTGACATGAGCAACAGTGGAGGAGCTGAGAGGTGGTAGTGAGTGGGAGCTGGGTGTCTTCAGGGTGTGAGACAAACACTGTGCTTTTAGATGATGTTTCTGAATGACAACATGCAGATGAGAATTATGAGAGGACCAAGAAACGATCCTTGGGGACAAAAGCAAATTACTGTGGATGCTGGAATCTGAAACCAAAAGGGAAAATGCTGGAAAATCTCAGCAGGTCTGGCAGCATCTGTAAGGAGAGAAAAGAGCTGATGTTTCGAGTCCAGACGACCCTTTGTCAAAGCGCTCATCTGGACTCGAAATGTCAGCTATTTTATCTCCTTACAAATCCTTGGGGACACTTGAGATAATGTGGGACTGTTAAGGGAAGCCATTGCAAGTGACACATGGACTGTAACTGTTCAAGACAGTGGCTCACCACAAACTCTTCCAGGGCAATTAGGGATGGGCAATAAATGCTGGCCCAGCCAGTGATGCCCACATCCTGTGAACGAATAAAAAAAAGATTTCCAAAGAAGAATCATATGGACTCGATACGTTAACTCTATTTCTCTCTCCACAGATACTGCCAGACCTGCTAAGTTTTTCCAGAACTTTTTGTTTTTACTTTATATTTAAAATTAAAATGATACTATGACTTATAGTTACTAATGTGGCCTGGCTAGCCAAACGAAAAAAAGGTTATGCAACCTTTAATTAGACCAGAGACTTGTCCTGCTGTGTTTCTGTTTGTTTTGTGTTAAATTAGAAGCACTCCATAATTACATTAGAACCACTGGGAAATGGATGTCAACTGAACTTGGAAATAATCCAAATGTGATGTGGGATGAGAATTTTATGGTGGTTTTGTAGGAACTTTCACTGAAGTTGCATGGTTGATACTCCAACATAAATCTGGCTGCAGTGACACACAGAATCATATAATTCCTACAGCGCAGAAGGAGGCCATTTGGCCCATCAAGCCTGCACCGACAACAATGCCACCCAGGTCCTATTAAGGCGGCATGGCGACACAGTGGTTAGCACTGCTGCCTCACAACACCAGGGACCCGGGTTCAGTTCCTGGCTTGGATCGCTGTCTGTGCGGACTTTGCAAATTCTCCCTCTGTCTGCGTAGGTTTCCTCCGGGTGCTCCGGTTTCCTCCCACAGTCCAATAATGTACGGGTTAGGTGGATTGGCCATGATAAATTGCCCCTTAGTGTCAGGGGGATTAACAGGCTAAAAATATGGGGTTGCAGGGATAGGGCCTGGATGGGATTGTGATTGATGCAGACTTGATGGGCCGAATGGCCTCCTTTTGCACTGTCAGGATTCTAACCAAGATGCCATCCCCGTAACCTCACATATTTACCCTACTAATCCCCCTGACATCCCCTTAACACTAAGGATCAGTGGCCAATCCAACCTAACCCGCACATTTTCGGACTGTGGCAGGAAACTGGAGCACCCGGAGGAAACCCATGCAGACACAGGGAGAACATGCAAACTCCACACAGACAGTCACCCAAGCTGGGAATTGAACTGGCGCTGTGAGGCAGCAGTGCTAATCACTGTGCCGCTGTGCTGCCCCTTGGCCACCGTGCCACACAGAATTTGCAAACACCGAAAGGTTAATCTTTTCCCCGCATGCAAATAAAATGAAACTGTTTTGAACATGTTATTGTGTAATGTCTGACCCAGTGCTACACGACATACCCAAGTGATGGGCTGCTAGGCTCTTGATAGCAGCCTACATCTCCTCCTCTGGAAATGTAAAGCTGATCAATGTGGATGCTGACAATCTTCCAATACATTGCCTGCAAGACACCACCCCCCCGCCCTCCCCCACCCCAAACCAATCTTCCTGTGGCTCGGGGGCTCTTAAGTAATTTATAGCATCACCACACTGCGCCAAGTATGTTTAGCTAACCTAGCACACACCAGGGATCAAACTAGGATGTCACTGGTATAGATAAATTAGCACTAAACAATGTGGTGTGTTTAAAGATTTCTTGAACACCACAAGATCTGTGCTGGAGATCGTGAGTTGCTTGGGCCACACGTACCACCAGTTTACTCAAATGACAGCCTAGTTTTGTGGGGTTTAGTGCATTTGAATAATTCTTTTTGCTCCAAGTACAGTCCAATCTTTGTGGGACAGTTAGGCAAGTGGGTGGGGGTTGTCTCAAATCTGAATAGCTGCTCATAAAATAGCCATGTATATATTTAGAAGTAACTGTGCAGGAGCAAATATTGTCAACTTAATAAAACTTTAAAAAAGACAGCTATTGGAGCTCCCCTGGAGGAGTTCCCATGCAGAGGGCGGCACAGTGGTTAGCACTGCTGCCTCACAGCTCCACGGACCTGGGTTCGATTCCCGGCTTGGGTCACTGTGGGGAGTCTGAACGTTCTTTCCATGTCTGCGTGGGTTCCCTCCGGGTGCCCTGGTTTCCTCACACAGTCCAAAAGACGTGCTGGTTAGGTGCATTGGCCATGCTAAAACGGCGCCGGAGTGTGACGACTAGGGAATTTTCACAGTAACTTCAATTGCAGTGTTAATGTAAGCCTACTTGTGACAATAATAAATAAATAACGCAGGTCACTTTGACTTCTGCAGTAGAAAGAGGAGCAGAATGAAAAGGTTACAGTGCAAATCAAATGTATGTCTGCTTCAGCGGTCACTCACTAATGAGTATGATTGTCCCCCCAAGGAGCTCCGTGTTACTGAACAGAGGTTCTGTGGGTCACTGTGTGGCTCAGCCCAATTCTAGAGCAGCATCTTTGGCCGCACACTTGGCAGGTGTTTCCGGGAGGTGGGTTCAGTCCTTGGATGGCTGGTATCCCTTTGTCAGGCTCCTTTTCCAGCTTTCCTCTTTCTGTCAGGACCTCAAAGAATTGTGTCTCTTCAATCAGAAGGTTCCTTCAGGTAGGTCTTTTCTGAGCAAGGACCTCCCATACTTGACATCTATGTCGCATTTTTTTGAGTTAAGCTTTCACGGTGCCCCTTAATGTCCAAAGATGTGTGGGTTAGGTGGATTAGCCATGGTTAAGGCACGAGGTTACGGGGACAGGGTGGGACAGGTGGGGGGTGGTATGAGAACCTGGGTAAGATATTCTTTTGGGGTGTCAGTGCAGACTCGATGGAACTGAATGTCCTCCTTTCCCCAAGCTCTCTAACACACAAACTTATGCTTTAACCATTCAACATCAGCTTTTGTTTTAATTATTTAAGAATTTGTTCACAATTCCTTTACCAATATAGGATGTGGTATATGTTTACATGTTGTTGGAAATTTTTTTAGAAGCAGTGTCATGGAGTCATAGAGTTGTTTGGCCCAACTTGTCCATGCCGCCGTTTTTTTTAAACCCTAAGCTAGTCCCAATTGCCCACATTTGGCCCATATCCCTCTATACCCATCTTACCCATGTAACTGCCTAAATGCTTTTTAAAAGACAAAATTGTACCCGCCTCTACTACTACCTCTGGCAGTTTGTTCCAGACACTCACCATCCTCTGTGTGAAAAAATTGCCCCTCTGGACACTTTTGTATCTCTCCCCTCTCACCTTAAACCTATGCCTCTAGTTTTAGACTCCTTTACCTTTGGGAAAAGATATTTACTATCTAGCTGATCTCATTATTTTATAGACCTCTATAAGATCAACCCTCAGCCTTCTACATTCCAGAGAAAAAAGTCCCAGTCTATCCAGCCTCTCCTTATAACTCAAACCATCAAGTCCTGGTGGCATCCTAGTAAATCTTTTCTGCACTCTTTCTAGTTCAATAATATCCTTTCTATAATATGGTGGCCAGAACTGTACATAGTATGCTTGGACCAAGGCTGTAATGAGGTTAGAGAGTGATGGTGGAACCTGAGCGTCAGTGAGCAGGTTATTGCTAAGCAAGTGCTACTTGATAGTACTATTGATGACGCCTTCCATTGCTTTACTGATGATCAAGAGTAGAATGATGGAGCAGTAATTGGCTGGGTTGAATTTGTCCTGCTGTTTTCCATAAGTCATGTTGTGGAGATGCCGGCGTTGGACTGGGGTGAACACGGTAAGAAGTCTCACAACACCAGGTTAAAGTCCAACAGGTCTATTTGGTAGCAAATACCATAAGCTTTCTGAGCACTGCTCCTTCGTCAGATGGAGTGGAAATGTGCTCTCAAACAGACAAAATTAAGTTGCAGAATACTGATTAGAATGCGAATCCTACAGCCAGCCAGGTCTTAAAGGTACAGACAATGTGGGTGGAGGGAACATTAAACACAGGTGTTTAATGTTTAATGTACCTGTGTTTAATGTTCCCTCCACCCACATTGTCTGTACCTTTAAGACCTGGCTGGCTGTAGGATTCGCATTCTAATCAGTATTCTGCAACTTGATTTTGTCTGTTTGCACTGTTTGAGAACACATTTCCACTCCATCTGACGAAGGAGCAGTGCTCCGAAAGCTTATGGTATTTGCTACCAAATAAACCTGTTGGACTTTAACCTGGTGTTGTGAGACTTCTTACCGTTTTCCATAAGGCCAGATAGATGCCAGTGTTGAGCACTTCATTGAACCAGGGTCAATCCTCTAGCTTGGTTTTAATGTTGGAGTCGGGGATATGCCGGGCCATGAGGTTACAGATTGTGCTTGAGTACAATTCTGCTGCTGTTGATGGCTAACAGCATCTCACGGATGCCTGATTTTAAGTTGCGAGATCCGTTCGAAGTTTATTCCCTTTAGCATGGTAGTAGTGCCACACAACGCGATGGAAGATGGGATTTCATCTCCACAAGGACTGTGCGATGGCCACCCCTGCTGATACTGTTATGATGTGGAGATGCCGGCGTTGGACTGGGGTAAGCACAGTAAGAAGTCTCACAACACCAGGTTAAAGTCCAACAGGTTTATTTGGTAGCAAATACCATAAGCTTTCGGAGCAATGCTCCTTCGTCAGATGGAGTGGTCTCTGTTCTCTTATGTTATGGACTGTTATGGACTGTTATGGACAGATGCCTCTGCGGCAGGCAGGTTGGTGAGGATGAGGTCAAGCAGGTTTTTCCCTCTTGTTGGTTCCTCACCACCTGCTGCAGACTTTTCATGCAAGCAGAGGGGAAGCAACACATGCACTTTTACCTCCTCCCTCCTCACTGTCCAAAATCTCAGACACTCCTTTCAGGTCAACAGCAATTGATGTGTATTTCTCTCAATCTAGTCTGTTGTGCTTGTTGCTCACAAGGTGATCGTCACTGGACTGGGGAGACCACTTTCATCTCCGTTCATTCCGCAGATGTGATCCTAAACTTCCACTTGGCTGTCATTTTAATTCTCCTGCTCTGAATTTTCTGCCCTCGGCCTCTGGTGTTCCTATGAAGCTCAGTGTAAGCTCGAGGGACAGCATCTCATCTTTTGACTGGGCATTTTATGGCCTTCTGGACTCAAACAGTTTTAGATTGCAACCTCTGCCCCATTTTTCTTTACTGGTTTGATTTTTCCAGCATTTTCTATTTTCCTTTCAGATTTGCAGCGTCAAGAGTATTTTGTTTTTGTCTAAATAGTAGAGAGCCCTTTTCCTCTTGATTTGAGAATGGTTGCATATTCATTTGTTCACCTGAAAGTGACCAGAGAAATGACGTGTGAAATGTGGAAACAAGTTAAGCTGGAAAAATATTAATTAATAGTTTTGAAAAGATAAATAATATAGTAACACAACTAATTCAACGTATTTAATCGATTATTTTGTTATCTGATGGTGTCATAGGACAGCTGATGCCTGCTGTTCAAAGTAAACTTATGGTTTGCCAGGAATTCTTGAGATGTAAAATCTAAAGGCGACAGTTGATCTGCAATAAAGCTTTTGGCGTGTTGTCCATTTTGCACTCCATTGGGAAGAAAGATATTGGCATCAGACAAGTGAAAAATAGCTGATGAACTCTTGTTTTTGACGGAGAAGAGAGACCCTGTTGGTAATGTAATATTAATTGACAGATGGCACCAATTAAGTGTGAATGTGTTGAGATTACATTTAATGATATCAAGTGAAAAATCATCCGCGAAGTGTGGGAGGAGGCTCATGTTCAGCATAAAAGCTGGCATGGACCTTTTGGGCTGAATGGTATGGTTCTGGTTCTGCGTTGTAAATACTTACTAATTGAAGTGTCATTGTGAGAGTGTGAGCAACCTTGTCCCGATAAATCAGTTCAGGCCTAATGACATAGTTTGTACTTCAGCACAGCAGTAAATGCAGTGTTGGAGCTGAGATGTTAGACTAATATCTCTGTCTAATAGGGTTGATGTAAAAGATTCCGTGGCACTATTTGAAAAAGAGGAGGAGAGCTGTCTGAATGACCTAGCCAGCTTGTATTCTTTAATCAACACCATGCAAAGACGATTAGGATCAAAAATCCAGCCCTGGTGTTAGTGCAAACTGGGCACAAGTGAATTGGCAACCTGTTTTACCCTCTGCCAGATTTTCTGTTCATGCTGATTCACTAGCATTGTATCTTGTCATTTGTCTCATGGATATTTATGGGACTTGCTGTGTGTAAAGTAGCTATCATGTTTCCCTTCAAAATTAACAGTGAATGCAATGCAGAAGTAATTCATTGGCTGTGAAACATCTTCGTTCTTGAATACGGAAGTCTCTATATAAATTCGGGCACATTTTTGAGAGAGTTGCTGAGCAAGAACATTTGAGATCTGATCCCTGAACCTGCTTAAAAGTGACATTTGACAGGTTAAGCAGATTTGAATTAAATTTGAATCGAGGCATTATATTCCCAAAGCCTGTTCTGAATCATGTGGGACTCTATACTCAGACTCACTCTCCCTGACATTTGAGCAAAATTCTACCATTTTGAGACCAGGTGCTCTGGCAAGGGTGGCAACGTGGAATGATTTCCCGCTATGGAGGCCGATAAGAAAACACGTCAAATCTTCGAGCCTCGGCTTCATAAATTATCCACTTGGGTGCTTCACGCTGTATTCGGTGGCGGGGCAGGCCTGGATGGTGTGTAGCCGCAGTCGTGTCCAGGTGCCATATTGAAAAGGCGCCCAATATCACGGCCCACTATTGAAGAAAGAAGTTGGACCCCCTGAAAATGAAGACAGATCTCTGTGACCACTCTGAGACCAGAAGATGGACCTCCTGAGAACAAAGATGGTTCCCCAGGAACATTCTGAGACTGGAAGATGGATCGCTTCCAGGATACTGAATCTGGAAGATGCATCCCCCCTGTGCATCCTTCGACCCACTGCTGTGGTGTTCCAGGGTTCAGGGTTGCAGGTATTGTTCAGGTGAGTTCCAACTCCTGCACACCACATTGTTCCGAACGTGTTTCAGACCTTCGCGTTTTCCCGTCAGCAGTGTGGATAATCTGGCATCTAAAGTTGGGCTTTCATCTGCATCCCATTAACCGGATACAATGTGGTTCACGTCGGCCTCTGGCGGGTTTTCCGATCCGCCATGGTGGACATCAGCAGGAGATCCCCTGTAAATTCGTACCATGTGAATCCTATTTCTGGACTTCCCGCCATATTCTCCCCTCATTCCTGCCATTAAATCTGCCGGCAGGGGCTCGGGAGAATTGCACCCACCAAGTCCGTTTCTCTCTGCATTCGTGCTGTCTGATCTACGTATTTTCAAATTTTCAGTATGTGCAATATTTGCCTCATGTAGAAGAAAATTCTGATAGGGTCAGGTAAAATAGGGTAGAAGGGGTTGGTATGGAGCATCGACCAGTTTGGGTTGAATGGTCTGTGTGTCTGCTGTACCTTCTATGTAAACAGATCGCACTCGAGCAATAGGAGCACAGGTCACATTGCTTTCATGAACCAGTCAAATTGCTGAAGGAAAAATGAACATGGATCATGTGATTTTCATGGAATAATGAGCTAACCACAAGGCACTGTGATGGATTAAGTGAGCAAATCAGAGGGCCAGAAAGGATTTAAGGTTAATAGTATTGCAGATGCATATTTAAGTTAAACTTTGAAATATTGACCATAACTGCAAAATAAATCATAGAAACCCTACAGCACAGAAAGAGGCCATTCGGCCCATCGAGTCTGCACCGACCACAATCCCACCCATGTCCTACCCCCATATCCCTACATATTTACCCACTAATCCCTCTAACCTACGCATCTCAGGACACTAAGGGCAATTTTAGCATGGCCAATCAACCTAACCCGCACATCTTTGGACTGTGGGAGGAAACTGGAGCACCCGGAGGAAACCCACGTAGACACGAGGAGAATGTGCAAAGAACAAAGAACAGTACAGCACAGGAAACAGGCCCTTCGGCCCTCCAAGCCTGTGCCGCTCCTTGGTCCAACTAGACCAATCGTTTGTGTCCCTCCATTCCCAGGCTGCTCATGTGACTGTCCAGGTAAGTCTTAAACGATGGCAGCGTGCCTGCCTCCACCACCCTACTTGGCAGCGCATTCCCAGGCCCCCACCACCCTCTGTGTAAAAAACATCCCTCTAATATCTGAGTTATACTTCGCCCCTCTCACCTTGAGCCCGTGACCCCTCGTGAACGTCACTTCTGATCTGGGAAAAAGCTTCCCACCGTTCACCCTATCTATCCTCTTCGTGCAAACTCCACACAGACAGTGACCCAAGCCGGGAATCGAACCCAGGTCCCTGGAGCTGTGAAGCAGCAGTGCTAACCACTGTGCTACCGTGCCGCCCTGTGCTCAAAGTTAGTAATCCAGAAATGTGTGCGGCATTTTCACTTCATGATGTGGCTACTTGACAAGGACAAATTAAAATCTATTTCTTCTGCTTTGCTCTATTTCAAGAAATATTTTTCTTTTCCCCCCCCATCTCTTCCATCTCCGATCCTAGTTCCTCCTGTGTCACACATTGCCTTGAAGCTAAAACGATGGGCTGGTGACCACCTCCCTGTCCTGCATCGGCATTGCTATACAAACTGTGCTATTCCCCTTTCTCGCTGTACAGCAGAACGTCACCACTAGTTAACATCTGTTCAGTTCCTACTGAGACTGAAGAACTGCAGTGTTGGATGTCATGGTTCAAAACTCATGTTTTTAAAACATTTTCCAATGGGATTATTTTTAAGTGGTTAAGTGAAAATGATACACCACGCACTTCATATCAGAGGTGTATTGAGAATCTTGTGGAGGCAATGCTTACTGTTATGATGAAAAAAAAGTTTTGTGGTTCGACTAAGAGCAAAATACATACTGTACAAAATAAAGCTTGGCTTGAAGAATAAATGTTTACAACATCGCAATACTTGCTGCATAGATGTGAAATGTCCCTGCTGATTGAGTTAGGTAAGAAGTCTCACAACACCAGGTTAAGGTCCAGCAGGTTTATTTGGTAGCATGAGCTTTTGGAGCGCTGCTCCTTCATCAGGTGATCATCCTTCATCACTCATCTGATGAAGGAGCAGCGCTCCGAAAGCTCGTGCTACCAAATAAGCCTGTTGGATTTTAACTTGGTGTTGTAAGACTTCTTACTGTGCCCACCCGAGTCCAACGCCGGCATCTCCACGTCATGATTGAGTTAGCTAACCTCTTTACTTGGTGAATGTTGGGTGAGGAAACAAATGGACCCTGGCACTGTGCTGAGTGATATGTTAAGAGTACATTTGCACTGAAACTAATAGTCTGGGTGGTTCAATTGCAGTTTGAGTTTTAGATCAGGCAAAGCCCTGCTTGGCTGCTGTGTGGTTGGAACTTCAACAGTCCTGTTGAGGTTGGAGCTCTGCTCCCGCCTGGATACTCATTTACATGGAGTTTCTATCAGACAGTCAGAAATTTAAATGTTCAGATACTACTGGGAGGGAAAGGGGAGGGGTAAGCTATCTTTATTATCCAAGCTGATCTTAGATAGGTTGAAAAGTGCTCCGGCAGTCCAAACCTTTGAGTGATTAGTAAAAAGGTTTTGACCCTGCACTGGATTTACTCATCGGTTAATATAGACTTAAAACTATTCCAATACTCCTTTGACTGGCGTCCATCCTTCATCTTCCTCAAAGTAGAGACCATCCAAAACTCTGGCATAACCAGCACCTTGCACTAAGTCCAACTGCGGTTACCTCCAGGAATATACACAACCAGAGCGGACCCCAAGTGGAACACTTGGAGTCGACTCTGGTTGTTTGTATTCCTGGAAGTTTCATTATGTGAGTCATAGAGTCATAGAGGTTTACAGCATGGAAACAGGCCCTTCGGCCCAACTTGTCCATGCCATCCTCTTTTTTAAACTCCTAAACTAATCCCAATTGCCCGCATTTGGCCCATATCCCTCTATACCCATCTTACCCATGTAACTGTCTTTTAAAAGACAAAATTGTACCCGCCTCTACTACTACCTCTGGCAGCTTGTTCCAGACACTCACCACCCTCTGAAAAAATTGCCCCTCTGGACACTTTTGTGTCTCTCCCCTCTCACCTTAAACCTATGCACTCTAGTTTTAGACTCCCCTACCTTTGGGAAAAGATATTGACTATCTAGCTGATCTGTGCCCCTCATCATTTTATAGACCTCTATAAGATCACCCCTCAGCCTTCTACGCTCCAGAGAAAAAAAGTCCCAGTCTATCCAGCCTCTCCTTATAACTCAAACCATCAAGTCCTGGTAGCATCCTAGTAAATCTTTTCTGCACTCTTTCTAGTTTAATAATATCCTTTCTATAATAGGGTGACCAGAACTGTACACAGTATTCCAAATGTGGCCTTACCAATGTCTTGTACAACTTCAACAAGACATCCCAACTCCTGTATTCAATGTTCTGACCGATGAAACCAAGCATGCTGAGTGCCTTCTTCGCCACTCTGACCACCTGTGACTCCACTTTCAAGGAGCTATGAACATGTACCCCTAGATCTCTTTGTTCTGTAACTCTCCCCAATGCCCTCCCATTAACTGAGTAAGTCCTGCCCTGGTTCAATCTGCCAAAATGCATCACCTCGCATTTGTCTAAATTAAACTCCATCTGCCATTCATCAACCCACTGGCCCAATTGATCAAGATCCCGTTGCAATTGGAGATAACTTTCTTCACTGTCCACTATGCCACCAATCTTGGTATCATCTGCAAACTTACTAACCATGCTTCCTATATTCTCATCCAAATCATTAATATAAATGACAAATAACAATGGACCCAGCGCTGATCCCTGAGGCACTCCGCTGGTCACAGGCCTCCAGTTTGAAAAACAACCCTCTGCAACCACCCTCTGGCTTCTGTCAAGAAATCAATTTTGCATCCATTTAGAAACCTCACCCTGGATCCCGTGAGATTTAACCTTATGCAACAACCTACCATGTGGTACCTTGTCAAAGGCCTTGCTAAAGTGAGCTACTGCCTTAAATCGTCCCACCTCCACACTCACACCATTTGTCCATTCCGCTTGACATACAGCCTATCCGTGTCAATTGAAAAAGAAACATCCTCCCTGTTGCTCTGTATGTTAATGAAACATGATGTGGAGATGCTGGCGTTGGACTGGGGTAAACACAGTAAGACCTTACTGTGTTAATGAAATAACCAGATCCCCTCACCTCAAATATTTTTACATTTGTGGCCTTGAGATTAATCTTCAATTCCTGGAGATTCCAGTTGGCAATCCTAACTGTGTTTCTGGTGCTTCTGAATCTTCAGTCGGAAAAGGAAGGAAAAAGGGGAAATTTGCAAAAATGGGAGTAAGTTACATTTTTGGCCCATTTGGAGACGTGGATCAGTTAACATTAATGAACATCATCTTTACTTTAGGAGGTAGGATTAACTTGTGCTATTAATTATGTAATACAGGATTTATTTACATTTTGACAATTTATATGTTTAAATAAATCTATAGATCTCCATGACGACTTTCATTTTACTCTGGGTTTTTTGTTTGTATTTTGACATGAAGTTTCTCTCTTTTAAGAAGCTGGCTCTATTTATTCCTTGGATTTATTTGTTCCAGAACTGCGTTCCCTCAAGAAGGGGTGTGCTTATGCTGTATTGCTGTTTTCTCAGGTTCTGTTCAACAACAAGATGTTTCTCTGAACAAAAATGAGGATCTGGGCAGTGTCCATGAGATGTCCACCAAACGTCTAGTTGTGGGTCCAATGGAGGTTCGGCTGGACAGTAGCTCTGTTCATAGAGTACTCAAGATGGTGGCATGTGGATTGGATCATGAGTATGAACCATACAGCAAGCCTATTTCAGGTTAAAACAAAATTTGTTGTGTGTCACATAGAAGTAACTACCTGAAATTTTTCAGCTGAAAGATTTGTAACAATTATATCTACTGATGCTGGTGAATATGGGCAGCACGGTGGCACAGTGGTTAGCACTGCTGCCTCACAACGCCAGGGACCCGGATTCGATTCCCGGCTTGGGTCACTGTCTGTGACGGCACGGTAGCACAGTGGTTAGCACTGCTGCTTCACAGCTCCAGGGTCCTGGGTTCGATTCCCGGCTCGGGTCACTGTCTGTGTGGAGTTTGCACATTCTCCTCGTGTCTGCGTGGGTTTCCTCTGGGTGCTCCGGTTTCCTCCCACAGTCCAAAGATGTGCGGGTTAGGTTGATTGGCCAGGTTAAAAATTGCCCCTTAGTGTCTTGAGATGCGTAGGTTAGAGGGATTAGCAGGTAAAATATGTGGGGGTAGGGCCGGGTGGGATTGTGGTCGGTGCAGACTCGATGGGCCGAATGGCCTCCTTCTGCACTGTAGGGTTTCTATGATTCTATGATTTCTATGATTCTGTGCGGAGTCTGCACGTTCTCCCCGTGTCTGCGTGGATTTCCTCCGGGGGCTCCGGTTTCCTTCCACAGTCTGAAAGACGTGCTTGTTAGGTGCATTGGCCACGCTAAATTCTCCTTCAGTGTACCCGAACAGGTGCCAGAATGTGGCGACTAGGGGATTTTCACGGTAACTTCATTGTAGTGTTAACGTAAGCCTACTTTGTGACACTAATAAATAAACTTTAAACTTTAATGATGTAAAATGAACTGTTTATTCTAGCACACACTTAGTTAGAAACTGGAAAAGTTTATTTTGCATCATTTAATCTTTTTCTTTGACATTCATACAAAATGCAATATTTTTAATGCAGCAGTCAATCTCCTTTGACAGTTACACAGAGGAAATAAAACCTAAATGCAGTTTTAAGTCAAGTAAGAGATCCGTAGATAGGTTCATGGACGAAAAGAAATTGGTTTAGGTTGGAGGGTCACAGTTTTTTTTTAACTGGTCGGTGCAACATCGTGGGCCGAAGGGCCTGTTCTGCGCTGTAATGTTCTATGTTCTATGTTAAAAGCGGAATACAGGAAGGGTGATGGGGTATGGAGCTACCTGGGGAGGCTGGTGGGAGGAGTAGAGAGAATTGGTAAGGGAAGAAGATGAAGAGACGAGACAGAGGGAGAGGGGGAAAGGGAAACGAATGGTGGGTAAAGGAGGATGGGTAGCTGGCTTCAATCAGTTATAATAATTGGTAATGGGGGAAGAGATAATGCTCTGATCTGAGGAGGCTGGGTTCTGGTTATTGAGGTGTAGGTGAGGGAGGAAAGCATGTTCAGCTAAGGGATGTGGACTCTGACCCGCTAACTGACTGTTATGGGATGAGCAAATGGTCTGGTGTTGTGGATCTGTGGGTTGCTGCGGTGTGTGGGTTTTGATCACCAAAACATTGTTCAGTGTGGGAGTTGGTTTGATCAAGAGGTTGAGTTCTGAACAACATGATGTTTAGTTGGAGTGATGAGAGGCGTTTGACTCCAAACACTTAAGTTCTGCTTCAGTTGAAAGAAGGCAGTTTGCTAGCTTAAATTCTGTTTCATTTGAGTTTTCCAATATCTAATCCTTGGTTTATTGAGAAGGTCAGCCAGTGGCCATTTGATTTTATGTGCCTTTTATGTACATTCTTAAATTTGCTTTCCTCTGACCTGTTCTTCAAATCCTGTTTTCAAGACCCACCAAATGTTTGTGTTTATTTTATTGCTTTCTTCCCCTTCGAGCAGAAAAGGTTGAGAGGATATTGAATAAAATTATGAGGAGTTTTGATAAAGTGAATAGAATCATAGAATCCCTACAGTGTAGAAGGAGGCCACTGCACTGACTCTCTGACAGAGTTTCCCACCAAGGCCCATCCCCCGCCCTATCCCCGTAACCCCACGTATTTACTCCACTAATCCCCCCAACCTACACATCTAGGGACACTAAGGGGCAATTTAGCATGGCCAATCCACCTAACCCGTACATCTTTAGACTGTGGGAGGAAACTGGAGTACCTGGAGGAAACCCATGCAGACATGGAGAACGTGCAAACTCCACATAGTCACCCCGAGTCTGGAATTGAACGCAGGTCTCTGGCGCTGTGAGGCAGCAGTGCTAACCACTATGCTACTGTGCCGTCAGAATAAGTGAAATAAGATCAAATGGTTTCCACTGGTAGGGGAGGAGGGTCGGTAAGCTGAGGACTCAGATGTAAGATAATTGGAAAAAGAACCGGAGGAGAAAATGGGATGTTTTGGATTGGAATAACTGCTTGAAAGGGCGGTGGAAACAGTCTTAGTAGTGACTTTCAAAAGATATACTTGAAAGGGACACTTTTACAGGACTATGGAGAAAGAACAAAGGATTGGGTCTAATTAGATTGTTCTTTCAAAGACTTGGCATTGGCACTATGGCTTGAGTGGAAGCTTCCTGCGCCGTGTGAAACCTTTTCACAGCAGGGGCCTTTTTTTCATTATGGTCCCATATTCTAAACAGCATATTGATGCAATGGAAACGACGCGAAGTAGATTTACAAGGGTGATATTGGAACAGAGAGGTTCTAACCATTTGGAGAAGATTAAACAAGTTGGGGCTCTTTTTTCTGGGCAGTGACGGCTGAGGAGTGATTTAATGCAGGTCTTTAATATTATGTAGAGACGTTGGTTCCACTTGCGGGGCACTAAAGGACATAATTATAAGGCAGCTACTAACAGATCGAATCAACAATTCAGGAGAAATCTGAAGCCAAAAGAGAAAATGCTGGAAAATCTCAGCAGGTCTGGCAGCATCTGTAAGGAGAGAAAAGAGCTGACGTTTCGAGTCCAGATGACCCTTTGTCAAAGCTAAAAGGCAGAGAAAGTGGGAGGTATTTATACTGCAGGGCAAGGGAATGAAAGATGAGTCATAGCCACAGAAGACAGACATGTGGGCATGGGAGCGGGATCGTGTGTTAAAATGGCAAGCAACGGGAAGATCAGGGTCCTGAGTAGAAAGCTCTTTAGCCACAGAATGGATAGAAAGTGGTTATTACCTTATTAGTGGTTGGGGTGGCTAGTATAGATGTGTTCAATGGGAACTAGATAAACACGTGAGGGAGAAAGGAATGGAAGGTTATGCCGATCCTGTTGGTTGAGCGGAGGCTCTTGTGCATAAACACTGTCATACAGCAGTTAAGGCAATTGACCTGTTTCTGTCTGTAAATTAAATATAAATGTAAATGATTCTATTGCCTTGCTTAAAATTATTCCAGTTGCACATCCGCATTCTGGTTTCTCTCATGGTTCCACATTGAACCCAAGGCACACTTAGACAGATCTATACTTTTGCATATTTGCAGCATGGATGGCACAGTGGTTAGGACTATTGCCTCACAGTGCTAGGGTCCTGGGTTCGATTCCCGGCTTTGGTCACTGTCTGTGTGGAGTTTGCACATTCTCCCCGTGTCTGCTTGGGTTTCCTCTGGGTGCTCCAGTTTCCTCCCACAGTCTGAAGGATGTGCTAGTTAGGTGCAATGATCTGCACAGGCACCAGAGTGTGGCGATTAGAGGAATTTCACAGTAACTTCATTGCAGTGTTAATGTAAGTTTTCCTTGTGACTAATAAATAAACTTTACTTTATTTCCTTTTATTCCAAGCTTATTCCAAGATGAAAGCTATCAGTTTAAATTTGGGCAATTTTTTTTACAGTGCTATCTGGTTTGCTGGTTCTCGAAGGGTAATAAGCACTAATGTTTTTTAGCAATGTGTAACCTGAGCAGTTTTAAGACTTACATTTATATCAGTCATGTAATGTTCGTCGCTGATCCAGTGTTGTCCCATCAGTCATGTAATGTTCTACTCACTGTGCCACCCTGATATTTTTAATATATAATTGGTTAAATAATCATTCTGTCAGTATTATGTTTACTTTCCAAACTGCCTCCAATCATTCTGATAGTAGCAATGATGTTTATGCTAATGGTGTTCTTTTGAAACCTTTCAGAAACTGTGGATGAGAGCAGAACATTGCCAAGCCAAGAAGAGGTGGCTGCTTTAGAAGAGTATATCCCAACAAGATTAACATGTATAACAGTTTTAAAAACTACAATTACAATTACCCTGGCTGAGTTCAACCTGCTAGACAATTTACTTCCTATAATTTTGGGTCAAAAGGTAATGAGACTCTTTTATTTAAAAACAAATCTCACAAATGTGCGCGAGATGGATTTCTTCAAATAGTTTGGCAAATTGGGAGCCATAAAGTAATTTCCGGCACAGAGGAAGACCATTCGGTCCTTTGAGCTGATAAGCAATCCTGTCAGTTCCACGCACCTGCTCGGTCCATTATCCAGCATGCTTATGGGTAGAGTCTCCCAGGTCGTCATCATGCCTGGCATAAAAAATGTTCTTCCTCTCATTCCTCTTGCAATTCTTGCCCAAAATCTTAAATCTGTGTCCCCTGGTTCCTGTAACATCAGCTAATTTTTTAACAATTTATTTTATGGGACATGAGTGTCACTGGCTGGGCCAGCGTTTAGTGCGTGTCCCTAACTGCCCCCCATTTCAGAAAGCAGTGAAGAGTCGGCCACATTGCTGTGGATCCGGATTCACATGTAGGCCAGATGGGGGAAGGCGATGGCCTGGTGGTATTATTGCTAGATTATTAATCCAGAAACTCAGCTAATGTTCTAGAGACCTGGGTTCGAATCCCGCCACAACAGATGGTAGAATTTGAATTCAATAAAAAAAATCTGGAATTAAGAATCTACTGATGACCACGAAACCATTGTCGATGTTCGGAAAAACCCATCTGGTTCACTAATGTCCTTCAGGGAAGGAAATCTGCTGTCCTTACCTGATCTGACCTACATGTGACTCCAGATCCACAGCAATGTGGTTGACTCTCAATTGCCCTCGACAACTAGGGCTGTGCAATAAATGCTGGCCAGCCAGCGACGCCCATTGTCCATGAGTGAATCAAAAAAAAATCAGGTAAGGACGGCAAATTTCCTTCTCTAATGGACATTAGTGAACCAGATGGGATTTTATGACAACATAAGAACATAAGAACTAAGAGCAGGAGTAGGCCATCTGACCCCTCGAGCCTGCTCTGCCATTCAATAAGATCATGGCTGATCTTTTCGTGGACTCAGCTCCACTTACCCGCCCACTCACCATAACCCTTAATTCTTTTACTGTTCAATCGACAATAGTTTCATGATCACCAATTAGACTTTTAATTCCAGATTTTTATTGACTTTAAATTTCACCATCTGCTTTGGTGAGATTTGAATCCAGGTTCCCAGATCTTGTTCTGGGTCTCGTATTACTAGTCCAGTGACGAAACCACCGTACAACTGCCCCCGCTCCCCCCTCCCCCTCCCCCCACCCAGGGCATGAGAATGGAAAGAGGTTTTCCTCCCTTTATTTTCTCTTTACTACTCTTTAGTTTTTTGTACAATTTCCCCAGAACTTTCTATTTTGAGCCTGATTCTCAATTGAATCATCCACCTGACCTCGTGTCTTTTCTGCTTCATCCTTCCTGCTATCTCTTTCGGCATCCAGGGAGCTTTGGTTTGCTAACCCCACCTTTCCCTCTTGTTGATATGCACTTTTGCTCTCCCCATACTATCTACTCTTTAAAGGCAGCCCATTATTCAGATACCATCTTGCCTGAGAATCATTAATTCTAATTTATCTGGGCCAAATCCTTTCTCAACCCAATTGGAATTGGTCCAATTAAGTATTTTTACTTTGGATTGCCTTGTCCTTTTCCATAGCTAACTTAAACCTTATGATCCAATTATCACTGCCCCCGAAAGATAGCGAGGCAATGGTAAGTGCTGAACTGTTTAAAAGCAATTCAGGATTTACCATCGTCTGGTATCTTGTTCTTTTCTGGATACCGAAGCAAAGGATTTGTTCAACATTCTTTTGAATTTCCATTTACTCCCTACTAACTCTCTCTCCCATCCCATGCCCTTCCTTCAACTCCCCTCCCAGGGCTTGCAAATCATGTTTAAAAGCTGGATTTAGAGTCAGTAAGGGGACATTCAGTGGATAGTGATCGTTGTCTCATAAGGTTTAAGTTAGCTTTGGAAAAGGACCAGGAGCTGTTGTAAAGATAGGGGACAGTGCAGTGGCTATAATATACATGGATTTTTGAATAGTCTTCAGAACACTGGAAAGAAAGAAAATTTGGGGAAGAGTAACAAATTCGAATGATATGGCTAAGTGATAATTGCCTATTTGCCTGCTTCCCTTTGTCAACACTGAATCAAAGTTTAAAGATTATTTATTAATGTCACAAGTAGGCTTACATTAACACTACAGTGAAGTTACTGTGAAAATCCCCTCGTCGCCACACTCCGGCGTCTGTTCAGGTACACTGAGGGAGAATTTAGCATGGCCAATGCACCCAACCAGCACAACTGTGGGAGGAAACCGGAGCACCCAGAAGAAACCCACGCAGACGCGGGGAGAACGTGCAGACTCTTCACAGACCAAGCCAGGAATTGAACCCTGGCGCTGTGAGGCAATAGTGCTAACCACTCTGCTGCCATGCCGCTCCAACTCCCAAATGCCCAACTCCGCCTGTGCCACAGCTCATCTGCTGCTGGAACCCTCACCCATGCCCTCATTACCTCTAGACCTGACCGTTCTAATGCTTTCCTGGCCGACCTCCCATCTTCTGTACTCCATATGATTAAGCTTTCCAAAACTCTGTTTCATGTGCCCTTACTCATTCAAAGTCCCGTTAACCCACTAGCCCTATACTCACTGACCTACATTGACTTCTGGTTACACAATGCTTTGATTTGAAAACTCTCATGATGTGTGAATTCACTCAACTGGTCATCAGGACAGGTCGCCATCACCTAATCATTCTGCTTTGGTGATGTAAAATTCTCACCACATCACACTATTTAGGATGAATTCGGCATCTTAACTAATTAGGCAATTGTTTGTGCTCAGTTTTTCTTGTGACTTCTTCTCCCCCATATCCTCACTTTTGGGTACAGCATTCTGGGATCTGCAATTTATGGCTTTTTAAAAAATACTTATCGAACGAACTGACTGTTTAAAGGTGAGGACACACAGCGAGCTGTTGTTTTTACTGCAATTGCATCACTTCCAGCTGGGATCATTAGAAACTTTGGAAAATTTCCTTTAGGATTGCAAAGGCTAATTTTGTGTAGAATTACATAGTAGTTTCAGCACAAAACCTGACCATTTGGCCTAACTCTGTGCCAGAGTTACAGCATGAGCCTCCTCCTACCCTATTTTGTCTGTTACTATTCGCAAACCTCCAATTCCTTTCTCCCTCATGTCCTTTGAATGCATCTATGATATCGTTTAAACTGCTGCTTGTGGCACTGAGTTCCGCATTCTAAACACTCTCTGAATAAATTCTGAATTCCTTTTTTAGATTCGTTATTAACTGTCCAATTTATGACCCTTAGTTTTGGACTCGACTACAAGTGCCCTACTGCTTCTTTGACTAACACTCAGCTTATTCAACACAAGAATAGGGACTGAATCTGGTTCTTGCATGATCAGTATGTGTAGGTACCACGCAGTGCAGTACATCTACCCACAAAGTATGATCTGTGATTTCCTTCAAAATGGCATGGAAATGAACTTCCTTCAAAAAAGAATTGAAAATTTTGTTCTTCCAGAACTCCACGCCTGTCTTAAATGCACCACATTTTCATCCATTGCGACCCCTACCTGCCTTGAGAATACAAGTGGACAAGGTTAGTTTGGAACATTCAGTGCCAATGTACGCCGGACAACTTGTACCTGCTGTCAGCAGCCTTAATCAGCCATCTGACAACCTGCTGCACAACTGCTATGCACATTGTTATGTTAAGGTAAGACATTCTTAATCAGCTTTTTAAAATACATTCAGTTTGAAGGCGCTTACTTTCATGATGAAAACCTTGGTCTAGAATAATTTTTTCTTCGTAATATGCCACAAGCATTGCAAATCATGAGTTATTGTGTTTTAGCTCTGTCTTCTTGTATCGCATTGAGGTAAAAAGGGACATCACAGAGTGATTACAGCATTGAAAGATCCCATTTGGCCTGTCATATCTATGCTGGTTCTTGGCAGGGGCACCTTAGCTTATTCCTACTCCCCCACCCTTTACTTGTAGCCATGCAAATATTTTGTCTTCAGATAATTATCTATTTCCCTGGTTTAACCTGCTTCCATTGCTCTCTTAGGCAGTACATTCTGGATCCAACCCACACGCTGCTTAAAAAAAATGTTTCTGTTCTTGCCTTTGGTTTTCTTTTGTCAATTACCTTACATCAGTGTCCTCTGGTTCTCGACCTTTCTGCCAATGAGAACAGTTTGAACCCCGCTATTGAATGTCCTTTCTCTCTGTAAAAGAACAACCCTAGCTTCTCCAATTTATATAACTGAAGTTCCTCATCTCTGGAACCATTCTTGTGAATCATCTCTGCGCTTCTCTAACGCCTTCACAACTTTCCTAAAGTGTGGTGCCCAATACCTCAGTTTAGACTGAACCAGTATTTTACAAAGGTTCACAGTGGCTTCCTTACTTTACTTATGTAGTCTATGTCCCTATTTAGAAAGCCCAAGATCTTGTATGCCTTTTTAACAACTTGCTCTGTCACTTTCCAGTGATTTGTACCTGTACACCTCCAGGTCTCTCTGCTCCTGCACCCGTTTAAAATTGTATCCTTTATTTTATATTGAATCTCCATATTGTTTTCCAGAAATGTATCACCTCACATTTTTCTGCATTAAATTTTATGGGCGGGATTTTATGATCTCGCTCATCCCGAAACCATAAAATCCCACCCGAGGTCAACAGACCTTTCCATTGTCTGCCCCTTGCCCGCTCTGATTCCCGTGGCAGGCAGGACGGTAAAATTCCGGCCTATGTGGCACTTGTCTGCCCATTCCACCAACCTGTTTATGTCCTCTTGGAGTTTGTTGTTATCTTCCTCACAATTCACAGTACTCCCAAGTTTTGAGCCATGCACCGGTTTTGAAATTGGGCTCTGCACATCGAGTCTGGATTGTTGTTATCACTTTGGAACTCCCTATGACAGCACTGTGGGTGTACCTGCACCACATGGACTGCAGCAGTTCATGAAGGCAGTTCACCACCACCTTCTCAAGTGGCTAGTACTGCTGCTTCACAGCGCCAGAGAACCGGGTTTGATTCCTGGCTTGGGTCACTGGCTGTGTGGAATTTGGATGTTCTCCCCGTGTCTGCATGGGTTTCCTCTGGGTGCTCTGGTTTCCTCCCACATTCTGAAAGATGTGCTGATTAGGGCATTGACCCGAACAGGTGCTGGACTGTGGCGACGAGGGGAATTTCACAGTAACTTTATTGCAGTGTTAATGTAAGCCTTATAGAACATAGAAAAGCTACAGCACAAACAGGCCCTTCGGCCCACAAGTTGTGCCGAACACATCCCTACCTTCTAGACCTACCTATAACCCTCCATCCTATTAAGCTCCATGTACTCATCCAGGAGTCTCTTAAAAAACCCTATTGAGTTCGCTTCCACCACCCCTGATGGCAGCCGATTCCACTCGCCCACCACCCTCTGTGTGAAAAACTTACCCCTAACATCTCCCCTGTACCTACCCCCCAGCACCTTAAACCTGTGTCCTCTCGTAGCAGACATTTCCACCCTGGGAAAAAGCCTCTGAGAGTCCACCCGATCTATGTCTCTCAACATCTTATACACCTCTATTAGGTCTCCTCTCATCCTTCGTCCCTCCAAGGAGAAAAGACCGAGCTCCCTCAGCCTATCCTCATAAGGCATGCCACTCAATCCAGGCAACATCCTTGTAAATCTCCTCTGCACCCTTTCAATCTTTTCCACATCCTTCCTATAGTGAGGCGACCAGAACTGAGCACAGTACTCCAAGTGGGGTCTGATTAATAAATAAGCTTTAAACAACTCGGGATGGGCAATAAATATTGGCCTCGCTAACAAAGCCTACATCCCATGAATGAATTTAAAAAAAGATTGTAGGTCAAGAAAGCGGTGGTCTTAGAACCGACCCCTGGGGTACTCCATTGTATACCTTCCTCCAGTCTGAAATACCAACATCTAGCACTACTCTCCTTTCACTCAGTCAGCTTCATATCCTTGCTGCCACTGCCCCTTTTATTCTTTGGACTTTAACTTTGCCTGTTGTGTGACACTACATCAAATGCCTTTTGAAAGAGCACATAAACAACATCAACCACATTATGCTCATTAACCCTTCCTGTTACATCATCAAAAACTCAAATCAAAATAGATAAGCGTGATTTGTCTATCTTAATTAATGCTTTCCTTAATCCTTAAATGTCCAAGGGCATTGGTGAGGCCGCAGCTGGAATACTGTGTGCAGTATTGGTCCCCTTATTTGTGGAAGGATATATTGGCATTGGGGGGAGTGCAGAGAAGGTTCACCAGGTTGATACATAAGAACATAAGAAATAGGAGCAGGAGTAGGCCATCTAGCCCTTCGAGCCTGCCCCGCCATTCAACAAGATCATGGCTGATCTGAAGCGAATCAGTTCCACTTACCCGCCTGCTCCCCATATCCCCTAATTCCCTTATCGATCAGAAAACTATCTACCCGTGATTTAAACATATTCAACGAGGAAGCCTCCACCACTTCAATGGGCAGAGAATTCCAGAGATTCACTACCCTCTGAGAGAAGAAGTTCCCCCTCAACTCTGTTCTGAACCAGCCCCCCCTTATATTGAGGCTGTGCCCTCTAGTTCTGGTTTCCCTTCTAAGTGGAAAGAATCTCTCCACCTCTACCCTATCCAGCCCCTTCATTATCTTATACGTCTCTATAAGATCACCCCTCATCCTTCTAAACTCCAACGAGTACAGACCCAATCTGTTTAATCTCTCCTCATAAGCTACACCCCTCATCTCCGGTATCAACCTGGTGAACCTTCTCTGCACTCCCTCCAAGGCCAATATATCCTTTCGCAAATAAGGGGACCAAAACTGCACACAGTACTCCAGTTGCGGCCTCACCAGTGCCTTGTACAGTTGCAGCAAGACCTCCCTGCTTTTATATTCTATCCCCCTCGCGATAAAGGCCAACATTCCATTTGCCTTCTTGATCACCTGCTGCACCTGCAGACTGAGTTTTTGCGATTCGTGCACAAGGACCCCCAGGTCCCTCTGCACAGTCGCACGATGTAATTTTTCTCCATTTAAATAATATTCCAATTTACTATTATTTCTTCCAAAGTGGATAACCTCACATTTGCTAACGTTATATTCCATCTGCCAGATCCTCGCCCACTCGCTCAGCCTATCCAAATCTCTCTGCAGACTTTCCGCGTCCTCCACGCAATTCGCTTTCTCACTCACCTTCGTGTCATCAGCAAACTTGAATACCCTAGATTCAGTCCCCTCCTCCAGATCATCTATGTAAATGGTAAACAATTGAGGCCCCAGCACCGATCCCTGCGGCACGCCACTGGTCACCAAACCAGTGATACCAGAGATGAGGGGTGTTGATTATGAGGAGAGACTGAGCAGATTGGGTTTGTATTTGTTGGAATTTAGAAGGCTGAGGGGGGATCTTATAGAGACCTATAAGATAATGAAGGGGCTGGATAGGGTAGAGATGGAGAGATTCTTTCCACTTAGAAAGGAAACTAGAACTAGAAGGCACAGCCTCAAAATAAAGGGGGGTCAGTTTAGGACAGAGTTGAGGAGGAACTTCTTCTCTCAGAGGGTGGTGAAGCTCTGGAATTCTCTGCCCACTGAAGTGGTGGAGGCTACCTCGTTGAATATGTTTAAATCACGGATAGATGGATTCCTGATCGATAAGGGAATTAGGGGTTATGGGGATCAGGCGGGTAAGTGGAACTGATCCACTTCAGATCAGCCATGATCTTATTGAATGGCGGGGCAGCCTCGAGGGGCTAGATGGCCTACTCCTGCTCCTATTTCTTATGTTCTTATGTTCTTATGTCCTTAAGTGACAATTTTGTCCCAAACTATGGTTTCTAAAATTTTGCCACCACATAGGTTGGACTGTCTGGCTGATAGTGCTGGGCTTATCGTTATACTCTTTTTTTTTTGAACAACGGTGTAATGTTTGCAGTTCTCCAGTTTTCTGGCACCACCTCTGTATCTAAGGAGGATCAGAAGATTATGGTCACGCCTCCACGATTTTCACTCTTTCCTCAGTATCCTCTGATGTATTTTATCTGGTCCTGCTGATTTACCAACTTTAAGTATAGCCAGCTTTTCTAATATCTCTTATTTTTGCCCCATCTGTGATGTAAAGTATTAATTTAATACCTCTGTCTCCATATGTATATATTCCTTTTCAGTCCCTAAATCAGCATCACCCCTCTTTTTAACTACCTTTTCACTATTTGTATTCCTGGAGAAGACTTGCGGATAAACCGACATTTCTGAACTGTGATCTGTGGTTAATGTTGTGTCATTACAGAAGTACAAAGATATTAGTGATGATTTAAAGTGTAAGACAGATGAAAATTATTTTGATATCCTAGAAACATAGAAAATAGAAGCAGGAGTTGGCCATTCGGCCCTTCTAGTCTGCTCTGCAATTCATTTTGACCATGGCTGATCATTGAATTCAATATCCTGATCCCCATTCCCCTCATATCCCTTGATCCTTTTATCCCCTAGAGCTATATCTAATTTCTTCTTGAAAGCGCACAATGTTTTGGCCTCAAGTACTTTCCATGGTGGTGAATTCCACAGAATCACCATTCGCTGAAGAAATTCCTCCTCACCTCAGTCTTAAATGGTTTACCCCTTACCCACAAACTATGACCCCTAGTTCTGGACTCCCTCACCATTGGAAACATTCTTTCTGAATCTACCCTGTCTAATCCTGTTAGAATTTTATAAATTTCTATGAGATCCCCTCTCACTTTTCTCAACTCCAATCAATATAATCCTAACCGACTTATTCTCTCCTCATATGACAGACCTGCCATCCTGTTCACTACAGCTTACTGTATTTAGTTTATTACTTTGCAGTGGATGGACATTTTGAGCACCGAGTTAACTGAGTCTTCTGGATCTTATTCATCTTCGCTCTTGACTAATTCAATTTGGTGGAGTTAAGAGGTCTTTTTTCCACATGGAATGCTGATAAATAGATAATATTTTACGATGCACTTTTTTTCTCACTTTATTCATAACCCTTTGTCCTTTGAGTTTTTGTTTCCCTGATCTGGGAGCTGTTTTTCATGACAGGCCATTTTGTATGTGTGACTGTTTGTTATGGATGTGCTTTGGAGGGTGAAGTGCAGGGAAAACATTCTGATTCCAAGTTCTACACCAATTTAATCCAATTTTAGTGTTTGTCTATATCTAAGTATGCTTGCTTTTTCTTGGCGCTCTGCCGGCAGCCTTTTTGCCTGTTACTACAGAAAAGAGTGGAAATTGTATAATTGTCACTTTTGATCTATGTTAAATATACTGCCTTTGCATTCTGAGAGACAAGTTTAGTATGATGAGGTATTTGGGGAGAAAGGAAAATTGCCAAATGTTTGCTCAATGAGCCACTGTGTTGGGTGGGAGGGGAAAAGAATGTTGAAGAAAGGGGGGGAAGAGAGTGGAGAATGGACGGGAGAAACCCTTACTATAATATTTGATTCTGTCAAAACACTTGGATACAGTGATGTGATTGCTCCAATATATATTACCTGTGTCTTGTCATAATGACAATACTCATTTTAAGCAGGCGCAAAGGAAATGTCTTTTTCCCTCTGCTGGTTTTCCTCCAATTGTTGCCCCTTATCTTCTGAAAGTGGTGATTCATACAATGGGTATAATGGAACAGGTGTTGCTGCCATTGAGTAACTTGTTTAAGTGCTGCTCCCTGTTTTAATGATGATTGTTACCCGTGTTCCAACAGGAACCATTGACTTCAGGTGAATAATGATAACGGGAGATTTTTTTTAAAAGACTCATATCCTTGGCTTTATGAACAGTGGTGAAGAGCACAAAAGCAGGGAAACCGTGATAAACCTTTACACATTAATTCTTACACCCCAGCTGGAGTTGGCCAGCAAACAGATCCATTTCAGATGGGGTATTTTCATATGGCATGCCTTTGCAAATCTTACTTAAACTTTAAGTTCAAAACTTAAACGTTAAAAATTCACTTTCACCTACATGCACCAGGCCTAACTTTTTCTGGTATATTTAGTCGATAAGTAAAACAACTTTTTGTCCTTATGTGAATTTCAGTGAGTTGCTGAAGAGGCTAATCCTTGGAAGGCTAATTCTGCCATGAGTACTGCACGTAATACTACCGTCTGTCTTTGTAGGTTGTTGTTTTCAGTGCTGGTGTCTGTTGCCAAGCCGCAGTAGCCAGTGTGGTCTACTTGCATACTAGGTCAGACAGCAAGCTGTATGAGGGGCCAGTAACCAGGTGCAATAGATGTAAGGTAAAGGGCAGAGGATCTGAGGAAAAACTTATTCACCCAGAGGTTGGTGAGAATCTGGACCTCACTGCCTGACAGGGTGGTAGAGGCGGGAACCCTCATAACGTTTGAGAAGCATTTAGCTGAGCATGTGAAATGTCATAGTATACAAGGCTACAGGCCAAGTGCTGGAAAAAGGAATTGGGATAGATAGGTACAGACCAGCTGGAGTATTGTGTTCAATTCTGGGTTCCACATTTTAGGGAAGATGTTACGGACTTGGACAGGGCACAGTGAAAATTTACTGGAATGGTACCAGGGATGAGGGCCTTCAGTTATGTTGGGAGACTAGATAGGCCGTGGTCCTGCACCTTAAATTTTAAAATTTAATACAAGTTTTGAGAATCATGAAAAAGGATAAACTTTTTTTTTCAGTGACAAAGAGGTCAGTAGCCACGGGACTCTGATTTCAGGTAGTTGGCAAAAGAACCAGAGATGAGGTGAATTTATTTTACACTGAGTTTTTATGATCTGGGATGCATTGTCTGAAAGTGTTGTAGAAGCCAATTCAATACTAACTTTCAAAATGGGAAACATTTGCTATGAGGAAGGGGCAGGCATCTGGGGCTAATTAGATAGTTGGCATAGGTATGAAGGGCTGAATGTCCTCCTCCTTCATTGTCTCATTTTACGAATCTCAAAATTGGGAACTGTTACTTGTGCAAGAATCTCACTACTGAGCCTTTCTAGACAATGCCCTCTTTTGACGTCCATATTATTGGCATGTTTTTTAGCTGGGATAATTCTGTGGGGATTCTGATGCCAGACTTATTTGCAAAACCTATGGTTTTCATTGTACACGTGCAAGCAATTGCATTTTTGAGTTAGAGCCTAATGAGAATTGTGACCAAGTTTCAGGAAATGTTTGAAAGTGGGTCTTGTGTGTTTGCTTTCCAGCTTTTCTTTCTGTTTCACCGAGGTGATGGAAGTAATAACAGAGTACCAGTGAAACGCCACATTTAGCATGACAGCCTTTTGGGTCAATGATTTTAGGTTGAAACGAGAATCTTACTGGATAGAACAAATGAAGTCATACTTTTAATCTTTGAGCTGTTAGCTTCTCAGTTACTCAAGATTATTCTAAGATTGAAATATGTCCTACTAAAAGTTTGTTGAGCTGGAATTATTGCATCATTATTTAAACCTTTTTGGCTGGACACTTCAAACATTTATTCATGAAAAGCAAACAGCTTTGCAACTGCTGTTTTGAATTTTATTGGAGGGAAGCACCCAAAGCATCTTTCATTGGGTGTGAGGTAATGATACAGATTGGAATGCATTTCTATTGGTTAAGGTTTTAATTAGGTTGACACTGCTGCCTCACAGCGCCAGAGACCCGGGTTCGATTCCTGGCTTGGGTCACTGTCTGCATGGGTTTCCTCCGGGTGCTTCGATTTCCTCCCACAGTCTAAAAGGCATGCTGGTTAGGTGCATTGACCCGAACAGGTGCCGGAGTGTGGCAACTAGGAGAATTTCACAGTAACTTCATTGCAATGTTAATGTAAACCTCACTTGTAACTAATAAATACACTTTAACATATTTGACAGAACCAAGATTTATGAAATTTGACTCTTCAGAGGGAGCTGAATTAAACAATATGGATGCAGTGTCTCTCAAATCTTGCAGTTCAAAAACTGGAATTGCCTGAAAATCATACATTTTATAATATGCCTGCATCAATTTTAATTGATAATTCACCTGGATAATTCATCTAGGCACTGCATTGGCATGATGTAGGGCCTGACCGTGTGCCGGTCTATTCCCGTACTCTGAGCGACCCTGACCCTCCTTGTCCAGCTTGACCTGAGGGGCTCATGGCCTGAACTACCCAGTTGGAAATCTGGCAAACCTGAAAACTGGCCGCGTCGTTCTCCCGAGGTTGCTGGTTTTGAGACACTGTACCTGTAGCACAAATACAGTGATTGTTTAATTCTGGTATGGAAGTTGAGACATGAGTTCAAATGTGGAAGCAATCCCAAACTGTTTCACTGGTGGTCAACCCTCATGTTAGAAGTAAAAAATATTAATAGGATTTACTAGAATAGTCAAAAGACTGAACTACTGACAATAGTTTGTAATTACATAGGATTTAAAAACAATATCTTTCTTTCTTTAAGTTACAAAGCCAGTATATAGAGTGGACAGGGAAAGCCCTTAATACATCTCCTTGCTTGCTGCAAAAACAATTCAAATTCCCATTGAATCCAATTCATGGTCCCCACAAGAGAAACATACACAACCCAAGTGGGAGTATCAGGAATTGGAAAGGTTTGCAAGTGAAAGAGTTGGGGAGGGGGAGAGTTGGTAAGCAGGAGGATTGATGAGCAGGAGTATGGCTAAGCAAGGTAGGCAGCATGGAGGCAAAGATAAATAGTTAATGTATTTCTTTATAGTCTTTCACTTATTTTAAAAATTGTTTCATTTACAAATGTAGGAATTTAAGAATACACAGTATTTCAACTTAGTGTATAATGTTTTAATATTTTTTATGAGACCGATTCTACAGAACCTAACTACATTGGTTGTTATGGGAACATCTGATTTGCTAATTTTGTTGTACTATACAGAAACTGCAATGTTACTTCGGGAATTATTGTATTTTGTAGCTTGATTATGATATGATATGACAGGTGCTAAGTACCAGGCTCTCCAAATCCCCGAGTGAAACTTGAACAAGGTGTCACAATGATTTACAATTTGTATTTTATGAAAAGGTATCTGAAGACAGGAAAAAGCATCTCAAACCACTCGTGAAGATTTTAAAAACTAAATTCAAACCTTTATTTAAAAAAGGAAAATAAATAAAATTTAAAGACACAAGATTACATTTTGCGCAGTTAACAGTTCTTCTACAAACAATCCCAAAATATTTCTCCTTAAGTATCTCAGAGCTAAACATCCCTTTTAGACAACAGTTCTCAGAGATTTTAATCTATAAAAATTCCATTAAGAATATCAAAAATCCACTTGCTATGGGGGAAGTCTTATGCAAATGTTTCTCTTACTCATTTGATACTGGGAGCCAGAGCTTGTCTTGCATACAAAACTGTTTCTGAGGGTGGTGGCAGCTGCTTGTTCACAGGACTGTTTAGTTTATTTATTAGTGTCACAAATAAGCTTAAATTAACACTGCAATGAAGTTACTGTAAAATTCCCCTAGACGCCACACTCCGGCGCCTTTTCAGTACACTGAAGGAGAATTTACCCTGGCAATGCACCTAACCAGCACATCTTTCAGACTATGGGAGGAAACTGGAGTACCCAGGGGAGAAACCCACGCAGATGCGGGAGAACTTGCAGACGCCACACAAGCAGTGACCCAAGCCGGGAATCGAACCCGGGTTTCTGGCACTGTGAAGCAGCAATGCTAACCACTGTGCCACCGCGCTGTCCTGTTTCCAGCACTGCATAAGGATCTCATCACCACACATACCAATACACTCTTCACTCACTCTTTAAATATGTCTTTTCCTCTTTCGTCTTTAACTCCATTGTTTTACATTCCGTTGGAAGGTCCTATCTCAGAATTTACAGGTCTTTCATGTTATTTTTTGGCTACTACCTTTTGGGTGTAAGTAAACCCACTACTTTGCTTCATCCATTTATGACCTATGCCAATTGTACATGTACCTTTTTGAAATACAGTGGTTAACTTCAAGTCACTTCCCTTACCTTCCTAATGTAAATTTCTATTCATGCTGCCCACTAGTACTCCATCTTAGCTCTGCTCATCACCACTTCAAACTACTTGCTTATATACCTAACTCCTGAAATACCTAACACTGAAATTTTGCGTTGGACCCACACCATCGTTCACGTTGGTTTCCTCCCACAGTCTGAAAGACAGGCTGGTTAGGTGAATTGGCCATGCTAAATTCTCCCTCAGTGTACCCGAACAGGTGCTGAAGTGTGGCGACTATGGGATTTTCACAGTGACTTCATTGCAGTATTAATGTAAGCCTGCTTGTGCCACTATTAAACAATTTAGATTCAAAGAATTGTAACTTCACTATCTGCTTTAGCTATTTTTGTTTATCTTTCAACTTTTTTTATGGCACAGCAGATGTTAAGTGCCAGGTCTACCCAAATACCAAAGGGAGACATGAACAAGCTGCCACAATGGTTTGCAATTTGTATATTATGAGGAGATATTTGAAGTCATGTTAAGTAAATTTCAGATCAGTTGTGAAAATTTTGAATATTAAATCGAAACATTTATTAAACAGCAAAAAAACCCACCTAAAACACAAGAACAATTTTACAGTTAGCTGTGCTTCCACAAGCATTTTCTAAAATATTTTAGCATTAATAAACTCAGACCCAAACCCCCTTTTGATGGCAACAGTGCTTATAGATTTTTAATCTTTCAACAGTGCACTGCTGCTCTGGGCTTTTCCTCACTGATGGTGGTAGCAGTTACTGTTCACTGATCTGCTTCCAGGGAGGCGATGGTCTACCGATGTTGTCACTGGACTAGTAATCGAGAGCCCCAGAATCCCATTACGACAGATGGTGAAATTTGAATTCAATAAAAAATCTAATGATGACCATGAAACCATGGTTGATTGTTGTAATAGTTCATCTGGTTCACTAATGTCTTTTAGGGAAGGAAATCTGCTGTCTTTACCCAGTCTGGCCTACATTTGACTCCAGACCCACTGACTCTTAAATGCCCTCTGAAATGGCCTACTAGTTAAAGGGCAATTAGAGATGGGTAGTAAAGGCTGGCCCAGCCAGCGATGCCCACATCCCATGAATGAATATTAAAAAGCAACATACTGTCTTTGTCAAGATCTCATTGCTGCTTACTAACAGTCTTCAGTTCCTCTTCAGAAATGTTTTTCCCTGTGATCTTCCACTCTGTTGTTTCTATGATTCTTTATAAGTTCAGTTTTCCAGGCTTGACCAATCTTTCATGTTATTTTATGGCTACTATTTTTCTAAAAGTAAACTTAATATTTTGTCTCACCCATTTACGATCTCTCAATTGTATATGTTCCTTTTGAAAAATAGCGGTGAACTTTACATCACTTCCCTTATCTGCCAAATGTAAGTTCTTATTCATCTCTTCCCCTGGCACTCTGTCATTTCCACTTCAACCACTTGCCCTCGCACCTACTCCCTATTGATGTTTTGACCCTTGATGTCTGAATGTCTTCAGTTTAGTTAAATCAATCACGCCCACGCACACAAGCCTGTTTCATAGTAATTAACAATGATATTGAAGAAAATATTGAGAAATCTCATGTTTCCTCACACTTTATTGACCATTATTTTAAACTTGTGCTGACCGGTAGTCTGCACCAAGTTGTGAAAACATTAAAGTTATTGTGGCATTTGTAGCCATTACTTTTCTGGCCAGTTAGGGTGCTGTACAAATTATGGATAGGTACACATGGAGTGTCACAAGTCTGCCATCAGACCTTTTAAAATGACGTAAATTGTTACAGCAATGTTTGCCACTGATAACTGTCTTATCGCTGCTGTATTTCTTTAGTTTAGAAGACATAACGCAATTTAAATTTTGCTAGTTAGCCCAGAGAATTAAATTCCATTTCTTTTGCTTGCAAAATGCGATGAAAAAGTTGTTGGTAATTACCCAAAATGTGTCTAATGAACAGTATTGATTTGTGGGGATTCAGCAAACAACTACAACTGTTTGGCTTAACTCATTCTCTCGTTAATGTGCACAGCTAGGGTGTCTTCAGTTCATTTGAGCTATTGGGTAATTTTAACACTCCAGCAACAAGAATGTCCCATCTTATTTTCAGTCATTCACATTCTTTGAAAATTCTTTTTCCCATATGAGAAACCTGATCTTTTACAGTAAAGCGATGTTTGGATGATTAGATTGTTTAATAAGTCCCAGCTGAAGTTTAATGCACTGAAATACAATTTGTGGAAGTACAGCTGGAATGTCTCGAATACATCTTAATTGCTTTTTCTCGAGTTACAACAAATGTACGTTGCTTTCTGAGCATATATTTTTAAACCTTGTACACACAACTTTACAAATTTACATTAAAGTGGAAAACAAAACAGAGTAGCTTTTTTTCCAAGATGGCACCAGAGCGACGCAACTTCTTGCAAGCTGTGCCCAGCATACCTTCTAATTCTATCTTTTACTCTCATTCGATGCTTCTCAAACTTGATTCTACGACTGTAATACTACATTCTGCACATTCTCATTTCCTTCTCTATGAACGGTATGCTTTGTCTGTATAGCGCGCAAGAAACGATACTTTTCACTGTATGTTAATACATGTGACAGTAATAAATCAAATCAAATCAAAAACAATTTCTGAAATTCCCGTCAAGAAACACATTTCTTCCTCTAACTCTAACATTACAAAAGCGATACCACTTAGTAGCAAGCATAATATTACTGGTATATGAAGTGAATATTTAAAATTACTTTTGAATGCCAGTGACTGGGTTGCAGAAAAAAATTGTTAAAGCATTTCTGAAAAAAAATTGGATTTCAATCCCACTTAGTTGAAAGGCTAGTGTTGACAGGACAACCAGCATTTATTTTGATCTCTTGGCTAATCGAGGCACGTGCATATTTTGTCGCCTTGTCCCACACAATGTTGCCTGTCCCTATTTTCGTTTTTTTTTTTGAAAACCTGGAGAACTTTTGGTAGGATTATATTGCCGTATCCAAGTGGTGTTACCTGGATTTATCTGAATCAAAACTAGCTGGGTTATATGATCATTGAAAACAATTACATTTTGAATTAATAATAGAAAAAGGAAAGGGGGAACTGGACTTTTTTTGATGTTAAGCTTTGTTTAAGTGTCATGACTTTGAGATGTTAGGCAGACTAGGTGATGATGCAAGGATAGGGACAAGTGTTTAGTGTGCGTTCATTTTAAAGAAAATTGAAGTTGACATGTTTCATCCTGTCTTCATTAAACCTTTTCTTGTGCAGATTTGATCCCCTCTGCTTTGTTATTGCAGATATTTGGTTTCCAGGCAGGCCTGACCTCCTTGGATAGTGGAGGATCATTCTGTCCTCCTGCCCCGGTCATCCCTCCTTTCAGCACAGCTTTTTATGGAAAATTACTTCGGCTTCCATCATACTGGTGAGTTGACATCCATTCTGAATGCACCAGAGGCAGTTAATTTTACTGTATTGGTCACATTCATTGATATCTTTGCTCTATTCATTTGCGTTTAACATTGAATGGTTGACTAATGACAGAATGAATGTTGAAATTACGATGTTTTAATACATTTGTAAATTCTATGTTAAGAAATACATAAGTATTCACTTGGAATTGTAGCCCGAAGTGCTTTCAACAACCAGAATCGAAATGTGCATGCATAACTGCAATCATATACAGCAAATCTCCTATATAAATGTATATATAAGGTCACACACTGTTCAGAAAATGACGCTTCACTTAATCGGTTGTACCTCAATGGTATACTTGTCCACCTCCAACACAGCTTGCTTTGCTCTTCAATTCTGCTTTTCATAAGTACACAGTTTACCCGATCTTATGCAATGCTTGTACAAGGGTCGACGCTGAAATGTTCTCATGTGAATGAATAGTCCACTTTTCTCCAGTGCCTATTTCAAATAAGTCTGTTCTTAATTAGGAGTATTTTTAGTAGTTCTGTGGAAGTGTAGAAGACAATGGAAATGTTAACACAAATACCATTGACATGACCAATTTTAGACCAATTAGTTTGTTTGAACAGCTTAGAAATGGGATCTGAGGAGCTGAGCTTTTCCAGCCATACAGGCTTTGCTCAGAGTGGAGAGATTTTCAGGCTTATGTAGAGTGCTTGAGCTAAATCCTGCCAGTATCCACTGCTTTGCTCAAAGATCCATTCTTTATGCTTCTTACTTGACAGCTAGTGCTGGCAGACTGTTCTGTCTTGGAAGGGGGTAGGGGAAATTGATTTTCTCCAGGTGCATCTACCTTCCAGCTGGTTAGCACTGGGGAGCAGTAACAGTGATCCAGTGATCTCGAGCTCACTTGTGAGCCCCCTTCTTCCAATATGGCTGAGTTCAGTTAATGTAGCTCAAATCAGTAATTGAACCTGGGGGATTTCCTGGTCTCTGTGGCTGAGTACCACAGCGAGTTGTTTTACCCATTTAGCCATCTGTGGAGCTTCAAAAATTGTTTTCCAGTGAAATATTGGTTTCCCAAAACTCTAGTAATTTTTTTCAGTAAAGAATTTGCTTTTAGCAAAAGTTGTTGCAGGTTTACATATTTACCAGGGAATCTCCAGCAGTGTTGACCATAGTATATCAGAAGGTACACTGTTTTATAAGAATCGGACCATTATACCATGTAATGCACAATATGTACTTATTTGCTGCCAATATGCAGCTGACCTCGCTGAGGCCACAAAGTCTCTCAGCTCCAAATTGGCACTTCCCAACGGTAATTCGAGAGTTTGTTTTCATACCTTCTTTCTCTTGAAAGAAGAAGGCTTCAATGTCTTCTCTTGCTGAAGAGTAGTGGAAGGATTATCAGGCTGAATACCGTGAATCCACCTTCTGCTGCTGTAACCAGCACAGAATAATACTGCCCGCTCCCAGTATCTCTCTGGGTGCCAATCCAGAATTTAAAATGGTAGCTGAATCAGTCTCTGCTCGCTGGTATTGTTTGAAGAGGTGGACCTTACACCTTTTGACTCGGGCAGGAATGCAACTACTATGCTCAAAGGCTTGCTCCTTAATTAGAGGGTAATTCTTCATATTGGCAACAGCAGTAAATTATTGGCCTTGCTTTTATAATTTAAAGATTGCTTTCACGTGTATCAAGGTATGATATCTAAAATGTAATGGATCAAATGCTTTACATTCTTACACTCACACTCAGTCACATTCACTCACTCATTTTTTTTTTGTTTTTCTCATTGGAAGTTTTGTGAACTAACGGTAATTTAGTAAAATGAACCTTATATTTGAATATATAAAACCAAAGGCTTTACTGAAGAATGAATTGTATTCAGACTTTCTAAGTGTTTACAGTTAGGCTAGTTACATTTCCTCTGGATTTATCCCAGGAATAAAAATGTTATTTAATTATGGGTCAGAGTTCTCTATTCTTGCACGGTCCACTACTGCTGCCAGTGAGAACGGAGAATTTGGCACTCAGCTAAATCTCCGTTTACAGCAGCGAGACCGGATAATCCCATCCGCAGGCGAGGTCGGAGAATTCCATGTTGTCAAATAAAGACTTCTGACTTGCCATAGATCTATAGAATCTCTACAAACATGACAATATTTGAGGAAGTAACCTAGCTGTCTCTTGTAATTTCTCTAACTATTGGTAAGTTTCAGCACAAACCTCAGCCTCTGATCAATTTACTAATGAATTGCTTTTTAAAAATACATTGACAATCCCCCTCCTCCCACCTCATACAGGGCTACGCAAACACTTCAGGGCAGTAGATACAACTTTCAGTCTCTAATGATGTGATTGTTATTTGTGTTTATTAACAGAAAATTATTCTCGCATTATCCTTTCATTACTTGAAAGAGCTGAAGTTGATATTTGAAAATTATATGTGCCGTAGCATCCTTTGGTTTATTGGGTTTCCATTTATTAAAATGGAGATAGACAGATTATCAATATTGGATATCCTAATGGGTGCACAATAGGTAAGGATGGTTATCGAGTTTTACAAGAAGCAAGACAGGTAGATGGAGTTAAGATACAGACATTACATGAACTAATTGATCTGCAAAGAAACAAATCTAGGGGCTGAATGACGCACTATTATTCCTATGTTCCTGCGTATCTGGATAGGGCAGGGACTTTGGTTGGAAAATAATAGCATAGGCATGATGGGCTCAATGGCCTTGTTCAATGCTATAATTCCTATGCTTCCATTTATGTGTGGTAGCAGTTAACATTTGTCACCAGTTGGTGGTGTCTTAGTTGTTGGTTTGATATTTATTCACCAGATGGTGGTGGTGCAATTGGAGAATTGAGACGAACGTAATTACATAATAACGTGTAAAATAATGCTCTGTAAGAAGTCGCTTGTCAGCTTGTCAGTTGGATTATTGAAGTTCATAGATAACGACATTTTTTTGCAAAAACAGATGATTGAAAGACTTAGAAGTATACTTTTTATGCACCTGTTTTCATTTGAGCCTTTAAAATTTGCTTTGCTCTTGATCTTGATAGTGTCAAGATAATGAAAAGTTGACTATGAAAAGATTACTAGAATTTCATGTCTGGAAGCTATTCTTGCATGATGAACTATACAGATGAACAGTGAGGGCTGTAAAAGCAAGTTACTTCACAAGAATGTGTTGCTCTCAGCACCCTGAAATTCATTTTGGATTAGTGAGACTGGGGCATTTTTGCTTCAGTGTACATTCCAATAATTATAATGAAAATAAACATCTCAACACATTGGAATAGGTTTTTCTTTCTTTTTTGAAGATCGCAAATGAGATTCATATCATGAGTTGTCATGCTGGTCAAATTCACCAGTAACCTACTTCATATCCTACATCTCATTGTAACGTGTTTTATTATTTTTACAGTGACCTATTCAAAGTTTTTTTCTCCTCTCTTCACATTGGTAACTTGTATTATTCTGATGGTTCTTATAGCCCTTAGGTTCCTGAATCAAGTGACATGCTTAATGTGTTTAAGGATGGTGAGGGCCGATGTGTTATTTGCCTTATAATAATGAGGCTTTAGTAGCTGAACTCATCTGAGCCCTTACCCAAAAGAACATTCACTCTTGGCCAATCACATGAATCTCCACGACTGCACTAAGCCAGATTAATTGTTGATTCACCTGATACCACTCATGATGTTTGATGTCTTGCTATGCAAGATTGATATTTTGATCATATATTTAACTACAGATCTATGACTAGAATAACTATAACAATATGTATAAAACTTCCTGCGTGTGTAACTTTAGACATTTCCTGTACGATACTATCTGTAGTTTATAAGGTGTCCATAAGAACATAAGAAATAGGAGCAGGAGTAGGCCATCTAGCCCCTCGAGCCTGCCCCGCCATTCAATAAGATCATGGCTGATCTGAAGATGTGAAGATGCCAGTGTTGGACTGGGGTGGACAAGATGAGAGGTCACACGAAACCAGGTTATAGTCCAACAGGTTTATTTGAAATCACAAACCTTTGGAGCACTGCTCCTTCGTCAGGTGAAGTGGAGCGAGGTGCATAGGCACAGAATATATAGACGGAGTGATGATAGCCCGACACTAACAGATAATCAAGAGTGTCAAATGATAAGTACAGACAGTGTAGGCCAGCTGAGTAACAAATCTTTACAAGGAATCACGAGTGCTAATAGGCAAGCAGCTAAGTATAATCAGTATGTGTAAAGTGTCGACAGGCTGTACAACAAGTGAAGGGATGACCTTAGAACCGATTGTTTAAGGCAGAGAGATAATTACAAACAAAGAGTAAGATGGTACTAAACACTATGCAAACTAATTCGGGTAGAGAGATCATCACCCGCAATCAAGGTATGCATGGTGTCAAAACAGGACAGTCAGGGAGATGTTTCCCCCACAGAACAATATAGTGGGGTTACAAGTAGTGCGACATGAACCTGAGATCCCGATTGAGGCCATTGTCATGAGTGTGGAACTTGGCTATCAGTTTCTGCTCAGCGATTCCGTGTTGTCGTGCGTCTCGAAGGCCACCTTAGAGAACGCTTACTTGAAGATTGGAGGCCGAATGTCCTTGGCCACTGAAGTGTTCTCTGACTGGGAGGGAACACTCCTGCCTGGCGATTGTTGCACAGTGTCTGTTCATCCATCGTTGTAGTGTTTACATTGTCTCGCAGATGTACCATGCCCCAGGGCATCTTTTCCTGCAGCGTATGAGGTGCCTGCCCCAGTAAGATCCCGGCCACAGGATCAACTTCACTGAACTCTCTTGATTTTCTTTTATGGCACACCCCATTTTCTTTAGTCAATATGAGCCCTTATCCTTGAATTCTGTGCACGGCAGGAATACTAAGTTGGATCCATTCTTCCTAATCACATTTTAAAGTTTATTTATTCATCACAAGTAGGCTTACAGTCACACTGTAATGAAGTTACTGTGAAAATCTCCTAGTCGCCACACTCCAGCGCCTGTTCGGGTACACTGAGGGAGAATTTAGCAAGGCCAATGCACCTAACCTGCACATTCTTGGACTGTGGGAAGAAATCGGAGCATCCGGAGGAAACCCACGTAGACACGGGGAGAATGTGCAAACGCCACACAGACAGTGACCCAAGCCTGGAATCGAACCTGGGTCCCTAGCGCTAGTCCCTAGCAGCAGTGCTAATCACTGTGCCACCCCTGCCACCGTGCCACTAAACACTTCAATTCTATCCTGCATCATTCATCTAAGGAAGAAAAGATGCAGAATAATTGAACTTTCCTCATAAATGAGCAACCCAGAGACCTGAATTCAAATTCAACCATGGTACTTGTGAAAAGGAATTCAATAAATCTGATAATTTGTGGGTTGGCATCAGAGAAATGGTAATGAAAACTGGATTATCATAAAAACCCAGCTGAATCACCAATATCCTCCAGTAAAGCAATCTGGTTCCCATACCTGGTCTGTCTTACGTCTGATTGTCTGATAACATGTACATTGTGTGAAGAGCGGAATCCATTTCCAGAAAAATCTTAATTTAACAATGATGCATGAGGTGATAAAGAAAAGATAGAGAAAAATAACCAGGACAATCTTGCAATTTTGGAGCTTTCAGCTGTAAAATGTTTGCTACCAGGCTGAAGCACTTGTTGTTTGGCAAGGGTTTGAAAGATTGAGAAGGAACGGGCCTACGATCTTTACCTTGTAAAGTGGTTTCTTGAGGCAAGAAGGCTATTGACTAAATCACACGAGAAAATGACTTGAGTAAGAAATCAAGGACAAATATGCAATTATGTTTGACCTCATTGCATCTGAGAAATGTAGCAGAATGGCCACCGTAATGTTGGCAGACACATTGTCTGTACTTTTAAGACTTGATTACCTGTAAAGACTCGCATTCCAACCATTATCTTGTAAATTGAGCTTGTGTCTATATATGCCCTGTTTGTGAACACAACTCCCACTCATCTGATGAAGGGGCAGTGCTCCGAAAGCTTGTGCTGCCAAATAAACCTGTTGGACTTTAACCTGGTGTTGTGAGACTTCTTGCGACACAATTTATGCCAGACAAGATGTCATAAACTGCAAAATTCCCTCTTTTCTTAGTTTGTTGGTGTTCTCAAACCCATCTGAATCTCCCATTGATATTGGATTAATATCTTGTCTGGGGGGGGGAAATGGCTCATCCTGTCAGTACTCCATTGAAGTTTCAGCCTAGATTGTGGGCAGAATTCTCTGGTCTCCCTGCCGTATCTTTCTCATGGCGGGAGACGGCACGTCGTTGGCCAGCAGTGGGATGTTCTGGTTCTGATCCCCATGCCATCGGAAAACCTACAGCGGGGGTGCACCATTGGCAGCATCAGAAGATCCTGCTGATGTGAACAGCCAGAAAGTTCTGGCTTACATGTTCAATACCTGCATTAAGGCTTGAATCAACAATCTGTTGACTCTGAAATAAAGGTGACACGGCCCTACATGGTAGTTTCTTCTTTGGCTTGGTGTCCATTTTTGCCTGCTGTGAAGTGCCTTGGGATATTTTTCTGCTTTAAAGGTACTTATAAATCCTAGTTTTTGTTGTGTGGTCACAGAATTGTTACAGCGCAGAGGGAGGCCATTCGACCTACCTTTTCTGCATTGGCTCTCCAAACGAGCATCATGACTTAGTTCTATTCCCCTGCCTTTTACCCATAGTCCTGCACATTGTTTCTATTCAAGTAATCATCCAATGCCCTCTTGAATTCCATGATTGAATTGGCTTCCATCACACTTCCAGACAATGCATTCCAGACCCGAACCACATGCTTTGTGAAAAAGTTTTTTTCTCACATCGCATTTGCTTCTTTTGCGAATCCGTAAAGGTGGCTTAGGGTCAAATTCTCTCTGAAGGGCATTGGGACATTTCACTATGTTAAAGATACTATGAAAATGTAGCTCGTTCATTTAACTACTTTTAATTGGCTCAGCTGGATTGATTTGGCTGTCAGATAACGGCACTGTGGGTGTACCTACACCGACCAGAACGCAACAGTTCTAAATGGCAGCTCATTACTGCCTTCTCAAGGGCAATTAGGGTCATGGGAAACATAAGACTGGATTTTACAAGGGGCATCAAGAAGGAAAGTTGACACTCTCGGTGGGAGGAAACTCCATCCTGGACAACTTTTGCAGTCCAAGCAGTGTCAGATGGTTGTGCAGTTTAAACCTTTAAGTGAGTATGTGAACTGATTCTTTATACAAAATCTGTAAATTACATTTTGTTGGCCAATGCAGCTACTTACTATTAATTTGTATCACTTAAGGAAGCAATATTATATAGGAACCTGAAGTTTTTCCTCAACACTAAAATTGTTGGCTGCAATTTTCTCAGAAATGGGAGGTTTTCCTCACCCATTTTCCCAGTGAAGAAAGTGATGAGAGTTTACGGCACTCCATGTAATACAGAGGCTGTAACTTGATTCCTGCCAGTAGTGGGGGGGTGGAGCTTCTTCACGCCGGGAAGCCAGCTGCAGACTGCTAGGGGTGCTATTGCGCATATGTCCTGATCTCCCAGTTTACTGTGTACAATATTGGGAGGACTGTCAACATCCACCGCCCCCCAAATGAACATTGCCCCATCCCCCCATGGGCTCTTCCCCGTCCCCCCCCTCACCCAAACCCGATCGCTGGCACCCCCAGAAAGTTGGCCCTCCTTCCCCCTCCTCCCTGATTGCCATCCTATCCCCTCCCACGATCGCTGGCCCGAACCCCTGATCGTTGTCTCCTGATTGGCGGACCAACCCCTGATCATCGGCCTCCTGATCGGCAGACACCCACCCTCACCCACCGAATGCTGGCACCAACCCCGAATCAATGGCCCAAACTCCTAATTGGCAGCCTCACTGACCAGCCCCCACCCCCCGATTCAGAGTTCTCCTTCCCTCCCCTCCTACAGACGTCCCTGCCCTCCTATAGATCTCCCCCTGCCTCCGCCCCTCAGGCCCGCTTGCGGCACTGCCCGGTGCCTGTTGGGCAGTGCCAGGCTGGCACTCCAAAGTGGCACTGCATGCCCCTGCCCCTGACCATCCAGGAGGTTTCAATAGCCTCTGGTCCCGCTGGCGAGGCCATCACATCTGATTCCCACTGGTCAGGAACATCTATGCGCCTTGCCGGTGATGACCTCCTCTGGTAAGGTCGGAAAGCTGAGTGAGCCTGGACTATTATGTCATAGAATCTTAGAACAGAAGTGGTCGTTCGGTCCATCGAGTCTGCACTGACAAGTGAGAAACACCTGAACTCCCACCTAATACTATTTACTACCACTTGGCCCATTGCCTCGAATGTTATGATGTGCCAAGTGCGCATCCAAGTACTTTTTAAGGGATGTGAGGCAACCTGCCTCTATCACCCTCCCAGGCAACGCATTCCAGACCGTCACCACCCTCTGGCGAAAGAGGTTTTTCCCCACACCCCCCAAACCACCTGCCCCATACCTTGAACCTATGTCCTCGCATGACTGAGCTTTCAACTAAGGGGAACAGCAGCTCCCTATCCACTCTGTCCAGGAATCTCATAATCTTGTACATGTCCCGAGCTCACTAATGACATTAAAATGATCGAATGAATATTTAAACCAGCGAAGGGCGTGAGGCTGGTTACGCCGGCAGAATGGGGCCGGCAGTATCAGGGGAGATGAGAAATTGGGCACGAACCTGATTTTTCACCTCACTCATATTTCCTACCCCATGACGCTACTCGATTAGCACAGCTGGGCGGAAAACACCGCCTGATATTTTTGCATGTAAATAAATGGAGGTGATTAAATTGAAGCTTTGAAGCATCTTCTCTGAAAGTGATTATTGTTGAGATGCTCGTGAATATGGCAGAATAAGAAGTAACTTGGCCCATTGCGTCGGTGCTGGCTTTCTGAAAGAATTGCTCATTCGTTCCACTCCCATGCTCATTCCCCAAAGTGCGGAATACTTTTTCTTTTCTACATTACAAATATATATTTTAAAAAAATTAAATGGTGTGGAGGTGAGACATTTCTGTTTCAATATGTGACTCACACTCACGCCAAAAAAAAAGATTGTGCAAGTAAAACATTAGGGGATTCAAAACACTCCTGGTGGAATGTTAGACTGACTTCATAAATCTCTTTCAGTGTTGTGTTCTTATTTCCTTTCGTTATGTCCCTCCTTAGCACAGCTGCATAATTTGAATAAGTAAATGGACTGCCCACTCAAGTGACAAGGTTCATTATCTGGAGTTCATAACCTGTAATGAACAGAGTAGCTGCGCAAATAACTTGGGTGTGAAATGAAGTAAATAAAAGCCCAGCTGAAATGAATCAACCTTCATCTGAATTATATAAAACTCAGCATGCATACTTTGGCCCATGCAGGGAGAGGAAGAGATATTCTACCTGCATAACTGGTATTACCATTAAACTAGAACTCCCTTTTAAAATGCCCCATCTGGATAACATTGATACCTTGAATTGTGAATGAGTCAAAAAAAAAACCCTTGAAGTCTCACCACTTGATGCAATTGTTATCTGAAAATATAATAGAATGTTTTCGTTAAGCCGAGGATTACAGAAACACTTGCTTTATATTTAACTGGCTTTCCGACCTGGGCTTTTATTTTTAAACGAGAGATTAAAGACACCTTTAAACGATACAGTGCCTATTTTGCAATCGTAATTACCGTCAATTGGAAGTTGTGTTCTTGAACAATATACATTATTGCAGATGGGGGGCACTTTGATTTGTTCAGTTTGTTTAAACAAGATAAACTATCCATGTACTGAGACTTTTATGACCGTTGAGTCATAATGATGACTAATTCACATTGTCTGTACGTAAGCATTTCGAGAAAATGCCGTACAATCATCTAAAATGATCCATGTTCATTTGAAGTGAAGACAAACACTATTTGAATTTCACCTGTATTAGCACACTTAGGATCAGCATTCATTAAATTATTTATTCCTCAGTTAAGACCTCATACAAAATTTTATCGCTCAAATTCCAGGGGTTTTCTAATTTTGTTCCAGGTGGATATAAAATAGAACCATTTTTTTTTGTCCCAGCTAATACGGTCTGTGTAAACTGCCTTCTGGTTAAATAGCATGTCAACATAAATTGTACAGCAAATAATAAGCTATACAGCTTGTTCAGTTCTACATATGTGTTATATTTGCTTGTAAAGTGTGACTTTTTAATTTATATCTGGTTACAAAAGGCCCACTTGTATAATTGACACTTGTTAAAATCTGCTCATTAAAAACTGAGGCTAAATGGTTTAATGGCGCATGCCATGGTTTTGAATAGCAGCAGTCTGAAACTTGTCTGATGATTGCTGTGAAACACAAGGCTAAGTTTACTGATTCCAATTCAATAGTTGGACTGTAAATCCATTCAAGCATACAAAAAGCTACTCATCAGTCGATCCTGTTGATATGTATCTGACCACCTGAAAGTCTTAAAGAAAATGGTGTTGACAAACTATTTCGTCCTCTCTGTATACAGAATTATGAGCTTTCCTTTTGGCTCGTTTTCTTGGCCTGTTTTGGCAAAATGTGGATGTGTTTGAGATTATGCAGAGTGGAAGATTTGAAGTATCCAGGAGAGTATCAGAATATCAGTATGAAGGTTATAAAAGCACCAATGAGAGTTTCAGCAGGAGATGGTTCAAGGTAGGGGAGGAGGCAGGTGATATTGTAGAGGTGGGGCTAGGATGCCTTGGTGATTGTAGATATGGGGAAGCGATGGTCTAGTGGTATAATCACTAGACTATTAATCCAGAAACACCACGGCAGCTGGTGGAATTTGAATTCAAATAAAAAAAGTCTGGAATTAAGAATGTACTGACAACCATGAAACCATGTCGATTGTCGGAAAAACCCATCTGATTCACTAATGTCCTTTAGGGAAAGAAATCTGCTGTCCTTACCTGGTCTGGCCTGCATGTGACTCGAGAGCCACAGCAATGTGGTTGACTCTAAACTGCCCTCCCAAGAGCACGTAGGGATGGGCAATAAACGCTGGCCAGCCAGCGACGCTCATGTCCCACGAATGAATGAAACAAAAAAAAATGTATCGGAAGCTCAATATAGGGTCAGGTAAGGATTAAAAAGAAAGAAATTCTTGCATTGGTATAGTGCCTTTCAGGAATTCATTGAGTCCCTTTGTGCTTTACAACCGATCCAAGTACTTTTGAAGTATAGTCATAGTTGTAATGTAGCCAGTGATGCTGGGATGAGGATGATTAAATTTGAGACCAGCATTCCAACTTCAAGTTTTGGCATTGCATTGTTATTTAGCACTTTATCATTGATGAAGATATACATCCTGCAAGCAATATAGAGCTAGACATCATGCACACAACACAATTAATGAGCTGATATGCTCCTGATGTAATGAATGTAATGATGGTGGGGGAGTCCAGAACCAGGGATCATAGTTTGAGGATAAGGGAGGATAGATCTGAGCTGAGGAGAAATTTCTTCACCGAGAGGGTGGTGAATGTGTGGAATTCAATACCGCAGAAAGTAATTGAGGCCAAAACGTTGTCTGATTTCAAGAAGAAATTAGATATAGCTCTTGGAGCTAAAGGGATCAAGGGATATGCGGGGGAAGGGGGGATCAAGATATTGAATTTGATGATCTGTCATGATCAAAATGAACGGTGGAGCAGGCTCAAAGGGCCGAATGGCCTACTCTTGCTTCTTGCTTCTATGAATGACCCTTTTCTTATTTATCTATTTATTCTAAAGCAGAATTAAATCTGCTTTCTATAGATGGATATTTCTTTCCCTTAGAAGTTGTATCTGGTAAATTTGCAATTTCATCCCATTAATTTGAACAAATTGAAGAAAATGTTCCAAAGTTTAATTAGCCTTTTAAACAGGGATATTAGTTCCTGTGCATTAAATTGCCTTGTGTGATTCAAAGCCATGATTTGGTGTTAGCTGTGCTCAGTTGTTAGCACTTTCACTTCAAAGTCACACTCCAGGGACTTAACATATGTAAAGTGGAATACTGAGGGAGTGCTGCACTGTCAGAGTTGACATCTTTTGATGAGCCATTAGAGAAGATAGTGCCACGGTTCCCGCGGCTGTGAGTATGGCAAAAGGAGCCCAGGTGTTGACTGTGTGCCAATAGGGGGTCTCCATTCCAAGCACCATACTCCGAGTGGCTCTGGGTGCAGCCTTCCACCATTCGCAATAATTGCCGCTTGTGAGAAAATGTTATCAAGATATTTAACTTTGTGAACCAGTCACTTGATTGTACTGAACTTGAATATTGCTGAAAGGAGAGACATGTTGCTCAAACTTTGCACATCTAGGGGGCGATTCTTCCAACCCATTGTGCTGCTCTAGCAGCGGGCCGGAACCACCAGTGAAGGCCGTGTAGTGGGTTTTCCCGGTGGGCGCCACAGCCTCCATGCGTCTCCAGCCGCCGGATTTCCTGCACCGTCAGCTACGCGCTAGAAATCGGCGCGGAGCTGTACAAATTATGGTGATGGTCATTTAAATATCATTAGTGGGCCCGGGACTGATGTCTCTGGGCCCACGAGCATCTTCCCCTGCGCCAGGGGTGTTTCATTCCACTAACGGGAAGCTGGAGACCTGACACTGCTGGAGTGAAGGGGGGGCCATGGAGGCCCCCCAGGAGGTCAGAGGTAAGGGAGGGTGCCCCCGGACATTGCCAGCTTGGCAGTACCAGCCTGGCCCCTTGGCACTGTCCAAGGGGCAAAGTGGCATTGCCCAAGGGGCACCTTAGTACTGCCCACCGGTCATCGGGCAGTGCCAAGGGGGGGTGGGGCCAGAGGGGGGCAGGGCCTACTAAAAGGGAAGGGGCTCTCGGGTGAAATTAGTGGGGGTGTGGCATCCCGCTACCACTCTGTTCTTGGGCTTGGTAACAGAGAGTGATCGGGACTGTACACCGGGGTGGGGGGGTCGGCCTCGGGGCATGAAGGGGGGGGGGGTCAGAGGGGCAATTTTGCGGGGTCGCAGGGCTGGCCACCGATCAGAAGACTGGCAGCGCGGGTTTACTGCACATACACCGATCTCTGCTACGACAGATCGGCACATGGGCAGTGGCCCTCTCAGTGCTATGCTGCTGGCCTCTCCAGTGGGATGAGGTCCCGCCCATTGATTTTTAATGAGATTCACGCTTGGGCTCTCTGTGCACTGCAGTGTGTGGGAGATTCATTTTGAAAATTCCGCTGAAAAAACCAACAGGATTTACTCCAGTTTTTACGTGTATTCAACACTTAGAATTTTTTTGGGAGAATTCCACCCCTCGTACTTATCAGGACAAATGCATGAATGCCAAATTTCAAATGAGCACGACAATTTACTGGAGAAAAGGGTGCTGATTGGTTGGCATGTGGACTCTATCAGAGTCCAGCAAGAATACCCAACAAGTCTTGTTTAGTTTTTTGAATCCTAGCAATGGCCCATAAAAAAGGCCACCGATTTTCCCTACCTTTACCCACAAATGACAGAGATTACAAAATCAAAAGTATTTTACTGGGCTGGAGGCATTGTGGGACAGTCTGAAAGGAACTGTATAACCTCTTTTTCATTCATGGAATCACTGAATGATTGCAGCATAACAGGAGGTCACTCAACTAATCATGTCTGTGCCAGCTCTGCAGCTATTTTTGTGGGGTCGTGGGGCTGGCCAGCGATCCAGAGGTCGGCAGTGTGGGGCTACTGCACATTGAATTGACCACTTGATTAATAAGGGAATCAGGGGTTATGGGGAAAAGGCAGGAGAATGGGGATGAGAAGAATATCAGCCATGATTGAATGGCGGAGCTGACTGAATGGGCCGAGTGGCCAAATTCTGCTTATCTGTCTTATGGCTTTATGGCCTAATTCACCTGAGTACCATTTCTTCAGCTTTTCCCTGTAGCTCTTCAACATGTTCCTCTTCAGATAATGATGCAATTCTCTTTCGAAAGTCAGATTGAATCTGTCTCTGTCGCACTCTCAGGCAGTGCACTCCAGATCCTAACCGTTCGCTGCACCCCCATGTCATCTTTGCTTCCTTTGCCAATTAATTTAAATCTGCACCCTCTGGTTCCTGATCCTTCCACCAATGGGAGCAGTTGCATGCTATCTACTCTGTCTAGACCCCTTATGATTTTGAATACTCAAATCTCCTCTCAACCTTTTAACAAATAGTCCCAACTTCTCCAATCTATCAATGTAGCTGAAGTTCTTCATCCCTTGAACTATCCTCGTCAATCTTTTCTGCACTGTGTCTAATGCCTTCACACTCTTCTGAAAATATGATGACAAGAATTTGGCGCAATACTGCAGTTGAGGCTAAATTAGTGTTTTGCACAGATTTATCAGAGCTTGCTTACTTTTGTACTCTATGTTCTGATTTATAAAGCCAGGGATGCTATATACTTTATAACCACTCTCACAATCTGCCCAACCACATTCAATGATTTGTGAACATATACCCTGAGGCCCCTAAACTCCTCTACCTCTTTCAAAATTGTACCATTCAGTTTATATTGTCTCTCCAATTATTCCTACCAAAATGAATCATGTGACACTTCATTGTGTTAACTTCATTGATCACTTGTTCGCCAGTTCCACCAACCTGCCTGTGCCCTCTTGAAATTTAACTCAATCTTGCAATTTGCAATGCTTCCAAATTCCATGTCATCTGCAAAATTAGAACTTGTGCCTGTACACTAAAGTCTAAGTCAATAAGATGTATATAAAATATATTTTAAGAAGATAAGGGATCCAAACGCTAAACCCCACTATAAACCTGCCTCCATTTTGAAAAACACCTGTTCATCACTCTTTTCCTATCACTCAGGCAATTTTGTATTCATGTTGCCATTGTCCCTTTTTAATTCATGAACTTAATGTTGCTCACAAGTCTGTTTTGTGGCACTTTATAAAATGCTTTTTGGAAGTCCACGTACGTCACATCAACAGCATTATCCTCATCTACCCTCCATGCCACTTGAGCAAAAAACTCAAGCAGGTTAGTCAAATGCAATTTACCCTTGAATCCATGCTGACTGTCCTTAACCCACATTTGCCCATGTGACTGGTAATGTTGTTCCAAGTTGTGATTTCTAAAAGCTTTTCCCACTACTGAGGCTATGTTGTCTACTCTGTAGTTGCTTGGCTGATCCTTACACCCTTTTTTAAACAAGGGTGTAATATTTTCAATTCTCCAGTCCACTGGCATACATACCATCATTGCATTGAAGGAGTTTTGGAAAATTACGGTCAGTGCAATTTCCACCTTTACTTCCCTCAGTATCCTTGGATGCAACTCATCTGGTCCTGGTGCCTTAAGTAAAGATGTGGAGATGCCGGCGTTGGACTGGGGTAAACACAGTAAGAAGTCTCACAACACCAGGTTAAAGTCCAACAGGTTTATTTGTAGCAAACGCCACAGTGGCGTTTGCTACAAATAAACCTGTTGGACTTTAACCTGGTGTTGTGAGACTTCTTACGGCCTTAAGTATAGCCAGCCTATCTAATCAAAAACAGAAAATGCTGGGAAATCATAGCAGATCTGACAGCATCTGTGGAGAGAGAATAGAGCTAACATTTCGAGTCTAGACGACCCTTTGTCAGAGCTTAGCGAGCCTATCTAATACCTGCTCCATATCAATTTGAAACCCTTCAAATCTCCCAACTACCTTCTCTTTCTTGATGACTTGGCTGGTATCTTCTTACCTGATTAATGGCAGATGCAAAGTATTCATTTAGTACCTCAGCCATCCCCTGCTTCTGTGCATAAATCCCATTGAGGTCCATAATCAACTTCATCCTTTAGTATGATTCTTTAACTATTTATATGCCTCTTGATTTCCCTTTCATGTTAGCTGCCAGTCTAGCCACATTCATTCATGATTTGTTTTCACTGAAGCAATGTGGAACAAACATGGTCTTGGCATTTGCTCTCTTGTTTACAGGGATATGTTTGCTCAGCCAAATACCACCATTTGAAGCCTATAAACACTAAACTGCTGAATCCTCCATTTATGCCTTTGTTACCTATAGAATTGATTGTTCCAACACACTTCTGGCCGGCCTCCCGTCTTACACCCTCCATGGTCTCGCCCGTTCCTAACTCTGTATCCTACTCCAGCCTTCTAGGATCTCTGCCTTTCTCTGTATCCCCGGTTTTATTTGCTTCATCACTGGCAGCCATACCTCCAGCTGCCTAAGGCCTAATCTCTGGAATTCCCTCTCTACCTCCATCTCTCTCTCTCCTCAAAACTCACTTGACCAAGTTTCTATCCTAATGTTTCCCAGTGTTAAATTTTGTTTGACAGTGCACCTGTGAAGTGGTTTGGTGATATTTTACTACTTTAAAAGTGCTATATAAATTTAATTTATTGTTGTGAGCCTTCTGAAGAACTCTGCGTTCAAAATCATTTGCTTTGCCATTCCTTTGTAGCATGACTGTGCGTTCCCAGTTACTATAATTAACGTCACCATCAGCAAAGCTGCACAGATCCAATTCTGGATTCACTCGATTTAACAGCATGAAACAAAAAATTAGTCAACAAGACAGATGATTTATCAAGTGTAGATTCTATACTTCTAATGATTAATGTCTGACTGTTTTTCCCAATATGCACAGAAGTAGAGCTCTGGGAAGCATTTATGAAAACATAACTACTTGCGGTGTTGATGCTATGTGGACTCTTTGAATCCTGTGAAGATTTAGTCCATGCGTTTGGACGCATATGAATGTTTTGTGCCATTAAGACACACAAATGAGAGACAGACAGTAGCTTCAAAGCCATTGCCAAAGAGGATTGCTTAACACCTCATGCCACATGGTTGCCAGACTGTATGAATAAATGTATTATTTCACACTGCCCTTTTTAGCTTCAATCCTTTTTTCATCATTAGTTGACACTTCATATTTCCATTACAGTAACAAAGATAAATATTACCACAAACCTTTGAACCCAGTGTACAGCTGTGAATATAATCAGAGTGCTATAAATTATTTGCTGGTACATTAGCATTGGGAATATGGTCTTAATGTAATATTCACACTTAATTTTCTTCCTCTTCTGTTGAACATAATTAGGTTACAGAGCAAATTACCGCCCAATATTGTCTTTACACTTGCTGACAAGGGGTGGAGTTACTTTTTGGCAAGAAGACTACTACTTTGTGGAGACTGAATGCCAACTCTTTGGCATCTCCTTCTATATCCCCCTGGATCATGACCCCATCAATGAACAACAAACCATTATTTCCCAGGCGGTCACTGACCTCATCTCCCTACCTCATAGTCCCCCAGTGTTGCATAGCTCACTTCTACCTCTTCCTAAAATCAACAAATAGGGCTGTCCCTGTAGACCCAACTGGTGGATTTTCATTCAGGAGAGTGCCAAGGTGGGTGTTTTGAGGTCAGGAAATCAGGAAGAACAGATTTCCCTGAATGTCCTGCAGTTAACAACTGCAGCACATCCTTAATTCTCTTTCCAGCAAGGCATTAAGAATAATGGCATTGCCATAGGTGGGTCACTTATCATGTACAGAACAGTAGCTTAAAGATGGCGAGCTATTGGGACAAAAGTAGTTCAGCAGCTTTTAAATTTATTGCAAGTTCTACAAAAAAAAACTTTACGATACAATTTAATTTGGACAAGAGCAGAAGCTCTTTATAAAGTAACAGTTAAAATCATAGAATCCCTACAGTGCAGAAGGGGGCTATACTGCCCATTGAGTCTACACCGACAACAATCCCACCCAGGCCCTATCCCCATAAACCCACATATTTACCCTGCTACCTGACACTGAGGGGCAACTTAACATGCAAATCTTTGGAGTGTGGGAGGAAACTGGAGCACCCGGAGGAAACCCACGCAGACTCGGGGAGAATGTGCATACTCCACACAGACAGTGATTTGACCTCCACTGTCTTCTGTGGCAGAGAATTTAATAGGTTCACCTGAAGAAATTTCTCCTAATCTCTGTCCTAAATAGCCTATCCTGTATCCTGAGATTGTGTCCCTTTATTCTAGGCCCTCCTGCTGCCAGAGGAAACGACATGCTCAAGGTGAGGGGCAGGAGGTTTGGGGAGATGTGAGGAAAAAACTTTATTCCCCAGAGGGTGGTGACAGTCTGGAATGTGCTGCCTGGGAGGTTGGTAGAGGCGGGTTGCCTCACATCCTTTAAAAAGTATCTGGATGTGCACTTGGCACAACATAACATTTTGGGCTATGGGCCAAGTACTGGCTGATGGATTAGGTGGGAGTTCAGGTGTTCCTGATGTGCTGGTGCAAACTTGATGGGCCGAAGGGCCCTTTCTGCGCTGTATGATTCCATGACATCCCTGTATCCAGTCTGTTCAGCCCTGTCAGGCTTTTATATGTTTTAATTCGATCCCCTCTCATTCTCCTAAATTCCAGTGAATGCAAGCCCAATCTCTCCTCATACAGCAATATTGCAATCCCAGGAATCAGTCTGGTGAACTTTCACTGCACTCTGTCCATGGCAATTATATATCTTGTTTAAATAAGGAGATGGTTGGTTCAGACCATTAATGAGAATCCTGTTCAAACGCAGGAGAAGAAAGAGGTTCCAGGAAACCAACTCTGAATGCTGCATACACTTAAGCTAGTAAGCCAAATAATGATGCAAACATACATATCATTATATAATTCTGGGTGAAGGTTTGGACAGTAAGAAGTTTAACAACACCAGGTTAAAGTCCAACAGGTTTATTTGGTAGCAAAAGCCACACAAGCTTTCGAGGCTCTAAGCCCCTTCTTCAGGTGAGTGGGAATTCTGTTCACAAACAGAACTTATAAAGACACAGACTCAATTTACATGAATAATGGTTGGAATGCGAATACTTACAACTAATCCAGTCTTTAAGAAACAAAACAATGGGAGTGGAGAGAGCATCAAGACAGGCTAAAAAGATGTGTATTGTCTCCAGACAAGACAGCCAGTGAAACTCTGCAGGTCCACGCAACTGTGGGAGTTACAAATAGTGTGACATAAACCCAATATCCCGGTTGAGGCCGTCCTTGTGTGTGCGGAACTTGGCTATCAGTTTCTGCTCAGCGACTCTGCGCTGTCGTGTGTCGCGAAGGCCGCCTTGGAGAACGCTTACCCGAATATCAGAGGCCGAATGCCCGTGACCACTGAAGTGCTCCCCAACAGGAAGAGAACAGTCTTGCCGGGTGATTGTCGAGCGGTGTTCATTCATCCGTTGTCGCAGCGTCTGCATAGTTTCCCCAATGTACCATGCCTCGGGACATCCTTTCTTGCAGCGTATCAGGTAGACAACGTTGGCCGAGTTGCAAGAGTATGTACCGTGTACCTGGTGGATGGTGTTCTCACGTGAGATGATGGCATCTGTGTCGATGATCCGGCACGTCTTGCAGAGGTTGCTGTGGCAGGGTTGTGTGGTGTCTTGGTCACTGTTCTCCTGAAGGCTGGGTAGTTTGCTGCGGACAATGGTCTGTTTGAGGTTGTGCGGTTGTTTGAAGGCAAGAAGTGGGGGTGTGGGGATGGCCTTGGCGAGATGTTCGTCTTCATCAATGACATGTTGAAGGCTCCGGAGGAGATGCCGTAGCTTCTCCGCTCCGGGGAAGTACTGGACAACGAAGGGTACTCTGTCCACTGTGTCCCGTGTTTGTCATCTGAGGAGGTCGGTGCGGTTTTTCGCTGTGGCGCGTTGGAACTGTTGATCAATGAGTCTAGCGCCATATCCTGTTCTTATCCTCATAAGAACAGGATATGGCGCTAGACTCATTGATCAACAGTTCCAACGCGCCACAGCGAAAAACCGCACCGACCTCCTCAGAAGACAAACACGAGACACAGTGGACAGAGTACCCTTCGTTGTCCAGTACTTCCCCGGAGCGGAGAAGCTACGGCATCTCCTCCGGAGCCTTCAACATGTCATTGATGAAGACGAACATCTCGCCAAGGCCATCCCCACACCCCCACTTCTTGCCTTCAAACAACCGCACAACCTCAAACAGACCATTGTCCGCAGCAAACTACCCAGCCTTCAGGAGAACAGTGACCAAGACACCACACAACCCTGCCACAGCAACCTCTGCAAGACGTGCCGGATCATCGACACAGATGCCATCATCTCACGTGAGAACACCATCCACCAGGTACACGGTACATACTCTTGCAACTCGGCCAACGTTGTCTACCTGATATGCTGCAAGAAAGGATGTCCCAAGGCATGGTACATTGGGGAAACTATGCAGACGCTGCGACAACGGATGAATGAACACCGCTCGACAATCACCCGGCAAGACTGTTCTCTTCCTGTTGGGGAGCACTTCAGCGGTCACGGGCATTCGGCCTCTGATATTCGGGTAAGCGTTCTCCAAGGCGGCCTTCGCGACACACGACAGCGCAGAGTCGCTGAGCAGAAACTGATAGCCAAGTTCCGCACACACAAGGACGGCCTCAACCGGGATATTGGGTTTATGTCACACTATTTGTAACTCCCACAGTTGCGTGGACCTGCAGAGTTTCACTGGCTGTCTTGTCTGGAGACAATACACATCTTTTTAGCCTGTCTTGATGCTCTCTCCACTCCCATTGTTTTGTTTCTTAAAGACTGGATTAGTTGTAAGTATTCGCATTCCAACCATTATTCATGTAAATTGAGTCTGTGTCTTTATAAGTTCTGTTTGTGAACAGAATTCCCACTCACCTGAAGAAGGGGCTTAGAGCCTCGAAAGCTTGTGTGGCTTTTGCTACCAAATAAACCTGTTGGACTTTAACCTGGTGTTGTTAAACTTCTTACTGTGTTTACCCCAGTCCAACGCCGGCATCTCCACATCATGAAGGTTTGGAGCCATTTCACTGGAACAAAATAATAGAAGTGGACTTCACACTTAAATAATGTAATTCAGCAACTTCAACATTTTTAAAAATCATTGCCTCTTTGCCACTTCAGCAGAGCCCACATAGGCTACTGCCTTTGCTAACTTCAACAAGCCTTCAATCTTTGTGTGGTATAAATTGTGCATAGCAGGTACAACACTTGGATCACGCAGTGTGATTGAGATAATCACCGATGCGATTCACATACATCTTGGGATCTAATTTACTGGGCAATGCCTCGTGAGAATTTGAAATTCTTAAGGCGAAATTTATGAAGGAACTGATTTTTTTCTAACTGATCCACTAACGTGGGGAAAAGAACAGTCTGGAAAACGTTTGTTGAAAATGGCAATAGAAAATAGAATCCCAAGAATGAATAATACAGTGGGTCTGCTGAAATGTTCTGAATGTTTTATTGTTCCTTTGTTTTTTTTCTCTTTTCTTCTATGCTACATGCTCTTTCTTGTTTGATATTATGTGTGAGTGACTTACACCCAGGCTTTTGACACTTGTGCTTTTGAACCAATTGTACTTTGAATAGTAGTCTTTGTGGTTCAAATGGCATATTTCCTTAGCTTGGCTAAGGACCTCCTGCCCCTCACCTTGAACATGTCGTTTCCTCTGGCAGCAGGAGGGTCTAGAATAAAGGGTCATAATCTCAGGATACAGGGTAGGCTATTTAGGATTGAGATTAGGAGAAGTTTCTTCAGGTGACCGTATTGAATTCTCTGCCACAGGTATGACACAATCTGTGCAGTAAACTTTGTGCCCTTTTGTACTAATCTTTTCCCTTTATATTTGGAACCTTATCACATTACAGTCACTACACCTGAAGTGCACCCATATCTAACTTATCTCGTCTCATCTCATCTTGTCTCCGTGTTAGTCCCTTATAGGCATAATATACTCCAAGAGCAAGGACTCCTGCATGCAATTGAGGAATTCTTTTCCTCTTTTTTCTGTTAACTCCTTACATATCCCAATGAGTGACTTATTGAAATTATTTAGACAATAATCTTGTTATTCCTAATCATTGCCCTGATTTGTCTCCAGATTTCCCCTTCAATTTGCACCCCAAAATTAATTTAAAGTTTATTTCTTAGTCACAAGCAGGCTTACATTAACACTAAAGTTACTGTGAAAATCCCCCAGTCGCCACCCGTCTGCGCCTGTTCAGGTACGCTGAGGGAGAATTTAGCATGGCCAATGCACCTAACTAGCATGTCTTTCAGACTGTGGGAGGAAACCGGAGGAGCCGGAGGAAACCCACGCAGACACGGGAAGAAAGTGCAGACTCCACACAGACAGTGAGTCAAGCCAGGAAACGAACCCGGGTCCCTGGGGCTGTGAGGCAGCAGTGCTAACCAGTGTACCACCAAATCGCCTAGCATTTTTTATTCATTCGTGGGCCATGAGCGTCGCTGGCTGGCCAGCATTTATTGCCCATCCCTAGTTGCCCTTGAGAAAGTGGTGGTGAGCTGCCTTCTTGAATTGCTGCAGTGCATGTTCTGTGGGTTGACCCACAATGCCGTTCGGGAGGGAATTCCAGGATCTGCAATGCAATGCAATCCTACCAATGTAACAGTCTCCTATTATTTATAAATAGCGAGAACTGTCATCGATTTGCTGATTCAAACATGACTATCTGCCAGATCTCCTTCCCTTGTTTTCAGGTGTCTTGAGAAATAATTAAGAATTACTGGGGTAATTGTTGATTTTCAATCCATTGATTATGCCAAAATCCTAGTGCATAAAAGTATTTGATAATGAAATATTGTGTTGTTGATGCTTATCCCTGTTTTTTAAAAAAAAACTCCGAAACAGCAATCCAAGCTAAAAGAGAAAATGGTGGAAAAACTCAACAGGTCTGGTAGCTTCTGTGAAGGAAGAAACTGAGGCAGGAATTCTCTGGTCTCGCATGTCCCGCTACTGTTGTCAGTGAGAATGGAGAATTTAGCACACAGCCCAATCTCCGTTCACAGCAGCGGGACCGGATAATCCCAACCGCCCGCGAGGTCAGAGTTAATGTTTTGAGTCTAATATGATACTGGGATAATATCTGGGATAATCTAGGATACTTGCTATCTCTGGCAAATTCTCATGGTTAACTTCATGTTGGGCACTTTGGCATTTGCTCTGATGACCTCTGTGCTGCTAGAATACTGGAAGAATTTTTGGCGTTTTGTTTTACATTGTCCATATTTTCTAGTTCTCTTTTGGCACTTGATTCACATTTAATCTGATGACATAATTATATTAATAAATGCTGGCTTAGCCAGCGATGCACGCATTCTAAGAATCAACTTTCAAAAAATCTTGCAATTGGATTTACCAAAATTCGCTGGACTCTGGGGTGGTTCCCATCGATTGGGAAACAGCAAATGTGACGCCACTGTTTAAAAAAGGAGGTAGACAAAAGGCGGGTAACTATAGGCCAGTTAGCTTAACTTCTGTAGTAGGGAAAATGCTTGAATCTATCATCAAGGATGAAATAGCGAGACATCTGGATATAAATTGTTCATTGGTAAGACGCAGCATGGGTTCCTGAAGGGAAGGTCATGGTTGACTAATTTGCTGGAATTCTTTGAGAATATTACATGTGCAGTGGACAATGGGGAACCTGTCGATGTGGTGTGTCTGGATTTCCAGAAGGCATCATTTGACAAGGTGCCGCACCAAAGACTGCTACATAAAATAAAGGTGCACGGTGTTATGGGTAATGTATTAGCATGGATAGAGGATTGGTTAACTAACAGAAAGCAAAGAGTGGCCGTAAATGGGTGTTTTTCTGGTTGGCAGTCAGCGAATAGTGGTGTGCCTCAGGGATCAGTGTTGGGACCACAATTGTTTACGATTTACGAAGATGATTTGGAGTTGGGGACCAAGTGTAGTGTGTCAAAATTCGCAGATGACACTAAGATGGGTGGAAGAGCAAAGGGTGCAGAGGACGCTGAAAGTCTGCAAAGGGATATAGATAGTCTAAGTGAGTGGGCGATGGTCTGGTAGGTAGAGTTCAATGTTGGTAAATGTGAGGTCATCCATTTTGGTAGGAATAACAGCAAAATTGACTTTTATTTAAACTGTAAAAAATTGCAGCATGCTGCTGTGCAGAGGGACCTGGGTGTCCTTGAGCAGGAATCTCAAGGAGTTGGTTTGCAGGTGCAGCAGGTAATTAAGAAGGCAAATGGAATTTTGTTCTTTATTGCTAGAGGATGGAGTTTAAAAACAGCGAGGTTATGTTGCAGCTGTATAAGGTGCTGGTGAGGCCTCACCTGGAGTACTGTGTACAGTTTTGGTCTCCTTACTTGAGAAAGGATATACTGGCACTGGAGGGAGTGCAGAGGAGATTAACGAGGTTGATTCCGGAGTTGAGAGGGTTGGCTTATGAGGAGAAACTGAGTAGAATGGGGCTATACTCATTGGAATTCAGAAGAATGAGGGGAGATCTTATAGAAACATATAAGATTATGAAGGGAATAGATAAGATAGAAGCAGGGAAGTTGTTTCCACTGGCGGGTGAAACTAGAACTAGGGGGCATAGCCTCAAAATAAGGGGAAGCAGATTTAGGACTGAGTTGAGGAGGAACTTCTTCACACAAAGGGTTGAGTTTCTGTGGAATTCCTTGCCCAGGGCAGCAGTTGAGGCTACCTCATTGAATGTTTTTTAAGGCAAGGATAGATAAATTTTTGAACAGTAAAAGGAATTAAGGGTTATGGTGAGCAGGCAGGTAAGTGGAGATGAGTCCACGAAAAAATCAGCCATGATCTTATTGAATGGTGGTGCAGGCTCGAGGGGCCAGATGGCCTACTCCTGTTCCTCGTTCTTATGTTCTTATTTATTTCTCTTTCCCTGTTCCCTGCTATATTCATGATTCGTGCCTTTTCCCTTTTATTGGCTGTTTTGTTTCTGCTTTTGGAGCATTGTTAATTCATTTGCCCAACTGTACCTGGAGTATGTTTTCTTGCATATCATGCTCTGTTTTGCGGAAGTTACCATGATGATCCGATGACGACCATCGTGTTTTTTTGGTGCAGGCTTGACAGACTAGCTGTTTCTGCCTGTCACTTTCTGAGCTTTTTTTAAAGTTTAAAGTTTATTTATTAGCCACAAGTAGGCTTACATTAACATTGCAATGAAGTTACTGTGAAAATCCCCTAGTCGCCACACTTTGGCGCCTGTTCGGGTTCACTCAGGGAGAATTTAGCATGGTTGATGCCCCTAACCAGCACGCCTTTTGGACTGTGGGAGGGAACCGGAGCACCCGGAGAAACGGGGAGGACGTACAAACTCCGCACAGTGACCCAAGGCCGGAATCAAACCCGGACGCTGGCGCTGTGAGGCAGCAGTGCTAACCACTGTGCCGCTGTGCTGTCCCTTGTATGTATCTACCTGTATTCATTTAATCTTAAAAAAAAAGTATCCCTTGAAGCTTAGACATGAGTGCAGCCTCTGAGTTGAAACCAGCAGTATAACTCTGACCACATTTTATACTGTACAGCTACCCAATCTCAGACGTATACTATGATATAACTACAGCCTAAACAATGGCTACTTTTGTTCAAGACTCCTGAGATCAGTTTGCCTTTTATGACTAACTTGGATGTGATGTCGTGTAAAATATAATACAAATTCCTTCTGAACACGATTACTTTTTGAATTCTTATGAACACGTTTTTACTGAGTGGATTTTTGGTCTTTCATGTGACTTGACTACCTAGAAAACTATTAATTGCTTCTTGTACAACACTCTTGGCCTTTGTATTAGTTCTGACCATAACCTTGCCTTTAAATGTATCTGAGTACATTGTACATTCCAAGAGTTGATGCTGTCAAAATATGTTGGACCCGTAATGCGCGCAGTGCTGTAATAAAAAAGTTAGAACTTGCTGTTATTTTGGAAAAAGTGAACGTACAGTTTTACATTGCACAGGATATGAGTAATAATCAAAATGAAATTTTTGGAAACATTCTGCGGGTTTCAAGCTTGCATTTTGGGACTCTATGTAAACCATTAAAGCCAGCTGCTGGTAGTAATATTCCTTCAGTCTTAGGCAGGTGTTGATTTTGAAAGCATGAATAGCTGTTCTTTAAGTCTGCACATACTAAATCCTGTGAATCAAAACGACTTACCTGTACCAAATAGTATGTTTTTGTCAGTGTCAGACAGAAGAATTGTCAATATGATTTTCCTGAAGGTAGCTTTATTGTTTTGATTAGTTACATGTCCATTTTGTTTTGTTGGAGATGGAGGGAGTAAAGAGAAAGCAATCTGTCAATCACTCTCATTCTAAATTTATACTGGACTTTCTCCAAGTTTTCTTTTAATGAGATGCTTGATCTGCTGGTTTTATCGAGATTTATTTTCCCCAGGAGTACAGAGTTTGACCTAATTTTTATAGACCTAATCCTGGAAAACGTACACATGTTTTGCAGAGAGAGCTATGGTGTTATCCACACTTCACTACTTAATGAATCTGCATGCGAAAAGGCGAGAATGGCAAACTTAAATCACTACATTTTTATAAATTTCTACTGCCCAACTGCAAGTTTATGTAGCAAAAACTCGATGAGCTGAAAGGATCATTCACTTAGTCTGCTTTCAATTAGTTTTTTTGTAAATATTTTGTTTTGCTCTTGCTCTCCGCTGCCTCCCCCTTCATTTTTAAAAATTCTCAACCCTTAAAATGTGGTATTGGGTTATTGTTCCCCTCGTTTCAGCGAGTCATTCTGATTGAGTGTCCTGGACAACTAGGTACCGGTGGGTTATTCCATGCTGGTGAGGACTAATTGCAGATGAGGCTGATCCTATCCTCAATTTATACATTATATATTTGGGATTGAATCCAGAGTCTTTGTTGGCTGTGTGGATTAGTAGACATGAAAGGAATGTCAAGTGTGAAGTTTGCTGTATAATATGGGACTGCATCAGGAAATGATTGCCTGAATTGACATTTCAACTACAAGTCAAAAAATTCAGGCTTGACAAAAGCAAAATGCTGGAAATCTGAAATATAAACAGAAAATGCTGCAAACGCTCAACAGGTCTGGCAGCATCTGTGGAGAGAGAAACTGAGTTGACGTTTTAGGCCGAATACTTTTCATCAGTTCTGATGAAAGGTCATCAACCTGAAACATTAACTCAGCTCCAATCGCCACCTAATCCAGCTTTAATTGCTCATTACTGGGCAATGACAATTTATACTGTTGGAAATGGAAGGAGCTATAGAATCCCTACAGTGCAGAAGGTGGCCATTCGGCCCATCGAGTCTGCACCGACCACAATCCCACCCCAGGCCCCATCCCCACAACCCCTCACATTTACCCCGCTAATCTCCCTCACCTACACATCCCGGGACACGAAGGGGCAATTTAGCATGACCAATCAACCTAACCCGCACATCTTTGGACTGTGGGAGGAAACCGGAGCACCTGGAGGAAACCCACGCAGACACGGGGAGAATGTGCAAACTCCACACAGACAGTGACCCAAGCCGGGAATCGAACCCAGCTCCCTGGAGTTCAGGCAGCAGTGCTAACCACTGTGCCACCCCTATAAGAGAGGGAACTAACTGGCAATAATTTGGGATTTGATGAAAACAGAAGATAAATGTAGGTTTGGTGAAAGCCGTAAGCCTTGAATATTTCTGAGAGGAGGCCAGATGTAGAAGTGACCAGGCCACGATGGTTGAAGTCTCTGCAATGTATAGCCGATTGGAGAAAATGGTTGATGCGTAAGTCCAGACTCAAGTGGAGGTGTCATCTTGAGCTTGCAACTGGAGAGTGAGTTAAGACTGTGCGTGGTTTGCAATTGAGAGCTAATATTTTAAAATGTTTGGGGGTTTGGATGTCATTGAGGACTGGTTGATGCAGAAGTAAAACATTGCAGGGAAAGATATGAGTGTCAGGTTGTCCATGAGTTAGTTTATACAGAATGGAGCTCGAGTGTCAGGCTCAGAAGTTGGAATAGTTACATTTTTAGTGGCAAAAAGGCATGCATGATTGCTCCACTGGTGGATGAGGTGAATTAAGTAGGGAGAAGTGTGATGTTTCCAAGGTGAAAGGGGCCAGTCTTGCACATGTTCAATGTTGACACCCAGCTTTATCTTTCCATCACAACTCTCCGTACCAACACTATATCTTCACAGTGCTTACCCTGTAATTTCTGCAGCAGATTATTGTGATGCTCAAAACCATTGTCTTTGACTGCTCACTACAATCTCCATACCCTTGCCAACACTAATTTGCACTGAAATGCAGCCTTGATTGTCCAAGTGTCCTCACATTTGCCCCTTGGTTGATCCTGCCTTGTTGCTGTGCCAAAAGCCATTGAGTCCCAGGACATGGGAACATATCCGTGGATTTCTAATTCTGAGCCCATACCTCCTTATCACAATGCCATATAACAGCGAATAGAAGTTCCGGTACACACAAGGTCATCCTTGGTTCAGAGCTATCTAATCAGCCTCCCATTCATTGACTCTGTCTACACTTCCCGCTGCCTTGGAAAAGCAGCCAGCATGTCGGAAGTTACAGAGGGACATAGGTAGGATGCAAGACTGGGCGGAGAAGTGGCAGATGGACTTCAACCCAGATAAATGCGTAGTGGGCCATTTTGGCAGGTCAAATGGGATGAAGGAGTACATTATAAAGGGAAAGACTCTTAGTACTGTAGAGGATCAGAAGGATTTTGGGGTCTGGGTCCATAGGACTCTGAAATTGGCCCTGCAGGTGGAGGAGGTGGTTAAGAAGGCGTATGGTGTGCTGGCCTTTATCAATCGAGGGATTGAGTTTAGGAGTCCGGGGATAATGATGCAGCTATATAAGACCCTTGTCAGACCCCACTTGGAGTACTGTGCTCAGTTCTGGTCGCCTCATTACAGGAAGGATGTGGAAAAGATTGAAAGGGTGCAGAGGAGATTTACAAGGATGTTGCCTGGATTGAGTGGCATGCCTTATGAGGATAGGCTGAGGGAGCTCGGTCTTTTCTGCTTGGAGAGACGTAGGATGAGAGGAGACCTAATAGAGGTGTATAAGATGTTGAGAGGCATAGATCGGGTGGACTCTCAGAGGCTTTTTCCCAGGGTGGAAATGGCTGCTACGAGAGGACACGGGTTTAAGGTGCTGGGGGGTAGGTACAGGGGGAAGTTTTTCACACAGAGGGTGGTGGGCGAGTGGAATCGGCTGCCGTCAGTGGTGGTGGAGGCAAACTCAATAGGGTCTTTTAAGAGACTCCTGGATGAGTACATGGGACTTAATAGGATGGAGGGTTATAGGTAGGCTTAGAAGGTAGGGATATGTTCGGCACAACTTGTGGGGCCGAAGGGCCTGTTTTGTGCTGTAGTTTTTCTATGTTTCTATAATTAAGGACTCCACACACCCCAGACATACTCTCTTCCATCTTCTTCCATCTGGAAAAATATACAAAAGTCTGAGGTCACCTATCAACCGACTCGAGAACAGCTTCTTCCCTGTTGCCATCAGGCTTTTGAATGGACCTACCTCGTATTAAGTTGATCTTTCTCTACACCCTAGCTATGACTGTAACACTACATTCTGTATCCTCCTTTCCTTCTCTATGAATGGTGCGCTCTGTCTGTGTAGCGCGCAAGAAACAATACTTTTCACTGTATACTAATACATGTGACAATAAATCAAATCAGTTCGGGATCTAACTTGTTCAGGGCCTGCATTTTATTTACAAGCTATCTTAGTACATTCTTACCAGAGTTACAGCAGAAGTATGCCGGATTGAGCATGTGTTTATATCCTCGGTCTGTTGCTGCAGAAGGCCATAACCTTAGTATAACCAAAGGTGTGTTGTGGATTTAGCCATGGCTGATTTCACTGGCAGAACGGGGTCGGTAATATCGCGAGGCGAGAAACCGGGCGCAAGCCCGATTTTTCACTCCCACCCGATCTTACCGGGTCACCACGTCAACCGATTGGGCATGACGAGCCAGTTAGATTGCCCCAGTGGCATTTTAAAAATGGTGCTGGTTATTGAGTCAAGAAGTGTTTGAAGCCTATCTGTATATATAACCCAGTACAAAAATACCCTTCACAGCAAACAGAAGTCAAAGTTTTAGCTTAGTTCAACCTGCATCATTCCTTAGAAATCTTCCAAAATAATTGAGAAAATATTTGCCATGTGTTTAATCCAGTCTGATTTGGATTTTGCACAATGGAACAAAAGATGAACCCAAAGTAAACCATATAAAACGTTTCTTACCTAACTTCATTCTTTTTTTTTTTGTTTCTGACATCTGGGTTTGGCTGGCCTGGAATATTGCCCTTTTCTCTTTACTCTGAGAAGTTGTTGGACTTTCCTCTTGAACCGTTAAAATCTTTGTGGTGGTGGGCTGAGGTCATTGGATTTTTCGTTTTCTTGAAGTTGTCCAGTTATGTGGCCCAAATGTTTGCTGCCACTTGTCATCCCAAGCCTGATGCCATTATTATTTGGTATAGTGGTAGCCATGATATGGAGATACCGGCGTTGGGGTGGGGCACAGTAAGAAGTCTCACAACACCAAGTTTAATTCCAACAGGTTTATTTGGAATCACGAGCTTTCGGAGCATTGCTCCTTCACCAGGTGAGTGAGGGCAGCGCTCTGAAAGCTCGTGATTCCAAATAACCTGTTGGACTAACCTGGTGTTGTGAGACTGCTTACTGTTTAGTATAAGTAATAGTAATTATCTATTTTAGCAATCTAAATATATACTAAAAATATATTTTCAAAGTCTTTGAAACTGGAAGTGGTATGAAAGGTTATATGTACAGCACATATTTCCACTTGGGAGTCCAAAACTAGGGGTCATAAATATATAAGGCAGTCACTATTCCAGGAGAAGCTTCTTCACTCAGTGCTGAGGATGTGAAACATCCTACCCCAGTAGAGTAATTGAGGTGAATAACGTCGAGGAATTTAAGGGGAAGCTCGATTAAATACAAAAAAGAGAAAGGAGTAGAGGATATGTTGTTGGGTGAGACTATGTCAGGTCTTGGGTGGAGCATGGATCTGTTGGGTCGAATAGCCTGTTATGTGTTGTAAAATTCTTTGTAAAATGCTCTATGTCAGTTTACATCTTGTTTGATTTCCGCTTCTTTTCAATAGGGTGAAACGACCATTTGTCCCAACAACTGAATGCATATTTGAGTTACCCAGCCTGACTTTACAAGCTACAAGGGCCCAGACTCTGCTGCTGCAAACCATTTTACAGAGCTGGACGCACAATACAGGAGCATCAGTATCATTACCAGTCGATGAAGCTTTACTAAAGGACATCTTCAGACCTTTAGGTAAGATAGAGCGGTATTCTTCTGATTAACTGTAACGGTGTCACAATCTGTGGCTCAATACTCGGATGTGTACCTTAATAGCCTTTAAGTATTAGCCACTTGGCAGCCAGATACTGATGATTTGAATGCAGCTTCTCTCAAAATCATTTGTGATGATAATGATGAGTTTCTCATTCTTCAGGCAGCCATTTTGATGTTGCTTCGTTTTAGACCAATGTGAGGATGGGTTCTGCTTCACAATTGTAGAGAAATTTGATTGGAGACCTCTCTGATCTGGAATACCCCTAACCTCCATGTTGTAAGAGATTGCATACCAAACCCAAGTTTCTCCAGGAGGAATTGGGAGTAGAATGAGGACAGATTAGATGGGGTTGTGAATGGTCAAATTTTTGTATGAAAGCTTCAGAATCTATTCATTTTTACATGGATTGTTTTTCTATTAAATGTCCTAAGTGCCGCAACTGTTCTCATATAGATCTCCTCAGTACAGGAAAAATAAATTCTAGCCTGGAAAAACAAAATTATTTCACATAACAATAGGTTTCCCCCCAGTAACAACACCTGCTGTTTTTTCTTGGGAAGTCAGCACTTCCAACTGATTAAAAATATGGCATTGTTTTAATTCTGAATTATAACTAAAGCAGTCATAGAGAGATAGAAGTTATCAACATATTAATACAGAAGGCATATCACTCTTTTATAGAAAGCATAGTATTTGAATTTTAGGATCTTCTGGGTCAGGTGATGTGATTTGCAACTGACATTTTTGAGGACATTGCAGTAAAGGCATGAATACTGCTTTATACTTCTCTCAACAATGCTCACCAGTATTTCAGAGGGCATTTGAAAGTCAGCCTTGTGGGTCTAGAGTGACATGTAGGCCAGACTGGATAAGGACAGCAGATTTCCTTCCCCTAAAGGGTATTAGTGAACCAGATTTTTTTTTTACAGCAATTGACAATGGTTTCATGGCCATCATTAGACTTGTAATTCTGGAATTGTGTGGAATTCATGGTGGCAATTCTCCCAAAAGTGCTGAATTGGCAAGAAAAGTCATGGACATGACAACTGTTTTTTCAGTTCAACTTCAGACCCGAATCTCTCTCTCTGTGCAATGCAGATCATGAATCTCATTAAAAGCTCAGGGGGTGGTGCCTATTCACGCTGGAGTCTGACAGTTCCAGAGGCCTCAATCTGTCAGATCACAGTTTGCTGGCCAGCCCGGGTCCCTGGCACTGCTGCCGCCACTGCCACCCCCCCACACTCCTCAACAGCCCAATTGCAGCCCCCACAAGCATTCCCGGGCCATACTCAATCCCCTGTCCTGGAGCGCCCCGCTCTCCAGCCCCCTCCACAGCAGTGGTGATCTCCTCACCCCCACGGCAGACCACCCCCAGAAGGGAGACCCCTACCCCGGTGGACCACCCCCCCTGCCCATTCCTGATCATTGGCCTCCCTCCAGCCCTGACCGGATCCCAATGCAGAGTGGCAGAGGAAACTCCTACCCCCACCGATCGCCCCCTAGGCCCAGCCCACAATAGGCTTCGCCACCAGGCTCTGACCCTTGGCCCTGACCCTTGGCCCCGCTCCCTTGCCTCCCTAGGCCTTGCCGCTTAGACTCTGCCCCCTTGCCTCCCAGGCCCCACCCCCTTGGACCCCCCCCCCTCCCCGGGCTCTGCCCAATGCCCATTGGGCAGTGCCGAGGTGCCTCCTGGGCACGGGCACTTTACCCCTTGGGCAGTGCCAGGGGACACAGGCTAACACTGCAGCGGAACCACCCCCCTGCCACCCGACCCCCTGGGAGGTCCCGATTGTGTCCCTTTTACTCCGGCGGGGTCTCCCGCTAGTTCCCTGAATGTGGAGAGCTACTCTAAACCCTGCCAGGGTGAAATACTCCTGGCGGGGTGGGAGATGCTATCAGGCCCGGAGAGTTCCATGCGGGGCCCAATAATCACATTTAATATGAATTAAAAACAGATTCAAATCACTTACCTCTCTTCCTGCCAGTTTACAGCGCGGTCCCAATTGCGCCTGTTCTCCGGCTGTGTGAGACGCGCATGCGTCGGGAACGCATGCACGAATTCCATGAAATGGCCGACACGGGATCCTCCCATTCTGATGTGCACGTTTTTTGGCGCTTTGGGATAGGAGAATCAGGCCTCAAATTTCAACATCTTCCATGGACCCAGGTGCTCTGGATTACCAGCCCACTGACTCCCCAAGAACACAAGTACTTTCACACACTAATTCATTGTAAAGTATAACAGTAATATTTCACATTTGTTTTATATAAAAAGTGTGTTGGGGTTAAATGAAGTGAGTACTTTAAACCTCATTAAATTTAGATTAGCCATGGATGGATTCTTAGGTTGATTCATGAACATCATTCCACAAACAGTCGAAGTATCTTCATGGTAATTGACTCTCGTTGCCCGATACATGTACTGTGATAAAGTGAACTGGATATCTAAGTTTTTTTTAAAAAGTATAATCTCTTCAGTCTCTCTGAAAGTTAACTGAGTGAACACGGTGCTATTGGGGAGGCAGTGGCATAGTGGTATTGCCACTGGACCAGGAATCCAGAGACCCAGGGTAATGCTTTGGGGACCCAGGTTCGAATCCCACCATGGCAGATGGTGAAATTTGAATTAAGTAAAAATCTGGAATCAAAAGTCTGACGATGACCATTGCGGATTGTCATAAAAACCCACCTGGTTCACTAATGTCCTTTTGGGAAGGAAATTTTCCGTCCTTGCCTGGTCTGGCCTACATGTGATCCCAAATCCACAGCAATGTGGTTGACTCTTAAAATGCTCCCTGAAGGGCAATTAGGAAAGGGCAATAAATGCTGCCCCAACCAGCGATGTCCACGTCCCAATAAAGAATATTTTAAAAATGTATTTATTTTCTCCTCAACCTCTATATTAAATGGAAGTGTTTGGGGCTTTGGCCATGACATCTGGAACATGGCTTATTGCTGTTTTGACTGTTGCACATTTTAACGAATACATTATTTCTTTTATTGGCCATTGAAAATTCAGAGTTATCAATGATTGACTCAAATACATACTTTAACAAGCCGTCAGTTAGTAGCCGTGCATGTGATGTAACCACAACAGTCCAGCTTGAAACTAACTTGATGTCTGTTCAAATTTGCTTGAAATTAATAAATCTGTGCCAAAAAGGAAATGTCCATGTGAGTAATGATCATTGATATTGCATTCAGATTCAGCATTACAGTGTGTCAGATATAACCTGAAGAAATTGCAGGAAGTAGTTTCAATGCTATGTATTCATGTCGTAGCTGAGGCACTTTTGAGTTCTGGCAAAAATGATGTCAACAGTATTTGAGTGATCTAATATTTTCTTAGAAACTTCCCACAACTAGAAAAAAAAATCTTTATGTTTAATAGATAGATGCATTTAAATATGGCTAGTTGAAAATGTCTGTCTGCTTTTCAGTAAATTCCACTGCCTTGTTAACAATATCACATTGTAGAGTCATAAAGTCATAGAAGTTTACAGCATGGAAACCGGCCCTTCAGCCCAACTTGTCCATGCGCCCTTTTTTTTAACCACTAAGCTAGTCCCAATTGTCCGCGTTTGGCCCATATCCCTCTATACCCATCTTACCCATGTAACTGTCTAAACGCTTTTTAAAAGACAAAATTGTACCCGCCTCTGCTACTACCTCTGGCAGCTTGTTCCAGACACCACCCTTTGTGAAAAAATTGCCCCTCAGGACTCTTTTGTATCTCTCCCCTCTCACCTTGAATTCTTTACTCCTGTGCCATGTGTCACCTTATACACCACTGTGGCTACATCAAACAGAATATTGGAATTGATAATCAACCTAAATTTCCAGTGGCTTGTTTGGATGTCGCATTTCATTTATGGTGTATAGCTACATCATGGCAATTAGTGTAAGATATACCTGGTTGCATTTTATTGCTTTGTTTTGTGAAAGAAACCGCCCTATCTTAGGAAGATGATCAAGAGTTCTGTGGTATATTGAGTCTTTTCAGAATATGCCAAAAACCATTGCGTACCATTGAACTGAAGAGTATTGGTGGGTTTTGGCAGGTGCTCAAAGTCTTTTAAAAAATTATTTCATTAGCTTGCAGCAGCAGACATTTTGCTCAAGGCAACATGTCTTCAATTTGCTGTTTATTGGAATATTGGTTGAGAGGTGTCATTGAGTGAATTACAGGTACAAATGCCTCCTGTTTAATTTGGAAATAATTGGAAAGTTGATCTGCCATCAGTCACGCCTCAGAGGGGGGGGAAAAAAAATGACACAAAAGTGCTACTGGGTACAAGCGCAAAGCTTGTGTGTTTGCCTGCCTCAAGCCCATCTGTCACTGAAATCCTTGTTCATGCTTTTGCTAACTCCAAGCGGGGAATTTTCCCATCCCGCTCGCCACAGGAATCGTAACGGGCGGGGAGGGGCAGGACCAAGCAAAGGTCCGTTGACCTCGGGCGGGATTTTCTGGTTTTGGGGCGGGCGCAACCAGAAAATCCCGACCGTAGTTTGATTCTCTGTACTGACCTTCCATCCTCCACCCTGCAGAAACCTCTACAATATTTGCCCAATGCATTCTAATTCCTGAAATGTAAAATTCTCATTATGTTTAAATATATTTCCGTCATTCCCTCTCCCTACCTCTGTGCCTCCGGCTCTACAAGCTCCCTGAACACACACTTCCTTGATCCCTGGTCGCTTGTGCACCATCATTGTCACTGGTGCCTTCAGCTGGTTAGATCTTGTGCCCCGAAATTCCCTCCCTAAACTCTATTTCCTTTATGTCTCCTCTTTGGGGTTGGGTATTAAATTGGGTATTATTTGGATATGAGGTTTGAGAAAAGATGGAAAAGGGTGGCAGTTTTGCTTTTTTAAAGTTATTAGTGTCACGAGTAGGCTCACATAAACACTGCAATGAAGCTGCTGTGAAAATTCCCTAATCACCTGTTTGGGTACACTGAGGGAGAACTTAGCACGGCCAATGCACTGAACCACCAGGACTTGTGGGAGGAATCCAGAGCACCCAGAAGAAACCAATGCAAACACGGGGAGAATGTGCAAACTCCACACAGACAGTCACCCGAGGCTGGAATTGAACCTGGGCCCCTGAAGCTGTGAGGCAGAAGTGCTAACCACTGTGCCACTGTGCCGCCCCTTGCTTAAGGAGTGCTGGAGAGAGGATGTCTCAGAGGGGTCAAGGACAATCTATTTTGTAGAGCTAAGGAACAAAAGAAATTCAATTACATTGCCTTACGTAGCTAAAAGGCCACCAAACAGTGAGAAAGGTGTAGAGGAACAAATTTGCAAGGAAATTACAGAGATCAGAAGAATGAGAGATTATCTTATTGAAACATATAAGATCTTGAGGGGAATTGGCAGGGTGGATGCTGAGATGTTTCCCTTTGTGAGAGAGACTCGAACTAGGGAACACAGTTTTAAAATAAAGGGTCTTCTATTTAAGATGGAGATAAGGAGAGATTTATTTTCTGAGGATCTTGGTCTGTGGAATTCTCTTCCCGAGAGAGCAGTAGAGGCAGGCTCGTTGAATATTTATAAGGCTGATTCTTGGTTGACAGGAAAGTCAAAAGCTTCAGATGGTAGACAGAAGAATGAAGTTGAGGCCACAATCAGATCAGTCATGATCTTATCAAATGGCAGAGATGGCTCAAGGGGCCGAATGGCCTGTTCCTAATTTGTATGTATGTCTTGATAATGGATTGTCGTATTTTCCCGATGACAGGTGAGTGGCGAGTTGGCCTATAGTTCCCTCTTTCCATCACCCTCTTTTCTTTAATCAGAGTGTTACATTAGTGATTTTCCTATCAGCTGGGACCATTCGAGAATCCAGGAAATGTCGGACGATCGCAATATATCTACTCTGTCTCTTTTAAGACCTAAGGATGAAAGCCAACAGGTCTAGGGGACTTGCCAAACTTTAGGTCTAATAGTTTTCCCAGTAGCTTTTCCCCAGTGATTGTGATTGTTTTACATTCTTCCCACCCTTTAACCTCTTGATTTTCAAATACTCTGGGTGTTTTGTGTTTTCCACAGTGAATACAGGCACAAAATACCTGTTCAATGCTTCTGCCACTTCCTTGTTTCCCATTATTGATCTCCCATCATCATCCTCTCAGGGACCAACATTCGTTGTCTTTACTCTCTTCCTTTTTAAATATTTGCAGAAAATCTATTTTTAGATTTTAGCCAGCTTTCTCTTGTACTGCAATTTCTCCCTTTGTTTTTAGTCATTAGTCCTTTGACTAATTTCTTTCAGTAATTCTTCGCTGATTTCTAAAATCTGTCCAATCTTTTGATCAACAAGTCTTGTATGTTTTTTCTTTCAGTTTGATGCTATCCTTAACTTCCTTACTTAACCATGGATGGTGCATTCCTCTCATAGTCTGTCATTCTCAATGATACATCTTTTCTGAGAGTTATAAAATATCATTAATATAAAACAACTATGAATAAAAATATAAGCCCAATGGCCTACTCTTCCAAATTCACATGTATGTATGTATCTCCTTAAATGTTTGGCACTTTATCTCTACTGTCCTAACTTGGAACCAATTTTTGTAGTTCACTTCAAAAACTTTGTTCCTCATACTCTTGTAATTGCCTTTCTTTAAATTTGATTTGATTTGATTTATTATTGTCACATATCAGTATACAATGAAAAGTATTTTTTCTTGTGCGCTATATAAACAAAGCATTCCGTACATAGGGAAGGAAAGGAGAGAGTGCAATTTATTGATCATCGAGAGTAAATTGGGTGGTATTTGACCTGCTTTTTGTGCACAGGACATATCTAGGCAACTTTCCACATTGCCGGGTAGTTGCCAGTGTTGTAGCTGTGCTGGAACAGCTTGGATAAGGCCGTGGAAAGTTCTGGAGCATGATCCCTGTAAATATACCATTGTTTGTGTTCTCCCAAAAAAGCCAAAGCCTGTTTTTTCTCTTTGCACCTAACTTCAGTAAGGACTGAGTTTTTACACCTTGCGCAGTCTGTGGATAATCCTTCACGAACTGATGAAAAAGTATAAATGTGAGCATTGTCCTGTTTATCAATGATCAAAAATCTATTGGATAGAATTGGTATTTATTTAAAAATAAAATCAAAACCATGAAATGAGTAAATTAGCACAGGTGATGAAAAAAATTATCCAAAAGTGTGTCTCAAAATCCTATAAGTGAAATATTGCTAACTTCCCCCTTCTTGACTACCCCTCCCTCCATATAGATATTTTCAGTTTCTTTGGCTGAATTATTTGGCAATTAAATGAAGGCATTGGTGCAGGGGCTGACTGAAGTGTTTAAGAGATCAAAGTATCTAGACAGTGGGTTGGTCAGGTAGGTTGTTTTCTGTTGGATTGTGAAAGACTCCCAGCTTTTTTGAATAACAAATGGAACTACAAAGCCATTGTGCCAACTGAATTTTAGGCACGAGAGCAGGACATAAATCTTTCAATCCCATTCCAACATATGTTGAACGTGGAGGCTGGCGAGGTGAGGACAAGGGGGAACCCTATTATAGTGGGAGTGAGGATAAGGGGTGAGAACAGAAGCATGGGAATGGAACAGACACGGTTAAGGACCCTGTCAACTATGGTGGAGAGGACTTCACGGTTGAGGAAAAAGGGAGGCATATTGGAAGCACTGATATGGAAGGTGGCATCGTCAGAACAGATGCAACAGAGATGGGAAAACTGTGAGAATGGAATGGGAAACAGGGTGTGAGGAAACATAGTCAGTGAGGAATTCAGTGAGCTTGTGGTGGATACCAAATGATAACGTATCCCCGGAAGCAGAGACACAGGTTTCAAGGAAAGAATCATGTGAAGGCAAGCAATGGAGGAAACTGGAACTGAAAGGGCGGGAACTGGAAAACATTTCCAGTTTAGAATGTGCGTAGGAAAAGGTAACGATATAGTAAAAACAACATCCACTAATGTTCACTAATGTCCTTTAGGGAAGGAAATCTGATGTCCTTACCTGTTCTGGTGTACGTGTGACTCCAGAGCCACAACAATGTGATTGACTCTCAGCTGCCCTCAGGCAACTAGGGATGGGTAATAAATGCTGGCCAGCCAGCGACGCCATGTCCCACGAATGAATTTTTAAAAAATGTACCGAAAAACCGTGGAAGGCTTGCATGACCTTAAAGACTAGGTTAGAGAAGAACACAATTTCGAACTGCATTACATCTCAGTACAATTGGAGATTTGAAATTCTTGAAGGGCTTGGAATTTGAAACTTTTTGGTGTTCACTGATAGATTTTGAGTCTATGTACGCAAGTAACCTGTCTGCCAATCGCACAATTGGTTTCTAATATTACAAAGTTGTCCATCGATAAGTTCACAATTTATCAAAGGAGAATCAAATAAGCCATTTGCTGCACTGTTGCAGAAATTCTGCTCTTTCACTTCAGGACACAGAAGGAGACCATTTAGCCCATCGTGTCTGCACCAGCGGGAAAAAAACCTAGCCGCCCACTCTAGTCTCACCTTCCAGCACCCGGTCCAATTCCTTGCAGATTACAGCACTTTCGGTGCAAGTCCAGATATCTTTTAAATGAGTTGAGGGTTCCTGTTTCAAGCACCAATCCAGGCAGCGAATTCCAGACACCTACTACTCTCTAGATGAAAAAGCTTTTCTTAATATCCCCTCTAGTCCTTCTACCAATCACCTTAAAATCTGTGGCCCCTGGTAACTGACCTCTCCACTAGGCGGAAACGAGTCTTCTCTGTCTACTCTATCGAATCCCCTCATAATTTTGAATACTTCAATCAAATCACCGGTCAGCTTCCTATGTTCTAAAGAAGATAGTCTTGGCCTACCTAATCTTTCCTCATAACTGCAATTTTCCATCCCTGATAGCCTTCTTGTAAATCTCTACTGTACTCTCTCCAGAGCAATTATGTCCTCCCTGTAATAATAATAAATAGAAAACAACTCTTGATGTTGTTTTCATCAGAGCAAGGTGTACAACCATAACATGCTTCGCACAAAGAGTCGTGGAAATCAGCAACTCTTCCCTAAAAGGCTGGTGATCCTGGGACTCAACTGAAAATTTCAAAACTGAGAGGGTTAGATTTTTTTTTGTTCGGCCAGGATTACAGAACTCAGATGGGTAGATGAAGTTAAGATATAGATTAGCCATGATCTAATAAAACACTAAAACAGTAGATTGTTAATCAGTGTAATTTTGGATTTTTTTTTCCCTTTTTAAAAAATTTCTTGCATGCTGTGTATCATTTCTCATTTGACTGGGGAGGAATCTTGTAACAAACCTCTGCCAGTATCATACTGAACTGGTTAGTGGATGTTTGAGGTTCTGGTGCTGACTTTTTTTCCTTATTTTTTTTTTAAGAGTCATCCTGTTTACCTAACATTTTCTGAGGTGGAACTGCTAGATCAACTACTTAACTGGAAGTTTGCAAAAGTTAGACCCTGTGTCTTGCCACATCAGTGCACATTTAGTTTGTGTACAGTCGCTGTCCATCACTAGATTACTTGCCTGAATAGAATAGAACAATATTAGCACCTATGAAGCGTGCTAAAAGATCCATTGAAAACATTACTGTTTAGTTAATAAGTTACAAAAAAGTATAATTTCAACACTTAGATATTATGTTGCTTTATATTTATGTTGCATTAACCCTTGGAGACAGAAGTTTCATCTTTCATTTAATTCAATGTAATGGAGTGAAATTTTAAAAACCTGTAATTTTCAATTATATTTTATTTAATTGCTGAGATCAAAACTTCAGAATATATGGTTTGCACATGTAACTTGATAGAAACGGCATATTTTGTTAGTTGCTAATGAACCGTGATACTCATAAGATTTAAGTGTTTATTGCAGAGCAAGAGAAAGAAGAAAATTGTCTAAGTGCTTTTCAGTACCAAGAATGCAACTAAATTTAATGTGACTGGTCTGGAAACCATTTCAAATTTTTATGTGAAAGATTTTTTTGGTGAAACATTCCCAGTTCTGTCCCATTACGGGATGCCGTCAGGTGGTGGACTAAAATGTAAAGCAAGGTATCGGGCATAGAATACAAAGTCTTTTATATTATTTTCTGTATGAGCTGTGACATAGCAGTCCAATGACTAATATGGTGCCGTAAGGGATGCAATGTCCATATGGATTCTCTGGAGCATTGCCAGCAAGTGCATGTGAATGATTGCTTTTAGAGGGAATAGAATACTTTACAAAACATATGGAAACATTTCACTTGGTTCTCATAAGGACTTCGTCCCCAAGCACATCAATGATCACTCTTCCTGAAATTACTTGACTACTTGATTGTTCCAGAAATGTGGCATAAATTTGCATATTCAATATGTTTTTTTTTAAACGAAGTTATATTGCATATGAAACAATTTAGATGCTTAATTATACTGTGGGCTTGATGCATGTGCAAAAAAACTTTTTTGAACTGTAATGATCGTGTCTTGTCACATGTAAGAAGTGTCTTTCTTTGAATAGTTGAATAGGAAATATATGGTGTATGGTGCAAAGATTTTGTTTTCTGCCACATAAAAAGGAGAGACTTGCAATTATGCAGTGCCTTTGAGGACTTTGGGACGTTCCCAAGCCCTTTATAGCCAATTAAGTGCAGTGTAGTCACTGTTGTTGGAAACGCGGCAGTGAATTTGCACACAACAAACTCTCTCAAACAACTGTGATAACGATCAGACAATCTGTTTTTGAGATGTTGATTGAGGGATTAATATTGACCAGGATACTGGGGGATAGCTCCCTTGCTCTTCTTCAACATTGTGCGATAGGACTTTTTTAGGTCCACCTCAGCAGGTGGACGAGCCGTGCCATGTGTCATTTGAAAGGACAGCTCTTTTGACAGTGCAGCACTTCCTCAGTCCTGCACTGGAGTGTCAGCCTGGATTTTTATCCTCAGGATCTGGAGTGGGACTTGAATCCAGAAACTTCTGACTCAGACAAGAATGCTACTAACCTGGCCATGGTTGATGCACGTTCTCCTCATAACAAGTATTTTCCTCTGCTGTAAAACATTTATTTCAGGCTTCTTTTGAAATTCCAATACTTTTGCCCCGGCTGCTCCCTATGGCAAAGTGTTCCAGCAAACAACTCTGCAAAAGAAATTGCTCCAAACCCTTCTCCTCAAAAATTAACTTTTGCGCCTCCAGCATCATCTAACAAAATCTGCCCGTCACACTCTCTCTCTTGTTTTAATGTCCTTTTTATATGGGAGCTTAGCAGTACTCCCAACAGTGGCTTACAGATTCTAACAGGGCAATTTTAAACTAGCAACCTGCACCCCCCGCCACCCCCAACCTCCGTCACCCACATAATAACCCAGTTGAGATGAGTGGCAGTTTTATACCTGCCCGGTTTCTGTATCTATTGAAGTCAATGGAAGGTAATATTGTAGTAGTGTGTAGAACCAATCCCCTCAGTTTCTTGACTAGTGAGTTTAATTAAAATCGCCCTCCCAAGTGTTTTCCCACAACTGACACTATTTAATTTATAATTATTTGGCTATTTGTGCTCTCTCTCTCATGTCTTGAATGAAGTTGTTCTGAAGTCTCTCAGCATAATTTTCTTATTTTAAAAAATAGAAAAACCACTGGGAAGAACCTTTAATTTAGCATCTAAACAGTCTAGGTTGTATGTTATCAGCATGTTGACTTGAGTTATAGAGACATTTACAACAAATGAGGCTATTTGGCCCATCAGGTCAATGTTGTTTCTCTGAGGAGCAATCTGGTCAGTCCCAATCTCCCTCTCTGTACCTGTGGCCCTGCAAATTTATTTCATTCAAGTGCCCATCCAATTTTCTTTTGAAATCATTGATTGTCTCTGCTTCCACCACCCCTGTGAGCAGTGAGTTTCATTACCAGCTACTGTATAAAAAAAAATTCTTCCTCGTATTCCCCATGTATCTCTTGCCCAATATTTTAAATTGGTGTCTTTTAGGCTTTGTATGGGAACAGTTTTTCCTTGTCCATTCCATCTAATCGTGTCATAATCTTTTAAACTATCAAATCTCCCTTCAACCTCCTTTGCTCCAAGGAGAACAACCCCAACTTGAGATAAATCGTTGCATCCCCTCAAGAACCCTAGTGTGGTGACCTGAATTGGATACGGTATTATAGTTGTGGCCTCACCAGAGCTTTCTATAAGGTCAGCATAACTTTCCTGCTTTTGTACTCAATGCCTCTATTTATGAAACAAAGGATCCCAGATGTTCTCTCTCACGATATGTCTTGTTACTGTCAAATATCCATGCACATGCACCCCCAGGTACCTCTGTACCTACACATTCTTTAGAACTATTACTCATCAAGTCTTCATTGCTTCTCCCATCATTTCTGCCAAAATGCATCATCTCACACTTCCCTATATTACATTCCATCTGTCACTTTTCTGCCCATTATGCTAACCTATCTATGGTCTGTTACAGGGAATTCATATCATCCTCACTGTTTACCACTCCTTCAAGTTTGGTTTCATTGGCAAATTTTGAAATTTTACTCCAAATTCAAATATCCAAGTCATTTACGTATATCAGAAAAGCAGTGGTCCCAACACTGACCCTTGGGGAATACCAGAGTCTACTAGCCTCCAGTTTGATAGTGACCAATGACCACAACTTGCTTCTTAAGGCAGTTTTTAAAATTCAAGTTGACAATGACCTTCCTATTCCATAATCCAGAATTGTCAGGAAACAAAGGCATTTTAAATAATCTATATTTATATTTGTGAGTATTAGAAATAAGGTATAGTTTGAAGTAAGTTTAATTTTGGGTTTCTGTGTAAGAAAGCATTAAAACTTTAATTAGCTTCACATTAAACAAAAGTGCTTACATTTCTATGTGTTTTGTGCCTGCATTGTATTTAAAGTGTTTATGATGTGAAAAAGAACAGGGTTTAAAGAAAGACTCGCCTGTTGCTTAGCAAGCAGGGTCCCATATTGAAAAACATAAAACACTTATGGTTCTGTTGGAACAAGGTATCTGTGAAGAAAGCAGCACTCTCAGAAACTGCTAGCAGAGAGACAGGACAATGGAATGAGGGGCAGAAAGCAAGTCCCATGAGATAAAGAACAGATAGTTCAAGAAACCAGGAGATGTAAACTGAAGTCCTAGGAAGACTCAAGTCAAAGTGACAAATGACTGGAATCTGAAAGAGGTACTGTTCACTGAAGCTAAAGAAAGGGGCAGAGAGAGAGGCTCTCAGTTAAATACAGCATGGAAGGGTGCAGATGCCTGGCTTCTCTAGTGAGAAGCCAGGCGTCTGAAGTAATCCTAAGGTTGGTGACTCCTTACTACAGTCTATGAAGCAGTGGTGTTCCATTGGCATGGCTGGGTTTTTTTTAATATTCATTCGTGGAATGTGGGCATCGTTGGATGGGCCAGCATTTATTGCCCATCCCCGAGGGTATTTATGAGTCAACCACATTGCTGTGGGTCCAGAATCATATGTAGACCAGACCCAGGTAAGGACGGGCAGATTTCCTTCCCTAAAGGACATGAGTGAATCAGATGCGTTTTTACGACAGTAGTTTCATGGTCATCATTAGACTTTTAATTCCAGATTTTTATTGAATTCAGATTTCACCATCTGCCATGGTGAGATTTGAACCTGGGTCCCCAGAGCAGTACCCTGGGTCTCTGGGCTACTTCCAGTACCTGAGAGGTTGGGTGGAAGCTTAAATACAGGTGGCAAATCTAAGGCAGAAGAATTCTGAAAGGAGAAATTGAAATCCTGCAAGTGAATCTTTGGTGTAGGCATCCGAGAGAAAGCCTTGTTTTGGAGAAGAATCTAAGGCATGTTTCTTCTGGAGTGGAGTTTGGAAACATTCATGCAGAAGTCAGAGTTCCAGTGAGACCAGTTGTCTCACAGTGTGACAATTTTTGGGGGGGTTTTGATGAGAAATCCACATAACTTCTGTTGGGTGGCATCTGCCACTTGGTTTCAGTGTGGTGTGTCTGACCACTGTGGATCTGTTGGTTTGCATTGACTGTGTACTTACCGAGAACATTATAGTCTGTTTTGTGACTTGTATTATCCCGAAAAAATTGTGTACATCTGTGAATATATAGGTGGGGTGAAGGAATATTGTATTATAGCCAATCTTTTCATGTTTAATAAATGTTTTGTTTTGTTAAGTTGGTAATCCTGTCACTCTGATCATCCACGTCCCTAAACAAAAAATAAAAGTTGTGGCCTATTGAGCCAGGATTCGATTCTGGGACTTGACTGTCCAGGAGTAATATCAGTTGGGATCAGAATACAATTTTATTAATCCGGGTTATTTGAGGTACATTTATTACAATCCAAAACCAAAGCCACTCAACCTCATTCATAGAACTTCAGTATGCAGATGACACTTATGCCTGTTCTCATTCAGAAACTGAGCTCCAGGACATTGTTGCCTCCTCCGCAGCGTATGAAAAAAATGGATCATTCACTAAACAACTGGAAGACTAAAGTCTCCTTCCAACTAGCTCCCACAGCAAAGAAGCTCTCCCTGTCGGCTACACAACGGTGGGATGCTACAAAGTGTGGATCCTAAGATCACGGACATGGCCAACAAAATTCATCTTTGCCTCCAATGTGCCAGCTCAGTCTTTGGCCGACTGAGGAAAAGGGTATTCGAGGACCAGGCTTTCAAACCCATTCTGATGAAAGGGCACAGAACTTAAAAGTCAACTCTGTTTCTCTCGCCACAGATGCTGCCGGACTTGCTGAGTACTTTTTGTCATTTTCTGTTTCTATTTCCAATTTCCAGGATCCACAATGTTTTTGCTTTAGCATGTAGAACCTGTACAGTGTAGGAAGGAAATACAAAATAACGGTTCATCATTTCAAGGTGAACCTACATTTCAAGTTTGTAATGACTATCGTTGTACTGAGTTAGACATTTAGTTAATTTCAATTTAACTTCGGTAACCTCTGGTGGACTACTTTTATTGTTGGATTTGGGTAACCTAGTGACCTTTATGAGAAGAACAGCAACTGGAAAAAGAGTGTAAATAGCCAAGGTTGATATACTCAAGTGAGATGAGGGAAAGTGAATGCATTGTTCTTTCTTCCTCTTCCACATCACTGAGATCTCACCATGTTAAAACTTGAGGCCTGTCTTTCAGTGAACTTTGTTTTTATTTTAGGAGAAATGGTAAACAGTCAATCTGGATTTAGCTTCTGCTTTACTATTCCATACTTGCTTGCTTGGAGGTGCAGACTAACATTTTGACTGAACTTCCAGCTTGTGTGTGGGATGGAGGCCGGGTTGCTTAACATTTAAATTTTAAGATCGCTCCTTCCCTTTCATGATCAGAATTAAGTATTTTATTGGGGTGGAGAATGAGACTGTCCCAACCACTGACTGCATTTAATACCATGTACTAAAACTTAAAGGGTTTTTTAAACATGTCGCTGCGTGTCAATAATAATGTGGTGCTGTAGCAATGCATACTGTAGATACGATGGGAGCCATTGTACTGACTAATAATGTTCAAAAAAGAATTGAGAGAAAATAGATTAATCTTTGAAATCTAACTCTGCCAGAGTTTATTACTTGCATTTAAGCATGTCTATCTGGTGCGCAGACTCTGCCTTTAAATAAAGACACATGTTGCTGAGCCAGTTGATTTGGGTACATAAGTTGTGTTGAAATATGTAGAGGTTTCAATACAGGGACAGGTATTTGGCCCAAGCAGTCAGTATCTGTGTTTACACTTCACACAAATAAATAGTTCTAATCACACTTGGCACCCTGTTCCCTTCAATCCATTTTCTTTCATCAAACCATCCAGTCTTATCCTGAATATGGATATAGTTTCTGCCTCAACCACTGCGCGTGAAATGAATTTTAACACTTCCCAACTCTCTTTTGTAAGGAAAATTCTTCTGCCCTCTATTGTAAATCTCTTGTATCAGTTGCTCCTTGTTAGTTAGCCTATCTTTGCTGGATTAACCCCCTTGCTTTTGTAATTTTTAATTGCATCTATGAAGGGTTACAGGGAAAGTGCAGGAAAGTGGATATGAGGAATGTTGGATCAGCCATTGTCCTATTGAATGACAGAGCTGGCTTGAAGGGCCAAATGCACTACTCCTATTTCTTATGGTCTTACGATTACTTAATCTAAGTTATTTTAATCAAAGAATCTTCAAGTCTTCCTCATAGTGGGTGGCACAGTGGTTAGCACTGCTGCCTCACAATGCCAGGGACCCGGGTTTGATTCAGTGCTTGGGTCACTGTCTGTGTGGAGTCTGCACGTACCCCCCCATGTCTGCGTGGGTTTCCTCCGGGTGCTCTGGTTTCCCCTCACAGTCCGAAAGACGTGCTGGCTAGGTGCATTGGCAATGCTAAATTCTCCCTCAGTGTACCCGAACAGGCGCTGGAATGTGGCGACTCGGGGATTTTCACAATAACTTCATTGCAGTGTTGATGTAAGCCTACTTGTGACACTAATAAATAAACTTAAACATATTTGTGATACTTCATATCAGGTCTGCTTTTAAATTAATCTATATGTTGTACACTCTCTAAAGCCTCAATGTTCTTGTTCTTGTGGAGCAATACAGTTACAATACAGGGAGTGGCACTTGCTTAGCAACAACATGCTCATTGACACTCAGTATGGGGTCTGCTAGGGTCACTTAGCTCCTGACCTCATTACAGCCTTGGTTCCAACATGCGCAAAGAAGCTGAGTTCCAGAGGTGTGGTGAGAGTCACTGGCCTTTGACTGAGCATTTGACTGAGTGTGGCATCAAGGAGCCCTAACAAAACTGGAGTCAATAGGAATGGGGGAATCATTTGCTGGTTGGAGTCATACCTGGCACAAAGAAAGGTGGTTGTGGTGGTTGGAGATCAATCATCTCAGTTCAAGGACATCACTGCAGGATTTCCTCAGGGCAGTGGCCTAGGCCCAACTGTTTTCAGCTGCTTCATCAATGACCTTCCTTTCATCATAAGGTCAGAAGTGGAGATGTTCACTGATGATTGCACAATGTTCAGCACCATCTCAATCGGATGTCAGCATCAGAAAAAGGCCGTAAGACCCCCTTCAATCTCTCCAAATGTTCCTTTGTAGTAGTTCCTGAGATTGAAACGTCATCCAGATAGACTACCACTCTGGGTACCCCATGAAGGATGTTCTCCAAAACCCTTTGAAAAATGGCACAAGCCAAAGACACACACAAGGGCAAATGAGTGTACTCATACAGTCCTCCGAGAGTATTTGTGGCGATATACTTCCTGGATGACACCTCAAGCTGCAATTGGAGGTAGGCATGACTCATGTCTAGTTTGGAAAATACATGTTCCCCAGCGGGCTTCACATACAAGTCTTCTATGCGTGGCATAGGGTATCTGTCTTAGCCGGAGGTTCTGTTCACTGTCAACTTGGAATCCCTAAAGAGACGGACCAAATTGTCAGGTTTTAAAATAGGGGCTACTGGCGTAGCCCATTCAGCAAATTGTACTGGGCGTACAATGCCAAGTTCCTCTTAACATTCCAATTCCGTCTCTAGCGCATAGGGGACCAGTCATGCTTTGAAGTATTTAGGTCGGGCCTCTGGGTCCACGTAGATCTTGGCCCGAGCGCCTCTAATCTACCCAAGGCCTTCTTGAAACACATTGGGATGCTTCCCAATGACTTTGTATAAATTGCCAGTACTCGTTTTAAAGATCTGTTGCCAATTCAGATGGAGTTTCTATAGCCGTTCTGTTAGGGCACCAGAGCAGAAACTCCAAGGTGTATTTTGAAGCCAGACTGGACCCCAACAATTTTCTATTTGGCATTAATGTGAGGATAAGATGTTTCACTCCAGGCATGATTCTACTGACAAACTAGGGTTATCAAAACAAACATTATTTAAAACACAGTTTACTTATAACAAATGAATTAGCTTAACTTTTAACAATTCAACAATACATAAACATGACAATACAGAATTCTCAACGGCTAACCTATCAGAGTTCCAATCAAACAATATTCCTCAAATAGACTTAAACCTCTCTTTAAAATTAGTAAAACACATACATGCATACTTTAACTAATCTTACCAAGTTTGGAGCTTTCAGAAAGCCTTTGGAGAGAGAGACTGGGAGACACTGCTTTCTTCAGGCAGCCCACGCAGCAACTGCTTGTATTTTAAAATGAAAATGAAACTGATCTTTTCCTGCAAGTTTAGCTCCTTCCATTAAGCACATGATTCTGTCCCTGTCAATCAACCTATTCAAAACTCTACTCTGAAACTCCAGGGGAACACAAGTAAACACATAGGCATTAGCTCTGCTTCTGGGGTGATTTTGGGTGGAGAGAACTGGTAAAATTGCACGAGAGCTGAGAAATCAGGTTCACGCCCTAATTCTTACCTCTCGCGATCTTACCAGCACCGGATATTCAGCCTCCCGCTCATTTCTGATGAGAGGCTGAATTTATTATTTAAATATATTTAAATCCTTATTTAAATGTAATTGACGAGCCCGGGACGCAATCATAAAATCCTACAGTTCAGGAGAAGGCTCCCATTCAGCCCATCAAGTCTGCATCCACCACAATCCCACCCAGACTCTATCCCCAAAACCCCATGTATTTACCCTAGCTAGTCCCCCTGACAGTAATGGGCAACTTAACATCGCCAATCCATCTCACCTGCACATCTTTGGACTGTGGGAGGAAACCGGAGCACCCGGAGAAAACCCATGCAGACACGGGGAGAACGTGCAAACTCCACACAGACAGTGACCCAAACCAGGAATCAAACCCAGATCCCTGGTGCTGTGAGGCAGCAGTGCTAACCATTGTGCCACCGTGCCGCACCATAATTGTCCGGGCTCACTTGCCTTTGCAGCCTTGCCGGTTCTCTCTGGCGAGAATCACGTCTGGTCCCTACAAACGGGGACCAATCCTGATGGCCTCGCTGACAAACACTATTTTGCAGTGTAACAGTTTGTCGAGGAAAATCTTTACATTAGTTCCTGGGAGCACAAGATGAGTACTAATTTGAGACATGATGGGGGTGACCTTACCAGAAAAATGCTAAATTCAGGACAGGTGGAAAAACAGGAGTTTCTCACCCAGTTTGTGGACGAGTTCAAATCCAAACTTTGGTGCATTTCATGCATGAAGAAATGGACTAAACCATTCCTCTTAAGGGAAGGGGTGGAACTTAAATCTCCAGCAAACCTGCTGTAGCAGCAGAGGGTGCTATTACGCATATGCAGACCTCGGTGGCTGCAGATGCGCAATGGCAACTCGCAGAGGTCTGACAGGTCTGAAAGAAAGAGACCTGTCAGGCCTCTGCTGCTGCAGCAGCCGGCCTCAACATAGCCACCCCTCAGCTATCATGGGGACTCATGACTGATCGCCCATCCCGACCCCGTGATGCAGGGTGGCAGTGGGGCCCCCCTCACCTCTCCCACGATAGCAATGCAGAGTGGCAGCAGGCCCTCCTTCCCTAACCTGTGCCTACCTCCATGTCTAGGAGGTGGCTATTTGCCTGGATTTTAATCTTGATTGGAGTCACTTTGGGTGCAGCGATGCAATTTAGCTGCATCAATTCCTCATTCTTGGGCTGGGTAATTTGTACGGTCCTGACCTGAGGTGGCTTCACCCTTTGGCCTGGCACATATTTTGCTTGTTTCGATAGCCTTTTCTGGGGCGAACTCTATGACTACAAGTGAAGTGCGGATGTACTTGCTCCTCACTATATTATGGAGAGATGTCCCATTTAGTTCTGGAATCTCGCTGCTTCCATGTCCAGTCACCCTTGGCAGCAAATGGGAGACACGAGCATTATCCGCTGGGGACTTGGCGTATGGGGATTGCCCAAGACTGAGGACGGTGCCATCTATGGACCCTTAAAGCCCCTGGGTCCCTTTGTCTGCTTTTTCACAGGAATGGGCCAGTTCTTTGGCTTTCTTGAGGACCAGAGTAGGTTCAGTTATTAGCTTCCTTTGGGTTGCAATATTATTAATTCCACATACTAAATGATTCTTTAACATTTCTGGAAGTGCTGACCCTTACTCACATCGTTTCACCAATTTCCATTGTCCTGTCAAGAATTCAGTGACTGGTTCCTCAGGGAGTCTAGTTGCCATGTTTAACCTGCAGGGCTGCAATATATCAGATGGTTTAGGGTCATTGTGCTCCAATATCGTATCTACCAATTCATCAAAAGATTTAAATCTGGGGCTGCTGAAAGTCGAGGCCCCACAAGCGGTCAGGAGGATGACCTTTTGCCAGTCATCCCCTTCTATCCCATTTACCCAGAAGAAATATCTCATAAGTTTCCTGAACAGCGGTGGGGGAGTGGCACTGTTGATCAGGGATAGTGTCATGGCAGTAGAAAAGATGGACGCCACAGAGGGATTGTCTACGGAATCTCTGTGGGTGGAGGTTCGCAACAGGAAGGGGTCAATAACTTTACTGGGTGTTTTCTATAGGCCGCCCAATAGAAGCAGGGATGTGGAGGAGCAGATTGGGAAGCAGATCCTGGAGAGATGTGATAATAACAGAGTGGTCGTGATGGGAGATTTTAATTTCCCAAATATCGATTGGAATATCCTTAGGGTAAGGGGTTTAGATGGGGAGGAGTTTGTTAGGTGTGTTCAGGAGGGCTTCCTGACACAGTATATGGATAAGCCTGCAAGAGGAGAGGCTGTACTTGATTTGGTATTAGGGAATGAACCTGGGCAGATGTCGGGTCTCTCAGTGGGAGAGCATTTTGGGGATAGTGATCATAACTCTATCTCCTTTACATTAGCATTAGAGAGAGATAGGATCAGTCAAGCTAGGAAAGTGTTTATTTGGAGTAAGGGCAATTATGAGGCTATTAGGCAGGAAATTAGAGGCATAAATTGGAAGGAGGTTTTCTCAGGGAAATGTACAGAAGAAATGTGGCAAATTTTCAAGGAAACTTTGGAGCTCGGCACAGCAACATTCCAATGAGACAGGGGAGTTATGGTAGGTTACAGGAACCATGGTGCACGAAAGCTGTAACGAATTTAGTCAAGAAGAAAAGAAAAGCCCACAAAAGGTTCAGGGAGCTAGGTAATGTTAGAAATCTAGAAGAGTGTACGACTAGTAGGAAGGAACTTAAGAGGGAAATTAGAAGAGCAAGAAGGGATCATGAGATGGCCTTGGCAGACAGGATAAAGGAAAACCCCAAGGCATTCTACAAGTGTGTGAAGAGCAAGAAGATAAGATGTGAAGGAGTAGGCCGATCAAATGTGACAGTGGGAAAGTCTGTATAGAACCGGTAGAAATAGCAGAGGTACTCGATGAATATTTTACTTCAGTATTCACAGTGGAAAAGGATCTTGGTAGTTGCAGTGCAGACTTGCAGTGGACTAGAAGATTGAGCATGTGGACATTAGGAAAGGGGATGTGTTGGAGCTTTTGAAAAGCATCAAGTTAGATAAATCGCCGGGACCATATGGGATGTACCCCAGGTTACTGTGGGAGGCAAGGGAAGAGATTGCTGAGCCTCTGGCGATGATCTTTGCATCATCAATGGAGACGGGAGAGGTTCCGGAGGATTGGAGGAGTGCGGATGTGGTTCCGTTATTCAAGAAAGGGAGAAGAGATAGCCCGGGAAATTATAGACCAGTGAGTCTAACCTCAGTGGTTGGTAAGTTGATGGAGAAGATCCTGAGAGGCAGGATTTATGAACATCTGGAGAGGAATAGTATGATCAGAAATAATCAGCACGGTTTGTCCAAGGCAGATCATGCCTTACGAGCCTGGTTGAATTTTTTGAAGGTGTAACTAGACACATAGATGAGGGAAGAGCAGTAGATGTAGTTTATATGGATTTCAGCAAGGCGTTTGATAAGATGCCCCATGCAAGGCTTATTGAGAAAGTGAAGGGGCATGGGATACAAGGGGACATTGCCTTGTGGATTCAGAACTGGCTTGCCCACAGAAGGCAAACAGTGGTTGTAGGTGGGTCTTTTTCGGCATGGAGGTCAGTCACCAGTGGAGTGCCCCAGGGACCCTTGGTTCTGGGACCCTTGCCCATTTGTGATTTTTATAAATGACCTGGATGAGGAAGTGGAAGGATGGGTTGGCAAGTTTGCTGATGACACAAAGGTTGGTGGTGTTGTGGATAGTGTAGAGGGATGTCAGCAGTTGCAACGAGACATAGATAAGATGCAAGACTGGGCGGAGAAGTGGCAGATGGACTTCAACCCAGATAAGTGTGTGGTGGTTCATTTTGGCAGGTCGAATAGGATGGAAGAATATAATATTAAGGGTAAGACACTTGGCAGTGTGGAAGATCAGAAGGATCTTGGGGTCCAGGTTCATAGGACGCTCAAAGCAGCGTCACAGGTAGAGGCTGTGGTTAAGAAGGCGTATGGAATACTGGCCTTCATCAATGTACGGGTCTTTTTCGGCATGGAGTTTTTAAACTCTTCTGGAATTGAGTTTGGAAATCGGGAGATAATGCTGCAGCTGTATAGGACCCTGGTCAGACCCCACCTGGAGTACTGTGCCCAGTTCTGGTCGGCTCATTACAGAAAGAATGTGGAAGCCATAGAAAGGGTGCAGAGGAGATTTACAAGGATGTTGCCTGGATTAGGTGGCATGCCTTATGAGGATAGGTTGAGAGAGCTAGTTCTTTACTCCTTGGAGAAGCGAAGGATGAGAGGTGACCTGATAGAGGTGTATAAGATGTTGAGAGGTATTGATAGAGTGGATTCTCAGAGGCTTTTACCCAGGGCTGAAATGGTTGCCACAAGAGGTAACAGGTTTAGGGTGCTGGGGAGTTTGTACAGAGGAGATGTTAGGGGTAAGTTTTTCACTCAGAGGGTGGTGGGTGTGTGGAATCGGCTGCCGGTAGTGGTGGTGGAGGCGGATTCGATAGGGTCTTTTAAGAGACTTTTGGATAAGTTCATGGAAGTTAGTAAGATAAAGGGTTATAGGTAAGCCTAGTAGGTAGGGACATGTTTGGCGCAACTTGTGGGCCGAAGGGCTTGTTTGTGCTGTAGCTTTTCTATGTGTTCTCGTGGAGAGAAGGTAATTATCGTTGGCATGGGAACCATAAATGTCTACAGTGCAAAAGGAGCCGATTCGGCCCATTGAGTGAGAACCAACTCTCTGAAACAGCATCTTACTCAGGCCACTCTCCCTGTCTCCCCATACATTTACCATGGCTAACCCACCTAACCTACGCACTTTTGGGCTCTGAGAGGAAACTGGAGCACCCGGAGGAAACCCACACGGGGAGAACATGCAAACTCCACCCAGACAGTCACCCAAGGCTGGAATTGAATCTGGGTCCCTGGTGCTGCGAGGCAGCAATGCTAACCACTGTGCCACCATGCTGCCGCCCTGCAGGGCTTGGCAAATATGCAGCACCGTACAGAGTTGCATGCTTAGGTCTACTGAATGGGAGAAGGATGGGACAAGTATGCATTATTCGAGCTTTATGCTTCAAGGTTATTACAAAAACAAGTAAAGCTGCAATATCTCCCGTCACAATGGAATAAAAAACAAATAATACAGTGGCACCAGAAAGGGATTTTCCAGAGTGTTTTTTTCCTAAGCAGGCCTTCTTGATGCCTTTCTTGGTAGATTATGGCTTGTTGGTGAGAAAGTGGGAAAGATAAGTTTTTCAATACAACTGTTTTATTGTATGTGCAGGGAAAGATTGCTTGTAATTGTCCTGGAGATTGACTCATGTGATTTGAAAATCTAATTGTAAAGAGAGACCGATTACCCCTTTTGTTCTGGACCTGCTTTGATCTCTGATCTCTGTGTAATGTACTATTGAATATCTCATCAATATGATCTTGGTCACTTAGTGTATTTTAAATTGTGAGGGATTCCTCATTGTGTATCAATATTGTGACTGTTTAATGAAAGGTTTTGATATTGGTGCTGCTATCAATGACACATGATGTGGAGATGCCGGTGTTGGACTGGGGTGGGCACAGTAAGAAGTCTCACAACACCAGGTTAAGGTCCAACAGCTTTATTTGGAATCACGAGCTTTTGGAGCACCGCTCCTTCCTCATTGCAATGGTCCTGAACAGCTTCACTACAGTTCTGTAGAAAACAGTTTGGTTGTTGACATCTCTGTTTAGTTTTGAGCTAAGGATCTTGTTGTTGTTTTCATAAAATGTATTAGTTTAATTGGTGGGCATCACGATGGTGCAGTGGTTGGCACAGCTGTCTCACAGCTCCAGGAACCTGGGTTCAATTCCTTAGGTGGCTGTCTGTGTGGAGTTTGCCCGTTCTCCCAGTGTCTGTGTGTGTTTCCTCTGGGTGCTCCGGTTTCCTCCCACAATCCAAAGATGAGAAGATTAGGTTGATTGGCCGTGCTAAATTATCTCTTAGTATTAGGGGGGGGTAAATATGTGGGGTTACGGGGTTAGGAACTGGGTGGGATTATTGTCAGTGCAGGCTCAATGGGCATAATGGCCTTTTTCTGCACTGTAGAGATTCTATGATTCTATGAATTTTCTTTTCTTTGCATTCTTTCAATCCAAATCTTTCAATTTGTTTAATCAGAAGGTGGGAAAGGTTGGTCTCATGGATATTTCCGTGAACATTATTCTTGTTGCATATTGTTGCTATTGTTGCTAAGTGGCAAGGTTGAATGGTTAGCCTTTTCCCGAGTTCCTTTCCTTATTCCAAATCAGATGTTTTTATTTTTCTTGATGTGGAGATGCCGGCGTTGGACTGGGGTAAACACAGTCAGAAGTCTCACAACACCAGGTTAAAGTCCAACAGGTTTATTTGGTAGCAAAAGCCACTCGCTTTCGGAGCGCTCGGTATTTTAAATTGTGAGGGATTCCTCATTGTGTATCAATATTGTGACTGTTTAATGAAAGGTTTTGATATTGGTGCTGCTATCAATGACACATGGTGTGAAGATGCCGGTGTTGGACTGGGGTGGGCACAGTAAGAAGTCTCACAACACCAGGTTAAGGTTAGCACTCCGAAAGCTAGTGGCTTTTGCTACCAAATAAACCTGTTGGACTTTAATCTGGTGTTGTGAGACTTCTTACTTTATTTTTCTTCTCGGGTGTATCCAGTTGTTTAAGCAGTATAATATAAACTAAAGGAGTAATATTAATATTTTAACATGTATTTGTAGCATTACTTGCACCTGTCTTATGTTTACTTTAAGTTTATGAAAAATTGTTCTCCTTTTTATATCCATCTATCTTCACCAAAGTGAGGAGATGCTGGCGTTGGACTGGGGTGAACACAGTACGAAGTCTCACAACACCAGGTTAAAGTCCAACAGGTTTAACTGGAATCACGAGCTTTCGGTGTGTCACCTGATAAAGGAGCGGCGCTCCGGAAGCTTGTGATTCCAAATAAACCTGTTGGACTTTAATCTGGTATTGTGAGACTTCTTACTATCTTCGCCAAAGTTTCATGTTTTCTCAAATTAAAACACTTCAAGCAAAATCTCTCCCCTCTCTCTCTCTCCCCTCTCTCTCTCTCCCCTCTCTCACTCCCCCACTCTCTCTGTCTCTCTCTAATTCTCCCTTCCCTCCTCCCACTTCCCCCTGCTCTCTCTCCTTGTTCTTGTTCTCGTCATGATTTTTGGATGCTTCAGAGCAATGATGATATCTTACTTTAATGCAGTTAAATTTGAAACGCATATTTTATTGTTGCAAGCAGTGTAATGTTCCAAAATAAGATGCAGAAATCTTGACTACTTTTGCACACTTCACCATTCTCTGCAATTTAAGAAATGCTTTATTTAATATTAAATATTTCTAAAGTAACTGTTTTGATCTATAATATGATACAGATTGTTTTCTATGCAGCCCACAGAGGTATTTATTGGAAAAAAAACTTCAAAGAACTACTTTATTGTTATTGGCCAGTTGTGTCAGAGCATGAACTAAATTCTGGAAAGGAATTTTGTTAGAGCTAGATTATATACTGCATTAATCAGTATGTGTATGACTCCATTGCATTAATACCTGACAATTCCTATGACATTGTGAAAATAGGAGTTTGCAGTATTCTGTTTTAATATACACGGTCTTGCTGTGCACAAATAAATTACACATTTGAATTTGCGGTGATAATTTTGTTAATTGATTTTTAAGAGGCATTTCCAGTGAAAAAATGAAAGGAATCAAACAGAATTGCCAAAGTGTACTTTTTGTTCTTTGATTGTAAATTTTATTTTGAATACTTCAAAGGACTTGTTACTTGAGCATGGAGTCATATTTTAGCTATCTGGATTAGATCCCCTTTGATATTGCTTCATTTTATTAGCACATACTAATTTACTCTGCCAGTGCATAATATACTATTATATAGCAGCAAGCTATTCCTCATTCCCAAATAGTTTGCCATAACTGTGGTGTTTCCTTGTGCTTATGTCCATTTTAGCACGCACTAGTGAAGTCTATTTGTTGAAAAATTCATGAAGGACTTACTGAGATATTACACTAAATACATGGACAGGGGCAGCACACTGGTTAGCACTGCTGCCTCACAGCACCAGAGAACTGGGTTCAATTGCCAGATTGGGTCACCCGCCTTTGCGCAGTCTCCATCTTCTTTCCATGTCTGCGTGGGTTTCCTCTGGATGCTCCATTTTCCTCCCACAGTCCGAAAGACGCACTGGTTAGGTGCATTGGCCATGCTGAATTCTCCCTCAGTGTACCCAAACAGGCGCTGGAATGTGGCGACTAGGAGATTTTGCACAGTAACTTCATTGCTGTGTTAATTGTCCTAACTTGTGACACTAATAAATAAACTTTAAGAATGTAACTTTAAAATCTTTAAAACAGGAGAACAAAAAGAAGCCCAACGGTTATATTGTGTCTTTCATGACCGCAGGATGTCCGAAAACATTTCACAACCAATGAGGAGCTTTTTTGAAGCGCAGTCACATTTATAATATAGGCAACATGAGGGTGACAAAATGGATATTGAAAGGTTTGGGGAAAAGTAAAAAAAAAACACAATTTAAAAGGCAAAGTGAAGCATTAAAATTAAATTATTAAGTAATATAAAACAAAATAGAAAAGTAATCTTAAGACTCACATATAGCAGAAGAAAAATTAGGATAAGGATAGGGCCACTAATGGATATACATAGTAAGCACACAGGCAATGACAGAAAAGTGACAAATATTAAATCATTACTTTAAATCAGAATTTACTCGGCAGACTACGGTGGTAAATGTTAAGAGATCAAAAAAGGTATGAAGATAATTAACCGAAAGGGGGAGGTGATGATTAATAGGTTAATCCAATTTAGGATAAAACCTTTGGTTTGGTTGGTTTGCATTTGCACGTTGTAATAGAAGTTCAGGAAACGATATCAGAGGCACTATTATACATAAAGTTAGCTTGATGTCAGTGGTAGAATTTCTGTTTTGTTCATTCATGGGACATGGGCATCGCTGGCTGACCAGCACTTATTGCCCATCCCTAATTGCCCGAGGGCAGTTGAGAGTCAGCCACATTGCTGTGGCTCTGGAGTCACACGTAGGTCAGACCAGGTAAGGACGGCAGCTTTCCTTCCCTAGAGGACATTAGTGAACGAGATGGGTTTTTCTGACAATCGACAATGGTTTCATGGTCATCAGTAGATTCTTAATTCCAGATTTTTTTAATTGAATTTGAATTCTACCATCTGCCATGGTGGGATTCGAACCACGGTCCCCAGAACGTTAGCTGAGTTTCTGGTTTAATAATCTAGCGATAATATCACTGGACCATCGCCTCCCTCTCTTTAGGAAAGATGATCATCTTTGCTCAAAGATATAATAAAAACATTGGGAAAATGAAAATATAAATAAAGAATAGTCTACATGGATTTCAGAAGAGTAGACAAGGGTAATGAAGCAGATGCAATTTATTTATATTTTCAAAGGCCTTTGATAAGGCCCTGTATAGTTGCCTGATCTAAGGTTAGAACATATGGAGTAGGGGACAAATACCACAGCAAGCTGATTCAAACAGAAAACAGTGAGTCAAGGATGAAGATAGATACTCAAGATTGGCAAAAGGTGAGAAATAGTGTTCCACAAGGATCAGTGCTGGGATCACTAGTGTACATCATTTACATCAATGGAAATTGGAAATGCAATTTCAAAATTTGCATGTGACACTAAGTTGTAGGGTACAGTTAGTAGAAAGGAGGACTGTAACTAAATACAGAAAGAAAAAGCGTGCAGAATGGGCATGTAATTGGCAAATAAACTTGATCACAGGTAAGTGTGAGGTAGAAAATTTTGATCAGAAGACTATGGAGACCATTTGCACCTCGGAAAATAAGTATCTAAACAGGTTGAAGAGCTGAGAGATGCAAGGACGCAGGTACACTGATCACTAATGGTAGCTACACAGGTTAATAAAACCATTAACAAAAGCAAAACACTAATTTTTACACCGAAGAGCAGAGCAGTTCCACAAAACCTGTATAGAAACTTGCTGTGTCCACAACTGGAGTATCATAGAATCCCTACAGTGCTGAAGCAGGCCATTCGGCCCATCACATACTTTGAATAGTTCTGGTCCGCAGAGGATATGAGTGCATAGGCAATGGAGGATGTACAAGAAGGTTCACTAGGATGGTACCAGAATTGGGAGGTTGTACCCATTAGGAAAGATTGAACAGGCTCTGGGACTTTTTCCATAAGATGACCTGATAGAAATCCTTTAGATTATGAGAGTAAATGTAGGGAAGATGGTGCCGTTTACAGGAGAGACCAGAACTAGAAATATGACGTTATCGAGGGCGGCACGGTAGCACAGTGGTTAGCACTGCTGCTTCACAGCTCCAGGGTCCCGGGTTCGATTCCCGGCTCGGGTCACTGTCTGTGTGGAGTTTGCACATTCTCCTCGTGTCTGCGTGGGTTTCCTCCGGGTGCTCCGATTTCCTCCCACAGTCCAAAGATGTGCGGGTCAGGTTGATTGGCCAGGTTAAAAATTGCCCCTTAGAGTCCTGATGCGTAGGTTAGAGGGATTAGCGGGTAAATATGTGGGGGTAGGGCCTGGGTGGGATTGTGGTCGGTGCAGACTCGATGGGCCGAATGGCCTCCTTCTGCACTGTAGGGTTTCTATAAAAAATAAAAAAATTCAGGAGAAATTTCTTAATCCAGTGAGTGGTTGGGATGTTGATCTTGCCACTATAATGTGTACTTGAGGTGAATAACGTATGGATGCATTTAGAGGGAAGCTTGATGAACATGTGGGAGAAAGGAGGAGAAGGATATGTTGATGAGATTAGATCACACAGTTTGGATTGCCTACATAGAACTTAAACATTGGCACAGAGCTGACGACCCGAACACTCTGTTTCTGTGCTGTAAGCACTCTACATGTTGTAAAAGAAATCAAAATTAGTCTTCGGGTGGGATTTTCCGACCCTGCCTGCTGCCAGGATTGTCTGATCCTGTGAAAGTCGATGGGCTTTTAGCTGGGCCATCCAACCTCCCGCGGTGGTTCCCGCCATGACAGAGTCAAAAAATCCCAGCCTTAATGTTTATGCTTTTCTCTTAATTATACTTGCGAGGGATTGTAAAAATGATCAGACAGAAAAATGCCGCAAAGGTTCTTGATATTTTTGGTGTGAGGGATCCTTTGCAAATAATCACGCGCTCTCAATGTTTTGCCTGTGTTTTATTCCAAAAGATGCTGGCAGCTCAAAGCACGATAATGCTATTGTTACAGAAAACATGTATTAAATGGCACAAAAACCGTGTATTTCTACATTAACAAATCCAGAGATATTCAGAAATCGAATGATGGATGGCGAACAATCTGACCCAGTTGGAAAACCTATGATCGGCACTACCTGCATTCAAATGTAGTCAGTCATATCTCATTGCCAATATGCCTTTAGGCTTTCAATATCTGTCCTTTAAAAAAAAAGACCACAGACAAATCACAGCCTTCATCATTTACTTGGCCAGCCAGTCTTACCCCTGTCTTGGCTTTATGTGTGTTCTTTAATAACTTGTATTGTTCTTTCTGGACCTGCATTTGGATGGTTGTTCCAGCTGTGGAGATACTCCTGGGTGTTGGATGGAAATTCTGGACAGCTCAGGCACAGCTGCTGATTCCTTCCGCGCAGTGTGCACCTGCGATGCCTGACCAGTAACTGCTGTAGGCAGAGTATGCAAAATGACCCCAGCTAAGTGACAAATAAGGAAGTTTCTTTTGAAATCCATATGTGTAAGTTTCAAGCGGCAGCTGTTGTGCTCAAGTAGCATTGCACAGGTGCAGAGCTTCCTGCTGACATTACAAAAGAGACATAACTTTTATTTATTTCTACTATTAGCAGAGCTTTTCCTAACAGTAATTCTACAAATCTGTACCACGGTCTGCTAAGTTATTGAAATGCGTTATTTAATCAAAAGCAGGAGAAAAGTATATTGGAAAACAATCTTTGAAGGTTAGCAGAGGGAAAAAATATTCTTAAGTCGTGAATGATCCTGCTTAGGTCTGCTGTACAGGCTTCTGGGACCATGTTCGAAGCATATTTTCTGATGTGTGGGAAACAGGAAACCAGTGGAATTTTGGTGGCCTGCTTTCTACCAAGTAATTTGGGACATGGTGGCATAATCTTTGAATGTTGAAAGGCTGCTTCAATAACTTTGCAGATTTCTGGCACACAGTATTTTTTATTGCCTGAATTGAGATTAAGTTCCAAAGTAGAAGAAAGCAGAGGCAGCCATGCCAATAGCTGATCCTGATCTTCTCGCATTAGGTATCACTTCAAACATTTTTGCCGCTTCTGCAGGTTGCAAGCATATGATTGACTGCTCATAGCTCTTGCACAGATGTCCTTTGGTAACTCTAGCCAGAAATTTCTTACAATTGTTCTGCATATCAGCACCACATGTCACCAATTGTGAATTGTGTTCGAATGGAGCGAGAGAATCTAGCCTGCCTTGCAAACAGGTGAAAAGGCACAAAGCGAATGGTGAACTGTGGTGGCCGCAAGGCCAAAGGACAGGGCAATCAACTGGAGTCACTATTGGAACCACAAAAGATGAATTATCAGAATTGGACAATTCAGTTGTGGCTCAGTTGGTAGACATTAAGCCATAGCTTGTCTGCCCTCTTGGGTGGATGTAAAAGATCCAAAGGCACTTATTCAAGAAAAAGCAAGGGAGTAATTCCTGGTGCCCTGGCCAATATTCATCCCTCAATCAATATCACAAAAACAGATGATCTGCTCATTGTCACATCACAGTGTGCGGGGGTTTGCTGTGAATGAATTGGCTGTCTTGTTTCTTGCATCACAAAAGTGCCTACACTTCAAAATGTACTTCAATGGCTGGAAAGTACTTTGAGACATCTGGTGGTAATGAAAAGCGCCAAATAAATGCATATCTTTTCTTTCATTTTTCTGTTTGTTTCATTTTGGTCTAAAGGAACAGTGAGTTGTGGTCTTTTGTCAAGGATAAAACATGAGACTCTAATATTGATGTGCGAGATACAATCACTTTCATTCGGTAGTTGATAACATACAGTAATAGTAACTACAATATGTCTCTCAACCAAACAAAAAATGACAAGGTGACATAATCACTTTGCAAAACATTAACCTTTTAGAAAAACACAAGTTTGTGTTGGTTCCCAAATCTTCCTAAATACCTAACCTTAGGATAGATTTCAGTTTGCTGCTTTATTCCATGTTATGTTCATTCTGCGTCTTTAAAGTAAAGTGATGATGCTAACTGAAAATTGGAATCATTGAAGAAACTTCTGTCAATATATACAAAAGGTATGATGGGTATCAGAGTTAAAACACGATTGTACATTATATATTAAAGCTTTTCCAATTCAAGATGATATGGTGATCCTGTTCAGACTCAATAACATATCATTACTGTCCAATTATTAAAACAGTTCCTTTGGTTAGGCAGGCAGTTGCAAATCCATGTACAACCAGTTGTCATCCTTGGTTCCGTTGGTAGCACTCTCACCTCTAAGGCAGTAGCTTATGGGTTCAAGTCCCATGCCAAAGACTGACACTCCAGTGCAGTACTGAGGGTGCTGCATTGTCAGAGATTTCATCTTTGACTAGGATATTAAAGCAAAGCCCCTGCTTTATCAACCTGAGGAGTTGCTATTAATGCCTTGTGAACCTGCATCCCCACATCCCTTGGCTTTTTCACAGTATCAAATCTGATTCCATTCAGAGTTTCATTACTGATTCTAATTTTTAAATTGAAGTGCAGCAACTTGTGCTAACCGACATTGAATTTCCCTTCATAGCCTATTCTCCCATCCAAACAATGTCCCTTTGCAGCTTCTAAAAAAAAATTGTCGTTCCTATTCTGGCAGCATTCTTTCTAAGCCTTTTCCCAAATCATTGACCTTCACAATGAACAGAAATGACCCCAGAAATGAATCTGCATGACGTGACTGCATCCTTCCAAACACGTCCAAAAAACCCCCCATCTTTTCACCTTTCTATCTAACATTTAAACAGTTTTGCAGTGCGATCCAAATCCACATCCTTTAACCTTGTCTGGCAATCTCCCATGTGGTATCTTGTCAGAGGATTTCCTATAATCCATGTACGCTAACTTTCTTCCATTTACTACATAAATTGAACTCTCAAAGAATTGAATCAGGTTTGTCGAGCATAATATTTAGAAGTCTATGCCTGTTACTTTGAACTATTTTCTATCATTTAAATATGCGGTAATGTCGTCCTTAACTAAAGACAATGATATTTTTCATGCCACAGTCGTTAAGCCAATTGGTCTGTAGTTAGATAGCTCCATCCTCCTTTTAAAAAATGGGTACTGGTTTGGACACTGTCCATTCCTTCAGCACGTTGAATGGAGCTCTGAAATATAATGTCAAAGACCTCTGCAATTTTTAAACAGTGTTCTGGCACTGCCCAGTCATGTCCCTGACCACCAGAGAGCTACAATAATCTCCGAGCCTCACTGCATGGTCATCACGTCTGGACCAGTAGTGATTCCCACGGACTTCACTTTGCACCGGCAGATGGGAGAATTACAAAAGCCGGGTGAACTTGGCTTAAAGCCGATTCTGAATATTTCAATTATAATTTAAGTATACTAATCTGGTCCACGCCCAGTGAAGGCGTGAACCGGATTACATTGCCGGGGGGGGGGGGGGTGGTTGGGGAGAATCTCAAAATGAGATCTTCCCGTTGCAAATTCTGTTATGGCCACTCTCAAGTGCCTCTGTCCATAATGGGATTTGTGCCTGCATGAGTGGATCCGGAGAATCATCCCATTAGCTTTCAGGCTGGAAATCACCCCATTAGCTTTCAGTCAGCAGGCTTGCTACTGGTTGTGGACATCTGACCTACGATGAAGCAAAGTTCACGTATGTGGAAAATAAGCACCATGTTAAAGGCTAAACTGGTCTATGTCAGGAGTACGAAATGGTGTTGTAATGAATTGACAGCCTATTTTTCACCACCTTAGTGTTTGTTTTCCAATTATATTGGAAATATTCCCAATATTTTAAATTTAAAGCCAAGTAAAAGTGGCAGTGAAGCTCAGCGATGGACCCCCAAGAAGAATTTTAAATACCTCACTCCGAACTTCACTGGAAGGAGATTGGATGCAGTGAAAGATTGGCTGCTCATTCACTGCAAACCTATTTTGGGCTGCTGGTATAGACTAATTTTTACTTCCATAAATTTTACTTTATTGATTGTTAACTAACTAATGGAATGGAGATGTCTTTTTGATACAACACACCACGTCCATGTACGACTGGTTAAGCAAGTCCTTGATTTTAAAATTCTCGTCTATGTTTTCGAATCCCTCCATGCCCTCATCCCTCCCTATCTCTGTCATTCCTCCAGCCCTCACATCCCTCTGAGATATCTACACCTCTCTAAATTCTGGCCACTTGAACATTTTTGACCTGACCTTCATCTGCCTGGGACCTAAGCTCTGAAAATCCCTCTCTAATTCTCTCTGCCTGTCTTTCCTCATTTTAAGATTCTTCTTAAAATCTATCTCATGGACCAAGTTTTTGGCCACCTGTCCTGGAATCTCTTTATTTGACTGGATTTGTCTGACAGTTTTCCTCTTCAGCACCTTGGGGAAACTTTTATCAAATTAAAGGCTCTGTACGAATACAAATTGTTGTTACTGCTTTTCCACGGATATAAGCTTTTGCCAGTTAAGATATTCCAAAAGGAAGATCATTTGTGGCAGCTGTCATCATACTGCCACTGATGAATTAGTTCAAAGATGTGGGGATTCTCTGGCCGTGTTTGCCCCAAGACTGGAAATTCCCACCCGAGCTCAATGGATCTTTACATGGTTTGCCAAATTTTCTGTCCCGCCCGCTATGATCCCCGCAGCGAGCGAGATGGGAAATTTTTGGCCATGATGTGCATTTCTTTTGTTATTCTCCTATACATGTGCTGTGGGTTGATCCACAATGCCGTTAGGGAGGGAATTCCGGGATTTTGACCCAGCGACTGCGAGGAAATGGTGATATATTTCCAAGTCAGGACACTGCAGTTAATTAGGTAATATTTTTCCCTTTGCTGCATCTCTCCTAAAGGTGACAGCTTATCCTGGATTGCAGTTGCATGTACACTGCTGGTTGGTAACCTGGTGTCGAAATACCGATTGGTAACATTTTCAGAATAAAAAATAAGTCCTACGTTTATATGGTGCCTTTCACGACCTCAAGCTCCCTGAAAGCACTTTACACCCATTGAAATACATTTGAAGTGTAGATGCTGTTGCAGTTTAGGAAACGTGCGGCACGGTGGCACAGTGGTTAGCACTGCTGCCTCACAGCGTCAGGGATCCGGGTTCGATTCCTGGCTCGGGTCACTGTCTGTGCAGAGTTTGCACAGTTCTCCCCGTGTCTGCGTGGGTTTCCTCCTGATGCTCCGGTTTCCTCCCACAGTCTGAAAGATGTGCTGGTTAGGTGGATTGGCCATGCTAAATTCTCCCTCAGTCTACTCTTAACAGGCACCGGAGTGTGGTGATGAGGGGATTTTCACAGTAAATGTATATCTACTTGTGATTAATAAATAAAATAAGTACTTTGGGGAACAATTTGGGTGTAGTTTTTCTCTTGGTTAACATTTCATTTGATGGGTACTTCCCCAAATGATCACTTTCCACATACTTACCACCCAGCAGGCTATTCCTTCTTATTTTTGGCAAAACGAGAAAACTTATTAAATTTTCTTTGAGCTCAGTGCTTTAGAAATGACACTATTTCAGTAGCTGCTAGCAAGACAATGATAGAAAAAATAAATAGAATTTGGTCCAAGCTGATTAAAGTAGCTTTGTTGCTGTTTCACTGAGGTTCCTATTAACCAGGATCTAATTGAATGGGGGTGGGACAGGTTTAGGGGGTTGAATAGGCCACTCTGCCCCTATTGATGTGCTCAGCTGGATTTTCTGAACAGGCATATATATATTTTTAATCAGTCAGTTCTGGATTTTTAGAATGAAAATCCATTCTCTTATAGTTTTTAACTGCTGTGAAGATGGAAGCTACTTGCAGGATTATAAATGAAAACATTTCAGAATACTCGCAACATGAAACGTTTCCTGGCCCACTAAACCTTTTGCTCTAAATTTCTTAGAAGTACTGCAGCACAGTGAGCATGTTTTAAATCAAAGGAACTCAAGAATATCTTGTATACTAATCAGAGTGTGTTGTGAGGGAGCAAAATTCAGCGTGAAACAGAAGGTGACCCAAGGGAATTTTAATGGCACATTTGATATATAAAAATATACAATAACTGAAAGTTAAGTATGCTTCTCCTACTTGGCCACCTACAAAGACTTCTTGAAATAGTTTCTTTTGGGGATCTATTTTAAAACAGCTTAAGTCAACACCTGCCATTCATCAAATGTCTCTTAATTAGGTTGCAAAACAATGCATTTAATTAAGACCCAATGCCTCAAATGTTTGATTTGTCCCATTAATTAGCTGTTTTGATTTTCAGAAGTTCAGCATTGTAAATCTTTTAAGTTAAATTATTTTGCCTCTTTCGCTGAAGATTTTCAGTGATAAGAATGTAAAGACTTGTGTCAACAAGGTCGCAGAAGTTTGAAATGTGCATGGTATTTCAGTTTTGTGAAATGGGAATTTAAAAATTTTTTTAGCTTGATTTCCCTCGTACCAGATGAAATTTAATCATGTTTGCTGTTCTCCTCGGAAGGGATTGATAAAAACGCGGAGGAGTTTATACAAGATAAAGGTGAAGAATAATTCTTAGTATATGAATCCCGCCCTTCCTGCTGGTGGGACCTTCCAGTCCTGCCGATTGCGCACCCCCGTTGTGGGTTTCCTGGCGACGTGGGGTGGATTCAATGGGAAATCCCATTGACAACGGTGGGACCAGAAGATCCCGCCACCGACCAGTGGTGGCCTGCTTCCTGCTGTCGGGGGAAGGAGGGCAGAGAATCCCACCCATAATTTTTACCTTTTATCATACACATACAGTTTTAGAAATCTACCTTGAACAAATACAATGTGATAATAACTATATGTTTCCTTGAATTGTTCATTATATGTTGATATGAAGGAATAGGAGTTGAAAAGTTAGAATCATAGAATCCTTACTGTGCAGAAGGAGGCCATTCGGCCCATTGAGTCTGCACCGACCACAATCCCACCCAGGCCCTATTCCTGTAACCCCATATATTTACCCTGCTAATCCTCTGACACTAGGGTCAATTTAGCATGGCCAATCAACCTAACCCGCACATCTTTGGAGTGTGGGAGGAAACTGGAGCACTCGGAGGAACCCACACAGACATGGGGAGAACGTGCAAACTCCACACAGACAGTGACCCGAGGCCGGAATTGAACTTGGGTCCCTGGCGCTGTGAGGCAGCAGTGCTAACCACTGTGCCACCGTGCTGCCCCAGTTGCAGGAAGATAAATTCCCCCATTGTAGAAAACTGCTTTTGTCCAAATGCTGAAAAGCCTATTTTCTCAGAGTGCCTTTTATTTCTGTGTTCAACTGCTGTAGTATTATTTTTGGTAAAGCTAACTGCTTTCTGCTGTTAGCTTTGCTTTTGCATCAAAACTGCTGTAAACTCTGCTTTACCATTTATTACGCTGACATTGGAATTTTTGCTGCTCCAACTGCGCATTTTTTGTTTTGGACACTTTAGCAAGAGAACCGCTATCAAACCTATGATGCTTTTTTTGGGGAGGAATTCAGGACTGCTGTTGAGCTAGCTTTGAAGTCCCAGTTGTCCTGTTGTCCGCAGAAAATTGAAAAAAACAGGGTAGAACTGAAAAACAAGGAAGCCTCTGGAGCAGTTGGAATCGCTGCCCAAATTCCGAGACATGTTGGAGATGGACTCTGAACACAGCTGCACAACCACATACCCCTTATCCAGGAAAAGAAGCTCATGCTGGGTGATCTCAGCCACACTGTATCAGTGACTATTTTTGAGGTAGGGAGCAAGTCTGATTAGGCAAACTATAGGAGTCTCCCTACTCTCTGCAGTAGGAAAGATCACTGCAAGGATCTTCTTCACCTTCCTCCTCCCGGTGTCCGATGAGCTCCTCCTAAAGTTGCAGTGTGTTTTTTCCCCATCGAGAGGCACCAGTGACATGATCTTCACTACGCCACAAATAAAAACATAAGCATATCCAAGAAAAATGCAAAGAACAGCACCAGCTGCTGTACATGGCCTTTTTCGACTTCAGGAAAGCCTTTGACTCATGTCAACCGTAAGGATTTATGGAGCATCCTTTTCAGATTTGGCTGTCCTCAGAAATTTGTCACCATCCTCCACCTGCTCCACAATGACATGCAACTCGTGATCCTCACCAATGGAAACATCACAGGCCTTATCTCAGTGAAGACTGGGATTCAACTGTGATATCAGACAACTTTTCCTCGCTTTTGCTGCATTTCACCTCCAGAAACTACGGAACAGGCAGTAAACTGTTCAACCTGTGCCATCTTCAACCAAAGTCACTGCAACCTCTGTCACTGGGTTCCAATATGGAGATGATGCCTGTGTGTTCGGAACAGTTCCGATGAAGAGGTCAAATCGGACTCAAAGGGTGGGATTTCCCAGCCTCACTCGCCCCGAAACCGGAAAATCCCGCCCGAGGTCAACTGACTGTTGCATGGTCTGCCTCCTGCCCGCTGCAATTCCCATGGTGGGCAGGACGGGAAAATTTCCCCCAAAATGTCAACTCTGTTTTTCTCTGCACAGATGCTGTCAGACCTTCTGAGATTTTCAAGCATTTTGTTTTTATTTTATGGCATTCCTATACCAGACATCCAAAGCAACTGCCGTAGTCAGAACTCCACAGGATACTCCCTGGAGGATGGTGGAAACGCGTTATTGAAGTCCTCAAAGCATCCTTGAAGAAGTTAAACAACCTTGCTGGTTCATGGGAGTCTCTGATTTGTAATCAACCAAAGTGATGAAGGTTCCTTTGGCACCAAACACATCAAGGGACTATGTTGGGGACACACAGACAGAGTCAAGGCTTCGAGGAATGGCACTAATCTCTTAACAAATCATTGTGCTGACCATTCGAGCACCACCTTTCCTGCATGTGGAAGAGTCTGGAGATTTGAGTATTGGACTTATCAGCCATCCCACAACCCATCAAATTGATATGGAAGCAAGTCATCCTTGATTCCAAGGGACTTCCTAAGAAGAAGATCTGGTGCAGGATTGTTCACAAGCTATGCTATTGAAGATCCTGACTATGTGATTGTTAAATAAATCATTGTGGTTGCAATTTGTACAAATAAACCAAGATTTTGCCATGGCACAGGGAAAATTGGCTCCATTAGTCTGTGTTTTGGTTGACTAATTTGACTCTGAGATATGGAGGGAGTCTTTCCATCCTCATGGAGTCCAAATTGACTTGAACTTGTAAATACAGCATCAAAGAATAGACATGGCAGACTTTGGCTTTTGAGCACAGGCTAGTTTGTCACCAAAATGACATTCAACGTTGAACTATTGATTAGGAGCACCAAAAATTCCTGACTGATTCGAAGGAGTATGGTCATTGCTCCTTCCCTCCATTTCCTTTGATTTCCACTGTGCTGTGTTCAGCCTTTGTGACTTAGAAGTTCTGGGTTCAAGATGGTCCTTGCTTTCTGCATTGGTACTCTAATCTTAGAACAACAGAATCCCTACATTGCAGAAGGAGGCCATTCAGCCTATCGAATCTGCACCAGCACTCCAAAAGAGCCAGTGTGCACCCCCCCCCCCCCCCCCCCCCCCCCACACACACACACACACACACACACACACACACACACGACCTGTCCTGTCCTCGTAACTTTGCACATTCACCATGACTAATTAATCCACCCTGACCTATATATTTCTGGACACTAAGGGGCAATTTAGCATGGCCAGTCCACCGAACCTGCACATCTTTGGATTGTGGGAGGAAACCGGAGCACCCAGAGGAAACCCATGCAGGCACAGGGAGAACGTACTGTTTGTGAGCATAAATTGGTCTCTCTGATTTTGGGTTCTCAATGGATTGGCAATTCAACCGGAATGATTAATGGCCAAAAGTATATTACCCTTCGTTGTGGAGACACACAAGAAATCGTTTGCTTGACTTACGATGTTGACAAAGCATTTGTTTGCTAACATTCAACTAACTGGATCCATCATCTTGCAAGGTTTTTGACTTTGGAGTGTCTTCAATAAGTTCTGCACTTAAAGCCAAGTTCTCTCAGGTTACACGTGGCAGCCTCTTAAGATTTCCTTTGCTGGTTTTATTGCACTTCTGGCAGATGCGGTGTGCCAATTTTGTTGCGTCCATACCAAAATGTAAAACTGTTGGCATTGGCTATATTGGAGGAATTGGAAAGCATCTGAAAGAGATGGACTAAATTTTCCTTTGCACAGTAGGTTTAGTTGCAGTGCTTGGCCTACTTTTTAATATAACATTTTCATTCATTTTTCCTCAAGATGCTGGTTATAGTGGCCTCTTTGATTTTTTATTTGAAGAAAAATCTTGACGTTGTTGTTACTTTTTTGCCAGTTGGAAGAAACCAACAAGTTGGAGGTTGGTGAGCAGAATTATGCATGGGCTCGAGTTGTCATATGTCTGGCATTGTGCCTTCCCCTATTAACATTAATATAAACATGTGAGCTTCTTGCTTTTATAAAGTAGGAAAGGAGGACTGATGTGAGGATGATCTACAATGTCCCAAAGCGTCTTCCATCCTCCATTAACTAGATCTCATTCAAAACTCTGCTGCCTGTATCCGAACTCGCTCCAAGTCCCGTTCAGTCACAACCTCTGCGCTCACTACCCTGCGCTCCCTCCCAGGCCAGTAAGGCCTCAGTTTTATACTTCTCATCTTTGTTTTCAAATCGCTTCATTGTCTTGCCCCTCCTTATCTCTCTAACCTCCTCCAGCCCTACAATCCTCTGAGATAAATGCGCACTTCCAATTCCAACTTCAGGTGCATTTCCAATTTTAATGACTCCACCATTGGTGGCTGTGCCTTTAGCTGCCTCAGCCCCAAGCGCTGAATTCCCTTCTTGAAATCCTTTATCTACTTACCACTCTTTTGTTTATTAAGCCACTCCTTAGAGCCCTCCCCTTTGAGCAAGCTTTTGGTCATCTGTCCTAACATCTCCCTGTGTAGTGAGGAGCCAAATTTTATTTGATGATGTTCCTCTGAAGAGCCTTGTGACATTTAAATAAATTAAAGATGCTATATGAATACAATTCCTCTTGAAATAAGTCATTGTTGTCAGATGGGAAATGCGACAGACAATTTATGCATAGTAAGGTCTGCAAAACAGCAATGTAATAATTATCAAATCATCTGTTTCACTAATGCTTTAGTGACCAGGACACTGAGAACTCTGCTGCTCTTCTTTGGAACAGCGTCACCAGTTTAATCTGATAGATGACACCCCTGACAGTGGGGCACCCCTGACAGTGGGGCACCCCTGACACTGCAGCATCCTTGACAGTGCAGCACCCACTCTGGTTTTATGCTTAACTCTATGGAGTGTGATTACAAGCCACAAGTATCTGACTGAGAGATGAGTGTGCTACCAACTGAGGCACAGCTAACAACTAATGAAATACTTTTGTATTAGATCAAAGAACATTAAGGAATGATTTGCTCTCGTTTTCCTCTCCATTTGTATCTTATTTTGTAAGATGACTTAATGACTGGAGAATATTTAGACTTTTTTTAACATGGGATTTTAATTTAATTTATTATATATAAGTTCTGTATTAGTCTATCATGCTTTAATTTGGTAATTTATGTAAAGTTGTGCTTTGAATTCTTGAATGGTGCAGCATCACGCACAATCCTGTGCCAAATAGCCTTAGCAGTTGAAATCTCCCATATGAAATACAAATGGAAAATGCTGGAAAGACTCAGCTGGTCTGGCAGTATCTGTGGAGAGAGAATTGAGCCAATGTTTCGAGGCTGGGTGACATTCCAGATGAAAAAAAAATAAACTGCTCTAATGAAGGGTCACTGGAGACACTGGAGAAGGACCAAGCTGGGCCTGTAAAGGGATACTCCATCACTGGTACACTACCAGCCACAGCCATCTCTCCCGCTGTCTTGCCCCTGCAGGGAAGAGTAATCTGTGGCTGGTAGTGTGCCAGTGATGGTGTATCCCTTTACAGGCCCAGCTTGGTCCTTCTCCAGTGTCTCCTCTTGGCCTTGTACTGATCTTGTAGCTGGTTTTCATGCGGATCCACTGTGGAATCGGCAGGTTCTGCTTCATCATCTTAGCGAGGAATCGCTTCATCCTGAAGGTTTTGTGGGATGGCATGGCCGCACGTCCACTCTGGCAGGAGGAATTCGTTCCTCCGGTGGGGAGGAGGGATCGCCAGCAGAGTGGCAGCGGACCCCTCTGCTGCCGCCGCCCCCCCCCCCCCCCCCCCCCCCCCCCCCCCCGCGGAAGTGATCTCCCCATTTTCCTGGCCAACATTTACTCTCAAACAATATATTAAAAAGAAACTCAGAAGAACTAATTATTTCTCTCATTGCTGTTAGTTGGAGCTTGTGTGCAGAATTGTGGTTCCTGCACTGTAACAGTAACTGCACATGAATAGTTGGTTGTAAAGGGTTTTGACACTATGATAGGTACTGTATAAACACTATCTTTTTAAGTTGCTATAAAATACACTATTCCATTAGCTTCTCTATGGTCCTATCCAGTTGAGGTGCTACTTGTTACATTGCAAACCCAAATCCCCAAACCCCTCCTGGTTTTCTACAGTATAGGGATATAGAAACAGGAGTATTCAGCCCCTTGAGCTGTCTTTGTCATTTAATTAGGTCATGGCTGATCATCTACCTCAATGCCATTTTCCTGCACGATCCCCCATAACCCTTGATGCCATTAGTATCTGGAAATCTATCGACCTCTGTCTTGAATAGACCCAAAGTATATTCCTCTGGGGTAGCGAATTCCAAAGTTTCATTACCCTCTGAGTGGAGAAATTCCTTCTTATCTCAGTCCCAAATGTCTTGCTCCTTATTCTGAGACTGTGTCGCCTGGTTCTAGAACACCCATCCAGGGAAAACATCTTTTTGCATCAACACTGTCTAGCCCTTTAAGAATTTTGTCTGTTTCAATGAGGTCACCTCTCATTCTTCTGAATCTCGGAGTAGACAGGCCCAGTTTCCTCAATCTTTCCTCGGAAGATGGTCCTACCATCCGAGGAATTAATCTGGTGAACCTCCGCTGCACTCCTTCTGTGGCAAGTAAACCCTTCCTTCGGGACCAAAACTATACACAATACTCCAGATGTAACCAAGGTTCTGTACAATTGAAGCAAGGCAGCTTTATTCCTGTACTCCAGTCTTCCACCATGGTAAGCGCTGATTTTTAACAAAATGTACAAGTTCACATTTGGAATGTGAAATTCCACCTGCTACTGTTTGACCCATTCTGTGACCTGTCCAATATCCCTTTGCAGCTTTCTTTGATCCTCAGAATTACATAGTGGTTCTCATTCGAGTACCATCAAAAAATTTGGAGTCCTTTCCTACGAACCCTTTATTTAAATAATAAATTTGGATCACAGTGCATAGAATCAGTGCCAGAGCAACTCTGTGGGCCCAATTTTACCATTTTGATTCGAAGTGCTGGACAGGCTTGAAACTGGGAGTGTTTCAGATCTGCCTTTTAGACCCCTTCTGAGGCGCTCCCATACACAAAAATATCAGCGATTTTGAATCGTGTTGCTGAAGCCTGTGGGTGGAGCTTAATGCACCCAAAATCCTGCATCTCCAATTGGTGCCTCCACTGCGCATGCGCAGAAAAAAATGATAGAATGCTGCTCCCCTGCCACATCGGTCCCGGGCTGGATAATGCCTCTCCCTGGTGCCCACAGACATTGCCCCACCCCCACAACATTACTGACCCCCTTATTCCCCCCTGACGCCCTTATTCCCCCCCAATCCCCCACCACCACCCAGACCAATCGCAGCCCCCTTCCCCCTCATTGATCTCAGGCAGAGTGGCAGTGGACCCCCCTTCCCTTCACTGATCTCAGGCAGAGTGGCAGTGGACCCCCCCCCCCCTTCTCCCTCATTGATCTCAGGCAGAGTGGCAATGGACCCCCCCTTCCCTTCCACTGATCTAAGGCAGAGTGGCAGGGGACAGCCCTTCCCCCTCACTGATCTCAGGCAAAGTGGCAGCGGACCCTCTTTCCCCCCCCCCCCACTCATCTCAGGCAGAGTGGCAGCAGATCCGCCCCCTTTCTCCCCCCTCCCCTGCCAATTTAAATGCATGCAAATGCATTTAAATGGCCGTTGTGCCCATTTTGGGCGCGGTCCCGATTGTGGCCATTTTTGGGTCTTGGTAAAAGGGGAACTGGCGCGGAGGCGGGCACAGATCCGCGCTACTCGTCTCACGCCCGACTTTACCACGTTTCCGCACCCGAAAATGGGCGCAACGTGATGGTAAAATCGGGCCCTGTGTGTCACATTACCCATTATAAACTGCTGAGAAATTGTCCTTAATCCGCTCCCTTTAAATGAGTTAATGGTGGATTATATGTTCCAAGAACATTTTCCAAGATTACTTTTCTTTCTTTATAGACCAATCCATGTTGCATATGTGAAAATAGCTGGAGCTTAATGGTTATGATGCTGAACCAGAAACCCAGAGGTCAGGAGTTTATAACTCATCACCGCAAGCTGTAAAATTGAATTCAATAAGTCTGGTAATTTGTGAGTTAGCTCGCACCAGTTAAAATGTCCATGTTGGATTGTCTTCAAAAGGAAACTGGTTCATTAACATCCTTCAGATAAGAGCTGCCGCCCCTGCCTTGCCTGGCGTACTTAAGATTCCAGTCCAGAATTCAAGTTGACCCTTAATGTCCTCAGTGGAACTAGATTTGGGAAAACAATACTGACTTGGTAGTTTCTCCCGTATCTTAACAGTAAACAAAAAGGTGGATGCATACAGAAATCACAGCATGGACATTCCTATAGATTAAATGAATGTTTAGAGACCATTTAGTGAAATTATCTAAGCTGTACAACGTTGTGGGCGGCACGGTGGCACAGTGGTTAGCACTGCTGCCTCACAGTGCCAGGGACCCGGGTTTGATTCCTGGCTTGGGTCACTGTCTGTGTTCTCCTCCTGTCTGCGTGGGTTTCCTCCGGGTGCTCTGGTTTCCTCCCACAGTCTGAAAGATGTGCTGGTTAGGGTGCATTGACCCGAACAGGCGCCAGAGTGTGGCGACTAGGGGAATTTCACAGTACCTTCATTGCAGTGTTAATGTAAGCCTTACTTGTGACACTAAATAAATAAACTATAACATTACTTTCAGTAAGGATGATGAAAATATTGGCATTTATATCAGGTTTGTCTTTACTTTAGATAGAATATGCTTTGACCGTTGCTATGTGTTTCAAGAAATAACAGAATGAGTTGTTCTGTGCTGATAAAACATGGATCTCTGCACAGATAAGGAAATCTGAGCCATCTGAGGAGCTACTTGTAACCTGGTAGAAATTATGTTCAAGAAGGAACAACTGGATATTGGAAATGACGACTAAATTTGCAATTTTCATCTGACTGTTAGATGATTCACTAAGTAAATACAAGAGACGGCTCCAGATATGATGAGTGTCAACATAATTATGGAGGGCAAACAAGACAAGAGAATGAACAATAAATACAATGAGGTCGGGAGATATACAGAGGGATCTTAAGAGTGCATGTCCACATGTGCACAGGACAGGTCTTATAGGAATTAAGGGCTATGGGGAGAGAGCGGGTAAATGGAGTTGAAATCAACCATGATTGAATGGTGGAGTGGACTCGATGGGCCGAATGGCCTTACTTCCGCTCCTATGTCTTATGGTCTTATGGTCTTAGGACATGTCGATAACGTAGTTAAAGAACAAAGAACAATACAGCACAGGAACAGGCCCTTCGGCCCTCCAAGCCCGCGCCGCTCCCTGGTCCAAACTAGACCATTCTTTTGTATCCCTCCATTCCCACTCCGTTCATATGGCTGTCTAGATAAGTCTTAAACGTTCCCAGTGTGTCCGCCTCCACCACCTTGCCTGGCAGTGCATTCCAGGCCCCCACCACCCTCTGTGTAAAATATGTCCATCTGATATCTGTGTTAAACCTCCCCCCCTCACCTTGAACCTATGACCCCTCTTGAACGTCACCACCGACCTGGGGAAAAGCTTCCCACCGTTCACCCTATCTATGCCTTTCATAATTTTATACACCTCTATTAAGTCTCCCCTCATCCTCCGTCTTTCCAGGGAGAACAACCACAGTTTACCCAATCTCTCCTCATAACTAAGCCCCTCCATACCAGGTAACATCCTGGTAAACCTCCTCTGTACTCTCTCCAAAGCCTCCACGTCCTTCTGGTAGTGTGGCGACCAGAACTGGACGCAGTATTCCAGATGCGGCCGAACCAACGTTCTATACATCTGCAACATCAGACCCCAACTTTTATACTCTATGCCCCGTCCTATAAAGGCAAGCATGCCATATGCCTTCTTTACCACCTTCTCCACCTGTGACGTCACTTTCAAGAATCTGTGGGATGTTTTCATTTATTATCTAAAGCATACGATATAAGAGCAGGGAGGTTATGCTGGAACTGCACTAGTTAAGTACTAGTTAGGTCACAGCTAGAATGCTGCGTACAATTCTAGTACAGGAAGGATATGATTGCATTAGAGAGGATGCAAAGGAGATTTACAAGGATTTTGTCACGAATGGAGATTTTTAGCTATGGGAAAAGACTGGGTAGGCTGGGGCTATTTTCTTTGTACAGAGGAGGCTGAGGGAAGATTTAATTGAATAAAATTGAGGGGCCTGGAGTGAAAAGTAATGAGCCACTTCCTTGCACAGAGAAGGTAACAAGCAGGGAGCACAGATTTAATATAATTGGCAGAAGGAATGGAGAAGTTTTTAACTATCCAGAACTCTCGGCCTGAAAGGGTAGTAGAACAGAAACTCATCACTTTTGAAAAAAAAGCACTTGGATACACAAAATGCCTGAACCTATGAAGATACAGACTAAGGGCTGGAGAGTAGGGTTAGGCTGGATTGTCCTTTTGTTGCTGCCACAGGCAGAATGGGCTGAATGGCCTCTTTCTGCACTGTAAATTTTCAGTGGCCTGGATTTTCCAACCCTGACCTCAGCGGGCATCACCACTGGCGGGATGGGAAAATCTGGAAAGTCATTGCAGTTCTCCACATTTTCTCATCCTGCCTGTGACGATGCCCAGCACTGTCAGGACTAGAAAATATATTTGCTATGAATGCTAAAAGGACTAAGGGGCGAATTTTCCCATTTGCCCGCCATGGGAATCGTAGCGGGCGAGGAGCAGAGGTCTGTTGACCTCGGGCGGGATTTTCTGGTTTCGGGGCGAACGTGGCTGGAAAATCCCACCCAAAGGGAAAACATTATCCTGAACATACTTGACATGGCTTGGTTATCATTGTAATTGGTCAGACATTATAATTCTAATTACGTAGAGGCATTAGGGCACAGGAGGAGGCCATTTGGTTGTTGAGTCCATGTCAGAAATGATGTCCAAATTCCAGCTTAAATTGAAATGACCAGTGTTAATTTTGTATGCGGTGTTTTGGACTGGAGATAGCTCAAGTTGAATGGGGGAAAAGAGACAGCAGGCAGTTTTAAGATCTAACTGCTATGATTATGATTTCTTTGTTTTAGTCCACGATATTTCAAACCATATTTATCAGCAAGTGAATGCTTGTTCTTAATTTTGTCACAGAAAACCAAAAGATAATCAAACTAAACTAAACCAAGTGTCCCATCAGCCAAGTGACCACAATAATTGCAGCCCATCTTATCCTTCACAAATTTTCTTGATTGACTGATTTGTAAGTCAGTAACTTATTGTCTTTGGCAATAGCATAATCGTCCCCTACAGCTATTGTTGTTTGGTTAGTTTTGAGAGTTGCATGCTTGGATTAAATCAGTGCCTTTTTAAAAGAAATATCTAAACTGGTGGTGAAAAACAGCACCTAGATTGAAAAGAGGTGGGGAAAGGTAGCTGCTTGTTGTCCATGACATGTTTGAGGCTGTTAAATCTGGTGTTACATGACATGTTTATATTACACATCTATTAGTTTGAGCTTCGGTACTTCATTGGAATTCTATCATTTTTATTCACCTTGTGTTAGCAACTTATTACATTGCAGAATATTGAACTCTGCACCTTTATTTTTTCCTCAGTTTTTAATAAACATTTCTGATTCACTTATTGGTATTGTGAATACTTTTGCACTTGATTTGGACTGGGCGGCACGGTGGCACAGCGGTTAGCACTGCTGCCTCACAGCGTCAGGGACCCAGGTTCAATTCCCAGCTTGGGTCACTTTCTGTGTGAAGTTTGCACATTCTCCCCTTGTCTGCAAGGGTTTCCTCCGGGTGCTCCGGTTTCCTCCCACAGCCTGAAAGACGTGCTGGTTAAGTGCATTGATCATGCTAAATTCTCCCTCCGTGTACCCGAACAGGCGCCGGAGTGCGGCCACTGGGGGAGTTTCACAGTAACTTCATTGTAGTGTTAATGTAAGCCTCCATTGTGACACTAATAAATAAACATTAAAAATATTTTTAGAAGAAGCTACTATGGAAGGTGGCTGATTGAATAGTATTATGTCCTTTGAATGTGAGACTGATTTTTAAACCATTTTTTCATGGGATGCGGATGTTGCTGGCTATAGATGCTGGCCTCTCTAGTTGCCTTTGAGGTGCTGGTGGTAAGCAACTGAAGGGCCTACTAGGCCATTTCAGAGGACAGTTAAGAATCAACCGCACGTTGGTCTGGAGCCACACTTGGGCCACCAGATTTCCTTCCCTGAAGGTTACTAATGAACCAGATGGGCTTTGAAACAATCCAGTAGTTTTATGGTCACCAATTTCTCCTTGGAGAGATGAAGGATGAGAGGTGACCTGATAGAGGTGTACAAGATGTTGAGAGGTATAGATCGGGTGGATTCTCGGAGGCTTTTTCCCAGGGCTGAAATGGCTGCTACGAGAGGACACAGGTTTAAGGTGCTGGGGAGTAGGTACAGAGGAGATGTCAGGGGGTAAGGTTTTCACTCAGAGGATGGTGGGGAGTGGAATTGGCTGCTGTCAGTGGTGGTGGAGGCAAACTCGATCGGGTCTTTTAAGAGACTTCTGGATGAGTACATGGAACTTAATAGGATTGAGGGTTATAGGTTAGCCTATATATCAGCCTAGGTAGGTAGGGACATGACCGGCGCAACTTGTGGACCGAAGGGCCTGTTTGTGCTGTATTTTTTCTATGTTCTAATATTGATCCTCGCTTTTTATTCCAGTTCTCCTTAATTCATTGATTTTAAATTTCCCAAGTGCTGTGGTGGGATTTGAACTCATGTTCTGGATCTTTAGCCCAGGCCTCAGGATGATTAATCCAGTAACATTATGCTGCTGTACCCGGCTTGAAGATTTGAGTGGGTCTTTTTTTTAATTTTTATGTGTTGGAAAGGGCAAGGCCTTGTTGGTTTCAGCTGTCTTTTGGATTAGCCCTTGTGCTGGTGCTAGGCTTCTGTAATTCTCCTTTCCCTCGCTCCATTGCTATTTTTACCCTTAGCTCAGATGTCGAGGAGGGAAGAAAGCCCTTGTGCCAAACATTATCCCAGCTGCATCTGCTCCTCATATTATTAATTAGCTATTTCCTGCAGGCAAGATGTTCATTTTTCTGTCTCAAATGCTCAGTCAAACAAATAATTCTGTTTGATCTTCCTCAGAAACTCCAGAAGTATTATGGCTTACTGTCTTGCAGCTTCCAAAACCAGCTCCTAAGCATCTTCTGGTTGCTCTTGGCACAGTCCTTATCACCACAGTACCTCAGGTCCTAATTTATTTTTTCCCCAGGCTGATTTTTTTTCAGTTGTTTGATTGTTATGCACCATCTCAGTGCTACAATCTGCAGTGTCTACTTGTAGAATTTACATTATTTGTATTTTTACTTCATGTTTTCTTCCCTGTGAATCCTGTAGTAATTACCTTCAGCCAGACAATGGGAAGAACAATGACATTGGGTTCAGCTGCTCGCAACAACTCCATATCCTTGGTGCGTCTTTCCACTGCCTCAGACTTTAGTGGCCTCACTAACCTATTCAAACCTTAACTGAGTTTGTGACTCCCCCACTCTCCATTGCAAAAATCACCTGTATCCCCCTCATAACATTGCCCACCCCAGCTGAAACTAGATTGGTCCCAGCGGTGAGAGGCTTGTCCCATGATGAGAGTCTGACTAAACTGGGTCTACATTCTTTGGAGCTTAGAAGAATAAGTGGTGCTCTCATTGAAGCATGTAAGATTCTGAAATGGCTTGACAGGGCTAGACACACTGGTTGCCTCCCATGACAGGAGAGTCGAGAACACGGCCAAAGCCTTAGGATACGTGTATGATCCTTTAGGACTGAGGAGAAATTTCTTCACCCAAAGGGTTATGAATCTTTGGAATTCTCAACCCTAGTGGTTTGTGGATGCTTCATCATTGGATTTATTTAAGGCTGGGGTAGATTTTTGGTTCCTCAGAAAATCAAGGGATATGGGAAGTGGGTTGGAAAGTGGAAGTCCAAGATCAGCCATGATCTCATTGAATGGCAGAGCAGACTTGACAGGTGCTGTATGGTCTCCTGCCTCTATTTCTTATGTTCCTATGATAACCCTCATCCCCACCTTTATCTTGTTATTCCAGCGCTCTCCTGACTTCACTCCACCACTCATCTCCATCCTTCAGTCTCCATAACTTTCAACTCATTCCAAGTTCTGTGCTGCTGTTTTATCTTGTACCTAGTCCTGATCACCTAGCATCCTTGTGCTCACTACATTGCATTGGTTCTCTTTGTCCCCCAACAACTCAAAACTTTATTTTCATCCTCGTGTTTAAATACCTTTATTCTAACTTATCTCTAACCATGTGCAGTACCACCCTGCAAATTCTACATTCCTCCAACTTTGGCCGTTGTGCATCCCTATCCCTTGGCTCTGCAGTTGGCACCCATAGCTTCAGTTTCTTGGGCCACGCTGTGAAGTTTCCTCCCTGGACACCTCTACCTCTCCACCATTCTCTCATCCTTTGAGACTGTCCTTAAAACCTGCCTCAGTGATTAAACTTATGAACAAACTAGTTTTGTTTCGCATCCATTTTGTCTGATTACCCCTCTTTAAGGAGCCTTGGGAAAATGTTCTACATTGACATGTATGTTATTATAGTAATAACAATTGTTACAGAATTGAAATATTCAGGTTGGCACAGTGGTTAGCACTGCTGCCTCACAGTGCCAGGGACCTGGGTTTGAATCCTGGCTTGGGTTACTGTCTGTCCTCCCTGTGTCTGTGTGGGTTTCCTCTGGGTGCTCCGGTTTCCTCCCACAGTCCGAAAGACGTGCCGGTTAGGTGCTTTGGCCAAGCTAAATTCTCCCTCAGTGTACCAGAAAAGGCGCTGGAGTGTGGCGACTAGGGGATTTTCATAGTAACTTCATTGCAGTGTTCATGTAAGCTGACTTGTGACACTAATGAATAAACTTAAAAAACATTATTTTGTAATCTTTTTGTGAGACCTTATGATGTTTCGTTAAATGTCATTTGTGAATAAGCCATTTTACAAGAACATAAATGGGCAGAGAAGAACACTAAAGAACATGGAAGCATATGCCTAAACTATGTCTTAATTAGGGAAAAAACTCAGGCTGATATTTCAAAATAGCTTCAACTATTTTTAAGGGGTGGACTGTAGGTCATTCATCATCAATAGTTAAAGTGAATTCAAATAAAAAGAAAATAGAAAGATGGAATGTTCGCAGTGGTTTTATTTTAGCTCACATGTGTTTTACAGAACTCATGAAATAGAAATCAAACTAAAGGTGAGATCATCATTTTCTGCAGCTTTTTTTTTCCATTTATCTTGCCACATCAGACAGACATTACACTTGGAAACAGTGTTTTTAGAAATTTACTGTCTAACATGAAGCAGCTCATGGTAAAATCACACATTTTGCAGTGAATGTATGCTCTGCCATATATAATCTGATTTATTTATTATTTAGTGTCACAAGTAGGCTGACATTAACACGGCAAAGAAATTACTGTGAAAATCCCCTGGTTACCACACTCCTGTTCGGGAGGAGAATTTAGCATGGCCAATGCCCCAAAGCAGCACATCTTTCGGACTGTGGGAGGAAACCGGAGCACTCGGAGGAAACTCACGCAGACACGGGGAGAACGTACAAACTGCACACAGACAATGACCAAACTTGGGTCCCTGGTACCATAAGGCAGCAGTGCTAACCACTATGTCACCGTGATGTATTCGAAATAAGTGAGGCGAACTCTTGTACCAGTTATTTACATTAAAAAGTGCTGCATTAAAAATATTTGTACGTTTTAAGTATCAATATACTGTCTTGTAAATATTGTTATCCACCAGTTTCCTTACAAAAACGTCTGTTATATTCTCAGACAGAGTTTTCATTGGAAATATTTTTGCACCTGTTTGCTAATTTGCAGTTTGGGGCGGCACGGTAGCACAGTGGTTAGCACTGCTGCTTCACAGCTCCAGGGTCCCGGGTTCGATTCCCGGCTCGGGTCACTGTCTGTGTGGAGTTTGCACATTCTCCTCGTGTCTGCGTGGGTTTCCTCCGGGTGCTCCGGTTTCCTCCCACAGTCCAAAGATGTGCGGGTTAGGTTGATTGGCCAGGTTAAAAATTGCCCCTTAGAGTCCTGAGATGCGTAGATTAGCGGGTAAAATATGTGGGGGTAGGGCCTGGGTGGGATTGTGGTCGGTGTAGACTCGATGGGCCGAATGGCCTCCTTCTGCACTGTAGGGTTTCTATGATTCTATTCTATGATTCTAATTACAACAGTGCAATATTTTTTTGATAATTATGGGGGAAAAATTAACTCCCTCATTACTGGTAGCAAGCGGACAGTCCCACTGTTAAATTGTTATGTTTTTTGGCCTGAAAACAGGTGCAAAACACATCAGTTCCTAAATCAGTTAGGTAACATTGTCATTAGTTTTTATATCTGCATGTTTGCTTTTAAAAAACCCTAGCTGTACATAATAAGTAGCCAGGTAAGGCAATGGGTAAATGAATAGAGTAAATGGTTAACAAAGTAACCCATATGTACAAGTACATTAAGTAGTTTATTAACTATGTAAGCCTGTTGAGTTGCGTTTACAATCACTGTTAAAAAAAAATTTGCAACTCAAGACCTCTCAAGTCAGTAACAATATGGACTTCAGACTGCATCTTGTGGAAGGCTATGAAATAAACACATATTTAAATTTACAATTGTTAGACAAAGATTGCTTATGGTCCTCTGAAAAGATTTGATCTGTCTTCAATGCTGTTTTCATTTCTGTTTGCTGTATTTTTCCTTTGAGAGTCTTTTGGGCTTTGAGTGGAGAAGTAGCTTTTCATTTTAAAGTTTAATGTTTTAAAGTTTAAAGTTTATTTATTAGTCACAAGTAGGCTTACATTAACACTGCAATGAAGTTGGTGTGAAAATCCCCTAGTCGCCACACTCCAGCGCCTGTTCAGGTACACTGAGGGAGAATTTAGCGTGGCCAATGCACCTAACTCACCTGATGGCTTTGTGAGTGGAAAATCATGTCTCACAAATTTGATTGAGTTTTTTGAAGGGGTAACCAAGAAGGTAAATGAGGGCAGTGCAGTTGATGTTGTCTACATGGACTTTAGCAAGGCTTTTGACAAAGTACCGCATGGTAGGTTGTTGCATAAAGTTAAATCTCATGGGATCCAGGGTGAGGTATCTAAATGGATACAAAATTGGCTTCTTGACAGAAGCCAGAGGGTGGTTGTAGAGGGTTATTTTTCAAACTGGAGGTCTGTGACCAGCAGTGTGCCTCGGGGATCAGTGCTGGGTCCACTGTTATTTGTCATTTATATTAATGATTTGGATGAGAATATCAGAGACATGGTTAGTAGGTTTTGTTAGCGCGAGTGGGCGAACACGACCACTTCGGACTCAGAGTCAGGTTCAACAGCGGTACAGCTTTATTAACGTTGACGGAGGTGCAATCAGGACATACAAACAGCACTGTCCCGAAAGCACTCTGAAGGCCTGCCGCAATGGGCTACAGTTATACTCGAACTTTGACACGTTGTAAGATTCAAATGTTAATGTTTTGTTTACAGTATTTGACTCTGACCATTCTGTGGTTGATGTGTAAATGGTTTGTTTATGGTGTACTGATATGGTCATCCTGTTTAATGGGTTTTTAGGTGCGGAGTTGATGTGTTAAGTCTGGTGATTGTCCAGTCTAGGGAGGTGATAATTGTCTGAGATCTCCGGAGTTTCTTATACAATAGGTGTTTAATTGGATATCAGGAAGTCTTCCAGGTCTCAGAGACCTTCCGAAGTGTTGATAAGGGCTTCCTGATATCCTTGGAGCCAATTTAATTAAATGCTAATGTGAGTTCCTGAGTCCTTTTGTCAGCCTTGTTTCTGCGTTTTAAAAGACCTGCTTGTCTGTTCACACTTTGTGCCTGGGTGCTGCTTTGTCCTGTTTCATTTATTTGATTTTATTCTGAGAAATATTTATCTAAGGAATCACAGAAATTTGGGTCTGCTGACAGTTTGCAGATGACACCAAAATTGGTGGCATAGTGGACAGTGAAGAAAGTTATCTCTGATTGCAACGGGATCTTGATCAATTGGGCCAGTGGGCTGACAAATGGCAGATGAAGTTTAATTTAGATAAATGTGAGGTGATGCATTTTGGTAGACTGAACTAGGGCAGGACTTACACAGTTAATGGTAAGGCGTTGGGGAGAGTTACAGAACAAAGAGATCTAGGGGTACATGTTCATAGCTCCTTGAAAGTGGAGTCACAGGTGGACAGAGTGGTGAAGAAGGCATTCGGCATGCTTGGTTTCATCGGTCAGAACATTGAATATAGGAGTTGGGACGTCTTGTTGAAGTTGTACAAGACATTGGTAAGGCCACACTTGGAATACTGTGTACAGTTCTGGTCACCCTATTATAGAAAGGATATTATTAAACTAGAAAGAGTGCAGAAAAGATTTACTAGGATGCTACCGGGACTTGATGGTTTGAGTTATAAGGAGAGGCTGGATAGACTGGGACTTTTATCTCTGGAGCGTAGGAGGCTGAGGGGTGATCTTATAGAGGTCTATAAAATAATGAGGGGCATAGATCAGCTAGATCGTCAATATCTTTTCCCAAAGGTAGGGGAGTCTAAAACTAGAGGGCATAGGTTTAAGCTGAGAGGGGAGAGACACAAAAGTGTCCAGAGGGGCAATTTTTTCATGCAGAGGGTGGTGAATGTCTGGAACAAGCTGCCAGAGGTAGTAGTAGAGGCGGGTACAATTTTGCCTTTTAAAAAGCGTTTAGACAGTTACATGGGTAAGATGGGTATAAAGGGATATGGGCCAAATGCGGGCAATGGGATTGGCTTAGAGGTTTAAAAAAAAAGGTGGCATGGACACGTTGGGCCGAAGAGCCTGTTTCCATGCTGTAAACCTCTATGACTATAACCAGCACGTCTTTCGGACTGTGGGAGGAAACCAGAGCATCCGGAGGAAACCCATGCAGACATGGGGGAGCATGGTTTGGAAAATTAATGTTACCAATATTGAAATCAAAGAAATACAATAATTTTCTCCAAAGTCTAAATTTGGTAGAAGATATTTTGATGCGGGCAAACTATTTACCATAGTTCTGTACCATATGTTACAAACCAATGCAAAGGACAGTTTGTATTTTTCAAGCTATTATCATATACAAATGTGTATCAGATACATTGCTATCTCAGTACAGACAACTTACTGTTGTGAACTTTTACAAATTTATTATACCATTAAAAGTAAGTGAGGTTTGTGACAAGAGTTCACTGGTTTGGATTAATGGCATGCTTGTTTTCTGACAGTTAGGGTGCATCTATTTCCAGCCAGGCGGAACCCTGTTTACATTGCATGGCTCCTGCCTGGCTAGAGGACTGATGTCTCATTGCGGGAAGCACTGTGCAGGTCTGGATACACAAGCTGTCTTCCAACTGAAAGTGTTTGGAAGCTCTGGGATGGAAGAAACCCTGCACTAAACCTTTAAATGTTGTTTCAAGAAGTGCAGCGGACTGACTGAGCAGCTTGCAAACCAAGGGTGATCACCACACTGTGTTGAAGCAAAGTAGTGTGTGACTGCATCTCCCCCTGATTTGGGTTGCCCTCGACCCCAAGGTTATTGAAATGAAGTGGCAGAACAAAGTATGGTGCAGGCTACATACACCTGAATCTTCTACTGGATTTTGCTGCCATGTAATCAGGGATTAAGCTGTTGTCATTATTTTTAACCAACATTTGCGATTAGTCGGTTAATTTTATTTTTGCGGAGTTTATATCCAGTGTTATGGTTTGAAGTTAAAAACAGTTGCTCGATGTATTTTCTCAAAGGTTTATCAGTGGGTTGTATTGGTGCAAATCCTTTCCTTTTTATTGACTTTTGTGTCGTTCTGTACAAAGCTTTTGAATACATCTATGTATCAAGTTGTTGTCTGTAGGACATTAAATATCTTAAGTGTTGAGAAATAACTCCTCTATTGAAAAGTTCTGATTATTTAAATACTGCAGACTACTTTATTTGCAATTTTCTTTTATTAGGTGTGAAATCCCAGAATCCATTGCCAACTCTGGAGGGTTCTATCCAAAATGTTGAGTTGAAGTACTGTAGCACATCATTGGTAAAATGTGTTTCGGGGACCATGGGATCAATAAAAGCTTGTGCCAAAGCCCCAGGTATGTGCAGCTGGAACATGTAAAAGTTTATTGCCTGTACAGGAGAATTGGCCTAAAAAGTCACAGAAATTAGAGTTTACTTTGTCTGTCATGAATCAGCTTTTTCCCCCAAAGATTTGTCATTTTGTCAGTTGAAGATTGCATTGTGTTAACAGTTCTATCTATAATGTACAATGATCAGGCAATGAAAATATTAATCTTTTTAACTGTCTAGGCCAAAAATGTTTTGGATGTTTGTTTGTATTCCCTAAAGTTCACTCTTAAGAATGGCTGCACAAACTCTTAAGCACTGGCATCTGTGTAAGGCTGATTTAAGGTAAGTATTTGCGGTATGTCCCACATTGTTTAAAGCCAGAACATTCACTTACGTGCTTGCAATCGAAAACAGGTCATTCAGAATGGCACTAGCCAGCATTCATTCAGAATTCAGTGTTGAATAATCTAGATTAATGTGGTAATTATTACAATTAGTCCATTAACCAATCTTCCATTCAGAGACAATTTAGTGAAAATTCAGACCACTACATGCACCCACAGGACATTTTAGTGTCTAAGTTTGGATCATCTTAAAGTGGTCCTAAAAGGACCAATGTTTCTTACGTTTAGCTAAACTAATTTCTTAAATTCAAATTCGTGATATAATGATCATTGGAAATTAATGCTCAGCTGACAATAATGCTCAGTTTTAAAAGTAAAGATTCATCAAAAGTGACTGTAGTGATAGAGTAGAATAGAATGACTGTTGTCTTTTTTTAAAAAATGAAGAGTAGAGCGCGATGGTATACTCTTTCACAATCTGGACCCACAAGGGAGAATTTTACCAGGTCGTTGAAGGACAGGCATGAGCAAAGTTAGAAAAAACTGCATCGGGCTGGTTTGCCAATATGTTCTCGCCTCCAGTTGCTTCTCCCAGGGTAGGTTGGGTGCTGAGTGCGATGTCAGCAACCGACACATTAGCAGTCGGAAACCAACTCAGGTTGCCATCAGCACTATTGGAAGTAATGAACAATAATTTTTCTGGGGAAATAGAATTTTACCCTTGCTGTTTCTGCAGCTCATCAGCTTACAGGAGTCTTGGCCTGAATGCCATGAAAGAAAAATGCAATCTGCCCATTCAAGATGAAAATTGGCATGTCATAGAGTCACAGCACAGAGGGAAGTTATTCAGTACATCAAATCCATGCCAACTCCTCGCAGATCAATCCAATCAGTCCCACTCCCCTGCTCAATTGCCGTGGCCCTGCACGCTTTCCTTCAAGTGCTTATCCAACTTCATTTTGGATTCGTTGATTGTTTCTTCATCCACCTCCATGGTGGGCAGCAAGTTCCAGGTCATTACCACTCACTGTGTAAAAAAGTTCTTCCTCTCTTTTCCACTGCATCTCTTGCCCAAACTTTGTGTCCCCTAGTCCTTGTACAGTCACCTAATGGGAAGAACTTCTCTTTGTCTACCTTAACTTGTCCGCCTTTTCATAATCTTGTACACCTCAGTCAAATCTCCTCTCAATTTCCTTGGCTCCAAGGTGAACAACACCAGATTCTCCAAAACAACCTGGTAACTAAAAACCCCATCCCTGGAACCATTCAGAAGTCATTTGCAAGTCGAGGTTTACGATTTCACCATTGTCGCCTGCAGACTGAAATAGCTAATAGTGCTGATGGTGAGGATTTTGTCTCGCCCTCTCTTGCCCCATTCTCAGCTGTATTCTCACTGCACACACCCTTGCAATTGCTTTTCCTAAATTGCCCTCCTGTTCCTCAACCCGCTAATTAGATGGTGATCAACAAGTCGTCTTCTTAATTTGTTGTCCGCCAAAAGATTGGTGCTGCAGCGAATGGATTCGCCACTAGAAAATGGTCCCATCATCTAGAAAAAACCTAAGCAGGGCACATTGAGCCCCTATTCTCAAATGATGGGATTGAAATCATGCAGAAGATTCTCTGAAAGAGTTTCAGCAGTGTTCAACTGGTTCCCAGTGACTGTGAGCTCCTCTGTGCAAAATTGCTAGGATAGCTGCTTTCGTAGACGGAAGAAGTGTGATCGTCCAACTGAGCATGCCGTAATTAGATGGAGGTTTACCCGCAATCTGTCCTTCAAATAACAGCTTTACCTTTCTTTTGGGATTACCCGCTCTCGTCGAAAGTTAAGTTGATTCTTTATTATAGAAACTTTTTCACACGGTGATCACCTTTTGCAGGCTCCAGTTGCGCTATCCACGGCAGATGTTGAAAACAACTTTGTATTGGCTTGCATTTAATGAGCATCTTTCATGGCCTAACACATCCCACAGTGCTTCACAACCAGTCATTACTTTTGAAGTCTAGTCTGTGTTTTAAAACCGTTAAACAGCACCAGTTTACTCACGGCAAGGTCCCACAGTAGTAATGAGATAAATGTGCAGATGATAGAAACTTAGGAACATGAGTAGGCCATTCAGTCCCTTGAGTCTGCTCTGCCATTCAATGAGATCACGACTGATCTGTGATCTAACTTCTAATGTTGGTGATTTTGGTTGTGAGATAAATCTTGGCCAGGCCACCAGACAAACTCCCCCATTGAGATGAGGGCTTTGTTTGGCTTTGCATCCAAAAGGCAGGCCTGCCAGCACAGCATTTCCTTCATACCGCAATGAAGTGCTAACCTTGATTCTGTGCTCAATTTTTCAACCAGGGTGGGTCTTCAATTCATAACCTTGTGACTCAAAGATGAGAATGGTAACACTGAGCCAAGGCTGAAGCTTTGTGTGTGTGACTTTTTGACATTTCCCAGCATGTTTTTACATTGGCAAGCTATTCTTATTTCACATTTGACATTGTTCGCCCAAGTTTCTGCTCTCAATTGCTCTTGAGAAAAAATCATTCTTTTGAGCCAAACGTTATACAAAAAAGGCTCAGCTTTTCTTCCCTTTAATGCCACATGTATACCTAATGCGCTCCTGAACAAAACAATTATTTTTAGATCAGTCTTTTAAAGATCTGGTTTGTATTTCCCATGTTAATGCATTGCCCCAATCGGAGAGGTTTTTAAAAATTGCTGTGTGATTGTTCAGGAAAATATCTTTGAAAGTATCGAGTCCATTATGTGGCCCAGCCATGAATTCTTTCATTGGTATGTGTGAGTATTTCATTCCCTTCTTTAAAAAATGCTGACACTTATAACTTCATTCGCCTCCAAGATGTTTGCAATAACTTTGGAGGCGACTCGTTGTGGCTTCACTATCCTGACTTGGAAATATATCGCCCTTCTTCCGCAGTCGCTGCGTCAAAATCCTGGAATTGCCTCCCTCATGGCATTGTGGGTTAACACAGTAAGAAGTTTAACAACACCAGGTTAAAGTCCAACAGGTTTATTTGGTAGCAAAAGCCACACAAGCTTTCGGAGCTCTAAGCCCCTTCTTCAGGTAAGTGGGAATTCTGTTCACAAACAGAGCTTATAAAGACACAGACTCAATTTACATGAATAATGGTTGGAATGCGAATACTTACAACTAATCAAGTCTTTAAGAAACAAAACAATGTGAGTGGAGAGAGCATCAAGACAGGCTAAAAAGATGTGTATTGTCTCCAGACAAGACAACCAGTGAAACTCTGCAGGTCCACGCAACTGTGGGGGTTACAAATAGTGTGACATGAACCCAATATCCAGGTTGAGGCCGTCCTCGTGTGTGCGGAACTTGGCTATCAGTTTCTGATAGCCAAGTTCCGCACACATGAGGACGGCCTCAACCGGGATATTGGGTTCATGTCACACTATTTGTAACTCCCACAGTTGCGTGGACCTGCAGAGTTTCACTGGCTGTCTTGTCTGGAGACAATACACATCTTTTTAGCCTGTCTTGATGCTCTCTCCACTCACATTGTTTCGTTTCTTAAAGACTTGATTAGTTGTAAGTATTCGCATTCCAACCATTATTCATGTAAATTGAGTCTGTGTCTTTATATGCTCTGTTTGTGAGCAGAATTCCCACTCACCTGAAGAAGGGGCTTAGAGCTCCGAAAGCTTGTGTGGCTTTTGCTACCAAATAAACCTGTTGGACTTTAACCTGGTGTTGTTAAACTTCTTACTGTGTTTACCCCAGTCCAACGCCGGCATCTCCACATTGTGGGTTAACCCACACAAAACATAGATTGCAGCGATTCAAGAAGGCAGCTCACCACCACCTTCTCAAGGGCAACTAGGGCAATAATTGCTGGCCTAACCAGTGACGGCCATGTCCCACGAATGAATTAAAAAACAGTTATGATTGGTTTATTATCAACAGTATTTATCTATATACAAGCAATGATCTACAAAACTGCAACACATGTCTACTGTCTTCTCTTCCCTGGCTCCAACTGAGCTTCCTCCCCAACCCAGGATTCGCGTCCTTGCACCGATTGACTTGGCTTCCCGTGCTGCCTCTCCATAGGATCACGTGGACTTCAGGGATTGCCCCCTTAAAGGGGCCACACTACCACAAATGTTCTTGGGCACTGTTTGACAACTGCAATTTCTTTCTCTTCAGTTTGGGAGTGGCCATTAGTTAAAATCTGACTTCAAATGTTTAGTCTGATGGCCTGACATCGGAAGTTCTGATTGTGTCAAGAGGGAACACGTTGTGAGTCAGGTCAAGCTGTGGATTTGTAAGAACTCCATTGGGGCATTTCTGTGAACATTTTCTTGGGGTACGAGTTCCAGAGTGTGGACTTTGATTTCTGTTTTAAAACTTTAAAAATTATAATTTTTCAGAGAATGTGGATATCAATATTGTATATTAATATTGTGCCCTTAACATAGGAAAATGTCCCAAGATGCTTCACCTTCACCCCAGAAGGACATTCAGCACACTGCAGCCGTTTGCATGGGGATTTATCACCACTTTCTCAAGGGCAACCTTTTTGCGCTTTATACTAATACGTGTGACAATAACAAATCGTATCAGTAGAGGGAATTCATCCTGGGGCCACTAGACAGGCTTAACACTAGGTAAGTCACCCTTCTTTAAGGGTGATCTTACCCAAAAGTGCCTAAGTGCCCTATGAGCGTGAAAACGGTGGGAATTCCGAGGTGAATGTTGGTGGCATCCTAGAAACTATTTCCGAGCAGTTCTACCATATTAAATGTCGGGGCAACTCGTTCCCGTATTCACATTCAGTCCAATATTGTGACAACAACTGTTAAATATCGTCTTAGTGTTAAGCCTGTCTAGTGGCCCCAGGATGAATTCCCTCTACTGATACGATTTGTTATTGTCACATGTATTAGTATAAAGTCCAAAGATGTGCGGGTTAGGTTGATTGGCTCGGTTAAAAAAAAAAATTGCCCCTTAGAGTCCGGAGATGCGTAAGTTAGAGGGATTAGTGGGTAAAATGTGTGGGGGTAGGGCCTGGGTGGGATTGTGGTCGGTGCAGACTCGATGGGCCGGATGGCCTCCTTCTGCACTGTAGGGATTCTATGATCACTGGCAAGGACAGTATTTATTGTCCTTCTTTAATTGCCCTTGAGAAAGTGGTGATAAATCCCCATGCAAACTGCTGCTGTGTGCTGAATGTCCTTCTGGGGTGAAGGTGAAGCATCTTGGGACATTTTCCTATGTTAAGGGCACAATATTAATATACATGGGGTGATCTTACCCAAAAGTGCCTAAGTGCCCTATGAGCGTGAAAACGGGTGAGAATCGCTTCTATTTTTTGGGCGAGCTCCCAGCCACAATCTTATGGCACTTTGAAAACAAAAATGAGGCAAAGTATGACTCTTGCCATTAGGGGGAGTGGACAGAGCGTATTCACACCAGGAGGCCAGTTGCTGGCTGCTAGGGGAAGTTATTACGCATGCGTCTTAATCTCCCAGTGCACTGTGTAAAGAGTACACAGTGCAGTGGGAAATTGTTACTTCCCCAGTCTCCCCCTGACATTGCAACCCCACCCCCAATCGACCGCTGCCCCCAATCGCAACCCCCTCCCATCGACCGCCACCCCTGTTCACTCCCCCACCCCAGATGATCGCTGCCCTGACGATCACCAATGCAGAGTACACAGCTCCCCATGCGGGAGCTCCCCATTAAGGGCGGCACGGTAGCACAGTGGTTAGCACTGCTGCTTCACAGCTCCAGGGTCCTGGGTTCGATTCACGGCTCGGGTCACTGTCTGTGTGGAGTTTGCACATTCTCCTCGTGTCTGCGTGGGTTTCCTCCGGGTGCTCCGGTTTCCTCCCACAGTCCAAAGATGTGCAGGTTAGGTTGATTGGCCAGGTTAAAAATTGCCCCTTAGAGTCCTGAGATGCGTAGGTTAGAGGGATTTGCGGGTAAATATGTGGGGGTAGGGCCTGGGTGGGATTGTGGTCAGTGCAGACTCGATGGGCCGAATGGCCTCCTTCTGCACTGTAGGGTTTCTATGTCTATGCCCTGCCTCCCCTTCAGGATATGCCCCATCCAGGCCATGGCTCCTCCCCATAGGCCCCACCCCTTGGCACTGCCTGGTGCCTGATCAGCAATGCCAGGGTGCTAGGCTGGCACTGCCCAAGGGGTACTGCCTGCCCCTGCCCCCAATCATTCAAGGGGCTTCAATGGCCCCTGGTCCCACCAGAGTGGCTAATGCATCTGGTCCCCAATCCAAGCTCTATTAATTGGACAGGCCTGACAGTTGTGTTGATTTCTCAAGGAGTTCCAACGAATTTGTGCGGCATGACCAAATCATTCTGAATCTGTGCTGAATTGTTTCGGATTTCCGAGGTGAATGTTGGTGGCATCCTAGAAACTATTTCCGAGCAGTTCTACCATATTAAATGTCGGGGCAACTCGTTCCCGTATTCACATTCAGTCCAATATTGTGACAACAACTGTTAAATATCGTCTTAGTGTTAAGCCTGTCTAGTGGCCCCAGGATGAATTCCCTCTACTGATACGATTTGTTATTGTCACATGTATGAGTATAAAGTGAAGAGTATTGTTTCTTGCGTCCTATACAAACAGGGACCAATCATTCATCCAAGCAAACCTTTTTTAAGCCTCCCTATTCAAAAAGCAAGTCTATCCAAAGTGGTCTGTCAAAGCTCTTAATCTAGTATCCCGGATGAATTTCCGAATCAGTGAATTGGCAATGTACACTGTAATTAGATATCAATATTTAGTTTCTTGTGACAAGGTGCATTGCTCATGAAATATCTCTTACATCCTAGTTCATAATAAGGGCTCACAGCCAAGCTGATTTCTGTTGCTTTAAGTTTACTTTATGGTTTACATTTGGTATTTTATTATATTGTATCTCGTTCAAAGCACATGAAGTTTTGACTTCCAAATTTGTTCTTATTCTGTTATTGCTCCAAACAGATGAATTAGTGATGCTGAACCAACTTTATTCGATCTGGTCCCATGGTAGTGATTCTAAGGGACTAAGGGATTCTAACGGATGGTGATTTATTCTCAACTGCTTCCATCTGAATTTGGATCATGTAGCATAGAAGGAGATCCTTCATCCCATGCCTATGCCAGCTCTTTGAAAGAGCCATTCCACTCCCATTCTCCTGCTCCATCCCTATCCCACTCCATTGCATAGGAAACAGTTATGCACAGTGGCACAGCGGTTAACACAGTGGTTAGCACTGCTGCCTCACAGCACCAGGGACTCTGTCTGTGTGGAGTCTGCACGTTCTCCCCATGTTTGTGTGGGTTTCCTCCGGGTGCTTTGGTTTCCTCCCATAGTCCAAAAGATGTGCTGGTTAGGTGCGTTGGCCATGCTGAATTCTCCCTCAGTGTACCCAAACATGCGCCATCGGAGTGTGGCGACAAGTGGATTTTCACAGTAACTTCACTGCAGTGTTAATGTAAGCCTACTAGTGACAATGATAAATAAACTGAAAACAGTTCAGAGAAACTTCACCAGATTGGATGATGGGCCTGTCTCATTAGGAAAGCTTGAACAGGTTGGGTCCATACCCATGGGACTTTAGAAGAATGAGAGAAGATATTGAAATATAAGATTCTGAGTGGACTTGGCTGCGTATATGCTGAGAGAATGTTGCCTCTCATGAGGGAATCTAGAACTAGGGGGCACAGTTTCAAAATAAGGGATCCCCTGTTTTAAGGCTGAAATGTAGGGAACTTTCTTATCTCAGAGGGTTGTTCATCTTTGGATTTTTATTCTAAAGAGAGCAGTGGAGCCTGGGCAAATTAATATATCCAAGGCTGACATAGAGATTTGTGATCTACAAAGGAGTTAAGGATTATGAAGGGTAGGCAGGAAAGTGGAGCTAAGGCCACAGTCAGATCGGTCATGAAGTCAGAACAACCATGAAGTGGAGTTAGGGCCACAGTCAGATCAACATGGGGAAGATGTTTCCATTTGTAGGAGAGACTAGGACCTGAGGGCACAGCCTCAAAATAAAACTGAGATGAGGAGGAATTTTCTCAGCCAGAAATCTCCCATTCTTTTCCAAAAGCCAAATCCAATGATCTGAAATAGAGTCATAGAGGTTTACAGCATAGAAACAGGCCCCTCAGTCCAACTTGTCCATGCCACCCAGTTTTTACCATTAAGCTAGTCCCATTTGCTCTCGTTAGCCTATATCCCTCTACACCAATCTTATCCATGTAACTGTCTAAATACTTCTTAAAAGACAAAATTGTATCCACCTCGACTACTACCTCTGGCAGCTTGTTCCAGACACTCACCACCTTCTGTGTGAAATAATTGCCCCTCTGGACCCTTTTGTATCTCTCCCCTCTCACCTTAAATCTATGCCCTTTAGTTTTAGACTCCCCTACCTTTGGGAAAAGATGTTGACTAGCTACCTCATCAATGTCCCTCATTTTATAGACCACGATAAGATCACCCTAAAGCCTCCTGCGCTCCAGGGAAAAAAAGTCCCAGTTTATCCAGCCTCACCTCATAAATCAAACTCCAGGGCGGCACAGTGGCACAGTGCTTAGCATTGCTGCCTCACAGTGCCAGGGACCTGGGTTCAATTCCTGGCTTGGGTCACTGTCTGCGTGGACTCTGCATGTTCTTCCCGCATGGGTTTCCTCCGGGTGCTCTGGTTTCCTCCCACAATGCAAAAGACGTGCTGGTTAGATGCATTGGCCTTGCTAAATTCTCCCTCAGTGTACCCGAACAGGCGCCAGGGTGTGGTGACTAGGGGATTTTCGCAGCAATTTCATTGTAGCGTTAATGTAAGCCTACTTGTGACATTATACTTTAAAAATCAAGTCCCGTTAGCATCCTCGTAACTCTTTTCTGCACTCTTTCTAGTTTAATAATATTCTTTCTATAATAGGGTGACCAGAACTGCACACAGTATTCCAGGTGTGGCCTTACCAATGTATTGTACAACGCCAACAAGATGTTCCAGCTCCTGTATTCAGTGTTCTGATCAATGAAACCAAGAAATAGAATGCCTTCTTCACCACCCTGTCCACTTGTGACTCCACTTTCAAGGAGCTATGAACGTGTACCCCTAGATTTCTTTGTTCTTTAACTCTCTCCAAAACCCTACCATTAACTGAGTAACTCCTGCCCTGGTTTGATCTACCAAAATGCATCACCTCATATTTATCTAAATTAAACTCCATCTGCCATTCATCAGCCCACTAGCCCAATCGATCAAGATCCCGTTGCAATCCTAGATAACCTTCACTGCCCACAATGCTACCAATCTGGGTGTCATCTGCAAACTTACTAACCATGTCTCCTAAATTCTCATCCAAATCATTAATATAAATGACAAATAACAGTAGACCCAGCACCGATCTCTGAGGCACACTGCTGGTCACAGGCCTCCAGTTTGCAAAACAACTCTCTACAACCACTCTCTGTCTTCTGTCATCAAGCAAATTTTATATCCAATTGGCTACCTCACCCTGGATCCTGTGAGATTTAATCTTATGCAACAACCTATCATGCGGTACCTTGTCAAAGGCCTTGCTGAAGTCCATGTAGACAACATTGACAGCATTGCCCTCATCTACCTCCTTGGTTACCCCTTCAAAAAAACTCAATCAAATTCGTGAGACATGATTTTCCACTCACAAAGCCATGCTCACTGTCCCTAATCGGTCCTTGCGTCTCTAAATGCCTGTAGATCCTGTCTCTCAGAATACCTTCTAACAAATTACCCACTCCAGACATTAGGCTCACCGGCCTGTAGTTCTCAGGCTTTTCCCTGCGGCCCTTCTTAAACAAAGGCACAACATTTGTCACTCTCCAATCTTCAGGCACCTCACCTGTGACTGTCGATGATTCAAATATCTCTGCTAGGGGGCCCGCAATTTCCTCCCTAGCCTCTCACAATGTCCTTGGACACACTTCTTCAGGTCCCGGGGATTTATCTACCTTGATGCACTTTAAGACATCCAGTACACTCCTCAAGACATCACTCTTTATTTCCCCAAATTCCCTAACATCCATGCCTTTCTCAACAGTAAATACTGATGAGAAATATTCAATTAGGATCTCACCCATCTCTTGTGGATCTGCGCATAGATGACCTTATTGATTCTTAAGAGGCCATACTTTCTCCCTAGTTACTCTTTTGCCCTTTATGTATTTGTAGAAGCTCTTTGGATTTTTCCTTTGCCTTACCTTGATCTGATTTGTTATTGTCACATATATTAGTATATAGTGAAAGTACTGTTTCTTGCACACTATACAAAGCATACCGTTCATAGAGAAGGAAAGGCGAGAATGCAGAATGTAGTGATACAGTCATAGCTAGGGAGCAGAGAAAGATCAACTTAGTGAAAGGTAGATCCATTCAAAAGTCTGATGGCAGCAGGGAAGAAGCTGTTCTTAAGTCAGTTGGTATGTGACCTCAGACTTTTGTATCTTTTTCCTGACGGAAGAAGGTGAAAGAGAATGTCCGGGGTGCGTAGGGTCCTTGATTATGCTGGCTGCTTTTCCGTGGCAGCAGGAAGTGTAGACAGAGTCAATGGATGGGAGGCTGGTTTGAGTGATGGCAAAGCAATCTCCCTTTTTGCCCTCCTGATTTCTCCCCTAACTCTACTCCGACACCCTCTATACTCGTCAAGGGACCCACTTGATCCCAACTGCCTATGCATGTCATATTTCTCCTCCTCCTTCTTGACCAGGGCCTCAATATCCTGAATCATCCAGGGTTTCTTAGTTTTACCAGCCTTACCCTTCACCCCAAAAGGAATGTGCTTACTCTGAACCCTGGTTAACACACTTTTGAAAGCCTCCCACTTACCAGCCATCCCTTTGCCTGCCAACACCACCAGCAACCCCCCTACCCCGGTCAGTGGTCCCAAAGTGATCCCTCACTAAGACTTCTGTCAGCTGCCCTTCCCAGTTTCCCAAGAGCAGGTCAAGCTTTGCCCCCTCTCTAGTCAAGCCATCCACATACCGAATACAAACAGAAAATGCTGGAAATACTCAAGGGCTGGAATTTTCCGGCTGCCCTCACTGGCGGGATCTTCTGGTCCTGCCGATGGTGAACCTCTGCATCCAGGAAACTGGCGGTGAGAGTGCCTATATCGGGAAACCCCGTTGATAGTAGCAGGACCAGAAGATCCTGCTGCCAGCCAATGGTGCTCTGCCTCTGCTGCCGTGGAGTGTCACGGGGTGCGTAGAAATTCCCACCCAGGATGTCTGGCATTATCCGTGTTGAGAGAAGTAAAGCTAGCATTTAGGTTGATGTCCTTTTCTCACAGCCCAGCTTCTTTAGCCTTTACATATCTGAAGTAATGAAATCGGGTTCATAGCTACTAACAAATTCATCCAGCTAATTGCCCCAGTTCCATCGGCATATATTTTCCTAATGGATACATTGAAACAGTGGGTGGAATATTCCGGTCTTGCCCACCAGAGCTTCACGTTTTTAGGTGTCCAGATCACCAATAACCTGTCCTGGTCCCCCCATGGAGACACTATAGTTAAGAAAGCTCTACTTTCTCAGAAGACTAAGGAAATTAGGCATGTCAGCTACGACTCTCGTCAACTTTTACAGATTCACCATAGAAAGCATTCTTTCTGGTTGTATCACAGCTTGGTATGGCTCCTGCTCTGCCCAAGACCGCAAGGAACTACAAAGAGTCATGAATGTAGCCCACTCCATCACGCAAACCAGCCTCCCATCCATTGACTGTATAGCAGAAATTCAAAAGTGAATTTGAATTTGTGCAGAAGGGCAATTTTTTCACACAGAGGGTGGTGAGTGTCTGGAACAAGCTGCCAGAGGTAGTAGTAGAGGCGGGTATCTAAATGCTTTTAAAAAGCATTTAGATAGTTACATGGGTACGATAGGTATAGAGGGATATGGGCCAAATGCAGGCAATTGGGATTAGCTTAGGGGTTTAAAAAAAAGGGCGGCATGGACAAGTTGGGCCGAAGGGCCTGTTTCCATGCTGTAAACCTCTATGACTCTGTCTGCACTTCCCGCTGTCTCGGCAAAGCAGCCAGTATAATTAAGGACCTGACACACCCCGGACATTCTCTCTTCCATCTTCTTTCTTCGGGAAAAAGATACAGAAACCTGAGGACATGTACCAACCAACTCAAGAACAGCTTCTTCCCTGCTGCCATCAGACTTTTGAATGGATCTACCTTGCATTAAGTTGACCTTTCTCTATACCCTAGCTATCACTGTAACACTACATTCTGCGCTCTTTCATTTCCTTCTCTATGAACGGTGTGCTTTGTCTGTATAGTGCGCAAGAAACAATACTTTTCACTGTATACTAATACATGTGACAATAAATCAAATCAAACCAGTGGGATTCACTGGTGCCGCTGAAATCAATGGACTTTTGGCGCATCTGCCACAGCGGGACTGTCCTCACTGGGGCTAGAAAATCCTGGTCGGAGAATAATAAAATGGCTGGTTCAGTGCAATCTGTGACATTCTGGGCTGAAATGTGCCACTATTGTGCTGCTTCCGACATTCGGATGGATTCCCAGGTTGGGAACAATTAGAGTGATGGGATGGCATGGGTATGAGCTTCTCAGTAGAGGCCAGTTTCCAAGCTACCTCCAGGAGCATGTCCAATTAGGGATGCCAGGCAGACAACAGATGCAGGAGTTGCAGATGCTGTGAGAACAAAGAACAAAACAAATTACAGCACAGGAACAGGCCCTTCGGCCCTCCAAGCCTGCACCGACCATGCTGCCCGACTTAACTAAAACCCCCTATGCTTCTGTGGACCATATCCCTCTATTCCCAACTCAATCATGTACTTGTCAAGACGCCCCTTAAAAGTCACTACTGTATCCGCTTCCACTACCTCCCCCGGCAATGAGTTCCAGGCACCCACTACTCTCTGTGTAAAAAATCTGCCTCGTACATCTCTTTTAAAACTTGCCCCTCGCACCTTAAACCTATGCCCCCTAGTAATTGACTCTTCCACCCTGGGAAAAAACTTCTGTCTATCCACTCTGTCCATGCCTCTCATAATCTTGTAGACTTCTGTCAGGTCTCCCCTCAACCTCCGTCGCTCCAGTGAGAACAAACCAAGTTTCTCCAACCTCTCCTCATAGCTAATGCCCTCCATACCAGGCAACATCCTGGTAAATCTTTTCTGTACCCTCTCCAAAGCCTCCACATCCTTCTGGTAATGTGGCGACCAGAATTGAACACTATATTCCCAGTGCGGCCTCACTAAGGTTCTATAAAGTGTCAACATGACTTGCCAATTTTTAAACTCAATACCCCGGCCAATGAAGGCAAGCATGCCGTATGCCTTCTTGACTACCTTCTCTATCTGCATTGCCACTTTCAGTGACCTGTGTGTGTACCTGTACACCCAGATCCCTTTGCCTATCAATACTCCTAAGGGTTCTGCCATTTACTGTATATTTCCTATCTGTATTAGACCTTCCAAAATGCATTACCTTACATTTGTCTAGATTAAACTCCATCTGCTATCTCTCTGCCCAAGTCTCCAACTGATCTATATCCTGCTGTATCCTCTGATGGTCCTCATCGCTATCCACAAATCCACCAACCTTTGTGTCGTCCGCAAACTTACTGATCAATCCAGTTACATTTTTCTCCAAATCATTTATATATATATATTACAAACAGCAAAGGTCCCAGCACTGATCCCTGAGGAACACCACTTGTCACAGCCCTCCATTCAGAAATGCACCCTTCCACTGCTACCCTCTGTCTTCTTTGACTGAGCCAGTTTTGTATCCACCTTGCCAGCTCACCTCTGATCCCATGTGACTTCACCTTCTGCACCAGTCTGCCATAAAATAAAATAAAGGGGGGTCGGTTTAAGACAGAGTTGAGGAGGAACTTCTTCTCCCAGAGGGTGGTGAATCTCTGGAATTCTCTGCCCACTGAGGTGGTGGAGGCTACCTCGCTGAATATGTTTAAAGCGCGGATGGATGGATTCCTGATCGGTAAGGGAATTAAGGGTTATGGGGATCAGGCGGGTAAGTGGTACGGATCCACGTCAGATCAGCCATGATCTTATTGAATGGCGGGGCAGGCTCGAGGGGCTAGATGGCCTACTCCTGCTCCTATTTCTTATGTTCTTACGTTCTTATGAGGGACCTTGTCAAAGGCCTTACTGAAGTCCATGTAGACAACATCCACTGCCCTACCCTCATCAATCATCTTTGTCACTTCCTCGAAAAACTCGATCAAGTTCGTGAGACACGACCTTCCCTTCACAAAATCATGTTGCCTCTCACTAATACGTCCACTTATTTTCAAGTGGGAATAAATCCTGTCTTGAAGAATCCTCTCCAATAATTTCCCTACCACTGATGTAAGGCTCACCGGCCTGTAATTACCTGGATTATTCTTGCTACCCTTCTTAAACAAAGGAACAACATTGGCTATTCTCCAATCCTCTGGGACCTCCCTTGTAGCCAGTGAGGATACAAAGATTTCTCTCAAGGCCCCAGCAATTTCCTCTCTTGCCTTTCTCAGTATTCTGGGGTATATCCCATCAGGCCCTGGGGACTTGTCTACCTTGATGTTTCTCAAGAACCCCAATACCTCCTCCTTTTTGATCTCAACATGACTCAAACTATCTACACATCCTTTCCCAGACTCATCATCCACCAAGTCCTTCTTTTTGGTGAATACTGACGCAAAGTACTCATTTAATACCTCGCCCATTTCCTTTGGCTCCACACATAGATTCCCTCCCTTGTCCTTGAGTGGGCCAACCCTCTCCCTGGCTACCCTCTTGCTCTTTATATATGTGTAAAAAGCCTTGGGATTTTCCTTAATCCTGCTGGCCAATGCTTTTTCATGACCCCTTCGAAGGAGTCCTGTGTGCTTCTGGCAAACTGCCATTGCCCTCCAAATACCCTTGAATTTCTGACCTTAATTGGCTTTCTGCAACTCCCTGGTGAGTTGCCACCCACGCATGCAGAACACTCCCGGGAAATGCAGCCGCCTGCAGCAATTCACCAAAGATCCTTAGACAGCACCTTCCAAATCCATGACCACTTGCATCTAGGACAAGGGCAGCAGATCAATGGGAACACCACTACCTGCAAGCTTCCCTTGTAGCCACTCACCATCCTGACATGGAAATATATTGCCATTCCTTCGCAGTCGCTGGGTCAAAATCCTGGTGTTTCCTCCCTAATGGCATTGTGGGTCAACCCACAGCATGTGGACTGCAGCGATTCAAGAAGGCAGCTCACCACCACCACCTCAAGGGCAACTATGGATGGGCAGCAAATCTTGGCTTAGCCAGCAACGCCCATGTCCAACGAATGTATTAAAAAAAACATGATGGGGAGTAGCAGCAGCAGCAGTGCATCTTTTTACCATTTTCACAGGCTCCCTGCTTCCAAGCAGCGGGCAATTAGGAGGGCTATTGGACACCATCTTCAGCCACTCCTGTTAGTGCAGCTCTGGTACCCACATCCTTGGACATGTTGGCCTAGAAATTGGATCGTACCTAAGTTGGAGCAAGATATCTGTGCTGTGCACACTGCTAATACATTCTGAGGTCAGCAGCAGGGTCACAGCAAATTGTTACGCTGTCTTTTATTTGTTTTTACTCCCTGCCGGCTGTGGGTGCCAGTTGAGGACTTAAGAGACTTCCCAGTCTTGTGAATTTGGCCAACCTGGCCACTGGCTGACAGTCTCAGCTGAAATCCATGAAGGTGTAGAGGAAACAGAGTGTGAAGACGATGCCTGGCAGAGACCCGTAGATTCGATAAGGCAATTAAAAAGATGTAAAATTTAACTTTTCAGGTTGCAGCCATCAGCAGCCCTTTAAGGACCACTGGTTTGGCTGTTAAGTTCCTGAAGCAGCTGACTGCAGAATGCATGGCAACTGCTGTTGTCAGTCACCATCACATCCTGCAAACTGAGCCTTGCGAAGGCGTCCCAAGTCCCCTTTTTGCGTATAGAGGAACCCTCACAAATATCATGGGCATCACACGAAGTGAGAATGAATGGTTGTACTCTGCCTGCCATATTAGACACATCTAGGCAACTGTTATGCTCCAATAAAATGAGCATAGTGCAATCCAATTTTGGGGCCTTTGGCAACTTACTGACAGTTCTTCACCCTCTGCAAAATTTCGGCATGCAAGCAATACGGATTCCCCTTTCATCCTGGTTGTTATGTAATTGGTTTGCAGTAGCATGTGGTATATGCAAGAATGCACAACAAAGTTAAATTAGCTATTAGTGTATTCATTCTTCTTATAAAATAATCCTTCACATACCTAGATTCCACACAGCAAACCACTCAGTCCTCTCTGGGGGCTAGGTTGTATGTTTTTATTACATTGTCATGATCTGCTTGCTCTAAGGAATGACTTGTTCTGGCAGCTGGTGGTAGATGAGTTTAAACAAAGTCATATCGATGTCCAAATACCTGACCAGGATGATATCCCTTGTGCTATTTAAAATAAAAAAAAACCCATAACCTGAGGAATGATAGCATACACTGTGGAAGTGCTGGTCATAGTAGCTTATGGCCACAGATGCTCTATTGGGGTTGAAACCTTCTGAGCCCACAGAGCAAATTTTTCTTGGCAAATAAGCCTGTCTTATTGTTGTGGATTTCCTTTAAAATGCTTTTCCCAAAACATTGGTTCAAGTCCAAGGTTCCACATGATTGAAAGCAGGCCGGTTAATTTGCTTCCCCTGGTTGGTGTCAAGATAGGAAGACAATCTGTTTGGATAAAATTTGATGTTACAAATGAGTTTGAAACAAGAGACTTGATGAAAGCATTTTTATCACTATTAGGAAGAAGTGATGGCATGAAGGAAAAATTGATTCCGCTAATACAAGGGCCTTCCGACACGAGAGAGTTGCACAAGAGCAAATGGCTGAATGAAAGCAGGAAACCCGTGTCACTTTTTGCCCCTGATCTGATAACTTTCACCATCCAGATTCCCCAGCAAATGGACAGCTATCATAATTCCGGTAAGTGCAACCTCCATGAGATAGCTTTTGTATATTCTTGACAATTCCTGCCATCATTGTTATAGCATGCTCAAGTATGCGAGGCAGAATACGGATCGCAGTCTGGCTAATGTGCTGCTGTAGTAATTATTATCTTCCACCTACAGTATGGAATAAAATAAAACTGTGTTAACTGTGCGGTTAGTTAAGCTTCCTGGTGTGTGGTTCAGAAAAACCCCAACAGTGTGGATTCAATTCCCCTTCCGGCCTGAGGTGCATTTGAGACATGTCGCCTTGCCTGCCCCATGCTTAATGTGGAGTGGCTACCCTCAAGTTATATAAACAATTGTCTCTCCCTGCCAGAGAGAAAAAGATGCCTACTGTCCATCTTGGGCAATGGCTACTTACCTAACCACTTAAAAATATGTTGAGTACAGATATTTGAGATAAAGAGCAACTTCTCTTGATACGCAGCTCAAAAAAATCGATATGTTTTCAAATCTGTTGAATGAAATACCTTTTATTGGTGTAAGCCCAGAAAAAAATCAGCTGTTCTCCTTTTGAATTTGAATATATTTTTCTTCCCCAGTGAAAATGGCTAAAATGATCGCTTGAATTTTATTTTGTTGTAACTTGTTTTCTGAGTTTAAAGCCTTTATGCAATATGCATATGTTGCAGCTTAATGACGTTTTTATTCACTTGACATTCAAAGCTGTACTGGAGTTGCACAGTATTCTAGGAATGAAGTAGTTACGAAAAATCATAGGTTTTGGGATAATTAAATACATAAAAAAATACAGTAGTGCATTTCAGAAGATAAACCTTGTAACGCCTGTGAGCTGCGTGTTTCTATCTGACTTGTGAATGCATGACATGGAATGCATAACTCATCATTCAGTTTAATCGCAATCTGGCACTTCAGCCTTACAAATTTTCTCTTGTTCCTTCATTCAGCACGAGTTTTGCTGGTAAGGCCAGCACTTATTGCCCATCCCATATGTCCGAAAAGCTTTTCTGCTTGCTCCGAAGATAGAAAGACAATTGTGTACCAGCAATCCCTCCCAAGTTGAGGTGACATTTCTGCACTGATAACCTTAATTTAATATATTGACTGTAATGTATTTAGGAACAGGAATAGACCATACAACCCCTTGAGCCTGTTCCACCATTTAGTTAGATCAGGGCTGAGCTGTATCTTTTTAAAAAATTAATTCATGGGACACGGGTGTCGCTGGCTGGCCAGCATTTATTGCCCATCCCTAGTTACCCTTGAGAAAGTAGTGGTGAGCTGCCTTCTTGAAACGCTGCAGTCCACATGTTGTCGGTTGACTCACAATGCCATTAGGGAGGGAATTCCAGGATTTGGACCCAGCGACTGAGAAGGAACGGCGATATATTTTCAAGTCAGGATGGTGAGTGCTGGAGGGGAACTTGCAAGTGGTGGTGTTCCCATGTGACTGTTGCGCTTGTCCTTCCAGATGGAAGTGGTTGTGGGTTTGGAAGGTGCTGTCTAAGGATGTTTACTGAATTTCTGCAGTGCATCTTGTAGATGATGCACATGGCTGCCATTGGGCATTGGTGGTGGATGTTTATGGATATGGTGCCAATCAAGTGGGCTGCTTCGTCCTGGATGGTGTCAAGCTTCTTGAGTGTTGTTGGAGCTGCACCCATCCAGGCAAGTGGGGAGTATTCCATCACACTCCTGACTTGTGCCTTGTGGACAAGCTTTGTGGAGTCAGGAGGTTAATTACTTGTCACAGTATCCCCAGCCTCTTAAGTCTGCTTCTTTGTCTATGCTCTGTAATTTTGAATACTCTTGCCGATAAAAGTAGTCTTGCGTATACTGCATGCTGCACTTAAATTGTGCCATCAGCACAAAATCACTGGGCAAGTTTTTCTCGTGACACCAAGTATTTAGTTGTCTCATAGTGAAAACTTCAGTCATATCCAGCAATTAATGTGAGTAATGCCAAAGCAGGTCCAATAGTGGGAACAAATTTATTACAGAATATTTCATGTTCAGTGAGTACTTACAGAATGGTGTTAATTCCTACCTTTACACAGAAGGGAATTGGAGCCAACACCCTTAGTTATATCCCTGATATTCTTCGAATAATGCAAGCAGGCAGGATTCTGGTTCAACATTTCACCTGTAAAGTGGTGTCTCTGGCAAGTTAGAAAAAGGATAGAGGGTGGACGTTTGTGAGCTTGATTCTAAGTGCCCAAGAGCATGAAAATGGGAGAGTTCATGATCTGTTTTTTTGGGCGAGTTTTCACACCCAATCTTATGCACTTAGTCACTGAAAAAGTGGTCTAGACTGTTTCTAGCTGCTGCAGGCAGTGGGCTGGGCTTAATTTGCCAGCCAGCCTGTAGAGCTGCACGTGTGCAGACCTCTGATGCGCACATGCTCAATAGCAACTGCAGGGGTCTGACAGACAGAGAGAGCTGTCAGGCCCCTGCTGCTGCAGGCAGCCTCAACCAGCTCCTCCACCTCCTTCCCCCCCCCTCCCCCCCCCCAGCTATTGTGGGGGCCCGTGGCCAATTGTGCGCCCCACAATGCATGTGCATCTCGCCCCAGCCGCCCAGACCGATTGGGGGTCTCCCCTCCCTGATCCGATTGCAACTGCAGCGCAGCAGCTCCACCACCCCTGATTGGGCCACCTGCATATGCCCCGCCCCAATAGGCCCTGCCCCATGTGCCCCCGATAGGCCCCACTTCCATATGCTCCACCCCCATAGGCCCCGCCCCCAGCACTGCACAGTGGACAGTGCCAACGTGCCTGTTGGATATTGCCAAGGTGCCAGGATGGCACTGCCAATGTGCCCCCCCTTGCCCTTTGCCTCCCCAGGAGGCCTCAATGGCCTCCAGTTCCACCCCCATTCATGGGGAGCAGGTGCTTTCCTCGCTGGAGAGAACCTCTCCCGGCGAGGCCATAAAGGCAAGTGAGCCTCGACGATTGAGCATCGGGCTCACGACACACAGGGAAATTCTAATTTAAATATATTTAAATAAATTATTCAGTCTCTCGTCCATTTCCGGCGAGAGCTAACCTCGCTGGAATTCCGGCTCTCATAAAATCTACAAAGCTAATTGCTGAATTTGCAGGGGTGAGTTATAGAGAAATACTGTCTGTTGGAATTTATCTCTAAGAGGGGTTGGGGGTGCGATGGTGGTGATGAGACACTTAATGGTGATTTTTACATTTTTGTTCAGGAGAAATTAGATTCTGTTAAGTTCTTTTTATTGGGCACACGGTTGAGGACTTGGACATGCACTGTTTGAAGCTGCAAGTGTCAAAAGAAATAAAGAATACTTGGCAATGTCTTTAAGAATGTGAGAGAGTGTGTTCGATTACCAGTGGGGATGCTGGAACAGAAACTAAAGGGTGGGATGAATTCCTGTCAGTACATAGGATGAAGAACTATTAATTCTTGAAACACATAAGATATCTCATGATGTTTGGAAGGACAAGCTAAATCAGCTAGTGCCCCTGCCAGATACGTTACTGTGTAAGTATGCAAGTGCCATGGAGAGTACAAAAGGAATGCAATTCAATAAATATTATTTGAATGATGCCATCATATTTTGACATTATGCTGCATTCTTAGCACAGACAACATTGTTACTAACAGATTCACTTGTCATTCATCTCATTTTTTTGTCTGAACGATCTTGCTCTGTGTAAATTGGCTGCTGCATTTGTGTGCCCAGCTTCAGGATGCAATAATGTCCTATATCAACACCAATGGTTCTTTTTTCTCACTTCATTTAGCTTTCCATTTCATAGAGTCATAGAGGAGAGGTCATAGAGGTTTACAGCATGAAAACAGGCCCTTCGGCCCAACTTGTCCATGCCGCCCCTTTTTTTTAACCACTAAGCTCGTCCCAATTGCCCGCTTTTGGCCTTTATCCCATCTTACCCATGTAACTGTCTAAATGGTTTTTAAAAGACAAAATTGTACCCGCCTCTACTACTGCCTCTGGCAGCTTGTTCCAGACACCCATCATTGCCCCTCTGGACCCTTTTGTATCTCTTCCCTCTCATCTTAAACCTATGCCCTCTAGTTTTAGTCTCCCCTACCTTTGGGAAAAGATGTTGGACCATCTAGCTGATTTATGCCCCTCATTAGTTTATAGACCTCTATAAGGAATCACCGAATCACAGAATACTACAGTGCAGAAGAGGCCCCTCGGCCCATCGAGTCTGCACCGATGCCAGAAATGCCCTGATCTGCCCACCTAATCCCACTTGCCAGCACTTGGCCCAAGGCCTTGAATTTCCCTCTGTCTTTTTGTTCCACCCTTGTTTCTTCTCTCCTCTGTTTTTCTTTTCCTTTTTTTCTTTTGTCTCCTTCTCCTTTTAAGCTGTAAATTTTAGTCAATGCTGAGGCAGAATTATCTAAATTATACATGTTGTAAGGATATCCAGTAGCAGAGGTGAAAAAAAGTATAGATTGTTATTTGAATGTGTACAATCATTGTGACTTTAGCCTGACAGGACCTTGGATTGCAAAACCCCTTGGGGAGCTAGAAATAGTATTATAAATGACCTATGCCAAGGGATGCCATGCAACAGTAAGTAACAGGCCAACATTCTGAGAGAGTTTGGCAGGGTAGATGCTATGGGATAGTTACCTCTAGCTGGAAATTCAACAGCTGGGGACATAGTCTAGGATAAGGGGTCAATCATTTCAGACTGAGATGAGGAGACATTTCTTTGTTCAGAGGATTGTGAATCCTTGGAATTATCAACCCCATGAGGACTTTGGATGCTCAGTTCAATATATTCAAGGTTGTGATTAATCAACCCTTGGGCTTTACAGGAGTTGATGGATATGGGGATTGGGTGTTTGAGGTTGAAGGTCAAATTGGCCTTATTGAATAAGTGAGCAAGCTCAATTGTGACATCCCCTTGTTCCAGTTTAAATGTCCAAGACCAAATAATGCACTAGGGAATGTTATGCTGGAATTATGTTGTGTGCATTTGGGAGTGCTGGGAATTTTGCAGGCAAACTAAAATTGCCCACTGTTGGGGGGCATCTTGTGATTTCTGGATTTGAATGGATTTTTTTTGTAAATTCTTAATTATAATGCATTTATGCATTCATTGCATTTGGCAAAGGTCCAATTTGTAAGGTTGTTCTTGAGATGTGGAATCTCTTACTTCTCCAATTGACATTGCCTTTGGTCCACTACCTACAGCTGTGATGAAGGGGGTCACCCTGACTCAAAACGTTGGTTCTATTCTATTCTCTCTATTCTCTCTCGATGCTGTCAGACTTGCTGAGGTTTTCCAGCATTTTCTGCTTTTGTTACCAACAGTGATGTTAGGGAGCGAATTCCATAGTTCCAGTGAAGGAATGGTGATATAGTTCTAAGTCAGGATGATGTGTGACTTGGAGGGGAAGTTGCAGGTGGTGCCCATATATCAACTTCCCTTGTCCTTCAAGGTGGCAAAGGTCACTGATTTGAAAGGTGTTGTTTCAGGAGTGTGGAGGTTTGCTGCAGTGCATCTTGTTGATGGTACACTCTGCTGCTGTTGTGTGATGGTGGTGGAGGGAGTGAATGTTTAAGGTGGTGGATGGAGGCTGTTTTCTCCTGGCTGGTGAGCTTCTTGAGTGTTGTTAGAGCGTTATTCATTTAGTTAAGTGGAGACTATTCCATCACACCCTAATTCATGCTTTTTGGATGGTGGACAGGCTTTGAAGTGTTAGGCTGGGAATTATTATTTACAGAATTCCCAGCCTCTGACCTGTTCTTGTAAGTCACAGTGTTTATATTTTTGTCCAGTTCAGTTTCTGGTCAATGGTTATCCCCGGGATGTTGATAGTAGGGGATTCAGCAATGGTAATGCCATTGAATGTCAAGGGGAGATGGTTAGATTCCCTCTTGTTGGAGATGGTCATTGCCTGGCACTTGTTACTTGCCATTTATCAGCCCAAGTCTGAATGTTATCCAAGTCTTGCTGCATGTGGGCACAAAACTGCTTCAGTGGGCAGAATCTTACCAGAAAATGGCAAGGTGGCAGGATCTGACTGAAAACCAGCATGTTTCATTCCTGAGAAACAGGTAGGTTTTCTCTCCAGATCTTATTTTGAGGGGTGAGGCCTAAGACACCGGCACAGCTGGCTCCGCAGAGATCTCTCTCCCCCACACCCCAAACAGCCATCGCCGGCATTTTCCAGCCCCCCAGTCATCACTGACATCTCCCTCTCACCACCATCCCTCCCCCGCATCATTGCTAGCATTTCCCTCTGTGCCAGCCTGGCAGTGACAACCAGTGCCAAGAGGAAACTCGCGCAGACACAGGGAGAATGTGCAGACTCCACACAGGCAGTGACCCAAGCTGGGAATCGAACCCGGGTCCCTGGCACTGTATTGTGATGCAAAACATGACACCGAGCCACTCAAGGAGTTATGAGGACAATTGCACAAAAGCTTGGTCAAAGAAATATATTTTCAGGAATGTCCTGAAGGAGAAAAGCAGCATAGAGAGGCAGAGGGGTTTATGGAGAGAAGTCCAGAGCCTAAACAACTCAAAGGCCCAGCGACCAATGGTGGAGAGATTAAAATTAGGGATATTCAATAGGTTGAATCTAGAGCAGTGCAGATATTCCGGAGGATTGTGGGGCTGGAGAGGATTAGGGAGATGGGGAGGGCCTTAGCCCTGAAGAGATTTGTCAATGAAAATAAAATTTTTAAAATGGAAGCATTGTTTAGCCAGTTACCTGTGTGGGTCAGTAAGTACAGAAAGATAGACTGTGTTACATGAAAGGAAATGAGTGGTTTGAGTGATGGCATGGATATGTGACTGAAAGATCATCCAGGGGTCCAAAATAACCCTTAGATTGCAAAACGTACGTTTCAGTCTCTGACAATTGCCCGGGAGAAGGATGAAATTGGTGGCAAGAAAGCCAAGTTTGTGGTGGGACCAAAGACAATGGGGTGATTTTCTGGCTCCCTCCAACATATGTGCAAATCCCATTATGGCTGAAAACTTTGACATTAATTTGAGATCTGGCACTTTTGACCAATAATGGTCAAAACAACCCCCCTGCAAAAAAGTGATGAAAGTGTTGGAAGATCATGATTGGATTGTGCTGCCCAAGCGGCAGGAATCACAGCTGGTTTTCCACGCAGGATGGCACTTTGTCTTTTTTTGGAAAATTCGGCCCAATATTTAATTGTCTTGATGATTAATTGGAGGAAATTTCTGGTCATCCGCTAATAAATGGCACTAATAAAAGTGGAAAAGATTGAAAGGGTGCAGAGGAGATTTACAAGGATGTTGCCTGGATTTGAGTGGCATGCCTTATGAGGATAGGCTGAGGGAGCTCGGTCTTTTCTCCTTGGAGAGATGTAGGATGAGAGGAGACCTAATAGAGGTGTATAAGATGTTGAGAGGCATGGATCGGGTGGACTCTCAGAGGCTTTTTCCCAGGGTGGAAATGGCTGCTACGAGAGGACACAGGTTTGAGGTGCTGGGGGGTAGGTACAGGGGAGATGTTAGGGGGAAGTTTTTCACACACAGGGTGGTGGGCGAGTGGAATCAGCTGCCGTCAGTGGTGGTGGAGGCAAACTCAATAGGGTCTTTTAAGAGACTCCTGGATGAGTACATGGGACTTAATAGGACGGAGGGTTACAGGTAGGCCTAAAAGGTAGGGATATGTTCGGCACAACTTGTGGGGCCGAAGGGCCTGTTTTGTGCTGTAGTTTTTCTATGTTTCTAAATGTTGGAAAAGTGGACTGACAAATCCTTCAGCATCCAGTGAATGGTATTACACTGCAAAGACACAGGGGCCGGGATTTTACAGCCTCCCTCGAGCGAGACTGGAAATCCTTGCCCGAGGTCAACGGACATTTCTGTTGTCTGCCCCTCGCCCGCTCCGATTCCATGGTGAATTCCGGTGAGGGGATGAATTTGAGCCTGCGCTGTCCGTCTGCCTGAATGGCGGTGTGCGTTCAAAACCTGGAGAGATTTCGAGTTCCGATCTTCCAGCCCCCTCGCCGGCGGAGTAGCGTGAAACATGCCATGGGATCCCTAGGAAGTTCATTTTAATATATTAGCATGTCATCAGCGAGCACTCTCTCCAGGACTTCCACTCACCAGATATTCAGCCAGCATTGGCGTGATGTCAGATCGGCGCCATTTACAACATGTCCATCTAGGCATGAACACGTTGTGGGGGTCTCTCCGGGGGGTGGGGTGGACATAAAAGTGTGTATAGCCTGGAGGGGTGGAGGGGGGTCTAAAGGTGAATATAGGCCCCGGGGGAGAGTGATATGGCCAAGCAATGGCCTAGCAATGCCCCCTGGCACTGAAGAAGCAGTAAAGTTATGGAAAATACTGAGAAATACTTATTAATGGACTGAGCTGTGACATATAAGAGGAAGAATAAGTGAAAATTTATAGAGAATACTTTTCCTCATCTCTGCCCTAAATGAGTGATCCGTTATTTTTAAACAGTGATCCCTAGTTCTAGATTCTCCCACATGAGGACATCCTTCTTTCCGCATCCACCCTATCAAGACCCCCTTAGGATCTTGAATGTTTCAATCTTGCCAACCAGAAAATGACCCATTTGTGTCTGCTCTCTGTTTCCATTGGCCACCCAGTCTTCTATCCATGCTAATACGTTACCCCTACACTATGAACCGCAGTAACCCTTAATGTGGCACCTTATCAAATGCTTTCTTAATTATTACTGAGCACATTACTCAAATAACGAGGGGTGAAGTTGGAAGACATCTGGAAGAGATAGTGGATTCAACACTGACTGTGGCCAGTCATGCAGGAGCAGTAATCAGCGAAGCAAATGGAATGCTGAGCCACAGTGCCAAATCAGTAAAGCATAAATCTGAGGCCATCATGCTGAAGCTATTTAGTGTTCTCATTTAGGCTGTGTCCTGAATACCGCAAGCAGTTCTGTTCACCAGAACACATCTAAGAGCCAGAAGGCTGATTCCTAATGTCAGAAAAGTGATTTATCAAGTAAAAATGTTCGGAAAGCTTGAACTCTTCATCCTTGAAAAGAGGGGACTGAGAGGGGAAATTGTAGATCTATCAAGGGTACAAAGTGGAATAGATGAAGTTAATCCTGTGTGCTACTTCATTTCTATCACAACTGGGGACAGGGGAAGTACTGGTGTAAGCCAAATTCAAAGACTGAACTCAGGTAGTCTGTTTTTGTGCAAAAAGTGATGAACACTTTAATTGGGTAGTCAGTAGAAAATTGGAGTCCAAAACTCTGGAACAGTTGAGGTAGCAGTCCTCAGTAAGTATCGAGATTAATAGCAGTTTTCTCAGAAGGTTGAGGCGGTTGCACAGTGGTTAGCACAGCTGCCTCACGGCGCCAGTGACCCGGGTTTGATTCCTGGCTTGGGTCACTGTCTGTGTGGAGTTTGCACATTCTCCCCGTGTCTGCGTGGGTTTCCTCCGGGTGCTCCGGTTTCCTCCCACAGTCTGAAAGATGTGCTGGTTAGGTGCATGAGCTATGCTAAATTCTCCCTCAGTGTACCCGAACAGGCGCCTGCAGTGTGGCGACTCGGGGATTTTCACAGTAACTTCATTTTGGTGTTAATGTAAGCCTATTTATGACTAAGTTTAATAAATAAACTTTAAACTTTTAAACTTCAAATCATTAGGTACCTCAGAGGCCTCCAAAATGTCAAACGTGGTGTTCTGGAACTGTTGTGATTCAGTTCAGGTTGGCCTGACCGGTTCCTTTCTTTAAAATATTATAATGATACAGTTGGATGTTCACAACAACATGCAGCTCTTGTTGGATATCTTTTTCCCCATTGACTGAATACATGTATTTTTGCAAACTTACCATGGAGGAATTTGAACTTTACAAGTGCTCGGCTGTCTAGCTCTGTTTTAGGAACTGCTTTCTTGTTGTGAATGGAAACCTGATATAAAGTTTGAAATAGTTAATACTTCTACGAAACACTGCATCATTGAACTTGTAGGAACAGGGCCATCAGCAAGATCTTTGACTCCAGTAAACATAACAGCTAATGTCAATTACATAAGAAACATTGGACAAGTTAAACCATTTCCTGCAAATGTATACAATGCATCAATACTAATTAACTAAACACTTGCCAAATTATAGTTTGTCACTTGTTTATATTTGTAATTTTCTTCTCTCCTCTTTACCATGTTCTTTGCTTCTACTTTTCCATCAATGCTTTGTACTTGTGCTACTCACTTCAATTTGAAAGGCGTTAATGTTGAATCTATAGATTCCACGTTGGATGTGATCAGTTAATACAAGTGTAGTGTTGGAATAAATATTCTGGTTACTTCAGAGTTCCAGTAGTCTTGTGCTGGGCCAGAGAAACTCACTGACCCGTCGAACCTGCTCTTGCCACCAGTTTTCATAGTGTGATTCTGGAATTAATTTCTGAAACTAAAAGTCCTACTGTGACTGTGAAGCACTTTGCAATGCACTGAGGCCATAAATATGTGATATAAACGCAAGTTCTTTCTCTCTTTGATAGCAGCGTAAACTCTTTTTCTGATAGGAATTCATCCAGTCCGTTTTAAAAAACTGTCATGGTAATTTGTTCTGCAATTTCACGGTAAAGCTTTGGACAGACAATGGAACGTACTTGTTTTAAAAAGGCAAGCGACAGCTGGATTTCTAGGTAAACTGGTTGCAACCTGGTTACGGGACTGATGTTCTAAAGGCAGAAACAATAGGTTTGGGATTCAATAACAATAGCAATTTGCACAGCCTCCAGAACAGGGCTTCCCAAACTGGGTTTCGAGAAAGAATTCTGAGGTTGCAATCTCCGAGGTAGTCGTGGCTGTCATGGACATCTGATCAAGTGGTAACAACTGCAAAGCACCATTAAATTTTGTTTTTTTTAAATGGTGGACGTTACCTAATGGACTGATCTATCAGGCCTGATTTCTGTTCCAAAAAGAGCCAGTGACATGATTGGTGCTTTTTATCTAAAAACACTGCTGTTCAAACAACCCCCTCACTCTTACCACCCCCTCCCCTCGCTCTCAGCTCTTCTCCTCCCCCCCCCCCCCCCCCCCCAACTAACCCCTTGTTCTCATAGCTTTCCACTCTACAGGTACAGTACAGACAGCATTCTTTCTGGTAGTATCACAGCTTGGTATGGCTCTTGCTCTGCCCAAGACTGCAGGAAACTACAAAGGGTCATGAATGTAGCCCAATCCATCACGCAAACCAGCCTCCCATCCATTGACTCTGTCTACACTTCCTGCTTCCTCGGAAAAGTAGCCAGCATAATCAAAGACCCCACGTACCTCGGACATTCTCTCCTCCACCTTCTTCCGTCAGGAAAAAGATACAAAATTCTGAGGTCACGTACCAGCCGACTCAAGAACAGCTTCTTCCCTGCTGCCATCAGACTTTTGAATGGACCTACCTCACACTAAGCTGATCTTTCTCTACACCTGCACTCTACATTCTGCACTCTCTCCTTTCCTTCTCTATGAACGATTTGCTTTGTCTGTATAGTGCGCAAGAAACAATACTTTCAAGTGTACTGTCATACTAATACATGTGACAATAAATCAAATCAAAAGTCCCCACTCTGACAGCCCACCACCTCTTGCTCTCACAGTGGTGGGCAACCTCGGCTAGTGAGTGGGCCCCGTATGTGGCCCTTCTTCATCTCAGTGGGTCGCAAAATTTGAAATCTGGCTTGTTCACTAACCATGACCCCATGAATAAGGTTAAATACATTTAATACAAGCCAAATATTTCATAACACATTATAGAAAATGCTTAATCATTCATCTATTAATAGAACTATCAACTTGAAATGATATAAACAAAATACATATTTGTGCTTTGAACGCAGAGGGAGCACCTGGTGCTCACAATCAACGTCGTGTGCAGTCAGCACGTACCTCACCTTTCTTCACGTGTATCACTTCAGTCGTACAATAGGAAAAAAATCACGCAGACGGAAACCAGAAGAATCTGGGAACCCTACACATGGGCAATGTCTCGTGGGCCGCACGCAGAAGCCTGACAGGCTGCATGTGACTCATGGATTGCAGGTTGCCTACCACTGCTATGGGGTCACAGCAATTTTCAAAGCCCCAAAATGGGGTCACAGTGGGAAAAATGTTTGCAAGTACTGTTCTGGAATGATGAGATCAAACGGGTCTAACACTTTGCACGCAAAATTGACAGGAGGTACAGGAAAAAAAATACAGCTTCTCGCATCAGTTATGATGCTGTTTTCCTCATCCCTCACCCTACCTGATGTCACACAGTCCTTGGGAGAAACCAGAATAGGCAGAATCAAAAGTTTATCTTTTTGAATCAGCGGTTCTGTGTGCCCCAGGATACTGCAAAAGGATTTCAACTAAGAGGAGATGAAGATACAACAGTGATATTTTAATTTCCAATCCAACCATAGCAATGATGATTTCCTCAATTAAAAATCTTGATTTCATTAAAAACGTGTGAAAGTTATTCCAATGTGCCGTGATACATTTCCTTAGCTTTCCCCGGAGATTGCACCAAGTGCTGTTGTTTTGTAATTGCTGTCAGTTTTTTCGACTTGCTCCCACTGGATTTCTGCTACAGGGAGTGGAGGGAGGGGGGGAAAACGTTATCCTCTTGATGACAGAGTTGCCTGGATGATTTCATGCTTGCAGCATTTGTTCACGGGAATTTGTGAAAAATGTAGCTGCAGCAAGGCACTGAAACTATTAGAGTTACTTTTGGTTTTAGACATTGTGCTGTAGACTGAATGAAGAATTGCAGGTGTTCCACTGACCTGGTCCTGTGGGATTTTATGATGGTAGATTTCAAGAAGAAAGTTACATGTGTTTGCAGAGTAAAGCAGCAGCTGTGAAAGATTTATGCCTTTGTCAGAACCATAAGATTTAAAAATGTAACATTTAATCAAATACATGGAAAGCAGAACAAATTTTAAAGATGTTGTGTAGGAGCTTTTGGTTTGATCTCTTTACCATAACAGCAACTTGTGGGAATATGGATGCTGAGTGCTGTATAATCTTCATTTAAATATGGTAAATGGGATTATGTGAGAAAAGGTCACAGGATCCTTTTTATTACTTTGCAGCTTGTAGGGGGACCACACTTGAACACATAATTACTTTAAAAGCCTTTTTGTTGCTTTATAAGAATGAGTACAAGTCCGATGGGAAGTAAGAACCTCACCAAGTAGGTGATGTACAGAATTGACTTCAATCACCATGTGTTTGAGGTATTTTTGTTTCCTGCACCGATTGAATCCCATTCATATGTTTGGCTTTCAACTGTTTTGGATGCTTGCTTCAGATATTTCAGCAAGACACAAGTGCCTGTATGTAACTTTTAGTATTGGCAAAGTTGCACGGTGGCACAGTGGTTAGCACTGCTGCCTCACAGCGCAAGGGACCTGGGTTCGATTTCCAGCTTGGGTCACTGTCTATGTGGAGTCTGCATGTTCTCCCTGTGTCTGCATATGGGTTTCCTCCGGGTGCTCCGGTTTCCTCCCACAGTCCGAAAGAGGTGCTGGTTAGGTGCATCGGCCATGCTAAATTCTCCCTCATACCCGCATAGGCGCCAGAGTGTGGCAACTAGGGGATTTTCACAGTAACCTCATTGCAGAGTTAATATAAGCCTACTGTGACATTGATCAATAAACTTAAAACTTAAAAAAAAATTTTTTTTTTGCTGTCAAACATTGAAATAGGCACATGCACGCACAATTATTATTCATTTAACAACCAGTTATTGGCAAGTAGTAAGTAAGTGTCACTTCACTATAGGTAGCCAGTGGTGATGGGTAATAACAGTATTATATAGGGACACTGGGATCCTTTCCACCTCTGGAATCACAGATATTTATATCTCCAATTCATTTTACGTTGAAGTTGGTAAACAAAGAAGGTTACATTTATAAACCGTTATCATGTCTTTAAAGTATTTCGCAAGTGTGAAAACTGATTGCACGCTGCAAGATCTCACAAACAACTCAATGATATGACTAACAAGCCGATTTGATTTCTTTGCTGTGCTGGCTGATGGAGGAATGCTGGGCAGGACAATTGAAGAGCTCCCTGAAGGTTCTTTTGTCTCTGCCTGTACCAGCAGATAGTTGATAATAGAAACATAAGAAAATAGAAGCAGGAATAGGCTATTTGGCCTTTCGAGCCTGCTCTGCCATTCATTTTGATCATGGCTGACGGAAAATTTGGCATTCCGACAAATCTCCATTCATTGCAGCGGGACCAGAAAATCCCACCAGCGTGAATGGGTGGAAAGTTCCACCCAATGTTTCCACTTGTTGGAGGCGGTGATTGTCGGGGCAGGAGTAGCAGCTGAAAGGAGTCCATACCTGTCTGCTATAAATACAAGTGGCCAAACGTCCTGGCTCGTCAGCTTGGGATTTGAGGGGTAACCCACATGTGTGCTGGGAAATCCGTCTTGGAAGTTTCCACATAAGGTTTTATTGGGCAAATGTGGAGAAGGGCTAACTTCCTCTGGACAATTTGTTTTTATTCGTTCGTGGGACATGGACGTTGCACTTCTAACTTCAGAGTAACTATTTTAAAGACTCAGACTGAGCACCGCATGGGATACCTCCCAAGCCCCCAGGAACCTCCCCCCCCACCCCTGACAGGGCTCGAATTGACGATGCCCTGTAAAACGGGGGCATGTCCTCCTTTGTTCTACACCTTTTACACTTCTGGAGCCCCTGGGCTCCTTCAGTCTAACCCGACCTGAATTTGGATTTGAAGTGAAAATAAATCCATCACTCATTGGCATTCATGGGAATTACGGGCCAAGATAGTCACTAGTAAATCCAATTGAGAATTGAGGAGAAACCTCTTTGCCAAGAGAGTGGTGAGAATGTGGAACTGGCTATCAGAAAGGGTAGTTGAGGCTAATGGCACAGATACATTTGAGTGGAAGCTAAATATACACATGAGGGAGAAAGGAATAGAAGGTTCTGATGATAGAGTTGGATGAGATATGGTGGGAGGTGGCTTGAATAAAGCATAAACACCAAATGGCTTATTTCTGTGTTGTAAATTTTATGTAATTTAAGACCATTCTCAGGGCTTTCAGGAAGCTTCTTATATTTGCCAGTCTCCCAGCATGTTATATTGTATTTGCTGATCTGCTGCAAAGGGAGTCTGTTTGGAGCTTAATGTCTGCTTATAAGTATAATATGCCTGTCATTACATAGGCTTTGCATTGATCGTAATAAGTACCACCAGGAGCTGTTTCGGGAACAATGTTTTATGACTTCTAAATTCTAATCTTTTTAATAAATCAGAAATTCTGTAAAGTGGCTACAGCTAATAAAAACAAATGCACAAGCTATGTGCACACAGTTTTGTTGTACTGTATTCTAGTAAATGAGATCCTACAAAAGAATGGAAGAATCTATTAACAAGGTACCTTTACAGAGCAGGATTTTATTTTAACCCCTGAAATACAAGATATTTGTATAAATCAATCAAAGAAACCTAAAGCTAAACAATGTGTGTGGCCATTACATTTCATTCACAAAACAGTACAGAATATGCAGCTTGCAGCTCCTGATCCTGGAGGCCATTACCATCATTGGGCATGGCACTGCCAATTTCTGCACCTATTCCCTAAAGTTCTTTGCTGCAGGGTCGTTTAAACCGTCTTGGGGAAGATTTTCACCATTGCCGTTCAGCTGTACACCGATGCATCAAGCAAGCAGGGATGCATTGGTTGTTAGAGGTGGTCAGTGTGTTTGATGCCCCATGAATGTTCTTCATCATTGTGATCAGGCTTGGCACTGGTACCTTGTGGCAGAAAGACAAGTTAACCGGACCAGCTGAGCACTCCCAATATTTTCTGTTTTTACATCAGATTTCTAGCAGCTGCATGTTTCGCTCCTCAATCACCCCTTAAATCTGATTTCATCCGAACTGGGAAAAGCTTCTCACCAACTTTTACAGGTGCACCATAGAAAGCATTCTTTCTGGTTGTATCACAGCTTGGTATGGCTCCTGCTTTGCCCAAGACTGCAAGGAACTACAAAAGGTTGTGAATGTAGCCCAATCCATCACACAAACCAGCCTCCCACCCATTGACTCTGTCTACACTTCCCGCTGCCTCAGAAAAGCAGCCAGCATAATAAAGGACCCCACACAACCCAGACATTCTCTCTTCCACCTTCTTCCGTCGGGAAAAAGATACAAAGGTCTGAGGTCACGTTCCAACCGACTCAAGAACAGCTTCTTCCCTGCTGCCGTCAGACTTTTGAATGGACCTACCTTGCATTAAGTTGATCTTTCTCTACACCCTGGCTATGACTGTAATACTACATTCTGCACACTCTCGTTACCTTCTCTATGAACGGTATGCTTTGCCTGTATAGCGCGCGAGAAACAATACTTTTCACTGTACACTAATATATGTGACAATAAATCAAATCAAGTTAGAAATGTAAGGAGACAGACTTGAATCATGAACTTATTTTCTCTTTGGACGGTTGCTTCCAGATTTCTGCTTTTATTCAAGATTTCCGGCAGCTGCACCGTTTTGCTTTTGTAACTGGGTCGGTTCTTGGAGGTCAGGGTTATCTCCTCCGATGCTGTTATAACTCCATGTAGTTGGTTCTGTAATATCTCAGAAAGGATATATTAACCTTGGGGGGAGTGGACTCTAAAGGTTAAATTATGAGGAGAGATTGCACAAAACTAAGATAAAAGCAAAATACTGTGGATGCTGGAAATCTGAAATAAAAATAGAAAATGCTGGATTAACTCAGCACATCTGGCAGCATCTGTGGAGAGAAACAGAGTTAACGTTCTGAGTCTGAATTACCCTTCCACAGAACTGAAGGAATATAGAAATGTAAGGAATTCTATTGTATTCCAGGAATTTAGAAAGTTAAGAGATGAACCGATGGGGACTCTGACCTAGTGATATTATTATTAGACTATTAATCCAGAAACTTAGCGAATGTTCTGGGGACCCGGATTCGAATCCTACCACAGCAGATGGTGGAATTTGAATTCAATTTTTAAAAAAACCCAGGAATTAAGAATCTACCATGAAACCATTGTCAATTGTCGGAAAAACCCATCTGATTCACTAATGTCCTTCAGGGAAGGAAATCTGCTGTCACTACCTGGTCTAGCCTACATGTGACTCCAGAGCCACAGCAATGTGGTTGACTCTCAACTGCCCTCAGGCAACTAGGGATGGGCAATAAATGCTGGCCAGCCAATGGCGCTCATGTCCCACAAATGAATAAAAATGTCAAATTAATTTTGAATGTATTAAGGAGGACAGATAGTTTGTATTATTTATCCTTTTATTTTATTTGCCCTACTTCCACTGGAGTCTAGAACTAGAGGGCATGGTCTAAAAATTAGAACAAGACATTTCAAGAGTGAAATTGGGAAACATTCTGACACAATGGTTGTCAGAAGTTTGGAACTCTCCTGCAAATGGCAATTAACGCTCGTTCAATTGTTAATTTTAAATCTGAGATTGATAGATTTTTGTTACATAAACATATTAAAGGATAAGGATAAAGGTGAATAAATGGAGTTTGGTCGCAGATGAGCCATGATTCCGTTGAATGGTGGAACATGCTGGTGAACTTCTGTTCTGGCTATGATCAGATCGGGGAAAATGGAACTAAGCATTGGCAGTCCTATTGAGCTATTATGGCCATGCAGAGCTTTTGAAACGGGATGGGGATGCATAATACTGGATGTACATTGTTTATTACTTTGATTTGGTGCTGGGAGTTGTGTGGAGTGGGTGAAAATTGAATCAGATGGATTCAGGTGGATTATGAGAAGGATGAACATCCATTGGTGAGACGGAAGTACATTCCAAAAAAGAGCTTATTTTAATTGTTGAAAATGGTATTTGATAAAGAGAAATATTTTACTTGAAGCACAAATTTGATTATTTAAAAAGTATAAGTTACTTCCAAAAAAAGTAAAAATGTCAATTGTATTTTCATGACCGTCTGGCGGTTGGAGTAAATGTGGGCAAAGGTGAAGTTGTTCACTTTGACAGGAAGAATTGTTAAGACTCAGACCAGAAACTCCAAGGTGTTTTCTGAAGATAGCCCAGACCCTCGGTTTTTACATTTGAATTTGGCATGGGTGAGCATAAGGTGTTTCACTCTAGGTATGATGCAAGTGACTCACTAGGAAGCTTTTATCAAACAAAGGTTACTTAAGAAAACAGTTAAAATAAAATAAAAAGATTTAGCATAACTTGTACCAGTTACAGGAATTAAACACAATACAGTATAATTCCTTACAGCTATCTACCTATGATGTTCCAAGTCAAACAACATCGCACAAACATACATCTCTTCCTAGACTTGGCACAAAAAGCAAGTATGCTCACGTGATGCTGGGTTTTCAACTTTTTTAAAACCTGCTGTGAATTGGTCCTTTCAATGTTGGATTAAAACTCTGAGGCTTCCCAGTCCTGCAACTTTCAGCATGCCTCTGGAGTGACAGAGACCGAGACACTGCTTTCTGTCTCAAGTCAAAACAGCATCTGAGAAAAATGAAACTAAAGCCTTGGACTTTCCTGTGGAAAACAACTGTCCCCCTGACCTGTCAATCATCCCAAATCAAGCTCCACTCAGCAATCCTCAAAGGATCATAAAACCCCAGGACATTGCATTAGTCCAGATTAAAAATAAACATGACGTCCATTATATTGCTTCAGTAATAATTAGACGGCATCGGTTACAGGCAAAACAGTGTCAATAAAATGCGAGGACCTGCTTGAAAAACCTTCGAAGAAACATAGTTAAAATACATTTCTTAAAGGCACAGGATTGTAATAGTATGAAAAAGCAGGATATTACAAATAATGGGTGCAGAATTCCAAGGTGCAAAGGAATCTGGGTGTTCTAGTCACAAAAGGTTAGTATGCAAGTACAGCAATTTTTTTCTCATTCATTTATGGAATGTGGGCGTTGCTAGCTAGGCCCATCCCTAATTGCCCTTGAACTAAATCATTTCAGAAGGCATTTAAGGGTCTGTGGTCAGGAGTCACATGTAGAATAGACCTGGGAAGGAACTGAAGATTTCCTTAAAAACCGTCGTTTAGGCTTTTAATTCCATATTTTTTTTATTGAATTCTAATTCCAATCTCTGCTGTGGTGGGATTCGAACCCGGGTCCCCAGGGCTTTACCCAGGATTACTAGATTACTGATCCAATGACAATGCCACTATACCACTGCCTCGTCAGTAATTAAGAAGGTTAATTTAATGTTATCCTACATTACAACTGGAATTGAACATAAAAGGAAGGGTGTTATGCTCAGTTATACAGGGCATTGCTGAAACCACATTTTGATTTTGGTCTCCTTATTTAAGGAATGATTTAAAAGTTTCGGAGGCATTTCAGAGGAGGTTCACCAGATTGATACTTGGAACGAGTGGGTTGGCTTATGAGGAAAGGTTGGACAGACTGGTTTTATTTCCATTGGAGTTTGTAAGAGTGAGGGTGTGAATTGATTGAAGTATACAAGATCCTGAACAGTCTTGACAAGGTAGACATGGAAATGTTTCCACTAGGGGAAACAGTTAGGGATTGCACTTTTAGGACAGAGTTGAGGGGGAAAAAAATCTGAGGATTGTGTGACTTTGGAACTGTCTGCCTCAGAAGGCAGTGCAATATTTTTAAGGTGGGCATAGATAGATTATTCTTGGGCAAGAAAGTCAGAGGTTATCGGAGTAGATGGGAATGTGGAATTCAGAACACAAACAGATCAGCCATGATCTAATTGAATGGCTAAGCAGACCTGAGGGGCCGTATGGCCTATTTCTGTTCCTATTTCTTATGTTCATAGGACCATCTGTGGATTTAGTGGTTTAAATTTTGAGGCCTTGATATCACTTGTAAGTATTCTTAACCTTTTCATAATGTAGCCCAACCATGTTAAATTGTAACTAGAGAGTTCTGGTTTAATAATATTAGGGCAAAGCCATCTATTTGAAATGTATAAAATTCTAAACGGGTCTGAGCAGACTAGCTGCAGGGCGGATGTTTTCCCTGGTTGGGGGAAACTAGAACCAGGGACACAGTCTCAGGATTTGGGATAGATCATTTTGGACTGAGAGGAGGAAAATAATTCTTCACGCAAAAGGTAGTGAACCTGTGGAATTCTTTACCATTAGAAGGCTGTGGAGGCCACGTCACTAAATATATTCAAGAACGATAGATAATGTTTTGGATTTCAATGGTATCAAGGGTATCAAGGGTATGGGGAAGAAGTGGGAATATGGTATTGATGTCAAGGTTCAATAATGATTATGTTGAATGGCGGAGCAAGCTCGAAGGGCCGCTTGGCCTATACCTCCTAATTTCTATGTTTCTATTATTCCAATGTTAACTAATAGAAACTTTTAAGTATACAATAGTTGATAAGTAAAAGGATGAGCATTCAGTCTTAAAGTTAAAGTTTATTTATTCGTCACAAGTAAGGCTTACATTAACATGGCAATGAAGTCACTGTGCAATTCCCCTAGTCACCACACTCGGGCGCCTGTACGGGTCAATGCACCTAACCAGCACGTCTTTCAGATTGTGGGAGGAAACCGGTGGAAACCCACGCAGACACGGGGAGAACGTGTAATCTCCACACAGTGGGAATCGAACCCGGGTCCCTGGCGTTGTGAAGCAGCCGTGCTAACCACTGTGCTACCGTACCGCCTTATTCTGAGAGGTAATATGGATTATTTGGAGGAACTATAACTTGAATGCAGACTTTAGAAGTCCTGGGAAGGTGGAATGCAGCAGATTAAGAAGCTCAGACTTGGTTTTCTGAACAGCTGCAAGACTTTGAACTTTTGTATCAGCTACTGGCAGTGGCTGTATTTGGAACAAGGAAATGGGATTATATCTAATTACTGCCTAAAATCATCAATCACTGCAGCTGCTGCCTCCTAAATTATTAGTCCACTTATTTTCAGGATTATTTGGATGAGTTGGCCTTTATCATAGAAAATGGGCAGTGCAATGGAATTTTTCTTTCGTGGGCGGATGATGAGTGGTCAAGATATGTACTATTAGATGTGCACCCATTGATGGTGCTAATTGCTGCTTTGTGACATGTTTGAGAGGTTATTCCTGCTGTTTCAAAACTAATGTTGCAACATTGGCCATGCTTTCTGGCATTGTTGTAGTGTTGCTGTTTTTAGAAGTGTTTTATGAAGTCTATTAACTAAAGGCATCTTTTCCCTTTTGTAACTCAGGGGTATTAACTTGTCTTATTATCTTCAATCAGTTTTTTTAAATAGAAACAGTTGGTTTAAATATATTAGAGTAAGTTTGCATAAACTGCAATCTGTGCTTTTCTATGTTGGTTGCAGTGGTCTGTGTTCTATTTTTAGCCTGTATTGCTTGTTGAATGCTGTTGACTTCTCTGTTAGCAGAGAGAAGTGATTATTTTTTTGTTGTTGGTGTTAATTAGTCTTCCAAACAGGGAGCCAAGAGCAAAGGTAGTGCAGGTAACGTCAGGTTACAGCAAGTAAGGATAATTGAGCCAAGGTTTGCTGATATCATTACATTGCCATTTCACATATCTGTCTTTTATGGTGTAAACATTTTATTTTGCATTTATTATTTAAAGTTAATTCATAAGATGTACATCATTTTAGAAAACAAAGAAGCGGACTTGGTTCGAGGTTCTCTCATCTTGCAGTTCAAGAATCGAGAGATGTAAAACTGAGATGCTACAGCACCACCACTGATGGGAGCGTATAATTACAGACTGGCAACTTTACAGGGGCATTTGCATAGAAACCCGACAGTGCAGAAGGAGGCCATTCGGTCCGTTGGGTCTGCGCCAATTCTGACAGAGGATCTTACCCAGGCCCTATCCCAGCAATCCCACGTATTTACCACGCTAATCCCCCTAACCTACACATCTTGGGACATTAAGGAGCAATTTAACATGGCCAACCCACCAAACCAACACATCTTTGGACTGTGGGAGGAAACCGGAGCACCTGAAGGAAACCCACGGAAACATGGGGAGATTGTGCGAACTCCACACAGTCACCCAGGGCCTTAACTGGACTGGCGCTGTGAGGGAGCAGTGCTTGCCACTATGCCGTCCTAAATTTTCATGAATGCTTACGGTGAAATGGCTAGCCAGAATGGAGATAATTGGGCAATTCTCTTGACAGTTTCACCTGGATATGGCACTACTGTCGGTGACTAGGACTGATTATCTTCATGTTCTTGTATTATGGAATTGTGCTCCATTAACTGCACTTTGCTGGCAAGATCAACGTACATTTTGTTCTTGGTTCACAGGATGTAGATATCACTGGCTGGACCAATATTTATTGTCCCTCCCTAATTGCCCTTGAGAGAGTAGTGGTTTACCACCTTCTGGAACCACTGCAGTCCAGGTGCTGTTAGGATGTGAGTTCTAGGATTTTGATCCAGGATAAAAATACACTTAAAGCCGCAGTGTCATCACAACACATAGCTTTAATACGATCTTTGACAGTTTCATGATCAGCAATATATCATCCAACCTATCTCCAGTTAGAGTACCTGTCGCCGATTGCTTTTTTCCCTTTACTAAGGTCAGGGAATAATTTGCAAGCATTGGAGTAGACTGCCTTTTTCTGAGAACATCAAACAATTTCTAATTTCCGTCATCCCATTTCTCTTCAACCTCAGAAAATAGGACTTAAGAAGACTTCCAACCTGCTTTTGGCCTCCAAACTCAAGTGAACTGGATAAGACGTTAAACCGAAGCCTTTTATTTCTCATGTAAAAGATCCAATATAAGTAGTTTGAAGAAGGGAAGAAGAGTGCTACCTGGTGCCCTGGCTGATATTTATTCATCAATCATCATCGCTTTAAAAAGCACAGATTATCTGCTCACCAGTACATTCCTTTGTGAGCAAATTGAATGTACAACTTCCCTACCGGCTTCCGGTGGCACAGTAGTTAGCACTGCTGGCTTACAGCGCCAGGGACCCAGGCTCAATTCCCCGCTTGGATCACTATCTGTGCGGAGTCTGTACATTCTCCCCGTGTCTGCATTAGTTTCCTCCGAGTTCTCCGATTTCCTCCCACAGTCCAAAACACGTGCTGGTTAGGTGCATTGGCCGTGCTAAATTTTCCCTCAGTGCACCCAAACAGGCACCGGAGTGTGGCAACTAGGGGATTTTCACAGTGACTTCATTGCAGTGTTAATGTACGCCTACTTGTGACACTAATAAATAAACTTTAAACTTTACATTATACTAGTGATTACACTTCATAAAGCACTTTGGAAATGAACTGTGTAAATGAACAATCTTTCTTTTAATGGCTTCTTGCAGAAGGGGGGATGATGTCCACTTGCAGAAAGTGTTAATGCTTCATGTGGCACGGTGGCACAGTGGTTAGCACTGTTGCCTCACAGCAGCAGGGACCCAGGTTCGATTGCCAGCTTGGGTCACTGTCTGTGCGGAGTTTTCACATTCTTCCTGTGTGTGCGTGGGTTTCCTCTGGATGCTCCGGTTTCCTCCCACAGTCCAATGATGTGCGAGTTAGGTGGATTGGCCATGCTAAATTGACCCTTAGTGTCAGGGGAGTAGTAGGGTAAATATGTGGGGTTATGGGGATAGGGCCTGTCAGGATTGTGGTCGGTGCAGACTTGATGGGCCGAATGGCCTCCTTCTGCACTGAAGGGATTCTATGATTCATTAAAGGAAGCTAAAATTCTCATTACATTGTTGACAATGAATTGAGGGAGATACATTGCACCATCACAGCAGCCAGATGTCATCTCCAACAATGCATTATTTTTTCAGTGCTGTATTGGCGAGTCATTCTTCAAAATGTGCACGACATAATTTCTGACTATTTTAATATCTATTCAATACGTTGTGGATACCTTGATTTTGTAATTAATGAGAAATACAAATGTGATGGTATAATTGATGGCAGACATCATTTTGGTGAGGTGTCTGGTGTCTTCAAACCGTGCTAATAAAAATGTATAACCGTAGTTGCTTAGAGTCATGGAGGTTTACAGCACGGAAACAGGCCCTTCGGCCCAATTTGTCCATGCCGCCCTTTTTTTTAAACCCCTAAGTGATAGTGAGAGCCTTTTTCCTCGGATGGTGATGGCTAACATTAGGGGACATAGCTTTAAATTGAGGGGTGAGAGATATAGGACAGATGTTAGAGGTAGGTTCTTTACGCAGAGAGTAGTAAGGGCGTGGAATGCCCTGCCTGCAGCAGTAGTGGACTTGTCAACATTGAGAGCATTCAAATGGTTATTGGATAAACATATGGATGATATTGGAATTGTGTAGATTAGAGGGGCTTTAGATTGGTTTCACTGGTCGGCGCAACATCGAGGACCGAAGGGCCTGTACTGCGCTGTTATGTTCTATGTTCTAAGCTAATCCCAATTGCCCCCATTTGGCCCATATCCCTCTATACCCATCTTACTCATGTAACTGTCTAAATGCTTTTTAAAAGACAAAATTGAACCCGCCTCTACCATTACCTCTGGCAGCTTGTTCCAGACACTCACCACCCTGTGTGTGAAACAATTGCTCCTCTGGAACTTTTGTATCTCTCCCCTCTCACCTTAAACCTATGGCCTCTAGTTTTAGATTCCCCTACCTTTGGGAAAAGATATTGACTATCTAGCTGATCTGTGCCCCTCTATAAGATCACCCCTCAGCTTGATTTAGAGTTGGATTTAGCTCTTGGGGCAAAAGGGTTCAAAGGATATATGGGGAAGGCAGAATCAAGCTATTGAGTTGGATGATCAGTGTGATCATACTAAATGGTGGAGCAGGCTCAAAGGGCCAAACAGCCAACTCCTGCTCCTACTTTCTATGTTTCTACTTAAGTGATTTAGAGGCGCTTAATCATGATGATAAGTTTCTGTTTATGGGATTGGAATGTGAATGTTCTATTGCAGGGGAAATACTCTGAATTTAGATGTAGGTTTGGCAAAATCCTCTAGACGTGCAGATTTATTCCTGGAGTACATCCAGATAAAACCTCCCAAATTGCACTGCAGGTTCATTTGGAAGAATATTGGCCTCCAATTCAATTAGTGAGTGAGGTTACAGGAAGAAGTTTCACACCACCAGGTTAAAGTCCAACAGGTTTATTTGGAATCACTAGCTTTCGGAGCGCTTCTCCTCCCTCAGATGACTCACCTGATGAAGGAGCAGCGCTCTGAAAGCTCGTGATTCCCAATAAACCTGTTGGACTTTAACCTGGTGTTGTGAGACGTCTTACTGTGCCCGCCCCAGTTCAACACCGGCATCTCTACATCATGGGTGAAAGTTGGTTGATAAATCATTGCAATTTCCCTTAAGTAATTCGAATATTGGGCTACCTACTTATCCATAGATATTTAACTTTTACAGTTCATTTGCAGGCATTTCAACTTTAAGCCAACTGGAGCCTGGAGAGATTCTATCCCAGAAAAATACTAACTTGTTAGATCATAGATAACTGATAAGCATTTGTTTGAACTCTCAGTAGGGGAGCAGCAAATATGAAATACCTCTTTAAGCATCACGGTGAGTAGCACATCTTATCCTTGGTTAGGCGGTTTTTGACACCTTTCCTGAGACTTTTTCTGTCGCCTGGTTCTTGTGGAAAGAGTATAGGATAGCAGTTGGAGCTGTTGCTCCATAATTAACAAGGCAAAACAATGCAGTGCAAATTTCCTCTTATAGAACTTAGTTAAGTGCAGTTCTACCCTAACTTCGTGGATGTGAAGCTCAGGGGATTGGATGGAATACTGGTTTTATATTCTCTAAAAAGTTACCTTCTGCTGACTTATATGGACATTAAAATCGCGCAAGACATGAAACCAACATTGCACCCAATGGTGACAATTTCACCTGGAAAGGTTGGATTAAAATCAGCCTCATCACGTGGGCTGCAAACACCACCAGGTTTATCAATATGGGAGGTAGATCCTTACCAAGATGGATTAATTAGTCAGCCACATGGTGGATATTTGCCTCCTCAAACCCTGAGGGCACCCTTGTGGTTTATTGGGGAATACTGGTCTTCAGCATAGACCCAGAAAAACTGTGCAGCCGTGACTGACACAGACTTATAAGAAGGCGCACACTGGTCTGGGAATGATTCTCACTGCTTGTGGAGAGCTACTCGACTCCTTCTATCTGTCTCTTTCTATCAACGTCTATAAGCTTAGCTCCTATCAGCGTAAGGAGTGATGACTGCAAATCGATTTACCGTGTTACAGCAACATGTTGGAAATCCGCACTACAATATTTTCCAGTTTATGAAAAATTGTAGTATTTCAAAACCTTGAATGATCTTTGTGACGTTATTGTACTTTAGTGCTATTTGCTACAAGTATTTCAAGTTAAAATTCTCTCAAGTGGTCCTGGAAGACACATGGTAGAGCTTCAACAATAAGCATGAATATTAATTAGATATCAAAATGCATTGTTCAAGATAATATGCTTAATCAGTATTTTTAGCATTTTGGGAAACTTATCTTGAGAAGTCGCTTCAACTTTCCTACCATCCACACCAATTTATATAACAGAGAAATGCACTCATTAGAGTTGTTTGGTTCATGTTATGAGTGGATGAGTGAATTACAAGAGACTGCTGGTTGACAGCCTGAACTTCTTTCTTTGCCAAAACAGATGTGGAAATTTAAATATTCATTGTGTTCCAAGTATCTTGCTGCTGTAAAATTTTATCTACAGGTGGAAAAAATATGTTCTCATTCACCCTTCATATGCTGAATATCTAATTTTATTTTCTCAAAACTTTATAGAATTGTATGGTTCTCCTGACTGCAATAAAGCAGGATGAGGATAAAGAGCAACTTTCTAACTCTTTAGGGAGACCATATTTGTTCCTTTATTGGCGGTCCTTGCAGGATTTTATTTTCCCCACATTTAGCCTTTTCCTTTGTTTGATTGTCGAGCAGGAAATCTATCTCCTACCGTTACAGCTGGTAGCAGAGTAAGCAATTGCTGGTCAGTTATTGTGTCCTTTGAGGATTCCACACACATTTCTGAAATGCCGATATTTGCAGTGTTTCAACAAACACAAATCAACAAATAACTTGTACCGCATCATTGAGGTGCCATCTGTGGAGTGGGAACTGGTACGGAGTGAAGGTGACTAGTTTCTCTGTGAAGAGGAGTCAATCTCCAAGCGCAGAATACTCTTTGGACGTTTTTGCAACAAGAACTGGAGCATTTTGCTTGTTCTACTTCTCGGCAGCCAATGGCGCGTGCCAAAGGGAAAAAAATTAAAGGGGAGAAAAACCACTTTACAAGAGAGGAACTAAAAAGTACTGTCAGCAAAGATATCTATATTGATTCCAAACATTTTTCAAATTTTACTTGAAGTTATAGCACTGAAATTCTCAATGATTTTTGCAGATGTTATGTAATGAAAATCAAATGCAAAAATCCGTAGCAGACATTCGGTCCTCAAACGATTAAAGCTAATGGTCTTTAACAGTTTCCTCACTGTTTATACCCTTTTCCTCAACACTTACCCAGTAAGATTTCATCAGCCCTTTGAGCACTGAATTCCTTCGAACTTACAGTATCAGAACATATGTTCAATCACTTAACATATATTTGGGTAATATTCTGTGAAATTACTGCTCCTTGGATAATGGAGTAAGAAAGCACAACATAACAGATTATATAGCTTATTATTCGATTTAGTTTAAATATGACAAATGATTTAAAGGTATCAAGAGACTTTGTTGCCCATTTAGGAATTCAACTATTATTCATTATACTTGAGAGCATTTCTTGCTGTTCCACATAATCTTATATTGGGAACTGCAGTTTTGGATGTGGGGGTAATTTGAAACCATTTGCACCTTTCCATTTCTTCATCCCTGCCATGGCCCAAAGCAGAGAAAAAATACTTACATAAACCTTCAACGCTTTCAGTACTTCACTCTATATTAATATGATGTGTGATTATTGCCAGTGAGGAAGACAAAATGCAGTGTTCTTACAGGTGGAGACACCTCATCTCTTCAAGGTATCTGTAACAAATTGAATAGGAAGTTAGTCCCACATGTGCGGTTGGTTTTGAGTACGTGTCATGTCTGGACCTTCCACCTGGACTGCATGGAATGCGAATTTAAACTGCTTGCCTTTTTATTTTAGAAACAGAATTGAAATGAAGCTTTTCCGTTGCACCCTTGGGCTTATTTGGAAACCAAGCACAGCTTCTTTTCCCTTCTAGAAACCAGGCAATAAAATGAAAAGGGCCGAAACATTCTGAGATTTCCCCGAAGACTAGGACATTATTGACAGTATCCATGTTGTTCTGTGAGCTAACACACACTGCCCTACATTAATCATAAAGGATTCTGCTCTACTTACACTAGGTTATCAATTGACCAACAATGTAGATTTGCAGGGCTAGCAGTTACAACACCTTCATCTGAAGGCAACTCTACTCCTGGATTATTTGAAAGCGAGGACAGAAAATCAAGATGGCCGCTAGGATAGAGTTATCTTCGGGATATCACAGACTATCACAGCGATGCGGACACCATTTTAGACACATTTACTCATTACATTAACAAACGCTTTTACATTGGATATGCAGCACAGAAACAGGTTATTTGGCAAATCCAAATAACCATAACATGCTGGCCTTTATATTCTAATTGAGCCTTCTTCAGTCTTTCCTAATCTAACTATATTGGTATAACTTTCTATCCGCTTCTCCCTAATAGGAGTATCTAACCTCCCCTTAAATACTTCTGTACTATTTGCTTCATCCACTCCCTGTGGGAGCAAGTTCTACATTCTCCTCACTCTGTGGGTGAAGTTGTTTCTTCTGAATTCCCGATTTGATTTCTTGGTGACTGTCTTGGTGACACAGTGCAGGTAAATGAACGTCACATATATGCTTAAATGAAAATCCACCACCATTCAATGTAAAACATTGCTGTCTTGCTCTTTTTATTCATGGTGTGGGTGGCATGACCAAGGCCAGTAGTTATCGCCCATTCCTCATTGCCTTTGAGTGGCTTACTGGATCACTTAGTAGGGCGGTTAAGAGTCAATCAAATTGCTATTGATTTCAGTTATCTAAAGGCCAGAATAGGTAAAGATGATAGATTCAAAGGACCTTAGTGAAGCAGATGGGTTTATACAACAATCTGCTCTTGAGAAGGAGATGCTGAGCTGCCTTCTTGAATTGCTGCAGTCCATGTGGTGTAGGTACGTCCACTTTGCTGTTAGGAATGGAGTTCCAGGATTTTGACCCAGCGTCATTGAAGGAATGGTGATATATTTCCAAGTTATGGCTTGGAGGGAGCTGGCAGGTGGTGGTGTTCTCATGCATCTGCTGTCCTTGTCCTTCGAGGTTGTACAGGTCATGACTTTGGAAGGTGTTCTTGAAGAAGCCTTGAGGAGTTGCTACAGTGCATCTTGCAGATGGTACATACTGCTGCTCTGTATGTTGGTGGTGGGGGTAGTGAATGTTTAAAGTGGTGATTGGGGCTCAGCTCAAGTGGGTTGCCTTGTCCTGGATGTGCCGAGTTCTACTGACCCAGGCAAGTGGAGAATATTCTGTCACACTCCTGACTTGTGCCAAGTAAGTGGACAGGTTTTGAGGAAGCAGGAGATGAGTTACCCTCTGCGGACTTCCCAGCCCCTGACCTACTCTTAGAGCCGCAGTATTTAAATCGTTGGTTAAATTTAGTTCCTGGTCATTGGAAACCCCAGGATGTTGATAGTGCTGGATTCAGGGATGTAAATGTCATTGAATATCTGGGAGAGATGGTTAGGTGCACTCTTGTTGAAGATGGTCATTGCCTGGCACTTGTGGGATGGAAATATTACTTGGAAGCAGTACTTTGACTTCACCAGAGGCTTTTTTGAGATGTTTTTCTCAATAGTTCTCAACCTAGAGGATTCACCCTTGGCATTTCAGAGTATAGACAATTTCCATGGCAGTAATAGTCTTGCGTGTTTGGTATAGGTGACCAAGTCCCTGATGATATTTTCCAGGAAGACCTTGAGACTCCCATGGGTTTCCTTGTAAATGAAGCCCCCACGACGAGGTGAATGGTGGGTTTAGTGGTTCCCTGGATATTATCTCGGAGGACTTTCGGGTGCCATTTAGCACCACCTTTCCCAAGACTTTTCCTGCCTTTGCCTCCACCAGACATCCTGCCCAGAGACTAAAGTTTTTTGAGAATGTTGTCTCACACAACAAGTTGAATGAGGCCTGCCCCGGTCTCTGACATGACCAACGCTTCTGGCCTTCAACCGAGACACGGCTAGATGTTGCTTGCCCTCCATGGTGATGACCTATTGGAACTTTTTGTTATTGGGTGACGTTGCTTTCTTCTGCTGACCTCAATCAGCTGTTGGTCAAGCTCTGTTCCCATACAGTGTCATTGGTGTTCTTATGATGCTTAAGTCCAATATTTTCACCTATGATGCACATCATTTTACCAAAAACGAATAACTAAGGGAATAATTGGTCAAGAACCATTTCGGACAGGAGGCAGGTTGCTAGCGGAGTGCCGCAGGGATCGGTGCTTGGTCCTCTGCTCTTTGTGATTTTTATTAATGACTTAGAGGAGGGGGCTGAAGGGTGGATCAGTAAATTTGCTGATGACACCAAGATTGGTGGAGTAGTGGATGAGGTGGAGGGCTGTTGTAGGCTGCAAAGAGACATAGATAGGATGCAAAGCTGGGCTGAAAAATGGCAAATGGAGTTTAACCCTGATAAATGTGAGGTGATTCATTTTGGTAGGACTAATTTAAATGTGGATTACAGGGTCAAAGGTAGGGTTCTGAAGACTGTGGAGGAACAGAGAGATCTTGGGGTCCATATCCACAGATCTCTAAAGGTTGCCACTCAAGTGGATAGAGCTGTGAAGAAGGCATATAGTGTGTTAGCTTTTATTAACAGGGGGTTGGAGTTTAAGAGCCGTGGGGTTATGCTGCAACTGTACAGGACCTTGGTGAGACCGCATTTGGAATATTGCATGCAGTTCTGGTCACCTCACTATAAGAAGGATGTGGAAGCGCTGGAAAGAGTGCAGAGGAGATTTACCAGGATGCTGCCTGGTTTGGAGTGTCGGTCTTATGAGGAAAGGTTGAGGGAGCTGGGGCTGTTCTCTCTGGAGCGGAGGAGATTGAGGGGAGACTTAATAGAGGTTTATAAAATGATGAAGGGGATAGATCGAGTGAACGTTCAAAGACTATTTCCTCGGGTGGATGGAGCTATTACAAGGGGGCATAACTATAGGGTTCATGGTGGGAGATATAGGAAGGATATCAGAGGTAGGTTCTTCACGCAGAGAGTGGTTGGGGTGTGGAATGGACTGCCTGCAGTGATAGTGGAGTCAGACACTTTAGGAACATTTAAGCGGTTATTGGATAGGCACATGGAGCACACCAGGATGGTAGGGAGTGGGATAGCTTGATCTTGGTTTCAGATGAAGGTCGGCACAACATCGTGGGCCGAAGGGCCTGTTCTGTGCTGTACTGTTCTATGTTCTATGTTAACACTTTCTGCTTTTTGGTTGTTTTACCCACAACCAATGATTGAAGTTCACAAGCATAAGGTGTGCAAATGTGGGTTGTGACAGCACAGCCTCTATTACTCATTTTTACTTACTGATCAAAAATACATTTTAAAAAATATTTGTTCATGGGATGCGAATGTCGCTGGCTGGGTCAGCATTTATTGTCCATACCCAATTGCCCTCCATTTCAGAGGGCAGTTAAGAGTTGACCACATTGCTGTAGGTCTGGAGTCACATGCAAGCTAAACCAGGTAAGGATGGAAGATTTCCTTCCCTTAAGGACATTAGTGAACCAGATGGGTTTTTACAACAATTGACAATGGTTTCATGACCATCATTAGACTTTTAATTCCAGATTTGTATTGAATTCAAATTTCATCATCTGCCATGGTGGGATTTGAACCCGGATCCCCAGAGCATTACCCTGGCTCTCTGGATTACTAGTCCAGTGACAATACCATTACACCACTGCCACCCCGCTTTACCCACTTGATTTCCAATTAGTCACATGAACTGGCTAATGTATTGGACCGTGGAGAAAGGGAAGCTTCAGCTTTGACACCTGGCATCATTGAGCATACACCCTTGCAGCAAACGAGATCTTTATCGAACAGAATATCAGGATCTTGGTGCAGTGTTTCTGATGCTCGGATGAACAGGAGTATTCTGCAGTATAGTCAATCTGGAATTTCTAAGAATATCATTGTTTTCCGTGTGCAGTAGAATTTTGCTCCCCACTCTCCCCCTGCCCCCCCTCCCCCACTGGTCCCCAACAAAACATTTTTCACTTCACCCTCTGACTGGAATTAACTTCATCTGTCGCATTTCTGAAACTGTTGCCTCACACAAGATGAGCGAGACCCATTCGTTATTGAGCATTTGCTATTGGGGCATTCCATCCAATTGAGGATAACCCATACAGGGTCATTTATTTATGTGTGTGATTTGTATTGTGGTACTTATTGAATTTCCCTATTAGAAAATGGATACATGTATTAATGGAACACAAACTAAGCATAGAATTCTACTCCAGGCACATCATGAATGAATGAAAGTGATTGGCTGTGAGGCAGATCCCCTATTCATCATGATTAATGGAACTTCATCATGCCACATTGAGAAGTTTTACACACAACATCTGCTCCCAAGGTGCCTTTAACTTGCAGTTTTATGTTTCATTTAGTACTTAAACAGATGTTGAATTGCATAGAATCTGAATCCAATGCCTGTATTTCTATTAACTTCTGAAAACCACCCTGTTTCAACTATGACTTGCTTTTGGAACGGACAAATAGTAGATAGCATAGTCTCCTTTACTCTAGCCCTCCCACAGCTGACTCCTGCTGCAATTTTTCTCCTATTTTACTTGGTTTCCCAAGACCAACATTGAACCTGTGTGTGAGAAAAGATGCAGAATGGAGAGTTAGATGGTGAGAATGAGAAACTGATGTTCCACTTTTGGGAAATTGTATGTGCAGTGAAAGGGGTTTGAAGACCTACAGAAAGATGAAAGGGGGGGGCGGAAATTCTCCCGAATCAAGACTAGTTCCCACATCGGTGGAAAAACGGGCGTGTTTCCCACTGGCGCTGGTAGTGTCTGTCAGGTGGGATTTACCCACCTGAAAGATGCTAATGAGATCATCCAGGGAAACCCGTCAGCCAGCCCCACTGTTCGGACATTTAAATAGGGTGCCCCAATCTCCCCGCTCAGAAACAGACTCCCCTCTCCCCAAAAACTTAAATGGTTCCTCCCCCCACCTGACCAGGGGAGCACCACCAACCCCTCACCAAAGAGGGGCATCCTCCTCCCACCCGCAAATAACGGGTAACACCCCCCCCCCCTCGCCCCACACCATGCAAGCATAAGGGTGATGTGACCCGACTCCCCCATTTGGATCTTCCCTTCAACCTCCCTCCATCCCCTCATACCTCCCACTCAGCCCCCCTTCCCCCTCTGAACCCCCATTCAGACCCCTTCCCCCTCTGACTCACTCAGCCCCCTTCCCCCACTCAGGCCCCCTCTCCTTCTTCTGTCCCCCCCATTCAGACCCCCTCCCCTCCGACACCCACACAAGCCTCATTTCCCCCTCAAACCCTCCCCCATAGCCTTCCTTTCTGAGGGCGATTGCCTGGGATGGGCAATAGCCCTCAGACTGCCCACTCAGCCCCTCAGACCCCCACTCAGGCCCTCTCCTCCTCTGACCCCCCATTTGGGCCCCCTCCCCCTCAGACCCCACAGCCCTCTTTCCCCTCAGACCCCCCACTCAGCCCCCCTTCCCCCTCAGACTCTCCCATTCATCTCTTCCTGCCCTTTAGACCCTCACTCAGATCCCCTTCAGGCCATGTGCCTTGGGAGTGTCAACAGTTCATTGCCCTTGGCACCGACACCCAAGGGAAGTCAAGGAGGTAGGTCCATAGCCTGTTGCCCCTCTGCCAATGCCAGGCTTCAGAGGAAGAGTACCTCAGGGGTCCTGGGTGGACTATGGTTAGTGGCAAGGGGTTGACCTCGCCACTCTCCTCTAGGATGGGGGTCTCGTGGCTGGAGTGCTCCTTCCAGCCCTGGCAGACCTGAAGATTACTCATGGCATGATGATTTCAGGCAGTCCTGTGATCAACATCTGTATTCCTGCCTGTCAGCTGTGAAAAATTTGAAGTGACCAGGTCATTTTAATCTCCATATCCCCATGTCACCTGGCAGCCATTAATATCAATTCAGCACTCCATTCTGCAGTAGGGATTTCCGTTTCTCCCTGTCAGAAGTGGCAGGTGTGAGCAGACCTTTGAGATCCTCTGACAGAGAGGAGATGTCTGGCTCGAGGAGGGGGTGGTTCCATTCTGCACAGTTGTGCATTCAGCCCCAATGTATTCACGCAACTTTGATTTGAAGTCTCTAATGCTTTGTAACAAGCTGGAATCTTTGAAACCCTCTTGGTTACATTGGAAACCTTTGATCTCTGTCTTTTTCAACGTGCAGTGCTCTGGAAAAGGCTTCCATTGACAGCTTAATGGATTTCTACTCAGTCTCCAGTCAGTCAGGTTAAGTGAATGGGGCAAAATTTGGCAGATAGTGTTTAACGTGGATAAATGTGAGATTATCCGTTTTTGGTAGGAAAAATACAAAGGCAAATTATTATCTAAATGGAGAGAAATATCGGTGTGCTTCAGTGCAGAGGGATCTGGGTGTCCTTGTGCATGTTAGAGTGCCAGACCAGAACCCCAAGGTATTTTATGAAACCAAACTAGATCAAACAATTTTTCTGTTTGACGCAAATGTGAGGAAGGGATGCTTCGCCTCAGCTGTAACTCCACTGACAAACTAAGATCGTTTTATCAAAACAAGCTTCATTAATAACACAGTTTAAGTATAACTCTTAACAAAATGAAATAGTTTTACTCTTAACCATTGAACAATCTTTAAAGGGGTGGCAATGGCCTATTGGTATTATCGCTAGCTCATTAATCCAGAAACTCATCTAATGTTCTGGGGACCCAGATTCCAATCCCGCCATGGCAGATGGTGGAATTTGAATTCAATAAAAAATATCTGGAATTAAGAATCTGCTGATGACCCTGAAACCATTGTCAATTGTCAGAAAAACCCATCTGGTTCATTAATGTCCTCTAGGGAAGGAAATCTGCCGTCCTTACCTGGTCTGGCCTACATGTGACTCCAGAGCCACAGCAATGTGGTTGACTCTTAACTGCTCTCCAAGGGCAACTAGGGATGGGCAACAAATGCTGGCCATCCAGCGACTCCCATGTCCCATGAAATAATTTAAAACATCATGAAAAAAACTCTTAACTTCTAACATATTACCATTCAATTCCAATTAAGCAATATTCTCTTATAGACTTAAATCTCACTTTTAAAATAGTTAACAGCTGCAGGCATACTTGCTTTGAATTTGGGTTAAGAGCTTTGGAGCTCCCAGAGAGGTTTTGTAGAGAGAGAGAGCTGCTTTTAGGTTTCTATCTTTAAACAGCCCTCTCCAGCAACTGCTCTTTTTTTAAAAATGAAAGTTAAATTGTTCTTTCTGCTACAAGCATAACTCCTCCCATTAACCTAAAACCACATGACTCTGTCCCTCTGTCCCTAACCTATTTTCCGTTTAATCAAGAAAACACCTTATTAAACCTTCTGCTAAGTAAACACTTACATGGCTAAACTGAGTAATTGTCCTGCTTTCTCAGCATCTGCTGCATTCCTTCCCAGACAAACTGACTCAGTGTCAGAAAATACCGAATCTCAAGCAGCCCCACCCTCAAACATAACATACATTAATGGCACAGTATCATTACAGTGCATGAATCGTAACAAAACTAGTATGCAGGTACAGCAGGTAGTAAGTAAGGCAAATGGAATCTTGGCATTTATTGCCAAAGGAATAGAATATAAAAGTTGTGAAGTGTTGCTGCTACTGTACAAAGCATTAGTGAGATTGCACTTAGAATATTGTGTACAGTTTTGGTCCCCGTGAGGAGGGGTGTAGTTGCATTGGCGATGGTTCAGAGGAGGTTCACAAGATTGATTCCAGAGATGAAGGGTTTGTCTTACAAAGAGAGATTGAACAGTTTAGGCCTATACTCCCGAGAGGTGTACAAGAGTGTAATTGAAGTGTACAAGATGATAAGAGGGATTGACAAATTCGATGTGGAGAGGTCTTGTGGGGCAATCTAGAACAAGAGGTCATAGTTTTATAGATAAGGGATGCAGATTTAAAACAGAGATGAGGAGAAATTAATTCTCTCAAAGGGTTTTGAGTCTGCGGAAGTCAGATTGTGATGGTTGCTGGGAGTTTGAGTAGGTTTAAGGAGGATTTGGGCATATTTTTAATCAGTGAAGGTTTGAAGGGCTATGGTGAACGGGATGAAGATGGAGTTGAGGCCAAGATGAGATCAGCCATGATCGTATTAAATGGCGGAGCAGGCTCAAGGGGGTAAATTGCCTACTGTTATGATTCTTATGATTCATGGTGGCAGCTGTAGGGTTAAAATCCCCATTCTCATAGTATGTTCAGAGTATGTAGAAAAAGGACACCTTCAATGGATTCTGCACTGAATCTAGCTTCCAACTGAAGCTACAGATGCTGAGAAAATTCATTAGAAAAAAAATCACAGACACAAAAGCCAGGAAGCAGACAAGAAATTTTTAGTCAGGCAGAAGACTCCATCACATCCCCCTTGAAGATCCAGCTTCAACAAGTAGCACTCGCAGCCTGGAGGAGCAAAATCAAGTATTTTAAATTCCAGGCCAGCAAGCCCTGATAACTCCTTTTACGTGATTAAGTGAGAAGTGTTGTTTGAAAGTAACCCGTTACTAAACCAGCTTCCAATTTCCGAATCTTGCCATATGGCTCCAGCAAGAAAAATAAATCGTTAATTAATTTTGTATGTTCTTGATACTTGGCAACTATCCAGGTTTAGAAACAGAAAACCCATAATTCTTTTCCAAGAACCCAGGCTTGTAACGTCATACTGCTGAGGACCTCTGTTGTCAGGCAGAACCGCAACGCCACCATTTTGAAAAACCAGCAAGAGCGCAAGAAGATCCTTTATTCCGTAACCAACGATTCATTTTTCTTGTGCATAATTCCCTCCTGATTTGCTAGCTGTTATCCTTTTGTCTCTGAACTATTTACCCTTCCTGCTTCTCTCTCAGCATAAAATGCTATTGAATACTTGGCTCTCTTTGAAGGCTGTAGATGTGCAAGTTTTTAAAGAACTTTGGAGGTGACCTGAACATTTATACTTGGCTGCCGAAGGAGTGGCTAACACTGGGTTTTAAATCATTTGAGCATTTCAATCATTTGAACATGTTAATCTTCAGTAGTGTGCAAAGAAAAGAAACATCTATTCTTGATCAATCTTATCTATTGGATTGATAAGATTTAAACAAAGTTCAAAACTTTCTAATGACCGAGCCACCCGGGAAGCTAGCTGCATGTCCAAGATAATTTATTTGGATAACCCCTTTCAGGTCAGTGGTGTGAAATGTTTCATTTTTCTCTTGGGTTGTGATGCATCTTGAAGTGTTAACAGGTTAAGTGATTAATACATATTGTGTGGCATCCAAGATAAGCCAGAGGTCTCAACTATATTTAGGTGAAAGGGAAAAGTTTTGGTTTTTCCATAGCTTGATATGGAATGTAATTGATGGGGTGAAGACATATCAGGTTGGAAATTCAGATTCCTTTGAATGGGAGGAAGTACCACCGCAACAATAATGACGACTAATTCGGTGCCGGAGCGAGGTGACTTCTTGTGAGCTGTCCCCAGCATACCCTCTAATTCTATTTTTTACTCTCGTTCTATGCTTTTAAAACTCTACTCTATCTCTTTTAACACTATCTTCTGCACCCTCTCCTTTCCTTCTCCCCTATGTACTCTATGAAAAGTAGAATTTATTTATTAGTCACAAGTAGGCTTACCTTCACACTGCAGTGAAGTTACTGTGAAAATCCCCCAGTTTGCCACATTCCGGCGCCTGTCTGGGCACACTAAGGGACAATTTAGCATGGCCAATTTGCCTAACCTGCACATCTTTGGACTGTGGGAGGAAACTGGAGCATGAATGGTCTGCTTTGTCTGTGTAGTGCAAGAAGCAATATTTTTCACTGCATGTGACAGTAATAAATCAAATCATATCAAAACTTGCATTTATATAGCATATTTAGCATAATAATCCCAAGGCACTTCACAGGAGCAGTTAGCAAAATGAAATTGGCTCTGAGTCACAGGGCAATTATTAGCCAAGGTGAGTGACCAATGGTTTGGTTAAAGGGACAGGTTTTGTGGAGTGTTTGAGGGAGGAGAAGCCGTGTGGGGAGCTCTAAGGAAGAGCTTAGGGCCATGGCAGCTGAAGGCCATTGGTGGATTGAAGAAGATCAGGGACGCCAAAGTGGAGGAGCACATGAATTTATTCCCATCACTTTCTCTGCTATTCAACCTGTCCTAAATGTTGGGACTGGATGATTTGGCTGGACATCCACTGTGCTAGAATGGCATCCTCCCGAGAGTCGGAAAGCAGATTGACAGTCTGCCGAGCCAAGTTTCCACGCTAAAATATTTTTCCTGTCTGCATGCATAATTTACATTGTACTGCCAGTCTTCAAGTGAACATTTAGGACTATGATGTGTTATAACAGCATCCATTAGTACTTCAATCTTAACTTCACTGTTTAGCCTGATGATCAGAATCTGGCTTTGATCAGAATTGTCTTCTCCTTCCCCGCAAGGGAAATATTTTATTTTGTATTTATCTTTATGGTGTTTTATTTTTGTAATCTGTAGATACAACCGTCTGTGCAAAACGCTAATGGAGGCAATGACTGTTGCATATGAGTCACTAATATTACAGTGGGCCATTCACATTTTTTAGCAATGCCTCTTAATTGATTACCTCCAGTTTCACTAGAACAAAGTCCAAAAACCTTCCTTCTGTCTCCCATAAGTAATTTGTCCATTGTACTATGATGCATACTGATTTGGTGCCAATTTCTACCATTATGATAGAATCAAAACATGATTTGTTTAAAGTGCACTTACAGCATAATAGGGAAGAAGGCTTAGAACAAGGTCAAAGAGGCCAGGAAAAGCTTAATAAACCTTTGCTGCCTTTTAACTTGCAAGTACTTGTAAACTCCATGGATGTTGTTGAGGTGACCTCGATTAGACAGACTAGATCTTTGGCACAAGGACTTATAAATATTTTTGTACTTTACTGGTGTTATTTTCTCAATGGCTTTGTGACTCCTCTGTTTTCCAGTGCTAGTTCAAAGGCTTTCTTATTCATTATTCTTCTGGCCCAACTAATTTTCAGCATATGCCTGAACCTTTAGCACCGTAGCCTTCAACTTATTATAAATGTCTTTCATGGTAATACTTCTAGCCTTATGTTGCTCAAGGGACAAAGAGGACAGGTTGCACCTGAACAGGAATGGGTTTGCTAGTGCTGTTTGCGGGGGGGGGGGTTTCAACTAATTTGGCAGGGGGATGGGTCACAGTGGGGGTGATGCACAGCCAAATATAGAAGGAAAACTAAATCAGTCTGGAAGGCAGTGCAAAGAGAGACATGTTAAGGCACAAAGGTAAAGGGCAAGACTGGATAGCATTTATTTTAATGCAAGGAGCCTTGGTAAAGTAAAGCTGATGAACTGAGGGTGTCGACTAATACATGGGACTATGATATGATTACTGTCACAGAGACACGGTTGTGGGAGGGGCAGGACCGGCAGCTCAATATTCCGGGGCATAGAGTCTTCTGGCAGTTGGGGGGGGGGGGGGGGGGGGGGGGGGGAGGTCTGGGAGGAGTTGTAAAAGAGGAGGTGGTGTTACAATATTGGTTAAGGAGTCAATTACTGCAGTGAGGAGGGATAATATATTAACAGACTCTGCAGTCTCTTCCATTGAGGCCGAATGCTTATTAACAAAAAGGGGGGGGGGGGGGGGGGTGGGGGGCGTCACATAGCTGGGAATGTACTATAGGCCTCCAAACAGTCATGGGGAGATAGAAGAGCAGATATGCTGATAAATCTCAGAAAAATGTAAAAATAATAGATTAATAATAGTAAGGGATTTCAACTTTCCTGACATTAATTAGGACAGGCAAAGTGTGAAAGGCTTAGAGGGGATAGAATTCTTAACATGTATCCAGGAGAGCTTTTTGAGCCAGCATGTAGAAAGTTCTATAAGATGGGGGTGGTACTTAACGTAATTTTAGGGAATGAAGTCTGACAGGTGGTGGATGTGTCAGTGGGGGAGTATTTCTGTGGTAGTGATCATAACTTGGTAAGATTTAAGCTTGTTATGGAAAAGGACAAAAATGGACTGGAAGAAAAGTTGCTGAACTGTGGCAAGGCCGATTTTAATAGGAAACGATAGGGTCTGGCCAAAGTGGATTGGGAGCAGCTACTTGTAGGAAGATCCACATCAGTGCAATGGGAGTCATTTAAAAAGGAAATAGAGTGAGTAGTGTGCCAATATGTTCCACAAAGGTAAAATGTGGAACAAACAAGTCCAGAGAGCCCTGGTTGTCAAGGAATATACAGCATTGGATAAGGAAGAAAAGGAAGCTTATGAGGGATTCAGGAGGCTCAAAACAATGGATGTCAAGAGGAGTGTAGAAAGTGCGCGGGGCGGGGTACTTAAAAAATAAATTAGGAGAGTGAAGAGGGGGCAAGAAAAACTCTGGCTGGCAAAATGAAGGAAAATCTCAAGGTGTTTTATAAGTATATTAAGGGCAAGAGGGTAACCAGGGAAAGAGTAGGGCCATTTGGAATCAAAATGGCAACCTCTGAGTGGAACTGAAAGACAGAGGTGAGTTATTAAATGAGTTTTTGCATATGTTCTCAATGGAGAAGGGTGATGTAGATATAGAAAGCAGGGAGGTGAACAGTGATGTATTTGAACAGATAGGCATTGAGAGGGAAGTGTTAGTGATTATAGCAGGCTTAAAAGTGGATAAATCTCCAGGCCCAGATGAGATGTATCCTAGGCCACTGTGGGAGGCAAGGGAGGAGATTGCAGGGGTTCTGATGCTAATTTTCAAGTCCCCTCTGGTCACAGGAGAGGTGCTAGAGCACTGGAGGACAGTTAATGTGGTACCATTATTCAAGAAGGGAGGCAGGGAAAAACCATGTAATTACAGGCCAGTGAGTCTGATGTTAGTGGCAGGGAAAAATTCTGAGGGACATTAAAGTTTATTTATTAGTCACAACTAAGGTTTACATTAAAGCTGCAATAAATTTGCTGTGAAATTCCCCCAGTCGCCACACTCCGGCGACTGTTCAGGTCAATGCACCTAACCAGCATGTCTTTCAAACTGAGGGAGGAAACCGGAGCACCCGGAGGAAACCCCTGCAGACACGGGGAGAACATGCAAACTCCACACAGACAGTGACCCAAGCCAGGAATCGAACCCGGGCCCTGGCGCTGTGAGGCAGCAGTGCTAACCATTGTGCCACCGTGCCGTTGAATGATACCACACCAGCCAATGAGGTGACTCTGAATAAGGCTGTCTGTTTTATTATCACTTTATGTCAAACTATGGCCAGCCATTTATGTCCACCAGCACTTGGTTGGGAGTTGCCAAATTAATTTCATGGAGCTTCCTTAGTGTGGCTCTATCTTTAATGGGCTATCTATAATGGGTCTCTGATGCAAAAGGGCAGGGCAGTCTGCGCCACTTGTGGTACACACAATTGTGCTCCCACAGTTTGCATGTTATGCACGACACCTGAAGGGCTGCCAGCGATGCCTCCCCAGTATCAAAATTAAATGTAGCAGCAGCCAGCACAAAAAAATGAACAAAGGTAATCGACAGTAAACATTGTCAAAACAATGCAGATCATTTTTCAGAGACACCAATGCTTAATTTGAGCAGCACCGTAGCACAGAGATTAGCACTACTGCCTCACAGTGCCAGGGACCTGGGTTCGATTCCCGGCTTGGGTCACTCTCTGTGTGGAGTTTTCATGTTCTCCCCGTGTCTGCGTGGGTTTCCTCCGAGTGTTCCGGTTTCCTCCCACATTCTGAAAGACGTGCTGGTTAGCTGCATTGACCTGAACAGGTGCCGGAGTGTGACGACTAGGGGAATTTCACAGTAACTTCATTGCAGTGTTAATGTAAGCCTTACTTGTGACCAATAAACTTTAATTTTAAAAACAAAGTCAGAAAGTGTCAAGCCAGCAAATCAGACTCGCAACAGTGGCAGGAGTTATAGGAGCTTTTAAAAATAATTTCCCCTTGCTAACTTCAAGGAACATTTTTCATTTGCGAGTGAAGGAAAATTAATTGAGCAACGCTCGAAATGAAATGACAGCTTGCAAGCAGCAAATAACTGGATGATGGGTAATCGCAAGGTGCAAGAAGCCCCTTGAACTGCAAAATACAGTTGGCTCGCTTCAATGGTTTAAGAGGTAAAGGCAAAAGATCAGTGGCAGTGGTCTAATATAAGTGGCTGTCTGGACAGTGTGGGCGGTGTAAGTTGTGGGTTCTGTATATTCACTCAAACAATTTCCAAATGTAATTAGTTTTTAAATGGATGCCAATTACTTAAGTACAGCATGGAAATCTATAAAGAATCAATTATCCAATTTAGTTTATTGAAAGGGAGTATTTATTGAGTAGTTTAGATAAATTGCATCTTCTTCATGCGCTTTTAACTAAATGGGCTAAAAGTTTTCATTATTTTAATGAGGCATTTTTATTAAATGTAAGCTATTAAATTTTAAGTTCTTCAGAGCATGAAGCTCAACATTTAAAAACTCCTGATACTTGCTGGTGGGCTTCAATTAGGTCAGGTTCATTTTATTTTTCAAGTGAAGTTTTTATAGTATTATATTTCAGCTGCAGATGTCATTTGTTAACTTAAGGTGATTTGTAGTCATTAATACTTTTCCACTTTGTGATCAAAATGCAGATAAAATAGTTTTGTATTTCAAGTCAGTCAACAATTTGGAGCTGCCATATGATGTGGAGCAAAGTTCAGATTTATGTAGTGAACAAGTCTGTGTGACTTTCTGTTTCATCAGTGGAACAAATTGAAGTTTCCTTGGTCCAGTGCGGAAAACTAAACAGCATGCAGTGTGGGAGGGTTATCAGCTAGTTAGTCTCACTCATTTATTGGTGAAAGAATGCCATAAAACAGAATTTTCCCATGCCATTGTCTTGAGCTGAATATGCCAGGAGCCCTCTTGATAAATTTATGAAGTGTGCAGCAGTAAGTTACCAGAAAACTAGGAATTGGAGAAGGTCATTAATTGTCAAATTAGTGTCTTTATCCTTGAAAAACAAATTTGGATTTAGGGTTTGGTTGATAGACTTGGTTGGCTGTATGTTTTATTCCTGAGTTATTTAATTACTGATTGATCAGGTTTTCAGGAATATAATGCAGGAGTTTTTTTTCTCAGTATGCAATAATCATGTGGTCATTGTCCATTGGGGGAATGTCTGTTAAAGTGGAAAGGGTTTTTTAAAACTTCCAGAGAAAACATTACGTAACCTTAATTACAAATGATGAAAACAGTAAACATTATTGTTGTGTGTCTCTTTTATATATGATTACAGTGTAAATCACAGAATCCAACAGTGCAGAAGAGGCCCCTCGGCCCATCGAGTCTGCACCAACGCATGAAAGGCCCTGACCTGCTCACGTAATCCCACTTGCCAGCATTTGGCCCATAGCCTTGAATGTTATGATGTGCCAAGTACTCATCCAGGTACTTTTTAAAGGATGTGAGGCATCCCGCCTCCACCACCCTCCCAGGCAGCGCATTCCAGACTGTCACCACTCTCTGGGTAAAAACGTTTTTCCTCAAATCCCCCCTAAACCTCTCGTTCCTCACTTTAAACTTGTGTCCCCAGGTAACTGACCCTTCAACTAAGGGGAACAGCCGCTCCCTATCCATTCTGTTCATGCCCCTCATAAATATAAAAAGAATTTTACAAAAATGTGCTTGTGAACACATTCTTGGCACAAATTGCCCAATTGTATTGTAATTTTAGTGTACTAAAAATTGCACATAATATGTAGCAACCCCCATAAGATCTTAATATTTTCTCATAAGATCATAAGAAATTGGAACAGGTGTAGACCATTCAGCCCATCAAGCCTGCTCTGCCATTCAATGATTGTGGCCTCGACTCCGCTTTTCTGCCTGTCCCCCTAATACCTGACTAAATTGTAGATCAAAAACCTGTTAAACCGAGCCTTGAATATATTTCAATGACCCAGCCTACACTGCTCTCTGGACAAGAGAATTCCAAAGACGAATTGTCTTCTGAGAGAAGAAATTCCTCCTCATTTCTGTCTTAAGTGGAAGACCCCTAATTTTTGAAACTGTGCCCCTGAGTTCTAGATCTGCCAATGAGAGGAGATATCGTCCTAGCATCTATCAGGTCAAACTCACTCAGAATCTTGTATAATTCAATGACGTAAGCATTGTAGGTGGCTAAATGTCTTCTGTTAAGGTGTTGAGGTATACAAACCAGAAAGGCCTCTAGTTTGATTCCTGACCTCCGCTCACTTAGCTCATTTGTTCTAAGTTGGGGCCGACATCAATGCAACATTTGGCCTCGATGTCTGAGTCAAAGAGTCATAGAGGTTTACAGCATGGCAACAGGCCCTTTGGCCCAACCTGTCCATGCTGCCCTTTTTTTTAAACCCCGAAGCTAGTCCCAATTACCCACATTTGGCCCATATCCCTCTATACCAATCTTACCCATGTAACTGTCTAAATGCTTTTTAAAAGACAAAATTGTACCCGCTTCTACTACTGCCTCTGGCAGCTTGTTCCAGCCACTCACTTGAAAAGGGAGAGATCATCTGGGGTAAAAACAGAAAATGCTTGGTAAGCTCAACAGGTCTGGTAGCACCTGTACAGAACTGTACAAAGATCATTTAGAGTCATAGAGTCATAAAAACCTGTGTTTTCCTCTCTCCACAGATGCTGCCAGACCTGCTGAGTTTATCCAGCATTTTCTTTTTCATTTCAGATTTCCAGCATCTGCAGTATTTTGCTTTTGTTAAGATTATCTGGGGTTTCTGTTCTGATCACTATCATGTACTGCTTTGGGGTACATGATTTTCAGATAATCAATCACTAACATCTTCTGGCAGTGCGCAGTTGTAGATGCCAAGTGTTTGAAGGGAAGTGCTGAGCTCTGATGCCCTGTTGCTGAATAGTCTGCTGATTTTTATTGTTGACTATGGCACATATTAAGTGCCAAATTGGGATGCCTGTAGAGGCAAAACAAATGCTTCATATTTTACATTGAGTTTCCAAATGACCAATGAGGAGACATTTCTTCACCCAAAGAGTGGTGAGCCTATGGAATTCATTACCACAGAAAGTAGTTGATGCCAAAACATTGAATGTATTCAAGAGGCGGCTGGATATCGCACTTGGGGTGAGTGCGATCAAAGGTTATGGGGAGAAAGCAGGATTAGGCTATTGAGTTGGACGATCAGCCGTGATCGTGGTGAATGGCGGAGCAGGCTCGAAGGGCCAAATGGCCTCCTCCTGCTCTTATCTTCTGTCTTTTGTTCCGTTTATGCAGTTGGTCCTTCAGCAATGTTCTTTGGGTTACAATGTTATGAAGTAGTTAATCTGATTTCTAAGAACACTAGTGCCTTAAGTACTTAGCTGATGGCAATCCATTTTGAGCCAGGAGCATAAAAGATGAGTTTTATACTAGATTTGTATGGATTTAGCCTAAGTCTTGAATGTTTACATTGGAGTCTTGTGAAACCAGACTAGATTTCTACCCTGACCAAGACTCCTGTGTAAACAAGTCTAAAGATCATCTGTTTGTCAAACCTTATTCGTTATTATCCCATAAAACTTTTAACTACACATCCAAAGATCAGTGTGAAACACAGGACTTTAATTTTTACAATTTTTACTGCTTTGAGGTACATGATTTTCAGATAATCAATCTTATTGCATAGAATTACATAATATTACAGCACAGAAACTGCCCAATCAACCTAACAGGTCTGTGCCTATGTTTATGTCCCAAATAAACCTCCTCCCATTTTACTTCATTTAAATAAATTTGCAGCTCCTTCTGTGTTTGAATTGTAAATGAAGCTTGCTTCTCAGAATGCTCCTTAGTGCACCAAAGAAGTGCAACAACTTGTATTTATTAAGTGCTATGAATGCAGCTAAAAAAACATCATGCATCACTGGAGCGTATCTGACCAAAGTTGGATACTGATCTATATGAGGAGATAAGGTAGCCTTTAAGGAGATTAACATAGGAGAATCAGAGATGTAGAACGGTTTAGGAAGGGAGTTTCAGAGCAAATCAATGTTGCACGGCACAGGCACCCAACTTACCTTTAGTTGCTCTCTTGAGCATCAAACAGCCTGTTTTGCTGGACCACCATTCTCTTTACAATGCTCCCCCCCAAAAAAAAAATTCCTTCTGTCCTATATGTGCCAGCTATCATTTCTGCACTTCTGGTACTGGGAATCCTGTCCCTGTAACTTTGTTGCATGTAAAATTCCAAAATGTGTGCAGAAGCAAAGGAAATCATAAAAACAGAAAGGCTGAAGTGTAACTGGGATGAGCACCTACTGAATTTTAAATCTGATATATTTTCTGTCACTACCTTGCATTAAGTTGATCTTTCTCTACACCCTAGCTATGACTGTAACACTACATTCTGCACCCTCTCCTTTCCTTCTCTCTGTACGGTATGCTTTATCTGTATAGCGTGCAAGAAACAATACTTTTCACTGCATACTAATACATGTGACAATAATAAACCAAATCAAATATTCTTTGATTGCAAGTAGATTGAAATGGCCAGGCCCCGGCATCCCCCTATTTTTAACTCTGAGCATTTGTCTGTAACTTCATTTCAGGAAGATGAACCGTTGGAGTTCTGTTCAGATAATGACACATACTGACAACACAAACAGTTCACATGATATTCTTAAAGTTCTAAAAGTCATGTAAACGGTTGCTTAATTATGTTGTACTGGTAATATTGAGATAGATAGTTGACTCATTTAATAAGCTATGGTTAAATGAGCAACTTATTGTTTACAATGGCTAATTAGAAGTTACAGCTTTCTTGACCAGAAAACGCATCTGTGCAGCACATCAATTCAGTACATTACAACGATGATGGACTTTTACCTTTTTGTTTTGTGTGCGTAGCTGAAAATTTTGCAAGTTGTCAGCTAGCTTTTCTGCTTTAAATATTCTGTACACAAACCTCAATGTGTCTGTACTAATACTCGATAGTCTCATTTACTTTTCAAATTGATGTCGAGCATCTCTGCCTGTTCTCTCTCTCTCTCTCTCTCTCCCCCCCCACCCCGCCCCAATTCCCTCCTTGTACACATTCTTATCTGAAAGGTCTCTCTCGGGTCAGGGAGGACTGCTTCTTTCCTTCTCTGACTGTTCTTGACCTTTTGGGAACCCCAAAGCTCCACTCGCCTTCGTGTTGGTTTAAAGTTTGAAGCGGTTTACCAAAATTCTCAGCACTGTCCCCACGTTCCTCCTAAGTTGTTCTCTTCTCCCAAGAATTTCCAAAACATGCTGTGCTCCAAGTGCAGATGAGCAATCTGGATTGACCTCATTTGTAGAGAATTGCTACAGGACCCATGCTAAGACAATAACATTCCTTTTCTAGATAGCAGTGCAGTAAATCTTGAGTGGGAGTGCGTTGAAGCAGAGAGTGCTGTACTGACCGCAGTGCTTTGAAGGATTATTCAAAGCCTGCTTTTCAAAAGTAAACTCTTTGTTTTACAGCCTGAAGACTATTGCAATGTACTGTGATCGGTTTTTAAAAATATAAACTGTTTAATTTGATTTTTTAGCCGAATACTTTAATGTGGCATGCCAGCATGCATTATCTGATTGAAAGTGATGTCTGTGTAAACTTATTGCAACACCATACCCCCACATATAATTCAAATACGTGCGCAGTGTAGATCTTGCATAATTCATCCTTTCATCTGTCAGGATTCAGTTGGAGCTAACTGGCATTCTATGGATATGTTGCAGTAAATTTTCACAGCAGTAAAGATAATGCGGTGGTGGATGTCAGTGGATTTGCGCAAGTAAATATAGTAACTGGCACCATTTCAACTCTGAATATTGTGATGGGGGAACAAATGTTTCCTTGGTGGGAGAAAATGATTTACTTTTAAACAGCCTGCCAACATTTCAAGTACCATTAATTTATATTGACAGCATTTACAAGGTCTCTCCCAGCATATCGGTGGATGAGTGAGGAGGATCCATACGGAAATTTGGATGAACGTCAAGAGATTTTGCTCTTTATTGTAATGTGTTCCATTCTCTTCCAATGACATCCATCAAACACAAAACAAATCCATCTAAAGTACCAGTTCTTTCATATTAAACTTTGATGTAGATTAACTTTGAAAGATCATTAATCAACCAAACAATAGATTTATCATTCAGATGTTATCTGACTGATTTACACTTCTTACTTGTGAACAATTTTGCATTCTAAGCACTGTGCTTAAATTGGCGAGCCAATGCTGCCCACTCCTAAAAGGACCTGTCTACAGAAAACTACTGTATAACACAATATAGATATTATTCTAAAACTGAGTTACTTGAGGTGAAGGAAGTCTACAATTTTATCCTGATAAACTGTTTGTACTATCCTTTGATTCTAATTGATCTATTATTTTACAGTTTTTCTCACTTGTCTATGAACTGTCCAGTTGAAACCATGGTCCACAGCTTATTGTATAACTGATCGAATTACCAATTGCAGTGCAGTTGCCCTGCCAGTTCCTTGTCACCCCCTTCTCACTTCCCTTTTCCTCCCCCTTCTCCCTTTCCCTCCCTCCCCTCTCTCTCCCCATTCCCTTCCCTTTCTGTCTTTCCCTCCCTTATTTCCTTTCCTTCCCCCATTCCCTTTCTCTCCCCCATTCGATTCTCTTTCTCACTTTCTCTCCCCTTTCTCCCTTTACCTCCTCCCCATTTCCTTTCACTCCCCTTTTCCCATTTCTCTTTCTTTTCCTCCACTCTCTCTTCCTCTCCACCCTCTCCTTACCCCTCTCCCTTTCCCTCCGCCCTCTCCCTTTCCCTCCGCCCTCTCTCTTTCCCTCCGCCCTCTCCCTTTCCCTCCGCCCTCTCCCTTTCCCTTCACCCTCTCCCTTTCCCTCCGCCCTCTCCCCTTCCCTCCGCCCTCTCCCCTTCCCTCCGCCCTCTCCCTTTCCCTCCCCCCTTTCTCCCTTTCCCTCCCCCCTTTCTCCCTTTCCCTCCCCCCTTCTCCCTTTCCCTCCCCCCTTTCTCCCTTTCCCTCCCCCCTTTCTCCCTTTCCCTCCCCCCTTTCTCCCTTTCCCTCCCCCCTTTCTCCCTTTCCCTCCCCCTTTCTCCCTTTCCCTCCCCCTTTCTCCCTTTCCCTCCCCCTTTCCCCCCTTCCCTTCCCCTTTCTCCCTTTCCCTCTCCCTTTCTCCCTTTCCCTCCCCCTTTCTCCCCTTTTCCCCTACTCCGTTGCCCTCTCCCTTCCCCTTCTCCCTCCCTTTTCTCCCCCTCTCCCTTTCCCCCTCTCCACCACCTCTGCCTCTCCTGTCCCCTTGCCCCCTCCCATTCTTCCAGTCCCTTTGTCCCCCTTCGTCCTTCATGGGGGCACAAGGTATATTCCAGATGTTTGTGGCAAAAGTTTGTGCATTCTTCCTCTTGCAATACCGTGCAGCAAACCAACTGCTCAAATTATACCTGCGGAACCATCTGATTGTTCCGCATTTGTTGTAAGTCAAATAAATAATTTCCTCTTTTGGAAAGAATTTAAATTTGTTAAAATCTCCTCACTCTACTCCTTACACCATACTTTTATCAGTAAACATGATTCTTTTCCCGCAAAGCATTGAACTTAATCAGCTGCATAAAATGATAAACTTGTCTGAAGCCTCTTCCAGAGGAAAGCAATTTTGTCTGGTTTCCATGGACTAGTTTAAACTAATTGTAAAATGGTTGAAGTTAAACAAATTAGCATGATTTTTTGGGGGGCATTTCCAAGTTGAATCAGACAATAAATGATAATACATGAAATGATAACTCAATGCTCGGCACAAATGATCAATTTTCACCTTGGTGATCAATTTAAAAGACCTTGTGGAGTAAGGAAAAATTGGTTTATCTGAATAGCTTAATATATTCCCTTCTTCTGAATACTGCGCTGTACAATAGATGTCACAATATGCCGACTGTCCCAACGGTTTTCAGAAAGAAATGGTATCAGTCTTTCCTGTATATTGCTTCACGGGCATTGAGCTTTTTTTTGCCAATATCCTGAACATATATGCATCAATAATAATCATTAATTGATAACAGGTACATCATAAAACCCCTTGTGTGATTTATTGCAGTGACAGTTCCGTTGTAGCAAACACTTGTAATTCAAGTTGATTGATGCCAATGATTTTCTCAGCAATCAATCTTCATTTCTTAATTGTACAATACCATGCTACTGTTACATATAAGCTTAGCGCCAGCAAAATACAACTCCATTAACTTCGACAAAGTTAGTAATTTTTCTAACAATGTGTGAGCTGTAAATGGCCCGCAATTTGTTTTAACAGATAACCATAGATGTGTATCTATGCAACAACTAAAAAGATAATGCACTTTATTTCACTTCCTCTTGTTGATGATGCACAGTATTTATCCTAAATTTAGTTCAGGTATTTTACTGCTTTCTAATTGGCCTTGTAGTTTGCAGCGTAACTCAAGTCGGGTCCGAGGGCTTTATGTTTGGTTTTAAAACTAAAGCACAGCATTTACTCCTTGATATGTGCACAATTGTACTGAGTTGACCAGCCTGTTTCATCTTTGTGGGGATGGCCTGGCTGAGTTTGACTTAATTCTAAATTCAGATTGAACCCAAATTAAATATTAAATGAAGTGTTAATTCATAACAAATCCACATTGACAGACTTCTCTTAATAAGAGTTTATGAGTAAGGCATCTCTATAGTTTTGTTGATCCAGTATTCTGTGAATTCTCCTCATAAAACTGGCAAAGCCCTTTCAGTGTGGAATGTTAATGGAGTGGAGTAATAGGTATAGCTTGTGGATGTGACAGATCAGATAGGAGCGTATGCTCAACACTACAAATCCAGAGACAGGAGATCCTTATGGGACAGTAGCATTACTGGCAGATAAAAGCAGTGGGGAGGCTGTAAACCCAGCAGTTGACTATGTTCTTCACTAAAAGGGTCAAACACAGCCCATCGGGAACCAGGTTCCAAGCTGGGCAAGAATGGAAAATAAACATATTGGGGATATGATATATGTAGGAGGGATAAGAAAAGATTTTTGTTTTAAAAAGCCAGAGTGGCAATATTGGTAAAAGAAGGAATGTGTGCTGTCACGAGCGTTGATGCAGACAATTAACAAATGCAGACGGAGTCAATATGCTTGGAGCTCAAAGATAAAGACGGGCTCTTTACATTAGCAGTGAGTGTTTGATGGACCTCCAAATTGTGGGAAGGAAATGGGGGAGGATATCTGCAGGTAGATTAGAGAGATAAACAAGATTATTGTTCAGTCAGATTTTAACTATCACTTATCAATTGGAACAGGGAGTAAATGGAGATAAGGGAATGGAATTAATAAATGTATTCATGACCCAAGCAGGATGTTAGCAGGCCCACTACAGTGAAGGTAATGTTCAATGTGGTCATGATGAAGTAAATTAGCTAAATGGGTGAACTCTAACATAGGATTTAAGATATACTGGTAATGAGATGAGGGGGAAAGACTGTACAGAAAATCCGATGGGAACATTTTAGAAAATTGAAGACTGAAGTGGGTTAAAATGGAAAATTGGAAAACAGCACTATAATAATAACGGATCTGGCAGCATCTGTAAGGAGTGAAAAGAGCTGACGTTTCGAGTCCAGATGACCCTTTGTCAAAGAGTTTGACAAAGCTTTGACAAAGGGTCGTCTGGACTTGAAACGTCAGCTGTTTTCTCTCCTTACCGATGCTGACAGACTTGCTGAGTTTTTCCAGCATTTTCTCTTTTCTTGTTTCAGATTCCAGCATCCACAGTAATTTGCTCTTATAATAATAATGGTATGTTTAAAAAGTTTCAGATGCACCAGATTTCCTTATTTAAAAAACACTTTAAAATAGAATTATTTTAGCATTCCATGGATCATTGAAGGGATGACAAACCAATTAAAACTGATGGAGAGCGCCTCTAAGGAGGAGAGGGATAATACTTAAAAAAAATAAAGATGACAAACTTAAGAGGTACCAAACAGGAGAAGGAAGGCTAGGAAGGAGTATGAGGAGAAAAGAAATCAAAAATGATCAAAAGAAACAGAAAAGTATTTTCCAAGTATATGAATAGTGAGGTGGATCCTTGGAGGATATTTAAAGATGAGCAAATTTGGAAACTTTGATCAAAAATGGTGTAGGTAGTATTGAATCATAGAAATCATAGAAACCCTACAGTGCAGAAGGAGGCCATTCGGCCCATCGAGTCTGCACCGACCACAATCCCACCCAGGCCCTACCCCCACATATTTTACCCGCTAATTCCTCTAACCTACGCATCCCAGGACTCTAAGGGGCAATTTTTTTAACCTGGCCAATCAACCTAACCCGCACATCTTTGGACTGTGGGAGGAAACCGGAGCACCCGGAGGAAACCCACGCAGACACGAGGAGAATGTGCAAACTCCACACAGACAGTGACCCGAGCCGGGAATCGAACCCGGGACCCTGGAGCTGTGAAGCAGCAGTGCTAACCACTGTGCTACCGTTGCTTTGTGTTGGCCTTTATTAAAGAGAGGGATATTTGCGAAGTGGTGTATTCTGAAGATGTTACAGGCGGTATGAATTTTGTTTTCCATCATTTAGGGCAGCACGGTGGCGCAGTGGTTAGCACTGCTGCCTCACAGCGCCAGGGACCCGGGTTCAATTCCGGCCTCGGGTCACTGTCTGTGTGGAGTTTGCACGTTCTCCCCATGTCTGCTTGGGTTTCCTCGGGGTGCTCCGGTTTCCTCCCACAGTTCAAAGATGTGCGGGTTAGGTTGATGGGCCACGCTATATTGACCCTCGTGTCGGGATTAGCGGGGTAAATATGTGGGGTTATTGGAATAGGGCCTGGGTGGGATTGTGGTCAGTGCAGATTCGATGGGCCAAATGGCCTCCATCTGCACTGTAGGGATTCTATGATTGATTCTTCTATGATTTGACAACTTTACGGTAACAGTAAATTTTAGGGTTAAAATGTTAATGTAAGAACATAAGGAATAGGTACAGGAGTAGACAGTGTGTCTCCCTGAGCCTGCTCTGGCATTCATAGAATCCCTACAGTGCAAAAGGAGGCCATTTGGCCCATTGAATCTGCATCAACAACAATCCCACCCAAGCCCTATCCCTGTGATCCCACATATTTATCCTGTTAAGGTCCCTGACACTAAGGGGCAATTTAGCATGGCCAATGCGCCTAACCAGCACATCTTTGGAGTGTGGGAGGAAACCGGAGCACCCGGAGGAAACTCTAGCAGACACGGAGAGAACGTGCAAACTCCACACAGTCACCCGAGGCCAGAATTGAACCTGGGTCCCTGGTGCTGTGAGACAGCAGTGCTCACCACCGTGCCGCCCCTATGATGGTGGTTGGTCTTCTGCCTGAACTCCACTTTCCTGTCTGCTTCCCATATCCCTTGATTCCCTGAGAGATTAAAAATATATCTAACACAGCCTTGAATATACTAAATGATGGAACACCCATAGCCCTCCGAGGTACAGAATTTCTCGGATCTCTGCAGACTCCTCTGTAAAATTGAAACATCACCATTATTATAAAAGATGGCAATAGTTGTACTTAACAATGGAGAGAGCAGATAGTAAAACTGCAACATTAGCTGTAGTATATTTTAATTTATATTATCTTCATTTGTCAAGCTACTTACACCAGGTTTAATCGGATTTAAATTCTGATGTGTCTTCTTCATACAACACCCTGTTATGGATAAACACAACGCCGGCATCTCCACATCATGGATAAACACAGGGCAGTTGAGTTTCTTTTCACCAATGCTTGCAGTTCTGTGTAATTCCTGTTTTAAGTGCGAGTTGTGAGGTGGAGATTACCTGTATTGGGAATTTGATCTGATTTACAAGTAAGGGCATTATTAGAAATATGTTGCACATTGATGTAAGTTTTATAAGTTGGAAATCTGAGCCACGCAGTTTAGCTCTGCTTTGAGTAATCTGTTATGACTCAATGCAATAAGTTTAGGGAGGGCACTTCTCTGGCCTGTGATACAGTGCAATGCTGTCACCTCTCTGAGTTGGATGTGGGATAGATTTGGCCCCTGCCATACTGAGTTTCCCCTAAGGTAAAAGTCCCGTGGCCACACTGTGAACAAGTCACATTTAGGCTTCAAAACATCTAGCTTTGAGGCAATCCTGAGTGCTTTTTGTCTCTTGGCTCAACTGTCCTGCAGAGGAAAGAACCGCCTTGTTGAAGCATGAAAATTGCACCGCTCCAAACATTTAAATTAGTGTCAGAGTTCAAACTTGCGCAATTCTTTTCCCTCTCCATGAGCGATTCACTCACTACTCTACAGACTGGAGGTTTGGATCACTGTTTCGGATCATTGTGAAGGGCAAACCACTTCACACCAACTCCAAAGTTACAGTATAAACTCAGCCATGGGCAATGAGAGCAAGTGGGTGTGAATGATACTTGGAGCTGGAATTTGATATTCATGCTTCTGTGGGTTGAGAGTTCAACACTGCTACAATAGATATCGGGTACCTCAAACTGTGCAGTTAAATCTTGGATTAACTTCGGAAAAGTCACCGAAGAAAGCTTTTTCTTAACCATATTTAATTACACAATTAGATTGGGATAGACTATCATCTTTTAAGAGAAACAAACTAAAAAACTTCATTAAAAAAAAACTTGCATATGGATATAATATTCACATTACTGAAGAAGTTCTCAGTTGTATGAACTGATTGTAACAGTACGGGCAGCATGGTGGCACAATGGTTAGCACTGCTGCCTCACAGTGCCAGGGACCCGGGTTCAATTCCCAGCTTGGGTCACTGTCTGTGCGGAGCTTGCAAGTTCTGTCTGTGTGGGTTTCCTCCGGGTGCTCCTGTTTCCTCCCATTGTCCGAAAGACGTGCTGGTTAGGTGCATTGGCCATGCTAAATTCTCCCTCAGTGTACCCGAACAGGCACTGGAGTGTGGCGACTAGGGGGTTTTCACAGTAACTTCATTGCATTGTTAATATAAGCCTACTTGTGACACTAATAAATAAACTTTAAGGAGTCAAAAAGTACACATTCTATAAAATTCCCCTATATTCATTGAATGTAATTGATTTTCTGAAAATTATAAGAGTTTAGCAATGTTGAAATAGAATGGTGAACCCTGCAGCAGTAGCAGGTAGAAAATATGCTTTGTTTAAAAAAAAACAGTTGCTGCCAGCCAATGAACTTTAAAAAAATCAGATTACGGACCAGAATAAAGGCTAAGTATACTGGGCCCTTTAGAAAATAAACTTGGTGCTGAAATTTGGATGGTTTTGTTGCTGGCAAGTTGTACATAGACATTGAAAAGGGATTGCTTTTGTTTTGCAAATGATGAAATGTTTCCAGAAAAACCTTTACATATTCAGAAACAGTATTGGAAAAAAACTGAAAGAGATGCCAAGTGCCTTTTGCGGTCAATCCCTGTGGCTAGGGAAGTTGTTAGCATCTATTAAGCTTCTAATCCATCTGAAATTCCTTCTTGCATTCCCATTTTGCTCTTTTACACTTTGACCGACACAAGGTCACAGGTACTGATGGGGCAAGTTCAGCTAGCAGCACCAGGTGCTGAAGTAGCTGGAAACCAGATACAACATTGGGCAGAGATCAGACTGTAATCTTGGCATCTAGGACTTGCGATATAATGCCATTAACTGTTGATTGGATTCTGTAACTCAGTAGCTGTTGATTGGCAAGAGGGATATCGCAGATTTACTTCCAGCTTCTCAGTAGTTACCGTGGTTAATGCGCACAGTGAATTTGGTGATGAAGAAACAATCATCAGAATTGTTCATACTGAGCCTTTTGTTGGTAGACAAGTCAGAAATTCTAATTTGCAAGATCATATTTTTTGAATACTTTGCTGAAAAAAATGTATTTTAAATTCAAGGATTTAAGCTTTTCTCTAGAAGTTAACACTTGTTTGTTGATAGTTTTGGATGAATAGAATTGAATTGTTTTGTGCTAAGGTTGGAGCCCAAATGCAAGTTGAGCTAGCTGACCAATTAGCAGATTTATTGAATTGAGTTTTACATTTTTCTATATTGATGGGATGTGGGTGTCGATGGCTGGTCCAGCATTTATTGTCCATCCCTATAATTGTCCTTGATCAGCTTGCTAGATCCTTTCAGAGGCATATGCCGGAATGCTACCACCTTGTCCGCCACGGAATCAGAGTGAGCAAGGGGTGGACAAAGGAAATGTCTGCTGACCTCTGGTGGGAATTTCCAGTCTCGCTCAAGCGAGGCTGTAAACTCCCGTCCATAGAGTCAACCACATTGCTGTGGATCTTGAGTCATATGTAGCCCAGAATGGGTAAGAACAGCAGATTTCCTTCCCTAAAGGGCAATAGTGAACCAGATGGGTTTTTACAACAATCGACAATTACAGTTTTTTTTTGTTGAATTTAAATTCCACCACCTGCCATGGTGAGATTCAAACCCGGGTCCTCAGACCCATTACTCTGGGTTATTAGTCCAGTGACAATACCATTATGTCACCATCTCCCCACTTGATATGAGCCAAATCTCTGCAAGTTGATGCATATGTGAATTTGAACCAAACCTTCAATTGGTCTAAAGTTGAGGATTTGAGCTTTAAACTTCAAACACGTTTATGTCTTTGGTGATGTTTGGCACAGAATAGAGGCAATTTTAAGCTCTTGCACCAAGTCTTGTTCTTTCTGTGGTTGCTGATTTACACGAGTTCCCAGTTCAGCAATGCCTTCATTTTTAAATTCTCATCTTTCTTTTCGGATCTTTCCATGGCCTAGCCCCTCCCTATTTCTGTAACCTCCTTCAGACTAGCAGCCTTTGGAGAGATCTGTGCTCATCTATTTCTGGTCTCTTGTGCATCCCTGCTTTTAATCTACTATTGGTGGCTGTGACACCAGCTGACTATGCGCTGAGCTCTGAGATTCCATCTCCACACTTCTCACTTTGTCTTCTTCACTAAGACACTCATCAAAACACTTTGACCAAGCTATTGGTTGTTTGCTCTGATATGTCTTTATGTAGTTAGGTGTCCAATTTTGCTTCATAATGCTGCTCTAAATCCCCTAGGGATGGTACATAGAACATAGAACATAGAACAGTACAGCACAGAACAGGCCCTTCGGCCCACGATGTTGTGCCGACCTTCATCTGAAACCAAGATCAAGCTATCCCACTCCCTACCATCCTGTTGTGCTCCATGTGCCTATCCAATAACCGCTTAAATGTTCCTAAAGTGTCTGACTCCACTATCACTGCAGGACATTGGTAGAGACATTGCAAACCAGATATAACTGAGTAAAGGTCGATCTCATGTACAATTTGACTCGTGAGTTGTGGCTTAAGAATTTGTAATTTTTCATATAACTCATGTAAAAGCCGACCTTAATCTTTCAAAGATAGAAGCCCATTGGGAGCTCTGCTCCCCTCCTCTCCTCGATCCCCTTGTGGGGCATGAGGGAGTGGGGAGGGTATAGTGGGGGGAACCCCTTCACACACTAAAAGAGACAGGCAAGTGATGCTGTCCAGGAAAACCCTGGTGTTGATCTGCTTATCAGCTGGGAGCTGCTTGAACTGACCCTCCACTTACATTGCCCGACAGCCCAAATCACTGCTCTCCCCTAGGAAGCACAATCGTGACCTAACAGTCTGCCAGTCTGACCCCCTTGCCACTGGGGCTCGAAACTAAACAGTGCAACCTGACTGACTGTAGCAGACCATACCTCGCCATTGACCCATCCATGTGGCAGCAACAGGTCAAGATAGCCAGCCACTCAGTGGACTTTTGTAGATAGACCGGCCAATCTACGTACGGGACGTTGTGTGGGCCCCAATCAAACATGCATATAAACCTTTCAGAAATGTTACTCATGTAAAAGCTTTAAACCGTTTACCTAAACCAAAATTGGTCTGAAAATTTTGACTTCCGTAAGGGTGTATACAGAAACCATAAATTGTGATAGGACTAACTATATGATTTTGCTGTTTATGCAGGGTGTCAGAAAGCAAAGTGTTAGTTTTCTGCCCTGAATTCCACAGCTTCTTTCCTGCTGCCATCAGACTTTTGAATGGACCTACCTCGCATTACGTTGATCTTTCTCTACACCCTAATTATGACTGTAACACTACATTCTGCACTGTCTCGTTTCCTTCTCTATGAATGGTATGCTTTGTCTGTAAAGCGTGCAAGAAACAATACTTTTCACTGTATGTTAATACATGTGACAATAAATCAAATCAAAAATCCCTTATTATGCCTTGCCTTCAAGGAAAGTAGCTGAGATGGATAGCGATTTTACAATTTTGCACCGCAGATAGTTGCATTTGGTGAAAATTCCAGTTCTAATTTTATGAAGTTTCTTTGGCCCTAAACTAAAGCCTGTTTAGTGTTTAACACTGCGAGGTACCGAATGCTACTTGTGTGCATCACCGGAACCAGCCCTGAAACAAACTTGCTACGACTGGTGCTTAGGAAAACCCCCAAAATGCATGATACCCCAGACTGGGAGCAGCACAAGAGCAGCCTCAGTAATCTTTTGGTGTTCCCTCTCACTGATAAAGTAAGGCAACTTTAATTCCAGTTTATTATCATGTCAAAGGTCCTGGACCTGTCACCTGCTTGATAAAAAACAGGCCTAAAGGTATAGGCTACAGAGGGGCTCAGAGCTGTCAGTAACCACATGATTGGATTATACTGCTGATTTATGGGCCTGACTGCTGGAAGAATTCATTGGTGACAGGCAACTCCAGTGTTAACACCTCTCTTATCACATTCTTTTTTGAGTTCAATTCTCACTTATTTCTCAATTTCCTGCATTATGGGACATGTCAAAAAAGGTTCTTAGTCTTCTTCAGCACTGAGGAGCCACCCAGCGAGGACATGGTATCAGTGTTGGGAGGAGATTTTGAAAGCAGTGGCACGCATTGCAGTTTGTAAACTGTTTTTTTCATGCTGGGCTGAGGGGGAGGATTGATATACTAGATGACTCTTCACGGAAAGTGATCTTGTTACCCCCTACTGGGTTGGAGTCTGTTGGGTTGACTGCTTCCCCGGGAGTGTTAAGAGTCTCCTTCCAGCATTTGTTGCTGTGAATATGTTTGTTTGTTCCATGGAGTTTTCGGGTGGAGAAACAGCCACGCATGATGACAATCGGGTTCAATAAAAAGTTGTTGGTGTGATTGCTTCTATAATTTACTTAGGGCCTGCGTCACTTAACAAATTAGTATTCCCAAAATGTGGATAGTTGTGAAGTTACCAGCAGTATTGCTAATTCGGTCAAAAGGAAATGTAGGAAACAAAATCTGTTTCCAAATGCCTAACAGTTGCCTGACATTGACACCTTCAGCTTGCTAACTCTTGTCTGCTAATTGCATGTTTGTTCATTTATATACTGGTAAAATTTACTCATGCAGAGTAATCTATTTCCTAAGTAAGTCACCACACTGAACCGACAGGCCAAAATGTTAGGCTGAAACTGTGTACTTAATAACAGATAAATACTCAACGTGAGGTATGGAATATTTCGCACACTTTGTGCAAAAAGTTTAAACTTTTACATGTTCCTGCTCTGTGTAGAATATAAATGGGGTATTCTATAGATGCCTATTCTATGCTCCAGTTAAATTAAGGATTTAGGAGATAATGTTGATGAACCATCGAATCATACAGCACAGAAAGTGCTAGACTGTAGTTTTGCAGGGAACTGCAACAATCATATTGCATGAACAAAACAACAATGATTTATGTGGCACAGTGGTTAGCACTGCCACCCCACAGCGCCAGGGACCCGGACTCGATTCCCGGCTTGGGTCACTGTCTGTGCGGAGATGGCACGTTCTCTCCTTGTCTGTGTGAGTTCCCTCCAGGTGCTCCACAGTCTGAAAGATGTGCTGGTTAGATGCATTGGTCATGATAAATTCTCCCTCCGTGAACCCGAACAGGCGCCGGAGTGTGGCGACTAGGGGATTTTCACAGTAACTTCATTGCAGTGTTAATGTAAGCCTACTTGTGACACTAATAAATAAACTTTTAATCTTGGGAAAAGTGCTTGTCAGGGCAATGATGGAGCTTCCTGCTGTTATTTGAATTGTGTTAAGGTATCATTAACATCCAACAGTGAAACATTTACGCATAGTGGATGAACATGATTGTTCCCTAACACATGTTCACGAGAAAACTAAGAGCAGTTGATTACTTGATTTTGTTCTTTTCTGGCCTTAATGCTGTCTCCAACCTCTATGTGGAGAAGTACCTGGCAACAGGGACCACGATGTAATTAGATTTGATCGGTTCATTCAGATAAAAAGTTACTGACAGTTTTAATACTAGTTCTGCATTCCAGTAGGGCTATACTTATGAGAGTAGCAAAGGATGTTATTGCGAATAGTTCCTGCAAACACACTAGGCTGGGAAATTACTAATATTGATGAAAATTGGAAACCCCATTAAATCATGCAAAGAAAACCACCTATATCCCTGTGGTTTAAAAAAAACTGGCATGCAGCATTATCAACATGCTTGTGAAGAAACTAGGAGTGGTTGATTACTTATAGAGTTTTTTTTAGGCAGTGACCCGAGTGCTGTCGCAGATCTCTGTAAAGAAACACCTGGCAACAGTGACCACAATATGATTAAACAACATCTTAGTCGCTAACTTGTCAGACTTGAACCAAAATACTTCTACAAGAATAGATACCGGGGCTCAGCTAAGGGCAACAGAAGTTGCCAATAGGGTGACTAGAAAGTTAGTTAGAAGCAAGATTGTGGATAACTATGATGGTCATATCAAAGTGCTTTTTTGTAACTATGTTAGGACTCAAAGCAAATAAACACCACTGGAGGCAAACCTCTGGTGAACCCACAGTACATGCGGAGGTTTTAAATGATTGCATTGCATCAGTCTTTAATAGATGCTGCTTAGTTAGCACTGATATGAAGTACAGTTAGCACGAAAGTTGAGAATGCCACAGTTGTTGCTGATAAAATTCTAAGAAGGCACAAGAGACCTGAAATCTGGTACGCCTGCTGAGCCTGACGGCATTCACTCAGGGTCCCAAGAGTTCGGTTAAGTGAACTCCCCCTATATCATAGTCAATACCTCACTAGAGACAGTGATTGTTCCCATGGATTTGATGGAAATGAATGTGTTGCTAATTCTTAAAACCAACCCCAGGTCAGAACTGGGACGTTGGTGCAGCTTGTAGGGGGTAGGCAGGAAAGCGGATTTGAGACCACAATCAGGTCAGCCTCGATCTTATGAAATGGTGGTATAGGCCCGAGGGGCCGAATGGCTTATTTTAGCTCCTTGACTCATATTTGTATGTAGTACTTCATTTATTGGCAAGGTGTAAGGTGAGATGAGTCAATATGTTCCCTGTGTAAACACCCAGACAGAATAGCAGTTACTGTGAAGTCATGTCACATCAACCTGGATGCATTGTTTTAGGGGGTAACGTGATGGATGATGGTAGCCCTGTTGATAGTGTATGTTAAGAAATATTGCATTCTTGTTTTAAAGCCCTTCGTTATCACAATAGGCTTAGAATTGTGCCCTTTGCCCTAGAAAACTGTGAACTTGGGAGCAACTTCATTGAATTGTTTTCGTCGATCATCCCTCGATTTGAGATCTATTCAAGGCTGTGAGTTTCTGCCATGGGTTTTCATGTGACTGAATTGGCCGATTCTCAACTCTCAGATCTTTGGGTCGCATGAGGCAGGACATCTGTGAGAATGGAAGTGCAGGGTTTACTTTATTTTCTTTCCTTCTCTGCTGCTCCTCCCAGTCTTTAACGTTGCCACATTAATGCTGCCACACTTCAAGAAGAGTTTAAGAGTGTATTTGAAGGTTTTTCTTCTTGGACATTGGTCATTTGAGAATTGAGAAAACAAAATCTGGTGGTGGAGACGGTTTTGGACCATTCAGACACAGTGAGCAGGGTTTTCTGGTCGCGCTCACTGCATGGTAGGAAAATCTCGCACATGTTGCTTTACAGATTAAAGGGGAGGAGGTGCTCGCTGTCTTGAGGCAAATCAGAGTGGATAAATCCCCAGGACCAGACAGGGTATTCCCACGGACCTTGAGGGAAGCTAGTGTTGAACTTGCAGGGGCCCTGGCAGACATATTTAAAATGTCAGTATTCACGGGGGAGGTGCCGGATGATTGGAGGGTGGCTCATGTTGTTCCGTTGTTTAAAAAAGGTTCCAAAAGAAATCCGGGAAATGATAGGCCAGTAAGTTTGACGTCGGTGGTGGGCAAGTTATTGGAAGGTGTGATAAGGGATAGGATCTACAAATATTTGGATAGACAGGGACTTATTAGGGGGAGGCAACATGGCTTTGTGCGTGGTAGGTCATGTTTGACCAATCTATTAGAGTTTTTCGAGGAGGTTACCAGGAAAGTGGATGAAGGGAAGGCGGTGGATGTTGTCTCCCTGGATTTCAGCAAGGCCTTTGACAAGGTCCCTCATGGGAGGTTAGTTAGGAAGGTTCAGTCGCTAGGTATACATGAAGGTAGTAAATTGGATTAGACACTGGCTCAATGGAAGAACAGGAAGAAGTTTAACAACACCAGGTTAAAGTCCAACAGGTTTATTTGGTAGCAAAAGCCACACAAGCTTTCGGAGCTCCAAGCCCCTTCTTCAGGTGAGTGGGAATTCTGTTCACAAACAGAAGAAGCCAGAGAGTGGTTGTGGAGGATTGCTTCTCTGAGTGGAGGCCTGTGACTAGTGGTGTGCCGCAGGGATCAGTGTTGGGTCCATTGTTGTTTGTCATCTATATCAATGATCTGGATGATAATGTGGTAAATTGGATCAGCAAGTTTGCTGATGATACAAAGATTGGAGGTGTAGTGGACAGTGAGGAAGGTTTTCAAAGCTTGCAGAGGGATTTGGACCAACGAGAAAAATGGGCTGAAAAATGGCAAATGGAATTTAACGCAGACAAGTGTGAGATATTGCACATTGGAAGGACAAAGCAAAGTAGAACGTATAGGGTAAATGGTAGGACTCTGAAGAGTGCAGTTGAACAGAGGGATCTGGGAATACAGGCACAGAATTCCCTAAAAGTGACGACACAGGTGGATAGGGTCGTAAAGAGTGCCTTTGGTACCTTGGCCTTTATAAATCGGAGTATCGAGTATAAAAGTTGGAGTGTTATGGTAAGGTTATATAAGGCATTGGTGAGGCCGAATTTGGAGTATTGTGTACAGTTTTGGTCACCTAGTTACAGGAAGGGTGTAAATAAGGTTGAAAGAGTGCAGAGAAGGTTCACAAGGATGTTGCCGGGACTTGAGAAGCTGAGTTACAGAGAGAGATTGAATAGGTTGGGACTTTATTCCCTGGAGCGTAGAAGATTGAGGGGAGATTTGACAGAGGTGTATAAGATTTTGATGGGTATAGATAGAGTGAATGCAAGCAGGCTTTTTCTGCTGAGGCTAGGGGAGAAAAAAACCAGAGGGCATGGGTTAAGGGTGAAAGGAGAAAAGTTTAAAGGGAATATTAGGGGGGGCTTCTTCACGCAGAGAGTGGTGGGAGTGTGGAATGAGCTGCTGGATAAAGTGGTAAATGCATTAACATTTAAGAAAAACTTGGACGGGTTCATGGATGAGAGGGGTGTGGAGGGATATGGTTCAAGTGCAGGTCAGTGGGACGAGGCAAAAAATGGTTCGGCACAGACAAGAAGGGCCAAAAGGCCTGTTTCTGACCTGTAATTTTCTATGGTTCTAAGTTCAGCGGACCATTCCATGGCCCACGTCCTGCCCGTTACGATTCCCGTGGCGGGCAGGGTGGGAAAATTCCGCCCAGTGTCTAGTTCATCAATGTCGGTTTCTGCAGGAGTTTTGCCTGACTGCTTATGGAGATGGCTTCAAGAACAAGAGCAGTGTTTGTTCACAGTCCTCCCATTGAATTTGGAGGATGTGGTGGAGATATTGCTGATGGAATTTCTCTCGCATTCTTATGTACTGGTGATACACAGTCCAGGTGACAGTGCAGCAGAGGAGTGTGCTGCTCTGTATTTTATTAACCTACGGAGTCAATTGGGCTTTTATTGACTTACGGTGGTCTTTGTTGTCAAACACTCACTGCCGCAGTTTATTGAAGTATTTAAAATGGTGAAGGGATTACACAGTGTGTGCGCAGAATGTTTGCACTAGATGGGTTAGAGTAAATGAGGGGTTATGCGTTTAAGCTGTGTAAGCATGGAACTAGGTTGTACATAAAGATTGACTATGTGCTACATCATTCAACATTCCACCAACCTTTTGTACACAATGATATTAACCACAGCGAGTAACTCATCTTGCTGTCCATTAAATTGTTGCAAAAATCTGCATTCAACACACAATCCAGCAACTTGTACCAAGCATTGGCTACCTTCTGTATGAAGAAAAACGTGATAGTGAGGCAAGAAATAGGAAGATAATGCACCTTAATAAGTGGCTTGAGAGTTGGTGCAGGAGGGAGGATTTTTAGAGCACTGGGATCTCTTCCACAACAGATAGGACCTGTACAAAGAGGACAGGTTGCATCTTAACTGGAAGGGCATTAACATCCCAGCGAGGAGATTTGATCATGCAGTTTGGGTGGATTTAAACTAATAAGGCAGGGGGGTGGGATCCACAGCAGTAGGTCATAGAGTACACAGACTGTGGAGAATTCAGTGAATGGGTCCAGTAAGTCCCTATAAAAATGAAGGATAAAGATGGCAAGATTCAGTAAACCTGGATTGACAAGAGAGATTGTGAGCATAGTGAAAAGAAGGAGGCATACATACATTTCAGGAAATTGAAAACGGATAAGGCTCTTGAAGAATACAAAGATAGCAGGAAAGAGGTTGAGGGTCGGGCTCCCCCGACCCCCAACCTCCCCTGACCCCCCAACCTCCTCCGACCCCAACCTCCTCCACCTCCAACCTCCCCCAAACACCTCTGATCTACCCCCACTTTCCCTGGAGCTGCCCAGTGGTATCTGTCCCCTTAGACTCCCTGCTGCATGGTGGAAATGGTGGTGCTTACCTCCTTTCTCCCTCTCGGGGGTTAGGTCGCCTTGTTCCTGTTTTTAAAAAGCCGCAGTGATTCGCGCTGATGTGATGTCACGCCTGGTGGGTGAGAAGATTCGATGAGGGCTGAAGTTGTGACATTAAGCCTGCTAAATTGATGCTAAGGGATTCAAATTGATGCAACTTAGGTCTGTGCCCTTCCTGGGAGTGAACCCGATTATGTCATTGGAGAGGGCCTGGGAAGATAGCGTCCCAAAATCTCGCTGGTGCAAATCCCATTTTTGGCTTCTCGTGATAGTTAGCGGTCATGCTGTGATTTGTGCCTGCGGCTAATAGGTCCGCGAAATCATGCCCATGTTGTTATTTTTCAGTGTTCATTAACTGGGTTCTCCATTAAAGGTACTCTTTTCAGTTGTGGGATTTTGAGAATTTCTTGCTTGCATTGGGAATGACGAGGTCTTTCTGGGCCCTTTAAGAAGCAACAAGTGTGTCATAGATTAGCGTCTTTAATATTTATTTTAAATCCAAGGCATTAACTTTTTAAGGCTGGTCAGTTATAGTTTATATCGTTTTTGGCCCTGCCAATCCTGGATTAAAATCAAGGTAGGGCAGTTGTTATGTATTCATGTCCTATTTTCATGCTGGTGTAAAGTGCTTTCTCATAGAATCCTTACAATGCAAATGAAGGCCATTCGGCCCATCGAGCCTGTACCATCCACAATCCCATCCAGGCCCTATTCCCGTAACCCCATAGATTTACTCTGTTAATCCCCTGACTCTGGGATCAATTTAGCATGGCCGATCAACCTAATGCATATACTTTTAAAGAATGGTAAGATCAAATGGAATCAGTTTGGCAAACTTAAGCTTGTCAGAAGAACACATGCTCTCTTACTGCTTAACAAGCATACAGCAAACAGAAGCACCCCTTCGTAGCTTGACAGAGTGTAAGGTTCAGCAAGCGGAATAATATTGCCAGCGCACTGCATATCAATATTTAAAGTTTATTTATTAGTGGGCTTACATTAACACTGCAATGAAGTTACTGTGAAAATCCCCTAGTCACCACACTCCGGCGCCTGTTCGGGTACAGTGAGGGAGAATTTAGCATGGCCAATGCACCTGACCAGCACGTCTTTTGGACTGGAGGAGGAAACCGGAGCACCCGGAGGAAACCCACGCAGACACGGGGAGAATGTGCAGTCTCCGCACAGACAGTGACCCAAGCTGGGAATCGAACCTGGGTCCCTGCTGCTGTGAGGCAGCAGTGCTAGCCACTGTGTCGCTATTCCTTTAGCGCCAATTTTGTTTCTCTAAGACCAGTGCCTATAGTGCAGCAGGAACCTTAAAGCATGCAAATGCGAAGCAACGGGAAAAACAACTGTGAATTAGGGAGATCAGTTTGTCTGGTTTTTGTTTTGTTCTTTCATGGTATTTGGGTGTAACTGACAAGACCAACATTTGTTGCGACTCCCTAAATGCCCCTGAGAAGGTGATCAGCCGCCTTGCACCGTGGCAGTCCATCTGGTATTGGTAGCACAACTCTGTGTCTTGGTAGGACACTTCAGAGGGCAGTTCAGAGTCAATCACTGTGGATCTGGAGTCGCATGTGGTAAGGACGGCAGATTTTCTTCTCTGAAGGACATTAGTGAACCGGTTGAGTTTTTACGACAATTGCTGGCACCATTATTGAGAGTACCTTTCAATTCCAGATTTTATTAATTGTATTTAACTTCTACTAGCTGCAGTGGTGGGATTTGAGCCCATGTCCAGAGACTATTAGCCTGGGCCTCTGGATTACTCTGGATTCCTCCAGCCATGTTACCACTTTGCCAACATCTATCCCAAATTTCTTATTCTGACATATAAATACCTTACATCACTAAGAAAAGCTGGAGGTGGTACAGAGCACGAAACACCCTTCCACTCTTAAAGCTGATTCTGATGCAGCCCAGATTGATGTTCTGTTGATTTGAGTTTTACGTCAAATGAATGTGGGTAGTCTCATTGTATCTGAGGGTCAGTAGCACAAACCTGGCTTTAATTAGTCTAGGCAAAAACTGATTGGACTGCAAATGTAGCCATGACTTTATTCAAGAAATGTGGGCATTGCTGGCTCAGGCAACATTCATTGCCCATCCCTAATTGCCCTTGAGAAGGTGATGAGTTGCCCTCTTGAACCACTGCAGTTCCTCTGGTGTAGGTACATTCACAGTGTTGTTCGGAAGGGAGTTCCAGGATTTTGACTCAGCGACAGTGAAGGAATGGTGATATATTTCCAGTTAGGATGGTGAGTGGTTTGGAGGGGAGCTTTTGGAGGGGATCTCGATGTCCATGTGCATAGATCCCTGAAAGTTGGCACCCAAGTTGATAGGGTTGTTAAGAAGGCATATGGAGTGTTAGCTTTTATTGGTAGAGGGATTGAGTTTTGGAGCCAGGAGGTCATGTTGCAGCTGTACAAAACTCTGGTGCGGCCGCACTTGGAGTATTGCGTACAGTTCTGGTCGCCCATTATAGGAAGGATGTGGAAGCATTGGAAAGGGTGCAGAGGAGATTTACCAGGATGTTGCCTGGTATGGTGGGAAGGTCTTATGAGGAAAGGCTGAGGGACTTGAGGTTGTTTTCATAAGAGAGAAGAAGGTTAAGAGGTGACTTAATAGAGGCATACAAGATAGTCCCCATCTCACAAAATATGACACAGTGTCTGGAAAGGCTCAGTAGACCAAGGTCCACCACACTACGAAAACAAAAAGGGACGGTCAATAGGGAATTAAAGGTGCTATATTTAAATGCCCGCAGTGTCCGGAACAAGATAGATGAGCTTGTGGCCCAGATTGTGACTGGCAGGTATGATGTGGTAGGCATCACAGAGACGTGGTTGCAGGGGGTTCAGGACTGGCAGTTAAACATCCAGGGATTCACAACCTATCGAAAAGACAGAGGGGTGGGTAGAGGGGGCGGGGTTGCCTTGTTAATTAGAAATGAAATTAAATCAATAGCACTAAACGACATAGGGTCAGACGATGTGGAGTCTGTGTGGGTAGAGTTGAGGAACCACAAAGGCAAAAAAACCATAATGGGAGTTATGTACAGGCCTCCTGACAGTGGTCAGGACCAGGGGCACAAAATGCACCACGAAATAGAAAGGGCATGTCAGAAAGGCAAGGTCACAGTGATCATGGGGGATTTCAATATGCAGGTGGACTGGGTAAATAATGTTGCCAGTGGACCCAAAGAAAGGGAATTCATTGAATGTTTACAGGATGGCTTTTTGGAACAGCTTGTGATGGAGCCCACGAGGGAACAGGCTATTCTGGACTTAGTGTTATGTAATGAGCCAGACGTGATAAAAGATCTTAAAGTAAGGGAACACTTAGGAAGCAGTGATCATAATATGGTAGAATTCAGTCTGCAATTTGAAAGAAGGAAGGCAGAATCAGATGTGAAGGTTCTACAGTTAAATAAAGGTAATTACAGGCGCATGAGGGAGGAACTGACAAAAATCGACTGGAAGCAGAGCCTAATGGGAAAGACAGTAGAACAGCAATGGCAGGAGTTTCTGGGAGTAATTGAGGACACAGTGCAGAGGTTCATCCCAAACAAAAGAAAGGTTATCAGAGGGGGGATTAGGCAGCCATGGCTGACGAAGGAAGTCAGGGAATGCATCAAGGCAAAAGAGAGAGCCTATAATGTGGCAAAGAGTAGTGGGAAGTCAGAAGATTGGGAAGGCTATAAAAACAAACAGAGGATAACAAAGAGAGAAATAAGGAAGGAGAGGATCAAATATGAAGGTAGGCTAGCCAGTAACATTAGGAATGATAGTAAAAGTTTCTTTAAATACATTAAAAACAAACGGGAGGCAAAAGTAGACATTGGGCCGCTCCAAAATGACGCTGGTAATCTAGTGATGGGAGACAAGGAAATAGCTGAGGAACTTAATAAGTACTTTGCGTCAGTCTTCACAGTAGAAGACATGAGTAATATCCCAACAATTCAGGAAAGTCAGGGGGCAGAGTTGAATATGGTTGCCATCACAAAGGAGAAAGTGCTAGAGAAACTAAAAGGTCTGAAAATTGATAAATCTCCGGGCCCAGATGGGCTACATCCTAGAGTTCTAAAGGAGATAGCTGAAGAAATAGTGGAGGCGTTAGTTATGATCTTTCAAAAGTCACTGGAGTCAGGGAAAGTCCCAGAGGATTGGAAAATCGCTGTTGTAACCCCACTGTTCAAGAAGGGAACAAGAAAAAAGATGGAAAATTATAGGCCAATTAGCCTAACCTCAGTTGTTGGCAAAATTCTAGAATCCATCGTTAAGGATGAGATTTCTAAATTCTTGGAAGTGCAGGGTCGGATTAAGACAAGTCAGCATGGATTTAGTAAGGGGAGGTCGTGCCTGACAAACCTGTTAGAGTTCTTTGAAGAGATAACAAATAGGTTAGACCAAGGAGAGCCAATGGATGTTATCTATCTTGACTTCCAAAAGGCCTTTGACAAGGTGCCTCACGGGAGACTGCTGAGTAAAATAAGGGCCCATGGTATTCGAGGCAAGGTACTAACATGGATTGACGATTGGCTGTCAGACAGAAGGCAGAGAGTTGGGATAAAAGGTTCTTTCTCAGAATGGCAACCGGTGACAAGTGGTGTCCCGCAGGGTTCAGTGTTGGGGCCACAGCTGTTCTCTTTATATATTAACGATCTAGATGACGGGACTGGGAGCATTCTGGCCAAGTTTGCCGATGATACAAAGATAGGTGGAGGGGCAGGTAGTATTGAGGAGGTGGGGAGGCTGCAGAAAGATTTAGACAGTTTAGGAGAGTGGTCCAAGAAGTGGCTGATGAAATTCAACGTGGGCAAGTGCGAGGTCGTACACTTTGGAAAAAAGAATAGAGGCATGGACTATTTTCTAAACGGTGACAAAATTCATAATGCTAAAGTGCAAAGGGACTTGGGAGTCCTAGTCCAGGATTCTCTAAAGGTAAACTTGCAGGTTGAGTCCGTAATTAAGAAAGCAAATGTAATGTTGTCATTTATCTCAAGAGGCTTGGAATACAAAAGCAGGGATGTACTTCTGAGGCTTTATAAAGCACTGGTTAGGCCCCATTTGGAGTACTGTGAGCAATTTTGGGCCCCACACCTCAGGAAGGACATACTGGCACTGGAGCGGGTCCAGCGGAGATTCACACGGATGATCCCAGGAATGGTAGGCCTGACATACGATGAACGTCTGAGGATCGTGGGATTATATTCATTGGAGTTTAGGAGGTTGAGGGGAGATCTGATAGAAACTTACAAGATAATGAACGGCTTAGATAGGATGGACGTAGGGAAGTTGTTTCCATTAACAGGGGAGACTAGGACGCGGGGGCACAGCCTTAGAATAAAAGGGAGTCACTTTAGAACAGAGATGAGGAGAAATTTCTTCAGCCAGAGAGTGGTGGGTCTGTGGAATTCATTGCCACAGAGGGCTGTGGAGGCCGAGACGTTGAGCGTCTTCAAGACAGAAATTGATAAATTCTTGATTTCTCGAGGAATTAAGGGCTATGGGGAGAGAGCGGGTAAATGGAGTTGAAATCAACCATGATTGAATGGTGGAGTGGACTCGATGGGCCGAATGGCCTTACTTCCGCTCCTATGTCTTATGGTCTTATGGTCTTATGATCAGAGGATTAGATAGGGTAGATAGTGAGAGCCTTTTTCCTCGGATAGTGATAGCGAGCACGAGGGGACATAGCTTTAAATTGAGGGGTGAGAGATATAGGACAGATGTTAGAGGTAGGTTCTTCACTCAGCGAGTAGTAAGGGCGTGGAATGCCCTGCCTGCAGCAGCAGTGGACTCACCAACATTAAGGGCATTTAAATGGTCATTGGATAAACATATGGATGATATTGGAATAGTGTAGGTTAGATGGGCCGAAGGGCCTGTACTGCGCTGTAATGTTCTATGTTCAGGTGGTAAGGTTCCATGTGTCTAGCAGTTCGGTGGTAGAGGTCACGGGTTTGGAAGGTGCTGCCAAAGGTGATTTCCTGCAATGCATTTTGTAGATGATATTCACTGCTGCCACTGTGTGTTAGTGGTGGAGGGTGTGAAGATTTGTGGTTGGGGTGCCAGCCTGTTGGAGCTGCACTCATCCAGAGAAGTGGAGAGTATTTCATCACACTCCTGACTTGTGCTTTGGAGATGGTGGACAGGCGAGAATAGTTTGTAATGAGGGTATATGGAGGTGCTGGGTCAGAACTGAGAAAGGTTTCTGCCCAGCTGGTTATTTAATCCTTGTTTCACAAGTGAATCTCATCATCACATTTCTTTGTAAGTTGTCACACTTGAAGCTTTGTAAATTTAACAGTCGATTGCATTTACATCTGTTATGAGAGCACATTAGTCAGCATCATTGGTGTTTCTTAAGTAACCTGGCATACAAAGAACACCAAATGCATCAGATCGTATGTCTGGGAATATTTCTGTATGGAAATAACATCAGCTTGTCACTAAAGATTTCTGTCAGATTTTCATCAGAAGTGCATTTCCTTCCTGTCATGCTCACATTTCAGTGGTACACTTCGAGAAGAAGTGGAATGAAGCAAAGTCAGTCATTTTAAATGTACAGTAAGGTTATCCAGGAATAGAAAATCCTGAAGGAAGAATAGCCAGGGTCAGTACCATAGTTACAGTTAGAAGTAGTTTTAATTCTTCTAACTTTTCCTCAGTAACTATTGTGCTAAGAAGGTTGGAATTATCTGAAGCCACTGATTTCAATCAGGGAATCGGATGGTTCCCAGTGCAGGATAATTGCCCATCAGAACTTTCCGGGCAATTGCTGTGCAGACCTTGCAGGTGGGATTGTAAGGAGTCCCCCAATGCATCTTCTGGGTATGCTCTCCCCCAGAGATAACATAAGAACATAAGAACTAGGAGCAGGAACAGGCCGTCTGGCCCCTCGAGCCTGCTCTGCCATTCAGTAGGATCATGGCTGACCTTTTCGTGGACTCAGCTCCACTTACCCACCTGCTCACCATAACCCTTACTTCCTTTACTGTTCAAAAAATTATCTATCTTTGCCTTAAAAACATTCATTGAGGTAGCCTCAACTGCTTCACTGGGCAGGGAATTGCACAGATTCACAACCCCTTGTGTGAAGAAGTTCCTCCTCAACTCAGTCCTAAATTTGCTCCCCCTTATTTTGAGGCCATGCCCCCTAGCTCTGGTTTCACCTGCCAGTGGAAACAACCTCCCTGCTTCTATCTTATCTATTCCCTTCATAATTTTATATGTTTCTATAAGATCTCCCCTCATTCTTCTAAATTCCAATGAGTATAGCCCCAGTCTACTCAGTCTCTCCTCATAAACCAATCCTCTCAACTCCGGAATCAATCCTACTGAATCCCTTCTGCACCTCCTCCAGTGCCAACTTATCCTTTCTCAAGTAAGGAGACCAAAACTGAATACCGTACTCCAGGTGTGGCCTCACCAGCACCTTATACAGCTGCAAGATAACCTCGCTGTTTTTAAACTCCATCCCTCTAGCAATGATGGACAAAATTCCATTTGCCTTCTTAATTACCTACTGCACATACAAACCAACTTTTTGTGATTCATGCACAAGGACACCCAGGTCTCTGCACAGCAGCATGCTGCAATTTTTTCCAATTAAATAATAGTCAATTTTGCTGTTATTCCTTCCAAATTGGATAACCTCACATTTACCAACATTGTACTCCATCTGCCAGACCCTTGCCCACTCATTTAACCTATCTATATTCCTTTGCAGACATTCAGTGTCCTCTGCACACTTTGCTCTACCAATCTTAGTGTCACCTGTGAATTTTGACACAAAACACTTTGTCTCCAACTCAAATCATCTATGTAAATTGTGAACAGTTGCAGTCCCAGCATTGATCCTTGAGGCACATCACTAGTCACTGATCGCCAACCAGAAAAACATCCATTTACCCCCAGTCTTTTCTTTCTGTTAGTTAACCAATCCTCTATCCATGCTAATACATTACCCGTAACGCTGTGTACCTTTATCTTATGCAGCTGCCTTTTGTACGGCACCTTGTCAAATGCTTTCTGGAAATCCAGATACACCACATCCACTGGTTCCCCATTGTCCAACATGCTCATAGTGTCCTCAAAGAATTCCACTAAATTAGTTAAACATGACCTGCCTTTCATGAACCCATGCTGTGTCTGCCCTATCCAGATGTCTCGCTGTTTCTTTCTTGATGATTTTCCTCACGACAGAAGTTAAGCTAACCGGCCTATAGTTACCCACCTATTGTCCACCTCCTTTTTTAAACAGTGGTGTCACATTTGCTGTTTTCCAATCTGCGGGAACCACCTGAGAGTCCAGCGAATTTTGGTAAATTAATACAAGTGCATTTGCTATTTCCCCCGTCATCTCTTTTAGCACCCTGGGAAGCATTCCATCAGGGCCAGGAGACTTGTCTTCCTTTAACCCCATTAGCTTACCTAACACTGCTTCTTTAGTGATAATAATCGTTTCTGGGTCCTCACCTGCCATAGCCTCCTTGTCATCAATTTTTGGCATGTTATTCGTGTCTTCTTATGATCTGAGGCTTGGGGCCAATATTGATGTAGTAGTTTCTCAGGGTGGTGTTTTCGGCCCAAATGCCTTTTGCTGTTTCATGAATGACTTCCTGTCCATTGTAGAGCAGCATAGCGGTTAGCACTGCTGCCTCACAGCGCCAGGGGCCCGGGTTGTGTGGAGTCTGCATATTCTCTCCATATCTGTGTGGGTTTCCTCCGGGCTCTCCGGTTTCCTCCTGCACTCCAAAGCTGTGTAGGTTAGGTAGATTAACCATGGTAAGGCGTGGAGTTATGGGGATAGGGTGGAGGGGAGGGTCTGGGTGGGATATTCTTTTGGAGAGTCGGTGCAGACTTGATGTGTCGAATGACTGCAACCTGCGCTGTAAAGATTCCATAATGTCAAAAATTGGGATATTTGCTGATGATTGAAAAGGATTCAGTTTCATTCACTCCTTCGATAATGAAGCCGTCTGTGTCCAAATGCAGCAAAACCTGGGCAACTCTCAGCCTGGGTTGATAACTGGCAAGTAAAATTAGTGCCATGCAAGTAAATGACCATCTCCAGCAATATATAGTTGCACCATCTCCCCATTACATTCAATGGCATTTCTATTGCTGAATAACCCACCATCAAGACCCTAGCAGTCACCAGGACTTAACTGAACCAGCCATATAAATAAATACATTGGAACGTGGGATATAGGAGCAGCAGTAGGCTATTCGGTCCCTTGGTCCTGTTCTGCCATTCAGCTGGATCATGACGGATCTTCTGCCTTAACACTATTTTCCCACACTCTCCCCATGTCCCTTGATATCTTTATTATCTAGAAATCTATTTAAATATTCCCAAAATACTGTGGCAAAAGAGAAAGTTAGAGGCTGGATATATTTAGTGAATAAATCATCTCTGGAGGGGTACGTTGACATAAATGATCAATAATCCTAACGATTATTAATGATCTGAAGAGACAAGTTCAATTCCTACAATGCAACTGCGGAATTTAAATTAAATAAATAAATCTGGAATAGGAAACTAGTCTCAGTAATTGTGACCATGAAACCTTTAATTTGTCGTAAATACTGAACTGGGTCACCAATGTCCTTCATGGAAGGGAATCTGCCGATATGTGACTCTATTGCTCACAACAATGTAATTGACTCCTAACTGCTCTCTGAAAGGCCCCAGCAAACCATTCGCTTGTATTCAGGAATGCAGCTAATCAATGTCACCATTTCAAGAACAATTAAGGATGGCCAATAAATGCCAGTCTCGCCAGTGATGCTTCCTTGAATTAATATATTTAAGAAACCTCCTAATTTCACCATCTACAAGGCACAGCTCCAAACAACACAGAAGAAGCTTGACACCACCCAGGACAAACTAACCTTCTTGGTTGGCACCCTATCCATCACCGTAAAAATTTACTTCCTCCACCACTGGCGCACCGTGCATTGCAACAATACTTTATAAACCCTCAGCCTCTCTGTCTAGAAGGACAAGGGCAGCAGGTGCATTGGAACCCCACCACCTGCAAGTTCCCCTCCAAGGCTAAAATCACGAGGGTCTGAAACTAAGTGGATGGGGAGAAACTTTTATCATTGGTGGAAGGATCGAGAACCAGCGGGCACTGATTGAAGGTGATTGGTAAAAGAAGCAGCAGCAACAGGAGGGAAAACATTTTGACAGACCGAGTGGTTAGGATCTGGAATTCACTGCCTGAGTGTGTGGCGGAAACAGATTCAGTTGTGACTTTCAAAAGTGAATTGGATCTGGGAAGAAAACAAATTTGCAAGGCTACGGGAAAAAGGTGGGCAAATGCTGTTTTATCCCAGCAACATTATAAAACAAGATTTCAGACCGGCCCACATAAAGGGGCATGAGTGAAGATGACCAAAAGCTCGGACAAAGAAGGACTGGTCATAAAGGAGCAGAGATTGCGGTGAGGTTTAGGCAGGGAATTCCAGAAGATGGGGCCTGGTCAGCTGAAGGCACAGTTGTCAGTTAAAATTAGGGATGCACGAAAGGCCAAACTTGGAGGAGAACTTGTGATCTCAAGAGGATTGTAGGGAACTTAGTGCAAGTTAGGATATGGGCGACAGAGTTTTGCTGAGCATCAACATGGAAAATCCATTTCAAAAGACTTTTAAAATCATTCAGTGAGATAATAAATAACTTTGTCCTCAATGTCCAATGACTAAGTACATAGGACAAAGCTTAGCTAAGCACAAGTAATTAGAAATTCTGCAAGGCAGGGCTCTGAAAATAATTGCTGAAAATTACTTTGGCTGAAGTCTTGTTCGCTCATTTAAAAAAAAGTTAATTTAAAGGGTGTGAGTGTAACTTCTGCTATCAGTGCCTAACTTCCTTTGCTAGGGTGGCGGTGAACCACCATCTTAACCCAATGCAGTCTATGATGTGTTGGTACACCAACCGCATTGTTAGGGAGGGCGTTCTAGGGTTTTGACCCTGCTTTTTGTGGGTGAGGACATGCCTGGGCAATTTTCCACATTGCCAGTATTGTAACTGTATAGGAACAGCTTGGCTATGGGTGTGACTGTTTCTGGAACACCAGTACTACAGCCAGAATGTTGTCAGGCCCGTAGCTTTTGCTGTAACCAGTTCCTTAAGCCATTCCTTGATGCCAAGTGGAGTGAATCAAGTTGACTCAAAACTCGTATTTGTGATGCTGAGGAGTTTAGCAGGAGGCTGAGATGGACTATCCACTTGGAGATTTTGACCGAAGATGGCTGAAAATGTTTCTCTTGCACTCAAGTACACGATTCCCCTGTTATTGCGGTTGAGGATGTTTGTAGAGACCCCTTGTCCGGTTCTCCACTGATATTCCCGACTGGATGTGGCAGGACTGCAACGCTGTAATCTGATCAGTTTATTGTTGGATCACTTTCCTCCATTGCATGCTGCTTCACTGTTTAGCATGTATATAATCCTGTGTTGTAGCTTTGTCAGATTGGCACCTCCTCTTGAGCTTTGCCAGATTGGCACCTCCTCTTGAGCTTTGCCTGGTGCGGCTCTGAGCATGCTTTCCTGCAATCCTCATTGAACCAGGATGGATTTTTGAGCTTGATGGTTATGGTAGGGTGAAGGATATGTAGGGCCATAAATTTAGTCATCTCAGTCTGAAATGATCGAACCCTTATCCTGAGATTGTGTCCCTGTGTTCCAAATTCCCTAGCCACTGGAAAGAAGTTCTCAGTGCCTACCTTGTCAAACCCTTCCAAATCCTGTATGCTTCAATGCGATCACCTCTCATTTGATCCAAACTTTGTAGAATATAGGCCCAATTTACTCAGTATCTTTCCATTGGAAAACCCTCTCAGGAACCAATCTAATCAGCCTTCTATGTACCACCTCTAAGGGCAGTGCATCCTTCATTATGTACAGAGACCAAAACTTCGCACAGTATTCTAGATTTGGTCTTACCAAAGTCTAATACATTTCTAGGAAGACTCCCTTATTCCTGTGTTCCATAAGCCCAGCCATAAAGACCAACATGCGATTTGGCTTCCTAATTGCTTGATGTATCTGCATTGTGTTCCTTGGATGAAGGTACCCAAGTGCTGTCATCCAAGTGGTTAGCACTGCTGCCCCACATCACCAAGGACACGCATTTGATTCTGGCCTTGGATGACTGCCTGTATGAAGTTTGCGTGTTTCCCCCATGTCTGCATGGGTTTCCTCCGGGTACTCTGGTTTCCACAAAGATGTGTAGGTTAGGTGGATTGGCCACGCTCAATAACCTTTACTGTCCAAAGATGGGTAGGTTAGGTGGATTAGCCATGGTAAATGTGGAGGATAGGGGAAAGGGCAGAGGGAAGGGCTTGGGTGGGATGCTCTTTCGGAGAGTTGGTGCAAAGTCGATGGGCTGGATGGCTGTTTTCTGCACTGTAGGGATTCCATGATTCTAAATCCCTCTTAATATCAACATTTGAAAGTTCATACCTTTACAAAAACAATTCTGCTTTCCCATTTTTATGATCAAAGTGACTTATCTCACGCTTCCCCACATTATACTCCTATCTGTAACCTTGTTGCACACTCACTTAACCAGTTTATGTCTCTTTGCAACCTCTTTGTGTCCTCTGGGCCTGCTAACCTCTCCCCCACCGCCAGGAGTAGTTCACTCCAGCAGGGTTTACTATAGCTCCCCACTTAAAGGAAACTGGCGGCCCAACCTCGCTGGAGTGAAGGGGATGTAATCGAGGCCCCCCCAGATGTCGGGCACTGGAGGGGTGTCCCCTGGGCATTGCCACCTTGGCAGTGCCAGCCTGGGCCCTCCTGGCACTGCCCAAGGGGTAAAGTGGCAAAGCCCAGGGGGCATCTTGGCACTGCCCATTGGGCATGAGGCAGTACCGGCGGGCGGCGGGCGGCCTGAGCCTGATAGCTGCCACTCTGCAGTTGGGATCGGTGGGGGAGAGAGGCCAGTGATTGGGGCTGGCCATCGGAATCGGGGGCTACCTGCTGGGTGGGGAGGGGGGCAGGGGCTGTGGCGGGTGGGAGGATGTGGTTTGGGACTGCAGGTGTTGGCGGGGGGGAAGTGGGAGATCTAGGCAGGCAGGGGCCACTGCGCATGCGCTGATCTTAGTACTGACTGATCAGCGTATGCGCAGTGGCCTGCTCAGCGCTGCGCTGCTGGCCTCTCCAGCGGGAATAGGCCCTACCCACTAGTTTCTGGAGTGAATCATGTTAGTGCACTCCGTGATGCAGTGTGGGAGATTCATTTTGAAACTCCTGCTGAAAGAAACCAGCGTGATTTACTCCAGTTTTTATGCAAATTTGACACTTCGAATTTTTTTGGGAGAATTGCCCCCAAGATGTTAAACCAAGTTCCTGGCTACTGGTTCGAGTGAATGGAAAAGGTTATTGGGTTCTGAGTTCTCCCAGTGTCCTTTCCTGATATTGCTCTCTTAATCTCCGCCAACAGCCCGGAATAACTGGGCATCCATTCCATTGCACAAAGGTGGGACCTTGCAGCTGTGACTGTAATTTTAAAAGGAATTCATTAGTTATGAAGAACTTTGGGATATTCAGAGGGTGCTAAAGGCCATGTAGAAATGTCAGTTTCTTCTTTTTTGGTTACCATTTCTTTTTAATGGATATATTCTTTAATTCTTTTTGTGCAACGCTTGCTGGGCAGCAATCAGTAAAATGAAAGGCATCTGCAGGGTTTTGACTACCAGCAGAAAGAATATCCTGAATTACAGAATACACTGGATATGGGCTCCAAGGGAGGGGAGAAATCTTAGGAAGTCCATTAGAATTGGTCTCAGGCAGTTTATTAATTTTTGTTTTTGAATGTTAATCTAAGATTCTCTCATATGTTGTAGTTGTTGAACCACCGCCACCGAGAGTTACACTTTCAGGAATAGTTCCGCATCTTGAGCTTTGCATAAAAATTCCCACATCTTCCTTGGAGCACTCTTACAATGCCATGTGACCTGGTAAAATGCTGCATCGAGAAAGTTACAAATTTTACATGATTAAGGCCCCTGGTGTCGCGAAGGGGACTTTCACAGTAACTTCATTGCAGTGTTAATGTAAGCCTACTTGTGACAAAAAATAAGTAAACTTAAATAAACTTAAACAAACGCCACCTCAAAACATCTACACAATAAGATTTAATTCTGCTATTTTTCAGCATATAGATAGATATATTTTCTCGATATTTCTCAACAGTGTTAGCCACTTACGATGCCCCTTACTTTTTTTTAGTCATTCGTGGGACATGGGCGTGGCTGGCTGGCCAGCATTTATTGCCCATCCCTAGTTGCCCTTGAGAAGGTGTGGGGGTGAGCTGCCTTCTTGAATCACTACAGTCCATGTGCTGTGGGTTGACCCACAATGCCGTTAGGGAGGGAATTCCAGGACTTTGACCCAGCGACTGCGGGGAAATGGTGATATATTTCCAAGTCAGGACACTGCAGTTAATTAAGTAATATTTTCCCTTTGCTGCATCTCTCTTGAAGGTGACAGCTTATCCTGGATTGCAGTTGCATGTACACTGCTGGTTGGTAACCTGGTGTCAAAATACCGATTGGTAACATTTTCAGAATAAAAAAATAAGTCTTACACTTATATCATAGAATCATAGAAACCCTACAGTACAGAAAGAGGCCATTCGGCCCATCGCGTCTGCACCGACCACAATCCCACCCAGGCCCTACCCCCATATCCCTACATATTTACCCACTAATCCCTCTAACCTACGCATGTCAGGACACTAAGGGCAATTTTTAGCATGGCCAATCAACCTAACCCGCACATCTTTGGACTGTGGGAGGAAACCGGAGCACCCAGAGGAAACCCACGCAGACACGAGGAGAATGTGCAAACTCCACACAGACAGTGACCCAAGCCGGGAATCGAACCCAGGTCCCTGGAGCTGTGAAGCAGCAGTGCTAACCACTGTGCTACCGTGCCGCCCATGATGCCTTTCATGACCTCAAGCTCCCTGAAAGCACTTTACACCCATTGAAATACATTTGAAGTGTAGACAACGTTGCAGTATAGGAAGCGCGTTATACAATTTGCACACAACAAAGCTTCACAAACAGCATTTTGACAATTTTGTTTAGTATTGTTGGTTGAGTGTGAAGAAGCAGAGAAGATTCCCTTACCCTTCTTTGAAATAATGCCACAATACCATTGGCATTCACCAGAATGCGCAAACTGGGCCTGGCTAATCCAAAAGATCGAGTGACTATACCAGACTTGAGCCTACTGATTCAAAGCTGCTTGCAACCACTTGAGCGACTGCGATCTCTTCTGTGGGAACACTGGAGAGTAACTGTTTAAGTTTAAGTTTATTTATTAGTGTCACAAGTAGGCTTACTGAAAGAGTTTTGTAAGCTTGTGAATCTGTTACCCCCTCTTGGCCACAGCATATGGATGCCCAACTAAGCTAGATCTGAGAAAAATATGTCTAATGAGTTAGTATGAGGTGGGGGTCATTGAATATTTTTAAGGCGGAGGTAGATGGATTCTTGTTGGGCAAGAGATTCAAAGGTTATTGGGGGTAGATGGGGAATGTGGGATTCGGAACATCAACAGATCAGCCATGATCTTATTAAATGGCAGAGCAGGCTTGAAGGGCTGTATGGCCTATTTCTCCTCCTATTTCATATGTTTGTATGAAAGAGAAATATCTTGAGAAGCCAAGGGCTTGAATATTACTGAAACGTTTTGCTAAACTATAGGCTAATGTTGCATAATTCATACCCAAGGAAATTTGTTAATAGTTGATTAAACCTAATTTTATGCTGGAACAGTGGGACCAGCAAATTTCCTCAATCGTTAGTGACCCTTCTGAGACACTTTTGTCGAAACCACCTGCAGCTCATTCACACCTGTAATGCACGGCCATAAATTTACACCAGATAATTTAGGTCCAAAGAAAGGTATTAGATATTAATTTAAGTTAGATTTTTTGTTTGAGAGTGATTTTCTTTGCGATTTATTTTTCAATTTGGTTGCAGATACCTCCACTTTACTCTGTAAGTGCACCCAGACATTTTTGGTCCTCTTCTCGTGCATTCAGAAAGACTTAAGAATAGCCTTCCAAATGGGCTATTCTTATATTCTGCACCATGCCGCAAGAGTAGAGGCAGGAGGCTCAGACAATGAGGAGTCATGGCAGAAGGCAGCCACCCAGTCTCTATTAGTCCTTCTGTTGGCACTGCATTTCTGCCTGTTTCACACCAATTTTGCATTCCAGTATAGACAAACAAGTTCCACAGAAAATTTTATCGTACATTGCTGCCGGCAATGTTGGCTTGGAAACAAGTGTACATTATGTCTTAATTTCAGCAGAAGTGTGATCCAGGAAATTATGCGCCAAGTTTCTTTGGTTATAAGGCCATTCTCAATTCACTGAGGCTTGTTTTAAAGAAATGCCAACTTTGCATCCAATTAAAGAGGAGGTTTCCGAAGACTCCTAATGAATAACAGAGAACTGAGAAAATAATAATGATCTGAATATGTGTTAACTGAGATACACTGAAGAAAACTTCTCAATGCAAAAATGGTGCTGCACCCCTCCAAGGATTATGTCTCTAAGCGATTCCCCTCTTTTGATTTGACATGAATGGATTAGTACTCTGTTTTTACAATGTAATTTTAGTAAGATTGATGATTATTGCTGGAATAATTTTTGTTAGACTTTTGTGTTTTCTTTTAAATGTTGGTGTTCTTTGCACAAATTTAAGCTTAATTGGTAGAAAATTCCTTTGAAGATCCCAGCAGACCAACATAAGGTCTGAATGAGCTAGTAAAGAATAACTTGGCAACAGCTTAAACAGTTTGTGTCTTAAGCCTCCTTTAAATTGTAATTAGTTCAAGCTCAGAAAATAGTTGAAAACTCCTGACACTGGATTAGAGGCTAGTTGTTACTTTCTATGTAAAGAAGAGGACATGTTTTTTTGCTGAAGTAAGCCCTTAAGTACAGAGGTGGTAATATGTAGATGCCCATATCCTATTTACTGCACTAGATCATATTTGCCCATCTTGCTGACCTGCTTTGGTTTGTAATCTAGCACAGCCTTAAATATTACATTTTTGTCTTTGTCTTCCATGTCCTCCATGGACAATTTTATAATCTTTTCCACCCTAACAAATTTGTGGAACTCTCTGTTCCTCTGATTAAAGCCTCTTGAAAATTTACTTTCCTTCTGTCCCACAACTGGTAGCCATACTTGAACTCCACAAGTCTTTGGTTGCTCCAACTAATCTCTTTCTCTCTTTGCCTCAGACTTTGTTTCTCCATGGAGTATTTTCGGTTGTTTTTCTACATTAAAAATTATTACATAAATACAGACTGTTGGTAGCTATTGCATTTCCCACATTTGCTTTTCCGATGAGAAGCAAAGTTTAGAGGGGCATACCGTCAATGAAATTTCCCTCTTCCTCTGCCCAATTAGAAGAATGGTTAAAAATAAAAAATTAATCTCTCACTCCTCAGGAGACATTTGTACTTCCGGGTGGGGTTTTCTGGCCGCGCTTGCCCCAAGACCGGAAAATCCCACCCAAGGTCAACGGACCTTTGCATGGCCCTGTGTCCCACCTGCTACGATTCCTGTGGCGGGCAGGACGGGAAAATTCCCAGTTTTTTCCAGCTTTACCAGAAACTGACTATTCTAGCTGTCAGTTGACAATGGTTGTCGTGATGTCAAAATTTGACTGCGTAAAAAATATTCAAACCTTTTGCCCTCTTAAGCTCTAGATATGGATTTGGATATGCCAGAAACATACTCTTCTAATAAGGTGCTGCTGTCTACTTGGCTATGCTTTTTCTGGTTCAGGTACTTTCCAATCATCGCTTCAGGCTAAAAGATCCCGTCAGATAGTTTTAGCCATTTTGGGATGAGTAAGACGTAAACTATATTTTCAAATAATATTTTGAACCCTCAGAGCCATGCAAAACTAATGGTTGACAGTGATAGTGGGAATGCTCAGACGAGTGGCAGTGCAGGGAAAGTTGGAGGCTGCACTGTGAATTCTGCTTTGCAGAGCTTCACATGGGGTTCCTTGCTGACTCTGAGCATGGCCTAGTTGTACAAGTGGTTGGGGTGGGGTGGTGCTCACGAATAAGTGGGTTCCATAAGAGAAGAATATATTGGAACCTCAAATATCTGGTCCTGTAGTTTTTAAAATTTAATTGTTGTACGTGGATTACATAAATGGTGGAGTAGATTTGACCAATCTCCTTTAACCCCTTTTTATCAAGGTTTCATCTGAGGCATTCTGTTCTCAGTTAGATCGAACCTTAGTTTACACAGTAGCTGGGTCATGACAGAAATGTTTGTCCTCAGAGGCTGCATAAGCGTGAATAGTTCTGATGTATATTTTATTTGTGTGTGGGCAAGGGGGAGGTTAGGGGCCAATGGGCGGGGGAAGGTGGTAGTGGAAACAAAGGCAAAAAAGTGTAAGATAATGTCAGCTGCGACAGATTGCATGCCAGTGATCTGCAGGGAAGAGTTCATACACAACTAATGACTAAGAAAGCGATAAAGAAAGGAAGGATAGACTATGAAGCTAGGCTAGCAATTAATATAAAAAATGATAGTAAAAGTTTTTATAAATATATAAAAAGGAATAGAGTGGCTAGAGTGAATGTTGGACCCTTGGAGGACGAGAGGGGGGAGTTAATAGTGGGAAATGAGGATATGGCTGAGTCTTTAAATAAGTTTTTTGTGTCGGTCTTCACGGTGGAGGACACAAATAGTATGCAAAATATTAACGATAGAGGGTTGGCAGCAGGAGAAATACTTAATATGATTAATGTTACCAGAGAGGCAGTGCTGGGTAGACTAATGGGACTGAAGGTGGACAAGTCCCCGGGTCCGGATGGAATGCATCCCAGGGTATTGAAAGAAATGTCAGAGGTAATAGTGGATGCGTTAGTGATTATTTATCAAAACTCGTTGCATTCTGGGGTAGTGCCGGTTGATTGGAAAACGGCTAATGTTACGCCGCTGTTTAAAAAAGGAAGGAGACAAAAGGCGGGTAACTATAGGCCGGTCAGCTTAACGTCTGTAGTAGGGAAAATGCTGGAATCCATTATTAAAGAGGAGATAGCAGGGCATCTGGATAGAAATGGTTCGATCAATCAGACGCAGCATGGATTCATGAGGGGAAAGTCGTGCTTGACGAACATGTTGGATTTTTATGAAGATGTGACGAGGGCGGTTGATGGAGGAGAACCGGTGGATGCGGTGTTTTTGGATTTCCAAAAGGCGTTTGATAAGGTGCCCCATAAAAGGCTGCTGAAGAAGATTAGGGCACACGGAGTTGGGGGTAGTGTGTTAAAGTGGATTGGGGACTGGCTATCCGACAGGAAGCAAAGAGTCGGAATAAATGGGTGTTTTTCCGGTTGGAGGAAGGTAACTAGTGGCGTGCCGCAGGGATCGGTACTCGGGCCGCAACTGTTTACCATTTATATAGATGATCTGGAGGAGGGGACGGAGTGTAGGGTAACGAAGTTTGCAGACGACACAAAGATAAGTGGAAAAGTGAATCGTGTGGAGGACGGAGAAGATCTGCAGAGAGATTTGGACAGGCTGAGTGAGTGGGCGAGGATATGGCAAATGGAGTATAACGTTGATAAATGCGAGGTTATACACTTTGGAGGAAATAATAACAAATGGGATTACTATCTCAATGGAAACAAATTAAAACATGCTACCGTGCAAAGGGACCTGGGGGTCCTTGTGCATGAGACGCAAAAGCCCAGTCTGCAGGTACAACAGGTGATCAAGAAGGCAAATGGGATGTTGGCCTATATTGCGAGGGGGATAGAATATAAAAGCAGGGATGTCTTGATGCACCTGTACAGGGCATTGGTGAGGCCGCAGCTGGAATACTGTGTGCAGTATTGGTCCCCTTATATGAGGAAGGATATTTTGGCATTGGAGGGAGTGCAGAGAAGGTTCACCAGGTTGATACCGGAGATGAGGGGTTTGGATTATGAGGAGAGGCTGAGGAGATTGGGTTTGTACTCGTTGGAGTTTAGAAGGATGAGGGGGGATCTTATGGAGACTTATAAGATAATGCGGGGGCTGGATAGGGTGGAGGCGGAGAGATTCTTTCCACTTAGTAAGGAAGTTAAAACTAGAGGACACAGCCTCAAAATAAAGGGGGGTCGGTTTAAGACAGAGTTGAGGAGGAACTTCTTCTCCCAGAGGGTGGTGAATCTCTGGAATTCTCTGCCCACTGAGGTGGTGGAGGCTACCTCGCTGAATATGTTTAAAGCGCGGATGGATGGATTCCTGATCGGTAAGGGAATTAAGGGTTATGGGGATCAGGCGGGTAAGTGGTACTGATCCACGTCAGATCAGCCATGATCTTATTGAATGGCGGGGCAGGCTCGAGGGGCTGGATGGCCTACTCCTGCTCCTATTTCTTATGTTCTTATGTTCTTAATGCTTTGTAATATTCTTAAGCATGTAGTTTGTTAAGTACTGCCAAGGGCCAGCATGCTTAATGTTGTTGATGAAGAATGATGCCCACATTAAGGGATTAATGTTTGTTAGAACTACTGGAATTCTACATTTTCGACAGCCACCTATTAATACGCTGTATGCGTATCATTTATTTCCCTGTTGACCAAGTTAATGATTGTGAGCCTCTGAATGGGGCTTTCAAAAGATGGTGATGATCACTTTCAGAATAGAAATGATGATCCTCTAAAAGCAGATGATGAGCTTTAACGTGTTAGCTAACTTGTTTCCTCAACTCTAAACACTGTTAACATGCTGCGTTGGGTGTAGATTTGTGCTGTCATCTGTGATTCTGCTGTTACGCCTGCAGAGCTGAAGTAATCGCTGTGCTGTTCTTAAAAAAAAGCAAAATCTTTGTATTCTGCTGCTTCTCTTGCTCACTTTGCAGGGCCGTCCATGGCTTGGAACTCAGGATCTTCAAGTAGAATGTTAATGTCATGGCAGTTTGAGCTCTGGATTTAACTCCTAGCTTAAAAATATTGCTTTATCCAAGGGCATTTGTTCGGGTCTGATTTCGGAACTTAACAATGTAAATGGCTCTTCGTCACTCTGACGGTTTTCTGGCATGACATGTACTAATGGGACAATGTCAGCAAATCTTACCTCACCCTGTTTCCACCCTCCAGAATTCTTAACATCTGGGCAACTGCAGTGATTATAAACTGTCCCGTTGGAGTCATAAAGAGAAATGTAAATGGGCAGCTTTGAATGCACTTTTAACCATTAATATGCAAGTAATGGTAACTTTACAGAGGTCTGTTTTTCTCGTATTTATGTATTTGACCAGGTTAACTGGAATCTACAATGGTGTTAAGCAGAATTCCATATCTTACATCTAACATAAAAGGACTTTAACCAAGTATGGTCCTGATATTTCTATTGAGCTCATTATGAAAAGCAATCTTTTATCTCTTTAACTGTTGTTGAATTACAAACTTTATGTCAATCTCTGATTGTATTTCACGAGGAACTATAGTCCTGACATTTCTTTTTCTCACCCTAATAACAATTAACAGATAAAACCTGTTTAACTCCAGAAATAGACCAGTTTAATTTAATTAGGCTTGAAAAGACTGTCTATTTCAAAGCACAAACTGGAATCGTCGAATCACAACAACACAGAAGGTGCTATTCCGTCTCTGTGTTCACGCGCAGCTTGAGCAACTCAGCCAGCCTCACCGCCCCCCCTCCCAATGGCTAAATTATTTAATCAATACTAGCCCAACAAATCAAGATTGTATTATGAGCAAACCAATATCGGGGGAAAAAGTTAAAATCGTACCTTTGAATTGTTGTTTTCGCAAAGGTTTAAATGTATGAGCAGTGCGTTCATGCATATTCACTTAGGGCGGAATTTTCCGGCCACACTCGCCCCGAAACCGGAAAATCTCGCCCGAGGTCAATGGACCTTTCCATGGTCCGCCCCATGGCGGATGGGAAAATTCACCCCTTAGGCTTGCTTAAGTTGTTGTAAATGGTGTCAGAGACAAAGTTCTCACCGGACAAGCCTTACTCCATTGTAAAAGTAGCCTAGCTCATTTCTTTCATACTTTATTGGAAAACGTATTTTTGACATTTTATTATCTTCAGAAACAATTTGGAGAGGAAAGTATTAGATTTTCCAGCAAAATTAAGAGAAAGAATTTGATTTCATGAGGTTTATGCTTCATCTGTTCAGTGAAATCTCGATGTTCAGAAGGCATTAGCCAGAAAGTGTAACTTGCCCCTTACTAATCAAACATGGCAAAAATGATGTGATGGCAAATTAATTAAGGGGAGAAAAAAAAGCGGTTTCCAGCAAGCCAAGGTCAGAATTTAAAAAAATACTTGTGAGTAGAACAGCAGATAATTATAGTACATTGACTGGACCTGTTAAACAATTTAAACGCATGTCTTTTCATATTGACATGCGGCAGACCTGACCAAGTAATCTGGCTATAAAAGTGTAATGTCGAGCAAGTGAATTTGCAGTTCACTCCAACTGCGCAACGAGTAAATTGTTTTCCTTCTCGGGTCAGTAATGGCAGATGGCAAATAGTTTTGTGTAAGCTCACAAAATGCGTGTTTCCAGAATACTGTTAAATCAGGCGACCTCAGGAGTGAACTGTAACTAAATGGCAAGTTATTTTGATAACTTGCAACAACTAAGAGGGTATTTTTTTGTGGGTTGTTTGTCAGAAACTTGATGCATTTTCACCTAATTTGCACAGAAATGTGAAGGCAGGAATTAGGGAACTAAAGATGAAGCTCGAAGCGAGCAAAAGCCATTGCTTTTAAAGATCTTTGTCCGTCTGAGATTTTGTTCTGATAAGATGACTTTATCAGACTTATTTGAGTTGAGCTAACAGACTCAGTTTGATTATTGTACCGTTTCCTATCGTGATCTCTCCCTCATCTATTTGCATCCTCACTGGACGCCTGTGCTTGGTGCTGGCTTGACTCTATAGGTTATAGATTCTGCAAGACCATACTGTCACCCTGTGGACAGAGTTGGTACAGCTGAAGCACTCTTTGTCAAGGTTGAAGTTCAGTGACTAACAAATGTGTTAACTAATATAGCAGTACATTAGAGCAGATATTGTAGCTGTATTTATATCACAGTTGATTCTGTGGCTGTTGGTGGTGCTTTTCGTTAATTTTCTACCTAAACTGTAAGCACTAATGTTATTGTAAATTGAACTTGGATAGTAGTTTTCCATACTTATTGGTCTCCATGAAATGTTTGTTAAATTGAATCAGCATTTTGTCTGGAGTATGTTCAGTAAATTCCATACATTTCCTGCACGATTTACTGTTGGAAAAATGTTTAGGTATATACATTGTTTTCTATTTATTAATGATGCAGAGTTAGCTGGTCTAATGCCCTGTGAAAAGATAATACGATTGGCTCCCCGGTCAAGACAAACGTAAATACTAAAGGTCAAGTAAATAGATCACACATTAACTGAATCATTGCTCTTCAAAGTTTTCTGAAGGCGTAAATGGGTTATGTCCTGCTTTTCGTAAAATATTTGTGGCACTCAACCAAATGTTGCTTGGTACTGTTAGTTTCAGTTGATCTAATTGCACGCAATTTAAGATATTAGCGTTTTTAAAAAAAATGGTAATTTAGAACATGGTGGAAAGAGATTTTTCAGAACTTCATCTTCTCTTCCAGTCATTTACTTGGCTGGCCTGTGGTCAGTTTTTCTGTTAGTTTTATTGCGTGATGCATTTTAACCCTGATGATAATCTAAGAGCCCATTTAGAGTTTAAATCGACACCGGGTGCTGCCTGATCCAACTCTCTGCTAATGATGTTGTGCGCACTCTGCATTAAGCTGAGGTGGAGAAACCACTGACGCATGAACTCACTCCTCCCTTTTCTGATGCATTTTGTCTGCCCTCTGCTTTGTTCAAATGCTGCGACTCTTAAAGTTATAATTATGCTAAGATTGGAACACTTAATAATCAATACCATCCTTTGACCAAATAACAAGTAGATTCATCTTGCGAATAAACTTCCAGGAAAACCATGTTGGCACAATGGGTTCAGATTGGTGCCAACATGATGGGGTTCGATCCCTGTTCCAGCTGAGATAGAACAAAGAACAAAGAAAATTACAGCACAGGAACAGGCCCTTAGGCCCTCCAAGCCTGCACCGACCATGCTGCCCGACTTAACTAAAACCCCCTATGCTTCCGGGGACCATATCCCTCTATTCCCATCTCATTCATGTACTTGTCAAGACGTCCCTTAAAAGTCACTACCGTATCCGCTCCCACTACCTCCCCCGGCAACGAGTTCCAGGCACCCACCACTCTCTGTGTTAAAATATCTGCCTCTTTTAAAACTTGCCCCTCGCACCTTAAACCTATGCCCCCTAGTAATTGACTCTTCCACCCTGGAGTTGGGTCCTGTCATCTTCTACCAGTGGTGGAGTTCATGGCGCCGTGGGTAGGACCTGCCTGTAGGCAGAGAACTCAAGAAGAAATGGGGATCATAGGGAAATTGAGTAAATTCTGTTTTATTTTACTCAAACTTCTGTAACAGTTAGTTCTCTTTGATTCCTTTGTCTTCATGTAACTTTACATAACATACACACGTAGAGATTTTGATATTTTCTCAAAACAAGACTCTTGCAGATACTGAATTGATACAGATACAGATGCTGAATTGTAAATTGGGGCAGCACGGTGGCACAGTGGTTAGCACTGCTGCTTCGTGGCGCCAGGGACCCAGGTTTGATTCCCAGCTTGGGTCACTGTCTGTGTGGAGTCTGCACATTCTCTCCGCGTGGGTTTCTTCCGGGTGCTCTGGTGTCCTCCCACAGTCCAAAGATGTGCAGGTTAGGTTGATTAGCCATGCTAAATTCTCCCTCAGTGTACCCAAACAGGCGCTGGAGTGTGGCAACTAGGGGATTTTCATAGTAACTTCATTGCAGTGTGAATGTAAGCCTGCTTGTGACTAATAATAAAATAAATAACACTTAAATGATAAGTGAAAGGCAATAAGGGACTTGCATTTATTTAGTGACTTTCACAACCAAAGTATCTTTGAAGTGTAGTGACTATTGTAATGTTGGAAATATGTCTGCCAGTCTATGCAAAGTAAGATGCCACATGCAGCAGTGAGAGAACTTCGGCTATTGATGTTGATTGAGGAACAGCTATCAACCAAGGTTGAGACAAGTCCCCATCTACTCTGCAAATAGTGCCATGGGATTTTTTATGTCCAACCAGGAGGCCAGAGGGCTTCGGTTTACTATCATCCTAAAGATGTCATCTCTGACAGTGCAGTGTACTGTCGGCACTGCATTAAAGTGTCAACTGAGATTATGTGCTCAGGGCTCAAGTACGACTTGAACCTACAACCTACTGACTCAGGCATGAGTGACCCACTGAGCCATGGCTGACACCTATAAACTCAGCTGTTCCTTCAGTCTTATGCTTTCTGCCATTTGCTGTCACTTGTAGATAAACTGTATAATGATCTGCTCTGTATGATCTTTGAAAGGGAAAAAAAACTCACTCAGAGTTCCATTTCCTATTTAAGTAACACTTTAGAACAAATAATTGTAGAATGGTTCTTTACATTAACAAACCAAAGAATGTTCCACCAAATTGTTTGGCTGTGTAGATGCCCGTGAGGTACCAATAACCTTAATTGGTTTCATTTTAGGTTAGGTTGTGAATATAGATCTCAAGATTGCTATGTGATTGCCACAGAGCTTGATTTTCATCCTTCAGATGTGGGTGTCATTGGCTAGGCCAGTATTTATTGCCCATTCCTAATTGTCCTTGAGAAAGTGCCAGTGAGCTGCCTTCCGGAATGGCTGCAATCGACGTGGTGTATTTATACTCAATACTGTTAGAGAGGGAGATCCAGGATTTTGACCCAGTGACAGTGAAGGAACAGTGATATATTTTCAAATCAGGATGGTGGGAGGCTTGGTGGGAACTTTCAGTTGGTGCTGTTGCCCATGCACCTGCTGCCCTTGTCCTTCTAACGTTAGTGGTCATGGATTTGGAAGGTGCTGTCTATGGAATGGCACAGTGGCACAATGGTTAGCACTGCTGCCTCACAGTGCCAGGGACCTGAGTTCGATTCCACCTCAGGTAACTGTGTGTGTGGAAATTGCACGTTCTCCCCATATCTGCGAGAAAATCGGAGGTTTCCCCGGGTGCTTTGGTTTCCTCCCACAGTCCAAGGATTCTGTGATTTGATGAAGTTAGGTGGGTTGGCCATGCTAAATTACCCGTTAGTATCCAAAGATGTGCAGGTGAGGTGGATTGGCCATGGTCAATGTGGATAGGGTGGGGGAGTGGACCTAGGTAGAGTGCTGTTTAAGAGGCTTTGGTGCAGACTCAATGGGCTGAATGGTTTCCTTCTGCACTGTAGGGATTCTATGGAAACTGAGTGAGTCCCTGCAGTGCACCTTGTCAGTGGACCATTTTGGGGAGTCAGGAGGTGAGTTACTCACCGCAGGATTCCTCGCCTCTGACCTGTTCTTGTAGCCATAGTATTTACATGGATAGTCCAGTTACGTTTCTGGTCAGTTGGAATCTCGAAGAAGTTAATGGTATGGGGTCCAGCAACGGTAATGCCATTGAAAGTCAAGGGGCGACAGTTAGATCCTCTCTTGTTGGAGATGGCCTGGCAGTTGTGTGGCTCAGATGTTACTTGCCACTTGTTAGCATAAGCCTGGATATTGTCTAGATCTTGTTGCATTTGGACATGGGGACTGTTCAGTATCTGAGAAGTTGAGAATGGTGCTGAACATTACTCAATCATCAACGAACATTTCCACTGAAGGAAGGTCATAGATGAAGCAGATGGTTGGGCCTTGGTCACTCCGCTGTGAAACTCCTCCTCTTCTGGAACCAAGATGATTGACCTCCAACTACCACAACCATCTTCCTTCGTGTTAGCTTTGACTCCAACCAGTGGAGAGTCTTCCTCTGATTTCCCCTGACTCCAGTTATTTGCTCGGGTTCTTTGATGTCAAGAATAGTCACTCTCACCTCACCTCAGGAGTCCAGCGCTTCTTTCCATGTTTGGGCAGAAGTGTCATAGAGTCATGGAGGTTTATAGCATGGAAACAGACCCTTCGGCCCAACTTGTCCGTGCTGCTTTTTTTTTTTAAAACCCCTAAGCTAATCCCAATTGCCCGCATTTGGCCCATATCCCTCTATACCCATCGTACCCATGTAACTATTTAAATGCTTTTTAAAAGATAAAATTGTATCCGCCTCTACTACTACCTCGGGCAGCTTGTTCCAGATACTCACCACCCTCTGTGTGAAAAAATTGCCCCTCTGGACACTTTTGTATCTCTCCCCTCTCACCTTAAACCTATGCCCTCTAGTTTTCGACTCCCCTACCTTTGGGAAAAGATATTGATTATCTACCTTGGCTATGCCCCTTGTTATTTTATAGACCTCTATAAGGTCACCCCTCAGCCTCCTACGCTCCAGAGAAAAAAGTTCCAGTCTATTCAGCCTCTCCTTATAACTCAATCCATCAAGCCATCCTAGTAAATCTTTCCTGCACTCTTTCTAGTTTAATAATATCCTTTCTATAATAGGGTGACCAGAATTGCACACAGTATTCCAAGTGTGGCCTTACCAATGTCTTGTACAACTTCAACAAGACGTCCAAACTCCTGTATTCAATGTTCTGACTGATGAAACCAAGCATGCCGAATGCCTTCTTCACCATTCTGTCCACTTTCAAGGAGCTATGAACATGGACCCCTAGACCTCTTTGTTCTGTGACTCTCCCCAATGCCCTACCATTAACTGAGTGAGTCCTGTCCTGGTTCAATCTACCAAAATGCATCACCTTGCATTTGTCTAAATTGACTCGTTCCAAAGTGGAACAAGTCAAACCAATAACTGAAGGAACTAATTGAGTAAATTTAATTCAAATATGTAATTATGCTACTGAATCTGGGTACTGCACTTTTACACTTTTATACAAAGATGGAAGTGAACATATTTGGACCAGTTTTAAGTAAAGCCTAATGGGAGAAAGTCTAACACCAAGCTCCAGAGTATGCTTTGGTTTAAGTTCCATTCATTTTCATCACGAAGCCCCATTAAATCTATGAAGAAAGTTCTGAAATTGCATTGTGCCAGGAGGAAGACCAGTTAGCCGTTTCGGGAGAATATTGGAATGGAAGACAACAAAAACAGAAAATGCTGGAGAAACTCAGCAGGTCTGACAGCATCTGTGCAGAGAGAATAGAGCCAATGTTTCAAGTCTGGATGACCCTTTGTCAGAGCTCTGACATCAAGTTCCACAGATGCTGAGTTTCTCGAGTATTTCCTGTTTTTGTTTCAGATTTCAGCATCCGCAGTATTTTGCCGTTGTATTGAAAAGGAAGCTATTGATTTTTTTTGGAAGTACCCTTAAAATATTTACTAGATACTGTTTTCAACATGTAGACTTGTTGTTGACTTCAGTAAACGTTGTAGTTTGTGTCTGATAACACCAGTTATCTCCTTTGTGACTTGATTTACTCCAGTTTTATTCTAAATTGACAAAAATGAAATGTTAATGATGTTGAGACTTATTGGCCTGGAGTTTCCTCTGCACTGTGCCAGAATCACATGCAAACTAATTAGGTGGATTAAAAGACTACAGAATTTTGAGCATTTGTGTAAGTTAAGTACTTGATTACAATATGTCCAAGTCTCCTGCAACCTTTTATGTCTGTCCATTAATGCTTCTGCTTACCTCAATTTCCACACTCAAAATCTCTCACCACCCTTGCCCTCGTATATTTGAGGGTCTCATCATATTGTGAGTTAATGCAACAGGAAAGAACGCAGGAGATCCCAGGCTTTTGCAAAGAACCACCAAGTGTTCATATAAGTCAAACTCAAAGATTGCACATACAGTCTTTGGGCGACTAAGCATCCGAACTGTCATTATGCACATTGCCATCGAGGCAATTTTCAATGCAGCAAATTTAAATAGTTTTAAATAGATTTCTTCTTTGTGGCAATTATGTGGCAATTATACTTTCTTTTTCTTGCTTCCTGTAGTATAAAATTTAGTTGTTCAAAATCAGCGCTTGGATGCTTTCCCTTTATTCTTGCCTTTGTTTACTTTAAATATTCTATTTCGAGTGTTGTCATCAGCATTATATACAGCGATAGTTGTATGTAATGAATTTCCTGGTTTAAGATTCTTCCTTTATTACTGCCACAAACTCTCTGCTATGATTTGTTTAAAGCAATTGAATTTGAGATTCTCAACAAAGAGGGGGCGGCACGGTGGCACAGTGGTTAGCACTGCTGCCTCACAGCGCCAGGGACCCAGGTTCAATTCCTGGCTTGGGTCACAGTCTGCGTGGAGTTTGCACGTTTTCCCCTGTCTGCGTGGGTTTCCTCCGGGTGCTCCAGTTTCCTCCCACAGTCCAAAGATACGCAGGTTTAGTGGATTCACCATGCTAAATTGTTCCTTAGTGTCAGGGAGATTAGTTAGGGAAAATGCATGGGGTTATGGGGATAGGGCCTGAGCGGGGAGATTGCGGTCGGTGCAGACTCAATGGGCCGAATGGCCTCTTTCTGCACTGTAGGGATCCTATGATCCTATCCTATTTGCAAACATAATTGAGGGAATCCATTGTAATATTCAGGTGTTGTTCAAGCACCATCTTGGGTTTTTTTTGTTGAACTAATTTTAATGTATAGTTCTTTAAAAATAATAAACCTATGTTTGCCTAAGCTCATCTGCTATTTTATTGGCTAGCTCTACACAATTGGAGACCAAATGCAAATTTAATCATGACCAATTAATCCCTTCAGATGAATAGAACATCAACCATAATGGTGAATAAGGAAAAACAAGCCACAAAACAGTAATTTAATCTCATATCTCGACATGTAAAGACACATGAATCGAGATTGTGCGGTGGATGTTTATAAAGTAACAGTAAAGCTGTTATTTGAACTGTACATTGCCATGGTGATGACACCACACCAGTAAAAGACTGAAATCATAATAGCCTGCAGCAATTTTTTTATTTGAAATTCCCCAATGGAGTGCAATGATTAGGTCTGCCAGGAGGCCGTGAGGTTCGAGAACTGGGCTCCCAATGAGGAGATGCTGAGCTCACATCCTTGCAATGACTGGTGTAGGACAACACTGATGGCAACTATTGGTTCTGCTGTCAGTCTCTGAGATAGGAAAAGTAATGAGCAAAGGGTAAATTTAACACCATAGTTATCTATTAGCAGATATAGAAACGATGTTTTTCAATATTTCAGTCTTGGTCTTCTCAAACAGGATAGCCAGCCTGATGAGAAGAGCTGGGCAAACTCTGATACTTATCAACCTTCACGCACACAACAAATATTGTCTTTTGTCATGTTATCTGTTTTACATTAAACGCTTGTAGACGCAGTATACTTCACAAGGTATGTGTAGTTTGGCTCCACTGAGTATAATTTTGATGGTTACATTTGGATAACCTAACATCCATTTTGCTTTCTTTTAGACTAAGTCAGCATCCAACGATGCAAACTGTCTGAAGAATGCATTTTTGAAATTGAAGAGCTGGAGATATCTGAGATTTTATTTTTATTCATTCCTGGGACATGGGCATCGCTAGCGTGCCAGAATTTATTGCCCATCCCTGGTTGCCCTTGGAGGGCAGTTAAGAAGAGTCAACCACATTGCTGTAGATCTGGAGTCACATGTAGGTCAGACCAGGTAAGGATGGCAGATTTCCTTCCCTAAAGGACATTAGTGGAAATGGGTTTTTCCGACAATCGACAATGGTCTCATGGTCATCAGTAGATTGGTAATTCAGATATTTTTATTGAATTCAAATTCCACCATCTGCTGCGGTGGGATTCGAAAGCAGGTCCCCAGAACATTAGCTGAGTTTCTTGATTAATAGTCTAGTGATAATACCACTAGGCCATCGCCTTCCCCTGAGGCAATGGGGGATTATCACTAGACTATTAGACTGGAAGAAACAGTAAATGTAACTATGGCTCTTTAACTGACTGTGAGCCTGATGGTTAAATATTTAATATAAACTTCAATTCTCACGGTCTGAGTAGTACAAATAATGAAGTAAAACAGTGATTGAATTAACGTTACTGTTCAAAAAAACCCTATATTTTCAGAATTCTGAATTTGCTATTTTTCTGACATTTTTAAGCTAGAAGGTTGGCCTGAAGATGATAAATTACAATGAGAAGAATTTCAAAGACTGTCGCAGGAATCTTCGGATCCCACCCGCTGCAGGAATCATCATGGTGGGATGGAGAATTTGAGAGATGAGCAAAATGTCCATTGAACTTGGGCAGGAATTTCCAGCCCCGGGGTGGGTGCGATCGGAAAATCCCGCCTCAACGTTGAAGTACACCCTTTCTACTTTTAGTCGAGGTTATTGGATTTAGCAAGAAGCCTGACTAATTTTCCTGACGGTACCTCCATCACGGATGGTGAGGCCAATTTTTCTGCACTGACTTACTCCCAGGAAACAGCAAGTTTACTTGGCCCAACTGGAGTTCAACTATGGCCTATACTCAGTCTTTATAGTTCATTATATATCAAACCTGACTAAAAAATTCTAAGACCAGGAATATGATGAATTGCGATAAAATCAAGTGGACCTAGGCACATTTGATTCCTTAAGCCTGTGCCACTGTCATTCAGTGAGACCATGCCTGATCTATGACTTAGTCCATATCACCATGTCTGCCAAGAGGCTGAATTGGAAAGACTGAGAGATTTTGCAAGGCACCACATTTTGCAGGGAACGATATGAATACTTGTAATCTTGTGAGATAAGAACATAAGAACATAAGAAATAGGAGCTTGAGTAGGCCATCTAGCCCCTCGTGCCTGCCCCGCCATTCAATAAGATCATGGCTGATCTGATAGTGGTTTAGTTCCACTTACCCGCCCGCTCCCCATAACCCTTAATTCCCTTATTGATCAGAAATCTATCTACCTGTGACTTAAACATATTTAATGAGGTAGCCTCCACTGCTTCAATGGGCAGAGAATTCCAGAGATTCACTACCCTCTGAGAGAAGAAGTTCCTCCTCAACTCTGTCCTCAAATGACTCCCCCTTATTTTGAGGCTGTGTCCTCTAGTTCTTGTTTCCTTTCTAAGTGGAAAGAATCTCTCTGCCTCTACCCTGTCTAGCCCCTTCATTATCTTATATGTCTCTATAAGATCTCCCCTCAGCCTTCTAAACTCCAACAAGTACAGGCCCAATCTACTCAATCTCTCCTCATCAGCTAACCCCCTCATCTCCGGTATCAACCTGGTGAACCTTCTCTGTACTCCCTCCAAGGCCAATATATCCTTTCGCAAATAGGGGGACCAAAATTGCACACAGTACTCTAGTTGCGGCCTCACCAGTACCTTGTACAATTGCAGCAAGACCTCCCTGCTTTTATACTCCATTCCCTTCGCGATAAAGGCCAACATTCCATTTGCCTTCTTGATCACCTGCAAACTGAGTTTTTGCGATTCATGCACAAGGACCCCCAGGTCCCTCTGCACAGTAGCATGTTGTAATTTTTCACTATTTGAATAATAGTCCATTTTACTATTATTCCTTCCAAAGTGGATAACCTCACACTTGTCAACGTTATACTCCATCTGCCAGATCCTCGCCCACTCACTTAGCCTATCCAAATCTCTCTGCAGACTTTCGGCATCCTCCACGCAATTCGCTTTCCCACTCATCTTTGTGTCATCCGCAAACTTTGTTACCCTACACTTGGTCCCCTCCTCCAGATCGTCTATGTATAAGGTAAACAGTTGAGGCCCCAGTACCGATCCTTGCGGCACGCCACTAGTCACCAACTGCCAACCAGAAAAGCACCCATTTATTCCAACTCTCTGCTTCCTGTTAGATAGCCAATCCTCAATCCACGCTAACACTTTACCCCCAACTCCGTGTACTTAATCTTCTGCAGCAACCTTTTGTGAGGCACCTTATCGAACGCCTTCTGGAAATCTAAAAACACCACATCCACCGGTTCCCCTCTGTCAACTGCACTCGTTACATCTTCATAAAAATCCAGTAAATTTGCCAAACACGACTTTCCCTTCATGAATCCATGCTGCGTCTGCTTGATCGAACCATTTTTTTTCCAGGGGTGTCCTGCTATTTCTTCTTTAATGATGGATTCCAGCAATTTCCCAACTACGGACATTAAGCTAACCGGCCTGTAGTTACCCAATAGATAGTCTTTGTTGTATCTGCTATTCCGTTTATAGTTCATGCCGACTGTTGTCTGGCTGCCTTTTCATGATTAATGTATGTGGATTGTGATTCGTGTGAAAGTAAAAGCTACAGAAAGTGTAGGTCATTTTTTCATTTGGGATCATTCAGTAAATCTGTTTATTTTGGTTGTTGGTTTCCCCCACGGGATCGTAACAAGAAGAAATCGGAGCCTATGGATGAATGAAATGAGATGGATGGTTCATATAACATGTAGTAATAAAAGTCAAACTCCTTGGGCGGGATTTTACTGACAGGTTGATCGACACGGTGAGCCACTAAGATAGGGCGAGAGGCGAAAAAATCGGGCTCGCGCCTGGTTTCTCGTCTCTCGCGATCTTGCCGGCCCTGGAAGAGATGTTTAATGCGGATAAGCGAAGATTTGGAATGATCAGCTGCACAAGCACATGTGGGTAAATGAATTCACGATAGAGGGGGTCGCAAATGGCGGATGATGACTGTAAATGGATTCATTTGATTTATTATTGTCACATTTATTAGTATACAGTGAAAAATATTGTTTCTTGTGCGCTGTACAGACAAAGCATACCGTTCATAGAGAAGGAAAGGAGAGAGTGTAGAATGTAGTGTTACAGTCATAGCTAGGGTGTAGAAAAAGATTAACTTAATGCAAGGTAGGTCCATTCAAAAGTCTGATGGCAGCAGGGAAGAAGCTGTTCTCGAGTCAGTTGGGGTACGTGACCTCAGACTTTTATATCTTTTTCTTGACGCAAATTCAAAAATTGCAGATCAGCAATGGCATTGTTGAATGGGGGCAGAACAGACTTGAGGAACTAAATTTAAATGATCTTAATTCATACTATTCCTGGTCTTAGGATTTTTATTTCGGCTCTTTAAGAAAGAGGCTTTTAGTGCTTCAAATTGATCACAGCTTTTTCGGCAAGAATGCTCCTTTGCTTCAGTTGATTTTAATCACTTCATGCTTCGACTAGCTTTTGGTGTTTTGTTTAATGCTTCTGATTCCTTCAAATGTTTAGTGGTCACTGCTATTTACACAGGTTTTATTCCTCATTTACTTGCCCTCAAAAGTAATAACAAAACTATTATTCGGCTACTAATTCAAAGTCTTTCAAGCATTCCAGTTTAATGTGACAATCAAGGACGGGAGGCAACTCTTAATTATTTGGGTAATCTTCCTTTGTTTAACACTTTAGGTACCCAACTCAAACTTAAAACAGTCGCAACACTGACTCTCTTACTGAACTTGAACTCTTAACTGAACATCAACTTTAATTCTTTAACTCAGGATAGATACTACCCGGTTTAGAAAAGCTTGGCCAGATCCGTTCCTGATCTAGAATCTATCCTCGTGGTCTTCTCTGATGTTCTTCAGGGCATACTTCTGTGATGGTTGATCTTTAGATTTACCACTGCAGACAAAGGTTCAAACACATCTCTTTATCTTAAACTTCACACATTCTTCCAGAAGGCTCTCTAGCACCCAGCCAATGGTGTAACCGGAAGCCTATCACATTGCTGGAACATCCAATGAAATTACTTGTTAGCAACTCCGTTATGCTTGGTTCAGATAGCATGTAGCTCACATAGAATTCATAAACCTCGGTGCCATCGAGTCTAACTCAAAGCAACCAACTTCCCATATTTGGTCAACACAGGGAGCTTCAGATCACCGCTCCCAGACCAGGTCATGGCTCACAACAACTTTACGACAGGCATCTGTTTTTAATTATAAGTTGACTGAAAATCCCAGCATGCTTGACTCTCAGCCAGAATCGCCCTTTAAAGCCAATATTGCTGTTATTGTTGTTAAAATCATTGTTGCAGTCATTCTTCCCAAAATACAAAACAGACACATGGAAAGACATCAAATCATGCTATACTTGTCCAAAGGCAGAATACTCTACCTCAGAAAATCCTATTGCAAGTGCAACAAATACTACAGATTAAACTTGTGAACATTTTAAAACACTATTTTATCACAGGTGGCAATCAAAGTTTTTTTAATGTATTTTTGAAATAAAATGGTGTGATCCATGTACAGATTTTATTAAAATGGCACTTGATAAATTTCCTTTTGAAGAAATTTATTACACGAATGACTAGTAATGAAATTAAATGAACTCTCAGTACTGGGAAATTTGCCTCGGCAGGAAGCGAAGCATTCTTCAGATTATCAAAGTTCTGAAGGGTTTTGAGATGATATATGGTGACAGACGTTTTTGACTTGTTAGTCAGGTGGCAGCAAAGGTCACCTTATTCAACCTTAGTGGAAGATAGGAGCGGTATTTTAGATTGTTTTACCCACACTATGACTAATTAGAACAGGGAATGCCATGCTGCAAGAAGTATTGAGAGAAACTGTTGTGTAATTTAAAGAGAAGTTTGGATTAGTGAGTGAAAAGAAGGAGTAGAAAGCAAAACTAAAAGGGCGCGAGACTGGGCTTAGAGTGCATGGCTCCAACTGAAGACTAAGACAATGAACAGAATGGCTGTAATTCTGAGATTAGTCAATGTGGTTGTTTTATATATTAAATGATAAGTACTCTGCATCAGAAAGTGAGTATGGAAAGTGAGTCACTGGTCATTTTTGCCTCATGAAGAATTTTTTCTACTGCAAATGCAACATTGTTTACATGAGAAAGTCTTAATAGCCTTTTGAAAGTTTTAGGATGGGATTTTCCAGCTCCATCCACCATCGGGACTATCTGATCCCACTGAAAGTCAACGGACTTTTGAGTGGGTGCCACCATAGTGGGGCCGGAGAATCCCAGCCACAGTTATGAATGTTATGAATGTTCATTTTTATCTTTGAAAGAAACACATCTCATAAGTTGATGTTGAAATTTGAAATCTCTTGGTGATGAATGCCGATGATGTTAAGCTACCATGAATCTACCAACTGGTTGTAATGATGTGATAGCACTCCTTCAAGCAAAGTCAGTATTAATTGGAGCTCAGTAGTGTGATGTAATAAGCGCTTCTTCAAGATCTTGGCTTCAGCTGGGTTGAGATGTAATTGAGAGCTCTGTAAGGAGCTCTCACAGAGCCAGTGTGCACTCAACATCTCTTGTTTAAAGGCCAGTTATTGTTCGCTGCAGTTTGTTCACTTGCTGTTAATTCTACGAACCTCACATTCTTTAATTGATTTGGATACGGGACTTTATGAAAATTCCTTTTCAGATGTTGAAGATGGCCTCATTTATGTCTTGAGAATATTATAGTAAACGGATGAGACATGACCTGCAGCTCCTTAAACCAGGCTGACTATCTCTGAGTGCATTTAGGCACTTTAGATGAACATTGATAGCATTTTGTAAAACAAAACTGCTCTGGAATGTTTCCTCACTTTAGATTTGTAGACCAGCTTATCTGTAATTTCCAGCGTTCAGTAAGGTGTCATTGACTCTTGAGAAAAAGATGAAACACAGAACAGAATATGATTGCGAGCTCTGACATTATTCTCAATTGTGATGGCGCGACTTGTGTGTTTTCTGTGTTCTTTTACTTCTGAAAATGCAGTGGTTTATTTTTATAAAAATGACTGTTGACTTGTTTGAAGTGCTAACAGATTTTAGCTAATAGTTCAAAGTTAACTTATTTGTTTAATGAAGGAGTATGTCCACTGCCAACAAAATAAATCTGCACCTGAACAAGCTTTATATCATATCTTCAGAGAGTTATATTATCTGCATGCCTCTGATTCTTAACTAAACAGATTCTAATTCTTTTCTTTCAGAAATGTCAGCTCTTTGCTTTTGACTTGTGCCAAAAATGTCCACATATGCTGGAAAAAGCAAAGCGCGCTTTAACTTTGCAGCGTGACTCATAATTAATCAACTTAGATTTAGGGTTGTTTGTGCAGAGGACACAAGTGCAAATCCTTGAGCAGGCGGAGAAAATGCTTCCTTCTCAAAGCCAAGAATCCACGTGCAATATTTTTAATTTTGAGAAAGTTATGCTGCGCCTCTCGTTGCTGTTTGCTCAAACGTCATTGTCCGCCGCAGACAGAAAAATGGCCTGTTTCTGCATGAATTTTACTTTTCTGCTTCTTCTTCTTAAGCAGTTCCTCGGGAATGGGGATGACTTGCTTCCACTTTGCTTTGATGTGTTCTGAGATGGCTGATAAGTCCGATGTGTGATCTGTATGTGGTCTCTGCCAATGAGGGGCAGGGGGCGCCTGGAGGGTTGGTTAGGTGAGTTGTTAGGAGGTTTGCGCGTTCTCTTCAACGCACAAGTCACATAATTTAGCAAGTTGTTGTCAGAGCTCCCAATCATATTCTGTTCTGTGTTTCATCTTTTGTTCAAGAGTCAATGTTGGCTTTGCCTCCGAATTATATGAAGATGCCGGCGTTGGACTGGGGTGGACACAGTAAGAAGTCTCACAATACCAGACTAAAGTCCAACAGGTTCATTTGGAATCACGAGCTTTTGGAGCGCTGCCCTTTCATCAGGTGAGTCACTCACTTCATCACTCACCTGATGAAGGAGCAGCACTCTGAAAGCTCGTGATTCCAAATAAACCTGTTGGACTTTAACCTGGTGTTGTGAGACTTCTTGTCTCTGCATGTTCATAAAGAATCTCTCAATTAGTTGGCTTCCCAAATGAATCTTCTCCATTTTGCTCAGTCTCAAGCTCTGGACTCCCATGAGTAGACAGGCGTGTTTGACCTCTTCGAAGCATTTCTGCAACCCTCTTGAGAATGTTGTTGTTACTGAGTTCCGAATAGATCAGTTGCTTCGAGAGTCTGGTGTCTGGCATACTTTAAAATACTATGTCTGCCAATTGTTGTGCTTGCCTGTTTATTATGAAAATAAGACTAGCACTGAGCATGAAACTGAAAGCACGCCGTTTTCAATCAGTGTAAATAACTCCGTAAATATTTGCCCAAAGGTTTCCTGCAGCAGGTCAATGAAGGTGTGTATAGTTTGTTAGCCTTGTCCTGGAGATGAAAACAATGCAGTATCCTCCACACTGCAGCTAGCACCTGAAGTGCAAGGTCTGAATAAGGAAGTGCAAATTCATTGTCAAATTAGGTACAGAAAGAGAAGTGGAGAGGGAAAGGGAGATTAGATTAAGAGGGAGAAGTAGTTTATTTTTAATTGTTTTTCAAATCTTCAACCACAATTAAAACCTGTAAGCAAGAGACTGCACACTGGTAACAGGTAATTTTCAATGTCAGAGAGGTTGATTGGCAGTAATTAACACTCATCGCATCATTAAAAGAGTACTTAGGCTGAGATGGATAAGTCCTAACTTTGTATGACAAACTTAGATTGTATCTAACATGCAACTACAAGAAGTTTGTGCGCTTAATACATTTGAGTGGGGAGAAAGACAGCAAGATGCCACTTTAGTGGAGCTAAAGGAGCAGCAATGTAGCTCCAACCTCAGCTCTGGATTTTTGAGTTTAGTTATGCATGTGCTGTCCTCTGTAGTTGTTGTGACATTTCTACATAATTAACGGTGACACAGTGCCTCACAGCACCAGGAACCTGGGTTCAATTCCCAACTTAAAGTAAAGTTTATTTATTAGTCACAAGTAAGGTTCATATTAACACTGCAATAAAATTACTGTGAAATTCCCCTAGTCGCCACAGTCCGGCGCCTGTTCGGGTCAATGCACCTAACCAGCACGTATTTCAGAATGTGGGAGGAAACCGGAGCACCCGGAGGAAACCCATGCAGACACGGGGAGCACGTGCAAACTCCACACAGACAGTGACCCAAGCCGGGAATCGAACCCGGGTCCCTGGCGCTGTGAAGCAGAAGTGCTAACCACTGTGTGACCGAGCCATCCCGGCTTGGGTCACTGTCTGTGTGGAGGTTGCACGTTCTCCCTGTGTCTGCGTGGGTTTCCTCCAGGTACTCCAGTTTTCTCCCACAGTCCAAAAGATGTGCTGGTTTGGTGCATCGGTCATGCTAAATTCTCCCTCAGTGTACCTAAACAGGCGCTGGAGTATGGCAACTAGGGTATTGTTACGGTAACTTCTTTGCAGTGTTAATGTAAACCTACTTGTGACTCAAATGAATAAAGTTTAAAACTTTAAACAGTGTAATAAATGCATAGCTAGGTAAGGCATTCGTTTCTGTGAACTAAGTTAGCACTTCTGCTTCACAGTATTTTAAAACAGATTGTTAAGAGAAGGGGGGTCGGTTTAAGACAGAGTTGAGGAGGAACTTCTTCTCCCAGAGGGTGGTGAATCTCTGGAATTCTCTGCCCACTGAGGTGGTGGAGGCTACCTCGCTGAATATGTTTAAAGCGTGGATGGATGGATTCCTGATCGGTAAGGGAATTAAGGGTTATGGGGATCAGGCGGGTAAGTGGTACTGATCCACGTCAGATCAGCCATGATCTTATTGAATGGCGGGGCAGGCTCGAGGGGCTAGATGGCCTACTCCTGCTCCTATTTCTTATGTTCTTATGTAATGTTTGCCTTCTAAGCAGTCAGTGGTTTGTTTCCATGCAAATTGGTCAAAAATGGTTAAAAATGCACCATTTTCTTGTCTCTTTTTAATGCTAGAAAACCCATTAACCTTTTCTTTGCCTAACTTTGTCAGCTTGGCGTGGTTCTTTACTGCTGAGAGGCAAAAGGTGACTGCTGTGCTTCCAGAATTCTGCTAACCCACACCTGAATCAGTAGCTTGGGGATGCAAAATAGTGGCCCAAAATTTCCCTTTTTTTTCCTCTGCCTTTTCTTGTGATGTCTGACCTCATAGTTCCTTCCCCCATTTCCTGAGATCGGGAATTCGGTAGATTTGAAGAATAAAGCAGTCAAGCACTTGGTCCTCCATTGCACTGTACCTTATGTACCCTGATAGTGGGAGACAGAAGCGTGGTGGTAACCTCACTGGATTAGTAATTCAGAGGCCCAGGCTAATGCTTTGAGGACATGGTTCAAATCCCACTGGGGCAGCTGGTAGAAGTTAAAAGTCAATCAATAAATCTGAAATAAAATTAAGTTAGTTTCAGTAATGGTGACCATGACAACAATAATTGATTATTGTAAAATTCCATCTGATTCCTGTGGTTCCCCAAAGCATCCTTACGTGGTCTGGCCTACATGTAACTCCTGATCCACAGTAATGTAGTTGACTCTTAACAGTCTTCTGAAATGGACCTGCGGACCAAGGGTGATTAGGGATGGACAACAAATACTGGCATTGCCAGTGATGCCCACATCCAATGAAAGAATTTTTAAAAAACATACTACTACTAGCAATAATAGGCTGAAAGTTTATATCTAATTTTCTTTGTTAATGTGAGAAGATAAAAACCCTTTGACCTCTTGAGCAAAGCAACAGCTTGCATTGAGTTCTGTCAAGCCAATTTGACATTGAGCCATGTAAAGAGACACTGAGGAAGGTGGAGAAAAGCTTGGTGAAAGAGATAAGTTTTAAGGAGCATCTTAAAGGGAATAAAGAGATCGAAAGGTGGTGAGGTTGAGGGAAGGAATTCCAGAGCTTAGAGCCCAACTCGCTGAAGGCATGGCAGGCAATAGTGGAAAGATTAAAATTGGGAATGTGCAAGAGACCAGTACTGAAACAGTGCAGAGATCTGAGGGCTGGAGGAAGTTAACAGTTAGGGAGAAGCAAGGCTATGGAGGGATTTAAAAACAAGGATGAGAATTTTAAAGTTGAAATGTTGATGGAATGGGACTCATGTAGGTTATGTAGGTGGAACAGTGGTTAGCACTGCTGCCTCACAGCGACAGGGACCCGAATTCGATTCCCGGCTTGGGTCACTGTCTGTGCGGAGTCTGTACGTTCTCCCCGTGTCTGCTTGGGTTTCCTCTGAGCGCCCCAGTTTCCTCCCACAGTCCGAAAGACGCTCTGGTTAGGTGCATTGGCTCGGCTAAATTTTCCCTCAGTGTATCTGAACAGGCACCAGAGTGTGGTGACTAGGGGATTTCCTTAGTAACTTCATTGCAGTGTTAATGTAAGCTTAATTGTGACACTAATAAATAAACTTTAAAACTTTAACTTTAAGGTGATTGGTGAATGGATATCAGTGTGAGATAGGATATGAAGAAATTGTAGGCTATGTTAGAGGGCAGCTACTATTTTCCCCCAGTGATATATCTATTATAATTACAGCGTAGGACGTCATCTTCCATCAAATTCATGAAAAACCCTCATTTTCCTCATGGCTTTTTTCACGTTAAGTGAACCCCTTATCTGCAATGCCTATGGTGCCTAGAGGTGGCACTGTTATTGGCATTTAATGTCTAAAAAGCAATAACTCAATGTGTAAAGAAGTATGCCACATGACCATCTTACAAAATTATTTTTATATCTCCAGAATTACCTGTTTCTTTTAAGGTTAATATTACGATGTGTAATACTGAATATTGTAAATTGATAATTAAATTAATTATTTTAATGTTCTTATTTTAATGTGGAATCTGATGGAGGTATGCTGATATTTTCTTTCAGTTCCTACCTACTGAGACAGTTTGCCTCCCCATAAAGGTAGCTTACCTGCTGTGTATCCTTCTCTAGCCCAGTCTCCCCTGATAGAGCAATGTGCCTTCTCCCTTAACACCCACTTAGCAATCACCCCATTATCTTCTTCATCAGCTTCCCTCCCCATCAGTCTTTCACCCTCTTCGCAATTAATCTTCCATTTCTTTCCATGTAGTCCCTCCCCACCTTATTGACTGTAATTACTGACTCTCTCCTCCAATAATACAAACAGCGGCGAGCATTTATATTGATAACTAAATTAATTTGATCTCCGCTTCAGGAGAAATGTTGAACTTTCCCTACCCAGCACTCCAGTCCATCCATCCTGTCCTGAACAATTGTCAAACCATTGTGTCCCTGACAACCGAAAAAGAACTGTCCAGCCTAATCCTACTTCCTAGGTCTTGGCCTATAGGTTACATGGGTATATCGACTGTCCGTGGGTTCTCCAGTTCTAGTGTAACCTCTCTGCTGCTACACTCTAGGTCTCGTCCAAAAGGTATGCCCTTTTGAACATCTTGTCTCACTGTGCTGCGACCTTCATGAATTTATGGTGCCTCTTCTTCTGCACTTTTCAGAATCCTGCTATTTATTACCATGACCTAGCTTCCCAGTCATAAAAAACACCTGTCAATCATAACCCTTCAGTTCCTGCAACTGAGTCAACTTTGGATCTAACATGCTTTAAGAATGGTGCACTTGTCTAGCCCATTTGTGCTCTCTTTTTTGATGAGGGGGCATGCTACCCAATAATAATGGATGGGAGGCTGGTTTGCGTGATGGATGGGGTTACGTTCACAATCCTTTGTAGTTTCTTAAGTGAAGGTCTTGTAAGCAGAGGTTTCTCAGTAGCTGCGCGGATTCTTGTAGTTGAATTTCCAAGAAGTTGATTCACAGGTAGACTTGAAGTGGGACAGTTTCGGGAGAGACCTTCTTCCATTTTCACGGTATTGCAGTTTATTGGCTGCTTAATTAACATGCAGCTGGTTCAATGGCTTCTCTGATGGACGCTGATGGAAAACGCTACACAAGCAGCATTCTCTGTTTTAAAAGATGTCAAAAAACTGGGAGATACTTCCAGCCCGGGAGATTCAAACGGAGGCCGTGTAATGGGCTTGCAGCTGGGCACCACGGACTCTGCGTGTCTCTGGCTGCCGAATTTCCGGGATCATCAGCTCCGCACCAGAAATCAGCGCGGAGCTGAATAAATTATGTTAATCCTGATTTGAATGTCATTAGTGGGACTAGAATCTCCGAGCCCGATAGCCTCTCCTCCCCCAGCAGGAGTGTTTCACTCCAGCAGCTCCCCACTCATGGAGTTGGGGGGTAATGGTGGTTGCCGCCTGAGCATTACCAGCCTGGCCTATGACACTGCCCAAGGCGCAATGTGGCAATGGCCAGAGGGCATCTTGTGACTGTCCACCGGGCATTGGGCAGTGTTAAGAGGGCAGGGCCGGGGGGGGCCTAATGGGGGTGGGGCCTCTGGGGTGATTGGTGGGGTGGGAAGATCCCGCTGCCACTCTGCACTTGGGCTTGGTGACAGAGGGAGGGAGGCCAACGATCGGGACTGGTCATCGGGTTGGGGGGAGAAGTGGTTGAGGTTACCGTTGGGGGAGGGATGAGCAGGAGATTGGGACTGCGGGGGGTGGGGCAGTGTCACGGCTGGTCTGGACACGTCCAGGAGGCCAGTGATTGGGGGGGGTGGGGTGGGGCTGGCCAGCGATCGGGATGCCTGCAGTGTGGGCTATTGAGTATTCGCCAATATTCACATGCACAGTGGTCCACTCAACGCTATGCTGCCAGGTTTCCAGCGGGAATAGACCCTACCCCTGGATTTTCGGCGTGATTCATGCACAGAGTGTGGGAGATTCATTTTGAAAATCCTGCTGAAAAAAACCAGCGTGATTTACTCCAGTTTTTATGCGAATTCGACACTTAGAATTTTTTTGGCAGAATCCCATCCAACATGGCTCTGCTCATCATGAGACTTAGACAAGTTCAAATCCTTTCCCAAAGCAAGATGGTGAACGAATGTTTTCACATGTTCTGACTCAAAACTGGTGTCCTCCCCCTCCGAGAGGAGCAGCTAGGTTTTCACTCCAGTTCTTCTGACACTTTGTCAAAAAAAAGTAGGGGGCGTGTTTTGCTCCATCATTCTTTGGAGGCAGAACTTAAAGGCATTGACAAGGCCAGCTGCACAAGATCTGGGCGCCCATCATCATTGGCATTAAGGCCCCACCCACAATGCAGACATGCCCCTGTTATTCCCCCCCCCCCCACCACCAGCACAATCCGTTTCCCATCACATCCTGTTGCTGCCCCTTTCCTCTGAAATAATGGGTAGCCCCCAATGGGGTTCCCTAGAGGCCCTGTCCCCAGGCTCGCCAGTGCCCTGCCATGTCCCTGACCACCCGGGGGCTACATTGGCCCAGGCGCACCCCCCGGCATGGTTATCTTGACTGCTGGAGAGCAGTAGTGATTCCGACTGGCGTGACGTCACACCGGTGGGTGGGGGGGGCATCTGATGCTGCCGGAACCAGTGGCGTTAATCTGTTCAGTAATATGTAAATTTATTCAAATTAATGGTGATTACGGTACTGGGTGGGGGAGCGGGCAAGATCTCATTCTGTGATCTCCTGACACCAATCCCAGCATGTCATCTCTTCCGAGAGTTTGCGCCCATAATGGGATTTGTACCCGTGGTGACTGGGCCCTGAAAAATTCTCCCCCACCCCATACCAGCGGAATTTTGCCATCCCGTTGCAGTAAATGGAGAGTTGGCTGGGCGCCAAATTCTCCAACCTCTCTGCAGCCGGAGCGTGGTGTGAATGGCCGGTAAGATCGCATTCTTTGTCTGGCTTGGATGAGCGACCGTCATATTACAATGGGGAGTTGATAGGATCCCTTTCACACATTGAGGTTCAGTGTTTCTTTTGTCTGTGGTGAAACAGAAAGATGAGTCGGCTGGAATGCTATAGCTCTGCTATGAATGTCCATTCTCAATCAGGTAGATGCTTAAACCTCAGGACTGTCTGGCCCAGACTGTCAAAGGTCACATGATTTGCAGTAGCCATTTTAACAGACAATTTGGGCGGGATTTTATGGCTTCGCTCGTCCCGAAACTGTAAAATCCCACCAAGGGTCAACAGACTTTCCATGGTCTGTCCCTCACCTGCTCCGATTCCCATGGCAGGCAGGACAGGAAAATTCCGGTCTTTGTGTCCAAAAGTGTTGCCTGAATGTTCATAATATACTGGAGCATATACTGGACACTTCTTTGAAAAGTTTGATCAAATTAATCGGACAAGACTTTCCTGTACCAAATCGATGCTAACGGTTCTTGATTTCTCCTTGCCCCTCTAAATTAAGAATTTTACTGTATGTCAGAATTTTTTCCAGTCATTTACCCACCATTGATGTTAGGCTGCCAGGTCTATAATTATTTGGTCTATCTCTGCCTCCCTTTTTAAGCAATGGTTGAGTGTGTCTCTGCCTCCCTTTTGGAGCACTGCTCCTTCGTCAGATGGAGTGGATATCTGCAGAAACCCACTCCATCTGACGAAGGGGCAGTGCTCCGAAAGCTTATGGTATTTGCTACCAAATAAACCTGTTGGACTTTAACCTGGTGTTGTGAGACTTCTTACTGTGCTTACCCCAGTCCAACGCCGGCATCTCCACATCGTTTCTCCACTTACCAGGATGCTAAACACTTCCTTATTATGTTTATCCAATTCACTATTTCTCGCTCCCCCTGCTTAACGATAGTATGTTTTGTTTCCCTCTTCTGTGAAAATAGATCCAATTATTCATTCGGAACCATGTCCATGTCTTTTATCTTGACGTACCAATTATCTGTTTGGTCTCTGATTGGCCTTACTCTTTCTTTAGGTATCCTCTGTTGCTCTTTATATATTTATAAAATGTTCTTTGTGTTTGCCTTCATTTTACTTGCCTATTTATTTGAAGCACAACCATCCAGCTTTTGTAGGCCCTATCTTCTCCAAAAACTGGTCCCAGTGCTCAGGAACTTGAATCCTTCCCTCCTGCACCATCTCTTCAGCCATGCACTCAGCTATACTATTCTCCTGTTACCTATTAGCACGTGATACTGGGAACAGTCCGGAGATTGCCACCTTTGGGGCACTTAATTTTAATTCCTTTTGCAATTCCGTGAAATCTGCTTGCAGGACTTCATCCCTTTGCTGATCTATGTCATTGGTGCCAATATGGACCATGACCTCTGACTGTTCACCCTCCCTCCTTGGAAAGTTCTGTAGCCACTCAGCGACAGCCTTGACCCAGAGTGTCAACATGCCATCCCGGAGTCAAGTCTGAGTCTGCAAAGATGCTTGGCTGCTCCCTAACTGTTCAGTCTCCCAACCGCTATTGCTTGCCTGATCTTCCTCCAGCTGTATGCACAGCTGAGTGAACTATGGTACCGAGGGCTGCTGAGAGAGGTGAGAAAATATAGGCCAGTGCAGGGAAAAGAAAATCCAGGTAGTTCCTCCCTAACTTCCCCTCGGTGATAGAAACTAGTTCAGTAGAACACTCTAATCCCGAATTCCTGATCAAACCTACCTTTTATAAGAGGTGACCTCCTCCCCAACCAGAAACACATACAATTATCGCTTGAAAAAATTCGGCAAATAATTGTTCCTGACAAAGAAGGCATCATGTTTCAGATGGCCTAATTCTGCTCCTATGTCTTATTGTCTTATGTCCACTATGCTCTGGAAAAAGAACCACTTTCTGAGATGTAATCAAGATGTACTTTTAAATGTTGTAACTGCTGGTTCTCTATTTAATTGGAACAAACTGTAAACTTGAACACAATCTATATCTTGATGAAGGGTCATCCAGACTCGAAACCATGGGTGGAATTTTCCGGCCGTTCACACCAGTGGGATTCTCTGGTCCTGCGGATTTGGCTCAGCGCCAAGTTCTCCGTCCTTGCTTGCAGCGGCGGTGGGATGTGAACGGCTGAAAAATCCTGGCCGTTAGCTCTGTTCTCTCACCACAGATGCTGTCAGACCTGCTGAGATTTTCCAGCATTTTCTGTTTTTATTTCGGATTCCAGCATCCGCAGTCATTTGCTTTTATTATTATAATTTATGTCCCCTTCAGCATCACGCAAGCTTCAATCAAAACCTGTTCTTTCTTCTTCACCATCACCCATTCCCCCTTTCCTACTTCCTTTCCCCTTCTTGCCTCATTCACTTCCCTCCTCTCTCCTCTTGAGTTGTCTCTTTGCTTGACTCTCCTTTGCACCCATCTCATTTCCCTAAACCTTAACCTCCTTCCCTATTGCCCTTTCCTCTTCACTCTATCTTGTCTCTCCCTGTCTATCTTGTCTATCCTGACTTGACCTGAATACAGCACAAGTTCTTGACTTGTCTGGTGGAATGCCATGGGCAATCAACTCGATATAATAATTTACGAAGGATACGCTTCAGAACCTGGATGCACTCCAGGTCTTTCAAAGTAGATTACTTAACTCAAGCATAGACACTGAACTGGTATACCCAGGAACTCCAGTCTTAATGTGTGTTTTAATGACTATTGAGTCATGCAGCTAAAAAGTTTTGACCAACTTTATGACCAACTATTAAATACATTAGATTTTAGAATTTAATATTGAAGAACTGGAGGTTCTGGTATGTTCTGATCATCAGAAAATCTCCTGGCAGTTATTCTGAAGCTATGCAATAATTTGTGTTCAAAAAGCCCCATTTATTTTAAGAGTTTTTGTTATTTTATATGATTTCTGTTGATGGAAAATTGACGTCATGGCAGCAAGGAAATGGAAAACAAATCCACTTTGTGTACCTGAATTGAGAAAAATAAATGATTCACATTTTTTGCTCTTTTTAAAAAAAAATTTGAGGATCAATGCAAGCAACATTAGAAGATGTTTACAGGCTAAGGCACCTCATTCTAAGCATCAGCCAGTTATTATAATTTATGAAGGATACGATTCAGAACCTGGATGCATTCCAGGTCTTTCAAAGTAGATTACTTAAGCATAGACACCTCATTCTAAGCATCAACTCATCTCATTTCCAATTTCCTTGTAATTAACACATGATTCTCAGTAGAATATGATTATGCACTGGCTGTTGTCCTATTTGGAGAGGTTGCCATAGTGGTGCTCCCCAGAATGGGCATCTCTGTGTACCTTATAACCTCTCCATTTCTACCGTCTGCCTGAGTTAAGTGTTGGTGAATAGATTTTAAGTATGTGCAGCTTAGTTGTGCTCTGCTTTAGCGTAACAACAATGACCATATTTACAGGTGCAAGTGAAGTGGCTTTGTTTAATGTGGTCCCCTTCATGTAACAATCTTACTCTAACGAGGTCACTGGGCCAGTGTTTTGATTTGATTTATTATTATCACATGTATTGGGATACAGTGAAAATAATTGTTTCTTGCACGCTATACAGACAGAACATACTGTTCATAGAGTACATGGGGAGAAGGAAAGGAGAGGGCGCATAATGTAGTGTTACAGTCATAGCTAGGGTGTAGAGAAAAATCAACTTAATATAAAGTCATTTAAGGTCAACTTAATATAACTGATGGCAGCGAGGAAGAAGCTGTTCTTGAGTCCGTTGGTACATGATTTCAGACTTTTGTATATTTTTCCCAACGGAAGAAGGTGGAAGAGCATATGTCCGGGGTGCACGGTGTCCTTGATTATGCTGGCTGCTTTTCCGAGGCAGCGGGAAGTGTAGACGGAGTCAATGGTTGGGAGGTTGGTTTGCGTGATGGACTGGTCTACGTTCACTCACCTTTGTAGTTTCTTGCAGTTTTGGTCAGAGCAGGAGCCATACCAAGCTGTGATACATCCGTAAAGGATGCTTTTTATGGTGCATCTGTAAAAATTGGTGAGAGTCGTAGCGGACAGTTTCTGACTAAAGCCCTATTTGCATTTCCAATTGAGAGATTATTAAATCAGGTCAAAAGCAAATATAATTACATATAATAACTGCATATTCCTTCAAATGAAATACAGATATCTTTGTGCACTTCTGGCAGAATGTAAAGACGTCCATGGTTGATGTTTTATAGTTTTCGCAGTAAATAGAAACTGATTTCATTCATTATACCAAATGAGTGTATACAATAAAGAAATGCAACTTCAAAGGGTAATTCTACTGCAGTGTGGCAGTTTTCAAGTACATAAAATACTACTGTGGGTGTAAGGGTTATCTCTTTCAAGCGAGTGGTAAAATGAACTGTTTATATTATAAATATATATACAGCTGTCTAGTGGTTGACATTGTTTAAACAAAGAAAATGAATGAGCAGAAAACAGTAAACCTAGGTACCGACTTGCTCTTTGAGGTCGTGATGCATTGCTAACCACTTCCTACAGTAAATGATAACCTGCAAGAATGGATTGCTTATGAGAGTTGGGGAGTGGACTTTGTACCCAAACAGAAAGGAACCTAAGTAAGAATGAACTGGCTTTTGTTTACATCTACCATCGTCTTAATTACGGCCTGAATCAGGATTCGGTAACTTCAGCAGTGATAAAAACAGGACCACTGCACTCTTTGCTAAGTGCTTTTTGGAGAACCCAAAGCTACTGAAAGTAAACCACTTGTTAAAAGTGAGACAAAATTGCTATCTTTTAATTTCCTCGACAAATCAGACATGGAGCAATTTATTCTCAGCACAGTAGTAACCCTCATCATTCTTCTTTTGGGTACTCTAACCGGAGGGATTGATTTCATGGAGTCTTTCCCCACACTGTGTGTGGCACTTCTGGAAGGCTGTGATGATTTTTCTTCAGACTGTGGGCCATGTACCATTTAAAAAGAGTATTGCAATTTTCACAGGGTAAAGCAATAAAATTTAGAAAAAGATTTTACAAAGTTTGCAGCGCCAGATTTACGCAGTGAACTCATATTAACAAGTGGTGGCTAGACAGAGCTAGAAATGGTATTTAAAACATTCTCATTTGTTACCATTTTACAAGTCAAACAAAAATAGGGCTTTAAGGCCTCTAATGGGGGCTTGTTTTTGCTGAAGGTATCAGGGACATCCATAATCTTAATAACTTTCTGATCTAGGAAAAAGCTTAGAGATTTGATTTGATTTATTATTGTCACATGTATTAATACACAGTGAAAAGTATTGTTTTTTGCACGCTGTGCAGACAATGCACACCGTTTATAGAGAAGGAAAGGAGAGGGTGCAGAATGTAGTGTTACAGTCATAGCTAGGGTGTAGAGAAAGATCAACTTAATTCAAAAGTCTAATGGCAGCAGGGAATAACCTGTTCTTAAGTCCTCAGACTTTTGTATCTTTTTCCTGATGGAAGAAGGTGGAAGTGAGTATGTCCAGGGTGCATGGGGTCCTTGATTATGCTGGCTGTTTTGCCAAGGCAGCAGGAAGTGTAGACGGAGCCAGTGGATGGGAGGCTGGTTTGCGTGATGGACTGGGTTTCGTTCACGACCCTTTGTAATTTCTTGCGGTCTTGGACAGAGCAGAAGCCATACCAAGCTGTGATATAACCAGAAAGGATGCTTTCTATGCTGCATCTGTAAAAGTTGGTAAGAGACGTAGCGGACATGCCAAATTTTCTTAGTTTCCTGAGAAAGTAGAGGCATTGGTGATGCTTGACCTGCAGCAAATTTGATTTGGGAGTACAAAATCCGGCAAAACCACATATATGGAGGGCTGGCTGTCTCTCTTGCCTTAAAGGAGTTGGTGGGAAAAGTGGACTGCATGTTCATAGCAACAGTACAGAGAACATTTACAGCACTGCTCCCTTTGGTTTTAGCAACTGGAAGAGCTGCTACAGAAGTGGTACGAAAGGTGAGTCGCAGCTATATTTGGCATTGAAGGCTTTCAGTTTGAAAACACAGGTGAAGATGCACAGAGGGAGAGACAGGTAGTCACCCAGGTTCCTTTCTCCTATCTGCAAATCCAGAGACCCAGGGTAATGCTCTGGGGACTATGGTCATAAAAGTCTATGCATCAGATTTATTCCAGGCGCCAGCTGGAGACATTTCTCAAGGTTTGGCACATCGGCGCATAAAGGCAATAATGGATGCAATGTTTAGGAGAGCAAGTGACTTCATCTCATTCACCACTGATGATAGTGAGGCTGAGAGAGCTCCCAATGTATCGTTGGCTGCCTCAAAGATCAAGTTGCAATTGATTGCACGCATGTGGCTATTGGAGCCTTCCTAGGGCCAGCTAGAGAAATTTGTCAATCATAAAAGTTTTCATTTAATCAATGTTCAACTTATGTGTGACCATCATCGAAGGATCCTGCAGTGGCACACTGCTGCCTCACAGTGCCAGGGACCTGGGTTCGATTCCCGGCTTGGGTCACTGTCTGTGCGGAGTTCGCACGTTCTCCCCGTGTCTGCGTGGGCTTCTTCCAGGTGCTCTGGTTTCCTCCCACAGTCTGAAAGACATGCTGGTTAGATGCATTGGCCACGCTAAATTCTCCCTCAGTGTACCCGAACAGGTGCCGATGCACGGTGACTGGGAGATTTTCACAGTAACTTCATTGCAGTGTTAATGTAAGCTGACTTGTGACATTAATAAAATAAACTTTAATGTCCTTTAGGGAAGGAAATCTGCTATGTTTATCCAGTCTGGCCTGCGTGTGCCTCCAGATCCATAAGGCCGACTCTTAAATGCCCTCAGGGATGGGTAATAAATGCTGCCCCATCATCAAATGACTGGGAGAAGCAAAGTCAATGCATTTCTGCTGCTTGGCCCCTTTCAAACATGATTAATCCTCATTTGGGAACTTTAAGAAGCTTTTTTAGGCATCACAGTCTATGAAACTTCCCTACATCTCCTTTTCATGGATAAGACTAACGGAAGAAAGAAATTCAGCTCGCCAGTATTAATTGAATTTACATATTGAAACAAAGCCTTGATTACATGAAGGATGGCTTCATTTACACCAAATTGCTGGTCAGAAAATTGTGGATTCATAACCAGGCACCAATCTTTCAGACATGAATAAAAGTTCCCTGCCACTGGTGGAGCCTTCAAAAACTGAAATTTTCAAATTCCAGAGAAGCACAATTCTGTGATTTGTTAACAGATGAAATGCTTGTTCAGCAAATTTGAAAGGTTTATGTGTTCCCTGTTATCGCAATGATTCTTTGTGTAGGGTGATTGCTATTATTCTTAAATGTACAGCGGCATTTTAAAAGCGCTTTTGTCATGACCACCTAAAAGGCGTTTCCTCCAAGTGTCCCGTGAGCTAAGGGTTTGTGTGTGTTTGTATGCAGCCCCCTTTTAACTTGAGTGTTACACAATTTTTAAAAATGCCATCTAGGCCTTTAGGCTAAGATGAAGCTCAGATCAAGCACTGGAGGGGATATAGACGGCACGGTAGCACAGTGGTTAGCACTGCTGCTTCACAGCTCCAGGGACCTGGGTTCGATTCCCAGCTTGGGTCACTGTCTGTGTGGAGTTTGCACATTCTCCTCGTGTCTGCGTGGGTTTCCTCCGGGTGCTCCGGTTTCCTCCCACAGTCCAAAGATGTGCAGGTTAGGTTGATTGGCCATGCTAAAATTGCCCCTTAGTGTCCTGGGATGCATAGATTAGAGGGATTAGTGGGTAAATATGTAGGGATATGGGGGTAGGTCCTGGGTGGAATTGTGGTCGGTGCAGACTCGATGGGCCGAATGGCCTCTTTCTGTGCTGGGTTTCTGAGATTCTGAGATAATGCCTGCTCCCATCAGCTTGGATCTTGTTGATCAAGCCCAAGGCAGGAAATGGGTAGCTTGTCTTGTCAGCTTGGATCTCTAATGTCTCTCTTGTAGGGACTTTGATTGGACCAATTTGGTTTTTGATTGGATATAACTAAAAAAAAATTAAAAATAATCAGCAGCAAATCTTAAAGTCTTAAACAAGATAACTTACATTCCAATTCTCTCCCCGCGCCTAATGGTGCACTAAGGCAGACTTTCATCTGTTTCCATTGCTAGTATTTCCTGGAACAGATCGCTAGACTGTTACCAGGGGCTAATATAATATGAGGGGCACCACTTTCACATCCAACGCGGCTGACCGGGAATCTCTCCCGCTCCTGCTGCCAACCATCGGCGTGTTTGAAGGATTTGCAGGTTGACATTCTCAACCTGTTTGACCGCATTATGAACCACCTTCCTTGGCCATCAAGTCCTCGGGTGGCACTCAAACTGGAGCTTCTGGCTCTGAGGCAGGGATACTACCAAGACCTCCCTAAACAAGATAAAGGCTGGTTTATCTCAAAACATTGTTGTATGTTGCTTCAATAGAAGGAATGAAATTATTAACTAAGTACATAGTGAGATAAAATGCAGATAAGGATAAAGACTCTTGTAAAAATGAAACTTAGTTCAGTCTTTTAAGATGTTGTTGCAGACTCCATAACTTGTCTGGAGTGAGGGGTAAAGAGTTATGTTCAGCTGCTGCAAAGGCTCCTGTAGTCAATTAATCAGAGGTTGCCTTTGTAGGTGGACTCAGCAGGTCAGCAGGTTTTTGAGGCAAAGAGAAGATTCCTTGTTCCTAACTAGCCCTGTGGTTACGACACTTTCAGATTGCCTGGACTCTTTTGACAGAACAGCAGTTGATTTCAGAATACCTTCCTCTTTGCTCACCATTCGCCAAAAAACTACTTAGACAATGTCTCTCTGACTTCTTGGGGTTCTGCACAAAATGGTTGTTCTCAGCCAGACTTCATCCAGTTCCAAACTTAAAATGGCTGCTATCACAAAACTGTTGAATTGTGCTTCCATGTTAGTTTTGGTTTCACCCTGGTCTGGACATAATCCCATCCATTGTGACTTAGTTGAGGTACTTAACCTATAGATATCTCAATGGCTCCCATTTTTCCATGTTTTTGTGGAGATGGGGAAAGAGCTATTCACACCCTCAGGGAAGCCGCTGTCAATGACTTTCTGTTCACCCTTGGTAGAAATGCACTTTGAATTTCAAATGCCTTCACAAGTATGGGTATGACAATTCACAAATCTACTTGGAGCTTTCTAGAAGCTTGATTCCAGTTGTCAAAGGTAAGGTGATTTTTGGCAGACATGTTTAAGGCTCCTTGTGTCCATTTAAAAGAAAGCTTAATTGTGTTTTACAAAATCTTTAATAGCATAATCGCAAGTTTGTGACAGCAATGAAAAATGTTGGCCGGAGTTCTCCGGCCTTTACGCTGGCGGGGTTCTCTGGTTCTGCCAGTAGTGCAGCCCCTGCCGTTGGTTTTCCGGCAGCGTGGGATGACTTCAGTGGGAATTGACATTGATAGCGGCGGGACCAGAAGATCCCACTGCCAGTGAGCAGCATGCTGCCGAGAAAAACGCTGAGGGGAAGCCAGAGAATCTTGCCCGCTATCAATCTTTCTGGGGTGAGCATCAAAATAGCATTTGTTATTGGGAACTGATTTTTAAAAAATTCATTCGTGGGACATGGGTGTCGCTGGCTGGCCAGCATTCATTGCCCATTTCCATTTGCCCGAGGGCTGTTAAGAGTCAACCACATTGCTATGGGTCTGGAGTCACATGTAGGCCAGACCAGGTAAGACGGCAGATTCCCTTCCCTAAAGGGGCATTAATGAACCAGATGGGTTTTAATTGTTTCTCATCACAATTGCCTTGAAATCAAATTATATAGCATTGCAGTAAATATCTCAAGATTAAATGGCAATAGCTGCAAATCCAATGGGTGACTTGAGAAGTAGGTTATGATGATAAACACGTAAGCACAGTAAACTGGCAAATTCTTACAGCCCAAAAAAAGCTGACAACCTCACTTATATTGTTATCGAATGTTGTTTGTATTATGAGCCTATCTTTGAAAGTACTTGGCTTTGTGACAGGGTAGGACAGGACCCCAGTAGATCAATGGCCAAACTCTTTGATCTTATTTTGAACGTCTCCCATCATTTAGAATCCCCCACCCTAAGCTGGGTAGTCCACTGTGACATTCCTCTTCCTCTAGTTCAGGAATTTCAGAGCCATTATGTTTTCATAACATTGCTAATCCTGTTACTCTGCAGAATAATTTTTCATAAGGATGCCTCTTTTTCTTTGACATTTAGGTACCAACAAAATTGTACTGTGCTGCATCTGTCAGGCTTCCTTTGAACCTTTTATGCGAACTAATTTGTCCTTATTCAGAGATGTAATTCACCTTTGGTAGAAATAATAAACAAATGCTTCATCTCCTGTGGTGTTGCTGATGGGCAGTCTGGGCTTTGGTGCATGGTTGTAAAATTTAAGTACTAATATGGTGCTGTGTATAAGTTGTTTAAGACCACTGCTCAAGTACTCCCATGTGGAAAAGTAATGTAAATCTTGAAGATAATTGACAGTTACTTGCAAATTCCTCAGTCCTGTACTTGCGAAGAAACAATAGAATCATAGAATGGTTACAGGATTGAACAGTAAGAAATCTCACAACACCAGGTTAAAGTCCAACAGGTTTATTTGGAATCACAAACTTTCGGAACGCTGCTCCCTCATCAGGTGAGGATTGAAGGAAGCCATTTGACTCATCATGCCTGTGTTTGCAGTCCGAGAGACGTGATGATTAGGTGCATTGGCCATACTAAATTCTCCCTCAGTGTACCCGAACAGGCGCCGGAGTGTGGCAACTAGGGGATTTTCACAGTAACTTAATTGCAGTGTTAATGTAAGCCTACTTGTGACACTAATAAATAAACTTTAAAAACTTCTGTAAGAACTACTCTGCTTTTTATTCCCTGCCTTTCCCCTGTATCCCTGCATTTCTTTTTCTTTCAGATAATGATCCAGTTACCTTTTGAATGCCATGATTGAATTTTCCTCGACCACACGATACGGCAGTGCACTCTAGATCCTGGCCACTCACTGTTTTTACAACTTTGTTCTTCCTCGTGTAGCCTGTGGTCCATTTGCAAATCACCTTAAATCGATGTCCTCTGGTTCTTGACCCTTTCTGCCAGTGGAAACAAGAATGTAAAATTTATTCTCAAAATGTCCGGTTAAGAAAACTCTTGAGCGCCATGTACTTACAACTCAGTTGAATTTATTCAGATGTTGTAAATTAGACAAGTATTGTGCCTTGCATGAATGCCAATATGCTTTGGGGAAAAATCATTCTTTCCCTGTATCCCTGCAATTGGGTGATGGTTCCTTAAGGACCTAGATTTCTCGTGGATCTGAGTTTTTGGCAAACCTGGAGGCTGCCATCAAATTATCATGTGACCAAATTGCCAGGGAGATGAGCTGGAGGAAAAAATGTCAACAAGTTAATCATAGGGATGAGTAGGTTTCTTGGGGTTTTCTACTCGAGCGGTTTAGTGTCAGAGTTTAGAACAAAGTGTAGGAAAGATCTTTTCCAACATAATTCAGCTGACATTCTGGTGTTGATTTGATTTGATTTATTATTGTCACATGTATTGGGATACAGTAAAAAGTATTGTTTCTTGTGAACAATACAGACAAAACATACCATTCATAGAGAACATAGGGGAGAAGGAAAGGAGAGGGTGCAGAATGTAGTGTTACAGTCATAGCTAGGGTGTAGAGAAAAATCAACTTAATATAAGGTCGGTCCATTCAAAAGTCTGATGGCAGCAGGGAAGAAGCTGTTCTTGAGTCGGTTGGTACATGTTCTCAGACTTTTGTGTTTTTTTCCCAATTCAAGAAGGTGGAAGAGAGTATGTCCGGGGTACGTGGGATCCTTGATTATGCTGGCTGCTTTTCCGAGGCAGCGGGAAGTGTAGACAGGGTCAATGGATGGGAGGTTGGTTTGTGTGATGGACCAGGCTACGTTCACAACCCTTTGTAGTTCTTGCGGTCTTGGTCAGAGCAGGGACCATACCAAGCTGTGGTACATGCATGTGACTGAAAGAGTTAAGTCTCTTGTTAACTGAAGGACTGCACTAATAGTGAGTTGGACTTCTGACATAGGCAAACTGAAAAGACAGAGAGAGAAAGCAAGTTTTAGATATAGAACTCCAATGTCTGTGTAGAGTTTGCATGTTCTCCCCATGTCTGTGTGGGTTTCCTCCGGGTGCTCCGGTTTCCTTCCACAGTCCAAAGATGTGCGGGATAGGTGGATTGGCCATGCTAAATTACCCCTTAATGTCAGGGGGACTAGCTCGGGTAAGTGCATGGCGTTATGAGGATAGGACTTGGATGGGATTGTGGTCGGTGGAGACTCGATGGGCCGAATGGTCTCCTTCGGCACTGTAGGATTCTATGAAATTCTCTATCTAACTAACGTTAGAAGCTGGAGATTTCTGACCTGAGGTGGCTATGCTTCAGACTCGAGCGATGTTGAGCAGGGAGTTTTCAAGCTTTAGGATGGTTGGAGGAGACTTGAAGGAACAATATTGCCAGAAGTAAATGGAAGGCCCTGAAAATGGCAGCTCACATATGAATCATCGAAATGATACTCGGACCAAGCGGTTCATCTTCCAGTTTTTGAGAAGTATCTAACTTGAGGTTTTTGGCTGTAAATCTAATGAGCATAGAAGGAAAGTGGAGTTAAGACATTAAATTTAGATTATAAGTACCTAAGTTTGTTGTACTTTTAATATTTTTAATGAAGTTGACTTTTTGAAATAAAGGGTGAAATTTTCCCAAGGTTCGGCAGAGTGTCAGGTTCAGACTGAAAAGCGGCGAGTACATTTCAGATGCACGGCTGAGCTTTCACTTCAGACATTCCGGCACAATCTGAGAGCAAGGTTTGTGCTCTCACTCTGGTGGGCGGGATTTGATAGAGCCGGCAAGGCTGGCTCCATGTAGATCGGGGCTGCATGCTGAAAGGGTGCCCCGATCTGCGCTGGAATTAAACTCCAACCTCCCACCCCCAACCCCACCCTCCTCATCCCAGAGGGCCCCACCCTGATACTGCCCAGCCATGTTACTCACTATCCGGGGGCTGTACTTACCTGTGCGCCCCAGGTGTGGGCATCGTGACTGGTCCTCCAGTAGTAATTCGTGCCAGCGTGACCTGACGCCAGCTGGGTGGGGCGATACATTAAAGGCGGAAGTAGCAACATCAAGCACTATAATGAGATTCACATTTATTATTAAATATGCTAATCAAGCTCGTACCCTTCCTGAGCATGAACCTGATTACATCACCAGTGGGTGGCGGGGATGATCTCATTCCGAGATATTACAGACTCAAATCTTGTTTTTGGCCTCTCGTGAGATTCAGTGGCCATCACGGCATTTTCACCTGCGGCCAGCACCAAAATGTAGTTATTAATATTCATGGTCTTTGATTTTGGTGTGGTAAGATTACTTTGTGTTGAACTGTGAATTTTGTGGCTTCATGGGCGGCACAGTGATTAGCACTGCTCCCTCACAGCGTCAGGGACCTAGGTTTAATTCCGGCCTTGGATGATTGTGTGGAGTTTGCACGTTCTCCCCGTGTCTGCGTGGGTTTCCTCCAGGTGCTCCGGTTTCCTCCCACAGTCCAAAGATGATTGGCCATAGTAAGTTGCCCCTTAGTGTCAAGGAGACTAGCAAGGTAAATAAGTTACGGGGATAGAGCCCAGGTGGGATTGTGGTCAGTGCAGACTCGATGGGCCAAATGGCCTCCTTCTGCACCGTAGGGATTCTATGATTCTTTTAATAAATACCTGAGTTGTTGAAAGGCGTTACTGGTTTCTGCTGCGATTGAAACACTCCCATGGGAACATTCTATTGGTGTTGTAAAACAAACATGTCCTCTCACTCACCCAGCAGCACCACTGCAGGTCTAATTAATTAAAAATTATGGTAATGTTGAGGAATAAAAGTTATGGTAACAGATTCCTGTTTTCCAGGTAGTTAACTGGCACAAATTCACTGAGAATAAGGGAATCATTTGGGAAAAGGAAGTGCGAAGTGGTGGGATTTGTGGAAGTTGGAAAGGGAAGATGTTAATAGTTTCTGTATGAACATTTTTGTTCAAAAATTAACTTGCCCTCCTTGACCGCACTGCAGCTGGCTAAATAAATTGATACATAACTGCATAATTAAATATTTCGGTTATTAAGTTCAAGGTGCAAATCACAGCTGCTCTCTCTTTCTTTGGCACTCTCTCTCTCACGCTCGCTCTCTCTCTTTCTTGCTCTCTCTCTCGCTCTCTCTCACTTTCTCTATCACTCTCTTGCTCTGGCTCTCTTGCTCGCTCTCTCTCGCTTGCTCCCTCCCTCGTTCTCTCTCTCTCCCTCTCTCTCACTTCTGCACTCTCTCTTGCTCTTTCTCTCTGACAAAGTCTCTATCTCTGAAGTAATAATCTCTTTCCAATATCTGGGTGAAGTGATGTATATGGTTGTTAACTTGAGAAAAGAGATGTTTGGTTGGTCTCGGAGAATCTATTATTCAGGCTGGGACATTTTCCATACACCTCTAGAGCATGATATTCTCCCAGTTATGGCTGGAATATCTGGCAACAGCACTATCTCAGCTAAAACGTTAAGACTCACAGCTAAACAATGTATTTATCATTGAATACCAAAACAAACCATGTTTATTTATTCCGCAAACAGCAAAGCAAATAAAGTCTATTTACAGAGTTTATTTGAAACAAATCTCTACCAACAAACAGATGCTGGTGTAGAATCAATCCCGACCGCTTCCGGCAGCATCAATTCCAAAGGCACGTCACATTGGACAGAACGTTAACTCTGTTTTCCTCTCGCCACAGATTCTGCCAGACCTGCTGGGTGGAATTTTCCCACAATTTGTCCGAGTGTCAGGCTCTGACTGAAAGTTGGCGTCAATCTCTGCAGATGCACAGCCGAGTTCTCAGACCAGATTGTCTGGCACTCTGGGCGTGGTTTATGCTGTTAGTCTGGCGGGGCCGGGCCTGATGGGGCCCGCAACAGAGACCAGGGTGCTACCTTTAAAAACTGCTCCCATCAGCAGAGAGTTGAAACTTCCCCAGCCCCACCCCAGCATGAAGGCATCTTCCCCGCCCACTCCTCAAAAAGCAGTATTGCCAGCACACCCCCATTCCCCCCCTCCCCCGTGCAAGTTCCCCCCCTCGATGTCCGTCGCAAACCCCCCTCCCTAGTCTTAGATGACAGACAGATATTGATTTGATTTGATTTATTATTGTTACATGTATTAACATACAGTGAAAAGTATTGTTTCTTGCGTGCTATACAGACAGAACATACCGTTCATAGAGAAGAAAATGAGAGAGTGCAGAATGTAGTGTTGCAGTGATAGCTAGAGTGTAGAGAAAGATCAGCTTAAAGCAAGGAAAGTCCATTCAAAAGTCTGACAGCAGCAGGGAAGAAGCTGTTCTTGAGTTGGTTGGTATGTGACCTCAGACTTTTGTATCTTTTTCCCAAAGGTGGAAGAGAGAATGTCCAGGGTGCGTGGGGTCCTTGATTATGCTGGCTGCTTTGCCGAGGCAGCGGGAAGTGTAGACATAGTTAATGGATGGGAGGCTGGTTTGCGTGATGGACTGGGCTACATTCACGACCTTTTATAGTTCCTTGCGGTCTTGGGCAGAGCAGGAGCCATACCAAGCTGTGATACAGAAAGAATGCTTTCTATGGTGCATCGGTAAAAGTTGGTGAGAGTCGGAGCTGACATGCCAAATTTCCTTAGTCTTCTGAGAAAGTAGAGGCGTTGGTGGGCTTTCTTAACTATAGAGTCGGCGTGGGGGGACCAGGACAGGTTGTTGGTGATCTGGACATCTAAAAACTTGAAACTCTCGACCCTTTCTACTTTGTCCCCATTGACATAGACAGGGGCATGTTGTCCTTTACGCTTCCTGAAGTCGATGACAAGCTGACATACGATGAACGTCTGAGGATCGTGGGATTATATTCATTGGAGTTTAGGAGGTTGAGGGGAGATCTAATAGAGACTTACAGGATAATGAACGGCTTAGATAGGATGGACGTAGGGAAGTTGTTTCCATTAGCAGGGGAGACTAGGACGCGGGGGCACAGCCTTAGAATAAAAGGGAGTCACTTTAGAACAGAGATGAGGAGAAATTTCTTCAGCCAGAGAGTGGTGGGTCTGTGGAATTCATTGCCACAGAGGGCTGTGGAGGCCGAGACGTTGAGCGTCTTCAAGACAGAAATTGATAAATTCTTGATTTCTCGAGGAATTAAGGGCTATGGGGAGAGAGCGGGTAAATGGAGTTGAAATCAACCATGATTGAATGGTGGAGTGGACTTGATGGGCCGAATGGCCTTACTTCCGCTCCTATGTCTTATGGTCTTATGGACATTGAGGGAGAGATTATTATTGCCGCACCAGTGATCAGCTGGTAAATTGGGCAGAGCAATGGCAGATGGAATTTAATCCTGATAAGCATGAGGTGATGCATTTGGGAGATCGAATAAGGATAATGTGGCTCAGTAATAATATTAAAATTGATTTAATTGTATTACGATGAGATTCTCGCCCTTTGCAGGCAGGAACTTTGTTACATCATCGGTGAGGACCGTGAAAAATTGGGAAACACGATCTTGTTGGCATTTTCTGTTTATATTTCAGATCCCCAACATCTGCAGTATTTTGTTTTATTTACAGCCACTGTTGTTTTTGGGCATGATTGACAGGGTTTTCACCCAATCATCTCTGTCCTGCCCAGGAATAATGATACCACGATATGCTGTAAATAGTGGCTATAGGCATCACTGTGTTTAGGCTCAAAGAGAATATTGAACCCCGTTTTAGGTTTATCACAGACAGAAACCTCCAAATAAGATTCGTGAAGGGCAAGTCGTGCCTCACAAATTTGATAGAATTTTTTGAGGAGGTAACTAAGTGTGTTGATGAAGGTAGGGCAGTTGATGTCATATACATGGATTTTAGTAAGGCGTTTGATAAGGTCCCCCATGGTCGGCTTATGATGAAAGTGAGGAGGTGTGGGATAGAGGGAAAGTTGGCCGATTGGATAGGTAACTGGCTGTCTGATCGAAGACAGAGAATGGTGGTGGATGGAAAATTTTCGGATTGGAGGCAGGTTGCTAGCGGAGTGCCACAGGGATCAGTGCTTGGTCCTCTGCTCTTTGTGATTTTTATTAATGACTTAGAGGAGGGGGCTGAAGGGTGGATCCGTAAATTTGCCGATGACACCAAGATTGATGGAGTAGTGGATGAGGTGGAGGGTTGTTGTAGGCTGCAAAGAGACATAGATAGGATGCAAAGCTGGGCTGAAAAATGGCAAATGGAGTTTAACCCTGATAAATGTGAGGTGATTAATTTTGGTAGGACTAATTTAAATGTGGATTACAGGGTCAAAGGTAGGGTTCTGAAGACTGTGGAGGAACAGAGAGATCTTGGGGTCCATATCCACAGATCTCTAAAGGTTGCCACTCAAGTGGATAGAGCTGTGAAGAAGGCCTATAGTGTGTTAGCTTTTATTAACAGGGGGTTGGAGTTTAAGAGCCGTGGGGTTATGCTGCAACTGTACAGGACCTTGGTGAGACCACATTTGGAGTATTGTGTGCAGTTCTGGTCACCTCACTATAAGAAGGATGTGGAAGCGCTGGAAAGAGTGCAGAGGAGATTTACCAGGATGCTGCCTGGTTTGGAGGGTAGGTCTTATGAGGAAAGGTTGAGGGAGCTAGGGCTGTTCTCTCTGGAGCGGAGGAGGCTGAGGGGAGACTTAATAGAGGTTTATAAAATGATGACGGGAATAGATAGAGTGAACGTTCAAAGACTATTTCCTCGGGTGGATGGAACTATTACAAGGGGGCATAACTATAGGGTTCGTGGTGGGAGATACAGGAAGGATATCAGAGGTAGGTTCTTTACGCAGAGAGTGGTTGGGGTGTGGAATGGACTGCCTGCAGTGATAGTGGAGTCAGACACTTTAGGAACATTTAAGCGGTTAGTGGATAGGCACATGGAGCACACCAGGATGATAGGGAGTGGGATAGCTTGATCTTGGTTTCAGATAAAGCTCGGCACAACATCGTGTGCCGAAGGGCCTGTTCTGTGCTGTACTGTTCTATGTTCTATAAGATGCAGGTGAATCAATGCAAAGACATCAAAGTAATTTTATACCTAACTCTGTGACAGTGGCATAGTGGTAATGTTACTGGAATAGTAATCCAGAGGCCCAGTTGACGTGGGCTCAAATCCCATTATAGCAGCTGATGGAACTTAACTTCAATTAATAAAAAAAATCTGGAATTGGAAGCTTCTCTCATTAATGGTGACCATAGAGTCATAGAGGTTTGCAGCATGGAAACAGGCCCTGCAGCCCAATTTGTCCATGTCGCCCAGTTTTAACCATTAAGCTCGTCCCAATTGCCCGCGTTTGGCCCACATTCCTCTATACCAATCTTACCCACGTAACTGTCTAAATGCTTTTTAAAGGACAAAATTATACCCACCTCTACTACCATCTCTAGCAGCTCATTCCAGACACTCACCACACTTTCAGTGAAAAAATTGCCCCTCTGGACCCTTTTGTATCTCTCCCCCCTCACCTTAAACCTATGCCCTCTAGTTTTAGACTCCCTTACCTTTGGGAAAAGATGTTGACTATCTGTTTGATCTATGCCCTTCATTATTTTATAGACCTCCATAAGATCATCCCTCAGCCTCCTATGCTCCAGGGAAAAAAGTCCCAGTCTATCCAGCCTCTCCTTATAACTCAAACCATCAAGTCCCAGTAACATCCTAATAAATCTTTTCTGCACTCTTCCTAGTTTAATAATATCCTTTCTATAATAGGGTGACCAGAACTGTACTTAGTATTCCAAGTGTGGCCTTACTGAAGTCTTGTACAACTTCAATAAGACCATGAAACTATCAGTTTTTTTATTCTTTCACAGGATATGAGCATCCCTGGCTAGGACAGCATTTATTGCCCATCCCAAATTGCCCTTCAGAAGGTGGTGGTGGGCTTTTAATTGTTGTAAAAACTCATCTGGTTCACTAACATCCATTAGGGAAGAATCTGCCTTCCTTACCTGGCTTGGCCCACATGTGACTCCAGACTCTCAGTATTGTGGTTGACTTTTAAACTGCCCTCTGAAATGGTCTAATAATCCATTCAGTCCATGGGCAATGCCAGTGATACCCACATCCCATCAAAGAATTTTTAAAAATGGTGACTTTGCTGTTTTACGTAATGCTCCAAGAGCTAGTAAATGTTAAACTCGATTTTGTCGTTAGCACCAAAGTGTAGCTGAGCTTGCAGAAAGCTGTCCACAAAGATCTAGCAATCGCTGTGCCGTGTATTCCACAAAATTTGGGGATCTTCAGAGTTCCAGCAACAATGATGTAATCAAGCAGGCAAAGTAAGCAACCACATTGAAGAATTCTCAGACACCAGCCAGGAAGTAAAATGCAGTGCGATTGACAGGCTGGACATAGAGAGGATCTTTCCTCTTGTGGGGATGAGCAAGAACGAGAGGTCATAGTTTTAGGATAAGGGGTAGCAGATTTAAAACAGAGATGAGGAGAAATTACTTTTCTCAAAGGGGGGAATGAATCTGTGGAACTCACTACCTTAGAGTGTGGCAGATGTCAGGACGTTGAGTAAATTTAAGAAGGACTTAGACAGAGTTGTAATTAGTAATGGAGTTGAAGGGTTATGGAGAATGGGCAGGAAAGTGGAGCTGAGGCCAGGATGAGATCAGCCATGATGGTATTGAATGGCGGAGCAGGCCGAGGGGCTGAATTGCCCACTCCTGCTCCGAGCTCTTATGTTCATATCATCATTCATTTTCACACAGGGCAAAATCGAGATTGGAGTGTACACACTGAAGGAGAAGGAATCTCAAATATCATAATCAAACTTTATTTTTTATTATTGAACAATTGTGGAGCTTTTATCACAATACAGAAATTTGACTTTCCGCAAATATCAGATTGGTGTTTCAGGGCCAGTTACCTTTCATGAATAGACCTACCTTGCATTAAGTTGATCTTTCTCTACACCCTAGCTATGTCTGTAACACTACATTCTGCACTCTCTCATTTCCTTCTCTCTGAATGGTATGTTTTGTCGGTATAGCGCACAAGAAACAATACTTTTCACTGTATGTTAATACATGTGACAATAAATCAAATCAAATCAAATCTCAGGTGTGATTTTTGGGCTTCATCATAAATTGAGATATTACAGCATAAAAGGAGAAGCTCAACTCAGTTTTCCTGATTTTGAAAGGTTGATGCCAACAGGGACTTCAAAAATCGACATGATGGCACAATGTTACCACTGCTGTCTCACAGTGTCAGGGACCTCGGTTTGATTCTCGGCTTGGGCCACTGTCTGTGAGGACACGTTTTCCCCGTGTCTGTGTGTGTTTCCTCCGGGTGCTCCGGCTTCCTCCCACAGTCTGAAAGACGTGTTGGTTAGGTGCATTGGCCATGCTAAATTCTCCCTCAGTGTACCCGAACAGGCGCCGGAGTGTGGCGACTAGGGGAATTTCACAGTAACTTCACTGCAGTGTAAATGTAAGCCTACTTGTGATACTAATAAATAAACTTAAAGGATCATCGCATGGAGGAGCAGGTAATCACTGACAGCATCTTTTGGATCTCTGTGTTTAGATGCTAAAAGTGCAGACTCCAGGAGGTGCTGCCTGTTTCACAGTTGTAATGCTGGTAGGAACTGACAGTTTCATAGGCTGGAATTTTACCACCACGCCTGCCCTGAAATCGGAGTGGGCGCAGCTCGCAGAATGGCATTCTCTGTTGGCCCCGGGTGGAATTTTATGAGCCTCACCTGAGCGAAGTTGTAAAATACCAGCCAAAGAGTCTTATGCTGGAATTTTACCGCCTCTCCCACGCGAGGCTCATAAGATCCTGCCTGAGGCCAACAGAGAATGCCGTTCAAAGAGCCGCGCCCACGCCGATTTCCGGGGATGCTGGTAAAATTCTGTCAATAGAATCACACAGCGCAGAAAAGGCTCTTTGGCCCATCAAGTCTGCACCGACAATAACCGCCATTAAAAGCGCGCAATTCCCATTTTCCTGCACTTGTCCCATATCCTTGAATGCTGTGATATTTCAAGGGTTCATCCAGATATTTTTTAAAGGTTGCAAGATTTTCAGCCTCCACTACCTTCCCAGGCAGTGCATTCCAGATTCCCACCACCCTCTGAGTGAAAACCAGCCTCCCATCTATTGACTCTGTCTACACTTCCCGCTGCCTCGGCAAAGCAGCCAGCATAATTAAGGACCCCACGGACCCCAGACATTCTATCTTCCATCTTCTTCCATCGGGGAAAAGGATACAAAAGTCTGAGGTCACGTATCAACCGACTCAAAAACAGCTTCTTCCCTGCTGCTGTCAGACTTTTGAATGGACTTACCTTGCATTAAGTTGATCTTTCTCTACACCCTAGCTATGACTGTAACACTACATTCTGCACACTCTCCTTTCCTTCTCTATGAACGTTATGTTTGTCTGTATAGCGTGCAAGAAACAATACTTTTCATGTGACAATAATAAGTCAAATCAAATCAAAAAGTTTTTTCTCAAATCCCCTCTGAATCTCTTGCCCCTTACCCTAAGACTGTGCCCCCTCGTGATTGACTCCTCAGCTGAGGGGAACAGCAGCCCCCTCACCATCATGAACTTTAAAATCCATGCCTTTATCGAGCGTATAAGCTGAGGGGTAAGCAGAATGACAGATTCAACTATTTTTGAACTAATATTTTGGAGAATTTGTTTGGTTCACATGTTGCTTGTCATCTCTCTTCATTATGAAGTTTTACTTCATTCATTGACTTAGAAATATTAAATTTGAACAGTCAGGTGGAAGACATTTATATAAATTTAGCTGATATGAAATGTGACACCTGAAGAGTGTTGGGATAGAAACAGTGGTTGGGTTACAGTTTTTATTATGTCATGAGCTTCCATGGCTCTGATCGTGGTAAAATAAATGGTGGGTGGGGTTTTCCAGTCGCACTTGCCTCAAAGCCAGAAAATCTTGCCCGAAGTCAGTGGGCCTTTGCATGGTCTGACCCCCGCCTGCCACAGGAAGAATCCCCCCTGAGAGTTTTTAAAAAATGAGCATTATACCATGTGAAACAACATTTTTTGGCTGAAATTTGGCGGCATGTTTCTCCCAGGCCATAAGCAGTCCTTGTATTGCTGCCTTCAAATTGGAACTTGGACCAAATTACTGACCTTCAGTTTTGCCAGAGTCAATGTTTGGTCATTAGTCTTGGCAGATGTGGGACCCTCTGTCTGGTTTGCCCAGTTAAAAGGCTTCATTTTACTGTATTTCTGGCTAATGTAACTAATTGTGCTCTGCTTTAAGCTAACTTAAGCTAATTTGGTCACATCAGTGTGGAATTCTGGGCTTAGCCTAGAAAATTGGCTACATTCTTTGAAAGTACAATGTAAGGTAAACAGCAGTGTTTCATGGCCACAGATGCCATTGTCTTTGCCGCTAAGACACAGTCTGTACCAGTAATTTCATAACACAAGATAGGTATTTAGTTATATTGTGGTAACATCTATGTATTTTCGGTTGGTGTTCAGTTGCTGTTTGAACACTGTACAAGCTTTTGAGGCAAGACCTCTCTTTCTCTTCTCTCTCTCTCTTACCAGTAAAATTCATCTCTTTTGCTCTCTGTAAAATGCTAATTATAAGGGATGCTTAATAAAGAAGTTTTCACTTTGAAACAGTTGTGCTTACGTCTATTCTAAAGGAATGAACGAATCCTACAGCAGACTCGAATCATCTCTTGTCACTTTCACTTGCCATATGAAACACTTTTCACAATGGCATGAAATTGCTGATTGCCTTTTGTGTCTTTTAATGCCTCCTCTAAGCTCAGTCTCAGAAGCTTGGGTTTCAGTTCCAAGGTCTGTGCTAACCCAGAACTGTTGTATGGATCTTCCCACCACAGCTCTACTTTTGCAGAATTCTCTGTGCCTGCAGTCTGTGCATCATCGGGCGTTGAAGGGGTAGATGCTTTGTGTCTTCTTTATGATTTTAAGTTTCTTTGATTTATTTCCCCAAAAGGATTTGAAGCAAACTGAAAATTGTACTCTCAAGAGGTTTATTTCAGGCAGGTGCCATTTTATTGCAAAGTTCTCAGATAAGAATTCTGATTAATGATAAGCAGCAGCTGTGGTCTCTTTATTTTCCTTTCTAACTACTAACGAAGATTGTTTATTAAGTGTAGATTTCTTTTCCCCTCCATTGAAAGCTTGAAGATTACAGAGAAAAATATTTTTTGATCCCTTTTGGGGTTGAAATTCTTTTTCGTAAGGATTGGGACATTACACCAAAGATGAATGTTCAAATTTTTTAGATGGTAATCTTTGGTTGGTTTATGGAAACTTGTGTTATTTTAAAGATTATGATTTGACGAGCTCATTAAGTCCACCAGAAGTGTAAATTTTAACATTTATTCTTCCATGTGATGTCAGCTTCTCTGGCAAAGTAAACGTTTGTTACCCATCTCTAATGGCCCTTCGGAATGTGGTGGTGAGCCACCTTCTTGAACCATTGCAGCCCCTGTGGTTATAGGTACACCTGCAGTGCTTTGAGGAAGGGAGTTCCAGCATTTTGACCCAGCGGCAGTAAAGGAACTTTAATAAAGTTCCAAGTCAGGTTAGTGTGTGGCTTGGAGGGGAGCTTTCAGGTGGTGGTGTCCTCAAGTGTCTGTGGCCTTTGCCAATCCCCAGTTAGCTGAGGTTGCAGATTTAAAGAGAGCTATGGAAAGGCACCTTGATGAGTTGCTGCGGTGGATTTTGTATATACACACTGAATGGTGTGGAGGGAGTGAATCTTTAAATTGGTGGATGGAGTGCCAGTCAAATGGGTTCCATTGCCCTGGGATGGTGTTGAGCTTCTTGAATGTTGTTGGAGCTTCACTCATTCAGACAACTGCTCTGACCAAGACTTCAAGAAACTACAAAGGGTTGTGAATGTAGCCCAGTCCAACATTCAAACCAGCCTCCCATCCATTGACTCCTTTTAGCTGAATTTTAAAACTACTTTGATTATGTATTATGTTTCTAACGACACTCATCCTTATCGAGAGTGAGCTCAATTCACAAGGTTTCTATTCATAATGTCTCAGTCTCATTAAAGGCAGGGTGGCTGCTTCCCAATTCACGAAATCTGAAGGACATTTTATTTACTCTATACATATGGGCAAGAATTCAAAATAGCAGCCATTTTTATGTCAAGCTGCTATTTTAATTGTGCTAAGTTGGATTGAACATTTTAATATTTTAAGTTCCCCATCAAATGTTTGAGTTTTGTCATTTTTTAACAAACAATCAATATGATGGGCGATATCTCCCCATGGGAGTCATTCACTCTTCGGTTGGCTCCAGAAGGCAATCATGTAGCATTCACAGATAGAGAAGGGTGATCAACCAGCATTTTAACGAACCCCCAAGTAAATGGCAAGATGTTGAAATATGAAGAAGGCATTGCCTTTTGTCTTTCCAAGGTTTAGCACGTCTGCAGGCTATCTGGAGCAGAACCCAAAGTAAGACTGAAGTCTAAATATGTCATCTTTTCAACAACTCTTTCAACCAAGCCAGTTCCAAATGTAGTGCTTAGCATTCCTTTGGACTCAACGGGGGGGTGGGGAGGTTGGGAGGGAGACCCTGACATTTGGTTAACCCAGGGTTTCCGTAAATCTTTCCTAGGCTTGTGCGCTGGAGAGGACACTCTAGTTATGTTGCCAGACATTCACACAACACAGACACAAGCAGTTGCAGTGATAGGCCCAGTTCAATGGGTGTAGAGAACAGGTGTTTTGGGTTGTTCCCGATGGTGGGAGGGACCATCATTTCCCACTGGTCAGTCACTGCCCACGTCAAGTTGCCAGCTCTTGACTAGTAATATGCGCACCATCTGCTTCAGTGGGTGTTTGGCACTTTGATTCTTTGCTGAACAAGTGGTGGGAATCCATTGCACCAGGCAAACAAAACCTTCATGGCAGAGCCGAGGACCAAAGGGCATAGTCTCAGAATATACGGGCGCTAATGTAAGACTGAGATCAGGAGAAATTCCTTCTCTCAGAGGGTTGAGTGTCTTTGGAACTCCTTGTCACAGAAGGATCACTGTGTACATTTAAGGCTGAGATAGATAGATTTTTGATGCGTAAGGGAATCAAGGGTTACGGGGAAAGGGCAGGAAAGTGGACGTGAGGAATTCTGGATCAGCCAAGGTCCTATTGAATGATGGAGCAGGTTCAAGGGGCCAAACGACCTACCCCTGTTCCTACTTGTTATGGTCTTATTAATGTCAAACTGTCCTTCGATGCAGGGAATGCTGGGGGCATGTATGATGGAACTGAATGAGGAGTAACTACTTCACAAAGAGGGTGGTTAATTTGTGGAACTCACTGCTCCATAGCGCAGTGGAGTCTGAATCGTTGAATGATTTCAAGAAGGAGATATATTTCTAATTTTTTAAAAAAAGGGATAAGGGGATATGGGGAACAGGTGGGAAGGTGATTTGAGACCAAGGAGAGATCAGCTGTGATCTGATTGAATGGAGGAGAAGGCTCGAAGGGCTGAATTTGCCTACTTCTGCTCCTAATTCCTATGTTCCTAAAATGGCAATAGGTCCATCAGCAAAGAAGATACTCCTTTGAAAACGAAGACAGCATAGGTAATCCCCAACTGCAGAAAACAGTTGGGGAGATGGGTGGAACACTACTTTGAATTCTACTCCTAGGGAGAACACTTGTCGTGGAGGGAGCTCTAGACACTATAGAAAACCTGCCTGTCATGGCAGAGTTAGATATTGAACCCACAGCTATTGACCCATTTGTCGATGGCAAAGCTGCAGATGCTGATGCTTTACTGCCTGAACTCATCAAGCATGGGAAACCAGGACTCCAGCAGCCCCCTCATCAACTTCATTGTCTGCTGGAGGAAGGGAGCAGTGTCCCGGGATGTGCTTGATGCAAAGTTTGTGACCTTGTGCAAGAACAAGGGCAGTGACCGCAGTTATCACAACAACTATGGAGACATCGTCCTGCTGGGCATCGTGGGAAAAGTGTTTGCCTATGTTGTCCTTGTCAAACTGCGGATCCGATGGAGAAATTAAAATGTCATTGATTAGACTGACGGTTTATTCCTATATTCATTTAATTATGGGCATTCTGATTCCTGTCACATTTCAGTGAGGTAATAATGAAGTAATGGCACTTCCAACTCCTCGTCGTGGAGCCCAATACTTGTCAAGAGTATTTGAATGGTTGCAATTGAAAACACTTCCATATGCCTGTCGGCCTCCGCTTTACAGCATGAGTTTGCAACCGACAGCTGATGACAGATTCCATTACATCCCTGTTGTATGATTGTGTCTGTCGTGAAGTATGACCATCTTCCGATTATCATAATTATCAACTCTGTTTATTAATCTACCAACCACCGAGATTTAGAAACCTTGAAAGTGAAAACTTTGATGTCAGCAGGATACTGTGACTGAATTTTACAAGATGCTAAGTTGGATTCTTGGCTCTCCTGTGAAAACTAAAGACTTCCATGAAACTAGGAAAGAAACATTGTTTAGAATTAAGTCTGTTTTAATGTTAGTATTTTAAAATTAATTTGTGCATTTAGGTTTATTTTTAATGGACAAGTTAGGCAAAACTAATCGTGCGGGCCAAAACGAATGTGTTCTTATTACTTATTTGAATTATTGCCTCAAATTTATTTGGCACCATTCCTTCTGATCTTTTCACCCACTTGCTCACTGCTAAAGTAAAGTTTATTTATTAGCCACAAGTAGGCTTACATTCACACTGTAATGAAGTTACTGTGAAAATCCCCTCATCGCCACGCTACGGCGCTTGTTCGGGTACACTGAGGGGCAATTTAGCATGGCCAATGTACCTAACCTGCACATCTATGGATTGTGGGAGGTAAACACAGTAAGAAGTTTAACAACACCAGGTTAAAGTCCAACAGGTTTATTTGGTAGCAAAAGCCACACAAGCTTTCGAGGCTCTGAGCCCCTTCTTCAGGTGAGTCACCTGAAGAAGGGGCTCAGAGCCTCGAAAGCTTGTGTGGCTTTTGCTACCAAATAAACCTGTTGGACTTTAACCTGGTGTTGTTAAACTTCTTACTGTGTTTACCCCAGTCCAACGCCGGCATCTCCACATTGTGGGAGGTAACCAGAGCACCTGGAGGAAACCCACGCAGACACGGGAAGAACGTGCAAACTCCATGCAGACGGTGACCCAAGCCGGGAATTGAACCTGGCTCCCTGGTGCTGTGAGGCAGCAGTGCTAACCACTGTGCCACCGCGCTGCCCAAAAGTGCCGCATCCGCACTGATTATTATTGATTAGAAATGCTTATGTCCGGTTTTTGGATAGGTGGTTTTGAGTTCTTTCTAAATAGCTTATTATGGCATTCTAATGTTTCTTTGAAAGTTATCTGTCCAAAAGCATGTTTAATATGTTTTCCTCAACACCCATCCTCTTTCCAGAGGAAAAAGAAATCTCATTCACAAAAATACTGATACGATAAAGGAAGTCGACTGGCTAAGTCAATGTATTTAAAACTTGCTCTTTGATCTTTGGCACCTTAACAACAATGCACTTTCGTAGATGAGGCACCGACAAGCACGGTTTTCAATAACGTGCAGCTCGCTGCAGCTGTGTTCCCTTTTTAGTTAGTTTAGGATCGCTGGGGTAATTGTTTGATTTATAATGTTTTTTTGAAAAGGCATCAAAGATAATGGAAGCTTTTGTCTTGATAAATAAACGGGGAAAGGATAAGATTTTACTGTTTGAACTTTGAATCACTTGCCTTCTTTTGGGTCTGGTTCCCTGAATGAATTGAAGATAAAACGCAGGACATTCTGTCCCTGGGAAATTGCAACTTTACAAGGAGATGGTATTGGCTTGCTGGATATATTACGAAACCACCAGTAACTGCACAAGTTTTTTTTTAATACCTTTCAATTGAGATCTGTAATTTCTGTTTCAGCTTTCATTCTTATACTGGGGATGTAACTAAAAATGATTGCGGTACCCTGGGACAGCTAATTGCTGAAGCCTGTATGGAATGTGGATCACTGAGCCACTTTGGCAGTGGGCTGAGTAACAATGCACACTTTTTTCCTGGCCGCGCCTGAACTAAAATTAAGCAGAGCGAGATATTTCCCCCGCTGTGATTTACAGCAGATTTGCCGTGAGTCAACCTAATATCCAGTGCTAATAGCTCAGACTCTCGACCGCACAAAGAAGCCAGTATTTCTGAACTGTTTCTGGAACCTTTGGTACAGATCATGGGTCCTCAAAATACAAGTTATAAATCGGCTTGTTGAACTTTAATTGAGTTGCTAAATTTTCATCGTTTGGGATGGGCAAATTTTAAATTGAACCGAGGCCCCTGTTCAAACACCTGTTCAAATTCTTTACTTTTATGAGTGATGCACGTCAATTGAACTCAAGACACGAGGCTTCGGTAACTGAAGGCTTTTATTGCCTAACAATGGAACTACTAGAACGTAAGTACACCATCCCAGACTGACGAGGTCCCGCCCGAGCAGGGGGTCTTATACCTCTCCCAGGAGGCGGAGCCCGACTGGGATGTGCCACAACAGTAACAACCACAGGTGTATTAATCCCACCCTAGCCCAACAACAACATTAGAACAATCCCACAGTGGGAACCAACGATGGTTCACCACATTCACCCCTCCTTTGAGAACAAAGGCCGGTGGGGTGCGAAAACAGACTAAAAAAAAAGTCAACAGATTATAAGTCCAGACGGTCTGGAGGACCGCACCGTCGTTGTGACCTCCTCAATACCGGCGGTGACACCGGAGTAGGTGCTTGCGGTGGCGTTCTCTCCAAAACAGCGTCCGGCTGTCCTCTCGCGGACTCACAGGCCGGTTGACCCTGATGAAGCGGTAGTGCAGGGGATCCCGGTACATTCTGCGATGGCGCCGATCTCCGGGTCTCAGGCAAGCTGTACATTGGAGTATAACTGTTAAGCACTGGTCCCGGTGCTGACCGCGCCACGTCCGGGGAAGAAATAAGGGATAAGGGATTCGTCACTGGGGGTATGGGAGCGACAGGAGTTGCTACGTCCCCTGCGGGCGCCAGGTCTCGGATCGAGACTGTGTCCTCTCGCCCATCAGGATATGCCACATAGGCATACTGAGGGTTGGCGTGGAGGAGGTGGACCTGTTCGACCAAGGGGTCGGACTTGCGGGCCCTTACATGTCGCCGCAGAAGGACGGGTCCTGGGTACGTCAACCAGGCTGGTAAAGATATCCCCGAGGACGACTTCCGAGGGAATGAGAACATCCTCTCGTGGGGAGTAGCATTGGTTGCCGTACACAGGAGGGAGCGAATGGAGTGAAGCGCATTTGGGAGGACCTCCTGCCAATGGGAGACTGGAAGGCCTTTGGACTTCAGCGCCAATAGGACAGCCTTCCAGACTGTAGCATTCTCTCTTTCCACCTGTCCATTGCCCCTAGGGTTGTAACTCGTGGTCCTACTAGAGGCAATCCCGTATGAGAGCAGGAATTGCCTCAAGTCATTACTCATGAACGACGAGCCCCTGTCGCTATGTATATAGCTGGGGTACCCGAACAGGGTAAAAAGATCGCGGAATGCCTTGATCACCGTGGCAGTCGACGTGTCCGCGCAGGGGACAACAAACGGGAACCGGGAGTACTCGTCTATTATGTTCAGAAAGTACACGTTCCGATCTGTTGAGGGAAGGGGGCCCTTAAAATCCACACTCAGCCTCTCGAAGGGGCGAGTGGCCTTGACCAAATGTGCCCGGTCAGGTCGGTAAAAGTGCGGTTTGCATTCCGCGCAAATCTGACAGCTCCTTGTCACTGACCTGACGTCCTCCACCGAGTAAGGCAGGTTGCGGGCTTTGATAAAGTGGTAGAGCCGAGTGACCCCAGGATGGCACAGGTCATTATGGAGGGCGTTCAAGCGATCCTCCTGCATAGTAGCGCATGTTCCGCGCGAGAGGGCATCCGAGGGCTCATTGAGTTTCCCTGGACGATACATAATATCGTAGTTATAGGTGGAGAGCTCAATTCTCCACCGCAAGATCTTGTCATTCTTGATCTTGCCCCTCTGCGTGTTATTGAACATGAACGCCACGGACCGCTGGTCCGTGATCAGGGTGAACCGCTTCCCCGCCAGGTAATGGCGCCAGTGTCTGACGGCCTCCACAATGGCCTGGGCCTCCTTTTCCACCGCTGAATGCCGAATTTCGGGACCTTGGAGGGTGCGGGAAAAAAACGCGACGGGCCTGCCTGCCTGGTTTAGTGTGGCGGCCAGGGCGAAATCAGATGCATCGCTTTCCACTTGAAAAGGGATGGATTCGTCTACCGCGTGCATCGTGGCTTTCGCAATGTCGTGTTTCAATGCCTTGAAGGCCAATTGGGCCTCTGGCGTGAGTGGAAAAGTCGTGGACTTAATAAGCGGACGGGCTTTGTCTGCGTAGTTGGGGACCCACTGCGCATAATAGGAGAAGAAGCCTAGGCATCTCCTCGGTGCTTTTGCGCTAGCGGGCAAAGGAAGTTCAGCAAGGGGGCGCATACGGTCGGGATCAGGGCCAATGACCCCGTTTTCCACTACGTATCCCAGGATGGCTAACCGGCGCGTACGGAATACACACTTCTCCCTGTTGTAGGTCAAATTCAGGCGAGATGCAGTGCGTAAAAAGTTCTGGAGATTTGTGTCATGGTCCTGCTGATCACGGCCGCAGATGGTGACATTATCCAGGTACGGGAAGGTAGCCCGCAGCCCGTTCTGGTCCACCATTTGGTCCATAGCACGCTGGAAGACCGAGACCCCATTGGTGACACCAAATGGAACCCTAAGAAACTGATACAGACGACCATCCACCTCAAAAGCCGTGTAGTGTCGGTCCTCTGGGCGGATGGGGAGTTGGTGGTAGGCGGACTTAAGGTCTATGGTGGAGAACACCCGGTACTGCGCAATCTGATTGACCATATCAGATATGCGCGGGAGAGGATACGCATCCAGCTGCGTATATCGATTAATGGTCTGACTGTAATCAATGACCATCCGGGGTTTGTTCCCGCTCTTAACCACCACAACCTGTGCTCTCCACGGACTAACACTGGGCTGTATGATCCCTTCTTTGAGGAGCCTCTGAACCTCAGATCTGATGAAGATCCGATCTTCAGCGCTGTAACGCCTACTTTTAGTAGCGATGGGCTTGCAGCCTGGTACCAGATTCTTGAATAAAGAGGGTGTGGTGATCTTTAATGTGGAAAGATTGCATGCGGGGCGCTTTGGACAATTTGGAGACTGCAGCTGTTCCCCTACTGTCAGCGAAGGGAGTGGCCCACCGTACTGTAGGATCACACTCTTCATGTGGACCATAAAGTTTAGTCCGAGGAGAATTGGTGCGCAAAGATGCGGCAACACAAGGAGCCTGAATCGCTCGTAAATTGTGCCCTGCACTTTCAGAGTTACCACACAACGTCCTTGAACAGGGACAGACCGGGACCGTGATGCCATAGAGATTGTCTGTTTGGCAGGTTGAATCTGGAGTCCACACCTCTTTACAGTGTCAGGGTGAATAAAGCTCTTAGTGCTCCCGCTGTCAAACAGACAATAAATTGCACGACCATTTACCTCTATGTCCATCATTGAACAGTCAAGCCTGTGGTGCTTAGCCTGGTTCAGGGTGATCGACGCCACCGTTGGCCCTTGAACGTCACTGCAGGCAGCTGAGGTCGATGCTGAGGACCCCTGCTGGTCGCTCCTGGTCGTCGTCGACCAAAATGGCCGCCCCCATGAATCGCACATGGTTGAGGGCGCCAAGCGTAGCGACTCCCGGTGGTCATCCTCCTCCGACTCCGTCGACCACAATGGCGTCGTCCTGGACTCGCACGTGGACGAACCCCGTGGGTACTTCGACGTCGATGGTGATGATCCCCGTTCTGAAGGGTCACAGGCTGCACTGCCGTTCTTGGGTTTTGATCTGCACACCTTCGCGTAGTGCCCCTTTTTACCGCATTGATTACAGACCACCGCTTTAGCAGGACACTTTTGTCGTGGATGCTTGGCCATTCCGCAGAAGTAGCACCGCGGGCCGCATGGGGCTGCCGCCGTCGTCGGGTCTACATGGGAGCACGCCATAACACTGCACTTCGAGCCCGTGGGGCGAGGAGGGATTTGTGACTGCTCCTGCCACGTTGTCTCCACGTGGTCCTCCGGATACAGGACCAAGCTCTTCGAAGCCGCCTCAAGCATTTCAGCCATTTCCATAGCTTGGGTCAGGTTGAGATTCCCCTTTTCTAGCAGCTTGAGACAGATGTACGAAGATCCTACCCCTGCCACAAACGCATCTCGGGCGAGGTCATACATATACTGCTCAGCCGACACAGCTTTGCAGTCGCAGCCCCTGGCAAGCTGCAAGAGCTCATTGGCGTAATCCTCCACGGTTTCGCCCGACTGCCGACGTCGTGTAGCGAGGAGGTAACGAGCGTGGATCTCATTGGGAGGTTTCGTGTAGCGCTTTTTTAAAAGCTCGAGGGCCCTCGGGTAAGTGGTGGCCGCACGGATCGCGAGGTAGACAGTGTCGCTTACCCTCGCATGGAGGACCCGGAGTCTGTCATCATCTGTGATGACCGCTGCGGAGGCTGCCAGGTAGTCCTCAAAACACTTCAGCCAGTGGTCGAAGGTGTTAGAGGCGCCCACCGCACGTGGATCCAGCGTCAGACGCTCTGGCTTTAAGATTTGTTCCATACTCTCCTTTCCGTCGAGAGCTTAGTGTTAGGCAATAAAATTGATGCACGTCAATTGAACTCAAGACACGAGGCTTCGGTAACTGAAGGCTTTTATTGCCTAACAATGGAACTACTAGAACGTAAGTACACCATCCCAGACTGACGAGGTCCCGCCCGAGCAGGGGGTCTTATACCTCTCCCAGGAGGCGGAGCCCGACTGGGATGTGCCACAACAGTAACAACCACAGGTGTATTAATCCCACCCTAGCCCAACAACAACATTAGAACAATCCCACAGTGTGTAGCCCAACAACAACATTAGAACAACCCCACAGTGGGAACCAACGATGGTTCACCACAATGAGATCATTTTTATAGCCTAATTTTCTCCTTAGCACTGACGAACATCCGAATTAGGAGCAGGATCGCCTTGGGTCACTGTCAGTGTGGAGTTTGCACATTCTCCCCTTGCTTGCGTGGGTTTCCTCCGGGTGCTCCGGTTTCCTCCCACATTCTGAAAGACGTGCTGGTTAGGTACATTGATCCAAACAGGCGCCGGAGTGTGGCGACTAGGGGATTTTCACAGTAACTTCATTGCAGTGTTAATGTAAGCCTTGTGATTAATAAATGAACTAAAAAAAAGGCCACTGAGCAACACTCTCAATTCCGATGACTTGATTCTGTTATATTTTCTTTAAAAGGTTATTTTTTAACAAGTTATTATAGTGGTTTTTATATTCATTCCTAGAACAGGATAACATAAGTTCATATAGCTTTCAGCATTTATTGCATTCTAAATTTTTAAAAACGTTTATTTATTCGTGTCACAGGTCGGCTTACATTAACACTGCAATGAAGTTACTGTGAAAATCCCCTATTAATTTAATGATGGGTGTATGAATGTCCCAGTAAAAAACACTGGGGCATTCCTGATAATCATCTTTCACACTTCAGTGAAGGATTTTAATCTGATTCCGTGGGTATCCATCCTCTTCTCGAGTAAAGCCCAATAAAGTTAAAAGTTTATTTATGTGTTCATCACAAGTAAGGCTTACATTAATACCGCAATGAAGTTACTGTGAAATTCCCCTAGTTGCCACAGTCCGGCGCCTGTTCGGGTTAATGCACCTAGCCAGCACGTCTCTCAGAATGTGGGAGGAAACCGGAGCACCCGGAGAAAACCCACAGAGACACGGGGAAAATGTGCAAACTCCACACAGACAGTGACCCAAGCCGGGGATCAAACCCGAGTCCCTGGCGCTGTGATGTAGCAGTGTTAATCACTGTGCTACCGTGCCACCTAGAAGGAGAAAGTAAGTCCTGTATTTATATCGCACCTTTCACAGTCTTTGAACATCCCAAAACATTTTAGGGCCAATGAACCACTTTTGATGCAAGTCACTGTTGTAATGTTGGAATTGTGGCAGCTAATTTTGGCACAGCAAGGTCCCACCATCAGTAATATGAGATTGACCGGATAATCTGTTCAGTGATGTTGGTTGATGGATAAATATCGGCCAAGACATCAGGGAGAGGCTAAAAAGCAGAATTCTATGAATACTCCCCTGCTCTCCTTCAAAATAGTTTCTTAGGATCTTTTTAGGTCCACCTGAGAGGGCAGGCAGGATGTCAGTTTAATGTCTCATCAGAAGAGCAGCAACTCAGGCAGTGCTGCACTCTTTTGATCTGACACTGCAGTGTCGGCCTAGATTTCGTGCTCAGGCCTGTGGAGTGGGACTTGAGTACAGTTCTGTCTCAAGGCAAAAGTGTTAACAACTGAACCACAGCTGACACCACAGAATGTCGATGATGAACAGTAATAATGTTAGACAATGGGACACTTTAGCAGAAGGAGCGGGCTCTTGAGATTAGCTGAGCAGTAAAGGCAGCAATCCGTAATGACTGTTTTTGAAAAAATTGGAGTTTTTGGTTTTACCACAGGAGACATAGAAAACAAAAGCACAAGAGGTAATAATGAATCTGTCTAGTGTCACAAGCTGCTTTGCAAACGTGTAAGTTGAGATGAAGAATTCTTTGTGGCATTTGACAACCGTTTTAGTACTGTGGAATCTTTCTCACATTCATTCACTGAAATGGTTCTTGCTGACAGGAGTGGGATTCTGTTTAAATAACATGCTACATGCTGGAGGTCATGGTAAATTGAACACATTTTATGAGGCATATACTGTTAGATATTTATATTTACATATTTGAATTGTGTTATTTTTACAGTTGGGTTGGTTACAATTGCGCAGGTCAGTAAAAAATGTCAAGAGCTTTAAAAAATTGATCCAAAAGGAAGACTCACTCTTGTCCAATGCCAGCCAATGTAATTTGACCCATTTATTGGCTGAATATTGACGCCAGTAGATATTTAGTGCATTATTATCTACACTATTGAATTTGAACCAGTCAGTATCCTTTCAGTTGTATAAACCTCCCGTTCACGAGAGGTTTCTGTGAAGGTGTGCTTGCATACGTGAAACATTTGTTCTCTCAGCGATTAAAATGCAAGAGTGTTTAGAAAGTTGTAGGGGAATGGTTGTCTTTAATCCTCAACTATTTGAATTAACCCCAGGTAACTTTCAAAGTGCCTCCCTATGCACTCAAACCATTGTGAATTGAAATCTGGCTGGTGTGAGACTGCAGTCTCGGTTGGGGACGGGGGGGAATCTCAGGGATAATTAATCAGTGTCTCCACCTGGATACAAAGCCCATGTGATTCATGTTGCTGTGGTGATGAACTTAGGGGAAGAGAAGTGTACAGAGGAAGCCATTGTGATATTGCATTATAGGTTTTCCGAACATATCTTTGTATATCACAGAGACATTAGTCTGCCAAGGTCTGGGAATGAGAGAGCAGTTAGGGGCCGATAGTCTGTATGACGCATCGTGTTGTGGATGCATGCTCGCAATGAGATTAAAAAGACCAAATTCGTGGGAGTTGAATTGAGACTGGATGATTTGCCTAGCTTTAGCTAGAGGGAGAAATCTCCCAGAAATCTTGCACCATGAAAGACAGTTCTGGAGTTAAAGGTTTCGAGGCTGGAAAGGAAAAGATCAGAAGTAATACTTCAGGAGCTAAAAATCATTCTGGTAGAATTTAATCAAAGACAACGTAATGCATATTTAATAGTGGGTTTTCAATTATATTAGAAATTTTGTCTTGTGGTATGAAGTGTAGGTTGACGACAAAGATAATGTTGAGTCAATCGAGCTTTTAGCCTTTTGGAACACGAATCATATTAAAAGGTGAAATCTTGTTTTGTCATCGGTTCAGCGATTAACTGGAAGTTCTTTTTCAAAGGTATCACTCTATGGCAATTGTAACAAATAACATTGATTGCCATCTTTAAGAATATGTGAACAGCTTTTTAAAGGTCCTTATGACTACTTTAACTTAGCTTTAGAGAAATAGTATTCAGTTAAAGCTTCTCCCTTTCATTATGACATACTTTAGATTCGACTTGACTCTAAACTAATCTAATGGCTAAAGTGTGATGCGTTGTTAGTAATTTAAACAATAATGTCTCACCTTTTCTTCTAGGAGCTGTTCTTTTGGCCAGCTTGCAGGGAATTGCAGTCAATGTGGACCCTATCTTCTACACATGGCTTCTTCAGCAACCTCAGAAAGGGAATGTGAAACAAAGACAACAGGTAATGGGATCATGATGGGATCAGTATTTGAAGAGTGCTATCTGTCTGCATTTAATTTGCCAGGGATATTGTGTTCTGTAACTATTGAAATCAAATACCAAAGTGTAACCTATTGCCATCATGATAAAGGCAAGCCATAGATGTATTTTAGTTGGATTAAGAGATATTAGACCTTAGAATTTTCTTGCTCCCTGAAAATGCACATACTATCAGATTTTTCTGTGAGGCAAGGGAGTCAAGAGTTAAGAGGACAGACAGGAGAGTGGAGCTGAGAGCACAGCCAGATCAGCCATGATCTTATTGAATGGTGGAACAGGCTCGAAGGGCCAAACGGCCAGCTCCTCCTCCCATCTTCTTCTTTGCCTTGTCACTGTCTTATAGCCTGAAAAGCAATTGCACATTTTGCAAATAAGCCATTCTATTTAATCGGGTTCTCGCCTCTTGCGACCTTACCGACCCCGGATATCTGGTGTGATCAGCCTCGCACCAGGGAAGGCCACGAGGCTGATCGAAATCTGTTTTAAAGCTGAATTAAATATTATTCGTGAGCCCGGGTGCTATCGCTGGTCTTCACCTGCAACAGGGACCTGATGTGGTGGCCTCACCAGTAGGAACCGGAGGTCCTTGAGGCCCCACTAGAAGGTTGGGGTTGCCCTGCCCCCGGTCCAGAAAAAAGTAAATTTTGTGGGTTTCATGATGGGGAGAGTAGGGGAATACCTGGAGAGTTGGACAGTGGGGGGATTAGGTGTCAGGGAACCATTCACAATGGTTCCTGAGAACTCTCGCTTTCAGCCTCCCATCCATTGACTCTGTCTACACTTCCCGCTGCCTCGGCAAAGCAGTCAGCATAATCAAGGGCCCCCACGCACCCCCGATATTCTCTCTTCCACCTTCTTCCGTCGGGAAAAAGATACAAAAATCTGAGGTCATGTACCAACCGACTCGAGAACAGCTTCTCCCCTGCTGCTGTCAGACTTTTGAATGGACTTACCTTGCATTAAGTTGATCTTTCTTTACACCCTAGCTATTACTGTAACACTACATTCTGCACTCTCTCGTTTCCTTCTCTATGAACGGTATGCTTTGTCTGTATAGCACGCAAGAAACAATACTTTTCACTGTATGTTAATACACGTGACAATAATAAATCAAATCGAATCAAAAATCTTTCTGAAAATTTCAAGACTATTAACACACTTTAGATCAAGTATATTTGTGACTGCTACCTGTATTCAAAGTCACTTTTATGCCTGTAAGAGGAATGTTGCTTATTTGGTTTTCCTAAACTATTTCTTTAATGCTCTGTTATTGCCATTTGGTTTATTCCTAATGTATCTACGACAGCTGAAATAGCAGATTCAATTTCCTTTGGTTCATGTTTAATTGCACTACATACCAAAGGGTAGGCTTTTTCCTTGTTAATATTCCAACACTCTTCTGAATTCATGGACTTTTTATTGAGATACATTTCCCTGGATTCTAGCCATCCACAATACTTTACTGAAGGTCCCATTATTTGTGAACATTATAGGCTCCTTGACTACAGGGTTTTGCAGCTGTGCTTCATTCTATTCTCGTGATATTAAAACAAATGCACTCATACTTACAACAATAGTTACTGGATGATGATTGGGCATGGGGATGTTGTCCAACTTCACCTCTACTGCTGTCTAGCTAAGATCATTCTGCAGTTTAAAGCCACCTTGATATCTGGTGATTAAATTTGAGCCGTTGCAAATCAACAATTTTTACTGCATGAGCAAAGGGTACTGATTGGTTGACACGTTGGCTGAGGCATTGCCATGGTGAATACACCAGAGAACTCTTGTCCCCCATGCTTTTATTTAATTCAAAAATATCTGGACATGTTACTTTTATCTGCAGAGGGCTGGTCCCTGCATTTAATAGATATAACTTCCAGTAACCTAGGAACATAGGAATTAGGAGCAAAAGTAGGCAAATTCAGCCCTTTCGAGCCTGCTCCGTCATTCAATCAGATCATAGCTGATCTCTCCCTGGTCTCAAATACACCCTCCCCACCTGTTCCCTATATCCCCTTAACCCTTTTTATTCGAAATATATCTAGCTCCTTCTTGAAACCATTCAATGATTCAGGCTCCGCCGTGCTAAGGGGCAGCGAGTTGCACAAATTCACCCCCCTCTGCGAGAAGTAGTTCCTCCTCATCTCAGTTTAAAATCTACCGTCTCTCAACCTATACCTGTGACCCCTTGGCTAGACTGCCTCATAAGAGGAAACATTTGGTCTACATTTACTTCATCAATCCCTGTTAAAATTTTATATACCTCGATCAGATCCCCTCTCATCCTTCAAAACTCCAGCGAGTACAAGCCCAAACTGTTTAATCCCTCCTCACACATAAGCATAAGCATATTGCAAACCCAACTGATAATCTTCATCTATTTTAAACATTACATTTTGCATCAGCAAATGTTTGGATTTCAAAATATAAGGACAGGAATAGGCCATTCAGTCCTTTCAATCTATTTCACTATTCAGTTAGATCAGGTTAATCTATATCTCAACATCAATCTACTCACGTTGGTTCTGTAACCCTTAATACCCTTACCCAGTAATCAATCATATATTGTACCTAACCAACTTTAAAGTCTTCTGCAATGAAAGCAATGTTTCATGTGTGTTCCATGCTTTGAACAATATTTTTTCTTTACTTGGGCATTGCTGGCTAGGCCACAATTTATTGCCCATCCCTTGCTGCCCTTGAAAAAGTGGTGGTGAGCTACTTTCCTGAACTGCTGCAGTCCAGGTGGTGTTGGTATGCCCACAGTGCTGTTAGGGAGGGAGTTCTAGGATTTTGACCCAGCGACAATGAAGGAAGAGCGATATATTTCCAATTCAGGCTGGTGAATGACTTGGAGGGGCACCTCCATGTGGTGTTATTCCCAGGTATTTGCTGACCTTGTCCTCCCAGATGGTAGTGGTTGTGGGTTTGGAAGGTGCTGCCGAAGGAACATTGCTGAGTTCCTGCAGTGCATCTGCTACTGTTCGATCAGTGGTGGATGGATTGAATATTTGTGGAATCAAGCGGACTGTTTTGTCCTGGATGGTGTAGGGCTTCTTGAGTGTTGTTGGAGCAGCATTCATGCAGGCAAGCGGGGAGTATTCTATCACACTCCTTATTTGTGCCTTCTAAGTTATTGGATAGGCTTTGGGAAGTGAAAATGTGAGTTACTTGCTGTTGAATTCCTAGCCTTTGACCTACTCTTGTAGCCACAGTATTTATCTGGCTATTTCAGTTCAGTTTCTGGTCAATGGTAACCACCAGGATGTTGATATTGGGGGATTTGGTGATGGTGATGCTTCTGAATGTGAAGGTCGGATGGTTAGATCCTCTGTTGTTGGAGATACAGATGTAGAAATAGACACAGCATGAATACCCTCACTCCAAGTGATTCTTGCAGTGAACCGTAGTTTTGTGTACTGCACAAACCTGTAGATTCAAATGCAAGTTAAATTGAAATGCATATAGTTACAGAATTCCAGATGAATTCTTCAGTCTTTCATCAGCTGTAACCACAAAATCAGCTTAAAATTAGATACAGTTCTCATTTGTATTGCCCAGTGTATTGATGTTTTTTTGTTTGTAGTGCTGTGTGTTTCATTTGCTGTAATTGTGAAATGAACCCATCCTTTCAGAGGATATAGTTACAATAGTGAGCAGTCAAAGGAAATGCGAGATTATTATATAAGAGATAGAATAAGTAATCGTCTTGGAAGAGACATGTTGAAATGCAAGCACGTTTATTGTTGCACATCACCCAAAATGTTGAGGAATGGCCAAGAGTATGCAGTCTTTGTAAAAATCAGTCTCCAGCTCTGCAGAGCTTGAGGGCTCTGCTAAGATAGCTTGACTGATGTTGCCATTACAAACCATAATTACCAATATCCAGCTACTTGGCTTGCAAATCACAAGTAACGCTTGGACTTCCAGACAGCAAAGATGCTTGTGAAGAAAAGCCTTCAAAGGGTGCACATTGCGAAGGGGTTTGATATTACCTATTTTATAGAATCATAGAATCCCTACAGTGCAGAAAGAGGCCATTCAACCCATCAGGCCTGCATCAACAATAATCCCACCCAGACCCTAGCCCTGTGACCCCACGTATTTACCCTGCTAATCTCCCTGACACTAAAGGGCAATTTACCATGGCCAATCCCCTTAACCCGGACATCTTTGGACTGTGGGAGGAAACTCACGCAGACACAGGGAGAACTTGCAAATTCCACACAGACAGTGACCCAAGGCCGGATATGAATCTGGGTTCCTGGCGCTGTGAGGCAGCAGTGCTAAGCACTGTGCCACTGTGTCTGCAAATGTTTTGAGGCTTTGTCAAGCTACAGTGGAAATGTATTTTCTTCAATGCAGTCTGAAACAAATAAAGACCAGTGGAATGATGATAATGCCCTTCTACATAACTCACTCCGCTCACTCAGACAGCTCAGATGTTTCCCGGGTTTTTTAATTACTTAAGTAAGCTGTGCATAATAATAGTCAGCTATTGCTGTACTGTTTGAAAAATCCAATATCAAAACTAACGCTGCTATATATGCTGCTCAATTCTTTGAGGGGAAAATAGTACACAAAGTATTTTCTTTATAAAAATACAGCAACTATTGTCAAAGAGTTAATTTGCCACACATCACAAAAGATTTCCCTCATTCTAACAATATTTCTAAGGAATGAATTATACACTAAGCCAAGCTTGCTCCTATGTCTTATGGTCTTATAAAGGCAGGAGAATGGGGATAAGAAAAATATCAGCCATGACTGAATGGCGAAGCAGACTTGATGGGCCGAGTGGCCTAGAAATCATAGAATAGAAACCCTACAGTACAGAAAGAGGCCATTCGGCCCATCGAGTCTGCACCGACCACAATCACAAAATTCTGCTCCTATGTCTTATGGTCCAAGTAGTAAACACCATGCTTGTCCAAATGGGTGTTAACTTATCTTCGATTGAAGCAATCATAGTAAATGATCAGTTGTGTTCTGCAATCTTGATCACTCAGGGAATGTTGCTTTGTAGGAGTACCATTCATATAGCTGAGATGTTGAACTGCAGTCCTGTCTGTCTGTTCATGAGGATGTTAAGATCCAACTGTGCCATTTGAAATGCCACCTGACAAAGTGCAGCACTCCAAAAGCTCGTGATTCCAAATAAACCTGTTGGACTTTAACCTGGTGTTGTGAGTTTTCTTACTGTTTGAAATGAGCAGTGAGAATCTCAGCTGGGCTGTCAAATGCTGCCCGAGCAATACTGTAAGAAAATCTGCCAATAACTTCATTGCAGTTAGTGGGTCATTATTGTCACAGAATAGTTTTGTCCAGTTCATTATGTGAAGCATTTTGAGGTTTTTTTTAGTTAAAGTGTTAAATGCAAGTATTTCTTTCCAAAACACATGCCTAGCTAATCTTGTGTCATAATTTCAAACAGAATTGATTCTGAAACCATTATCCTTGAAGTTCTTCATGAGTTACTTGGGGGAGACAGTGGAGTAGTGGCAATGTCACTGGATTAGTAATGCAGAAGCCCACACTAATGCTGTGGGGACACGGGTTCAAATCCCACCATGCAGCTGGTGGAATTTAATTGCGTTTAAATAAATGTGGAATATGAAGCTCACGGTGACCATGAAACCATTAGTGATTGTTGAGAAAACCCATCTGCTTCACTAATGTCCCTTTAGGGAAGGATATCTGCCGTCCTTACCCAGTCTGCTCGACATGTGACTTCAGAACCACAGCAACTTGGTTGCTTCTTAACTACCCGCTGAAATGGCCGAGGAAGCCGTTCAGTTGAAGGGCAATTAGGGATGGGCAACAAATGCTGTTCTTGCCAACAGCGGCCACAATCCATTAAATAATTTTTAAAAGTGAGCAAAACAAATAAATGCACTTTTTATTGAAAAAAAAAACCTTGTCCAGAAATAATTAAGAGGACATAGACACAAGGCCATTTACATTGAATCTTTTAAAAAATTCATTCAAGGGATGTAGGCATCCCTGGCTAGGCCAGCATTTATTGCCCATCCCTGATTGCCCTTGAAAAGGTGGTGGTGAGATGCTATCTTAGAACAAAGAAAATTATAGCACAGGAACAGGCCCTTTGGCCCTCCAAGCCTGCACCGACCATGCTGCCCAACTGAACTAAACCCCTACCCTTCCGGGGACCATATCCCTCTATTCCCATCCTATTCACGTATTTGTCGAGACACCCCTTAAAACTCACTTTCGTATCTGCTTCCACCACCTCCCCTGGCAGCGAGTTCCGGGCATCCACCACCCTCTGTGTAAAAATAAAAACTTGCCTCGTACATCTCCTTTAAAGCTTGCCCCTCGAACCTTAAACCTATGCCCCCTAGTAATTGACTCTTCTACCCTGGGAAAAAGCTTCTGACTATCCACTCTGTCCATGCCCCTCATAATCTTGTAGACTTCTATCAAGTCTCCCCTCAACCTCCGTCGCTCCAGTGAGAACAAACCAAGTTTCTCCAACCTCTCCTCAGTAGCTAATGCCCTCCATACCAGGCAACATCCTGGTAAATCTTTTCTGTGCCCTCTCCTTCTGGTAATGTGGCGACCAGAATTGAACACTATATTCCAAGTGCTGCCTAACTAAGGTTCTATAAAGCTGCAACATGATTTTCCAATTTTTAAACTCAATGCCCCAGCCAATGAAGGCAAGCATGCCGTATGCCATCTTGACTACCTTCTCCGCCTGCATTGCCACTTTCAGTGACCTGTGTACCTATACACCCAGATCCCTTTGCCTATCAATACTCCTAAGGATTCTGCCATTTACTATATATTTCCTATATTAGACCTTCCAAAATGCATTACCTCACTTTTGTCCTGATTAAACTCCATCTGCCATCTCTCCCCCCAAGTCACCAACCGATCTATGTCCTGCTGTATCCTCTGATGGTCTTTGCCGCTATCCGCAAATCCACCAACCTTTGTGTCGTTCCACAAACTTACAAATCAAACCAGTTACATTTTTCTCCAAATCATTAATATATATTACAAACCGCAAAGGTCCCAGCACTGATCCCTGAGGAACGCCACTTGTCACAGCCCTCCATTCAGAAACACACCCTTCCACTGCTCCCCTCTGTCTTTTATGATCGAGCCAGTTCTGTATCCACCTTGCCAGCTCACCTCTGATCCCAAGCGACTTCACCTTCTGCACTAGTCCGCCATGAGGAACCTGGTCAAAGGCCTTATTGAAGTCCATGCAGACAACATCCACTGCCCTACCCTCATCAATCATCTTCATCACTTCCGCGAAAAACTCGATCAAGTTAGTGAGGCATGACCTCCCCTTCACAAAACCATGTTGCCTTTCGCTAATACGTCCACTTATTTCCAAGTGGGAGTAAATCCTGTCTCAAAGAATCCTCCCCAATAATTTCCCTATCACTGAAATCAGGCTCACCAGCCTGTAATTACCTGGATTATTCTTGCCACCCTTCTTAAACAAAGGAACAACATTGGCTATTCTCCAATCCTCTGGGACCTCCCCTGTATCCAGTGAGGATACAAAGATTTCTCTCAAGGCCCCAGCAATTTCCTCCCTTGCTTCTTTCAGTATTCTGGGGTATATCCCATCAGGCCCTGGGGACTTTAATGTTTCTCAAGAATCCCAATACCTCCTCCTTTTTGATCTCAGTCTTGAACTGCTGCAGTCATAGAATCACAGAATCCCACAGTGCAGAAGGAGGCCATTCGGCCCATTGAAGCTGCATCGACCACAATCCCACCTAGGCCCTATCCCCTAACCTCATGAATTTACCTTAGCTAGTCCCCCTGACACGAAGGGGCAATTTACCATGGCCAATTCATCTAACCTACACATCTTTGGACTGTGAGAGGAAACCCACGCAGACACGGGGGGAATGTGCAAACTCCACACAGACAGTGGCCCAAGCCGGGAATTGAACCCAGGTCCCTGGTGCTGTGAGGCAGCAGTACTGACCACTGTACCACCTTGCTGCCCGTGTGGTGGTTACACTCAGTGTTTCACTAGAGACATATCACACAAAGGTTGACACCTAACACTAAACAAAGGTTTTAGAACAATGACCAAAGTCGGCGGTAGACATTTGAGAAATTTCTGAGAGACGGAGAGAGAAGTATAGAGGAGGTGAGGTTTAAGGAGAGGCGAAGAGGCTCTGACTGTTAGCTGTAAGGATCTTTTTGAAAAAAGGTTCAGGCATTGTCGGCTCAGTTCCTTGTGAAAAAGGACCCGCAACCCTAAAGAACCCAATAATTGCATTAAATTATGTCATGTTAACCAGGAACCCATAAGGTGGCTGAGATGGAAAATATATGATGTCTTGCCAGCTGATGCTTCTTGAGGGCGAAGGCACATTTGGAGCAGAGGGTATCTCTGTCTTTATAAACTATGCGATACTTGAACAGGGATTGATCTGGCCTGACACAGCGTGTTTCCTTTCCTCTTTGCAGCAAACTTCAGGAGCGATCCAATTAGTCATACCAACAACAAGGAAGAAGGAGGATGAGCTATCTGTTGGCAGTACGCCTTTGGCAATGCAACAGTCAAATCAGGCTTCTGAATATGCCAGCAGCCCCGTGAAAACCAAAACTGCAACAGGTAGGTTCTTCTTGTTTTACTTTGTACTTCACGTGTGATGCGATTAGCTGGAAAACGAGGTACTTGACAGTGCTCCCAACCAATGTTGATCCAGGCCCAAAGAAAATATGCATGGAATTTTGAACTAATATTGATCAGTTTTATCGAAGAGAATAAGGTAAAACAGTAGAACGTGATTGTACAAGAATAAATTATAGATGGGCAATGAATTGACACTCGACAAAAATGTAATTGAAAGTGATTCAGGAAAGCATTCTCTAGTGGTCCCAGTCAAAACGCAACATCCCCCTAACCTGAATTCATGACAATATTAAATCACGATGGTCAGTCTATACGCCCAGATAGATATTTAAGGCGTTGTCCAAGATGTTGCCACTCTCCACAAATGAGCATACTGAGTTGATGGTGTAATACAACCTGTGGAGTGATAAAATGGGCAAATAACATTGGTACTTGTACAGCTTCTCTCATGCTATCTTCACATTTATAATCATAAATCCATTGAATTTTAGATGGAATTTCCAACATTTCTCTCTTCACCAGTTCTGTCAAAATTTCCATTTCTCATATGGATGATTTATTGTATGTTTATGTGGCATGTACAGACATTTCATGGCTAGTTCGCGCTGTTTCTCTCACTGGCTTCTATCAGTCAGTACCCGGCATGTGAAGGCACATTATTAGTTTTTGTTGATATGGCTGAGGTGTTTAACCTCCTACCGTGGCTAATCTGTCAAATACATTCTCCACACGTATAAAATGGTTTATTTTGATGTATTCTTTCCTATATTTGATTTTCAATGCGAGACATTTTCATTTTTTTTACCCTCGCCGGAGAGGGGGAAGGAAGAAAGAGGCGAACATCGGTGAAGTTCATTGGGCCACATTATTATTTTGTGTCTTTAGAAATGTTGAGTGTTCTCTCAGTAGATTTGGTTTTATTGAAACAATAGCTCTGGTAGGAATTAATTCTTTGTCTTGTCTCTGCATTTCTGTAGAGTGAGGCTGAATGGCCTGCTTCTGTATTGTAACAATTCTATGCCCGTAATTTGGAAACATATTTGATTTTCACTTAGCTTAGCGACATAACTTAAGCATAACAACATCAGACAGAGGATCTTTTGACCTATTGCGTTGGTTAGACCAGCCGTGATCTTATTGAATGACAAAGCAGGGTCGTGGGGCTGAATGGCCTACTTCTGCTCCTATGTAGTATATTTGTATGTTTTAGGTGTGCTTTGGAGCTTTGTCTTCTAATTCAGTTTCCCTCTCTTTCGATGAAACCTTTGATACTTCATTGAACTAGTTATCTAATTATCTCTTTAATGTTATGATTCAGTGAATACTTTTGGTAATACCGCATATGTTCTAATAATCCTTATTGTGTAAAGGACTTTTCTGTTCTGCCCATTTGTCAGTGATATACAGGCCAGTGGAAATAACTGTTCAGTAATTATGTCCTCAAACATAATTGAGGACATAATAATCCGCTGGCTAGCGGATAGGAAACAGAGGGTGGTGGTTGATAGTAAATATTCATCATGGAGTGCGGTTACAAGTGGTGTACCTCAGGGATCTGTTTTGGGGCCACTGCTGTTTGTAATATTTATTAATGATCTGGATGAGGGTATAGTTGGGTGGATTAGCAAATTTGCTGATGACACCAAAGTCGGTGGTGTGGTAGACAGTGAGGAAGGGTGTCGTAGTTTGCAGGAAGACTTAGACAGGTTGCAAAGTTGGGCCGAGAGGTGGCGGATGGAGTTTAATGCGGAGAAGTGTGAGGTAATTCACTTTGGTAGGAATAACAGATGTGTTGAGTATAGGGCTAACGGGAGGACTTTGAATAGTGTGGAGGAGCAGAGGGATCTAGGTGTATGTGTGCATAGATCCCTGAAAGTTGGGAATAAAGTAGATAAGGTTGTTAAGAAGGCATATGGTGTCTTGGCGTTTATTGGTAGGGGGATTGATTTTAGGAGTCGTAGCGTTATGTTGCAACTGTACACAACTCTGGTGCGGCCGCACTTGGAGTACTGTGTGCAGTTCTGGTCCCCACATTACAGGAAGGATGTGGAGGCTTTGGAGAGGGTGCAGAGGAGGTTTACCAGGATGTTGCCTGGTATGGAGGGGAGATCCTATGAGGAGAGGCTGAGGGATTTGGGATTGTTTTCGCTGGAAAGGCGGCGGCTAAGAGGGGATCTTATTGAAACATATAAGATGATTAGAGGTTTAGATAGGGTGGATAGTGATAGCCTTTTTCCTCTGATGGAGAAATCCAGCACGAGGGGGCATGGCTTTAAATTGAGGGGGGGTAGTTATAGAACCGATGTCAGGGGTAGGTTCTTTACCCAGAGGGTGGTGAGGGATTGGAATGCCCTGCCAGCATCAGTAGTAAATGCGCCTAGTTTGGGGGCGTTTAAGAGATCCGTAGATAGGTTCATGGACGAAAAGAAATTGGTTTAGGTTGGAGGGTCACAGTTTTTTTTTTAACTGGTCGGTGCAACATCGTGGGCCGAAGGGCCTGTTCTGCGCTGTAATGTTCTATGTTCTATGTTCAAACCCTCCCACAAATTTAAAGCTCCTGGGCGGGATTTTGCAGCCAAGACTGGAAAATCCTGCCCGAGGTTAATGGGGACCTTTGCATGGCCTGCCCCCGCCTGCTATAATTCCTGTGGCGGGCGGGGTGGGAAAATTCCTCCTTTGAAAGTGCAGACCTCTTTATGGACATTGGCATTTATAGTAAGCACAAAGAATGGTGTGAGAGGGTTCAGATTCAAACAGCATGTCACACCAGTGTACATCTGCTAAGAAACCAGCAACAGGTGGATCAGCAAGTTTGCTGATGATACAAAGATTGGAGGTGTAGTGGACAGTGAGGAAGGTTTTCAAAGCTTGCAGAGGGATTTGGTTGTGATTCATTTCTTTCCTCCCTGCAAAATCTCACTGGCTGATCAGATGTTTCTGTCAGCTGGAGGAATCAGAATGCAATTGTTGTAATCAGTAAACAAAGAACAAAGAAAATTACAGCACAGGAACAGGCCCTTTGGCCCTCCAAGCCTGCACCGACCATGCTGCCCGACTGAACTAAAACCCCGTACCCTTCTGGGGACCATATCCCTCTATTCCCATTCTATTCATGTACTTGTCAAGATGCCCCTTAAAAGTCACTACCGTATCCAATTCCACTACCTCCACCGGCAACGAGCTCCAGGCACCCACTACTCTGTGTAAAAAATCTGCCTTGTACATCTCCTTTAAACCTTGCCTCTCACACCTTAAACCTATGCCCCCTAGTAATTGACTCTTCCACCCTGGGAAAAGCTTCTGACTATCCACTCTGTCCATGCTTCTCATAATCTTGTAGACTTCTATCAGGTCTCCCCTCAACCTCTGTCGTTCCAGTGAGAACAAACCAAGTTTCTCCAACCTCTCCTCATAGCTAATGCCCTCCATACCAGTCAACATCCTGGTAAATTACCCTCTCCAAAGCCTCCACATCCTTCTGGTAGTGTGGCGACCAGCATTGAACACTATATTCCAAGTGCGGCCTAACTAAGGTTCTATAAGGGAGGGAATTAAAAAGCAGAAACTCAAAAGCTGGATTTATTTATTTATTAGTGTCACAAGTAAACTTGCATCAACACTGCAATGAAGTTACTGTGAAAGTCCCCTCGTCGCCACATTCCGGTGCCTGTTCGGGTACACTGAGGGAGAATTTAGCATGCTCAATGCACCTAATCCGCACATCTTTGGACTATGGGAGGAAACCAAAACACCCGGAGGGAACGAAGCAGACGTGGGGAGAATGTGCAAACTCCACACAGACAGTGACCCGAGTCTGATCGAACCCGGGCCCCTGGCGCTGTGAGGCAGCAGTGCTAACCACTGTGCCACCGTACCGCCCCTCTGTGCATCCCTCTGTGTGATGCCCAGGATCTTGCATAAGCAACACTGAAAAATAGAACCATAGAAAATTACAGCTCAGAAACAGGCCTTTTGGCCCTTCTTGTCTGTGCCGAACCATTTTATGCCTAGTCCCACTGACCTGCACTTGGACCATATCCCTCCACACCCCTCTCATCCATGAACCCGTCCAAGTTTTTCTTAAATGTTAAAAGTGACCCCGCATTTACCACTTTATCCAGCAGCTCATTCCATACTCCCACCACTCTCTGCATGAAGAAACCCCCCCTAATATTCCCTTTAAACTTTTCTCCTTTCACCCTTAACCCATGCCCTCTGGTTTTTTTCTCCCCGAGCCTCAGCGGAAAAAGCCTGCTTGCATTCACTCTATCTATACCCACCAAAATCTTATACACCTCTATCAAATCTCCCCTCAATCTTCTACGCTCCAGGGAATAAAGTCCCAACATATTCAATCTCTCTCTGTAACTCAGCTTCTCAAGTCCCGGCAACATCCTTGTGAACCTTCTCTGCACTCTTTCAATCTTATTTACATCCTTCCTGTAACTAGGTGACCAAAACTGTACACAATACTCCAAATTCTGCCTCACCAATGCCTTATATAACCTTACCATAACACTCCAACTTTTATACTCGATACTCTGATTTATAAAGACCAATGTACCAAAGGCACTCTTTACGACCCTATCCACCTGTGACGTCACTTTTAGGGAATTCTGTACTTGTATTCCCAGATCCCTCTGTTCAACTGCACTCTTCAGAGTCCTACCATTTACCCTGTACGTTCTTCTTTGGTTTGTCCTTCCAATGTGCAATATCTCACACTTGTCTTCGTTAAATTCCATTTGCCATTTTCCAGCCCATTTTTCTAGTTGGTCCAAATCCCTCTGCAAGCTTTGAAAACCTTCCTCACTGTCCACTACACCTCCAATCTTTGTATCATCAGCAAACTTGCTGATCCAATTTACCACATTATCATCCAGATCATTGATATAGATGACAAACAACAATGGACCCAACACCAATCCCTGCGGCACACCACTAGTCACAGGCCTCCACTCAGAGAAGCAATCCTCCACAACCACTCTCTGGCTTCTTCCATTGAGCCAGTGTCTTATCCAATTTACTACCTCCCCATGTATACCTAGCGACTGAACCTTCCTAACTAACCTCCCATGAGGGACCTTGTCAAAGGCCTTGCTGAAATCCAGGTAGACAACATCCACCGCCTTCCCTTCATCCACTTTCCTGGTAACCTCCTCGAAAAACTCTAATAGATTGGTCAAACATGACCTACCACGCACAAAGCCATGTTGACTCCCCCTAATAAGTCCCTGTCTATCCAAATATTTGTAGATCCTATCCCTTATCACACCTTCCAATAACTTGCCCTCCACCGACGTCAAACTTACTGGCCGATAATTTCCCGGATTTCTTTTGGAACCTTTTTTAAACAACGGAACAACATGAGTCACCCTCCAATCATCCGGCACCTCCCCCGTGAATACTGACATTTTAAATATGTCTGCCAGGGCCCCTGCAAGTTCAACACTAGCTTCCCTCAAGGTCCGTGGGAATACCCTGTCCGGTCCTGGGGATTTATCCACTCTGATTTGCCTCAAGACAGCGAGCACCTCCTCCCCTTTAATCTGTAAAGGTTCCATGGCCTCCCTACCAGTTTGCCCTATTTCCGTAGACTCCATGCCCGTTTCCTCAGTAAATACGGATGCAAAAAAACCATTTAGTATCTCCCCCATCTCTTTTGGTTCCATACACAGTGTACCACTCTTGTCTTCAAGAGGACCAATTTTATCCCTCACTATCCTTTTGCTCCTAACATACCTATAGAAGCTCTTTGGATTTTCCTTCACTCTGTCTGCCAAAGCAACCTCATGTCTTCTTTTAGCCCTCCTGATTTCCCTCTTAAGTAGCTTCTTGCATATTTTATACTCCTCGAGCATCTGATGTGTTCCTTGCTGCCTGTACATTTCATACAACTCTCTCTTCCTCTTAATCAGTGTTACAATCTCCCTCGAGAACCAAGGTTCCTTATTCCTATTTACTTTGCCTTTAATCCTGACAGGAACATACAAACTCTGCACTCTCAAAATTTCTCCTTTGAAGGCCTCCCACTTTCCATTTACATCCTTACCAGAGAACAGCCTGTGCCAATCCACACTTCCCAGATCCCTTCTCATTTCATCAAATTTGGCCTTTTTCCAGTTCAGAACTTCAACCTGAGGACCAGATCTATCCTTATCCACGATCAGGTTGAAACTAATGGCATTATGATCACTGGATCCAAAGTGTTCCCTCACACTCACATCCATCACCTGCCCTAACTCATTTCCCAATAGGAGATCCAATATCGCATCCTCTCTAGTTGGCACCTCTATATACTGATGTAGAAAATTCTCCTGAACACATTTTACAAACTCTACCCCGTCTAAACCTTCAACAGTATGCGAGTCCCAATCTATATGTGGAAAATTAAAATCCCCTACTATCACAACTTTGTGTTTCTTGCAGTTGTCAGCTATCTCTCTGCTGATTTGCTCCTCCAATTCTCGCTGACTATTGGGTGGTCTATAATACAAGCCCATTAATGTGGTCATACCTTTCCTGTTTCTCAGCTCCACCCATAGGGCCTCTGTAGACATGCTCCCTAATCTATCCTGCCTGAGTACCGCTGTAACATTTTCCCTGACCAACAATGCCACCCCCCACCTTTTATCCCTCTGCCTCTATCCTGCCTGAAACATTGGAACCCTGGAACATTGAGCTGCCAGTCCTGCCCCTCCTGTAGCCAAGTTTCACTAATGGCTATAATGTCATATTTCCATGTGTCTATCCATGCCTTCAGCTCATCTGCCTTCCCCACAATACTCCTGGCATTGAAATAGACACACCTCAAAAGATTATTTCCACCACACTCTACCCTTCCATTTGTGATTTTGCTTGAACTAACCTGTCTTTTTACCCCTGCTCCACTATCTGCTCTGGCACTCTGGTTCCCACCCCCCTGCAAATCTAGTTTAAACGCTCCCCAATAACACTAGCAAATCTCCCTGCAAGTATATTGGTCCCCTTGTAGTTTAGGTGTAACCCGTCTCTCTTGTACAGGTCCCACCTGCCCCAAAAGAGGTCCCAATGATCCAAGAATTGGAAACCCTGCCCCCTGCACCAGTTCCTCAGCCACTGATGAAAGATGTCTGACTTATGTGAAACATTTACTGTTCTCTTCCATGTCTCATTGCTATAGATGCTACATGGACAAATAGGGCGAGATTCTCTGGCCTCCCAGCCACATATTTCACACCAGCAGGCGGTGGCGTGTTGTTTGCTAATGGCAGGATTGTCTGGTCCCGCCGCTGTCAGTGTGAGTTCCCATTGACATCATCTCACGCTGGCGGGAAACACCAGGGGTGCGCTGCCGACTGGACTGGAGAATCCCGTCGGTGTGAATGGCCGGAAAACTCCGGTCACGGAGGCACAGTTTGCTCAACCATGTGGACCTGCGGATGAGCCATGCTGCTTTGTCGATACTTGTGTGGACGTCAATCTCTACGTTGCTCTCCCTTCCTCGGTAGGGGTGGTGGCCAATGTCCTGTTGTCTGTTGTTGAAGGGAGGACCGTGTTGCCATGTAGGCATTACTGTCTTGGTCTTATTGCAACTAACGTGTAGATTATAAATTGGCGCCATCATTCTCAAGACTGGTTTTCACGTGGTGTCTTCAGCCTGCAAGGTGATATCGTCTGGAAAACCCAGTTCCATCAATTGGTGGTGTTGCCACAGGATACCAAAGCCTGCACCCACACTCATCTTCCTCATGGTGAAGAATGAGGAGAATATGTAATCTTGCCGTACAATACAACAGTGAGGATGGGAAGACCATTAATTTTTCTAGATAAAGATAAATGATGCATCAGGATGGCACAGTGGCTCAGTGTTAGCACTGCTGCCTCACAGCGCCAGGGACCTGGGTTCGATTCCTGGCTTGGGTCATTGTCTGTGTTGAGTTTGCACGTTCTCCCTGCGCGGGTTTCCTCCCACAGTCCAAAGATGTGTAGGTTAGGTGGATTGGCCATGCTAAGTTGCCCCTTAGGGCTAGGGGGACTAGCTAGGGTAAAGTGCATGGGGTTATCATAGAAACCCTACAGTACAGAAAGAGGCCGCTGGCCCATCGAGTCTGCACCGACCACAATCCCACCCAGGCCCTACCCCCATATCCATGCATATTTACCCGCTAATCCCTCTAACCTACGCATCCCTGGATACCAAGGGGCAATTTTAGCATGGCCAATCAACCTAACCCGCACATCTTTGGACTGTGGGAGGAAACCGGAGCACCCGGAGGAAACCCATGCAGACACGAGGAGAATGTGCAAACTCCGCACAGACAGTGATCCAAGCCGGGAATCGAACCCAGGACCCTGGAGCTGTGAAGCAGCAGTGCTAACCACTGTGCTACCGTGCCGCCCGGTCGGGGATAGGGCCTGTGTGGGATTGTGGTCGGTGCAGACTTGATGGACCGAATGGCCTCCCCCTGCACTGTAGGATTCCATGATCATATACTGCACCCTTGACAATTTATAAAAAACCATAGAGTCAATACATTGTAAATCCTAACTGTGATAGTAAAGTGAAGTACAGACTGTTGATGCTTTTAGCTTTTATACCTAATTAATTGAAAGAATTTACATAGTACCTTTCATGACCTTGGGATGTCCCAAAGCCTTTTAAAGTCAATGAAGTATTTTTGAAGTAATCCAAAATAGTTATGAAATGTAGCAGCCAATTTGTGCACAGATTTGTTTCACAAACAGCAGGGGAATAATGTGTTCTTTGTGATGTTTGTTATGGTAATACTAATTGCCAGGAGACAGGGAGAAATAGTCTTCAAATAGTGCCATGGAATATGTTATGTCCACCTTGGAGGATCGGTTTAACATGGCGTCTGATGGATGGCACAGCATTCCCTCTGCACTGAAACATCAATCTGGATTCTGTCACAGGTCTCTCGAATGGGACTTGAACTCCCAACCTTCTGACTCCAGAGGCAAGAGTGTTGCCCTCAGGCAATGCTCACCCATGACAAATGCATACAAAGTTCATGAGGGGCTATCATCATAGTGGGCTTTGCGCGTAACTTAAAATTGAAATTCAAAAGCACTGCAAGCTACCTATTACTGTCCAAAATCATATATTGAAGTATTAGTGAAATAACCAATAAAGTGAATAAATTTTGCTCCCTTAACAGTCAGAAAATATAGTGTGTTTCTAATATCAGTTAATTATGAGGAGGCATTGTTTTGTCATTATGGAAGCAGTTGTATAATTTGTAGTAATCTGAGTACAACCTAGTGTAAACAGAATGATTGCTTTTCTGGAAAAAAATAAGCTCCCATAGTTAACAATTACTGTATTGTGGAACAGATGTAAAAGTCTGAGGTATTTCCTGTTGTAATTGAATTTGGCACGAGGGCTTAAAAAATTGTTGTAATTATGACACTCAGCTGGAGAAACCTGCGTCGCAGGCAGAGGGCAAGTTGATTTACAAGTTGGTTTTAACGCCTGAAGTACTTCCTTCAAAGGTTTTTGCATATGTCTGCTGTTTAGTTAAGTGTTTAGTTTCTGAGCAAATCACATATAGAGTACAAAATTAATATTCAGCTAATAAAAATCTGTGATTTCCTTATTCATCTGAATGGTGAATTAAGTTTCACCGCATACTCAGGAGTCATTAGTCCATACTTGGCATCTTTCGCACGTTCATTTGTTTACTCCCACTGTTCAGAACGATGCTGTCATTTTCAGGGTTTAATTTCCCACTGAAGTAACTTTTGTGGCAGAGAATTTAAGCCTAATGAATAAAATCTGTTGACTTGATGAAGGCGACACATAATTAAATACTCCTAATCCACAAGAAAGCATGGAATCAGAAAATACCCTTTGGCCCATGCAGCTTGCTACTCGACAATCCAAGTTGTCTCCTTTTTATTTTAATTCCTGAATTTGCAGAAAATGTATACCCAAAGGGTGATCAAGCAAAACTACAGATATCTGTCCTTTCTTACAATTCCATTGATTAGTCAATGCAATTACTTTCCACACTCGCTTGCCCCCCTCCCTTGCCCCCCTCGCTTGCCCCCTCGCTTGCCCCCCTCGCTTGCCCCCCTCGCTTGCCCCCCTCGCTTGCCCCCCTCGCTTGCCCCCCTCGCTTGCCCCCCTCCCTTGCCCCCCTCCCTTGCCCCCCTCCCTTGCCCCCCTCCCTTGCCCCCCTCCCTTGCCCCCCTCCCTTGCCCCCCTCCCTTGCCCCCCTCCCTTGCCCCCCTCCCTTGCCCCCCTCCCTTGCCCCCATCCCTTGCCCCCCTCCCTTGCCCCCCCTCCCTTGCCCCCCCTCCCTTGCCCCCCCTCCCTTGCCCCCCCTCCCTTGCCCCCCCTCCCTTGCCCCCCCTCTCTTGCCCCCCCTCCCTTGCCCCCCTCCCTTGCCCGCCCTCCCTTGCCCGCCCTCCCTTGCCCCCCTCCCTTGCCCCCCTCCCTTGCCCCCCTCCCTTGCCCCCCTCCCTTGCCCCCCTCCCTTGCCCCCCTCCCTTGCCCCCCTCCCTTGCCCCCCTCCCTTGCCCCCCTCCCTTGCCCCCCTCCCTTGCCCCCCTCCCTTGCCCCCCTCCCTTGCCCCCCTCCCTTGCCCCCCTCCCTTGCCCCCCTCCCTTGCCCCCCTCCCTTGCCCCCCTCCCTTGCCCCCCTCCCTTGCCCCCCTCCCTTGCCCCCCTCCCTTGCCCCCCTCCCTTGCCCCCCTCCCTTGCCCCCCCTCCCTTGCCCCTCCTCCCTTGCCCCCCTCCCTTGCCCCCCCTCCCTTGCCCCCCCCTCCCTTGCCCCCTCCCTTGCCCCCTCCCTTGCCCCCCTCCCTTGCCCCCCTCCCTTGCCCCCCTCCCTTGCCCCCCTCCCTTGCCCCCCTCCCTTGCCCCCCTCCCTTGCCCCCCTCCCTTGCCCCCCTCCCTTGCCCCCCTCCCTTGCCCCCCTCCCTTGCCCCCCTCCCTTGCCCCCCTCCCTTGCCCCCCTCCCTTGCCCCCCTCCCTTGCCCCCCTCCCTTGCCCCCCTCCCTTGCCCCCCTCCCTTGCCCCCCTCCTTTGCCCCCCTCCCTTGCCCCCCTCCCTTGCCCCCTCCCTTGCCCCCTCCCTTGCCCCCTCCCTTGCCCCCTCCCTTGCCCCCTCCCTTGCCCCCCTCCCTTGCCCCCCTCCCTTGCCCCCCTCCCTTGCACCCCTCCCTTGCCCCCTTCCCTTGCCCCCCTTCCCTTGCCCCCCTTCCCTTGCCCCCCTTCCCTTGCCCCCCCTTCCCTTGACCCCCTTCCCTTGCCCCCCCTTCCCTTGCCCCCCTTCCCTTGCCCCCCTTCCCTTGCCCCCCTTCCCTTGCCCCCCCTTCCCTTGCCCCCCCTTCCCTTGCCCCCCCTCCCCTTGCCCCCCCTTCCCTTGCCCCCCCCTTCCCTTGCCCCCCCTTCCCTTGCCCCCTTCCCTTGCCCCCCTTCCTTTGCCCCCCCTTCCCTTGCTCCCCCTTCCCTTGCCCCCCTTCCCTTGCCCCCCTTCCCTTGCCCCCCTTCCCTTGCCCCCCCTTCCCTTGCCCCCCCTTCCCTTGCCCCCCCTTCCCTTGCCCCCCCCTTCCCTTGCCCCCCCTTCCCTTGCCCCCCCTTCCCTTGCCCCCCCTTCCCTTGCCCCCCCTTCCCTTGCCCCCCCTTCCCTTGCCCCCCCTTCCCTTGCCCCCCTTCCCTTGCCCCCCCTTCCCTTGCCTCCCCTTCCCTTGCCCCCCCTTCCCTTGCCCCCCTTCCCTTGCCCCCCCCTTCCCTTGCCCCCCCTTCCCTTGCCCCCCCTTCCCTTGCCCCCCCTTCCCTTGCCCCCCCTTCCCTTGCCCCCCACTTCCCTTGCCCCCCACTTCCCTTGCCCCCCACTTCCCTTGCCCCCCACTTCCCTTGCCCCCCACTTCCCTTGCCCCCCACTTCCCTTGCCCCCCACTTCCCTTGCCCCCCACTTCCCTTGCCCCCCACTTCCCTTGCCCCCCACTTCCCTTGCCCCCCACTTCCCTTGCCCCCCACTTCCCTTGCCCCCCACTTCCCTTGCCCCCCACTTCCCTTGCCCCCCACTTCCCTTGCCCCCCACTTCCCTTGCCCCCCCTTCCCTTGCCCCCCCTTCCCTTGCCCCCCCTTCCCTTGCCCCCCCTTCCCTTGCCCCCCCTTCCCTTGCCCCCCTTCCCTTGCCCCCCACTTCCCTTGCCCCCCACTTCCCGTGCCCCCCACTTCCCGTGCCCCCCACTTCCCGTGCCCCCCACTTCCCGTGCCCCCCACTTCCCGTGCCCCCCACTTCCCTTGCCCCCCACTTCCCTTGCCCCCCACTTCCCTTGCCCTCCACTTCCCTTGCCCCCCACTTCCCTTGCCCCCCACTTCCCTTGCCCCCCACTTCCCTTGCCCCCCACTTCCCTTGCCCCCCACTTCCCTTGCCCCCCACTTCCCTTGCCCCCCACTTCCCTTGCCCCCCACTTCCCTTGCCGCCCACTTCCCTTGCTGCCCCTACTCCCTCATCCTTGCTCCCTTTCCCCCCTTCCTTCTTTCTTTCCACAAACATGGAAAGTTTCAGTTGTGAGTTCCTAATCTCAACTCTGTTATAAGATTGAGCTCTTGTTTGTTGGATTGTGAAGCAAGCTGGCAATGGATTCCAGAAAAAAAATGCAGTCGTGATTTTCATGGCTTTATACATGTGCTGTTGTAAGAAACAGGTGCTTTTGCTTCAACTTTTTTTCAATAAGGTACTTAAATGTTTTAGCTTGGAAAACACGTACATACATGTTAGCTCTGTTTGTTTAAGTCTGTTGTCAGAATTGCTTAGGGATTTCCTTAAAATGAATAAGTAATTTGAAGATTAGCTAATTCTTTCTTTCTCATTTGGTGTCGTTCTGTCGGGGAAAGAAACCCTCATGTTTAAATTGTAAATTGGTGAGGCTTTTGTGGCTTCAGACTATTTAAGCACAAAATGTCACATTTATGTGTAGAATTTCTCACCAATGAGGAGAGCAGGGAAGAAGTGCCTGTCTGCGGGACCATTCTGATGGATTCGGGCTGTTTTGTGGTGCATGCTTTCGATTTCCTTGATTTTTTTTCATAAAAGTTCCTGCATGTTTCTCTGTAACTGAAGATAAAAGAATGAAAGACTTGCATTTAGATAGTTTTATACCGACCAGCCGATCTCCCAAAGTCGGTAAAGTACTTTTTAAGTGTGGTCATTGTTGTACGAAATATGGCAGCCAATTTTTGCTGAGTAAACTTCCCCAGCCAGCAATATGAGAGTGATGTTAATTGTGGGATAAATGCCACCATCTGACAACAGAAGGGATCTCAGTTCTAATGTCTCGTCCTGAAGGCAGCATTGCCAACTATACAGCACTCCCTCAGCATTGCACTGGAGTGTCAATCTTGGTTTTTGTCTCAAGTCCTGGAGTGGGACTTCATTCTGGAAGATTCTGATTCAGGATTACGAGTGCTACCAACTGAGCCATGGCTAAGGCACATGTATTCTTTTGTGGAACATGAGCGTCGCTGAATGGCCAGCATTTATTCCCCATCCCTCGTTGCCCTTGGGAGGACAGTTGAGAGTCAACCACATTGCTGTGGCTCTGGAGTCACATGTAAGACAGAGCAGGTAAGGACAGCAGATTTCCTTCCCTAAAGGTGAGCCAGATGGGTTTTTCCGACAATTGCTAATGGTTTCACGGTAATCGGTAGATTTTTAATTCAAGATATTTTTTATTGAATTCAAATTCCACCATCTGCCGTATCCCCAGAACATTAGCTGAGTTTCTGGATTAATAGTCTATAGCGATAATACCACTAGGCCTTCACCTCCCCAACCATCTATGGAATTCCAATTTGTGGAGTCGTTTTAACTCATACTTTTTTAACTGCCCATGCACACATACTCCCAATGAATGGTCAGAGTATTTTTTAATTCATTCATGGTACATGGGTGTCGCTGGCTGGCTAACATTTATTGCCCATCCCAGTTCTCCGTGAGCTGCCTCCTTGAATCGCTGCAGTCCACGTGCTGTGGGTTGACCCACAATGCCGTTAGGGAGGTAATTCCAAGATTTGTGACCCAGCGACTGCGAAGGAACGGCGATATATTTCCAAGTCAGGATAGTGAGTGGCTTGGAGAGGAACTTGCAGGTGGTGGTGTTCCCATGTACCTGCTGCCCTTGCCCTTCTAGATGGAAGTGGTATTGGGTTGGAAGGTGCTGTCTAAGGATCTTTGGTGAATTGCTTCAGTGCATCATGTAGATAATACACACTGCTGCTACTGAGTGTCGATGGTGGAGGAGTGTGCTTCAAGGCTGTATAAACTTTTAAAATCTGCCATGCTAAATGCTTTCTTTTGGATTCTCCCTAACTTCATAGTGCTATGCTGAAAGGCAATATTTAAATCTAGTGCTGAAGCATTTATATTTTACAGATAATGTGCTATTGTTTTGCTTGTGTATTCTGTACAATCAAGGTTCAGCAACCTACTTTGAGTGATGACTCTAAAGATGTAAGATAAAAAAAGTGAAATTAACAGCAGTTCATTGTGGGTTGTGTGATGCAGTAGGTTCAAAATTGTGTTTGTACCTCAGGGGCCTTTATGTTTAAAGCCAATTCAGGCTAATAGCAGCCAGCTGTAAGGATACAGCACTTAGTAGAGTGTGTTTGCTAATTTATTTTTCTTTTTTCACCTTTCCTCTCCATACCTTCCCTTGCTTGAAATGAAAACTCGAAATGAGAGTCCCAGCAGATTATTTGACTGTGGAGAATGTTAGAGCCAAGCCAAATCTTATTATCGCTGTCTGTAATCTTATTACAGACAAACCTATACTTATAAAGAGTTTGTGGACAATGAGTAGAAGAGAGAATCCTTGCTGATGTTGCCTATTCTATGCTCAGGAGCTGAGGTTGTTTGTTGTGCTCTAATTGCTCTGCTCGTTAATCATATACATTTTTAACCTGATACGGCAGGCCTGTATTATTACAATAGTTGGCACACTTATTCAAAAGAAAGCTATTGAATATGGATCCGAACCCATAACAGTGACGAGACTTGTGACAGTAACTGCCAATTCAGTCAGTGGGAGTGGTATTCATTAAAATAACTCTTGATAATGTTGTTCCAATGTTGGGACTAAGGCACATAGTTGAGATTAGATTGAATTTTACATCTAAACTGTCCAAAATGTTTTGAGCGCTGACACTGACATTGGGCCAGAATTTGCCATTAAGTAATAGCAAGTTTAATTGTTTGCAGCATCATAACTGGTGGCGGGGAAGAGAAACTGGGTGAACAATGAATTGTTACAAGTTGCTGCATAGCTTGCATCACTCCATTACCAGCCTCACGAAAATGGCAGTTATCAGGCTCTACGGAGATGGTAACAAAATGCAAATATTGCTGAAAAAATACATTTTGTCAAAGTTTTTCATCTTGCACTCATCAGGACAGTCGCAAGAGTACAATGTAAAGGAAAGAACAACGTTATACTGCGTGAGAAGAAAGTGCTGATTGATTGGCAAGTCGACTCTGATTGATAGAGGTGTTGCCATGGAGAATGCAACAATTAATGGTGACTGACAGTTAACTGCCAAGGATTGTTTGAAAATTTAAACCAGGTAGCTTGTATCTGATTGGTCAAGGCATTGCCCTCAGGAATGAACCAACAAATGACTTTCACTTATTCAGTTGTAAATATTCCTGTTTTATTGATCACATTTGCTTATTATTATGAGGAATGCCCATTACAGAGAATTTCACAGAATGTACAATGCTAAAACAGACCATTTGTCCAACAGGCCCACACCGGTTCACTTGAGTTCCCTCCCACCTTTCTTCTGCTAACCCCATCAAAGTTTCCACCTGTACCTTTTAGCTTCATGCACATATCTAGCTGCATCTTAAATGTACCAATTAATTGTGTTTCATCACATGCGGCATGGTGGTACAGTGGTTAGCACTGCTGCCTCACAGCGCCATGGACCCGGGTTCGATTCAGCCTTGGTTGCCTGCCTGTGCCGAGTTTGCATGTCCTCCCTTTGTCTATGTGGGTTTCCTCCAGGTGCTCCGGTTTCCTCCCACAGTCCGAAAGATGTGTAGGTTAGGTGGATTGGCCGTGGTAAATGCATGGGTTACAGGGATAGGGCAGAGGGGCGGGCCCCGGGTGGGATGCTCATTTGATACAGACTCGATGGGCTGAATGGCCCCCTTCTACACCGTCGGGATTCTATAAATTGATGGAGTTAAATTCCTAAAATAAAATTTGGCAATAACCATATGAATATGTTCAAGTTGCATCAGTGAAGCATCAGTGCGGAGAAGCTCTTAATTGGAACTGAAACAAAAATATTCTCTTGAAGCTGCTTGTCAATTAATTGTTAATTTTGCTGCTGCGAGGTGATTAGAAAAATAAAAACAAATTAAAATGGAACTATGCAATTTTGCATCAAATCTACATTAACACAATAAATTGTGCTGGCTTAATTTGTTTGCAAAATATAATTTTTTGGGATGGGGGCAGGAAAGTTTGTCTCAGAAAAACAAAGAACGTTTGGGAAGTGGACAAACCATTCTCTTTTTTTAAAGGGTGAAGGTGGTTAAATACTAATCTCATTCTACAGAATTAAGTGGTTCCTTAGATATTTATACTTGTGAATGATAAAACTGAACTTTTCCTGATTTATTAATTACTCACATCACATTTAAAAATTTGCCTGGGCAAAACACAGACCATCTTCTTCCCCTGTCCTGAATGGCATTACTCGAGTCCAGAAGTAACAGATTAATTTTACCCTCAAATCGGATTTTAGTATCTCATTAGAGGAAGGATTGCAGGCAGCTTGCCAAATTTGGGGAAAAATCAATCCCCTAGTTCTGGATTCATCACACTGTAATCCCCAGGAACTGACTAACTCTGAGCACCATCAGAGTGGAACTTGCCATGTAAACACTGTATGTAGTACTGGAGTTTGTCAGAAGCTGGCTGAAGTCACACTTCAAGTAACAAATGGGGGAAAAAGAAAACAAGCTGGCTTGCAACCAGATCACGTGTGCAGATGCGCAAGCCTTCCCACTGAGAAATTCCATTTCCTGGAAATGGACTTGGAAAAACAAACAAATAGTGCCATGTAGTAGCAATTCTTAAAAAAAAAAGTTACATAATTTTATCTGGCATTAAGACATTTAAAGCATGTTGCACTCCTTCAGCGTATCAGCATGGCTCACCACCTGCCAGCAGGCATGTACCAGCAACAGTGTAAATGGAAGGAAATATTTCTGACCAAAGAAATCCCATTGCCTCTGGCTTTATGAACTTAATTGAGCAATCAAGTTCTCCAACTTTATATGCTGCTGTAACCTAAAAACAACCACCAACAAACCTTTTTTGTAGGCTTAACTGCAAAAATATATTTGAAGTTCCATGAAATAGACACTGACACTCTCCATAGTGACCACAGCTTTTAACAAGAAAACTTCCAGTTAATTGTTGAAATAATGGCATGGCAAGATTTAATGTTTTAAGACTTTTGCTGTATCATATAAACTGAAAGCACTAATGACTAAACACCACTTCTGTAGGCAACTTATACTTTAAACCACAGAACAAAAAAACACCTCTTTTGCTTTCTTGTTGAGTGCACCCCTCGCCACCATGTAGTATACATTGGCTGGAGTAGAAGATCCTGCCAGCATGAACAGCCGGAATGTTCCGGCCATGTTTGCTGTTTGTCTCCAGCAGGAATGCTAGTGTTAATGACAGCTACTGAGAGATTTTGTTTTTGTTTTCTCTGGAGACCACGGCAATGACATGGCAAAACACAAAATCTCACCGGGCAATGGGGTCACAAACAGTAATAATATGGCTCATAATTCTTCACCAACCTAGGATTACTTCCTCCAACAACTAGCAGTTGATGAGCTGGCATTCATCACCAACTCGATGGAAGGCAATTGCCTGCTAGCTGGGATCAGCTAGTTTTCAGTGAGCCGAGGTCTGCCCTCTGTTTGGGGATCGGCTGGCCCCAAACCTATCTGGGCAGCTGCATGCTAACCGCGGATCAACTGGCCTCCAACCTGCAGAGTAGCCAGCCACATGTGCTCTAACCATGATCAACTGGGATTCAACAGTGCCAGAACACACTTATATTGGTCCATTAACTCGTTTGTTTGTTTTGGGCCAATGATGGTAATGTCATTGAATGCCGAACAGTGGATTAAATTCTCTGTTGTTGGAGGTTGTCATTGCCTGCCACTTGTGGTGTACAAACAGATGTTTCTTGTCACTTATCAGCCCAAGTTTGGATGTTGTTAATGCCTTGCTGAGTACGGGCAGGGACATGAACTGTTTCAGTATCTGAGAAGTTGTGCTGAACATTGTGAAATCATTAGCAAACATCCTCGCTTTTGGCGTTCTGATGGAAGGAAAGCGTTGATGAAACTGCTGAGGATAGTTGGACTCAGGACACTACCCTGAGGAACACCTGCAGTGATGCTCAGGGGCTGTGATGATTGACCTCCAACAACTAATTTCCTTTGCACAAGGTATAAAATCAACGAGTGGTGTTTTCCCCTGATTTCCTTTGACGTCAGTTTTGCTCAGGCTCTTTGATGTCACATTGATGTCAATACTGCTTTTCCATTAAAGGCAGTCACTCTCCCCTCCACCACTGGATCTGGTAATGTAACATTGCTTCAAAATATAGATCTGCAATTAATGGTTATATGCAGTGCCTCCTGCATTATATAACAAGAATGGGAATAATAAGCTGCAATCAAGTAGTTTGTCAGGCCCTGCTAGAATGCTAATAGGAAAATTGGCTTATTTTTCTGGTTGCAAGATACACGACTACCTTTCCTTGCCATGCACTAATTGAAAACGGGTTCTTTGTAAATATGAATAGTACTGTTCAAACACTTTGAGATTGGCAGTTCGCATTTTGTAAATCTAATTTCCTTCATTGAGAATGATACTTAACAGGGCTGTGCATTTTGTACTAAAACAGGTGACATTGGCATGGAGTCTGTTTAGAGTTTGATTATCCTGGAGTGCCCAGTAATACAAGGAAATGATCCAGCCATGGCTTTGAGCCACAGTGGTATCTTGTAGCTGTTTAAAATTGGGTGTTGGCAGATGTCTGCTTTTATCAATTCATGTGGTGACCATATGCCACCAAAATTCGCCAGAAATACATGACAAATTGTCTTCATCATCAGTCATTGAGTCATAATAACATTTTGGTCCCTTTGGCCTGAGATTAGAATTACTGATCGCTAGATATCATTGTTCTTTAAACTGCTGTTGTCCATGTTCACCAAATACAGCAATTAATTTTAAAATGTGCTGCTGCAGTTCATATTAATCTATAAGACCTTTTTTTCCTTGCACTATTTTTGCCCAATGATGAGCTTTGAGATGGAGAAGGCCAAAAAACAAAGTTGAATAAAACATTATCGCCAATCCTTGTCCTGAACTGAGGCTGAAGGTAGTTGGTATATTAGACAATATTTTCAATGTAATTTTTGCTCTTGGACTAATTAAGTATACCTCAACAGAAGCTGCACATTAGAATCATAGAATAGAATCTTAGAATAGAATTATCAAATCATAGAATCCCTACAGTGCAGAAGGAGGCCATTTGGCCCATCGAGTCTGCACCGACCACAATCCCATCCAGGCCCTATTCCTGTAACCCCACATATTTACCCTGCTAATCCCCTGACACTAGGTTCAATTTAACATGGCAAATCAACCTAACTCGCACATCTTTGGACTGTGGGAGGAAATTGGAGCACTCGGAGGAAACCCACGCAGACATGGGGAGAACGTGTAGACTCCACACAGACAGTGACCCAAGGTTGGAATTGAACCCGGGCTCCTGGCGCTGTGAGGCAGCAGCGCTAACCACTCTGCCACTGTGCCGCCCCTACAGCAGTAAAATACTGTGGATGCTGGAAATCTGAAATGAAAACAGAAAATGCTGGAAACCCTTAGGTCAAGCAGCACCTTGGAGAGATAGAGAGTTTGAAGTTTCAGATAAACTAAATTATGCCTGAAACGTAAACTCATTCACCTTCCACAAATGTTGCCTGACTTGCTGAGCGCTTCCAACATTTTCTGTTTTTGTTTAAAAGCTTGTCTCAATGGCGAGATTCATCCTAAAGAAATCTAAAAATCGGACCATGTTACCTCTTTCTAATGTAATATCAAATCGGCCTGTAATCACCGAGAAATGTCTTCAGTCACCTTGGCTTTAGGTCTCAGAACTTAGTTTTGCACAGTTCTGGAAAATACATGAAGAACAAAGAAAAGTATAGCGCAGAAACAGACTTTCGGCCCTCCAAACCTGTGCCGATTATGATGCCCTAACTAAACTTTAAAAAAATCCATTCTACCCTTACTCGGTCCATATCCCTCTATTCCCTTCCTATTTATGTATCCATCCAGATGCCTCTTAAATGTTGCTAGTGTGTCTACTTCCACCACCTCCTCTGGCAGCGCGTTCCAGGCACCCAACACTCTCTGCGGATTTTCCAGAACGATTTTTTGTTGAATGCACCCCTCCGCACATCTCCCTTAAACTTTCCCTCTCTCACCTTGAACCTGTGCCCCCTTGTAATTGACACTTCCACCCTTGGAAAAAGCCTCTGACTATCCACCCCGTTTGTGCCTCTCATAATTTTGCCGCCATCTATCAGGTCTCCCCTCAGCCTCCTTCTTTGCAGTGAAAATGATCCTAGTTTGTTCAGCCTCTCCTCATAGCCAAAACCCTCGAGACCAAGCAACTCTCTCCAAAGTTTCCATATCCTTCTGGTAGTGTGGTGACTAGAACTGCATGCAATACTCCAAATGTGGTCTAACCTTACGTAGTATGTGACCACAGCCTACACTTCTTGGGACCCTGTTAGACCTACGCTTTTCCTCAAGAAATATTTCATGGTGGCGAGGGATGCACTCAACAAGAAATCGTCCTGGAAAAACCGCAGCGAGTACAAAACAGACATGGTCATTAACGTACACATCGGCCAGCAAATTCAGGGGATTAAGAGATACGCCATGAGTTGTGAATCGCCAGAACATGCTGGCTGCCTTGTATTCCATTTTGCCATCAACTCTCAATTTATTTCCATAATTTTTAAGGAATTGCTCAATTTGCACATTAATTGACAATAATACTCACCACAGTTCATTCCTTCAGTGTAATAATTGTTCAAACAATTTCAAACAAGCTCTCCATCCGTGACCAGGGAATAATTGACAATGTTGAGTTTCCCTTCTGTCGTGTGGTTAAACTCCTCTTAGCGATGTTACATTTTAATGTTTTTATTTTACACTTCGTTCCTGTCCATTTCTCCTCTCTTCCTTAATGTAATATCTCTTTCGCTCTGCATGCAGTTTGACTATTCTTAATATTTTCCACTGTGCTTCTGTTTTTTTTTGTGATCCTTGAATCTCACGCGTGAAAGCGACACATTGTTCATCCCATCATTCACCAAGCTCCCAGCTGCCATGTTATTAGCTTCCAGCAAGTTATGGTGCAAGTTATACCCGTGCTGTACAATGCAGGGGAGCTCTCGATAACTGTGCATAAAGTTTTGGCCAAGTGACCATTTTATGTTTTTACTGTTATTTTCACATTTTCTAGCTAAAAGTAATTTGCGAAGTTTATGGGAGTTAGCAGGATACAGTGCAGGAATCATAAATAATGTGGTGGCAGACATAATATTGCAAAAAATCCATGTAAAGAACTTAGACATTATGGCTGGAATTCTCTGGCCGTTCACGCCAGTGGGATTCTCTGTTCCCACCGGCAGTGCACCCCCGCCTGCAGGTTTCCCGCTGGCGTAGGGTAACATTAATGGGGAATTCCCATTGACAGCAGTGGGACCAGAGAATTCCATCACTAGCAAACAATGCACGGCACAATGGTTAGCACTGCTGCCTCACTGCGCCAGGGACCCGGGTTCAATTCCCAGCTTGAATCCCTGTTCGTGAAGAGTCTGCACGTTTCCCCGTGTCTGCGTGGATTTCCTCCGGGTGCTCCGGTTTCCTCCCATAGTCTGAAAGACAGGCTGGTTAGGTGCATTGGCCATGCTAAATTCTCCCTCAGTGTACCCGAACAGGCGCCAGAGTGTGGCGACTAGGGGATTTTCACAGTAACCTCATTGCAGTGTTAATGTAAGCCTACTTGTGACACTAATAAATAAAAAAATCCTCCCGCCGGCAGGAGGCCGGAGAATCTTGCTCTATATTTATGCCATATAAATGCATTCATATTGTCATACTTTGATAGCGTGAGTCAGAGTCATGTGCAGCACAGAGGGAGGCCAATTGGCTCAACAAGTCCATGCCTCACAGTACTGGTTTTGAGGCCTGCCGGGCCATGTTCAGTGAGGTTTGTGTGGAAGTGAGACAACTATGACTCCAGGATTTCATTTCCTGTATCGGTATAGCCAGGGCTCAATAAAGTTGAGAAAATTGGCAAGTTGACAACCCACTGTGGCTAAGGTCAGCCCATCAATCCCTTGTTCCTAATATGGTATGTTGCAATGCAGGAGCTTGAGTGGGATATTTGGCTAACAATGTGTTATCCGACTGTAATACCTAAACCTTTTCCCCCCCAGATATTTTCCCATTTGTATGACTAACAAAAGACAGAGGGGTGAATTTTCTTGTTCTGCCCACCATGGGAATCGTAGCGGGCGAGGGGCGGACCATGGAAAGGTCCGTTGACCTCGGGCGGGATCTTCTGGTTTCAGGGCGAGAATAGCTGGAAAATTCTACCCAGAGAGTCGACTCAGATTTCACTTAAACAAAACTCCCTCTTTATTTAACGTTTCAGGTACCAATACTCAACATAAATATACATTAGTTGCAACACTTACTTTAATTCACTCAGTTCAATTAATTTAACTTCAACCTCAACTTTAACTTGTTTAACTTCTAACTCTAATTTAACTCTAACTCATTTAACTTTAAGCTTTGACTGAAAACAAATACTATCCGCTTGAGTGAACTGGCCAGGTCCACCCTCGGGGATGGATCTTCCTCATGGTTCTTTGTTCTCCTAATCTTCTTTGTTCTTCCCATAAGCTGATCTGAATGTAAGTCGCCAGTTTTTGCTAAGGAAAAAACTCAAAGTTCCTCTTTTTAACTCAAACTTTTCGCATCCTTCCAGAAAGTTCTGTGACACTCAACCAATGATACTGCCAGAAACTGATCACAATGTTTGATGTCAGCCAATGGAGTTACTCGCAAAAAACTCCCAAATGTTTTTACCAGGTTGCATGTCAGTAACCTTGCATCATCATATATGGAATAAGGCAGTTATCATAGAATCCCTACAGTGCAGAAGGAGGCCATTCAGCCCATTGAATCTGCACCAACTCTCTGACAGAGCATCTTATCAAGGCCTAGCCCCCAGCCCTATCCCCAGACATTTATCTCGCTAATCCCCTAGCCTACACATTTTAGGAGACTTAGAGGTAATTTAACATGGTCAACCCATCTAATCAATGGCTCCGGTCTGTCTGGCACCTGTCCAAACAACCGTCCTTATTTGGTCAACACAGGAAGTGTCAGGTCACGTCTCACAGGACAAGTCATGACTTGGTTCAGCCTTCTCTGACCTGTATCTGTGTTTAACTCAACTTGACCAGAATTCCCAGCATGCTTGATTGTAGCTCTTAACCATTCTCATTGTTGCTGTTACCATTGACCACCTGGCCACAAATGCCAGAGCTTGCTCTTTGACCCAATTCGACTGTTGAATGAGGCCCTGCTGGATTGTTCTGTGGGATCAAGGAACAAACCAGGATATGTAATGAGCATCTATTATTGGCATCGATTGTCTTTGAGAACTATCTTTCGGCCAGGACAGCATTGGATTATTCAGCTGCAAGCGATTTAATTGTATGTTGCTAGGAGGTTTAAGAGGGTTAGCGCATCTCAAATGTTTCAGTCCATCACATTGCCATTTTACAATGCAAGATTTTTGCATGTGCCCCATTTGGATTAATAAAAATAAATGATTAGGTTTGGCCATGATAGTGCTTGAAAGGCTTCACTTAATTTTACTTTGACATTTGTAATAAATATTGTAATGGCAATCATGTGTTTCTACACTGAAACATCCAATTTTACATTGGCCATGGGTTAAATCAGCTGCCAAGATCTTTTCATACAAATTTCTAAAGGCTAAGGTCAGCAGTTTACTTCTATGCTTATAGCATTTGGCACTTAGTTTGTTGAGGTTTGTTGGATACTGGTACATAAGAAACAAATTGCACACAGCTCTCAGATTGGTCTTCTGTAGCCTTACATCACTTACTTTGCTGTACTGTATATGTTAGATATTTAGGTCACGTCAAGTATTGCACACAAAGGTTTTGAAACCTTCCAACAGAAGTAACCGGAGAAGCTTTTTAACATGATAAATTATATTATAAAAGATTTTTATTTGATTTGGGTGTTTTCCTGGCAAGGTTTATGAAAAAGAATTACATGGTTACTTTGACCCCTCACTAATACTGTACTTGCCGCATCAAAGGTTGGTAAAGGTTTGTATGGTTCGTGAACAAAGGTTCGTGCATGAGGTCCAATCCATCACACAAACCAGTCTCCCATCCATTGACTCTGTCTACACTTCCCGCTGCCTCGGCAAAGCAGCCAGTATGATTAAGGACCCCACGCACCCCGGACATTCTCTCTTCCACCATCTTCTGTCAGGAGGAAGATACAAAAGTCTGAGGTCACGTACCAACTGACTCAAGAACAGCTTCTTCCCTGCTGCCATCAGACTTTTGAATGGGCCGACCTCGCATTAAGTTGATCTTTCTCTACACCCTAGCTGTGACTGTAACACTACATTCTGCACTCTCTCCTTTCCTTCTCTATGAATGGTATTCATTGTGTGTATAGCACGCAAAAAACAATACTTTTCACTGTATACTAATACATGTGACAATAATAAATCAAATCAAGTCAAAGTATGCATACATTTTATCATCCTTCATTCTCACTTCCATTTTTCCACTTCTCCATTCTTGCTCTCCATCTTTTCTCCAAACCAAACCCCCCCCCCCAATCTTTCAGGGCAACTGCCACATTCCACCGGTAGTCCCTTCAAAATCTGTACCTCCGTTCTGCTATTCACACATTCTGATCACTTAATGGACACTTTTAGCACCTTTTTCAGACTTCTTCATCATCATTTACATTTCTGGACTTTTAACACAGAAGCTCACTTCAAACTCGAATAATGGTACAATTCTTCTCAAACTTATCTGTTTATTTGAATATTTGGTATAAAAATTTACAATAGATCATGAAACATCAGAGGGTTGATTTTTTTTCACAATGCACATACATAGGGTGGGGTTCTCTGGCCGCGCTCGCCCCAAAACTGGAGAATTACAGAATGTCTCTCCCCCCCCCCCTCCCCCCACCCACATAATATAAATCTTGTTGGATTTTCTTTGTTCTTAGCTCTGACGAAGGGTCAGCCAGACTCGAAATGTTGGCTCTAGTCTCTCTCCACTGATGCTATCAGGCCTGCTGAGATTTTCCAGCATTTTCTGTTTTTTGTTAAGAAACACCAACCGCCTCTGCAAAGTCTGTGCTGTTTGTTGCCTGGTCTGGCTGTCTACAGACAGCAGTGACTCAGCCACTTCATGCAGTCTCATCACTCCCATTGCACAACTAAAGCCTCCTATTGTTCCAGCATTACCTTGGGCATCAAAAATCACCTGAATTACTCTCCTGCATCCCAATCTGGACCTCCAAACCTTCTTCAACCTCCCTACTCTGGCACTAAATGTGAGAACATTATGACTGGAGGAGAACTCCTCCAGGGTGACATGATGGCAGGGTGGTTAGCAATGCTGCATTACAGCTCCAGTGTCCCGGGTCTGGTTCCCGGCTTGGGTCACTGTCTGTGTGGAGTTTGCACGCTCTCCCCTTGTCTGCGTGGGTTTCCTTCGTGGGTGCTCCGGTTTCCTCCGACAGTCCGAAAGATGTGCTGGTTAGGTGTATTTGCTGTGCTAAATTCTCCCTCAGTGTACCCGAACAGGCACCAGAGTGTGGCGACTGGGGGATTTTCACAGTAACTCATTGCACTGTTAATGTCAGGCTACTTGTGACATTAATAAATAAACTTTAGAACTTAAATTCTATTCTGCCTCATATAGTTATATACTGTTATTGCATTTTTTTCCCTTTATTTTTTCTTGGGGTTATGTTGTCTTTCAATTAGTTTGAGCCATGATACGAATGCTAATTTTTCTAGGGCAAAATCTAGGGCAGTTACAGACAGGAAAAGTGATGCAGGTTGATTGCTTTTCAGGCTGGGCAGGATGCAGGGAGCTTGTGCTTGGAATAATTAAAATAAGCCTTCTGAAGGCAAGGCCCAGACCCAGCGCAAATGACACCTGGTTGTATAATGTGTCATTGTATCTTTGATCTGACTTGAATGACCACTGTCTACCAAAATGGTTAAAGATATGCAGCATCCATTGCTGTAAGTTAAATGATTGAGTTCTGTGCTGATTGTATAACCACATGCAAGCATCCTTATGGAAACATATAAAATTATGAAGGGAATAGAAAAGATAGAAGCAGGGAGGTTGTTTTCACTGGTGGCGGTTGTGGGGGGGAGGGGGCGATGTGCTTCAGTGTTTTCTAATGCTTGTAAATAAATTCAACTTGAACTTTAGCCTGTATCATATGTCCTGATGTTGTGTGAAATGTGGTATCCTTTGCCTGCCAGGGAGATCAGGAATGTGCAGTGGGAAGCTTGTGTAACTGGCAATGCGAGCTCACTTGCTAAAAGGATAGTCCTTAATGCTCTAGAACACTATTTTCATTATAATCATTGATTAGAATTATGAATACGTTTCTGGTCAGAAAACATTTTGCTACAAATATGAAAAGTGTTGGGAGAAAACCCAAATTGTTTCCGGAGTTTATTGTTTGTTTAAATTCTGTTGGCTTCACTGTCCTATTATCCACCCTGGCTCCATCCTGCCCTCCTTGCAATTCAGCTCCCATTCCCTAGTCATTCAGTAGTTTCTCTTCTTTCCCACCTCTAACTTCAGTAAAATACCTTCCTTTGTGCGGCTCCAACAACACTCAAGAAGCTCTACACCATCCACGACAAGATGGCCGCGCATGATCGACACCCCATCCAACGCCTTAAACAGTCACTCTCTCCACCACGGGTGCACAGTGGCAGCAGTGTATGCCATCTACAAGATGCACTGCAGCAATTCACAAAGGTTCCCTTCTGCATGACCTCTGCCATGTAGAAGAATGTATGGGAACACTATCACCACCTGTAAGTTCCCTTCCAAGCCAAACACCATCTTGACTTGGAATTATATAGCCATTCTTTTACCATTACTGGGCCAAAATCATGGAACTCCCTCCTTCACGCCATTATGGGTTTACCTACACAATATGGACTCCAGTTCATAGAAATCATAGAAACCCTACAGCGCAGAAGGAGGCCATTCGGCCCATCGAGTCTGCACCGACCACAATCCCACCCAGGCCCTACCCCCACATATTTACCCGCTAATCCCACTAACCTACGCATCACAGGACTCTAAGGGGCAATTTTTAACCTGGCCAATCAACCTAACCCGCACATCTTTGGACTGTGGGAGGAAACCGGAGCACCCGGAGGAAACCCACGCAGACACGAGGAGAATGTGCAAACTCCACACAGACAGTGACCCGAGCCGGGAATCGAACCCGGGACCCTGGAGCTGTGAAGCAGCAGTGCTAACCACTGTGCTACCGTGCCGCCCTAAGTTGTTCCAGGTAACTTGCCAACAGTGCCCACATCCCAAGAAAGAATGTTTTAAAAATCCTGAACCCGTCAATTCTTCCAACCCAGCTGTTTGCATAGAATCATAGAGTCCTACTATGCAGAAGCTGGCCATTCGGCCCATCGAGTCTGCACAGACCACAATCCCACCCAGGTCCTATCCCTGTAACCCAATGCATTTACCCTTGCTAGTCCCCCTGACACTAAGGGGCAATTTAGTATGGCCAATCATCTTTGGACTGTGGGAGGAAACCGGAGCACCTGGAGGAAACCCACGCAGACACACAGTGACCCAAGCCGGGAATCGAACCTGGGTCCCTGGCGCTGTGGGGCAGCAGTGTCTGCCACTGTGCCACCCGAGTAATGCTATTTTACTCCAAATCGTTCCTTATCACCCATTTACTCTTCAGGCTTATCCAGACTACTGTTTTTACACAGTATACATATTTGATCACTCAACTCCCAAGTGCTTCAGACAACTTTGTTGAATTGCACTTGATCTTGTTTCTGCCCCATCCATCTCCACAGTCAGCAGGAGTGTGCCTCTAACTTCTTGCCTGTTTGGTGCTGCTCAGTGAAGTATTCAGCTCAGTCTAAGCCTCATGAGAACTTCTAATTCTACTTCACAATCAAAACGTAGGAGAGAAAACTCCAAGAGGAACAGGACCTACGGCCTGTTTTTGCCATCCAATTAGGACAAGGCTGATCTGTATCTTAACTCCATCTGCCTGCCTTCATTCCATAACCCTTAATGCATTGATGATTGATGAGGGTAGGGCAGTGGATGTTGTCCACATGGACTTCAGTAAGGCCTTTGACAAGGTCCCTCATGGCAGACTGATGCAGAAGGTGAAGTCGCATGGGATCAAAGGTGAGCTGGCAAGGTGGATACAAAACTGGCTCGGTCAAAGAAGACAGAGGGTAGCAGTGGAAGGGTGCGTTTCTGAATGGAGGGCTGTGACAGGTGGTGTTCCTCAGGGATCAGTTTACAAACCTTTACAGATCACAAACCTTTGCTGTTTGTAATATATATAAATGATTTGGAGAAAAATGTAACTGGATTGATTAGTAAGTTTGCGGACGACACAAAGGTTGGTGGATTTGCGGATAGCGATGAGGACCATCAGAGGATACTGCAGGATATAGATCAGTTGGAGACTTGGGCGGAGAGATGGCAGATGGAGTTTAATCTGGACAAATGTGAGGTAATGCATTTTGGAAGGTCTAATACAGATAGGAAATATACAGTAAATGGCAGAGCCCTTAGGAGTATTGATAGGCAAAGGGATCTGGGTGTACAGGTACACAGGTCACTGAAAGTGGCAATGCAGGTGGAGAAGGTAGTCAAGAAGGCATACGGCATGCTTGCCTTCATCGGCCGGGGTATTGCGTTTAAAAATTGGCAAATCATGTTGCAGCTTTATAGAACCTTAGTGAGGCCGCACTTGGAATATAGTGTTCAATTCTGGTCGCCACATTACCAGAAGGATGTGGAGGCTTTGGAGAGGGTACAGAAAAGATTTACCAGGATGTTGCCTGGTATGGAGGGCATTAGCTATGAGGAGAGGTTGGAGAAACTTGGTTTGTTCTCACTGGAGCGACGGAGGTTGAGGGGAGACCTGATAGAAGTCTACAAGATTATGAGAGGCATGGACAGAGTGGATAGTCAGAAGCTTTTTCCCAGGGTGGAAGAGTCAATTACTAGGGGGCATAAGTTTAAGGTGCGAGGGGCAAGTTTTAAAAGAGATGTACGAGGCAGATTGTTTACACAGAGAGTGGTGGGTGCCTGGAACTCATTGCCGGGGAGGTAGTGGAAGCGGATACGGTAGTGACTTTTAAGGGGCGTCTTGACAAGTACATGAATGAGATGGGAATAGAGGGATATGGTCCCCGGAAGCGTAGGGGGTTTTAGTTAAGTCAGGCAGCATGGTTGGTGCAGGCTTGGAGGGCCGAAGAGCCTGTTCCTGTACTGTAATTTTCTTTGTTCTTATACGGCGGCACGGTGGCACAGTAGTTCCACTGGAGCAAGCAGAGAGGGAGCGATTCGTGTCAGGAGTGCTGAGGGTAAGAGAGATTGATTTGCTTTTACCTTTTTAGCAGAGTTTTTTTTTCAGTTAAACAGGAAACCAGAAGTAGGCTGCGGAGAGGCCTGGGAAGGTTTTTTTGCCCAATAAATTTGAACGGGGAGGAACAAAGAACAAAGAACAGTACAGCACAGGAAACAGGCCCTTCGGCCCTCCAAGCCTGTGCCGCTCCTTGGTCCAACTAGACCAATCGTTTGTATCCCTCCATTCCCAGGCTGCTCATGTGACTATCCAGGTAAGTCTTAAACGATGTCAGCGTGCCTGCCTCCACCACCCTACTTGGCAGCGCATTCCAGGCCCCCACCACCCTCTGTGTAAAAAACGTCCCTCTGATGTCTGAGTTATACTTCGCCCCTCTCAGCTTGAGCCCGTGACCCCTCGTGATCGTCACCTCCGACCTGGGAAAAAGCTTCCCACTGTTCACCCTATCTATACCCTTCATAATCTTGTACACCTCTATTAGATCTCCCCTCATTCTCCGTCTTTCCAAGGAGAACAACCCCAGTCTACCCAATCTCTCCTCATAGCTAAGACCCTCCATACCAGGCAACATCCTGGTAAACCTTCTCTGCACTCTCTCCAATGCCTCCACGTCCTTCTGGTGGTGCGGCAACCAGAACTGGACGCAGTACTCCAAATGTGGCCTAACCAGCGTTCTATACAGCTGCATCATCAGACTCCAGCTTTTATACTCTATACCCCGTCCTATAAAGACAAGCATACCATATGCCTTCTTCACCACCTTCTCCACCTGTGTTGCCACCTTTAAGGATTTGTGGACTTGCACACCTAGGTCCCTCTGTGTTTCTATACTCCTGATGACTCTGCCATTTATTGTATAACTCCTCCCTACATTATTTCTTCCAAAATGCATCACTTCGCATTTATCCGGATTAAATTCCATCTGCCAAAAGGAAACCCGAGACTCGACACGTGTAGAATCTCCCACCCTCCCCCCTCCTCTAACCTTAAAAAAAAGACTCGGAGTGAGAGCAGGTTAGCTTTTTTTTTCTCTCTTTCGTTTCTTAGTAAGGGGAGTAGCAGGGATGTCAATGCAGGCAGTGTAATGTTCCTCCTGTGGGATGTTTGAGGTGAGGGACACCACTAGTGTCCCAGCTGAGTACACCTGCCGGAAGTGCACCCAATTCCAGCTCCTTGAAGACCGTGTTAGGGATCTGGAGCTGGAACTGGATGAACTCGGGGTCATTCGGGAGGCAGAGGCAGCTATAGATAGAAGCTACAGAGTGGTAGCTACGTCTCGAAATGATGATACGTGGGCGACGGCTAGAAGGGGTAAGAAGCAGTCAGAGCAGCGATCCCCTGGATCCCCTGTTCCTCTGTATAACAAGTATTCCATTTCGGATACTGTTGGGGGGGGGACTTAACAGGGGTAAGCCATGGGGTACAGGTCTCTGGCACAGAGTCTGTCCTTGTTGCTCAGAAGGGAAGGGGGGAGAGGAGTCTAGCATTAGTTATTGGGGGCTCCATAGTTAGGGGGATAGATGGGAGATTCTGTAGGAACGAGAGGGACTCACGGCTGGTTTGTTGCCTCCCAGGTGCCAGGGTTTGTGATGTCTCGGATCATGTTTTCGGGATACTTAAGGGGGAGGGGGACCAGCCCCAAGTCGTGGTTCACATAGGCACCCAAGACATAGGTAGGAAAAGGGATGGGGATGTAAGGCAGAAATTCAGGGAGTTAGTGTGGAAGCTTAGGGCTAGAACAAACAGTTGTTATCTCTGGTTTGTTACCCGTGCCACGTAATAGTGAGGAGAGGAATAGGGAGAGAGAGCAATTGAAGTCGTGGCTACAGGGATGGTGCAGGAGGGAGGGATTCAGATACCTGGACAATTGGGGCTCATTCGGGGGTAGGTGGGACTTGTACAAACGGGATGGTCTACACCTGAACCAGAGGGGTACCAATATCCTGGGGGGGAAATTTGCTAATGCTCTTCGGGAGGGTTTAAACTAAGGGGGATGGGAACCTGAATTGTAGCTCCAGTGTACAGGAGGTTGAGAGTACTGAGGTCATGGATAAGGTTTCAAGGTCGCAGGAGTGTACTGGCAGGCAGGAAGGTGGTTTGAAGTGTGTATACTTCAACGCCAGGAACATCCGGAATAAGGTGGGTGAACTTGCAGCATGGGTTGGTACCTGGGACTTCGATGTTGTGGCCATCTTGGAGACATGGATAGAGCAGGGACAGGAATGGTTGTTGCAGGTTCCGGGGTTTAGATGTTTAAGTAAGAGCAGGGAAGGTGGTAAAAGAGGTGGAGGTGTGGCATTGTTAGTCAAGGACAGTATTACGGTGGCAGAAAGGACGTTTGATGAGGACTCGTCTACTGAGGTAGTATGGGCTGAGGTTAGAAACAGGAAAGGAGAGGTCACCCTGTTGGGAGTTTTCTATAGGCCTCCGAAAAGTTCCAGAGATGTAGAGGAAAGAATTGCAAAGATGATTCTGGATAGGAGCGAAAGTAACAGGGTAGTTGTTATGGGGGACTTTAACTTGACAAATATTGACTGGAAAAGCTATAGTTTGAGTACTTTAGAGGGGTCAATTTTTGTCCAATGTGTGCAGGAGGGTTTCCTGACACAGTATGTAGATAGGCCAACAAGAGGTGAGGCCACATTGGATTTGGTACTGTGTAATGAACCAGACCAGGTGTTAGATTTGGAGGTAGGTGAACACTTTGGTGATAGTGACCATAATTTGGTTACGTTTACTTTAGCAATGGAAAGGGATAGGTATATACCCAAGGGCAAGAGTTATAGCTGGGGGAAAGGAAATTATGATGTGATTAGGCGAGATTTAGGATGCATTGGTTGGGGAAGGAAACTGCAGGGGATGGGCGCAATTGAAATGTGGAGCTTGTTCAAGGAACAGCTACAGCGTGTCCTTGATAAGTATGTACCTGTCAGGCAGGGAGGAAGTGGTCGAGCGGGGGAACCCTGGTTTACTAAAGAAGCTGAATCTCTTGTGAAGAGGAAGAAGGAGACTTATGTAAAGATGAGATGTGAAGGCTCAGTTAGGGTGCTTGATAGTTACAAGTTAACCAGGAAGGACCTAAAGAGAGAGTTAAGAAGAGCCAGGAGGGGACATGAGAAGTCTTTGGCAGGTAGGATCAAGGAAAACCCTAAAGCTTTCTATAGGTATGTCAGGAATAAAAGAATGACGAGAGTAAGATTAGGGCCAGTCAAGGACAGTAGTGGGAAGTTGTGCGTGGAGTCTGAAGAGATAGGAGAGGCGCTAAATGAATATTTTTCGTCCGTATTCACGCAGGAAAAAGACAATGTTGTCGAGGAGAATACAGAGATACAGGCTATTGGACGAGACGGAATTGAGGTTAATAAGGTGGAGGTGTTAGCAATTCTGGAAAGTGTGAAAATAGATAAGTCCCCTGGGCTGGATGGGATTTATCCAAGGATTCTCTGGGAGGCTAGGGAGGAGATTGCAGAGCCTTTGGCTTTGATCTTTATGTCGTCATTGTCTACAGGAATAGTGCCAGAAGACTGGAGGATATCAAATGTTGTCCCCTTGTTTAAGAAGGGGAGTAGAGACAACCCTGGTAATTATAGACCAGTGAGCCTTACTTCTGTTGTGGGCAAAGTTTTGGAAAGGATGATAAGAGATAGGATTTATAAGCATCTAGAAAGGAATAATTTGATTAGGGATAGTCAACACGGTTTTGTGAAGGGTAGGTCGTGCCTCACAAACCTTATTGAGTTCTTTGAGAAGGTGACCAAAGAGGTGGATGAGGGTAAAGCAGTTGATGTAGTATATATGGATTTCAGCAAAGCGTTTGATAAGGTTCCCCATGGAAGGTCTTATGAGGAAAGGCTGAGGGACTTGGGGTTGTTTTCGTTAGAGAGAAGAAGGTTAAGAGGTGACTTAATAGAGGCATACAAGATGATCAGAGGATTAGATGGGGTGGATAGTGAGAGCCTTTTTCCTTGGATGGTGATAGCTAGCATGATGGGACATAGCTTTAAATTGAGAGGTGATAGATATAGGACAGATGTCAGAGGTAGGTTCTTTACTCAGAGAGTAGTAAAGGCGTGGAATGCCCTGCCTGCAGCAGTAGTGGACTCGCCAACATTAAGGGCATTTAAATGGTCATTGGATAAACATATGGATGATATTGGAATAATGTAGGTGAGATGGGTTTTGGATTGGTTTCACTGGTCGGTACAACATCGAGGGCCGAAGGGCCTGTACTGCGCTGTTATGTTCTATGTTCTAGTTAGCAATGCTACTTCACAGTGCCAGGGACCCGGGTTTGATTTCCGGCTTCAGTTACAGTCTGTGCGGAGTCTGCACGTTCTCCCCGTGTTTGCGTGGGTTTCCTCCGGGTGTTCCAGTTTTCCCCCACATTCCTAAAGACGTGCTGGTTAGGTGCATTGGCCATGCTAAATTCTCCCTCAGTGTACCCGAACAGGTGCCGGAGTGTGGCGACTAGGGGAGATTCACAGTAAATTTATTGCAGTTTTAATGTAAGCCTACTTGGGACAGTAATAAATAAACTTTAAGGTTGCTTGACAAAAAATAACCCTTGTTATCTGATTGCCTCTCCAATACTATCCTGCCCAGATCAATTTTGTTCAGCATTGAAAACTTCTATTTCTGCCAGCACTTTGGTTTTTGTGCTGCCAATGTCATCAACCTCCTTGGCTGCTCGCACAGATTTAGTATTCTGCTTGATCCATAATCAACCTTTCTCTCCCACACCTGGCAGCCATCAAATGTGTCTTTTCCACATCCAAACATTGTCTTTTTGAGTGTCTTCTGCTCCCTAAACCCTAAAACATGCCTCCATTGCTTGATTTCTCAAATGTTGGCTTCACCTCATTCATATTCTCAAACCTTCCTTGATCCTGAACTGCATAGGCTCTCCACAAACTGTTGCTTTTTCTTTATCATGTTTCACCAGCTTCCTCTCCCTCACCAGAAGATTGACTTGAATGGTCTTGCTCCCATTTCCAGCCATGGGTCAGTTGGGAGCACGCCCACCTCTGAATCATAAGATTCTGGGTTCAAGTCCCACGATGTGGAGATGCCGGCGTTGGACTGGGGTGAACACAGTAAGAGTTTTAAGAACACCAGGTTAAAGTCCAACAGGTTTATTTGGTAGCAAATACCATTAGCTTTTGGAGCGCTGCTCCTTCATCAGATGGAGTGGAAATGTGCACTCAAACAGGGCACAGAGGCACAAAAATCAAGTTACAGAATACTGATTAGAATGCGAATCCCTACAACCAGCCAGATCTTAAAGATACAGACAATGGGGGTGGAGGGAGCATTAAGCACAAGTTAAAGAGATGTGTATTGTCTCCACTCAGGACTGCCTGCAAGGCCAGGAGGCAAGCTGTGGGGGTTACTGATAATGTGACATAAATCCAACATCCCGGTTTAGGCCGTCCTCATGTGCGGAACTTGGCTATCAGTTTCTGCTCAGTGACTCTGCACTGTCGTGTGTCGTGAAGGCCTTGGAGAACACTTACCTGAAGATCAGAGGCTGAATGCCCATGACTGCTGAAGTGCTCCCCCACAGGAAGAGAACACTCCTGCCTGGTGATTGTCGAGCGGTGTTCATTCATCTGTTGTCGTAACGTCTGCATGGTTTCTCTAATGTACCATGCCTCGGGACATGCTTTCCTGCAGCGTATCAGGTAGACAACGTTGGCCGAGTTGCAAGAGTAGGTACCGTGTACCTGGTAGATGGTGTTCTCACGTGAGATGATGGCATCCGTGTCGATGATCCGGCACGTCTTGCAGAGGTTGCTGTGGCAGTGTTGTGTGGTGTCGTGGTGACTGTTCTCCTGAAGGCTGGGTAGTTTGCTGCGGACAATGGTCTGTTTGAGGTTGCGTGGTTGTTTGAAGGCAAGAAGTAGGGGTGTGGGGATGGCCTTGGCGAGATCACAGATCCGACCAAAGAACACACCCGTCAACTCAACATTGATCAAGACCTTTGATCCGGACCTTCAAAGCACCCTCCATGCTCTCATCCCACGTACTCCCCACGTTGGAGATCTCGACTGCCTCCCAAAGATACACAAGGCAAACACACCCGGCCGTCCAATCATATCAGGCAATGGGACCCTGTGCGAGAACCTCTCCGGCTATGTCGAGGGCATCTTGAAACCCATTGTACAAAGAACCCCCAGCTTTTGTCGCGACACTATGGACTTCCTACAGAAACTCAACGCACATGGAGCAGTTGAACCAGGAGCACTCCTCGTCACAATGGATGTCTCGGCACTCTACACCAGCATCCCCCACGATGATGGCATTGCTGCAACGGCCTCAGTACTCAACGCCGTCAACTGCCAGTTTCCAGATGCAATTTTACAACTCATCCGCTTCATCCTGGACCACAATGTCTTCACCTTCAACAACCAGTTCTTCATCCAGACACACGGAACAGCCATGGGGACCAAATTCGCACCTCAATATGCCAACATCTTCATGCACAGGTTCGAACAAGACTTCTTCACCGCACAGGACCTTCAACCGATGCTATACACTAGATACATCGATGATATTTTCTTCCTTTGGAGTCATGGTGAGCAATCACTGAAAGAACTATATGATGACATCAACAAGTTCCATCCCACCATCAGACTCACCATGGACGACTCTCCGGAATCGGTTGCATTCTTGGACACACGTGTCTCCATTAATGACGGTCACCTCAGCACCTCACTGTACCGCAAGCCCACGGATAACCTCACGATGCTCCACTTCTCCAGCTTCCACCCTAAACACGTTAAAGAAGCCATCCCCTACAGACAAGCCCTCCGAATACAAAGGATCTGCTCAGATGAGGAGGATCGCAACAGACACCTCCAGACGCTGAAAGATGTCCTCATAAGAACAGGATATGGCGCTCGACTCATCGATCGACAGTTCTGACGCGCCACAGTGAAAAACCGCACCGACCTCCTCAGAAGACAAACACGGGACACAGTGGACAGAGTACCCTTCAGCATCCAGTACTTCCCCGGAGCGGAGAAGCTACGGCATCTCCTCCGGAGCCTTCAACATGTCATTGATGAAGACGAACATCTCGCCAAGGCCATCCCCACACCCCTACTTCTTGCCTTCAAACAACCGCGCAACCTCAAACAGACCATTGTCCGCAGCAAACTACCCAGCCTTCAGGAGAACAGTCACCACACAACCCTGCCACAGCAACCTCTGCAAGACGTGCCGGATCATCGACACGGTTGCCATCATCTCACGTGAGAACACCATATACCAGGTACACGGTACCTACTCTTGCAACTCGGCCAACGTTGTCTACCTGATACGCTGCAAGAAAGGATGTCCCGAGGCATGGTACATTGGGGAAACTATGCAGACACTACAACAACGGATGAATGAACACCGCTCGACAATCACCAGGCAAGACTGTTCTCTTCCTGTGGGGGAGCACTTCAGCAGTCACGGGCATTCGGCCTCTGATCTTCAGGTAAGCGTTCTCCAAGGCGGCCTTCACGACACACGACAGTGCAGACTCACTGAGCAGAAACTGATAGTCAAGTTCCGCACACATGAGGACGGCCTGAACCGGGATGTTGGATTTATGTCACATTATCAGTAACCCCCACAGTTTGCCTCCTGGACTTGCAGGCTGTCCTGTCTGGAGACAATACACATCTCTTTAACCTGTGCTTAATGCTCCCCCCACCCACATTGTCTGTATCTTTAAGATCTGGCTGGCTGTAGGGATTCGCATTCTAATCAGTATTCTGTAACTTGATTTTTGTGCCTCTGTGCCCTGTTTGAGAGCACATTTCCACTCCATCTGATGAAGGAGCAGCGCTCCGAAAGCTCATGGTATTTGCTACCAAATAAACCTGTTGGACTTTAACCTGGTGTTGTTAAAACTCTTACTGTGTTCAAGTCCCACTCCAGGCCTTGAGCACAATAATCAAGGTTCATGCTCCAGTGCAGTACTGTTAGAGGTACCATCAGTCACATCTTTCACCTTTCAACTAAGGCTCCACCTGCCTGCTTGGGTGGATATAAAAGATCCCCTTACATTTCTTCGAAGATCAGCAGGAGAATTATCACAAAAAAGCAGAATATCTGGTTGTTATCTCATTGCTGTTTGTTTGAGTTTGCTTTGCGCAAATTGGCTACCACTTTTCATACATTACTACAGTGACTGCACTACAAAAGTACTTAATTGGCTTGAGACCATTTGTGATGTCTGGTTGTTGTGAAAAGTGCTGGATAAATATAAGTAATTTTTAAAAATCCATTTTTCAGAGTTGCTATGTCCGAACTCTGGTCCACAGACCATATGCAGTTAGTGAACCGTCGCTGCCTAACCCATGGAAACATCAGTAATTCACCTATTTGCAGTTTGGTCTCCTTGATTCCCCCTGTTTCAGTTGGTCAAAAATATTTTGGTTGCTGAACCAACCCACAAAGTGAGAGGGTCATATTGAGTCAAACCTTTTAGTCACCATGTATATCAAACCCAGTGAATCAAACTCATTTAATACAAATATAATCTTTCGCCAAAGATGTGCAGGTTAGGTGGATTGGCCATGGTAAATTGCCCCATCGTGTCCCAAGATGTGTACATGAGATGGATTAGCCGTAGTAAATGTGTGGGATTACGGGGACAGCGTGGGGGCGAGGACCTGGGTAAAATACTCTGTCAGAGAGTTGGTGCAGACTCGATGGGCCAAACAGCTTCTTTCTGCACTGTCGGGATTCTATGAATGCCTCGCATTAGATGTAATTCTGTAATTGGGCAGCATTTTCTGAACGTTGAATCTTGATGAGTTTCTGCAGTGTATCTTGTAAATGGTGCAAACTGCAGCCACAGTTTGTTGGTGGAGGAGTGAGTGAATGTTCATGGATGGGGTGCCAGTTAAGTGGGCCGCTTTGTCCTGGATGGTGTCAAGCTTTTTGAGTGTTGTTGGAGCTGCACTCATCCAGGCAACTGGAGGATATTCCATCACACTCCTGATTTGTGCCTTGCAGATGATGGACAGGCTTTGGGGAGTCAGAAATGAGTTACTCACCACAGGATTCCTAGTCTCTGACTGCTCTTGTAGCCACAGCATTTTTATGACCAGTCCAGTTCAGTTTCAGGTCAATGGTAACCCACAGGATGTTGAGTTATGTACAGGCCTCCTGACAGTGGTCAGGACCAGGGGCACAAAATGCACCACGAAATAGAAAGGGCATGTCAGAAAGGCAAGGTCACAGTGATCATGGGGGATTTCAATATGCAGGTGGACTGGGTAAATAATGTTGCCAGTGGACCCAAAGAAAGGGAATTCATTGAATGTTTACAGGATGGCTTTTTGGAACAGCTTGTGATGGAGCCCACGAGGGAACAGGCTATTCTGGACTTAGTGTTATGTAATGAGCCAGACGTGATAAAAGATCTTAAAGTAAGGGAACACTTAGGAAGCAGTGATCATAATATGGTAGAATTCAGTCTGCAATTTGAAAGAAGGAAGGCAGAATCAGATGTGAAGGTTCTACAGTTAAATAAAGGTAATTACAGGCGCATGAGGGAGGAACTGACAAAAATCGACTGGAAGCAGAGCCTAATGGGAAAGACAGTAGAACAGCAATGGCAGGAGTTTCTGGGAGTAATTGAGGACACAGTGCAGAGGTTCATCCCAAACAAAAGAAAGGTTATCAGAGGGGGGATTAGGCAGCCATGGCTGACAAAGGAAGTCAGGGAATGCATCAAGGCAAAAGAGAGAGCCTATAATGTGGCAAAGAGTAGTGGGAAGTCAGAAGATTGGGAAGGCTATAAAAACAAACAGAGGATAACAAAGAGAGAAATAAGGAAGGAGAGGATCAAATATGAAGGTAGGCTAGCCAGTAACATTAGGAATGATAGTAAAAGTTTCTTTAAATACATTAAAAACAAACGGGAGGCAAAAGTAGACATTGGGCCGCTCCAAAATGACGCTGGTAATCTAGTGATGGGAGACAAGGAAATAGCTGAGGAACCTAATAAGTACTTTGCGTCAGTCTTCACAGTAGAAGACATGAGTAATATCCCAACAATTCAGGAAAGTCAGGGGGCAGAGTTGAATATGGTTGCCATCACAAAGGAGAAAGTGCTAGAGAAACTAAAAGGTCTGAAAATTGATAAATCTCCGGGCCCAGATGGGCTACATCCTAGAGTTCTAAAGGAGATAGCTGAAGAAATAGTGGAGGCGTTAGTTATGATCTTTCAAAAGTCACTGGAGTCAGGGAAAGTCCCAGAGGATTGGAAAATCGCTGTTGTAACCCCACTGTTCAAGAAGGGAACAAGAAAAAAGATGGAAAATTATAGGCCAATTAGCCTAACCTCAGTTGTTGGCAAAATTCTAGAATCCATCGTTAAGGATGAGATTTCTAAATTCTTGGAAGTGCAGGGTCGGATTAAGACAAGTCAGCATGGATTTAGTAAGGGGAGGTCGTGCCTGACAAACCTGTTAGAGTTCTTTGAAGAGATAACAAATAGGTTAGACCAAGGAGAGCCAATGGATGTTATCTATCTTGACTTCCAAAAGGCCTTTGACAAGGTGCCTCACGGGAGACTGCTGAGTAAAATAAGGGCCCATGGTATTCGAGGCAAGGTACTAACATGGATTGACGATTGGCTGTCAGACAGAAGGCAGAGAGTTGGGATAAAAGGTTCTTTCTCAGAATGGCAACCGGTGACAAGTGGTGTCCCGCAGGGTTCAGTGTTGGGGCCACAGCTGTTCTCTTTATATATTAACGATCTAGATGACGGGACTGGGAGCATTCTGGCCAAGTTTGCCGATGATACAAAGATAGGTGGAGGGGCAGGTAGTATTGAGGAGGTGGGGAGGCTGCAGAAAGATTTAGACAGTTTAGGAGAGTGGTCCAAGAAGTGGCTGATGAAATTCAACGTGGGCAAGTGCGAGGTCGTACACTTTGGAAAAAAGAATAGAGGCATGGACTATTTTCTAAACGGTGACAAAATTCATAATGCTAAAGTGCAAAGGGACTTGGGAGTCCTAGTCCAGGATTCTCTAAAGGTAAACTTGCAGGTTGAGTCCGTAATTAAGAAAGCAAATGTAATGTTGTCATTTATCTCAAGAGGCTTGGAATACAAAAGCAGGGATGTACTTCTGAGGCTTTATAAAGCACTGGTTAGGCCCCATTTGGAGTACTGTGAGCAATTTTGGGCCCCACACCTCAGGAAGGACATACTGGCACTGGAGCGGGTCCAGCGGAGATTCACACGGATGATCCCAGGAATGGTAGGCCTGACATACGATGAACGTCTGAGGATCGTGGGATTATATTCATTGGAGTTTAGGAGGTTGAGGGGAGATCTGATAGAAACTTACAAGATAATGAACGGCTTAGATAGGATGGACGTAGGGAAGTTGTTTCCATTAACAGGGGAGACTAGGACGCGGGGGCACAGCCTTAGAATAAAAGGGAGTCACTTTAGAACAGAGATGAGGAGAAATTTCTTCAGCCAGAGAGTGGTGGGTCTGTGGAATTCATTGCCACAGAGGGCTGTGGAGGCCGAGACGTTGAGCGTCTTCAAGACAGAAATTGATAAATTCTTGATTTCTCGAGGAATTAAGGGCTATGGGGAGAGAGCGGGTAAATGGAGTTGAAATCAACCATGATTGAATGGTGGAGTGGACTCGATGGGCCGAATGGCCTTACTTCCGCTCCTATGTCTTATGGTCTTATGGACAGCATTATTGATTGCAATTCATTATTCAAGAAAGAGCAGGGGGTTTCTTGATGCCGTGACCAATATCATCAAAGTACATTATTTCATTGCTGTTGGAGGGAGATTGGTTGCTGTGTTTCCTACATCCTTTTTTTCCAAGATGGCACTGGAGCATGGCAACTTCTTGCAAGCTGTGCCCAGCGTACCCTCAATTCTATCTTTTTACATTCTGCACCCTTTCCTTCACTATGAATGGTATGCTTTGTCTGTATAGCGCACAAGAAACAATGCTTTTCACTGTATACTAATACATTTGATGATAATAAATCAAATCAAGTCCTTCATTAGCTGTCATACATTTAGTGATGACCTTGAGTTGTTAAAGGTGCAATATGAATGCTTTTTGTTTGGTAAAGTTAGTCGCTGAAACCTTGCTGCCGTTTACGCTGGTGGGATTTTACAGTCCTGCTGACAGTGTACCCCGGTCGTGGGGTTTCCGGCCGCAAGGGGTGTGTTCAACGGGAAACCCCATTGACAACAGCGGGACCCCCAAGATCCCATCGGCAGTGAGTGGTGTACTGCCACCCACCGCTGTGAAACACACCTCGGAGGAGGAAAATCCCACCCAATATTCTGTTATTCTGTGCCGACTGTGATGTTTCAATGGCATTGCTTGCTCTGCCTCAGAAATCCTTCAGATGGGATACGAGGATGTTTTGATCTTTAAGACCCAAGCAGTCACACCGTTAATGCTTTGCTGTGATGCAGCTAAAGCTTGTAGTTTGTGTAGTACAAATAGTCAATATAGACATTCCCTGCAGTCTTGGACATTGCCATGTCAAATACATCACATAGGCCTCACTCTAGCCTGGCCCAAGTCCCTTATGCTCCAAATCAGAAGTTTTGAAATCTGTTTTGACATAAGGACTTGATCTGCCAAAGAACCTGCAAACAGCAAGACTGATTTTTTACCCTTTAAAAAAAATCATTGGTATTATTGCTTTGTCGTCTCAGAATACATTTTGTGCATCTGTATTGTGTTTAAGGAAATTAAAACCCGTTGTCTGTTTGTGTGAGGGGGTAAGATTGGAAAAGCATTGATGTTTATTTTTGGAGGAATAGCACCATGATCAAAGAAAAGTTTAAAAAAATATGTATTTTAAACAAAGCTGAAAACATGAAAAACATCTGCATACCAAGCATGGTATTTAGGATCCTGCATTGGGGTTGGAAGGATAATAAGGAAAATGCTTCATTGAGCTGGTTAGCTTGATGTCTCTTTTAAAATACTGCACTGTATTTTGTTACAGCCTTTAAATAAAATTTTAAAGATGAAATGTGAATATTATTTGTGTAATGTGGAGCTTAAAAGGGTTGTGTCGCAGTACAGATGCCCATTCCATTTTTGACAATCTTGCCAGCTGTGTTGGTTGATGATATAAATGACTGTGGAATCCCTGAATGCCATGCAAGGGGATAAGATGGTTTTACTGATTTGCAGTTTGAGATTTGGCAATGCCATGCACTCATCAGGGGAGGTGATGTCCTAGTAGTATTAGAACAAAGAAAAGCACAGCATAGGAACAGGCCCTTTGGTCCTCCAAGCTTGTGCCGATCATGATGCCCTAACTAAACTTAAAAAAAATCCATTCTGCCCTTACTTGGTCCATATCCCTCTATTCCTTCCCTATTCATATACCTATCCAGATGCCCCTTAAATGTTGTTAGTGTGCCTGCTTCCACCACCTCTGGCAGCGCGTTCCAGGCACCCACCACACTCTGCATGAAAATCTTCCCCACACATGTCCCTTAAACTTTCTCCTTTCGCCTTGAACCTGTGCCCGCCTGTAATTGACACTTCCATCCTGGGAAAAAGCCTCTGACTATCCACCCCTGTCTATGCCGCTCACAATTTTGTAGACCTCTATCAGGTCGCCCCTCTATCTTTGTCTTTCCAGTGAAAACAATCCTAGTTTATTGAACTTCTCTTCATAGCCAACACCCTTGAGACCTGGTGAACCTTCTTTGCACTCTCTCCAAAGCTTCCACATCCTTCTGGTAGTGTGGTGACCAGGACTGCACGCTATACCCCAAATGCATCCGAACCGATGCTGTAACATGATTTCCCAACTCTTGTACTCAGTGCCCTGGTCGATGAAGACAAGCATGCCCTATGTCTTCTTAATCAACTTGACCACCTCTGTTGCCACTTTCAGGGAACTGTGGACCAGCACGCCCAGATTTCCCTATATGTTAGTGTTCCTAAGGGTTCTGCCATTTACAGTATAATTCACATAGTTATCATAATTATCGCCAGACTATTAATCCAGAAACTGAGCTAATGTTTTGAGAACCTGGTTCGAATCCTGCCATGCAGATGGTGGAATTTGAATTCAATAAAATCTGTACTTAAAAATCTACTGATGAACTTGAAATCATTGTCGATTGTCATAAAAGCCCATCTGGTTCACTAGGGAAGGAAATCTGTTGTCCTTCCCTGGTCTGGCTTACGTGCGATTCCAGACCCACAGCAATGTGGTTGACTCTCAACTGCCCTCCAAGGGCAACTAGGCAATATATGCTAGCCAGCCAGCAATGCCCATGTCCCACAAATGAATAAGAAAAGATACAGGGGGTGATTTTCCCACCCCGCCCCGCTAATTTCCCAGCGCAGTGGGGTGGGAGAATCTCGCAGCTGGGCATGCGCAGGATTCGTTCATGCGTTCCCGCCACGAATGCGTCACCCAACACCGGATTTCTGGCGCCGTCAGATCTGCGCTGGAAACTGCCGGGAAGACCAGATAAGTGATTTAAATCTGTTTTTAATATAATTTAAATGTAATTAGCGGGTTCGGGACTGAATTCTCCGGGTTAGCTAGTCTCTCCCACCCCGCCAGAGTGTTTCACTTATCTTGGGGAGGGTTGTAGGGTCATGGAGAGATTTGAAAACATGGATGAGAATTTTAAAAGCAAGATGTTGCTTGATAGAGAGCTAAACTATTCAGGAGGTATGGGACTTGTTGTGAGTTAAGACATGAGCTGTTGTGATTTGAATGCCCTCAAGTTGAAAGAGGGTAGAGTGTGCGAGACCAGGCAGGGGTTTGTTGGAATAGTCAAATCTAAAGATAGCATAGGCATGAACGAAGATGTCTGAAGCAGCTGAGCCGAGGCAGGGGGAAGGTTGGGCAGTGTTACGGAGATTGGAATCAGTGGGTGTAGTGATGGCATGACTATGAGGTGGGAAGTACATCTCAGGATTGAGTGTGAGACCAAGGTTGTGAACAAACTGGCTCAATCATAGAATCCCTACAATGCAGAAGAAGGCCATTCGGCCCATCAAGTCTGTACTGACCACAATCACACCCAGGCCCTATTCCTGTAACTCCACACATTTACCCTAAGACAGTTGCCAGAGAGAAGGTTAAGGTTAGGGAAGAGGATGGAAACATACTGTTGAGATTGAGTGTCAGCCTAAACTCATTAAATGGAGTAGGCTCGAGGGGCCAAATGACCTACTCCTTTTATTACTTGTATATGATCCCCAAACTTTTACTTTATGCCTTCATACCCATGTCAAGGTCATAAAAAAAGAGTGGTTGCCTCACAATGACTCTGGACCTGAACGCTATTGTTTAATTATCATCCACTGAGATGATCATGAGCTGATAATCATTTGTTGCTGACTTCAGTCCAACTCCAGTTGGTTTTGATGCCCAGAAAGTACTGGAGTTGCTTGTCATTGAGAGAGACTGCCATTTTATCTCTGGTGCCTTGGCTGAAATTGAGCTCATATTAATTGTATGCCAGACCTCTTTTTGCCAGCTGGCAACAACCTAGTGAAATGAGTTGGGCAGTCTCGAAGCCCATTACTCCATTGAGCTGGCCCATAACCGCAAATTGTCTAAAATTAACTGCAAATTGGCAATCAACCTGAGAAGGCAGCAGGGCAGCTGGTGTAGGAAATGGAAACATTCATACTCGTGTGGAAGGAATGTCTTTCTGTGCTTGGAATTTAGGCGTATTGTTGGAATTGTATTTTGCATAGAGTTGAGCTATATCTAACTGGGAAGTGCTTGATTTGCTGCAGGTTTCCAAAGTAATGGTCCTTTTACCCAGCACTGATATTCTTCCTTTTTGTTGAGACAAAATTTTGCAAATAATTATTACTTTTCCTTATTTATTGATTTGCTGACTCTACCACATGATGGGGCAGATGGTATTTGAAGGGTCAGGTAGATAGGTTCTTTGTTGCTCACTCTCCGATGCCTCAAATTCACCTCTGTATGTTCCTGACCCAGTCTCTGTGTGTTTGGAGCCTTCCTGAATGATCCTTCTCTATTTTTGTTGGTCACAACCAGGGACTTCCGTGTGTCAGTGGGTATGTTTATCCTTTTCAGGGATTCTTTGGGGATCTCCTTAAAGTTTCTCCCCTGTCCTCCTGGGAGTCTCCTGTCTCAATCGAGTTCCAGGTAGAACACTTACATCAGGAGTCTGGTATCAGCCATAAAAGTGACTAGTTCTGACCAGCAGAGTAGGTTTTGGCGATAAATCAAGGCGAGGGGAATATATAACGAGACCTGGGTATCCTCCTACACCAGCCGCTGAAGGTAAGCATGCAGGTGCCGCAGGCAAATGGTCTCTTGGCGTTCATAAGGAGACGTTTCGAGTACAGGAGCAGGGATGTCTTGCTGCAATTATACAGGGTCTTGGTGAGGCCAACCCAGAATATTGTGTGCAGTTTTGGTCTCCCTAACTGAGGAACGATGTTCTTGCTGTAGAGGAAGTGTAGCGAAGGTTTAACGGACTGATTCCTGGGATGACAGAACTGACGGATGAGGAGAAATTGGGTTGGTTAGGATTATATTTGTTGGATTTCAGAAGAATGTGGGGGGATCTCATAGAAACCTATAAAATTCTAACAGGACTAGACAGGATAGATGCAAGAAGGATGTTCCCGATGGTGGGGGTGTTCGGAACCAGGGGTCACAGTCAAAGGATACGGGGTAAACCTTTTAGGATTGAGATGAGAAGAAATTTCTTCACCCAGAGAGTAGTGAGCCCATGGAATTTGCTAACACGGCAAGCAGTTGAGGTCAAAATATTGTACTTTATCAAGAAGGAGTTAGATATAGCACTTGGGCCGAAAGGAATCAAAAGATATGGGGGGAAGGTGGGATCAGGCTTTTGATGATCGGCCATGATCATAATGAATTGCGGAGCAGCTGATGAAGGGTCATTCAGACTCGAAAAGGTGGCTCTATTCTCTCTCCACGGATGCTGTCAGATCTGTTTTTACCTCTCTGCAGTTCCTTGTTATAGTGGATATTGGGGTCGAACAGGCACTATGGACACACTGTGGCTTCTGAATGCTGAGATTGAGAGGTTGACAGTGAGTCGCTGACTGAGAAGGCCTGCTTTGGTGGAGTCTTTGAGGCCTTCGATGTTAATTTTCTCTTAGCATTGTTTTTATTTGTGGGCCAGACTGATGTTGAGAGTAGATCAAGCAGGATTGTGATCAGTTCATCAGTACCTGTTGTGGCGCATGTGATATGGACATCTCTCCGATTGATTGCTTGAACAATAATTTGGACGGTGGGTTTTGCTTGTCTCACTGGTGGAATAAGGTTTTGGTGATGACAAGGTCATGTTCTAGATATTCTTTCAGGACGTGGACTTCTTTGGAGTTTGTTTTCCATATTCCTTCATTGTCTATCGCAGAGATATGTGTTCCTCCTGACTCTGGCATTGAAGTGTCCAAGGAGGACCAGTTTGTCGTCTGTTGGGACTTGGGCTAAGGATTGCTCCAGGTTGCTTTAGAACCCCTTCTTGATGGTCGCACCTGTTGCCTCAGATGACAGTATACCAATAGCAGTGGCATGCTGATTCCACATTCGGGTGAGCTCAACTGTCATGAGGTGTTTACTTATCCCACAGAAGGAGTTGCTGAAGCACCAAAAAAGCTGGATAAAAGCAAATTACTGCAGATGCTGGAATCTGAAAGCAAAGGAGAAAATGCTGGAAAATCTCAGCAGGACTGGCAGCCTCCGTAAGGAGAGAAAGGAGCTGACGTTTCGAGTCCAGACGACCCTTTGTCAAAGCTAAAAGGCAGAGAAAGTGGGAGATATTCGTACGGCAGGGTAGGGAATGGAAGGTGAGTCATAGCCACTTGTTTCCTCTTGTTTTTGTGGCTATGACTGGAAGACCCACTTGTTTCATCAGTTGGCCTTCTCCTGCACGTCATGTATCACTCTCAGCAGCGGTGTTGGTGTCGAGGCATCTGAGTTCCCGATGGCAGTGTGACCCTCAGGTCTGTCACTGTTGGGGGTTGTTCATGAGAGTCCTGACATTGCAGGTCTCAAACTTCATGTTGAGGAGTGGAAGGTGCATGTGATTGATTTTATTTTTAACGTGGGGTGGTCACAGAGCCCGCAGTTGAGCCACTTGCCACAGCATGTCCATCATCCAGCGTGCTCCAGTAGATAAGGGGTTTTTCTTCCCTTATAAGTAAGTGAGGAATCTCCCAGTATAACTGTCTCTGTGGTTTCTCTGAGGATTCGACTGGTTTTCTGCCAAAGTTATACTGAGTTACTGGCAGTGCCTCTGCAAAATTTCAGCCGCAGTTTGTTTTAAACAAGACCCCAAGGAACCATATTCTGGTAATCATGAGAGATTTTTTAATATTTGAAGTATGTGCACAGCTCAGGAACAGCCAATATGGAGGGGTGGTGGAATAAGTGAATTACAGAGAGATAACAAACGTTGCCATAATAATAAATGAAGTGGGGAGGATGCTACATGATATGCCACATTGATCAGTACAACATGAGTGTAATACACTTGAATTTGGATGGCAATTAAGACTGAGGTCAAAAATGTACAGAACTTAACAATAAGCTTGTGGGAGAATGCAATTGTTGGACAAACCTACTAACATGCCAATAACAAAAGTTTAAAGTCTGTTTTTCACTGATGCAGAAAGAATGGATAAAAATACCATTATGCCACCATGGTAGCATAGTGGTTAGCACTGCTGCTTCACAGCGCCAGGGATCCGGGTTCGATTCCCAGCTTGGGTCACTGTCTGTGTGGAGTCTGCACATTCTCCCCGTGTCTGCTTGGGTTTCCTCCGGGTGCTCCGGTTTCCTCCCACAGTCTGAACGCCGTGCTGGTTCGGTGCATTGAACCGAACAGGCGCCGGACTGTGGCGACTAGAGGGACTTCACAGTAACTTCATTGCAGTGTTCATGTAAGCCTTACTTGTGACCAATAAATAAACTTTAGATGCCTGGCAAAAAAAGTCAGTTGATAATTATTCAAATGTTAAAAAGTTTCAGACTGCAGCAAAAAGTTGTTGGCAACAGCAATGGTGAGAAACAAGAGATTACTTTTTGCTTACAAGCCCATTGTTAAAAAACTCAATGAAGAACAACGCACCTCAGGGACATTTGATGAGAACAAAAAAATGTTATTCTATGCTCTGTAAAGCTCATTGGCAAGATCGAATTCGGAATGCATTGTGCAATTTCAGGCTGGATCCTATTGAGGATATTTATGCATTGGAGCATTTAGGGAAAAGTAACTTAGGATGAGTTATGAGGAAATACTCAGAACGGAACATGTTCTTGTTGAAGGCATTAAAATGAAAGGCAACATGACCCACGACTTAATATACTTGGAGGCACAAGAAAATGTACATGGATAACATCACATTAGTATAATCTTGCTAAAGAATCATGTAGCCATCTATCAAGAATCTTATTTTTATTTATTGCTGTCTTTTTAGTGACAGCTTCAATATTTATGGCAGAACATTCCTTTAAAATATGGCCTTGTTACTTTCACAATTTCGATCACAGGTGATCAAAGTTAATCTTGCAATTGCAATGAGTCCACCTTATTCTCTTTTTCTATCTAAATTTTAATTCTGACTGGTGCTTCCTGACTTCTGTGAGTGAATGTCAATGGGCTCCAATTTCGATTAGAGATTGGCATTTGCTAGCATTTTCAAATGGGATTTTCTTCATTTATTCACAGGGTGTGGGTGTTGCTGGCTAGGCTAGCATTTTTATTGCCCGTCCCTAATCGCCTTTGGGAAGGTGGTGGTGAGCCGCCTTACTGAACTGTAGGAACACCCACAGTGCTGTTTGGGATGCAGCTCCAGGATTTTGACCCAGAGAAGTTAACCACTTGCTGAAAGGAAAAGAAAAAGATAGTAATTTGTAGAGTTGATGGCAGATTCGTTTTGGGCGTTATTCCTGGCCACATTGGATTTCGTGTATACTGCAGCCACATGTAAATCAGGGTAGGCAGAGCAAATATTCAAAAGGGAACCTTACTGATTTTCCACACAAACCAGGAGATGCGCTTCTCCCTGCCCAACTTTCCTATGCTCGCTGCACCCAGGAGATTTTTTTCTGTCTTGGTACATTTTCAAGAAGATATCTCCCAGTAAGTGTAATATGCAAGTCCCGTATCTAGTTGAACATAAGAATTAGAAGCAGAAGTAGGCAAATTCAGTCTTACAAGCCTGCTTCGCCATTCAATCAGATCATGACTGATCTCTCCCTGGTCTCAAATCCACCTTCCCACCTGTTCCCCATATCCCTTTTTTAAATTAGAAATATATCTATCTCCTTCTTGAAACTATTCAACGATTCAGACTCCACCGGGCGATGGGGCAGTGAGTTCCACAAATTCACCACCATCTGCGAGAAGTAGTTCCTCCTCATCTCAGTTTTAAATCTACAGCCTCTCAACCTATACTTCAGACCTCTTGTTCTAGATTGTTCTAGATTTCCAACTTTATATATTTCAATCAGATCCCCTCTCATCCTTCGAAACTCCAGCGAGGATCAGCCCAAACTGTTTAATTCCTCCTCATATGTCAACCCATTCATCCCCGGAATCAATCTGGTGAACCTCCTCTGAACTGCCTCCAATGCCATCACATCCTTCCTCAAATAAGGAGACCAAAACTGGACACAATACTTTTGATGTGGTCTCACCAACACCATATACAATTGGAACAACACTTTGCTACATTTATACTCCGGTCCCTTTGCAATAAATCACAACATCCCATTTTTGTTAGATGCTGCACCTGCATACCGACTTCCTGTGATTCATAAACATAGACACCCAGATCCCTCTGCCCAGATGCATTTTGAATCTGCTTTCCATGTCGGTAATAATTTGCCTTTCTGTTTGTTAAGTGCGTATGTTAAGCAACTTATTCCCATTCAGCCTAGGTGTTCTGCTACACATCAAACAAAACGTTTTCATCAGTCTTCAGCTCATTTTTCCAAGATTACATTTTATAAAATGTTCTGGGTCTTCCTCTATGACCGACAAGCTCCCTATAAAATGTGGTTACAGTTCTCGGGGAGATTTGGATGTTTCACTTTGATATGTATCCATTGTGGATCACGCGCCATCAGAAAATCTGAGCTTTAAGTGCAGTCAGGCTATTTGAATGAGATGAAGCAACAAAATGCTGCCAATTTTTATCTTTGACCAAGGTTCATAGGAGCAGGAGGAGGCTGTTCATTGTCATGAGCTTGTTCCATCGTTCAGTTAGATCATAGATGATATGTATCTCAACTCCATGTAGCCGCCTTCATTCCTTATCCCTTGCTATCCCGGCCTAAAAGCTGCCAATTTCTATCTTAGAATTTTCAATTGACTCGGAACTCGGACAGCTTTTTGGGGAACGGCGTTCCAAATGTTCTGGGCCACCGGATGATGATTGAGAGCAGGATCTATAGCGCCTTTTCCTGAATCTACCCCCACGTAACCACCTCCTCCCCCATCCCTCCAGCACCTTTTATCACATTACTGAGACTAATTTAAAAGTCTGTACTGCTGCTCATACTGTGAATGTAGGACTGTGTACTCATTTGTATTTTTGAGTATCACACACCAGAAAGTGCAGGTTTTCACTGAAGTTTGGGGATATATAAAAACCATTTCTCAGTAAACGACTTTTTAAAAAATAAGTTCATGTTGAGCAATACCCAGTAATATTTCCGGAGTACCAAAGGACTTTTCAAAGATAATTGGCAGCCCGTGAACAAGTAAAAACCAGTTGAGTGTATCAGAATAATTCTGGCACTGGAGTGATCAAAATAATGCAATTATACACTTGAATAAGTATCAATAGGGCCATAAAACCTGAGATCACGACAGCATTAATTTTTAACCAACATGGGGCGATTTTATACGCTCCTTGTAAAATTACTTCTGCTAAGTTATCTGTTCTGAATTTTTTCCACGAACCGAAAGAAAGACTTGAATTTATATGATACCTTTCACAACTCTGAACACAGCAGAACATTTTGCAATCCAATGAGGTACTTATGAAGTGTGGTCATTGTTACAATGTTGGAAACATGGCAATGAATTTTTGCACAGCAAGACCCCCCCCCCCCCCCGCCCCCCCGCGGCCGAACAACAATCAAAATATATTATCAGATAATCTATTCCAGGTAGTGTTTGAGGTATACATATTGGCCAACACAGCAAGAGAAATTCCCTGGATTTTTTCAAATAATGCTATTGTGTCCACCTGAAAAGAGACCAGGCCTTAGTTTAACTCCAAATCAAAAAAGACAGCACCTCCAACAGTGCCTCTACTTTCTCAAGAGGCTAAGGAAATTCAGCATGTCCGCTACGACTCTCATCAACTTTTACAGGTGCACCATAGAAAGCATTCTTTCTGGTTGTATCACAGCTTGGTATGGCTCCTGCTCTGTCCAAGACCACAAGAAACTGAACAAAGCCCAGTCCATCATGCAAACCGGCCTCCCATCCATTGACTCCGTCTATACTTGCCGCTGCCTTAAAAAGGTAGCCAGCATAATCAAGGACTCCACGCACCCTGGACATATTCTTTTCCACCTTCTTCCTTCCGGATAAAAATACAAAAGTTTGAGATCACGTACTAACCAATTCAAAGACAGCTTCTTCCTTGCTGCCATCAGACATCTGAATGGACCTGCGTTATATTAAGTTGATCTTTCTCTATACTGTAGCTTGGGCTGTAGCACTACATTCTGCACCCTCTCCTTTTCTTTTCCCCTATGTACTCTATGAACGGTATGCTTTATATAGCTGGCAAGAAAAAATACTTTTCGTTGTACACCAGTGATCGATAGAGCAGAGTAGGGCCGGATAATCACGGGTGAGGAGTTTAACGTGATCAGTGTCAATGGGGCCAGACAGAACAGGTGTGGTGAAAAGAGGAAGCACTTCAGGCTTAATGAAGTGTGAACTGATTGTATCAATCATGAACAGTTTAATCTGCCCTGGAGCTATCAGTCAGAAAAACTTTTAGCAGTGAATGGACCATCAATTCCTTGTGTAAACGAACCTTGGCTAATCTCCTCTTTAATCTGCTCTGGAGCTGTCAATCAAAGCACTTCAAAGAGGTTTGAGAGCTGCTGGGGCTTATGAGAGAAAGCAAAAGGATCTCCCTGGTGAAACTGACAGCTCCTGTCACCTAAGCACTTTAAAGAGATCTGGCAACAACTGGGGCTTCTGAAACCAACCAAGTGCAATCCCTACTGCAGAATAGAGTGCTGCTGTGATTTTGAATGCTTCCAGGGAGCGCGGATTTTAATGAGATCAGGCCACTTCATAGGTTTTGAAGAACACAGAATAATAAAGATTTATAGCAGAATGGTGCCTGAAATCACCATCATTTGCACATTTTCCAGGGCAAAGAAAAGTCCAACCATGAGTCCCCCATCCTGAAGGAGAGGCCTGAGGTACCCCTCCCCCGCCAGCCTGAGCGCACCCCACCCTCCCCCTTCCCCACTCTGGCAGCCTGACAGAGGAACCCATGGGCACAGTCGGAGGCAGTACTCACCTTCTTCCTCCCCCTCAGAATCCATGGTGCCTTGTTCCTGATAATCAGGACCAGGGGAGATTGGTGCCCGTGGGACTTCCAGTTGGGGGATGTGGGAGCATCCAGCCTCAAACCCTGAAACAACATTCAGGTGAGAGCCTGACCGGGCGGACGTAGTGGGTCAGGAGACTTGCAACGGGTTTGATGCTTGGCAAAATCTCGATTTGCCCCTCTTGCTTGATTCACCGGCCATCAGGAATCCCGGCTGGGAATCATCGGCCCAATTTGCAACCTGTTTCTAAACTGAATATATTGTCCCAAAGTCATCGCGAAGGCACAATTCACATTTTGTTTGAATGGGATTTTAATATTTAATCAAAGTATTTTATTCGTGGTTAAGCTCCCAACTATAGTTTTCATTCAGCATGACAATTTCAGTTTAGGGAAAATATTTGAAACACATTTTTTTGCTTTTAGCATGCTATTTATAAATGTGTTTTGCAGAATAAATATGACCGAGACCTCTTTCCTACATTAGCACTGTAACAGTTTGTAAATCTGCTTGTGGTCGAGAAAACAAGAGTAAAATCGGAATGAATCCTGTTTTGAATGCACATTGCGAATCAGACTGCTCTTCAGTATTTTAGCAATGGAATTTACATGGCATCATAAGGTTGTAATGTGTATGAAGTGCAGGTACTTCTATACCTTGGCTTTCCATTACTAATTGCCACTGTCATTTGTTCTTATTAAAGAATCTCGCCTGCTCTCTGTCCCCATAAAAGTAATGCAAAGTTCTGAAGAATGGAGCAGTCCAGAAGAAAGAATGAAGGAATACATTGGATTAGTATGGGATGCAGTCAAACGCCTAACACTTCAGGTAGGTGGTGCCATTCTTGGCCATGGTGCTCCTATTATTTTTAAATAATATAAACAGTACTTTTCAGGATGCTTTCATCTCAGACTCTGCTGCCCGTATCCTGACTCACCCCAAATCCTGTTCACCCATCAGTCCTGTGCTCTCTGACCTTTGTTCACCCCAGGTCCAGCAATGACTTGATTTTAAAATTCTTATTCAGTTCCCTCCATGGTCCTCACCTCCCCTCCAGTCCCGCAGCCACCCCAGGTCTCTGCTCTCTTCCCAATATTGGCCTCCCTTCCCATTGTTGGCAGTGAGACCACTTTGGACCTAAGCCTTGGAATTCCCATCCTGAACCTCTTCACCTACTTGCCTCTCATTCCTTTAAGATTTGCCTTGAAACCTAAAGTCTAATTTCTCATTCTGTGGCTCTAGGTCATTTTTTCTGTCCAAATATTCAAGTGCAAGTTGTTGTTGGTGCTGGGAGCTTTCTTTGTTGAAGAGATAACTCTCAGGTCATCTCATAATATCTGACTTTCAATCTCCAAAGATGTGCGGGTTAGGTTGATTGGCCAGGTGAAAAACAAAATTGCCCCTTAAGAGTCCTGAGATGCATAGGTTAGAGGGATTAGCGGGTAAATATGTAGGGGTAGGGCTTGGGTGGGATTGTGGTCGGTGCAGACTCGATGGGCCGAATGGCCTCCTTCTGCACTGTAGGGTTTCTATGATTTCTATGATTTCTTTATCGAGTACATCAGTTTAACCCTTGCCGATTGCAGTGTTTTGAGCTATACAGGCTGGAAAGTTTCAAAAATGCTGCTCTTTTATTAGTGAATTTGAAGTGGTGGCTTTTGTCAGTCCTCTGTCTGGGAGAAGAAACAGCAACTTCAGGGAGCGAGTGTAATGCCCTAACTATGTTAGGGGTTGTGGTTCTATACAAAAAGAAAAGAGTGGTTTGTACACGTTGATCCAAACTAACAGCAACAGATTTATTCTAGGAGATGTTCTCTGCACCAATTACAAACTGAAAATAAAACACCAACCTGTGCAAACACCCTAATGACATCACCATCAAATCATGTGATCAGCTCTTAGAGCAACCTGCAGCCCTTTTAAATATATAACGGCGAGTAGTGGAGAAGATTATTGAGGCAACAGCACAGCTGGAAGAACTGTGGACCAGGCTATACCAGGTCAGAGAGAAGGAACACAAATCAATTTGAGTGTTTGATGGTGTGGGAGGAGTGGGTTCTGAACTACTTTTCTGCAAATCACAATACACCAGCACTCAAAAATCATGTGATGTTTGGAATGATTTTAAATACTTCTCCGATAATGTGGAAAATATATAACTGAAAAGGATAGTAATACTGTTGAAACAACAAGATGCAAAAGCGATTTAATCATATGCAACCCACAAAACTGAAACATGGCTGCGGCCCCCTTGTTCCATTGGGTTGGGTGTCCTTTCTGTAGCCAGTAGGAGCCAATTATGCATTAAGTTAGATATAGATTAGTAAGACCATACAGCTTTAACCATTATGCAATTGATGATTTTATTAGTGCTTTTAATTTCTGATTTGGGTGTACATTTATTTAGCTACAACTCATAGATTCATTGCAGCACTGAAATAAGCCATTTGCCCCATTGAGTCGATGCCGGCTATCATGTTGATTTTGAACTCATGTACAAGGACAGTACACATTTTGTGTTTGTTCAACATTTTTGAGGACAATTTTAATTGGTGGCATGTTTCTGATGAAGGTAAATGAAGGAGTTCGATTTTTTTATGCTGTGTCTTCAGAAAACTAAATATTGGATGTCCTAATTTCTTTTGTTAAACCCTGAAGATACTTTGGCCAGGGTTTTCTGACCCTGCAGTGGCAGGACCTGCCGTGGAGGATGCGGCGGCAGACAAGCCAAAAGTCCTTTGACTTTTGGCAGGCCTGGAAAACCTTGGTGACAGGTGGGGCTGGAAAATCCTGGCCTTTGAGAGTTTTGACTTTTCCCTTCGGTTTCTCACTTTTACAAAAATCTGAGGGTGAGAAATTTGGTACGTTCACTGGACTGGAGAACTGCAAACGTTGCACCCTTGTTCAGAAAAGAGTGTGTGGTTAAGCACAGCAATTAAAGGCCAGTCAGTTTAACATCAATAGTGGGCAAGCTTCCAGAAACAATTATTTGGGATAGAATTAGTCGTCACATGGAAAAATCAGAGTGGATTAGGAAGAGCCAGCATGGATTTCTGAAGGAGAAATCATGTTTAACTAACTTGCTAGAGTTTTTTGAAGAGGCAACAGAAAGGATCGGTGAGGGTAATGTTGATATTGTATACTTGGACTTTCAAAAGGCATTGATACAGTGTCACGTAACGGACTTGTGAAATTATAGCTCATGAAATAAAAGGGAGAGTAGCAATGTGGATACAAAATTGGCTGAATAATGGGAGCAGACAGTAATGGTGAAGTTCCCCTGTTCCCTTCAATGGCAAGTCCCCCAACCCCCCTCCCCAAATGGATCTTCCCAGAGGGCCTGCCCTGGCACGGTAGCGTAGTGGTTAGCACTGCTGCTTCACTGCGCCAGAGAACTGGGTTCGATTCCCGGCCTGGATCACTGTCTGTGTGGAGTCTGCACGTTCTCCCCATGTCTGCTTGGGCTTCCTCCGGTTTCCTCCCACATTCTGAAAGACGTGTTGGTTAGGTGCATTGACCTGAACTAGGGGAATTTCACAGTAACTTCATTGCAGTGTTAATGTAAGCCTTACTTGTGACTAATAAATAAACTTTACTTTAACTTTACTTTATTATGTGTAGAACTTCTGTGAAATCTTGAAATTCTAGCTCAGTGCCCTCCTGAATGGGAAATTCTACCATGGTCATCACTCATGATGCTACTGTAGCAGAACTTGCTTCTAGGTTGTCTTTGACCAGCTGCCCGAAGGCTCCCAAGGTGCAAAAGATATGTCTTCAGAATATTCACTACTTTATAACATTCAACACTTGCCGAGTCAGTATTTGTTAGTTGTTGCCGGGTGCCCTTTTCAATATTTGCCTCTCGACCAACATGGCCAAAGAAAATTACCTGGTAATTTTTGCTTGCGGGGGCTTGCAATTTGCATATAGAACAGCGACTACATTTTAAAAAGCATGCCCTTTGGTATAAACCACTTGAATGTGGGCCTTTCATTCTTTAGTTTGAATTTTGTCGGCCAGAAGCTTTGAAAAGGGCTGATTTTAGCACTGTTACCTCATTCTAAATTCCAAACCCGAACACCAAGATTTGTTAGTACTAGTAATTTCTATTGACTGCAACTTAATATTGACATGATTTAAATTTAGAAATTGACCCAATCCCCTTCGCCTACAATAGCCTGCAGCATTGTGGATCGTCAAGGTGAAACTATACCATAGACTATATCTTTTTATTCATTTGTGGGACATGGGTGTCGCTGGCTGGCCAGCATTTATTGCCCGTCCCTAGTTGTCCTTGAAACTGAGCGGCTTGCTAGGCCATTTCAGAGGGCAGTTGAGAGTCAACCACATTGCTGTGGCTCTGGAGTCACATGTAGGCCAGACTGGGTAAGGACGGCAGATTTCCTTCCCTAAAGGACATTAGTAAATCATGAATAATGATGAATAGTTCTGTTTTCGAACATTGAGATGGTGTTAATGCATGATGAAAAGTTGACTGGAATGGACCAAGAGTAGTTGTGATTTCAACGTCTGATGTATTTTGAATCATTCGTGGTTCTCTTCATATTTAAAAGGATGAGTCAAGCTTTGTATTCACTTTAAGTTGTCACCTATTCACAGATTGTTTTAAATGTTTGAAAGAATTCAAACTTCTTCAGCCTTTAGCTGTGATTTTTGGAGTTTAAATCCCATTTGGTTCCAGGAATGCACATGCTCCTCTCATGAGAGTGCAAACAGTAATGCCGTTTTAGTTAAATAGCCGACCTGCCAATGATTGTATAGGTGGCCACTGTAAATAATTAACTGCTTTAAACATTTAATCCCAGTTAATTTATTATCCTTCACGTTACCCCTGGCCCTGCAGGAAAGGTGTGGCTGAGGGGGCTGGGGGTGATGAGAGTAGTTAAAATGGTACTTGGGATATGGGCAAAGGGAGATCGGCCAAAGGTCAGCTATTCTCTCATTGAATAGCACAACAAGCTCGAGGGACTCAATGGCCTCCTCCTGTTTCTATGTTCCAATGGTGGCCAGGCTGAACCCATTGCGCTCCTTCACCATTTCCCCACCTCTTGATGCCATTTTAAGTTCAAGGGGATACAGTTGTGTAGTGGTAACTTCACTGGACTAGTAACTCAGTGACCCCAAGATAATGTTCTGGACACACAGGTTCAAATCCCACCACGGCAGTTGGTGGAATCCAGTCATTAACAAATCCGGAATATAAAACTAGTTTCAGTAATGGGGGCCATGAACCTTCCATTGATTGTCATGAAAAAACCCATCTGATTCACTAACTTCCTTTGGAGAAGGAAATCTTTCGTCCTTACCTGGTCTGATCTCCAAATGCACAGCAATGTGGTTGACCCTGAACTGCCCTCTGAAATAGCCACTCAGTTCAAGGATGATTAGGGATGGGCAACAAATGCCTGCCTTGCCAGTGACATTCAGATCCATGCAAACATATGAATTAGGAGCTGTAGGCCAGGTGACCTCTTGGGCCTGCTCCACCATTCAATAAGATCATGGCTGATCTGATTATATCCTCAACTCTACTTTCCTTCCTACCCCCATACCCTTGACTCCCTTATCAATCAGGAATATGTTGAAGGAATGATGAATACTTTCATTACAGGGCTCACAATAATTTACAAACAACTTTGAGGCGTTTGTTGATATTTATCAAATTTTAATGCACATCCAAAACACGTGTAGAAATAAGACAGAGTTAGGTCTGGAAAGATAACAGAAGCGTTTGTGTGTAAAAATTTACACCTATTTGTGTTGCCAGCATTGGTAATTAAGTCTAAATACAATGTAACACCCATTACATTTTGTCCATTATCAATGTTGAATATGTAATACGAAAGAAGAAATTCAGTGGCATTATCATTTGAAGAATGGTGTTATTTGAACAAGAGTAGAGGAGAAATTTCATTGTGTACCATTATCTACTAAATAGTTTCCGTATGTTAGCATATTGCTGATACACTCAGCAATACCTTCATCAGTCATTCTAGGAGTTGATATGACAATGCGTTGGTTTGATTAGATGGCCTTGCCAACCTCTGGGATGCTAGTATTGGTTTTCTAGGATGTCAGAGGAGTGAGGTTAGTCCCTTGGTTCTGATAGGCACTGGATATATCAGTGTCAGTGATGCTGTTTTTGACATAGGACATTAATCACAGCCACACCTACCTTGTTAGTGTATGTAAGAAAAATTCCATGATGATATTTGAAGAAGAGTCTGATGAAGCTCGAACTAAGAATCATCCAGACTCAAATTGTTGGCTCTGTTCTCTCTCCTCAGACGCTGTCAGACCTGCTCAGCTTTTCCAGCATTTTCTGTTTTTGTTTGAAGAAACGTAGTTGTGTTCTTGCAGTTTCTATGCTAATGTTTATTATGTGAGCAACACCACCAAAAACAGATTATAATGTCTTGAGGAGTGTACATATTACAGAGAAGGAGGTGCTGGAAGTCTTAAAGCGCATCAAGGTAGATAAATCCCCGGGACCTGATGAAGTGTATCCCAGGACATTGTGGGAGGCTAAGGAGGAAATTGCGGGTCCCCTAGCAGAGATATTTGAATCATCGATTGTCACGGGTGAGGTGCCTGAAGATTGGAGAGTGGCAAATGTTGTGCCTTTGTTTAAAAAGGGCTGCAGTGAAAAGCCTGGGAACTACAGGCCAGTGAGCCTCACATCTGTGGTGGGTAAATTGTTGGAAGGTATTTTGAGAGACAGGATCTACAGGCATTTAGAGATGCAAGTACTGATTACGGACAGTCAGCATGGCTTTGCGAGTGGAAAATCATGTTTCACAAATTTGATTGAGTTTTTTGAAGGGGTAACCAAGAAGGTAGATGAGGGCAGTGCAGTTGATGTTGTCGACATGGACTTTAGCAAGGCCTTTGACAAGGTGCCGCATAGTAGGTTGTTGCATAAGGTTAAATCTCATGGGATACAGAGTGAGGTATCTAAATAGATACAAAATTGGCTTCTTGACAGAAGCCAGAGAGTGGTTGTAGAGAATTGTGTTTCAAACTGGAGGCCTGTGACCAGCAGTGTGCCTCAGGGATCAGTGCTGGGTCCACTGTTATTTTCATTTATATTAATGATTTGGATGAGAATATAGGAGGCATGGTTAGTAAGTTTGCAGATGACACTAAGATTGGTGGCATAGTGGACAGTGGAGAAAGTTATCTTCGATTGCAACGAGATCTTGATCAATTGGGCCAGTGGGCTGACGAATGGCAGATGGAGTTTAATTTAGACAAATGCGAGGTGATGCATTTTGGTAGATTGAACCAGGGCAGGACTTACTCAGTTAATGGTAGGGCGTTAGGGAGAGTTACAGAACAAAGAGATCTCGGGGTACATGTTCATAGCTCCTTGAAAAAGTGGAGTCATAGGTGGACAGAGTGGTGAAGAAGGCATTCGGCATGCTTGGTTTCATCGGTCCGAATATTGAATACAGGAGTTGGAATGTCTTGTTGAAGTTGTACGAGACATTGGTAAGGCCACACTTGGAATACTGTGTGCAATTCTGGTCACCCTATTATTAAACTAGAAAGAGTGCAGAAAAGATTTACTGGGATGCTACCGGGACTTGATGGATTGAGTTATAAGGAGAGGCTGGATAGACTGGGACTTTTTTCTCTGGAGCATAGGAGGCTGAGGGGTGATCTTATAGAGGTCTATAAAATGATGAGGGGCACAGATCAGCTAGATAGTCAATATCTTTTCCCGAAGGTAGGGGAGTCTAAAACTAGAGGGCATAGGTTTGAGGTGAGAGGGGAGAGATACAAAAGTGTCCAGAGGGGCAATTCTTCCACACAGAGGGTGGTGAGTGTCTGGAACAAGCTGCCAGAGGTAGTAGTAGAGGCGGGTACAAGTTTGTCTTTTAAAAAGCACTTCGATAGTTACATGGGTACGATGGGTATAGAGGGATATGGGCCAAATGCGGGCAATTGGGATTAGCTTAGGGGTTTAAAAAAAAGGGCAGCATGGACAAGTTGGGCCGAAGGGCCTGTTTCCATGCTGTAAACCTCTATGACTCTCTATAATCTCATTGCTATTTGTGGGACCATGCTACGTACAAATTGGCTGCTGCATAACACAACAATGTCTACACTTCAAAACACTTAATTTGCTGTTAAATGCTTTGGGTCATCTTGAGTTTGTGAAACGTAATGTATAGTCTTTTTGGATTAATTCAGGTTGTTTATTGGTAATTATATTTGGTCTAGAAGCAGCTCTAATTTTGCTACACTTATTCTCAGGGAACCCCTTCGTATACAAACTCCTCATATATTCAGTGCTTGTGTTTGGCTTGCATAGTTCATGTTGTTAAACTTCTGTAATCTTTCCCACTGTTGACTTTTGGAGAAACCGTGGGATGCTATTTTATCATTTTTTTTCTATCACATATTTGTGTCCAAAAGCATAATCTTTCTTCCCTTTAATTTCAAGTGAAACCCCTCGACTTTATCATTGGTCAGTCTAAATGATACAGACATTGCAAGAGTCCACCCTTAAGCTGTCATCATTTTGCTTCAACATGTCAATGACCCCGAGTTAATTATGGAGCAACAAAAAAATCACTCATTAAGTAATTGTTTTACTCATGCAACTTCTCAGTCTTCAGTAGAAAAAAGTTAAGGAATTTCACATGAAACAAGGGGCCCAATTTTAACCCATTTCAAAACCCATTAATTTAAACAGTATTAAAATCAGGCCCGCCGAAGCACTGTCTCCAGGTTAAGGCTCTGACTACTCATAGGCTGGAATTTTGCTGTTCCGCCCATCATGGGAATCAGAGCGGAAGAGGGGTGGACAATGGAAAGTTCCGTTGATCTCGGGCAGGATTTTACGGTTTCGGCATGAGCAAGGCAGTAAAATCCCGGCAATAGTGTTGTAGAACAATACAGCATGGAAACAGGCCCTCCAGCTCAACCGGTCCATGCTGCCCTCCCAACTAGTCCCAATTGCCTGCGTTTGCCCATATCCCTCTAATCCTTTCCCATCCATGTACTTATCCAAATGCTTTTGAAATGATGAGTTTTTTTTAACAACACTTGAGGTTTTCATTAAATTTATTAACAGAATTCACATTCCATCTGCTTGGGATTCGAACCCATGTCCTCAGGGCATTCATTACCTTACGTCTCTGGAATACTGGTCCAGTGACAGTACCAGTACACCACCACCGCCCCTCAGACTCAGGTCTACCTAGAGCACTGAAAACTCGTGTATTATTGCCATGTTTCTTAGCCTTCAAATTTTTCTGGGCTGGATTTTATACGGGTCCTCCTCCCACACCCAACAGTTTATAAAGAGTAGTAACAATCCCACATTCTGCATATGATTGACATATTATTTGACCTGATTGACATATCACCCTTACTTTTCAGGAATATTTGACCCACGTTTAAAAATAAAATCTAGATATTGCTTCTAGAATTAAGTTAGGCTTTAGGTACTATTGGAACAAAGGAGTCTCAGCATTCATTAGGAACAAAAGAGTTGTCAGGGAGAAAATCGGACCTCTCAGGGACAAAGGAGGGGAATTATGCTTAGAACCCAAGGGAATAGGGGAGATCCTAAATGAATACTTTGCATCGGTATTCACGAAGGAGAGGGGCGTGTTAACCGGGAGTGTCTCGGAGGGAGGTGTTGACCCGTTAGAGAAAATCTCCATTACAAGAGAGGAAGTGTTAGGTTTTTTAGGGAACATTAAAACTGACAAAGCCCCAGGGCCTGATGGCATCTATCCTCGACTGCTCAGGGAGACGAGAGGTGAAATTGCTGGGCCTCTGACGGAAATCTTTGTCGCTTCTTTGGACACGGGTGAGGTCCCTGAGGATTGGAGGATAGCGAATGTGGTCCCGTTGTTTAAGAAGGGTAGCAGGGATAACCCAGGAAATTATAGGCCGGTGAGCTTGACGTCCGTGGTGGGGAAGTTGTTGGAGAGGATTCTTAGAGACAGGATGTATGTGCATTTAGAACGAAACAATCTCATTAGTGACAGACAGCATGGTTTTGTAAGAGGGAGGTCGTGCCTTACAAATTTGGTGGAGTTTTTTGAGGAAGTGACAAAAACGGTTGATGAAGGAAGGGCCGTGGATGTCGTCTATATGGATTTCAGTAAGGCATTTGACAAAGTCCCACATGGCAGGTTGGTTAAGAAGGTTAAGGCTCATGGGATACAAGGAGAAGTGGCTAGATGGGTGGAGAACTGGCTTGGCCATAGGAGACAGAGGGTAGTGGTCGAAGGGTCTTTTTCCGGCTGGAGGTCTGTGACCAGTGGTGTTCCGCAGGGCTCTGTACTGGGACCTCTGCTATTTGTGATATATATAAATGATTTGGAAGAAGGTGTAACTGGTGTAATCAGCAAGTTTGCGGATGACACGAAGATGGCTGGAATTGCGGATAGCGAAGAGCATTGTCGGGCAATGCAGCAGGATATAGATAGGCTGGAAAATTGGGCGGAGAGGTGGCAGATGGAGTTTAATCCGGATAAATGCGAAGTGATGCATTTTGGAAGAAATAATGTAGGGAGGAGTTATACAATAAATGGCAGAGTCATCAGGAGTATAGAAACACAGAGGGACCTAGGTGTGCAAGTCCACAAATCCTTGAAGGTGGCAACACAGGTGGAGAAGGTGGTGAAGAAGGCATATGGTATGCTTGCCTTTATAGGACGGGGTATAGAGTATAAAAGCTGGAGTCTGATGATGCAGCTGTATAGAACGCTGGTTAGGCCACATTTGGAGTACTGCGTCCAGTTCTGGTCACCGCACTACCAGAAGGACGTGGAGGCATTGGAGAGAGTGCAGAGAAGGTTTACCAGGATGTTGCCTGGTATGGAGGGTCTTAGCTATGAGGAGAGATTGGGTAGACTGGGGTTGTTCTCCTTGGAAAGACGGAGAATGAGGGGAGATCTAATAGAGGTATACAAGATTATGAAGGGTATAGATAGGGTGAACAGTGGGAAGCTTTTTCCCAGGTCGGAGGTGACGATCACGAGGGGTCACGGGCTCAAGCTGAGAGGGGCGAGGTATAACTCAGACATCAGAGGGACGTTTTTTACACAGAGGGTGGTGGGGGCCTGGAATGCGCTGCCAAGTAGGGTGGTGGAGGCAGGCACGCTGACATCGTTTAAGACTTACCTGGATAGTCACATGAGCAGCCTGGGAATGGAGGGATACAAACGATTGGTCTAGTTGGACCAAGGAGCGGCACAGGCTTGGAGGGCCGAAGGGCCTGTTTCCTGTGCTGTACTGTTCTTTGTTCTTTGTTCATCCAAGACTTTGGATAGTGATGCTATCGGGTAGTTTGAAGTATTGACAATCAATTTTTAAATTAGGAGGTGCCCGTCATTACTTTAATCATAGAAACATACAGTGCAAAAGGAGGCCATTTGGCCCATGAAATCTGTACCGACCGCAATCCCACCCAGGCCCTATCCCCTTAACTCCATCTATTTACCTTGCTAGTTGGCACAATGGTTAGCACAGCTGCCTTACAGCACCAGAAGAAAGTTTTTCATTTTCATAGATAAACATGTGACTTTGGCTAGTGTCTATGGGCGGCATGGTGGTTAGCACTGCTGCCTCACAGCGCCAGGAACCCAGGTTCGATTCCCAGCTTGGGTCACTGTGTGTGTGGAGTTTGCACGTTCTCCCCATGTCTGCTTGAGTTTCCTCCGGGTGCTCCGGTTTCCTCACACATTTTGAAACGTGCTGGTTAGGTGCATTGACCCGAACAGGTGCTGGAGTGTGGCAACTAGGGGAATTTCATAGTAACTTAAATGCAGTGTTAATGTAAGCCTTATTTTTGTGACTAATAAATAAACTTAAAAACTTTAAACCTTTTAGTCCTCCTAACACTAAGGAGCAGCAATTTAGCATGGCCAATCAACCTAACCTGCACATCTTTGGACTGTGGGAGGAAACTGGAGCACCTGGAGGAAACCCACGCAGACATGGGGAGAACATGCAGACTCCAGACAGACAGTGACCCAAGCCAGGATTTGAACCTGGGTTCCTGGCGCTGTGAGGCAGCAGTGCTAATCACCGTGCCGCCCATAGACACTAACCAAAGTCACATGTTTATCTATGAAAATGAAAAACTTTCTTCTTTTTGTTCTCCTTTGCTTCAATAAATTTGGTGAGTTCCAGTCATGTTTTAGAGATGCTTGGACAAAGCTTGGATTGGCTGTTAGAAAACGAGCTGTGTTTTTTTTGTTTTTGCCGAGCTCCAACAGGAGACTACTCAGCCTGTTCCTTTGCACGATTATTAACTTTCTCCCTGGCCAGCAAATGAAAATAGAAAGAGCTCTTTGCATTTCAGTAGCAATGTTTTTTTTGCTGCCAGGGACGCCATTGCCTCCAGAGATGTTAGCAGAAACCAGCTCTTGAAATTGGTCTTGGACCCTCGCGAGGTGGTGGACGCATCTCAGTTACTTGACTGTACAGCCGCTGAGGGGACTGCTGGCAGCAGCAGCCGTGTTCTTAGGTAACTGCAGCATATAATTTGGACTCCATGAGGTTTCAATCAAACTTGTAAGGAACTTCCTCTCATCATGCAATGAGCTCACTTTCACAAAATGCACTCACTCGTTGCGTTCGCCCAATTTTTAAACTGAACTGCCATACCTAAAATACATCAGCGCATGTCACTGGTGCCAAGGATAAGCACGCAGTTTATAGGTATTGAAGAAAGGACAAGTGGTAAAAATGTAATTTGTGGCATAAAGTGGCAGTAATGCAGAGTTGAGGATGGACAGTTTTTTCAATTTTAAGTGGGATTTGCTATGCTTTTGCTTTTTTTTTCTAAAAAAAATGCCATTGCTACCAGTTCTGTTCACATTTTGAATACTTGAGGGGGGGAAAGGGGTGCAACCATTTGTCGTGCAGCTTTTCCATTTATCTTCCCAAACCCCTACACATTTATTATTGAGTAACTTTTCAGTATGGAACGAGCAGCGTTCCTTTCGTTATTTTAAATGACCTTTTTGGGAGGGGCTTGCTCTGGAAATTTGAGATTGTCATCATTTTACAATTGCTCCTTGTGCTGCGTGAAAGCAAAGTAGTTTTTCAGTTGCGCCTGTCATGTTCTCTCACAGTAGCTGGACTGAGTTAAGAGGACTTTGCTCAAACTTGCTAATTATCATGGTGGGATCAGTGGAATGTGACCGAACAATTGCGAAAGCAGGAGCCTAATTGTTGAAATCAGAGCGACCCTTGCAATGTTACTTTGATTGTAGTGAGTAAAATATTTTTGACGAAGGAATGGAATTCTAAACTACGTTCAGGGAATGAGTAAAACATTATTTGAAAATAAATTAACTTCCTATTAAAAACTGAAATGTATGGTTAAGCCACCAGCCAGTAGAAATAATTCAAACTGTATTGTATATAAAACAAAGTTATGAACACGATATACTCAGGATTTACAAGTTCTGATGTAACCCTAATTAAAACGAAACGATTCTATTTCAGGAATTTGCAATAACTCTTCATATTTAACACATGAATGTGCTCAATATTGATGGAGGAATATGTTGCTACCAAACTGAAATCAGATCCTTGAAACAGAAAGGATGTTGCCATGGAAAAATGAAGTAACACTCGGTGCAGCTGTGATGCATTAATGAATAGGATATTTTTTTAAAAGATCATTTGTGTTTGGTGTGGCTCGAAGGGACTGAAACAGATGGTTTCCATGAACAGACTGTGACCCTCAGCATGAGCACTGTTACTGGCATATTACTTCATTCTCCTTCCCTTGATGAACAGTGTGTTGAATTATAACATGATTTACAGTTATAGGTTTGATTTTCTATTTACATTTGAACTCCTGATTTTATATTGCGTGAACTGTTTAACTTACTGACATTGAATCGACAACTCGAATCTATGCCGTGAACAGGAAAAGAGTGATAAATTGATTTGAAATTGAAATTCGCAAGGTTCCAGTTACCTCTTGAACAGCCTGCTGGTGAAAATATTCCTTAGATCTATAACAGCATAGTTCTATCAGTTTGAGTTTAAGCAGCAGTGTACAAATGACCAGTAACTTGGTGATTCAGTGGGCGGGATATTCTGGCCACGCTCGCCCTGAAACCAGAAAATCCCGCCCGAGGTCAACGGATGTTTCCTTGGTCCGCCCCTCGCCCACTCCGATTCCTGTGGCGGGAGGGTGTTGGCAATGAGGAAAGGTTGAATAAACTATTCACTTATTTTACCAAAATATGATCTTAGACCAGACAGTTTCACTTTTTCCTATGGTTGATTCAACATAAATAATGCTGATTAGCAAGTTTGCGGATGACACGAAAATTGGAGGAGTTGCTGATAGTGCGAGGGATTGTCAGAGGATACAACAGGAAATAGATAGGTTGGAGAGTTGGGCACAGAAATGGCAAATGGAGTTTAATCCAGACAAATGCGAGGTGATGCATTTTGGAGGATCAAATTTAGGTGTGAATTATACTGTAAATGGCAGAACCTTTAGGAACATTAATATTCAGAAGGATCGGGGCGTGCAGGTCCACAGTTCCCTAAAAAGTGGCAACACAGGTGGCCAAGGCGATTAAGAAGTCATATGGTATGCTTGCCTTCATCAGCCGGGGCATTGAGTACAAGAGTTGGGAAATCGTGTTGCAGCTATATAAAACCTTGGTTAGGTCACATTTGTAGTATTGCGTGCAGTTCTCGTCACCACACTACCAGAAGGACATGGAAGCTTTGGAGAGAGTGCAAAGAAGGTTCACCAGGATGTTGCCTGGTCTCGAGGGTGTTGACTATGAGGAGAGGTTGAATAAACTAGGATTGTTTTCACTGGAAAGACGAAGGCTGAGGGGAGACCTGACAGAGGTCTACAAAATTATGAGAGGCACAGACAGGGTGGAGAGTCAGAGGCTTTTACCCAGGGTGGAAGTGTCAATTACAAGGGGGCACAGGTTCAAGATGAGAGGGGGAAAGTTTAAGGGAAATGTGCGGGGGAAGTTTTTCATGCAGAGAGTGGTGGGTGCCTGGAACGCGCTGCCAGAGGAGGTGGTGGAAGCAGCACATTAGCAACATTTAAGAGGCATCTGGATGGGTACATGAATAGGGAGGGAATAGAGCGATACGGACCGAGTAAGGGCAGAAGGTTTTTTCTTTAGCTTAGTTGGGGCATCATGATTGGCACAGGCTTGGAGGGCCGAAGGGCCTGTTTCTGTGCTGTGCTTTTCTTTGTTCTTTGTAATACCGATAGAGCAAGAATTAACTTCACTCTTTTTTTCTAAATTTAGCCTTTTTGCATCATTGCATAAACATTATGACTGTACATCTCGCTCTGCGCACATTGAAAGCCTAGATTGCACATCAGTAGATTCTCTGCATCCCTCTGAAATGTTTTAATTCTGCTTCTCCCAAAACACTGCTAATTCAAAATTAAAAGAATATTCTGAGAGTTTGAAACAATTAATATATTGCAACTTAAGGCATGTCTGAAATTTGCTGTTGGAAATCGGCAACAGGCTGCTTTACCAGTATTTCCTTCAACAAGAGGCTTAACTCCTTTCACAGTTGTAAGGTTCACAAGGTTGTAAGGATAATCCCAGCAATTACAGACCAGTCAATTTACCATCAGTGGTGGGCAAGCTTCTTAAAACAATTATTCAGTATAGAAACAGCAGTTACACGGGAAAATGTTGGTTGATTAGGAAGAGGGTTTCTAAAGGGGAAATCATGTTTAACTAACTTGCTGGAGATTTTTGAGGAGTTAACAGAAAAGGTCGGAAAGCTGTTGATATATACATACACTGAAATCTTATTGCCGTTTACACTGTTGGGATCTTATGGCCCGCTGATGGTGCACCCCCACCGTGGGTTTCCCAGTGGCAAGAGGTGCGTTCAACGGGGAACCCCGTTCCTTGTTGACAATGCCGGGATGATAAAATCCTGCTGCCAGTGAGTGGTGCGCCACTCCCATCATTGCAAAACAGGCCGTGGGCGGGGAGGAACATCCTGCCCGTAGACTTTCAAAAGGCATTCATTACAGTGCCACACAATAGACTTGTGAGAAAAGTTATAGCTCATAGAATAAAAACGATGTGGATACAAAATTGGCTGAACAATTGAAAGCAGAAAGTAACAGGCAATGGTTATTTTTTGGGCTGGACGAAGGTTAGATAGCGGTGTTCCCCAGGTGTTGGGACCCTTGCTTTTCCTGATATTTATTAATGATCTAGACCTTGGTGCGCAAGGATCAATTTTGAAGTTTGCAGATGATACAAAACTTGGAAGTTAACTGCGAAAAATACAGCGTTGAACTTAAAAAAGACATAGACAAATTGGTGGATTGGGCAGAGAGGTGGGAGATGAAATTCAGTGTGGAGAAAGGAGGGGATGCATTTTGGTAGCAAGAACATGGAGAAACAATACAAAATAAGGAGTAAAATTCTTATAGGATGCAGGAGCTGAGAAACTGGGGTATATATTTTTCAGTTATTACTTTACGGGATGTGGGTGTTGCTGGCCAGGCCAGCATTTATTCCCCATCCCTAGTTGCTATCCAGATGGTGGTGTCCCCTGTTATCTGCTGCCCTTGTCCTTCTAGATGGCAGTAGTTGTGGGATTGGAAGGTGCTGTCCAAGGAGCCTTGGTGAGTTCCTGCAGTGCATCTTGTAGACGGTACACATGGCTGCTGCTGTGTGTTGATGGTGAAGGGAGTGAATGTTTGTGAATGGGGTAGCAATCTAATGGGCTACTTTGTCCCAGATGGTGTTGAGCTTCTTGACCACAATATGTCCCTAAGTCATGATGCTCAGAGGTGCAGACACAATGGGCCAAATGGCCTCCTTCTGCGCTGTAACAATTCTCTGATTGTAGTTTCATCTTTGCCCACAAGAATTATATTCCTTGGTTGCCAGCAAGAACATAGGAACAGGAGTAATCCATTCAGCCATTGCGCCTGTTCCCTCATTCACTTAGGTCATGGTTGATCTACATCTCCAGCTTGTCTACCTGCCTTGGTTCTATATACTTTAGTACACTTGCCTAACAGATAATCAATGCTGTGAATTAAATTTGCTTTTGTTTTTTGCATGTTACTTTACTGATGAGTATTACTATTCTTTTGGACATCACAGAATATTCTTGCATCATATTGTAGCTTCATCTTATTTCTGCAAACATCCTTTCAGCCTGATGTATCTACAACTGAACACCCTGAAATACTGAGGAGAAAACAGCAATATTAGCAGGTTTAGTGTTGATCAAAGTTCTGAGGTGTTTTACAGAGGCCCGGTCAGGGATAAGTGGACACTGAGCCACAACAGCCAACATTAGTGACAGTGGCCTCAAGGTTTGTGGGGGTTCTAACTCTACCAGTCAAGTAGCGCTCTGCACTTGCAAGCTTAGGCTCCGCGCCTTCCACCCTCCCTACTGGCAAGAATCACATCAAGGCTCTTTTTTTGCACTGAGTGCCGTAAGATTGCAACTCGCGGCTTGCTGTAAAAACTGGCACCATTCTCTCCTGTTTTCTTGTTCATTCGGCACTTAGTATTTTTTTTCATAGGATCATGTCCACTGTCTTTGAGAATACCCCAAAATGCCTCCAGATAATGCGCAAAGCCAGGAAAATGTGTTTGACTCAAAAATGAGTTAATGTGCAGTTTGGCCCATTGACAATTTGTGCTCGAAGTGTAATGAGAAGTGATAGCTGCATTTTTGTATTATCTTATCACATCTGTATGAAATGCCCCAAAGCATCACAAAAGCAATGGATTACTTTTAACTGCAGCATTATTGTTACACACCCAAGTGTGGTAACGTTTAGTTGCAGTAAGATCTCACAAATAACAAAGTGATGGTACGTTTTTGATGAGAGGGTTAGAGGTGAAGGTTGTTGGCCAGGACACCGGAACAACTTGCTGTTTGAATTATGCCATGGGATCTTTGATGTCCATCTAACAAATCAAAGGGGGCTTGAGCTGATGAACATCACTTGGAAGAAGTAGAGAGTGCACAGAATGTTTTCTGGATGGGGATAGATCAAAGAACAAAGAAAATTACAGCACAGGAACAGGCCCTTCGGCCCTCCAAGCCTGCACCGACCATGCTGCCTGACTGAACTAAAGTCCCCTACCCTTCCAGGAACTATATCCCTCTATTCCCATTCCATTTATGTATTTGTCAAGACACCCCTTAAAAGTCATTACCATATCCGCTTCCACGACCTCCTCCGGCAGCGAGTTCCAGGCACGCACCATCCTCTGTGTAAAAAAAAACTTGCCTCGTAGATCTCCACCTTCTGTCTATAAACTTGCCTCGCACATCAAGGCCTACCACTGAGATTTGCCAGGAGGGGAGAAACCTACTCAACCTCGCTCTCAACAGTCTACCGCTTGCAGATGCATTTGTCAATGACAGTGTTGGTAAGAATGACCACTGCAGAGCCTGGCTCCACACTGGGTACACCCACCATCTTGTGTGGCACAACTTCTGTGCTCAATGTCATAAATTCAGAACAGATCTAGCAGCTCAAAACAGAGCATCCACACAGTGCTGTGGGGAACCAGCATCAACAGAATTCTATTCAACCCCAATCTTTAACCTCAATTTCCAGCATCTTCCTCACTCTACTATTACCATAAACCCTGGTTAAATGAGGAACGCAGAAGAGTCAGGAGCAGCTCCAGACAGATCTAAAAATGACTTGCCAGCATGGCAAAGCTACAACATAGGACTACATGCATGCTAAGCCGCAGGTGATAGACAGAGTTAAGCAATCCCACAACAAGTGGATCAGGGCAAAGCTTTGCAGTCCTGCCACTTTCAATCATGAATGGTGGTGGACATTTAAACAGTTAACCGGAGGAGGAGGTTCCACAAATATCCCCATCCTCAATGATGGCGGAGCCCAGCATACCAGTGCAAAGACGAGGCTGGAACGTTTGCAACAATCTTCAGCCAGAAGCGCCGAGTGGTTGATCCATCTCAGCTTCCACCTGAGATTCGTACCATCACAGATGCCAGTTTGTGACTGGCTGAACAGTCTTCAGACAGTTCGATTCACTCCACATGGTATGAAGAAACGGTTGAAGGTGCTGGATACTGCAAAGGCTGTGGGCATGACAACATTCCAGCAATAGTCGTGAAGATTTGTGTTCTAGAATTAGCCACACCCCTCGCCAAGCTGTCCCAGTACAACTGCAATACTGGCATCTACCTGGCAATATGGAAAATTGCCCAGCTGTGATCCATCCACAAAAAGCAAGAGAAATCCAATCCTGCCGACTACCACCCCATCACTCTACTGTCAATCATCAGAATAGTGGTGGAAGGTGTGGTTGACAATGCTGTCACGTGACACTTGCTCAGCAATAACCTGCTTACTGCTCAGTTTGGGTTCCTCCAGGATCATACAGCCTTGGTCCAAACATGAACAAAGGAGCTGAACAAGAGGTGAGGTGAGAGTGACTATCCTTGACATCAAAACAGCTTTTGACTGAGTGTGGCATCAAAGAGTTCCATCAAATTTGAAGTCAGTGGGAATTGTGGGGGTGAGCTGTCCACCGGTTGAAGACCTAACCATTACAAAGGAAGATGGCTATGGTTGTTGGAGGGAAATTATCTCAGCGCAGGACAAAATTGCAGGAGTTTCCCAAGGTGGTGTTTTAGACTGAAGCATCTTCAATGAAGCATTCATCAATGACCTTCCTTTCATCATAAGGTTAGAAGTGGAGATATTCAGTCATGATTGCAGTTTCCAGTACCATTCGCAACTCATCAGATACTGGAGCAGTCTATGCTTGTATGCAGCAATGCCTGGAGAAAGCTCAGGCAAGTAACAGTCATGTCACATGTACAGGGAATGACCATTTCCAAGAAGAGGGAATCTAACTATCCCTGCTCAGTGGGATTGTCATCACTGAATCCCCCATCATCAAGATCCTTGGCTTACCATTGACCAGAAACTGAACTGATCCAGGAATATAAAGAGTGTGGTTCCAAGAGGGGATCAGAGACTGAGAATTCTGTGACAAGTAATTCACCTCCTAACTCCTCAAAGCTCGTCCACCATCTGCAAGACACAAGTCAGGAGTGTGATGGAATATTCTCCCAATTGCCAGGCTGACTGCAGCTTCATCAACACTCAAGATGGAAGATGCCATCCAGGACCAAGCAGCTTGTTTAATTGGTCCGCTGTCCATCACCCTTTAGCATTCCCTTTCTCCACCACTGGCACTCAGTAGCAAGATGCACTGCAGCAACTCACCGAGGGTTCTTTGACACTTTATAAACTGGCAACCTCTACCGCTTAGAAGGACAAATACAGTGAATGGAAAGGAACAGCATCACCTAATTCCCCTCTAAGTCCCATCCTATCCTGAGTTGGAATTGTATCACCAGTTCTTTACCGTCATTGGCTTAAAATCCTGGAGCTCCTTAATAGCATTGTGGGTGTACCTACAACAGACAGACTGCAACAGTTCAGACGGCGGCAGTTCACCACCACCTTCACAAGTGCACTGAAAGGTGGGAAGGAAATATGGCCATGCCAGCAAAGCTCATTACTGAATGAATAAAACTAAATAATTTGAAGGAAGAGTTCATTTTGGAATCTGAGAGCACTTCACAGCCAATGAAGCTCTTTTGAAGTGTTGTAGGAAATGTGACAACACAGAACATGGAGACTCCAACAAACAGCAATGAGAAAAATGTCCAGGTTATCTGTCTGTTGGTTGAAGGATATATGTTGGCCCAGATACCAGGGGAACTTCCCTGCTCTTCATTGCTTCTTTGATGTGCACCTGAGAAGCCCTTCAGGGTGTTAATTTAACACCTCATGCAAACAACGGCCCCTCCAACAGTGCCGCACTCCCTCAGTACTGCACTGGAGTAATGACCTCATTTTAAAAAAAGACACGAGAGTGGTATTTGTTTCAGCATCATAATGTAGTCCAAGACTTTGATTTAAGAAGTTGTCTGGTCAATGTTTCTGAAGCTTATAATTTCCGAAGCAGTGTGGATAAAGCTGTTCCAACTAGCTGGGAGTTATAGCGGTGAGCGACTGTGTTTCAAACTGCATGTTCCCTTAGCTGTTGCCAACAGCAACAGCATCCAAGATGGCTGGAGAATTGAAGATTGTCATATTCTGTCCAAGAATACAATTTCTCAGGGGATCTAAATAGTGCATTCTTCATCTAGAAACTCTATATAAATATTTCTCTCAAACATTTGTAATCATTTATCACACTAATATTTAAAAATCGAATGTCATTGAATTGTGGAAAGTTTACTTCCTTTCTTTAGTTCTGCTAACATTGCGGTGGCATATTTTTCAAATTTTAACATTCGGGCAGTGAGATGTATTGATAAGGTTCAAGCAGGCTCGCAGTCCATTGCCATCCTGGATACTGTTGAGTGGTCAGTTTGTTTATATCTGGAATTTCTGGCGAGCAAGCCGGAAATTCCTGACAATGCAACCCCCTTAAATGTGTTCAGCTGCACTCTGAATCACCGAATCTTCATTCGCTGAATGACTTAGTGTGTGATAATGCTGAAAGCTTTGATTATATGCCAGTCTGGCATGCAGATCGTAAATGTTCCCTTTTTTAAGCTATTATTTGGTACAGTGTTGCTTAAACAAACTGACAAGAATTCATTACTGAAAAATAGAAGTTGAATTAAAAAAATAAATAGATTGTTACATTAAAAGTCTTTGTTTGTTTCTGGTATTATGCTATTTAAGGCACATGCGGAGCTTAATTATGTCTTTGATCAGTTGTTTATTGATCCAAGGTTGTTTGTTTTGGATTTAAAACTCTCTTGTAATGTTGCAGATGTTTAAATTTCTGCAGATTTGAAGCTTGTTAATGTATTAATGTGCTGCATTTCATCAAATGTCCCCCACCAGTGTCTTTTTTAAGAATGGTACTAAAGTTCATAGAGTTATTGGCAATGGTAAGCACATGTTAACAGTTTGAGTTTTAGATCTTTATAATCCTGGGCTTGTCAACGCATTTACTGCATAAACAATTTATTGTTAATCGTCCATCCCTTATCTCTTTGTTGATTAATAACAATTTTTTTCCAGAATGAACAAGGCATGGTGTAATGATTCTAAAACACCATTCCCTAGATAGAGCAGGTTCCCATTCCATCTCTCAGTATTTATGGAAAGAGTATTTCAGCTCTGCTTGTTGCCACTGCAGCTGCAATTTATTATAGTAAACCATCAACTTGTTTTTGTCCTCATTTGAAATTGTGTTATGTTACCATTTTTACAGGAACTACCTAATGGAAAACATGAAAGTAATTTTTATGGAAGGCAGCCGAACCTTCTCTATCGGCTACCTACTTTCCACATGGCATCCAAGTATTGCTGGGCGACGCAACCTATGTGGCTTTAGAGTTGCAATAAACTCCTGGGACTTGCTACTTGTCCTGCAGAGCACCTTAGATTGAACCCTTTAGATGTTTAAAAGAGGAAATCTAGACTTTCAACGAATGCACAGTAGGAGCCTGTTGGTGTAAGCTGTATTCAGTAGGAGTGAAAACATATTGCATCTGCCGGCACATAGAGTGACTCATGTTTAACTTGATCCCAGGTCCTTCTATAAAATGAAGGTCAACATTGCAGACCAAAATTTACCTTAATCTCGGTTGGTGTCCACAAATATACTGTCTGTCTGTTCTTTCTCATTTTAACCCGTGTATCCCACACATCCATTGTCATGCTGCTATATAGGCTCAAGTCAGGAAAGTGTTGGAATATTCTCCACTGGCCTGGAGGAGTGCAGCTCCAACAACTCAAGAAGCTTGACACCATTCAGGACGAAGCAACCTGCTTGATCGGCATCCCATCCACCATCATAAATTCATAAGATATCGGCGCTGAATTAGGCCATTCGGCCCATCGAATCCGCTCCGCCACTCGATCATGGCCGAGCGGCACGGTAGCACAGTGGTTAGCACTGCTGCTTCACAGCTCCAGGGTCCCGGGTTCGATTCCCGGCTCGGGTCACTGTCTGTGTGGAGTTTGCACATTCTCCTCGTGTCTGTGTGGGTTTCCTCCGGGTGCTCCGGTTTCCTCCCACAGTCCAAAGATGTGCGGGTTAGGTTGATTGGCCAGGTTAAAAATTGCCCCTTAGAGTCCTGGGATGCGTAGGTTAGAGGGATTAGCGGGTAAATATGTGGGGGTAGGGCCTGGGTGGGATTGTGGTCGGTGCAGACTCGATGGGCCGAATGGCCTCCTTCTGCACTGTAGGGTTTCTTCTATGATATGCTCCTCATCCCCATTTTCCTGCTTTCTCCCCATAACCCTTCAACCCATTACCAATTAAAAATCTGTCTAACTCCTCCTTAAATTTACTCACTGTCCCAGCATCCACCGCACTTTGGGGTAGTGAATTCCACAGATTCACAACCTTTTGGGAGACGTAGTTTCTCCTCAACTCTGTTCACATTGCGAAGGCATATCTTTCCACTCCTACCACAACTGATGCACAGGGCATATCATACTATATCGCAGAATGATAGAATCTCTACTGTGCAGAAGAAGGCCATTCGGTCCATCGAGTTTACACCAACCCTCCAGCAGAGCATCTTATCCAGTCCCTATCTACAAAACTCCACGTATTTATCTGCTAATCCCTGTAACCTACACATCTTGGGACACCAAGGGGCAATTTATTGTGGTCAATCAACTTAACCTGCATATCTTTGGACTGGGAGGAAACGCACGCAGAAACTGGGAGAATATGAAAATTCCACACAGCCACCCAAGGCCGGAATTGAACCCAGGTCCCTGGTGCTGTGAGGTCGCAGTGCTAACCACCGTGATAGATATATAACGTATTGCAGCATCTCACTATCAACAGCACCTTCCAAACCAATGACCACTAACTAGAAGGACAAGGGCAGAAGATGCATGGCAACACTACCACCTACAAGTTCCCCCCCATGGCACACACCATCCTGACTTGGAATTGTATCTCCGTTTCTTCACTTGTCACAGTGTCAAAATCCTGGAATTCCCTCCCTAACAGCACTTTGGGTGTCCCTACATCACATGGACTGCAGCTGTTCAAGAAAACAGCTCACCATCACATTCTCAAGGGCAATAAGGAATGGGCAGTAAATGCTGGTCTAGCCAGCAATGCCCACATCCTGTGAAATAATTAAATAAAAATTGCAGTTCTACCTTGCAGACACTAACCTGTCTCCTTTGTTTGGTTTGAAATCTAATCCTGTGGCTACATTTTAAAGAAAACAACAACAGAAGTCAGATATTGGAAAGCAAAGTTGGTATTTAAATGTGAACATGAGAGAGCAAGGCAGTGGTCGATAAGCATGATTTACTGAGCCCGTTATCAACAGAACCTGCACTGTCAGAGTGGACTCCAAGGTTAAGGCATGGGTAGGACACAATCAAGACCACTCATTTATGGTGACTCATTAAGTCAAATGCTATTCTGACTACATGTGATTCTCGATACTTTTCCACTTTTTTAAGGATCAAATTGTGCAATTCTGTCCTTCTTTATGACCTGTCTATAGGTTGGAATCTCTGCCCTCCCCCCACCTTCACTGATATAAAAAAAGAAAATGCTGGAAAAGCTCAACAGGTCTGGCAGCATCTGTCGAGGGAGAAGCAGAGTTAATGTTTTGAATCTGTATGACTCTTCTTAATCTCGATTGACTTTGCTCCAATTGGAGATACGGTGTTATGACCGGTCCCCAGGAAAGGTGCCTTTTAAAGTTTATTTATTAGTGTTACAAGTTTGCTTACATTAACACTGCAATGAAGTTATTGTGAAAATTCCCTAGTTGCCACACTCAGGTGTCTGTTCGGGTACACGGAGGGAGAATTTAGCATGGTCAATGCCCCTAACCAGCACGTCTTTCGGACTGTGGGAGGAAACCGGAGCACCCGGAGGAAACCCATGCAGACACGGGGAGAACGTGCTGACTCTGCACAGACAGTTACCCAAGTCGATAATCAAACCCGGGTACCTGACGCTGTGAGGCAGCAGTGCAAACCACAATGCAAATTTGTTATTCTGGACGCGATCCCTCGACTGGTTAACCTCTGGCTGAGATACCACCAAATTGTATGTCTCTGGATGAGGAAGGATGAACTGGCTCCCCTTTATCACTTAATCGTCTTGGTTAGTCGCAAAAGGATAAATGTGGGGGAAAAAATCCTTCCCTTTATGGATACGTTTCCCCAATCCCAATATTCAGATTTTAAAGGAGTCAATTTAACCAATTTGAGTTAAAGAGTGAGTTTATTGACTACTAAACAAGAAAATGATAAAACACATGAATACGCATTCATACAGACGGGAATTTTGTCCAAAATAAGTAAAAGTATACAAATCAGTTATTGTCTGTGTGGAGTAGATGATGGAATGTTGCAGCTGTTGTGATTCATGATTCCAGCAACAGGAACCAGATGAAAGTCAGAAATTGGACTTCAGCAGGTCAATACTTGGTTTTGAGATGCCAATGTTCTGTGGCTTTTGCGGAGAAGCGACCCTGTTTCCTTTCCAGCTGTAGCTTTGCCTACTTGGCTTGCCTCAGCAATCAGAGAGAGAGAGAGAGAGGTACCTGCAAAAAAAAATGTTTGTTGCTGGCAGGCTTTTTGCTTTTGGGTCACACGCATGTTGATACCCCTGGCACTAGTCCACACTAATCAGGTTTTGCAGCTGGCTTTTATCCTCGTCTTTGTGTATTCCTGGAATACGCAAAGCATGGTTTACAGGATATCATTCCTGGTGAAATGATAATCATCCCCCATTATCTCCACAGGAGATGGCAATTAGTTTCTGTATGGCACTTTGAGATAGGTATCCTTGTCTGGAAACAGGGTGGGGTTCCATTGTCTCTCAACCAACTCTTAGTATTAACCACCAACAATTCATCCAATGACCGCTCATTTGTTCACTTTTGAAAACCCACAGGTCTTATTTAAAGTCTTATATTTCCACAAGTAATTCAGCGTTTTCCCTCCATCATCATGACAATGCATTTCTATTCTTTTCTAAGCACAGAAGTTATGTTTGATTGAATTCAGTGAGGAAGGCCAAATCACTAATCAGCAGAAGGATTTCAAGCATGTTAAATAGAACGCTGCCAAAAATGATTAAGTCTGGTACTATAATAAATTCAACTATTGGCTCTTTACGAGTTTTCTAAATATCTCAGAACGGTTGTGTGCTGCTCATATGAACTCATTGATCTATTGGATGTTCACAGAAGAAGAAGCTCTCTTTCCGCAGTGTGCCGAAACATCTTCAGCTGCTTCACTGATCACCTTCCCCCCCCCCCACTCCCCCTACATAAGGTCAGAAGTGAGGATGTTTGCTGATGATTGCAGTATTCTGTACCGTGCCGTTCTCAAATCCTCATCCTGAAACAGTCCTTGCTCACGTGCAGGAAGACATGGACAACATTCTGGCCTGGACTCGTAAGTGGCAAGTAACATTTGTGCCACATGAGTGTCAGGCAAAGAACATCTACAACATTGGGTTTCGAAAGGCTACCATCACTGAATCCCCTAAGAGTAATAGGCACTAACATTGACCAGAAACTGAACAGAGCTAGCTGTGTAAATACTGTGGCTACAAAAACCGGTCAAGGGCTGGGAACTTTGCGGAGAGTATCTCACCTCTTCCTTCCTCCAAAGCCTGCCTACCATCTTATCATCATCAGTCCCTCAAAATGAGGTGTATGTCTGCCAGGCTTCATGATTTGTGTTTTCTCAGGTGACTCGGTAGGCCAATCCCATGGGTCTTTGAGCAGAGAGGACAAGAGTTGCCTGAGGAATTTGATTTGATTTGGTTTATTATTCTCTCATGTATTAGTAGAAAAGTATTGTTTCTTGCGCGCTATACAGACAAAGCATACCGTTCATAGGGAAGGAAAGGAGAGAGTGCAAAATGTAGTGTTACAGTCAGAGCTAGGGTTTTGAGAAAGATCAACTTAGTGCGAGGTAGGTGGGGCGAGAAATAAACAAAGAAATAATTGATGCATGTAAAAATGGTACAGCAATTATCATGGGGGATTTTAATCCACATATCAATTGATCAAACCAGGTCAGTCAAGGCAGCCTTGAGGAGGAGTTCATAGAATGTGTCCGCGATAGCTTCCTTGAACAGTATGTAATGGAATCGACAAGCGAGCAAGCTATCCTAGATCTGGTCCTTTGTAATGGTACGGGAATAATTAATGATCTTGCAGTTAGGGATCCTCTTGGAAGAAGCGATCACAGTATGGTTGAATTTAAAATACAGATGGAGCGTGAGAAGGTAAAATCCAATACCAGTGTCTTGTGCTTAAACAAAGAAGACTATAAAGGGATGAGGGAGGAGTTGGCTAAGGTAGACTGGGAGCAAAAACTTTATGGTGGGACAATTGAGCAACAGCGGAGGACCTTCAAAGCGATCTTTCACAGTGCTCAGGAAAAGTATATACCAGTGATAAGGGAAACTATAGAAAAAGAGATAATCCGCCATGGATATCTAAGGAAATAAAGGAGGGTATCAAATTGAAAGAAAATGCATACAAAGTGGCAAAGATTAGTGGGAACCTAGGGGATTGGTAAATCTTTAAAGATCAGCAGAAAGCCACAAAAAAAGCTATAAGAAAGGTAAAATGGATTATGAGAGTAAACTAGCTCAGAATATAAAAACAGATGGCAAAAGTTTCTACAAATATATGAAGTGAAAAAGAGTGGCAAAAGTAAACATTGGTCCTTTAGAGGACGAGAAGGGGGATGTAATAACTGGAAATGAGAAAATGGCTGAGGCATTGAACAGGTATTTTGTGTCGGTCTTCACAGTAGAAGACACAATAACATGCCAAAAATTGATGACAGGAAGGCTATGGCAGGTGAGAACCTAGAAAATATCATTATCACGAAAGAGGTAGTGTTGGGCAAGTTAATGGGGCTAAAGGTAGACAAGTCTCCTGGTCCTGATGGAATGCATCCCAGGGTACTAAAAGAGATGGCGGGAGAAATAGCAAATTCACTAGTGGTAAGTTACAAAAATTCGCTGGACTCTGGGGTGGTTCCTGCAGATTGGAAAACAGCAAATGTGACGCCACTGTTTAAAAAAGGAGGTAGACAAAAGGCGGGCAACGATAGGCCGGTTAGCTTAACTTCTGTAGTAGGGAAAATGCTTGAATCTATCATCAAGGAAGAAATAGCGAGACATCTGGATATAAATTGTCCCATTGGTAAGACGCAGCATGGGTTCATGAAGGGCAGGTTGACTCATTTGGTGGAATTCTTTGAGAACATTACGTGTAGACAATGGGGGACCTGTGGATGTGGTGTATCTGGATTTCCAGAAGGCATTTGACAAGGTGCCGCACCAAAGACTGCTACATAAGATAAAGGTGCACAGTGTTACGGGTAATGTATTAGCATGGATAGAGGATTGGTTAACTAACAGAAAGCAAAGAGTGGGGGTAAATGGGTGTTTTTCTGGTTGGCGATCAGTGACTAGTGGTGTGCCTCAGGGATCAGTGTTGGGACTGCAATTGTTTACGATTTACGAAGATGATTTGGAGTTGGGGACCAAGTGTAGTGTGTCAAAATTCGCAGATGACACTAAGATGGGTGGAAGAGCCAAGTGTGTAGAGGACACTGAAAGTCTGCAAAGGGATATAGATAGTCTAAGTGAGTGGGCGACGGTCTGGCAGATGGAGTACAATGTCGGTAAATGTGAGGTCATCCATTTTGGTAGGAATAACAGCAAAATGGATTATTATTTAAATGGTAAAAAATTGCAGCATGCTGCTGTGCAAAGGGACCTGGATGTCCTTGTGCAGGAATCTGGCTGATCAGGAGGATTCCTCTGAGAATCTTGATATAGTGGACACAAGGTATATACCACAAGGATTCTAGTTGAGTGACAATGTTTCCGGCATTTCAGTAGGTTGCTGAGAAATCCATGGTATGTGTCTTGATCACATTTGCTGTTTATTGTACAGTGTGGTGTGTTTGACCTCAGTTTGCCTGTTAATTCACACGTACCTTGTATTAACCCTGAAGTTAACAGTGTAAGATAGATACCGTAAATTGTTTTCTCCTCTTGGCCTTGCCTCGTAAAGTTAATTTTTGTCTGTCTGAAACCTGTGGAATCTTGTGTCTTTATTCTCTTAGCAAGTGCCTTGAATCTCAAACCTTGTCTACTTCAAACAAAAAGTGATTGGTCCCTAACTGGATTGCACCAAAACCATGGGAGCCTGGTCAAGGACCATGGCAGGTCCCTCGAACCTGCTACACTATTCAATAAAACCATGGCTGATTGTCCACCACAACTCCACTTTCTCCCCATTTCCCCACACCCTGCCACTCCCTTGATTATCCGAAAGCCTATTAATCTCAATCTGCAATATATTCCATTGCCTGAATACCACAGCCCTCAGGGATAGAACATTTCAAAGGTGGGTAGTGATGTCACCCAACTGTACCTGCTGATTCAGAAACCATTCTCCAGTGATGACTAATTACTCGTCTTTGATTGCATTGATCTTGGGTTTGATTGGTAAAGGATAAGGTAGTGATTGGTTGAGATTCCAGAATATAATTTGTTTTGGACAAGGTGACGGAGAACTGCTGGAACTGTTGTAATCAGTAAACAAAGAACAAAGAAAATTACAGCACAGCAACAGGCCCTTCGGCCCCCCAAGCCTGCACCGACCATGCTGCCCGATTGAACTAAATCTCTCTACCCTTTCGGGGACCATATCCCTCTATTCCCATCCTATTCATGTACATCTGATTGATGTGCGTGTGTGTATACATGCATGTGTCCATGTGCACCAGTGTTTTTTTCTTGTGCTTAGTAAAATGCAGCTGAAAGCAGCACTTTTTGATGACACATATTCTTCTTTTCTAGCTGGAGGTTCAGTCATGTTGTGTATTCTTTCCAAATGAGAGCCTCGCCTCGCCAAGCACGATCGTGGCGGGTGACATCCCGGGGACGGTGAGGAATTGGTATCATACCGAAGCGAGTATGCCGGGGACTTTGGTCATCTGCTTACCTCAGATAAAAGTGATCAGCGCAGGACACAAATACATGGAACCACTGCAGGAGATTCCTTTTGTCATTTCAAGGCCTATTCTAGAAGAAGGTATGTTCCATCTGGTGTTTTGGCTTCTGTTCACCTGGTCAGTTTCTTTTCTCCCCTTCGTACAGAATTTACAAAATTTTGGGGATTGCACTACTTTAATGTTAATGCACAATTTCTTTCATTGATTCCAGTTACTGAAGACATTGATTTAACTTTTATCATTGTCTTTACATAAAAACATAGACATAGAAACATAGAAGATAAGAGCAGGAGGAGGCCATTTGGCCCTTCAAGCCTGCTCCGCCATTCATCACGATCACGGCTGATCATCCAACTCGATAGCCTAATCCTGCTTTCTCCCCATAATCTTTGATCCCATTCGCCCCAAGTGCTATATCCAGCTGCCTCTTGAATACCATTCAATTACCATTGATTTAAAAGCATTTGATAAAGTGGATGTTGCAACAATGATTCTACTTGAAAGGAAATGAAAAACTAGCCTTTATGTCAGGTAAACACTATTAAACCCAAAGAGAAATTCAGGAGAATCTTCTTTGCCTCAAGAGTGATTAGAATTTGGAACTTGCTACCACATGGAATGGTTGAGGCAAATAATATCGGTACATTTAAGGCGAAGCTAGATAAATGAGGGAGTCACGCCTTGATAGGGTCAGATGCAGTCGACTGTGAAGCGGTTTGTATGAGGCATGAACATCACCGTAGACCTGTTCGAGTACGTGACAGTAAATTTTATGCCCTCAAAAGTTTATGGATGGATAATTTTGTCTTTACCCTGTTGACAAAATAGGGCGGCACGGTAGCACAGTGGTTAGCACTGCTGCTTCACAGCTCCAGGGACCTGGGTTCGATGCCCGGCTTAGGTCACTGTCTGTGTGGAGTTTGCACATTCTCCTCGTGTCTGCGTGGGTTTCCTCCGGGTGCTCCGGTTTCCTCCCACATTCCAAAGATGTGCGGGTTAGGTTGATTGGCCATGCTTAAATTGCCCCTTAGTGTCCTGAGATGTGCAGGTTAGAGGGATTAGTGGGTAAAATATGTAGGGATATGGGGGTAGAGCCTGGGTGGGATTGTGGTCGGTGCAGACTCGATGGGCCGAATGGCCTCTTTCTGTACTGTAGGGTTTCTATGATTTCTTTCTATGATTCTATTGTTAACCTTAATTAGCAAAACATAAGACCATAAGACATAGGAGCAGAATTAGGCCACTCGGCCCATCGAGTCTGCTCCGCCTGATATTTTTCTCACCTCCATTCTCCTGCCTTTTCCCCATAACCCCTGATCCCCTTATTAATCAAGAAGCTATCTATCTCTTAAAGACACTCAATGACCTGGTCTCCACAGCCTTCTGCGGCAAAGAGTTCCACAGATTCACCACTCTGTGGCTGAAGAAATTCCTCCTCATCTCTGTTTTAAAGAATCGTCCCTTTAGCTTGAGGTTGTGCCCTCCGGTTCTAGTTTTTCCTACTAGTGGAAACACCCTCTCCATATCCACTCTGTCCAGGCCTCGCAGTATCCTGTAAGTTTCAATAAGATCCCTCTAATCCTTCTAAACTCCAACGAGTACAGACCCAGAGTCCTCAACCGTTCCTCATACGACAAGCTCTTTATTCCAGGGATCATTCTTGTGTATCTCCCCTGGACCCTTTCCAAGGCCAGCACATCCTTCCTTAGATATGGGACCCAAAACTGTTCACAATCCTCCAAATGGGGGTCTGACCAGAGTTTTATACAGTCTCAGAAGTACATCCCTGCTCTTGTACTCTAGCCCTTTCGACATGAATGCTAAGATTGCATTTGCCTTCCTAACTGCCGACTGAATCTGCACGTTAATCTTAAGAGAATCTTGAACAATGACTCCCAAGTCCTTTTGTATTTCTGATTTCCTAAGCATTTCCCCATTTAGAAAATAGTCTCTGCCTCCATTCCTCTTTCCAAAGTGCATAACCTCACACTTTTCCACATTGTATTCCATCTGCCACTTCTTTGCCCACTCTCCTAACCTATCCAAGTCCTTCTGCAGCCCCCCTGCTTCCTCAATACTACCTGTCCCTCTACATATCTTTGTATCATCTGCAAACTTAGCAACAGTGCCTTCAGTTCCTTCTTCCAAATCGTGATATGTGAACCAACTTCATTTTACCAGGTCAGCTATGTGTGAAATGCAGCTGCAATCACTGAACTGTACTGCAATAATACCTGAAAAAGTAAGATGATCGACAATGGTTCCATGGTCATCATTAGATGGTTCAGATTTTTCTACTAGATTCAAATTGTACCATCTGCCTTGGTGGTATTTGAACCTGGGTCCCCAGAACATTACCTTGGGTCTCCGGGTTACTAGTCCAGCGACAGTACCATTATGCCACTGCCTCCCCAGTTGTAATGACAAGAATCATATCTTTACAATGCCCCACAACCTCTGCAGATCAGAAAGGGAAGCAGTGAATTTTACGGGGTTGTAACTCATTCCTGAAGATTTCAATTTTAATTTTGGATTTCTGCTTACCTATCTGTTTCAATCCCCCTGTGCCTTAATTCAATCTTTCCTTCTCTTTCCCGTTCCAATTTGACTCCAATTCACCCTATTTCCTTTTCCATTGTCTCTGATTCTTTCTATACCTTTAATCATCTGTGGCTAAGGAAATCGACTGTTGTTTCCACTGTTCACTGAGACCCCTCATCTCCCCATCCTCAACTTGCGCTTCTAACAATTTGCAAGGCAAAAAATTTCAATCTGAAGGGTGAGGAAGATAATTTGAATAATGGGCCACAGTGCAAGGCACTCGGCTACAGTGAAACCTTGCATCAATATATTCCAGTTAAGGCAAAATGCACATGGTTAATATGACCAATTGCAAGTCTAGCATCAAATGTTTGAGAACTTGCAGGTAAGTGATATGATTGCCAAAATTGAATTTGCAGTTCATATCTGAGCTATTCATTTATAACTGAGGAGAAGCAGATGTTTTACCATTTGGCATAGGTTTTGTTCAGTGGAATGTGCTCGAAGATGATTGTAAGCGAGCTATGTTATTGTAGTGATCTATTTGTACAATCGACGAAAAGTTTAGATTTTTGCACACTGGAAAATGGTGCTTTGTTCACTGTGTTTTCTTCTCAAATGATTTGCTTCACTTGAAGACTTTCGCTGTCAACCTTGCACACTGTCCAAATGTTGGCTTTGCGGTGCTAACTGATGGCAAACCTCTAGGTGGAGGAATGTCTTAATAAAATAAATAACATTTTTTGTAGATGGGTATCCGGATCAGAAATAGCACATTAATCACCTCTAGAAAGTCAATTCCAATAATGATCCAAGCTACCTTTGCTCTGACTGCACTATTGCCAGGAGTGTCTGTTTTCATATTACATAAAGTAAAAGTTCAGCTGCAGTGAGTCACGGCTTATAACATCATTTCAGGGTCTGATGAGTTTCATGAACCATTCAGATTCTGCTTTTGTGGTTAATGACATCAGTAGGGTCCCTCGATTGTTTTGTTCATTAGAATAAGTTGGTTGTTTCTCCATAACATCGATCATGGAGATAAAATTTTAAAAATGCATGTTTCTCTCTCTCTCACTTTGACATTCTGCTTGCCACCCATGTTTTAATTGTTCATGTTGCTGTTACTCTGTTTCTGTCTCCTTTTCCTGCCTGTGCTCATTCTTTTGGTCTTCATGTATCATTTCTCAATGTCCTTCTGCATCATTTTGTGATGACGTGGAAATGCCGGCGTTGGACTGGGGTGGGCACAGTAAGAAGTCTTATAACACCAGGTTAAAGTCCAACAGGACTTTATGATGTGACAAAAACCTTTTCAAACAGTGAGTGGTTTGGGTCTGGAATGCACTGCCAGGTTGTGTGGTGTGGGCAGGTTCAACTGAGACATTCAAGAGGATATTAGGTGATTATGTGAACAGAAACAATGTGCAGGGGTACGGCGAAAAGGCCGGGGAATGGAACAAAGTCATGATGCTTATTTGGAGAGCTGGTGCAGACACGATGCGCTATAGGGCCTCTGTAGCAATTCTGTGACTTTCGCATTCTTTCTTCATCAAAAGTTTTGGAGTTGCTCCCTTTGTGTGTAGACTTGAGGTATTCAGAGTAGCCAGAAAGCAGCAAGAGAATAGAAAGAGCGAAAGCTTTGGGGAAGCTTGGTGTGGATCGACTCTGAAAACTGAGTTCACTTACTGAAGCACCTCAGGAAATGTTGCAAACCTGGCCAAGTTCTTGTTTCCTTTACGTTTTTTGATCGGCCTGACAAAACAATGTAACTGAAGCTGATGAATTCACAGCCAAATGCACCTAATTTGAAAATGGTGCAGCCCATGCCCGACGCAGTGGCACTAATTTCAACTGGGTGGACAGGCATTTAAAATCAGCCAGGTTACACACCCATCGATTATCCGATTGTCTTCAAATTTTACCTGCTCCCCTCTGCAGGTGACAAAGCTGCATCCCTGAAGCTGGCCAGGTCTTGATCAATTGGGCCAGGGGGCTGATGAATGGCAGATGGAGTTTAATTTAGATAAATGCGAAGTGATGCATTTTGGTAGATTGAACCAGGGCAGGACTTACTCAGTTAATGGTAGGGCGTTGAGGAGAGTTACAGAGCAAAGAGATCTAGGGGTACATGTTCATAACTCCTTGAAAGTGGAGTCACAGGTGGACAGAGTGGTGAAGAAGGCATTCAGCTTGCTTGGTTTCATTGGTCAGAACATTGAATACAGGAGTTGGGGCATCTTGCTGAAGTTGTACAAGACATTGATAAGGCCATACTTGGAATACTGTGTACAGTTCTGGTCACCCTATTATAGAAAGGATATTATTAAACTAAAAGAGTGCAGAAAAGCTGTACAGGGATGCTACTGGGACATGATTGTTTGAGTTACAAGGAGACTTATAACTGGGATATGTTTTTCCCTGGAGCGTGGGAGGTTTAGGGGTGATCTTATAGAGGTCTATAAAATAATGACGTGCATAGATCAGTTAGATAGTCAACATCTTTCCCAAAGATAGGTGAGACTAAAACTAGAGGGCAAAGGTTTAAGGTGAGAGGGGAGAGTTACAAGAGGGTCCAGAGGGGCAATTTTTTCACACAGAGGGTGGTGAGTGTCTGGAACACGCCGCCAGAGGTAGTAGCAGAGGCAGGTACAATTTTGTCTTTTAAAAAGCGTTTAGACAGTTACATGGGTAAGATGGGTACGGAGGGATATGGGCCAAACGCGAACAATTGGGACTAGCTTAATGATAAAAACTGGGTGGCACGGACAGTACATGCCGTACTGACAGTACTGACCATACGGACAGAACCCCTCCCCGACAGATTGCCCGCCAACAGGACAGGCAAGCCATGCAGAATGCCATAGACATCAGCAGGAAAGGAAGATCACTCTAGGTTTGAGACGGTATTCAGGATATCACACCCATACCATATAAATAAATAAAGAACTTCATTCATACAGGCCTTAGAGTGTTTACAGTACCTCTGGATCACTATTCTTAATATAGGGAATGCAGTGGTCAACTTGGCACGCACGAAAGTCACGCAACGGCGTTCACACACCAACTAGATAATCCACTACCTTCTCTTCATTACATTGGCAAACGCATCAACTAATTTCCTCCAGAAATGACTCTTTGGTGGACAAAATGTATTAGCCAATATTTGACACAGCAATCTGCTTTCTACTGAGTGTGTTTGAAAAGGCAACTTTTTGCCAGGGCAATGAGTGAACCCCATATATAGTGTCCTGGGATTTTTAATATCCGTCCCGGTCACCAAAATGGCCGAGTACGATACCTGTTTTGTGTCTCAGCAGTCTCTGATTTTGCACAGGGACTTGAGCCTTGATTATAAATTCGCCTGTTGGCTCAGACTTTCTGATCCAGATGCAAGTGTGGTACCAGCTCTCTCAAGTTGACATTTTGTCATCAGTTATGATTGGCTGTCATAATATCTTAGTTTCACTGTAATCTCTATTTCCGTCTCGTGTCCAAATATAATAGTCACTTTGTGGCTATAAGCCCTGTTGTTTCAATTTGTACATGAAAATGAAAGCTTTTACTATTCTTACTTTGGTGAAATGTTGAAAATGTAACCCTTCTGTCTTTAGGACTTTTTCTTTTCTAATACACGAGTATGTTGGGTGCAGGATCACATAGACTTTCTGTGACAAGTGGAATAATGTGCGCACATTGGACAGAATTCCTAATGTCAATAGGCAGCAGAGCTGCAAATTATCTGTCACTTGTGGTTAGTCAAGACCTAAACTAAAGAATTATTCTATGCTTGTCAAGCAACCCATATATAATAGCTAACACTTCATACACTTTTACACTACACTCCATAGGTTACCTACAAAAATAAGTCAAGGTTCCTGTACTGTATATAAATGTGGTTTTATTTAGAGGACCTTGTTTCTACATTTACTGTTATAAATGTGAAATGTGGCAAGTGTTTAAATTAGTTTAATTGACATTGTAATTTTGCTTATCTTAATTTGTCATTTATGGTGTAAACCGAAAATGTATTCTTTTCGAGTAACATTTTAAATTTTGACTAAAATGCATAAGATTGCTAATCACCAAAATGTAAAAGTCATCTCAGACAGATCAGGTTTGTTTATTTGTTTGTATGTGGTAAGTATGTCAGATCATTTGAAGTGTTCTGCTTCAGACTTTTCATCATATCTTTTAGAATTTTTCTGACCTTTGTGATGTATTAACAGCCAGCTATAAATCTGCAGTGAAACATCTTTACTATGCCTTACCAAAAGTTTAAAAGCGAGTAAGTTGTTTAGTTTTCTGTCTGAGAATGTTTTAAATAGGCTGCAACCTGATTGCTTGTTTGAGTTAGAGTAGATTGAAGCTATAGATGAGATTAACTTTATGGATTTAAAGGCTCCATTCCATTATGCAGAGCAGAGATAAGCAGGAGGAGTGCTGTACCAGTGAATTTCAAATATTATTTTTGGAAGTAAGCTCTGTAGGCATTGAACAAAATCCAGAATTAATTTTTATATACTGAGCACAGACAGAAAGCAAAGCAGTTTATATTAAACAAAGACGAAAAGCTATAAAAACATTTTAGATTTTGGACAAAGAGCAAGCTATTTTTTAACTGCACAGTAGTTGTTTTCACTCAGACTAGTGGAAGAGTTATAGTAGTGAGAAATTCCCACATAACTCTGAAAATTGTAGATAGCATTGGAAGATTTTATTTTAAACAGTCATTGGTATTAGGTAAAAGTCAATATAGCTGGATAATTTTTTAATTGGCTGTGTCTCAAGAAATGAGAGAGGTCGTTGACGACTGATCTTAGATTTCAGGTTAGATGTAAGTGCTGTCTTTGCACGGTCCTGCTATGTTCCATACATTCTTGACATTTAACTGTGCCAATGTAATTTGGTGAATGATGTCAGGTTTCAGCTGAGCTGCTGGGTAAAGCACCTTACCCTACGGAGCAAAAACAGGAAAAGCTGTTGGCCAGTCAGCCCCTGTGCAGAGGTGGTGTGGAAATGAAGCGATCTCTGCCTGTGTGAGCGGATCTGCTGCAGCTCTGTTAATATTATGCTAAAATAACCTACACCTGGACTGGTTGTAGTCATGAAAGTTGGAAAAAAGTCTGTCAGGAGAAACGTGTGTAAGCTAAAACATTACACAGATCATATGCTGTACTTAAAGCAGAAAGTATTGTGAAACATTCTTCATCTCAATAAGGCGGAGAGCAGATTAATTTCTGCTATTACTCAGCATCTAGCTGATATCAGATCAACATACATTCTACAAGCCATAATATTATTTAATAAAAAGTACAAGTTAACAGCATTTTTATCCAATCTAAAGAACATTTAATCTATTCAAATTAATCTTGGTTATTGGGACCAAAGGCTATTGCTGCCCCTTACAGGAGAAAGTTTATGGACTGGAATGTTGCTTTTCAGTGTTTTGCTTCCTTTCAAGGATCGATTTTTGGTCTCTGAAAGCCTATGGGGGTGATTTCTGATGATCACAATGTAGTGTAGCACATTCTTTAAATACATATTATTACTGGGAAAGTGTAAAATATTTGTTTTGTGGAAAGACCAGCTATTTATAGTGCATAAGGGTGTCTTGGTACTCTATCAAAGTCAAGTAAATATGGAAAGCTGAGCAGCTGATATTTGGAAAAAACATGCATTCGACTTTAATACTTGATACTGACTTAAAAATTCCCACTAGGCCTATGACAGGCTGGTGAAATAATTCGTTTTGGGCTGTAGGCGCATCTGTGCCTCGGAATGGGTACAGAGGAAATTTGCTGGAATGGTATCAGGGATGAGGAACTTTGTGGAAAGACTGGGCAAGCTTTTAGTTTTACTTAGAATGGAGCAGGTTCAGGGAAGATTTAATGGAGGTGTTCAGTATTAGATTGGGGGTTTTGACAGAATAAATAAGGAGAAACTGGCAGGAGAATGTTGCAATTGCAAGGTATATAAGGTTGTTATGATTTACGACTATTGCTTTGGTTCATAAGATTATTATGCTTCGGAACCGTAGCTTCCGATTTAGGGTAAATAAAAGGGGTTATATTAGATTGCTGGAGTCTGCCTGGCAGGAAACCTGGGCGGTTTGATTGTTAGAGAGGATTGTTAGGCAGGATTCTGAATTCACGGGTGAGATGGGCATGCTGGGATGTGCAAAAGTTTAAAAGAACAAGATTTCACAGGAACGCTTGCTGTATCATTGAAAAGTTAAAAATGGCTATGTCAATTACTGAAGCTTTTCTCGCAGAGGGAACTTGCCTTCGATTGTCTTGCAGTAGTTAACTGTTCATTTAAAAGCAGCGGCAAAAGAGTTGGAAATAGAGTTAAAATTAGGCTCTATGAAAGCAGAAATAGTTGAGGTATTGGCACAACAGAATGGCAGAACTGTTATAGCACAGAAGGAGGCCACACTGTCTATCGTGTCTGCATCAGCTCTCTGAATGAGCAATTCATTTAATGCAGTTCTCCAGCCTTCTCCTCATAACCCCGCCCATTGTTTATTTCAAATAGGCGGCACGGTGGCACAGTGGTCAGGGACCTGGGTTCAATTCCTGCTTGGGTCACTGTCTGAGGAGTCTGCACGTTCTCCCCGTGTCTGTGTGGGTTTCCTCTGGGTGCTCCAGTTTCCTCCCACAGTCCGAAAGACATGCTGGTTAGGGTGCATTGACTGTGCTAAATTCTCCCTCAGTGTACCCGAACAGGCACCGGAGTGTGGCAACTAGGGGATTTTCACAGTAACTTCATTGCAGTGTTAATGTAAGCCTACTTGTGACACTAATAAATAAATAAACTTTTTATATTATAAAATAAAATAATAGTCTAATTCTCCTTTGAATGCCTCAAATCAACCTACCTCCACCACACTTCGAGACGGTGCATTTGCCACTTGTCGAGTGAAAGTGTTTTTCCTCATATTGCTTTTGCTTCTTTTGCAAATTATCTTAAATCTTTACCCATTTGATCTTGATCCTTTCATGAGTGGGAACTGTTTCTCCAATCTACTCTTTCCAAACCACTCATGATATTATATATTCTGTCAAATCCGCTCTCAGCCTTCTCTTCTCCAAGGACAACAATCCCAACTTTTCGATCTATCTTTGCTGGAGTTCCTCATCCTTGGAGCCATTCTTTCCGCACTCTCGCCAATGCTGTTCCATCTTTGCTGAAGTGCGGCATCCAGGTCTGGGCGCAGTGCTCCAGCTTAGACTGAACTAGTGTTGAATACAACTTCAACACAACCCCCTTGCTCTTGTACTTTATGTAGCTATTCGTAAAGCCTAGGATACTGTGCACTTTATTAAGCGCACTCTCAAATTATATTGCCACTTTCAATATCTTATGCACATATACATCCAGGTCCCCCTGCTCCTGCACCTCCTTTAGAGTTGTACGCTTTATTTTATATTGTCCCTCCACGTTCGTCCTGCCAAAATGAATCACTTCGTATTTCTTCGTATTGAACTTCATCTTCCACCTGTGCAGCCATTCCGCCAACTTGCCTCCGTCCATTTGAAGTTCTACACTGTTCTCTTCGGAGTCCGCAATGCTTCAAAGTTTTGTTTCATCCGTAAATTTTGAAATTGTGGCCTGCACACCAAACGTCAAGCCATCTATACATGTCACGAAGAGCAAGGGTTCCAACACTGACCCCTGGGAACTCCACTAAAAACCTTCCTCCAGCCTGGAAAACATCCATTAACCATTATCTTTGTTTCCTGTCACTCAGCCAATTTTGTCTCAGTGATGCTCCTGTCTCATTTATTCCATGAACTATAACTTTGCTTGCAAGTCGGTCGTGCGGTACTGTATCAAATATTTTTCAGACGTCCATGAATACCACGTCAACAACATTGCCCTTATCAAGCATCGATATCACCCCTTCTAAACTATAAGTCGTTGAAAAAGCACAAATTGCAGCGCTATGGGGAAGAACAGGGAAGGTAGCTTTGAAAGAGTCAGTACAGACATGTGTCAAACGGCCTCCTTTCTGTATTGTACCTATCAATTGGGATATAGCCTGGAAAAGGAAAGTTTTGCGGGGCTATAGAGAAGAATGGGGAGTGGCACTATTGGATAACTCTACCAAAGATATGATGGGCTGAATGGCCTCCTTCCGTGCTGTCAGATTCTTTGAATATAACACAGGCAAAGGGTGGTAGCTGCTAGTTGATTACCTTGAGTTTTTTAAAGCTTATTTATTAGTGTCACAAGTTGACTTAATTAACACTGCAATGAAGTTACTGTGAAAATCCCCTAGTTGCCACACTCCGGCGCTTGTGCGGGTCTAAAGGAGATTTTAGTATGGCAAATGCACCTAAACAGCACGTCATTCAGAATATGGGAGGAAACCAGAGCACCCGGAGGAAATCCGCGCAGACACGCGGAGACTCTGCACAGACAGTGACCGAAGATGGGAATCAAACCCAGGTCCCTGGCACTGTGAGGCAGCAGTGCTAACCACTGTGCCACCGTGACACCCCTAGAAAGGGTGAGGGACAGCTCCTTAGAGGCTGTTCTGATAATGATAACACATTTTTTTGTAGAGAATAATGGAGTACAGTGAAGGACCCAGTTTATGCTGCTCATAAAGAACATATTAATTGCTTACAAGTAACTAGGCAGATAAGCTTAGTATTCTAGTTTTCCCATTTTGCACTCCATATTACTTGCTATTTTTAATTTGATGCAGCAACGTGAGCAGAATTGATGAATATGTGTTACTTTTGATGCATTAAGTGGCTAACAGTTGCATTGCGTGAGTTGAGGTTCATGTAAGATTTTTATTATTTATTTTTCTGGTGAAGCATGTAACAGACTTTGCCGTTGCTATTAAACAGTGAGATCGAGAAATAACAATCACAAAGAGAGCAGGAGAACTGTAGCATTTACAATAACGCACTGAAGATTTCTTAATGTTATCAAGCTATATCAGATATGCTAATAAAGTGATACATCTTGCTGGAAAATGGTGGCAAAATAATGGCAAACATCATTATTCACCGAAAAATCCACCAGCAAGTTCAGAAGATTAAGAGAAATGGTGGGGGCGATTCTTCCATTGCGACCCGCAAACTTTCTGCCGGCTCTGTTCGGGAGTATCGCGTGTCGACCATTTCGCGGGATTCGCGCATGTGTTCCCAACACACGCACGCCTCCCAGAGCCAGAGAACAGGCGCAGTCGGGACTGCGCTGGAAGCTGGTGGGAAGAGAGGTAAGTGATTTTAATCTGTTTTAAATATATTTTAAATGTAGTTTAAATGTCATTATCGGGCCCGGCACGGAACTCTCCGGGCCCGATAGCATCTCCCACCCCGCCAGGAGTACTTTACTCCGGCGGGGTATAGAGTAGCTCCCCACATTCGGGAAACTAGTGGGAGATCCCGCCGGAGTGAAGGGGGGGGGGGTGCATGGGCACCCTGGCAGTGCCAGTCTGTACCCCCTGGCACTGCCCAAAGGGCAAAGTGTCCATGCCCAGGGGGCAGCTTGGCACTGCCCACCAGGCATGGGGCAGCTCCAAGGGGGTGGGGCCTGTTGTGAGCAGGGCCTAGGGGGTGATTGGTGGGGGTGGGGGAGTCCTGCTGCCACTCTGCATGGGGATCGGTCTAGGATGGGGGGAGGCCAGCGATTGGGGGGGGGGGTGGTCTGCTGGGGTGGGGGGTTCTGCCTCCCATTGGGGGGGTCTGATATTCATGATTGGGACCTCTGCCATGCACAGAGTGGGGAGATTCGGGTCTGAAGTTGCACTGAATAAACAGTCGTGATCTAGACCAGTTTTCTCGCCAATTCAGCACTTTTGGGAGAATCGCCCCCAGTGTGTGCTGCTAATCTTCCGAACATTGTGGTTGATTTTTGTCATTCCAATGTTTGCTTTACACAAACACCATCTCTCCCTTTCCCTGTTAGTTGTTTTTAAGAACTAGCTGGATTTGCACATTAATTGCCCATTAAATTCTGTGCAGAATTTTAAGGCTTGAATCTAACAGGCAAGCACCTTTCTGGCAACATAATAATCATTAATACAATCTCTCTGGCCAAGAAAGGAAAGCAGCATGTTTTAGAAAAAGCGAATTGATCCCACAACCAATGGATCGGATCAAAGCTCTGCAATCCTGCCATATCCAGCCATGAATGGTGATGGACAATTAAACAACTACCCGGAGGAGGCACGAAAAGCATCTTCATCTTCAATGAAAGCAGAGCCCAGCGTGTCAGAGAAAAGGACAGAGATGAAGCATTCGTAGTCATTTTCAGCCAGAAGTGCTGAATGGACGATCCATCTGGGCCTCATCCTGAGATCCCTTTTGTTATAGTTGCTGGTATTCAGCCAATTTGATTCTTTGAACCTAATAGCGAGAAATGGCTGACGACACTGGAGATAGCCAAGAGTATAGACCCTCCACCTCCTTAGGCAGTTCCTTGAGATCAATGATGACTTGCATCCACTCAAGTTGATGGGTTATGAGATAACTGATAAATTCAATGTGCAATCTGCAGACTCTGCCACATGTGGGCAGGTGGTGCTTGAAGGGTCAGGTAGATAAGTTGGGTGGAGGTTTGTGCGCTCTTTCCGATGCTTCAACTTCGCCTTTCTGTGTTCCTGACGAAGTCTCTCAAGGCATTCCACGTCCTCTAAAATCACCCTTCTCCGTTTTAGTTGGTCGGAGGCCAGAGATTCCAGTGAGCCAGTGGGAATGTTTTCTCATGCAGATGCATGAGAACAGCACCACATGCAGGTTCTTCTTTAAGCCATACACCATTCTGATTTGGAAATACATAACCATTCCTTCACTGCCATTGTTTCTGTACAATGTTGAGCCCTCTTGGTGTACTATGGCTGAAAGGTCTTCTTGGTGTAATTTACCAACATTTCTGTTTTTTTATTCTCCAATCTTTCTCTCTTTCATTCACAATCCTTAAATCCCAGAGATTAAGGAGATAGACTGTTAGTCCCACCTATCACTGAGATCCCAGATGTTTCATTGTCCTTGCTGAGCTGTGACCAGTTCTCCCTTCCAGAAAGTTAGTGTTGAACGGCGAAAGGTAAGTCAAACTAACTGCATCTGCCCTACATCAGCAAGATGCTGTCTATCACATTTTTTAACTTAAAAACTATTTTGTTCGTTCAGTCAAAGCAGTTTGAAATGTTTATTTACCTTGCCATGTATAATAGGTGATATAAATATTGAACTTATGAGAAAAAATCTTTAAGCGTTTGCAAAAGGCCTTTGCTTTTGGTATCACTAAAGACATGCAATTTGACAAACCTGTCCCAAGGTGATTGAAGAGGTGTCATGTTGTCACCCCCAGATCATTCAGTGATTTAGTTATTTTGTTCTGTTGGAAATTAATTTCAGATTACAGGTTTAATTGGCCCTGAAACAAAGAAATGTGAAATAATACCAAAAAGGAGCTGGCTAAAAACAAACTTGCTAATGTCTGACCTTAATCAGTCCGTTAAAGATAATCCTCTGGAATTTGTGCTGTATTTGTGGTTACTGAATACTACTATGTGAAACAAGGCTTGGTAACTGTAATACTGTTCGTTATGGTGCCTCCTTCATTCCATCTTCTAAATATTATGTATCTTTCTGTGTCTTCACATCTATATTGCTCAATCACTGATTATCATTGAGAAAGGAACAGGAGTAGGCCATTCCTCCTCCCTTCCTCTCCTTGCCCTGTCTCTCGCTTTCTCTCCTTGCCCTGTCTCTCGCTCTCTCTCCTTGCTCTGTCTCTCGCTCTCTCCTTGCCCTGTCTCTCGCTCACTCCTTGCCCTGTCTCTCGCTCTCTCTCCTTGCCCTGTCTCTCGCTCTCTCTCCTTGCCCTGTCTCTCGCTCTCTCCTTGCCCTGTCTCTCGCTCTCTCCTTGCCCTGTCTCTCGCTCTCTCCTTGCCCTGTCTCTCGCTCTCTCCTTGCCCTGTCTCTCGCTCTCTCCTTGCCCTGTCTCTCGCTCTCTCCTTGCCCTGTCTCTCGCTCTCTCCTTGCCCTGTCTCTCGCTCTCTCCTTGCCCTGTCTCTCGCTCTCTCCTTGCCCTGTCTCTCGCTCTCTCCTTGCCCTGTCTCTCGCTCACTCCTTGCCCTGTCTCTCGCTCACTCCTTGCCCTGTCTCTCGCTCTCTCCTTCCCCCTCTCTTGCTCTCACTGCCTGTCTCTCGCTCTTTACTTGCCCCCCTTTCACTCTCTGCTTGCCCTGTCTCTTGCTCCCCCTGTTCAGTCTCTCATGCCATGTGTCTTGTAGATGGTACACATGGCTGCTACTGTGCATCGCTGGTAGAAAGTGTGAATGGTTATGGATGGGGTGCCAATCCAGCAGGCTGCTATGTCCAGGATGGTGTTGAACTTCTTGAATGAGTCTCCAGATAAGTGGAGAGTATTCCATCACAGTGGAGAATATTCTATTAGACTTATTTAAGGGGAAAACACCATATGCCTCTTCGAATCGCACAGGAAAGAAGGCGGCCATTTGGCCTATTGTGCCTTTGCCAGCTCTTTGAATGAGATATTGAGTAGATAGCTTGGAATAACAAATGTTTATCTTTTACATTTTTAACTATGATCAATGTGCTAATGTTGGGTTTAAGATGATAACTCTTTGCTTCACATTATTGTACCAATAAAAGGGAGTCACTTTAGAACAGAGATGAGGAGAAATTTCTTCAGCCAGAGAGTGGTGGGTCTGTGGAATTCATTGCCACAGAGGGCTGTGGAGGCCGAGACGTTGAGCGTCTTCAAGACAGAAATTGATAAATTCTTGATTTCTCGAGGAATTAAGGGCTATGGGGAGAGAGCGGGTAAATGGAGTTGAAATCAACCATGATTGAATGGTGGAGTGGACTCGATGGGCCGAATGGCCTTACTTCCGCTCCTATGTCTTATGGTCTTATAATCATGGGAGGGGTGCAGAAGTTGGAGCAACATTTGTTGGAACGGTTACTTAATGATCACGGTTTCTTTTCTCTTATTTTGTCAGGTGATGCTTTCCCCTGGACCATCAGCCTCAGCCAGTTCAGTGTGTATACTTTACTTGGGCAGCTGAGGGCATGTAACCTCATAGAACCCCTGGGCTGCACCTCGACTCTGGCCATCACCTCACACAAGCTACAAACCCCCGGTCCCGAAACCAGACATTCGTTTGTCGTTTGTCTCCACGTGGACTTGGAGTCTCTGGAGATGAAATGCTCAAACCCTCAGGTTGGTGTTGGCGCAGCTAATTGATTTATTGTGATGAAAATAAGAAAAGACTTTCCTTAAGTTAATTTGTCCTGTACTTTATAGGAGAATCCTTATTCCATTAAATGTCTTAGCTCTCTCTTTTGGGTTTGGTGACCAAGATCGGGGACAAAGATTAGTTTACCGCTTTGATGTGCTCTCAAGTTTTTTTGTAATTTAGACTCTTCCAAAAAAAAATTAGTAACTGCAGTCTAAAGTGCATCTTAAAACTGATGGAGCAAAATCAGTTGCAGATGTGCAGTTTCGAAAAGTATTATGTAGCAGAATTAATGTGCAGCAGCTTTGAAAGTGTCCGCTGGAGCTGCCTGTTCAAGAGTTTATCATAACTTCACACAATATGTTTATAGATGTGGGCTGTAACATTAAAGAGATTTCAGATTTAAATAATATGGACTTAAGTTCCCATTAATCGAACACATTCCATACAGTGGTGGAAATCTTCCGGCAAATCTGAAATTCTTCATATTTTTGTTATCTCAAGAAAAATCACTTTGCACCGATTCTAATTGTAAAAGTCTGAGTCCTGTGGTAAAGGGTTTTGCATACTGCCACAAAGCACATTTAAGAGTGGCATGTTTTAAATTCTATTCTCGGTTTGTGGAACCTATTTAAAAATGATTTCTGAGCACTTCTGCTTATTATGTTTGTTGCAAATTTATTCTGTAAAATATATTCAGGTGGCAAAAGAGGCAACGGAGACATGAGGAGAAACTTCTTCTCCCATCAAGTGGCTATGATCTGGACTGCACTGCCTGCGAGTGTGGTGGAGGCAGGTTCAATTGAGGCTTTGAAGAGAGAATTGGACCACTATCTAGAAAGGAACAATATGCAGGGTTACAGTGAGAAGGCAGGGGAATGCCACTCGGTGCATTGCTCATTCAGAGACCTGACACAATGGCCGGAGCTCTACCGCCTTGGAATTGGCATGGGCAAGTGTCCGACAACGGAGATCTTCGTTGACCTTGGGTGGGAATTTCCGGTCTTGCCCGAGCGAGGCCGTAAAATCCTGCCCACTGGGCTGAATCATAGAATCCCGACACTGCAGAGGGTGGCCATACTGCCCATCGAGTCTGCACCAACTCTCCAAAAGAGTATCTTACCCAGGTCCACCCCATCCCCATAACCCCTCACATTACCATGGCTAATCCACCTAACTACACATCTATGGACACTAAGGGGCAATTTAGCATGGCCATTCCACCTATCCTACATATCTTTGGATTTGATTTATCATTGTCACATGTATTAGTATACAATGAAAAGTATTGTTTCTTGTGCACTATACATTCAAAGCATACCGTTCATAGAGAAGGAAACGAGAGGGTGCAGAATGTATAAGAGTGAGAGTAGCGTTTTAAAAGCATAGAACAAGAGCAAAAGATAGAATTAGAGTGTATGCTGGGCACAGCTCAAAGGAAGTCACCATGCCACACCATGAGAAAAGCATGGATGTTGGGGAACTTGGGGAAATAAATAGTGATGTCTTGAGGAGTGTACATATTACAGAGAAGGAGGTGCTGGAAGTTTTAAAGCGCATCAAGGTAGATAAATCCCCAGGTTCTGATGAAGTGTATCCCAGAACATTGTGGGAGGCTAGGGAGGAAATTGCGGGTCCCCTAGCCGGGATATTTGAATCATAAATAGCCACGGAAGAGGTGCCTGAAGATTGGAGAGTGGCAAATGTTGTGCCTTTGTTTAAAAAGGGCTGCAGGGAAAAGCCTGGGGACTACAGGCCAGTGAGCCTCACATCTGTGGTGGGTAAATTGTTGGAAGGTATTTTGAGAGATGAATCTACAGGCATTTAGAGATGCAAGGACTAATTAGGGACAGTCAGCATGGCTTTATGAGTGGAAAATCATGTCTCACAAATTTGATTGAGTTTTGTGAAGGGGTAACCTAGAAGGTAGATGAGGGCAGTGCAGTTGATGTTGTCTACATGGACTTTAGCAAGGCCTTTGACAAGGTACCGCATGGTAGGTTGTTGCATTAGGTTAAATCTCACGGAATCCAGGGTGAGGTATCTAAATGGATACAAAATTGGCTTCTTGACAGAAGCCAGAGGGTGGTTGTAGAGAATTGTATTTCAAACTGGAGGCCTGTGACCAGCAGTGTGCTGGGTCCACTGTTATTTGTCATTTATATTAATGATTTGGATGAGAATATAGGAGGCCTGGTTAGTAAGTTTGCCGATGACACTAAGATTGGTGGCATAGTGGACAGTGGAGAAAGTTATCTTCGATTGCAATGGGATCTTGATCAATTGGGCCAGTGGGCTGACAAATGGCAGATGGAGTTTAATTTAGACAAATGCGAGGTGATGCATTTTGGTAGATTGAACCAGGGCAGGACTTACTCAGTTAATGGTAGGGCATTGGGGAGAGTTACAGAACAAAGAGATCTAGGGGTACAGGTTCATAGCTCCTTGAAAGTGGAGTCACAGATGAACAGTGGTGAAGAAGGTATTCGGCATGCTTGGTTTCATCAGTCAGAACATTGAATACAGGAGTTGGAATGTCTTATTGAAGTTGTACAAGACATTGGTAAGGCCACACTTGTAATACTGTGTACAGTTCTGGTCATCCTATTATAGAAAGGATATTATTAAACTAGAAAGAGTGCAGAAAAGATTTACTAGGATGCTACCGGGACTTGATGGATTGAGTTATAAAGAGAGGTTGGATAGACTGGGACTTTTTTCTCTGTAGCGTAGAAGGCTGAGGGGTGACCTTATAGAGGTCTATAAAATAATGAGGGGCATAGACAAGGTAGATAGTCAATATCTTTTCCCAAAGATAGGGGAGTCTAAAACTAGAGGGCATAGGTTTAAGGTGAGAGGGGAGAGATACAAAAGTGTCCAGAGGGGCAATTGTTTCACACAGAGGGTGGTGAGTGTCTGGAACAAGCTGCCAGAGGTAATAGTAGAGGCGGGTACAATTTTGTCTTTTAAAAAGCGTTTAGCCAGTTACATGGGTATGATGGGTATAGAGGGATATGGGCCAAATGCGGGCAATTGGGATTAGTTTAGGGGTTTTTAAAAAAAAGGGCGGCATGGACAAGTTGGGGCAAAGGGCCTGTTTCCATGCTGTAAACCTCTATGACGGCATCTTGGAATAGTTTGGACTGGAATGGAGTGAACTGTGAGAGGAAACCGGAGCACCCGGAGGAAACACATGCAGACACAGGGAGACTGTGCAAAGTCCATGCAGACAGCCACTCGATGCTCGATTTGAACCCAGGTCCCTGGCGCTGTGAAGCAGCTGTGATAACCACTGTGCTGTACCAATTTGTAATTGTGGGTGAGAGATATTGGAAAAGCAGTACACCGTTCATTGATGGCGGGATCTGGTCCTGCTGTTGTCAATGGGAATTCCCATTCAAGCCACCCCACGCTGCTGGGAAACCCACTGCATGGGGTGTGCTGCCAACGGGACCAGAGAATCTCACTGGCATGAACAGCCAGAGAATTCTGGCCTTAATTTTATTTGGCTATTTTTCCGCAATTCAGGTGCAGTAATTTTTATATTCTCAACCTTTTGCTCACGAGTCTTCAGTAATGTACTTATTTAAAACTGCTTTTTCAATTTTTTATCTATGCATTTGATATGATTAGATAATAACCACTGTGGGTTTTGTTTGTAATATGGAGCGCAGACCATGCTGTGAAATCTAAAATTGTACACTTGGCTCCCCGGCAAAGTTCAAAAACTTGGCTAACATGTACATTGCCATTGGAAAGTTAAATCATCCTGTTCTACCAAATCTCTCAACTTTAGATAAGTTTGGATTTTCATTAGTCCCTGAAGCTTAAAGGCAGTGACATTAGAAATTTAAAACCAAGACTTGTGAATTCGAATGGATTTGCAATTTTAGCATTAAATCATCCACTTAATTTTTTATAAAATGGGAACTTTGTTAAAACCAAGGGGACGATTCTCCCCAAAAAATTCTAAGTGTCGAATTCACGTAAAAACTGGAGTAAATCCCGCTGGTTTTTCAGCGGGAGTTTCAAAATGAATCTCCCACACTCTGCAGATAGCACGACTGTGATTCACTCCAGAAACCAGAGGGTGGAGCCTATTCCCACTGGAGAGGCCGGCAGCAGAGTGCTGAACGCGCCTCTGCGCATGCGCCGATCTGTCAGCACTAAAATCGGCACATGTGCAGTGGCTCCGCACTGCCGGCCTCCCGATCGCTGGCCAGCCCTGCGACCCCCGCATCACCAGACATGTGACCTCTTTCCCCCCTCCCCCACCCTGATTGCTGGCCCCCACAAGTCCTGCCCGGGCCCAGCCCCGACCCCCCCTGCAGCCCTGACCCCCTCCCCTCCCCACAAGTCCTGCCCGGGCCCAGCCCCGACCCCCACTTGCAGCCCTGACCCGCCCCCCCCCCCCCCCCCCCATGGCCAGCCCCAATTGCTGCCTTCCCTCCTTCTGTCATTCAGCCCGAGTGCAAAGTGGCAGCGGGATTCACCACCGATCGTCCCCCCAGAGGCCCCGTCCCCATTAGGCCCAGTGGGCAGGCAGTGCCAAGGTGGCCCCTGGGCACCCCCCGGCGCCTGACCCTCGGGGGGGTCCACAATTGCCCACCTCCTTCTCTCCGGTGGGGTCGGGCAGCCAGCTCCTTGCACGTGGGGAGCTATAGTAAACCCTGCTGGAGTGAACCACTCCTGGGGGGGAGAGAGGCTAGCAGGCCCGGTGATTTCAGTCCAGGGCCCACTAATGATACTTAAAATATATGGAAATCTGGCGGGTGGAGGCCGTGGTGCCCAGCAGGGAGCCCGCAAAACTGCGTCTGCTAGTCTCCTGGCTCGCTGTGCTACAAAAGCAGGACAGCGGGATGGCAGATTCACTGCCCCCCCCCCGCCCCCGAGTATGTTAGAAGTTTGTTTTCCTATTGTGCTTGGTATGTCTGGTCAAATGACTTGAGCAATTTAAATGATGTAACTCAGAATAATCAAAGGTGTGTATCAGGTTTGGGAGCTATGTTTCTTTTGGATTTAGTGTCTGGAAGAGGAAGTTGCTTGGTGGAATGCAATTGGATACATTGGGCCAGAATTTCCTGGCGAAAAACTGGTCAGTTTTATGGTCACACTGTTATAGTATTAAAATAACCTCGCCCATTCTGGCGAGGTAGAGATACATTGTGAGTTGCAAATTGTGAGTTTGTTTGACCACTTGTGCTGATTCACCGGGAGCTTCGCAAAAAGGGCGGCACGGTGGCACAGTGGTTAGCACTGCTGCCTCACAGCTCCAGGGACCCGAGTTCGATTCCCGGCTCAGGTCACTGTCTGTGTGGAGTCTGCACATTCTCCCCGTGTCTGCATGGGTTTCCTCCGGGTGCTCCGGTTTCCTCCCACCTTCCGAAAGATGCGCTGGTTAGGTTAATTGGTCATGCTAAATTCTCCCTCAGTGTACCTGAACAGGCGCCGGAATATGGCGACACGGGGAATTTCACAGTAACTTCATTGCACTGTTAATGTAAGCCTACTTGTGACACTAACAAATAAAAATACATGCGATCTCGTTGTTAATCTCTCCATGAATTTCAAGAAATTACTGCAATTCATTCCACTTTAAACTTAAGAAAGTTAGGTCAGATATTTTCCAATGTTCTGGCTATGCTGCTTCACCTCTTCAGAAGGTGAACAGTAGGAACTAAGGGGGCTCATTTCTGCAGGCCACAGATAGTTGATGGGGATTTTTGAAAATTGAAGATTAAAATAGGTTTCTGTTTCTTTCTGTCTCTTCGCATCCAACTTTCTGACCCTCTCTATTTTTGTTTCTGTACCGGATTTGATTCTCATTGACCCTGTTAGTTTCCCTGCTCATCTCCTATTCTGCTGTTCTTCTTGGTGGCATGGTGGCACAGTGGTTAACACTGCTGCCTTACAGCACCGGGGACCCATGTTTGACTTCTGGATTGGGTCACTATCTCTATGGAGTCTGCATGTTCTCCCCGTGTCTGCGTGGGTTTCCTCTGGGTGCTCCAGTCTCCTCCCACAGTCTGAAAGATATGCTGGTTAGGCGCATTGGCCATGCTAAATTGGCCATTGGTGTATTTTCAGGAGGAACTCTTCAAAATGCAGCTAATGAAAATACAACAAAACTTACTCCAGCTTATAACTCAAAGAAAGGGTTTAATAAAGAAACATCATTACTCCAAATTTGGGGCCTCGCCCTGGGCCACTCCAAGCTCCCCACAATTCCACATAGTTCCTTATTTATAGTGAGTCAGCAGGTCAGCTGACTATTACATCACTCTGTAATTGGTTCCATGTTTTACTGGGTCAGCTGACCCCTACATCTTGTTCCCATTGGTCACATTACATCCAATACAAAGTTATCACTGGTTACATTCTAACAATTGGCCATGCTAAATTCTATTTTTTCCTCGATTCTGAAATGTAATTGATTAAGAAGATTGCCTGTTATCCAAGATGACCTGTCATCCTTGCAGTTCTGTCAATTCCTGGAGCAAAAATGTTTAAACCTGAAGATTGAGGAAAAGCTTTAACATTTGAGTGGGGATGGGCCTGGGTAAGATACTCTGTCAGCGAGTTGGTATAGTCTCGATGGGTCAAATGGCCTCCTTCTTTACTGTAGGGATTCTGTGATTCTAACACTAGTGCAAAGCAACAAGAGAGAATCCTCTTGCCATTCAGTGGCATTGCCACTGCTGAAACCCCCGCTGTCAATATTCTGGGAGTTGACATTGACCAGAAACTTAACTGGTCCAAGCATATAAATACTGTGGCTATAAGAGCAGGTCAGAGGCTGGGAATTTTGTGGAGAGCAACTCACCTCCTGACTCCCCAGAGCCTGTCCACCATCTACAAGGCACAAATCAGAAGTATGATGGAATACTCTCCGCTTGCCTGGATGAGTACAGCCCCAACAATACTCGAGGATTTCCGATATCACCCAGGACAAAGCAGCCCGCTTGATTGGCACCCCATCCACCACATTCTCTGCCACCAATGCACAGTGGCAACAGTGTTTGCCACCTACAAGGTGCAATGCAGCAACTCACCAAGGCTCCTTCAACAGCAGCTTCCAAATCCGTGACCTGTGCCACCTAGAAGGACACCACCTGCAACTTCCCCTGTAAGCCACACACCACCTTTACTCAAAACTATATCGGCCGTTTCATTGCCATTACCGGGTCAAAATCCTGGTCTCCCTCCCGAACAGCACCTTGGATGTACCTACATCACAGAGATTGCAGTAGTTCAAGAAGGCGGCTCACATGGGCAGTGAAAATGCTGACTAAGCCGAGGAAATTAAGTTTGAATCAGGATGACAACGCAGTAAAATTAACAGGAAGAAGATTACAGTAACGGGGAAAATAATGACAACAAACAGCGACATATTCCCAGGACCAGGTGGATGTCCATTCTAGGATTATAAAGGACAACATTGCAATGCCCTAATTATAATCTGCTAGAGTTATTTCAGTTTTGGAATAATTCCTTTAAATTGAAATATCACGCGTGTTACTTTGCGATGGAAAGGAACAGCCAGAGAATTACAGACCAGTTAGCCTGGTCGCAAAAGGGAATCCACAGACATACAAGCAGTAAAAGGGTGGCAGGAAGTGGGGCCCATTAGGGACCAAAAAGGGGATTAATACACATGGATCTGAATTTTTTGCCCATCGGGTGTGTGCACTCGACAGGCCTGGAGGTGGCCCTGGAATGAGATTTCACGCTGGCTGAGCAACTATTGGCACTGGGAAATGCTCAATGCTGCCAGGGAGGGCGGGAAGAGGGTAGACTCTGAGGAAATGGAAGGGAGTGAGCTGGTGCTTCTAATGTGCTTCTTCAGGGATACAGCCATTGTGGAGCTGTCTCAGGCAGCTTCTGACCTATAAGAAAAAAACTGATGGAAAAACCCTGCAATGAGTGTCTAGGCAGCATATCTGAACACAAACCTCAGACACAGACAACTTTTTTGAATTTTATTTCAGCCCTGACATTTAATTCCAGCCTCCCCAGCCCCCGGATCAAGGTTGCAATTAAAACATAAAGGACACCTGGACAATTGGCCCACCCGCCAGCAATAAAAGCAGATGGGCCGTGTAAAATTTGGACCTGAATGGGCCACAGTGCCTGCTTGCTTGTTGGTGGATGCGTCTCCAATTCCTGCACACACCCACCGAGCAAAATACATGCGAGTGCGCAATGATTTCTGGACGCGCATTGGACATCTTTTATTGCGATTTCATGTGTTTTTGGGTCGGGCATGTGTCCATCTAAGCAACAAAAAATTCTGGCCATGTAGGCAGAGGGCATGGCTGAGTGAGTGAGTACTTTGCATCTGTCTTTAACCAGGTTGGTTAACCTGCTGCAGGTTGGAAAGTCTAGGAAAAGGAGGCTTTGTTTAAAAATGAGAGGCAGGCCATTCAGGAGTGAATTTAGGAAACAATTCTGCATGCAAAAGGTAGCAGTAGTTTGAAATTCTTCTCTGTGAACTGTAATTGATGTTTGGGCAACTAATTTTAAATCAATTTTTGTCATCTGAAGGCATGAAGGGACATGGGACAAGATGGGAATATGGATTTCAGTCACAGATTAGCTATGAGTTCAATGGAAGAACAAGTTCAGAGGGTTATATGACCTATCCTTGTTCCAGTGTATGTGCTGTCTTCTTACCCCACCCTGACTTTTTGAATGATGACTATGAAGGTTAAACTACATCAAAGAATGAAGCCAACCTCAACTTATAATAGTCCGATCCACTTAATCCAGATTGCCTTGGAGTAAACATTCCAATATTTTCTTCAATTAAAATTACCAGATTCTACACTGACTTTTCATCCATCCGGGTTATTTTATAACCCAACTTGGACTGATGTTTTATTTGATTTGATTCATTATTGTCACATGTATTAGTATACAGTGAAAAGTATTGTTTCTTGCACGCTATACAGACAGCATACCATTCATAGAGAAGGAAAGGAGAGGGTGCAGAATGTAATGTTACAGCTAGGGTGTAGAGAAAGATCAACTTAATATGAGGTAGGTCCATTCAAAAGTCTGATGGCAGCAGGGAAGAAGCTGTTCTTGAGCTGGTTGGTATGTGACCTCAGACTTTTGTATCTTTTTCCCGACAGAAGAGAGTATGTCCAAGGTGCCTGCGTGAACTTGATTGTGCTGGCAAGGCAGCGGAAAGTGTAGACACAGTCAATGGATGGGAAGCTGGTTTGCGTGATGGACTGGGCTTTGTTCACGAGCCTTTGTAGTTTCTTGCAGTCTTGGACAGAGCACGAGCCATACCAAGCTGTGAGACAACCAGAAAGAATGCTTTCTATGGTGCACCTGTAAAGGTTTATGAGATTCGTAGCTGACATGCCAAATTTCCTTAGCCTCCCGAGAAGTTAAAGGCGTTGGTGGGCCTTCAATAATCCATTCAAATATGAAATAATTCAACTAGACAAGGTGTTTTACAGAAAGTTAAAAAAACCCCACACATATACAATAGAGGGATTGCTTTGCTGATATTAGGGTTAAGAATGTTGTTGGGACAAAATGACGCTTCATTTGGCATCTGATTATCTTGTGCATGAACTTGGAGTGCCCAGAAAAAGAATATTCCATTTTGTTAGCACTAGAGTCCCTTACCTGTGAGCACAAACTTGACAGATTGTCTGAACTAAAGATGGGATCTAATGCATTTTCTCCTCTTGCCTCTGGCCCACAACTCAAGATTTAAAATACTTGCGTAATCTAAGAAGCCATAAAACTCTGGGAGTTGGGAGGATAGTAATTTAAGTAGCTGTATAACAAAAGGGAGTATGTGATGAAGCACTTAAAGACTTTTACAGAACCTTTGCAACATTGTTTTTCCAACTCACGCAACACACGCCAATTTTCACTTCTGTGATTGTGAGGCATTAAAGTTGAAAATATAAATTCTTTATGAATAATATTAGTTGAAGAAGTGCTCCAAAAACAAGGTTGCTTGAAAATTATCAGTCAGTTAATCCTTTGAGATCAGCTTTTGCTTCTTTCTGACTGGGGCATATTGGAATGAGTTGCATACGGCAGAATATTAAGTTTTCATTAACTGTGAAATACTTAAACAGCATCATGATGTGTTCCATTTATCAGTGTAATAGTTGAATTGGGATGTGTTATATATTATAATAAGCACCTTGTTAAGCTGTATCATGTTCAAGACATGACAATTCCGGTGCAGAATCACTTAGTGCAAAACAGCTCCCACTTTCCTCTACGATCATGGAATCATAGAAGTCCTACAGTGCAGAAGGAGGCCATCTGGCCTGTTGGGTCTGCACCGACAACAACCCCACTCAGGCCCTATCCCCCGTAACCCCCACCCTGCTAATCTCCCTGACTATGGGGCAATTTATCATGGCCAATCCACCTAACTTACACACCTTTGGACTGTGGGAGGAAACCGGAGCATCCAGAGGAAACCCTCGCAGACACGGGGAGAATGTGCAAACTCCACACACACGGTCACCCGTGGCTGGAATCGAACCCGGATCCTTGGCGCTGTGAGGCAGCAGTGCTAACCACTGTGCCGCCCAACATCTGCACATGGTCCATCTAAGTATGTGAGTTTGCATTCTGTTGCTAGCAGTGGCCTATACAGTGTGTATATTCTATATTTACTGCCACATCTTCTCTTAGTCGGAGCACAGCTCAGTGCACTCCATTTCCTCTAGACTTTGGAACCCAATAAAAGATGATGCATGTGTACATAGTTTCACATTTGTTCTAGAATTTTGGAGTTCAAGTAAAGCAGTCCAATTGTGTGTGGTGACTCCAAGCTTGTGGTGTTAAACCAAAGCCCCATGTACCCTATGTGAATATAAAAGATCCCATTCTTTTATTCATTCATTCATTCGTGGGACATGGGCGTCGCTGGCTGGCCAGCATTTATTACCCATCGCTAGTTGCCCTCGGAGGGCAGTTGAGAGCCAACCACATTGCACTATATTGAAGAAGAACAGGGGAGTTATCCTTTGGGTGGGATTTTCTGGCCCCGCCCACTACCGAGATCATCCAGTCCCTCCAAAAGACAATGGCTATTTGGCTGGGCTGCCGAAACTCCTGTGGCGGATCCCAGCCTGATGTGGCCGGAAAATCCCGGCCCTAGTGTAATAGTCAGTATATATTCGGCAATGAGCATCACAAAAACAGATCGTTTGGTCATTCTCACATTGCTATGTATGAAAGATTCTTGTGTGCAAATTGTCTGTGAAGTGTTCTGCATCGTCCTGTGGTCATGAAAGGCACTATGTAAATGCAAGTCTTTCTTCCTCTCGTGGACCAACAGAAATTAAACAAATTTTAATGCACTTCACTTGTTAACAAAGCAATAAAAGCCTACATGTTGCACAGTTAAACGTACAGTTTTTGTACAGTGTAACAGATATCTGGAATTATTCAGGCAATTGCAGAGTATGTTAGGAATTTCCCTTATTGCTTTTCTCTGATTTCATGAACAACAATGTGTGGCACATGCTGACTCTTATTTTAGATGATGGCATTGGGCGTTGAGCTCATTTCCTGAGTAATTAAACGCTTGGCTGAAAAGAAAAATAGATTCTTATTTCTAAATATTCACTAATAGTTGGTTTAGAATAATGAATGTCGGGAATTAGATGATTACGGTTATCAGATTGCATTTACGATATTGTGCAATTGCATTGAGATTAAGCTAAAGTTCACTGCCGAATGTTTAATTCAAAATATAATCTATTGTATTTATTCTTTGCTGGCTTGTAGTTGATTAGAATGTTATACACTTTCTCTCCCTACTGTTATTCTGATTGCATGAACGGATTGTGCAAAGAAAGTATATTTTCTTAACATTTGCTGCTTTATAAAGTTTAAAGTTTTAAAATTGATTTATTAGTGTCGCAAGTAGGCTTACATTGACACTGCAATGAAGTTACTGTGAAAATCCCCTAGTCGCCACACTCTGATGCCTGTATGGGTACACTGAGGGAGAATTTAGTGTGGCCAATGAACCTAACCAGCACGTCTTTCGGACTGTGGGAGGAAACCCACGCAGACACGGGGAGAATGTGCAGACTCCGCACAGTGACCCAAGCCGGGAATCGAACCAGGGTCCCTGGTGCTTAGAAGTTTAACTTATTGTTCTCATTTCGTCTTTCATTCCCCTGGTCACAAGGCAAAACCTGATGGTGTCCTTATCCTCTCCACTAGGGGTAAAGTCAACTTTATGGGTGAGATTTTCCAGCTGCGCTCACCCCAAGATCAGAAAATCCTGCCCGAGGCCAATGGACCTTTGCATGGTCTGTGTCTTTCCCGCTACGATTCCCATGGTGGGCAGGATGGGAAAATTCTGCCCTATGCATCTGTTGCAAATGCTGCAAAAGTCAAGTCGCCTTACTTTTGAAGTATATACTTTAAATGCATATTTGTTCAGCTGATGAACTATCGAAAGACACAATACGAGAGGAAGCCATTCGAACCATCAAGTCTTTGCTAACTCTTTTAAAGAGCTGCTCATTTACTCCCACTTCCCTGATTGTTTCCCGTAGCCCAGTTCTTTTTCCCTTCATGATGTGGAGATGCCGGCGTTGGCCTGGGGTGGCACAGTGAGAAGCCTCACAACACCGGGTTAAAGTCCAACAGGTTTATTTGGTAGCACAAGCTTTCGGAGTGTTGCCCTTTCATCAGGTGAAGGGGCACCTGATGAAGGGGCAGCGCTCTGAAAGCTTGTGCTACCAAATAAACCTGTTAGACTTTAACCTGGTGTTGTGAGACTTCTTACTGTGCCTTTTTCCTTCATGCACTTGACCAATTCCCATTTGAAAGTTGCTGCTGAGTTGACTTCCAGCACCGCTTCCAGCCCGTGATTCCCTGATCCAGATTGTGTGAAATAAAAATCTCCTCGTCTCTCTTGTAAAGTAAAGTTTATTTATTAGTCAAAGTAGGCTTACATTAACACTGCAATGAAGTTACTGTGAAAATCCCCTAGTCGCCACAGTCCGGCGCCTGTTCGGGTCAATGCACTTAACCCGCACGTCTTTCGTACTGTGGGAGGAAACTGGAGCACCCGGAGGAAACCCATGCAGACATGGGGAGAATGTGCACACTCCACACAGACAGTGACCCAAGCCGGGAATCGAACCCAGGTCCCTGGCGCTGTAAGGCAGCAGTGCGAACCACTGTGCCACAGGAAGTAGGCTCCAGTATTTTGGCCTAGCGACTATAAAGGAACATCATTATCAACAGATCGGAGGTGGTCCAGTGACCATTTCCACAGAATTCCATTATCAGCTCACTTGTGGCAGCTGATGAGGAATGTAAATATAAAATGAAACAGAAAATACTGAAAAAATTCAGGTCTGGCAGCACCTGAGGGAGAGAAATAGAGTTAACATTTTGAAGCTCTGAAACAAAGTCATCCAGACTCGAAATGTTAACTGTTTCTCTCTACACAGATGCTGCCAGACCTGTTATGTATTCCCAGCATTTTCTGCTTTATCTCAGATTTCCAGCATCCGCAGTATTTCGCTTTTATTTTCGGGTAAATATAAAGTACGTTCTTGCTGCATGGTCACCCTCAACTTGCCCACCCCACCCCCGCATTCCCCACCCAAACCCCACATCACCACCATTCACAATGGGCGGCAGGGGTGACTGTGTGTGTAGAGTTTACACATTCTCCCCGTGTCTGCGTGGGTTTCCTCCGGGTGCTCCGGTTTCCTCCCACACTCGAAAGATGTGAGGGTTAGGTTGGTTGGCCATGCTGAATTGTCCCTTAGTGTCAGAAGGTTAGCAGGGTAAATATGTGGGGTTATGGGAATAGGCCCTGGGTGGGATTGTGGTCAGTGCAAAGTTGATGGGCCGAATGGCCTCCTTCTACACTGTAGGGGATTCTATGACAGCACTGTGGGTGCATCTACACCAAATGGACTGCAGCGGTTCACGACATTGGCTCACCTCCATCTTCTCAAAGGCAATTAGGGTCGGTCAACAAATGCTGGCCTTGTCAGTCATGTTCACGTTCCATGAAAGAATGAAAGACAAATAAATGATTAAGGCCATATTCATGTCCTAAGGACAGGTGTTTTGGACTCCTGGTGACAGCATCCTTTCAAAATGGAGTCAACCACATTGCCAGCCAGCCAGCTGATAAGGATATCTACTCCATTTTGAGGCTCTTAATGTCTTGTTATCGCCCAGCGAAGGCAGTCAAAATCAACCTCAATTTGTTTTTGTAACATACGGGAGGCTTAATGGGGTGGCTGAATGAGGTTTCTTTTGTAAGGCTACCACAGTTAATAGCTATTCCCTGACCAGGCCTTTCAATATAATGGCATTTCCTGAAACTTCACACGACACTGTGTTATACATGGAAGTTTATTGCTTTAAATGGAGCTTGTGTAAGGTCCACAGAAATGGATAGTTTGTTCAAATAAATTATAGAGTGTGATAAAATAGAGTAATTTGTACTATTAGGAAATATTTATGGAGAAAGCATTACAAAGTCAGTGCTCGGCAACAAGTAAACTATTGACTAAAACTTTGTCCAGCATTAATGGTTATACAGTATGTAGGAAGTGATTTACTGTGACCATTACTGTTCTTATAATGCTTGCTCTCAGTACCACACAGGATATGTTTCCCATTTTTCACTCATTTCTTTGAACTCAGTAAAAAAAAATAATGTGTGTCTAATAATGTCAAACAAGCCTGGTTGCATGTTGTGCTTCTCCATCTCCACTTAATTCTTTTACTAGGAGTGGTTAAAGCGAATTTGATTCATTCTTCCACTATCTTGTTTGCTCAATAAGGCATTAAACTGGGGCCTGCTTTTTTCTTAATTCCATGAGTACTTGTTAAAATAATGCTTTGCAGTGAATATTTTATTCTAGATTGATGGTTTGTGCTTTTCCAGGTTGGTGATCCCAAATATTGATTATGTAGGTAAGGTCTAATCCACAGGTTTTGGCGACTTAATCTTTGGTTTCAATCTTCTTTTTGGAGCCAAGATAATGCAGATTACTTTGGCAAGTTTTAATTTCTACCTTTTATCTACTAAATGCTTGTTTTAAACCATTGCCATCTTTGAACATGTATAAACAATTGAAGGAACATGCATTTTGATGAACGATCGGGTAGTGAGAACCTACGAAAGCAAGTAGCTGGGTTGCTGTGGTTCAGGTCTTTTCAGTTAAGTTGTAAAACACTCCTCTTCAGTGTTGAACATTGCAACAATTTACAGTGGAAGGTAGAAAGGTAATCCTCCAGATTTCAAACTACTCGTGATTATTCCATTCTGATGTAAATTGATAGATGACCAGTTTAAAAACCACACTGATGCATGATTCTGTAATATCTGACACTGATATCATCATACAATTCCAATTCTCTTCCCACACCTAGTGGTGCACTAAGACTGACTTTGAACTGTTCTCATTGCGAGTAATTCCTGGAACAGGTGGCTATTCTGTCGCCACATCAAGCTTGGCTGAACAGGAGTCTCCCATTCTTACTGCCAGCCATCTGCTTGTTTGGAAGGATTTTTAAGTCCTGTGAGTTCTCCATTATGGTCTTATTATTTTCAGACAACTGGACAATTTTCAGGTCCCAGCTCAGCATGGGTGTGTGGTGCGCTCCCTGGCATGTTCTTCTGGGAGGCAGCCTGCAAATTAGCCACCTCTACATCCTTGCCCACTTAACAAGAGGGGCAGGTTGTTAGAGGCTGCTGGCCCAATCGGATGATGCACAGCCACGGTCCACTGGCAGCCCCACTGGGAGTGGTGGACGCTGTGCAGAAATGATCAGGGGGCCATGAGACCACCTCAAAATGGAAATGCCTCCGGAAGTGTGAATTAAATGCCACAACATAGAGAGCCAGGCTGGTAGGGACATCAAAATGGAGAGGAGGGGCGACATGGTGGCACGGTGGTTAGCACTGCTGCCTCACAGCACCAGGGACCCAGATTTGATTCCCGGCTTGGGTCACTGTCTGTGTGGAGCCTGCACATTCTCCCCGTGTCTGCGCGGGTTTCCTCCGGGTGCTCCGGTTTCCTCCAAAAATGCATGGGTTAGGTTGATTGGCCATGGTAAATTGCTCCTTAGTGTTAGGGGATGTCAAGGGGATTAGTCGGGTAAATATGTGGGGTTACAGGGACAGGGCCTGGGTGGGATTGTTGTCGGTGCAGGCTCGAAGGGCCGAATGGCCTCCTTCTGCACTGCAGGGTTTCTATCCTAAGTAATCCCTCTGAAGGGTTGGTGTTGCCTGTGTTTGCTACTCTGGCCTGTGAAAACTCCACTTCCATCATCCTCTTTATTTTGATGATGAACTGCAATTGGTTTTGCAAAATGTCAAGTTGGCTTTGATAAGCAAAATCCGAAACTAACTGAAGTACTTGGTATTTCAGTTTATTGAAGAGTGAAATTTAAGATTTGACAGTGCTCAAAAATCTGGTTCTTCAACCATAAATATTTTGTTCGCAAACCACATTGGTTAGAAGACCTTTAAGGATTATTAATTATTATCCTTGGGTTATGGACAGCAGAGAGAGATGAACTGAACTCCATCATCCTCTTGTCATCTATCTGCAAGTAGATGTGTTTTTAATGATTTTAAAAATGAGAGGTGGCATGTTCCCCAAACCCTCAGTTTGTGAAGTCTAATTTTCTAAGATGACTCTCAGCAAACTCTCTTTATGATTTAAACAGAAGGTTAGTTTATTCACACAGTCAACCCTGATGGGTGGGTGGGTGAGTGCGTGCGTGGGTGGGTGGATGCGTGTGTGTGTATATGTATTATACAGACATGCACACACAAATAGGGGAATAGGAAAAAGGAATTTAACAACAGTGAACAACTGGAACAGTAAAAGGACAGTAAGAAGTTTTAACAACACCAGGTTAAAGTCCAACAGGTTTATTTGGTAGCAAAAGCCACAAGCTTTCGGAGCCTTAAGCCCCTTCTTCAGGTGAGTCAGGTGGTGTTGTTAAACTTCATACTGTGTTTACCCCAGTCCAACGCCGGCATCTCCGCAGTAAAAGGACCACAGGAATAAATACGAGCTCACATGATTTCCAGAGTCCAGAGGGTGGTTCCTTCTCAGAGAAATTACAGTTCTGTTGAGCTCCTGGCTGAAGGTAGCAGTACAGAGCTTCTTTACCATGGATGGCAATGCAGGGAGATGAGATTGCTGAACATTGACTTGATCTGCTTGACAGCAATGGTCAGAAACTTCCAGATAATAGGGGGCTGAGACTTGTTGCCGGTTGCTTTGTCAACCTAAGGTCTGTTGTTCTTGTTGGTTGGACTACTGTCGGTAGAGTGGTCTCGAAATGTATTATTCAAAATGCTCCGTAGGATCATGTGATGTGGTCCGTTATGAGGCAATTGCAGGTTAACGAGCAGTTTCTGCACCTCTGGCCAAATCCATTGTCCACCTAATGAGATAAATGGTGGCTCAGTGTGCCTCTGCAGGAATAATAAGTTTCAAAGGCTCTCCCTTTGAAATAGTTCAGGCTGGAGAGATCGACCGTCTGCTGCTCCCTAATTTTGTTAATTGTAATGCCCTCACAAAGAGAGGTGTGAGATTCAGTACTGATGAGTGTTGCTTTTGCTGTTTGGAAATTTCAAGAAGCTGTGGCCAGTCTTGAGTCATGTGACCTTTAGCAGCCATCTTTTGATTCTCCAGAGATTTTGGCTGGAATTTTACCGTCCCGCCCGCTATGGGAATCGGAGTGGGCGAGGGGCGGACCATGGACAAGTCCATTAACCTTGGGTGGGATTTTCTGGTTTCGGGGCGAGCGAGGCTGGAAAATCGCACCCGATAAGTCTGATTTGATCTTAAACAGTTTCTGATCCCTTTTATGTCATAGAGACAAGAAACTCTGAAGAGAGCATAACAAGGTCAGTACAGACTCTTGAATAATTTCACTAATCTGATGCTTAAAAATCAGAAATAGAATAAGAAGGTAGTTATTATGTTTTGCAGCTTATTTTAGGTGTTTCAGTTCTGCTGCCACGTGTCTCTTTTTCCATACAAGTACCTTCCATAATGGGAAAATGAACGTGGATAGTAAGAAAGTAGTACAACAAGACATGTAAAAAATAAAGTCACCATAGTCCCAGATGACTAAGTGGCTGACTAGCAATGATTTAACCTGAGGATCACCACACCTCAGATGAAGGGCAGAGTTGAGAAGGTGGATCCTTCATGAATAAGCTCAGCCGGTTCGAGAATTGAACCTGTGCTGTTGGCATCGCTCTGCATCACGAACCAGCTGTCCAGCTAACTGAATTAAATCGACCATGCATTAAAAAAAATGGCAGCTCGTATGTTGTATATTTCAAGAATTGTGGTCAGCAAGAATAGTATTTGAGGCAGTAAGTTTGTGAAAGAACATTTTTAAATTGTGTAAGATGAACTGGGGCAGTAATTTACTCTCAATGCCTCTTGTTTTGAAGTGGTTTAGATTTGAATCGTTTTAAATAGCAACAGATTTGTTCTGGTTGCAATTTGGGAGATTTATTTTGAGAATATGGCATTATTGTTCGTTTGAAACCACAGATTAAACATTCTTCTTTACTTTCATCCCAACAAATGATTGACAAGGTAATTCTTTCATCACAGCTAATTTCTGCTGAAGTGTCAGCTTTGTCTCGTGCAGTATTCCTAGAAACATGATCGGAAACAAAAAACTGGCTTTTCATTTCCCAAAAAATTCTGTCAACCTATAGAGAGCAGAATCAGTGTTATGACGGCCGCGAAGGACACGGGAGATGGTCGGTAAATCTCCCCGTGGGTTTCGTGGAGCACAAACTCCCTTTTTGAGCGAGCGAAGGCTCATCCGTTGGGAAGTGAGCAGTGGAGAGGTTAATACCTGTTGCTTTTTTGATTTTGATTTGATTCATTATTGTCACATGATTAGTACACAGTGAAAAGTATTGTTTCTTGCGTGCTACACAGACAAAGCATACCGTGCATAGAGAAGGAAAGGAGAGAGTGCAGAACGTACTGTTACAGTCATAGCTAGGGTGTAGAGAAAGATCAACTTAATGCGAGGTAGGTCCATTCAAAAGTCTGATGGCAGCAGGGAAGAAGCTGCTCTTGAATCTGTTGGTACGTGACTTCAGATTTCTGTATCTTTTTCCCGACGGACGAAGGTGGAAGAGAGTGTAACCCTTACCATTGCTGTAGGTCCCCGGGTACAGACTTGCTTGCTGTAACCCACAGGTGTGGCTCTTCCTTTGGTTTCCAATAAAGGGTTTCTGGTGACGGGTAGCTGGCCTTGGTTAAATCATGGCATTGGCGATGAAGACTATATATTTTTAAAAAATTCTCTTTCTGGACAACCTCCAGAAGTTGATAATCTTCTCCATTAAGGATAAGAAATTATGAATCTTTTCAGAAAACCTGAGCCCTACGATACCAGTGGGGAAGACTGGGCCCAAGATACAGAGCACATGTGTTACTTTTTCTGTGCCAGCAATATTGAAGGAGATGAAAAACAAAAAGTGATATTGTTGACAGCACCTTCAGCATCATGAAATGTCTGACTTCTCTGGATACCCCTGACTTGAAAACTTTTAATTAACTAATAGACCTGGTGAAAAACCACGACAACCCAAAGCCCTCTGTTATACTCCAGAGGTATCACTTCAACATGGCGTGGAGAAACACGGAGAACCTGTCAGCGGGTTCTTGGCTAGCTTATGGAAATTAGCAGATCATTATGTGAGGTAATGCATTTTAGAAGGTCCAATAGAGATAGGAAATATACAGTAAATGGCAGAACCCTTAAGAGTATTGATAGGCAAAGGGATCTGGGTGTACAGGTACACAGGTCACTGAAAGTGGCAATGCAGGTGGAGAAGGTAGTCAAGAAGGCATACGGCATGCTTGCCTTCATCGGCCGGGGCATTGAGTTTAAAAATTAGCAAGTCATGTTGCAGCTTTATAGAACCTTAGTTAGGCCGCACTTGGAATATAGTGTTCAATTCTGGTCGCCACACTACCAGAAGGATGTGGAGGCTTTGGAGAGGGTACAGAAAAGATTTACCAGGGTGTTGCCTGGTTTGGAGGGCATTAGCTTTGAGGAGAGGTTGGAGAAACTTGGTTTGTTCTCACTGGAATGACGGAGGTTGAGGGGAGACTTGATAGAAGTCTATAAGATTATGAGAGGCGTGGATAGTCAGAAGTTTTTTCCCAGGGTGGAAGAGTCAATTACTCGGAGGCACAGGTTTAAGGTGCGAGGGGCAAGGTTTAAAGGAGATGTACGAGGCAGATTTTTTACACAGAGAGTGGTGGGTGCCTGGAACTTGTTGCTGGGGGAGGTAGTGGAAGCGGATACGGTAGTGACTTTTAAGGGGCGTCCTGACAAGTACATGAATAGGATGGGAATAGAGGGATATGGTCCCCGGAAGGGGAGGGGATTTTAGTTCAGTCAGGCAGCATGGTCGGTGCAGGCTTGAAGGGCTGAAGGGCCTGTTCCTGTGCTGTAATTTTCTTTGTTCTTTGTTTTATTATGAATTTGGACCATTCCAAATGAAATGTTGTGAGACAGGTTGCTATGCGGCATAAATAACCTAACTACACAAAAGAAGCTGTTAGCAGAACCCAATCTGGATTTGAACAAAAAACATTGAAATAGCTTTATCATTGAAGAATGCAGAAAAAAGGACTCAGGAGCTACAGGGGGCATTAGGCAACAATGTCCTCCAGCTAGGTGAGGGGACCTCATGTAATCGGTCCTCAGTGGAGAGTGCTTGTGTAAACCAGATGTTAAAGAGCCCTGTACAATATTGAAGCCCTAATAACACCACCAGGCGGTCAAGAAAAGGCAGTGATGATCCCAAGAATGTTAGAGAACATATTCCAGAGAGGTCCGGGTGCCAAACAATGGATTATTGCAAGCACTGTGAAAGGGCCCAACCAAGGCAAAATTTTAGGAATAGACAAAACGTGTGTTGCCTCGTGAAAAAACCAAGACCAGTACCTGACCGTCAGCAGACCTCTTCCAGACACAGGGACCTTACAACCGAATTGTATCATCACAACAAAGGTTCGCCTATAGTAGAATTCCTGGGCAATGGTCATTCCTTGAAGATGGAGGTGGGCACGGGGGTTGTGGTCTCTGTTATTGGAGAACAGACATACAAGCGCCTCCAAACTGGCATTCAATTCCTGAGCTTGGAAGACACAAAGGGCCAGACTACATTGGGGAACCTTTTTAAAGGGCATCGCTCTGAATTATGAGACACTCATTTTATTGCAGATTTATTAATTAATTGAATGTAAATTTCTCCAGCTGCCCAGTGGGTGGATGACTAATCCAGCAACGTTGCCATTGCACTACTGCCCCGCTATTGTAAAACGCAGCGAAAGGCAGACACAGCTGAAGCGATGAGCTTTGAAGTGTTTTGCAAGAGGAAGGCGAGGTGGAAAGGCCCAGTGGTCTTGGAGTGCAATAGCCCCAGCCACATCTTTTAATAGCTTTCTATTTATAAAACCATGCAAGATTGTTTAGAAATTCCTAAAGCAGAGTTTAGCTAACCCTCAGAACTGGAGTAACAACATGGCTCTCTGCATCTGTGTAACCCACATGAGAAGCAAACTTCACAGTCTTGATCTCCCTAGAGGCCGAACATTTTCAAAAGCATAAGATTTTATTTTTAAATTAAAACATTTAGTATGGTGCACAGCTGTGTGCACTTTGAGTGCAACTCGTTTATTCCATAGAATCCAGGAATCTTTTCTTTTATTCGAAGAAGTAACAGTGCTAAACAATATAAATGTGGCCTGAGCAGGAGAGTTGGATTAGGCGAGGTGCCACAATGGAGAAAATTGTTGGCACAGAGTTGATTGAACCAGATGGCCTATATCTGTAGCCCTAACATTCTTGATTCTAAATGATTTCTGTAACAATGTAATTGTCTTGAATACTCAGTGAAATCTGCACATTTAGTGGCAATTGAAGCTACTAAGTCAAAATGCCCTTGTGAATTGTAATCTAAATGAAACTTAAGCGAGCAGTACTTCTGTGACCATTCCGTCATGGTACCAGGGATGAGGACTTCAGTTATGTGGAGGGATTAGAGAAGCTGTAATCGTCTCATAGAACATAGAACATAGAACATTACAGCGCAGAACAGGCCCTTCGGCCCACGATGTTGCACCGACCAGTTAAAAAAAAAAACTGTGACCCTCCAACCTAAACCAATTTCTTTTCGTCCATGAACCTATCTACGGATCTCTTAAACGCCCCCAAACTAGGCGCATTTACAACTGATGCTGGCAGGGCATTCCAATCCCTCACCACCCTCTGGGTAAAGAACCTACCCCTGACATCGGTTCTATAACTACCCCCCCTCAATTTAAAGCCATGCCCCCTCGTGCTGGATTTCTCCATCAGAGGAAAAAGGCTATCACTATCCACCCTATCTAAACCTCTAATCATCTTATATGTTTCAATAAGATCCCCTCTTAGCCGCCGCCTTTCCAGCGAAAACAATCCCAAATCCCTCAGCCTCTCCTCATAGGATCTCCCCTCCATACCAGGCAACATCCTGGTAAACCTCCTCTGCACCCTCTCCAAAGCCTCCACATCCTTCCTGTAATGTGGGGACCAGAACTGCACACAGTACTCCAAGTGCGGCCGCACCAGAGTTGTGTACAGTTGCAACATAACGCTACGACTCCTAAATTCAATCCCCCTACCAATAAACGCCAAGACACCATATGCCTTCTTAACAACCTTATCTACTTGATTCCCAACTTTCAGGGATCTATGCACACATACACCTAGATCCCTCTGCTCCTCCACACTATTCAAAGTCCTCCCGTTAGCCCTATACTCAACACATCTGTTATTCCTACCAAAGTGAATTACCTCACACTTCTCCGCATTAAACTCCATCCGCCACCTCTCGGCCCAACTTTGCAACCTGTCTAAGTCTTCCTGCAAACTACGACACCCTTCCTCACTGTCTACCACACCACTGACTTTGGTGTCATCAGCAAATTTGCTAATCCACCCAACTATACCCTCATCCAGATCATTAATAAATATTACAAACAGCAGTGGCCCCAAAACAGATCCCTGAGGTACACCACTTGTAACCGCACTCCATGATGAATATTTACTATCAACCACCACCCTCTGTTTCCTATCCGCTAGCCAATTCCTGATCCAATTTCCTAGATCACCCCCAATCCCATACATCTGCATTTTCTGCAGAAGCCTACCATGGTGAACCTTATCAAACGCCTTACTAAAATCCATATATACCACGTCCACTGCCTTGCCCCCATCCACCTCCTTGGTCACTTTCTCAAAAAACTCAATAAGGTTAGTAAGGCACGACCTACCTGCCACAAAACCATGCTGACTATCACCTATCAATTCATTACTCTCCAAATAACTATAAATCCTATCCCTTATAATTTTTTCCAACATCTTGCCGACAACAGAAGTGAGACTCACCGGTCTATAATTCCCGGGGAAGTCTCTGTTCCCCTTCTTAAACAATGGGACAACATTCGCTAACCTCCAATCTTCTGGTACTATACCAGAGGCCAACGACGACCTGAAGATCAGAGCCAGAGGCTCTGCAATCACTTCTCTTGCCTCCCAGAGAATCCTTGGATAAATCCCATCCGGACCAGGGGATTTATCTATTTTCAGACCCTCCAGAATATCCTGCACATCCTCCTTATCAACTGTAATACTGTCTATTCTACTCCCCTGCAACCCAGTGTCCTCCTCAGCTATATTCATGTCCCCTTGCGTGAACACCGAAGAGAAATATTGGTTCATGACCCTATGATGAAACTCAGAGAAGGGTTGTTGGAGGAGGATGGTGTGACTGACTTTGTCAAAGGCTGCAGAGGTCCGGGAGGGAGATTACACACTGATTACGGGGTTACTGAGCATGTTGTATATGGTTTTGCTCAAGTTTTTGGGAGAGTGACAGGGGTGAAAACAGATTGGAGGAATTCAAGCATGGACTGGCGGGGAGGCTGATCATGGCGTTTGGCAGCAGCAACACATTTGAGTACTTTGGCATTGAAGGTGGGATGGTAGTTTGCAAAGAGAGGTTGAGGGTTTTATTTTTGAGGAGGTAGTGGGGTAAGTGATGGTGGTTCTTTTGGAAAGGATGGATGCAGTCAGTGCCTCAGTGAGGGAAGGGTTTACAATTGGGGCCAGAGAGGAATGTTAGCTGGTCAGCAACTAAATGTGAACGGGGGTCAAAGGAGCAGAAGATAAGTCTCATGGACAAGTTGAACACTGACCGGATGTGAGGGGAGGTGGGAGTAAAGCTGGTTAAAAGATGCTTTTAAAGTATGCTGGTTGAAAGACAACAGACTTTTGTATCTTTTTCCCGACGGAAGAAGGTGGAAGAGTGATTGTCCGGGGCGTGTGGAGTCCTTAATTATGCTGGCTGCTTTGCCGAGGTAGTGGGAAGTGTAGACAGAGTCAATGGATGGGAGGCTGGAGCAAGAGAGACTTGAGAGAGAAAAGGTTGCACTGGGGACAGGGGTATCAAATATTGAAGGTTGAGCAAATAGCCAGCTGCAGAAGTATCATTGCAAATGCTTGGGGACTTTGCTCAAACCCATCTTGTTTTCTTTTAACAGGTACAATTGTTGTATGAGCTGGCACACAGCATGAACAATGCCTGGGACAAAATCCAGAAGAAAGGCATCCTGCGGCAGTCTACCACCCATCCCGAATCTGTCTTGGGACCAATGCCAGGGTCACCAGTAAGAAGTAGTGTCAGCACTGCACCACCAGATGCCAGCACTTGCAGTCCATCTGCTGATATTGGGACCACCACAGAGGTAAAGATACTTCTCATCAACCACAAAATTGGTTAATTTCTCATTTGAATACATGTACATGATTCCCCTTCCTTATATTGTACTTTTATCTGTGACTGTAGCACACTACAATAATCTTTCATTGTTTCAATTTTGGCCATATGGAGAACCATTTGCATTTCATTCACAATCTTGTCATTGGCAAAATGTCAAATGATTTATTATCCTGCCTAAAAAAAGGGGATAATAGGTTATTAGGAGTAGGCAGGAATGTGGGGTTGAAGTTACAAGCAGGTCTTATTGAATGGCCGGACAGGCTCAAATGGCCTAGTTTAGAATCATGGAATCCCTACAGTGCAGAAGGAGACCATTCGGCCCATCGAGGTTGCACTGACTCTCCGACAGAGCATCTTATCCAGATCTAGTTGAGCTATACAAGACAATAATGGGGATTGACAAAGTAGAGGTGGAGAGGAAGTTTCCTCTTGTAGGGCAATCCAGAACAAGAGGCCATGGTTTTAGAATAAAGGGTTGCATTTAAAACACATGAGGAGAAATAACTTCTCTCAAAGGGTTTTGAGTCTGTGGAATTTACTATCTCAGGGTGTGGAGGATGTCGGGACTTTGAGTAACTTTAAGGAAGAGGTGAACACATTTTTAATTAATAAGGATTTGAAGGGCTGTGGTGGACGGACAGCAAAGTGGAGTTGAGATTGAGGTGAGATCAGCCATGATTGTATTAAATGGTGGAGCAGGCTCGAGGGGGTAAATTACCTACTCCTACTCTTACTCCTAGTTCTTTTGTTCTTTTTCTGTCCACCCTCCATCTTACCACTGATAAAGCTGCTCTGCATCATAAATTGGGAAACTTAACATCATGACAGAACAAAGATGTGCGGGTTAGGTTGATTGGCCAGGTTAAAAATTGTCCATGAGATGCATAGTTAGAGGGATTAGCGGGTAAATATGTGGGGGTAGGGCCTGGGTGGGATTGTGGTCGGTGCAGACTCGATGGGCCAAATGGCCTCCTTCTGCACTGTAGGATTTCTATAATTTCTATGAAGAAAGATTGAATTTATGTAGTGCCTTTTGTGACCTTAGGATCTCCCAAAGTACTTTACAGCCAACTGCTATGATATGTCAGGTGGTAATTGCTGAGTCATCCAAATCCCAAAGGGAAACTTGGACAAGTTATCACAACGATTTGCAATTTGTATTTTGTTATGAGAAGGTTGAAGTCGGGTGCAAAACTTCAAACCGCTTTTGGAGATTTTGAATATTAAATTGAAACATTTATTTACAAAAAAAGAAAGAAAACTTAAACACACAAGATTACATTTGCACACTTAACAGTACTTCTACAAACATTTCCCAAAATATTTATGTCAATCTTGGAGCTAAGCATCCCTTTTAGGCAATAGTCCTCATAGATTCCTCTGTTAAAAAATTCAGTAAGATTGCCACAAACATCCAATGTTGATGCAGGGGAAACATTACACAGGTTTTCCTCTCTCTCGCTCAATATTGGAAAACCAAAACTTGTATCAAAACTTTGCAGACACAACACTTGTCTTCTCTGAGGGTAACTGCAGGCTTCTTATCTCACAGGTCTGTTTAGGATGCTCTTCAGGATCTCATGCAACACCTACCTTCAATCCTTCTTTAAATACGTCTTTCCCCTTTCATCTTTAAATCTATTGTTTATACGTCCCTTTGGAAGTTCCCTTTTCCAGAATACAAAGATCTTTCACGTTATCTTATGGCTACCACTTTTGGGTAAAAATAAATTTAATACTTTGCTTTATTCATCTATGATCTTTGCCAATTGTACGGTTTCCTGTTGTAACTAAACTTCAAGTCACCATCCTTATCTTCCTAATGCAAATTTTCATTCTTGCTGCTCACTGCTTTCCCACCTTAGAGCTCCTTATCTCCATGTCAAAATACCTACTTCCACATCTAACCACTTCTTGATGTTTTTAACTGTGTAGTCTAACCATCTTCAGTTTATTCCGTTTATATTAGTCACCTCCATAGACGCACACAAACCAGCCTGTTTCACAATACACCACAGGGACGTTGATTTGATTTATAATTGTCACACGTATTGGTATATAGTGAAAAGTATTGTTTCTTGCGCACTACACAGACAAAGCATACCATACATAGCATACATAGGGGAGAAGGAAAGGAGAGGGTGCAGAATATGGTGAGTTTAAAAGAGTTAGAGTGGAGTTTTAAAAGCATAGAATGAGAATAAAAGATAGAATTAGAGCGTATGCCAGGGACAACTTGCAAGAAGTTGCTACGCTCTGGCGCCGACTTGTGAACATGGGAAAATATTGAAAAATATGACAAAATACTTTTGAATTCTGATCGTTGTATGTGGGAAACATGGCAGCCATTTTGCATGTAGCATGCTCCCACAAATGACAATATAATAATGACTAGATAATGTGGTTTTGCAATGTCGATTGAAAGATGAATATTGGCCAAAACACCTGGGATAACTTGTGCTTCTTCCAGATATGATCTTTTACACCCTCTTGGGAGACTAAATTGTCTCTTAGTGTCAGGGGGACTAGCTAGGGTTAGCGTATGGGGTTACGGGAATGGGGCCTGGGTGAGATTGTGGTCGGTGCAGACTCGATGGGCTGATTGGCCTCCTTCTGCGCTGTAGGATTCTATGATCTTTGATCTAGAGAAGACCGGGCCTTGAATTTATGTAGTGCCTCTCTTCTGAATGAAGACATTTCTGGCAGTGATGTACTCCCTCAGTACCGCACTAGAGTGTTACCCTCGATTATTATGAAGTGGGACTTGAACCACCACTTTCTAACTGAGAGGCGAGCATGATACTCACTGAGCCATGGCTGATTTAGGAGGGCAAAGACCTTCATGTTCAAAGTTCTTCCTCTGATTTTATACCAATGACAAGGAACTCTGGCAGGATTTTTAGAAGTACTACATAAGTTTATTTGAAATTTTGTTGGTGAATTTAAGTGTGTGAGAATTATTTAAAATTTGAGGATATGAAAAACTATTTGCTAATTATTAACAAATCATCTGATGAATAAGTAGAATGGAAGTGCTGACCAAAGGCATTTTCTTAATGTTGTCAATCTGAAAATGCAGCTTAGATGCTGGATGATTGTTCATGTAGCCCACTCACACAATACTAAGACAATGTATGGAAACTTAGGTAAACTCTTACACTGCACCTGTAATACCTACAGAGGACAATTGCTGTGTTCCCACACTACAGAGTGGCGAAAACTCAGCTGTGAAATCCCAGAGTCATGGCCTGGCCTAACACTGTGGAGCAAAGTGAAGACTTACTCCACATGACTTCAATCAGGATTAAGCGGTTATGGATTTACATCACGTTAGTTTAGTGCTGGTTTGTGGTGAAAATTATGGGCAAAACTTTCAACCTCAGAATGGGATGTTTACCTGGCATGAACTCATCTAGCACTTTCTACAGGCTGTGTCGGGATTCTGTTTACCAGTGACATCAATGCAGAGATAAATGATAAAGACAAAATACTGTGGATGCTGGAATCTGAAACAAAAACAGAAAATGCTGGAGAATCTCAGCAGGTCTGACAGCATCTGTGGAGAGAGAATAGAGCCAATGTTTCGAGTCGGGATGACCCTTTATCAGAGCTGGAGGTAAATGAGGTGGGGTGCATATATGGCGGTAGACGTCTCATCTGATTTTCTTCGTTCTCAGCTCCGACAGAGTCATCCAGACTCGAAACATTGGCTCTGTTCTCTCTTCAGAGATGCTGTCAGACCCTGCTGAGATTTTCCAGCATTTTCTGCTTTTGTTTCAGATTCCAGCATCCGCTGTATTTTGCCTTTATCTTTTTGAGGTCACGTTTAGTCATGGAGTCAAAGCATAGGAAAGGTTGATGCACAAGTAAAACTCATTGGTGCAACGCATGTTTGCCATGAAAGCAATGCATGGGCAATTGCTCTACTTGTTAATGTTAAGCATCCTATTAAGGTTTGCTCATTTTTCATGTTTTCATCACCTACTTGAGTTCTTAAAACTTTGCGAAGCATCAATCTAGTGCTGACTGGCAGTGTAGGAACTTGAGTCAGTTGTCATTTTAAAATTAATGTTGGAAAAGTCTTTAGAGAGACCATGCATGCCTTGTACCTGATCCTGAATCTATGGCCTCAACATACATAGTTAATGTTCATTTTAAGATGGTGTTGAATGTTGCTAAATGAGCTGTAAACGATGTTTCTCTCCATTTTCAGAATCCAGACATGCCACTCAGCCTCGTGCTGGCAAATATAGTTGCGTTTTCAGAATTGTTTTATCATGAATTAAAATGAACACAGGAATATTTGCATCGCATTCAATCCTATTAAGAAAACGTTAGTTGCGTTTCCAGCTTTTTATTTAAATGTCACACTTAGTACTGCTGAGAGTATTTCTTTTCAAGCTGATGACCTTACACACGTCTCAAGTGCAGAGACAGACTCTATTTAGCTTCCTGAATTATGATGAAAATGGCAAAGCAGCGATGTGAGTCGTGGCACAAAGGGAGTGTTTAATCATTTATACCACCCCTGAGCTTAGAAATATTATGTTGTGCAAGCTGTGACAGCCCACTCTATCTGTTTACTCAAGTGGGAGAAGTAGTCGAACTGTTTGGTCCACAGGGAGACTAAGTGATTGAACAAGAATGCACGACTGTTTTACTAAGGGGGAAGTATCAGAGTGCCGAAAAAGCGATCATCTCTGTGCCTCCAGGCAACACAAGGGATGCAGACCTTATGTGTTTGTGCCTTTTGATGAATGAAGACAGTTTTGTTTTAAGGAAAATAAACTCTTCACTTTGTTAAATTCATAAAGCATCGAATAGTTGATGACATGCTTAAGCTTGTGTATAATTTGGCTTGCTGAGGTGTGGGAAAACATGTGTAAAATTTTGCAACATTCCTGACTTTTCCTACAGTTTGGAGAGGCAGGGAAAAGTAAAAATGCACGACCGACGGTAAAATGTGTTTCTGGCTTTGGATAGCGTTGCAAAATTAAAAACAGGACCCAAATGGTATTTGCCATATCAAGAGTTTGAAATTTTCACGCAGAAGATTGGCAAGGATGAAATCATTCGTTCCTCTCAGATGGTCAAAGAAAACTGTAGAACGCTCCTCGGATAGCGTAACTTGGTCCTTTAGTTGTGTTTGAGATTGGAGTTGATTGGCTGATCTGGATTGCAGCACCAATGGAAACAGTGTGATGCAACAGGATGTTCAATCCAAGCTAATGCCTCATTTTGCTTTACGCTCACCCATTCTCCAGATTAAAGTTCCTCCCTTTTGTATTTTGGTTTCACAAAAAATTGTTTTCAGCAATTAAGAGAGGCCCAGAAATATAGTACATCATCAAATGTAATACATCGTATTTCAAAATTGATAAAAGATGTCTTTCGATGGGATGAGGATTCACTGTTTACCTTGCAATCTTTTAAACCAAAACTTCCATATTCTAGCAATTAAGGAGAGACCATTAGATATAGGAGCAGAGGTAGGCCATACGAGCCTCCGAGTCTGCCCCACCATTCAATGAGATCATGATGGATCTGATATCACAATCCTCAACTCCACTTTCCTGCCTTATCCCCATAACCTTTCATTCCCTGACTGATTAAAAATCAGGTGTACCAATGCAAATATTATTATTGATAATGAACTTAAAACCATATATAAATATATCATTCCTGTTTGGTTTAAGGAGATATTTAACAATGGCAGCTTACTTTATGTTGTACTTTTAACAAAATTAGAAAGTCCTAAATAAAAACAGAGAATGCTGGATAAATTCAGCAGGTCTGGCAGCATCTGCCAGGCCCGCTGAGTTTATCCCACATTTTCTGTTTTTCCTTATTCCAGATTTCCAGCATCCGCTTTTATAGAAAGTCCTAAGGCACGGTGGCATGGTGGTTAGCACTGCTGCCTCACAGCGCCAGAGACCTGGGTTCGATTCCCGGCTTGGGTCACTGTCTGTGTGGAGTTTGCACATTCTCCCCAGGTCTGTGTGGGTTTCCTCCGGGTGTTCCGGTTTCCTCCCATATTCCAAAGATGTGCAGGTTAGGTGGATTGGCCAAGCTAAATTGCCCCTTAGTGTCAGGGGGACTAGCTAAGGTAAATGCATGGGGTTACAGGGATAAGGCCTGGGTGGGATTGTGGTTGGTGTAGACTCGATGGGCTGAATGGCCTCCTTCTGTAGGATGCTATGATTTCATGGGAGTGTTATCAGATTGAATTTGACACTGAGCCATGTGAAGAAATATTAGTCATGATGTGGAGATGCCGGCGTTGGACTGGGGTAAGCACAATAAGAAGTCTCGCAACACCAGGTTAAAGTCCAACAGGTTTATTTGGTAGCAAATACCATAAGCTTTCGGAGCGCTGCCCCTTCGTCAGATGGAGTGGTTATCTCCATTACTCATGGAGTATAACCACTCCATCTGACGAAGGGGCAGCGCTCCGAAAGCTTATGGTATTTGCTACCAAATAAACCTGTTGGACTTTAACCTGGTGTTGTGAGACTTCTTACCAAGAAATATTAGGACAAGTGACCAAAAACTTGCGTGAAGAGCTCTATTCGAAAGGTAGACAGTGAGGTCAGGAAGGAATTCCAGAATTTAGGGCCCACGTGGTTAATGTTTCAGCTGTCAATGGTTGAGTGAAAAAAATTGGGAATGTGTACAAGGGCAGAATTGGAGGAATTCTGACATATTGGTGGGTTCTGGACATTGATTTTCTTTCGATTTGATTTATTATTGTCTCATGGATTAAAATTAAAAGTTAAAGTTTATTTATTAGTCACAAGTAGGCTTACATTAACATTGCAATGAAATTACTGTGAAAATCCCCTAGTTGCCACACTCCGACGCCTGTTAGCGTACACTGAGGGAGAATTTAGCATGGCCAATGCACCTAACCAGCACGTCTTTCGGACTGTGGGAGGAAACCGGAGCACCCGGAGGAAACCCACGCAGACACGGGGAGAACGTGCAGACTTCGCACGGACAGCGACCCAAGCGTGGAATTGAACCCGGGTCCGTGGTGCTGTGAGGCAGCAGTGCTTACCACTGTGCCACCGTGCCATCCAATTAGTATACAGTGAAAAGTATTGTTTCTTGCGCTATGTTGACGAAGCATACTGTACATAGAGAAGGAAAGCAGTGGGTACAGAATGTAGTTACAGTCATAGCTAGGGTATAGAGAAAAATCAACTCAATACGTGGTAGGACCATTCAAAAGTCTGATGGCTGCGGGGAAGAAGCTGCTCTTGAGTCGGTCGGTGATCTGTAGTGTCACCACTATCAGAAATCTGCCTGATGTCAACATTCTGGGATTCACCATTGTCCATAAACTTAACAGGACCAGCATATTAACAGCATGGCTAAAAGAACGGAGCAAGGATCAGGTAATTTAAAACTAATGGGTGTTCAACTCCTGATTCCTCCAAGCTTCTGTCATCTACAAGGCTCAAGTCAGGAATGTGATGGGAGTACTTGGCATTTACCTGCCTGGATGCAGCTGCAGCAACAATGTAATGCAGAAGTTCACCATAATAAAAGATAAAGCAATCTATCCACTTGATTGATGCTGTTGCCACTGGGCTCAATATTTATCTCTCCACCACCGCACTCTTGTGTGTGTGGCAAGATGCACTTCAGCAATTTACCAAGCTCACTTCAACAGCAGTGTCTACTGCCATTAGAACAAAGCAGTATGGTCATGAGATAACATGTTTCTCCATCCTTGGACTAATCCCCTGTCCCGAGATTCCCTAACACCACTTCGGGAGCTCCATCACACAGACAGCAAGTTAATCTCTTTCTAGTGGTTGACAGATGAATATCGACAAAAGCCACTTCTACCCTCTTCAAATAGTCTTCTGTGCTTTAGTGCGTTCACTGGGGATTTCCCACCCACAATGCAACTCTCCCTCCCACAATGCAACTCTCCCTCCATGCTGCACTCGATCAGCGGCCTAGATTATGCTGAAACCTGGAGTCGAGCTTGCACTCAGAGCCTTCCTGCTTGGGCAGGATGACCAATGATGCAACATGTCACTCGTTTCACTCATGCTTTGCCTCAAAAAAAAAAGATCTTGTGTCTGTACATTATGCCAGAATTGCCAATTGCCCTTGTGATTTGGTTGCTGTGCTGGCAAGTCAAGAGCAACTCCAGTGCGATGGGGATATTGGAGGAGCTGAAAAGGAAATTGGGACTAAAACTTGGGTAAGCATTTTAAGTTTTTCCATATGTTCATTTTTACATAATAGTATTGCTGTGGTTCTGCTTTTGAGGAGTTATTTGCTGTCGGAAAGTTTGAATGAAGAAAATCGATGACAGTATTCATATGGTACACATTGCAACTGTCAAATATAGTTGGTTTTTGTTTTAAAAAAACACTCTAGCTCTTTCTCCTCCTTACAACCTACCTCTTTGACCAATCTTTTGGCCACCTGCCCTAACATCTCATTCTGCAACTCAGTATGAGATTTTATTTGACAGTCGCCCCTGTGAAGCGGCTTGCATTGGATATGAGGCACAGAAACAGGCCATTCGGCACAACCTGGTGATTAGGCTCTTTTCTCATCTTGGGCTTGGGCATTGAAGATGCCATATAAATGCAAGATGTTGTTGCTGTGAAACTTAATCATACATTTTCAAAAAGTGAAATGGCTTCAGATAAAAAAAAGCATGTTTATATTGCGAGCTACCAACTCGAAACTTGTGACTTTAAGACTAGCTGTAAAAGTTTATTTATTAGTCACAACTGGCTGACATTAACATGGCAATGAAGTTACTGTGAGGGTCCCCGAGTCGCCACATTCCGGTGTCAGTTTGGGTACGCTGAGGGAGAATTTAGCATGGCTTTGTCAGCTTTGGAATACTGTGTACAGTTCTGGTCACCGTATTATTGAAAGCATATTATTAAACTAGAAAGAGTGCAGAAAAGACTTACTAGGATGCTACCGGGACTTGATGGTTTGAGTTATAAGGAGAGGCTGGATAGGCTGGGACTTTTTTCTCTGGAGCGAAGAAGGCTGAGAGGTGATCTTATAGAGGTTTATAAAATAATGGGGGGCATAGATCAGCTAGATAGTCAATATCTTTTCCGAAAGGCAGGGGAGTCTAAAACTAGAGGGCATAGGTTTAAGGTGAGAGGGGAGAGATACAAAAGTGTTCAGAGGGGAAATTTTTTCACATAGAGGGTGGTGAGTGTCTGGAACGAGCTGCCAGAGGTAGTAGTAGAGGCGGGTACAATTTTGTCTTTTAAAAAGCATTTAGACAGTTACATGGATAAGATGGGTATAAAGGGATATGAGCCAAATGTAGGCAATTGGGACTAGCTTCGGAGGTTTAAAAAAGGGCGGCATGGACAAGTTGGGTTGAAGGGCCTGTTTCCATGCTGTAAACCTCTATGACTTGACAAAGGGTCATCTGGACTCGAAACGTCAGCTCTTTTCTCTCCTTACAGATGCTGCCAGACCTGCTGAGATTTTCCAGCATTTTCCCTTTTGGCAAGGGAGTTCATTGGATTGCTCAATTTCAAAGGTGAATTTGAGTACAAGATGGAGCCCATTAAGACACGCAAGGAAATTGTTACATGCAACTACAGATTTAAATATAGACAACATATCACCCAACATATTGGAAATATGCAAACGGTAGGAGGTTAGATGTCATTTCAATAAAGACACGTTTCTCATGAAACCCAAGAAAGATGTTTGTGGGAGCCGGACCTAAATGGGATCTCATTGCTGCTTCAAATACCAGCTATTTGAGGCAGCAAATTAACTCAACCATTTAGCCAAATCATGTTGTGCAGAACTGGCCATAGATAAGATAGGATATAAAGGGACATCGCTTATGTGTGTCTTGGACAGGCCGTACATAAGTTCAAATTCTAAGATAATTCAATTTGGCACAGTGGACACATGATTAAGGTCTGAACAAGTGGAATCAATGGATAATATGCAGAATGGATAGCAAGCTGGCCACTAAATAGAACGGGACACGGTGGGCAGAGTACCCTTCGTCGTCCAATACTTCCCCGGAGCGGAGAAGCTACGACATCTCCTCCACAGCCTTCAACATGTCATTGATAAAGACGAACATCTCGCCAAGGCCATCCCCACACCTTCACTTCTTGCCTTCAAACAACCGTACAACCTCAAACTACCCAGCCTTCAGGAGAACGTTGACCACGACACCACACAACCCTGCCACAGCAACCGCTGCAAGACGTGCCGGATCATTGACACGGATGCCATCATCTCACGTGAGAACACCATCCATCAGGTACACGGTACATACTCTTGCAATTCGGCCAACATTGTCTACCTGATACGCTGCAGGAAAGGATGTCCCGAGGCATGGTACATTGGGGAAACCATGCAGACGCTATGACAACGGATGAATGAACACCGCTCGACAATCACCAGGCAAGACTGTTTTCTTCCTGTTGGGGAGCACTTCAGCGGTCACGGGCATTCGGCCTCTGATATTCGGGTAAGCATTCTCCAAGGCGGCCTTCACAACACACGACAATGCAGAGTCGCTGAGCAGAGACTGATAGCCAGGTTCCGCACACATAAGGACGGCCTCAACTGGGATCTTGGGTTCATGTCACACTATTTGTAACTCCTACAACTTGCCTGGACTTGCAAAGCCTCACTGGCTGTCCTGTCTGGAGACAATACACATTTCTTTAACCTGTGCTAATGCTCCCTCCACTCACATTGTCTGTACCTTGAAGACTTGATTAGCTGTAAAGACTCGCATTCCAATCATTATTCATTATTCTGTAAATTGAGTTTGTGTCTTTATATGCCCTGTTTGCTGTGTATGAGCAGATCTCCCACTCACCTGACGAAGGAGCAGCGCTCCGAAAGCTAGTGGCGTTTGCTACCAAATAAACCTGTTGGACTTTAACCTGGTGTTGTTAGACTCCTTAAATAGAAAGCAGAGACCAGGAATAAAGGCAATAAAGTTGGGCAAAGATGTTCCAAAGAATTGGTGCAAGGAAGACTTGTTTGTTATTTCCATAAATGATTTGGTCTCAAGTATTGAAATTTCAAATTTTGAAAATGATGCCAAATTGGAACAAGGAATAGACATCAATAAAATTACAGAATGGGCATGCAGTTGGCAAATGAACTTCAGTATAGATGAGTGTGAAATGGTGTGTTTTGGTAGGAGGGACAAAGCTATATACTCCTTTGAAAATAAGTCTCTAAATAGGGTCCACAAATCACTCAAAGGAGCAATGCAGGTTATAAAGGCCATTAAATATAAAGCTTTTCCAGAGAGATAGAATTAAAAAGTGGAGTGGTTTTGTTAAAATTATTCAGCACCTTGGTGGGGCACATCTAGAGTACTTTGTGTCTTCATGTTATGTCATGTATATTGAGGTACTGGAGAAGGTACAAAAGATTTCTAAGAATGATACTCGAACCTGTACTTTGTAAATTGTACTTACAAGGAAAAATCTTTCAGACTGATGCTCTTTTCCGTACAAAAGAAAAGACTGAGGGTGATCTGATCGAGGTCTTTAAGATTATGAAAGGCTTTGAAAGGGTAGCTAGTGAGAGGACATTTCCACCTGTGGGGAGACTAGATCTAGGGGACATAAATATAGTGATAGTTACTCATTTAAATCCAGCTTTGAAATCTTTGCCCAGAGAGTGGTTAGAATCTGGAACTCGCTACCATAAGGAGTAGTTGCGACATTGAAGGGGAAGTCAGAAAAACACATGAGGAAGAGAGGAACGAAAGGATTTGTTGATGGAGTTAGGGTGGGAGATGGCTCACTTGGAGCAAAAACACCAACATGGATCTTTTGGGCCTAACAGTTCTGTTCTATAAATCCTATGTAATACGGTGTAATAATTGGCGGGAAATGAGACTTTTTTTAATGCAGCGAATTGCTATGATCTAAAATACATTACCTAAACAGGCGATAGCAGCAAGTTCAGTAATAAATTTCAAAGGGGAATTGGACAAATGCTTGAAAGGGAGAAATTTGAAAGGAGAAAAGGGTAGGGCTATGGTGAAAAAGCAGGAAAGTGGAACTAATTGGCTAGCTCTTTCAGAGTCAAATTACCTCCTTCTGTGCTGTGTGATTCTATATTCAGCATTTCCATTAGTAGGAAAATGACATACGCATTGTATCCCTTTGGTGATACTGTGCCATATATAGTAATTGCTATTATCGCAGACATTTACACTGGTCTACAAAAGATCAGTCGTACCAAACTTAAATCTTAAAGTTATGTGAAGATGTGAATTATGCTGGACTTTGTACATGGTGGCTCAGTAAGTTAAGTAACTTACAACTTGATACAGAATTGGGTCACGTGTCTATAACTTGCATTGATACATCCCCTTTAACACAGAAAACTGTCCAAAGTTCTTTCACACAGCAGGAATTAAGAAAATAGTGTGAGGTGGTAATATTGGCAGGGCTGGATATTTGTGTGAGGGGTGCAGGTGGGGAGGGAGGAAGGGCTTGTCGCCCTGAGGAGGTTTCAGTGATTGCAAGGGGTGAGGCCATGAAGGGATTTAAACACAATAATATTTTAAAATGGTGACTTTAGCAGTCAGAAGCCAAGTTGGACATGGGTGAGGAGGACTTAGCATTGGTATAGAATTGTAAAATGGATAAATGTGTTTTGAATGAGATGGAGCTTGCAACTGACAAAAACCTGGTTGAGAATTTTGTACAGGTTCAGAGGCGATTGGACTGAATTGCGGGGGGTGGACAATATTCCATAAATGAAAGGAAGAGATTTTGTGAGAACAGCAACAACTTGCATTTATATGGTGCCTTTAACATGCTAAAATATCCCAAAACGCCCCACACTTGCATTATCAAACAAAATCTGGCACTAAGCCACATCAAAAAGATAGTAGATTTTAACCAAAGACTTGGTAAAGCCATTGGGCGGGATTTTATGGCCTCGCTTGGGCGAGACCGGAAATTCCCACCAAAGATCAACGGAGATTTCCATTGTCGGACCCTTGCCCGCTTCAATCCCATGGCAGGCAAGGTGGTAGAGTTCCAGCGATTGTGTTCAGCCCCCCCAATGAACTTGGTTATTCATTCCATTTCCCTCTTGAACACAGAGCAAAGCTGAAGCAGGCTGTTTACAATCTCGGTATCCTATTTAACCATGAGCTGAACCTATGACTCCCCACCTAGCCATCACAGAGGCTGCATACTTTCTTTTCCATACGGTTACCTATTGCCATCTGCTGCCAAAGCCCTCATCTATGTTTTCAATGCCACCATGCTCTCCTGGCCACTCTCCCATCTTTCATGCTCTATAAACTTAAAGTCATCTAAAAATCTACTGCTGTTTTTCTAATTCACACCAGGTCCCATTTACTATTATCCCTGTATTCACTGACTTACTTTGCCTCCTAGTCCACCATAACTCAAATTCCCATCCTGGTGTCCAAATCCCTTCAGGGCCCCCTTGTCACTCCGTACCTGAGTCACTCTTTCCAACTGTACAAACCTTCTGGAACACGGTGGTCCTCCAACATTTGTCTCTCCTCCATTCTTTGCCCCACCATCAGTGATGATGTCTTTGGCCCTCTGACCTTTTGTAAAATCAGGCGGTATTTTACTTGGCCCATGGAACAAACAGGTGCTTGATGGGCTTCATTGATCCATTTCTTGACCGTTCATATTCTTGTTGCTCCTCAAGTCAGAGTTGCATGGAGAAAATCTAATAGCCTTGATTTTCGTGGCGATGGCTGGTGACACCAGAAGAAGGTTAAAAACTCCAGCGACCCACGCTCTAGAAAATGCTCTGAAAAAAAGAAATTGGGCCTCTCTTCAATCCTGACAATCTGGGGTCCAGATGATGCTATGAACTCTTTGTTGCAGTGTATGAAATCATCTAAAGCTCTTGAGAATTCTGAAGACTTCCAGCCAATCTTTTATCTCTTATATAGTTTTGTTTGGACCTTAAGCCCCCCTATAATTGGGCTTTAAAACTGCAAAATAAATCCCTCTTTATACCCTATAGGGGAATGAGCCATCTTCTGCAGCGATTAAGTCATCATAGTTTCTGTTTTCAAAGTTTAAAACTACTTTTAAATCGTCATTGTTTTAATTTTATTAAGACCATATTTGAGCGATTGGGGCTAAAATTTAATCAAGGAGCTCAAATGATATTCAGACAATATTCAAGTTTTGCTTATTACATCATCCAAACCCTTCAACTAACCGCTTTTCTCACTGCCAACTGTCAGAATTTTATAGCTCTAAACACGTAGTGCAGTGGGTTTTTTCAACATCTTTTATGTGTGACCTCTTGCAAATGCCGACACTCCCGGGGACTGCTTGTTCTGACTTCCAATAGACGGAGTTAGCTACCCAAATTTCAGTAGAAACGTTCAGTTGCATATAGCAACTGAAATAAATCAACAAATACAGAAAGCTATGGGGTAGAGAATTCCAGAGAAAGAGTGCTTGTGGCCAGGTCCCAGACAGGCAGCCGTTTGATTACTTCATGCATCTCAGTTTGAAATCCTATGACTTAGCATGGTGAGGAAATGGGAAACATGAAAGGGAAATTTAACTCTGCTAATGAGTATTTACAACAGTACCTCCCTAGTTTTATTTTATTTTAAGGGAACAACCAGTTGCCAAGCTTTTAATTTCTAAACTATGCTACATTCTGCCTTGACATCATCGGGAGATGTCATCATTGCAATGAAACAATATATAGTCCTTATCCCTCCCCAGATAATATTGTGTGGAATTTGCTGATAAAATAATAGCGTGTGGGAACATTGTACGCCATTATTAATGTGCAAATTGGCCGACAACTTGTGGAGGTTTTTTTTCCTTTCTTTCTCTCTTTTCCTCTCTCTCCTTCCCTTCTTTCTCTTTCTCTCTCTCTCTCTCTCTCTCTTTCTCTATCTTAATCCATACTCACTTCCCCTCCTTTTATTTCTCTTTGGGTACCTGAACTGACGTTGTATTTCACTCAGTCTAATTCACCCTCCATGCTCTTTTTATGTCTCAATCTTCAGTTTTCCATGGTTAAGAAGATAGACGGTTGGCCCCGTTGTTCACCAAGGTCCCAGGTTCCCTGTTGCCCTCACTGCATCGTCGTCAACTCATATTTTCAGCAACTTACAGAGGGATTAAGAAAAAGTGCAGGAAAAGGTCAATTGCCCTACAAGATAACCCACTCCATCAAACTCCAGCCTAAATTTATGTATAATATCCTATTAATAGAATCGTGTCCAATTCTGGTCGACCATGTGCTGCTTTTTGAACTAAAATAGTACCTGGGATATTTAACTTCTTTTGAAGATACTGCTCCAGCTTTTAGGCTTGGACTCTAAGGCCAGAAGATGGAGGAGCAGAAGTCGGCCATTTGGCCCATCGAGTCTGCTCTGTCATTCAATGAGATCACGACTTATCTGATATGATAATCTTCAACTTCACTTTCCTGCCTTATCCCCATAACCCGCGATTCCCTTACTGATTAAATCAGCCTTGAACATACTTAAAGACCTAGGGGGCGATCTTACCACCCATTCACTCCATGCTCCTGCTGCAGCAAGGTTGGAGAATTTGGCACCTAGCCAAATCTCTGTTCACTGCGGCGGGATGGGAAAGTACCATCGGCGTGAACTGTGGTATGATTTTGGCCCCAGTGTCCACACCTCTCTGCGGTAAAGAATTCCACAGATTCACTACCCTCTGAGAGAAGATATTCCTCCTCACTTCTATGTATTCATCACCTGCAATATTACTTCTTCAACATGTCAGTTTTGCAGCCAAGCTGCTTGCAATATACACCGTGTGAGCACTAGAATTATTGATCTAAACCTCGCCTCTCTAACCCTCTCTTCTTTGAAGGTCCTCGCCAAAACCTACCTCATTGGCTAGGCTGTCCTAATATCTCCTTATGTGGCTCGGTGAAGTGAAGTTGGACATTTTTGCTATCTTAAAGGTGTTTTATAGGTCTAAACTGTTATTGTAACCTCCTACCTTTGCAGAAACCTGTAGCATTGAAAGGATGCATCAAGTGCATCGAGGGCTCTCTGAAACTTTATTAAGTTTGGAAATGATGTAGTTCAATCCAAAACTCAGGTGTTAAATCTAAATAAAAGAAACTATGATGGTAAGAGGGGCAAGTTGGCTGTGGTGGATTGGGAAAGTACGTTAAAAGGTATGACGGTATATAGGCAATGGCTGGTATTTAAAGAACTGATACATGGTTTACAACAAATAGGTTATCCACGTTGATAGGAGGTACAGAATATTTCTGAAATTGTGAGGTTGGGAAGTGTTGATGTCCAAAAGGGACCTGGTTCACCTTCGGAAGTCACTGAAAACCAATGTGTAGATGCAGCAAGCATTTAGGAAGGCAGATGGTATGTTGGCTTTTATCGCAAGACAATTTGAGTACAGGAGGAAACATGTCTTGCTTCAATTGTATACAACCATGATTAGACTGCATCTAGAATATTGTGTACAGTTTTGGTCCCCTTACCTTAGGGAAGAGATACTTGCCATGGTGGGGGTGCAGCGGAGGTTCCCCAAACTAACCCCAGAGATAGCCCAGTTGTCCTATAAGGAGAGATTGAGGATACTGGGCCTGTATTCTGTGGAATTCAGAAGAAGAAGAGGTGATCTCATTGAAATTTACAAAATTCTTCAAAGGTTCGACAGGGTAGATGCAGAAAGAAGGTTTCACCTGATTGGGTGTGTCTTGGATATAGTCTCAGAATAAAGGGGCAAGACATTTAGGACTGTTACGAGGATGAATTTCTTCACTCATGAAGTGGTGAATCTTTGGCATTCTCTACCCCAGAGAAGCTCAGTCATTGAGTACGTTGAAGACAGAGGTCAGTAGACTTCGAGATACTGATGACATGAAGGGATATGGGACTAGTGCACGAAGATGTTGTTGGCATGAAAGATCAGCCATGATCTGGTTGACTGGCAGAACAGGCTCGAGAGGCTAAATGGCTGACTCATGCTCCTATTTTCGTATGTTGCTATGTTCATTTTATGTGAGTTAAGAAGACAATTGGGGCCTGATTTTACCAAAACTTCACTCCCGAAACAGGCGCGAAATCGCGGTAAAGTTGGACGTCGGGCCTATACTGCGATCTGCACCCGATTCCGAGCAGATCACGGCATGCATTTAAATCAACTTAATGAACCGCGCGCCCAACTCTACCGCCAAATCCCACTTTACCGTCTTCTGGCCAGATCCGCGTCCGCGCTGTTACCGACCTGCAAAATAAAAGTCTGAAGTCGCCGCTGCAGCTTCCGAAGAGCGGGGTCAGAGACTGCAACGGCTCCCTGACCCAGGTCATCCTCTGGTCGGGGCGGGAGGGGGGGTGGGAGGAGGAGAGGGGGTGTGACGTCTCATCTCTTGGGGGGCGGGGTGGGAGGGGAGGGGATGAGACGTCTCATCCTCTGTTCGGGGGGGTTCCGCTGCCTTTCTGCAGCCAATCCCTCCTGGCACCATCACTGGTACACTACCAGCCACAGATTACTCTTCCCTGCAGGTGCGAGAGAGCGGGAGAGATGGCTGTGGCTGGTAGTGTACCAGTGATGGTGCCAGGAGGGATTGGCTGCAGACAGGCAGCGGAACCCCCCCGACCAGAGGATGAGACGTCTCACCCCCCGGCATTACAGCCATTGATTAGGAGGACATATTATGGCTATTAAATTTTTATTTTCTGGTATTCGCGAATTTCTTTTCTAGTTTGGATTGAATTCTTTGATTTTGTCCATTTGGCTGAGGCAGTAACTGTCTTGACTAATCTTATGCTCATCGAATCTATCTAGCACAAAGGAAGATGGATATGGGGATTGGAGGTCAATCATCTCAGTCCCGGGACATCACTGCAGGGGCTGCTTCACCATTGATCTTCCACTCATCATAGGTCAGAACTGAGGATGTTCGCAAATGTTGAGCACCATTCGCGACTCCGCAGATTCTGAAGCCGTCCGTGTCCATATTCAGCAAGACTTGGACAACCATAAGGCTTGGAGAGACAAGTAACATTAGTGCCGCTCAAGGAAGAGGCAATGACTGTCTCCAACACTAGCCATCTCCCCTTCTCATTCCATGGCATTACCTTTGCTGAATCCCCCACTATCATCATACTGGGAGTTACCATTAACCAGAGGGCGGCATGGGGGCACAGTGGTTAGCACTGCTGCCTCACAGCACCAGGGACATGGATTCCTTGCTTGGGTCACTATCTGTGTGGTGTTTGCACGTTTTCCTCGTGTCTGCGTGGGTTTCCTCCGGGTGCTCCAGATCCTTCCCACAGTCGAAATGTGTGTTGGTCAGGTGGATTGGCCATGCTAAATTGCCCCTTAGTGTCAGGGGGAATAGCTAGGGTAAATGCATGGGATTATGGGGATAGGGCCTGGGCCTGGGATTGTGGTCGGTGCAGACTTGATGGGCCGAATGGCCTCCTTCTGCACTGTAGGATTCTATGATTCTAGAAATTGAACTGGAGCAGGTACATAAATACCGTGAGTACAAGAGCAGATCAGAGGCTGGGAATTCCGCAGAGAGTAACTCGCCTCCCTAAAGCCTGTTCACCATCTAAAAGGCTCAAGTCAGGAGTGTGATGGAATACTCTACACTTGCCTGGATGAATGCATCTCCAATACTGAAAAAAGCTGGACACTATCCAGGACAGAGCAGCCCATTTGACTGGCACCCTATCCACGACCTTAAACATCTACTCCCTCCACCGCTGACGCACAGTGCAGAAGTGTCTACCATCTGCAGCAATTCACCAAGGCTCCTCAAGGCTCCTCCAGCAGCACCTTCCAAATCCGTGACCTCTATCACCTAGAAGAGCAAAGGCAGCAGATGCTTAGGAAGACCACAACTTGCAAGTTCTTCACCAAGCCACACGCTATCCTGACTTGGAGCAATAATCACATTCCTTCACCATCGCTTGGTTGATATCCTGGAACTCCCTTCCTAACAGCACTGTGGGTGTACCCACACCACATGGGCTGGTGCTCACTACCACCTCAAGGGCAAGTAGAATGGGCAAAAAATGCTGACTTAATCGGCGATGCCCACATCCCATGAAAGAATGAAAAAAAAAATCAGATCTACTCAGAATATGCTACATGATAGTGGATAAAATGTTCTGAGGGCAGCACAGTGGCATAGTGGTTAGCACTGCTGCCTCATAGCGCCAGGGACCTGGGTTTTATTTCCGGGTTGGGTCACTGTCTGTGCGGAATCTGCACGTTCTCACTGTGTCTGCGTGGGTTTCCTCCGGGTGCTCCAGTTTCCTCCCACAGTGTGAAAGACGTGCTGGTTAGGTGCATCGGCTATGCTAAATTCTCCCTCAGTGTACCCAAACAGGCGCCGGAGTGTGGCGGTTAGGGGATTTTCACAGTAACTTCATTGCGGTGTTAATGTCAGCCGACTTGTGACAGCAATAAATAAACTTAAAACTTGTACTTAGAATTCAGAATCAGGCAATGAAATGTTGTCCAAGTGGTGTGTGGCATATGTGAAATAAGTGAAAGTTGACAAATTTCTGATTGGAGGTAGTTGGGAGGCCAGGTCGCTGTTTGACTTCACTGCTCCGTTTCACTGTTACTTCACAAGCAGGATGGCATGTGGTTTCAGGATTATGTCTTGGGCGGCCCTGCTCTATCTGTTTACCTTTTTTAAGTACTGAGGGCTGGTTACTTATAAGTCTTTTTATTCATTCATTCTCGGGATGCGGTCATTGCTGGCAAGGCCAGCATTTATAGCCCACCCCTATTTGTTCTCGCAACACTTGTAGTGAACTACCTTCTTGAACCTGCTACCAATGAACTTTAGAAGGGAGGTGGAAACTTACTTGCTTGGGAAGAAGATTACTTCAACTGAGATTATCAAATACCATACAGGGCACTGTGATTCATGTATCTACAAACAGAGAATGTTGTTTTGTGGGACTGGAAGGCCAGTTAGAATCATGAAGCAGACAAAATACATGATAATACTGGACATGTTTTCATACCTTTGTGAAACGGGGAGCCTATATAAACTATTGATTGAACTACTGTTGTCTCTACATTTCCAAGTGATACATTCAAAAACAAATGACAGACATCAGTACTGGATTCTGATTCATGTACTAAAAATATTCTCATTTTTGTCTGAGTTTGTGATTAGTTATCCACTAGAGGGAACTGTTAAAATCTGTGAAGTCAAGGAGTAAAACCTGTAAAGTCAAGTAGTACAAATCTTGTGTCCAACCTCTGCCTGTTGTTTTAAATATAGTAAGGAGTCTAACAACATCAGGTTAAAGTCCATTTTAAATATAACCAGTTTGAATTTATTTTAAAGCATTGGCCTTGAGTTAAAGGTAATGGCAATTATCAGGGAATCGCGCAACAGTTGCCGTGTTCAAAATAGTGTATTTTCTTTGAAACTGAGAAAATTCCAAATCTCTAATCAAACTGTATAAAAGTTTAGAAAAGTTATGGGTCATTTTCACTTGGGGGCTAACTTCGGGATCCCTCAGTAGGCCTTGAAAAGCTTTTAGATTGAGCACAGAGCATTCAGTGGACAGAACATTAGGACGACTGAACAAGAAAACAAGGAAGAGTACGGAACACGATTCTACCCTGAAGAATCTTAATATCTACGAAACTCCAATTCTTCCGACTGATTCTGCTGGTGATTGACCTCAGTAAATCCAGCACGTTTACCTTGAGGGGGCTACTGCTTGTGAAGATCGATGCGCTGGGAGCTGTTGAGACATAATTTATGCTTCTTCATATTACTATCAGAATGACACACAATATTCACATTTTTTACGCAATATTCAAATTGTGTTTTAACTGTAAACTTAGGCAAAAATATGTGTAAATGGGGGATTCATTTTTCTCCATTCTTTTGTTTTATAAATGTGGCTTCAAAATTCCACTGTGCTTAGTTATTGCAAATGGACAAGTGCTTGAATTTTATGTGATGTTCCCGAGTGTTTTACAGACTGGGAATGCAACCAGAATAAATGAATGGATACCAAGATGGATGTAAAAGATTAGGTAGAATGGAATTACAGAGTGCGGCTAAAAGAGCTATTTATGAGAAAAGTATTTCACAGACATTTGAAAGAAAGAATATGCATTTATTTTGAAGTATTTTTGGAGTGTGGTCACCATTATACTGTAGAAAAAAAAGCAGCAGCCAATTTCCACACAGCAAGATCCCACCCTTGCACGTGGCTTCTTGTGACTGCTGTCCGCCAACTTGGACACGCACTCAATGGCTGAAAAAATATTTTCCCCACTACCTACTTAATTTTAACCATCCAAATTTGCTGAACTTAAAAGGTGGAGTTTAGAGAGCAAAAAAAAGTATTAGGCTTTGACTACTTGGTACAATATCAGTAACAAACTGCAAATGTTACATCATTTTTCACAAGAGGATGTAAAGATGAGCCCAGCAACCACAGACCAGTCAGTTTAACCTCAATGTTAGATTAGATGTTTAACCTGGTGTTGTGAGTTTAACCTCAGTGATGAAAAAAACTTCTGGAAACAATAATTAGGGACAAAATTAATAGCCACATAGATAAATGCAGGTCAATTAAGGAACACCAGCACAGAATTGTTAAGTAATTTAAAGAACAAAGAGCAAAAAAGATTACAGCACAGGAACAGGCCCTTCAGCCCTCCAAGCCTGCACCGACCATGCTGCTCGTCTGAACAAAAACCTCTACCCTTCCGGGGACCATATCCCTGTATTCCCATCCTGTTCATGTATTTGTCAAGACGGCCCTTAAAAGTCACTATCGTATCTGCTTCAACTACCTCCCTTGGCAGCGAGCTCCAGGCACCCACCACCTTCTGTGTAAAAAATTTTGCTGGAGTTTTTTGAAGAGGTAACAAGAGAGCATTGATGAGGAAAATATTGTTTATGTGTTTTGTGATGATGTAAATGTACCTTTACTAGAGTGTATCTAAAACTGCTGTCAATCATTACCACCTCAATGGGATGTAATGTCCCATTGTCCTATGACAAATCTCAAGGGTTCATGATTCTTGTTAATATTTTAGAAGTAAGGTATTTTTCTAGGAAGATTGTTGTTGTGAAGGTAAGGTAACTAAAATGCGAGGCTTGAGTGGTTGTTAGAACATCTAAAAGGAAATGGTATTTCCAAAAGTTTTTTTTATTCATTCGTGGGACATGGGCATCATTGGCTGGCCAGCATTTATTGTCCATCCCTAGTAGCCCTTGTTCAGAGGGCAGTTGAGAGTCAACCACATTGCTGTGGCTCTGGAGTCACATGTAGCCCAGACCAGGTAAGGACAACAGATTTCCTTCCCTAAAAAGACATTAGTGAACCAGATGGGTTTTTCTGACAATCGACAATGGTTTCATGGTCATCAGTAGATTCTTAATTGCAGATATTTTTTATATAACTCAAATTCCACCTTCTGCTGTGGTGGGATTTGAACCCGGGTCACCAGAACATTAGTTGAGTTTCTGGATTAATAGTCTAGCGATAATACCACTAGGCCATCACCTGGCCATGGTTGCCCATGTTTGTTTAATAGAATCAGAATAAAAGAGATAGAGTCATAAAACAGAAGTGGGCTTACTTAGCTGGAGAACTTAAGATTAGATGCTTATACTGCTTGCAGTCTAAAGAGACATGTTGTTTTGGGAGTTAACGTTAAATTAGTTTAAAAACATTTCATTGAACCCTGAAAGGCTACATCATCACAAAGGTGGATGGAGCTTAAGAAGGTTTTCTAGTTAAATTTATCTGAGTATTCTGCAGCAGGGGGGAAGAGGCCAAACCAAAAGGGTGCGGTTGTTGGTAGACTCCAGGCCATAAAAGCTCAGAGAAACTCTGGAGCTGTTCAGTGGCAGTTTGAACTTAGAGATGTCCTGGAGATAGTTGGGTTTCGGAAAAGCCTTGGGAGCTATTTATAGCTCGGTGCAGCCAAGAGACTGCAAACCCAGGGGCAGTGTCAGCTTAGTGAAGTTAGCAGTCTGCAAAAGAGTTGGAAGTGAGCAGGGAGTTAGAGGCAAGAGTACAGCTTCGCGAATCCCATGGAATGCAGTCTTAGGAGAAGGGTTGAACCATTGAGCAGTTGTTGAGGCAGTCCAAGTCAGAGCAGCTTTTGAGGGAATTTAGAGGCTGGATTTTCAAAAGTGAATAATTGAAATTCCTCACAAAGGAGACAATATTAATGAGATATTGTGACGCTCAGTGGTCACTCACATCTGGGAGGTTGCTGAGAAATCCATGGGCTCTGTCTTGGTCACATCTGCCTACCCAAACATTTTGGCATCATTTTTGCAATCAAATGTGCTCAAAAATGATCAGTTGAATTCAGAGTGAGTTTTCATGCTTTTCTATCATTTCTGACATCAAATGCAATCAAAGCCAAAACGTGCTCACTGGCATCAAGTCTGCTCGAAGCTATTCGTTACACTGAAAGTTATCAATTATGCTGAAAATGATCAATCCTCCTCAAAGTTATCAGATGCACTCCAATGACTACCTGCATTAAAATACAATGCCATTAATTATCTACATAAGATCTGAATTTATTCGGTATTTTCAATTAGTCCAAAACATCCTTCCGCGATATGTGCCTGACAGAACCTTCAGATCCCCATCAGTTTTAATTAATTTTATTCATTCATTAATTTCTATATATATTAGTGACCTAAACATTTTGATGTACAGGGCACAGTTTCAAAATTTGCAGATAATATGAAACTTGGAAGCATTGTGAACTGCGAGGAAGATAGTGTAGAACTTCAAAAGGATGTAAACAAGTTGGTGGAATGGGTGGACAAGTGGCAGATAAGGCTCAATAATGGGAGATGATTAAATTTGGTAAGAAGCGCATGGAGGAAAATTTAAAATAACAGGTACAATTCTCAAGGGGGTTCAGGAGCTGATGGTTCTGGATGTGTATGTGCATGAGTTGCCACAATTGTACGTAAAGCATGCATGGCTTTATTAATAGGCATGATGTGGAGATGCCGGCGTTGGACTGGGGTAAGCACAGTAAGAAGTCTCACAACACCAGGTTAAAGTCCAACAGGTTTATTTGGTAGCAAATACCATAAGGTTTCGGAGCACAGCTCCTTCGTCAAATGGAGTGGATATCTGTTCTCCAACAGTGCACAGATTTGCATTCTAATTAGTATTCTGTGACTTGATTTCTGTGTCTGTGCACTGTTGGAGAACAGATATCCACTCCATCTGACAAAGGAGCTGTGTTCCGAAAGCTTATGGTATTTGCTACCAAATAAACCTGTTGGACTTCAACCTGGTGTTGTGAGACTTCTTACTTTATTAATAGGGGCATAGACTACAAGAACAAGAAGGTTGTGTTGAACTTGTGTGAGACACAAGTTTGGCCTAGAGTATTGCGTCCAGATCTGGGCACCAGAAGATGTGAAGGTGTTGAAGAGAATGCAGAAAAGACTCACAAGAATGGTTCCAGAGATGAGGAACTTCAACTTTGATGATATGTTTACTTTGGTGAAAAGAAGGCTGAGAGGTAATGTTATCTTATTTAAAATCATGAGGGATCTGGACAGATGGGGTCTGTTCTCACTCGTGAAAAGATCAAGAACGAGAAGGCACAGATGTAAAATAATTGGCAAAAGAAGCAGAAGCATGAGGAAAAGTATTTTCATACAATGGATGGTTACGATATGGAATGCACTGTCTAAGGATGTGGTGAAGAAATAAACAAAGAACAAATAAATGTACAGCACAGGAATAGGCCATTCGGCCCTCCAAGCCCGTGCCGATCATGATGCCCTAACTAAACTAAAACTCGGACTGTATCCCTCTATTCCCTCCCTATTCATGTACCCATCCAGATGCTTCTTAAATGTTGCTAATGTGCCTGCTTCCACCACCTCCTCTGGCAGCACATTCCAGGCACCAATCACTCCCTGCACGAAAAATCTCTCCCACACATCTCCCTTAAACTTTCCCCCTCTCACCTTGAACCTGTGCCCCCTTGGAATTGACACCAACATCCTGGGAAAAAGCCTCTGACTATCCACCCTGTCTATGCCTCTCGTAATTTTGTAGACCTCTATCAGGTCTCCCCTCAGCCTCTGTCTTTCCAGTGAAAACAGTCCTAGTTTATTCAACCTCTCCTCATAGTCAACACCCTCGAGACCAGACAACATCCTGGTGAACCTTCTTTGCACTCTCTCCAAAGCTTCCACATCCTTCTGGTAGTGTGGCAACAAGAACTACATGCAGTACTCTAAATGCAGTCTAACCAACGTGTTATATAGCTGCAACGTGATTTGCCAACTCTTGTACTCAATGCCCCGGCTGATGAAGGCAAGCATGCCATATGCTTTCTTAATCACCTTGCCTACCTGTGTTGTTACTTTTCGGGAACTGTGGACCTGCACACCCAGATCCCTTGGTATCTTAATGTTCCTAAGGGTCCTGCCATTTACAGTGTTTTGGCTGGTTCAGCAAAAACATCCAAAAGTCAACCTGTTACCTGAAAAGGGAGAATGGGCTGAAGGTGGGTGAATGATACCAGATGAATTGCCCATTTGGAGAGCCTGTGCATATACGATGGGCTGAATGCCTTCCTCCGTGCTGCAGTAATTTTGTGAACAAATGCAGCTGCAATAAATTTGTTGGTTTGCTATTTTAATCGGAACAAAATCCATGAAAACTACTTAGGTTAAGGCCATTGTTAAAGTAGTTATGACACCAGTTACCACAAACCAAATACAGCTTGAGTAAATTTTCCTCAATTTAAAATTCATGAAATGTTTGATGACCCATTCAGTTCATTGATGTATGCTTATTGTCTGAATAATTGAAATTGAAGGAGAATGATTTGGACTCGGGATATCAAGGGACTTTGCATATCAAAGCCCCCACAATTCATCCCCTGGTTGCAGGGATGGTGTAGGAGGGAGGGTTTCAGATACGTGGATAATTGGAACACGTTCTGGGGAAGGTGGGACCTGTACAAACAGGACGGGGTGCACCTGAACCAGAGGGGCACCAATATCCTCGGAGGGAAATTTGTTACGGCTCTTCAGGGGGGTTTAAACTAATTTGTCAGGGGAGTGGGAAAGGGAGTTGTAGTCCAGAAGTCAGTGAGGGTGGTGAGGTATTGGGGAAGGTATCAGGGTCAAGGGTGGGTACTGGTAGACAGGAAGGTGGGTTGAAGTGTGTCTACTTCAATGCAAGGAGCATCCGGAACAAAGTAGATGAACTTGGGGCGTGGATTGGTACTTGGGACTACGATGTTGTGGCCATTACGGAGACGTGGGTAGAACAAGGACAGGAATGGTTGTTGGACGTTCCGGGGTATAGATGTTTCACTAAGTGTAGGGAAGCTGGTAAAAGAGGTGGAGGAGTGGCATTGTTAATCAAGGATAGTTTAACGGCTGCGGAAAGGCACTTCGTGGGGGATCTGCACACTGAGGTAATATGGGCTGAAGTTAGAAATAGGAAAGGAGCGGTCACGTTGCTAGGAGTTTACTATAGGCCCCCAAATAGTAATAGAGATGTGGAGGAAGAAATTGCTAAGCAGATTATGGATATGTGTGGGGGTCACAGGGTAGTTGTCATGGGGGACTTTAACTTTCCAAATATTGATTGGAACCTTTGTAGGTCAAATAGTTTGGATGGGGCAGTTTTTGTGCAGTGTGTGCGGGAGGGTTTCCTGACACAATATGTGGATGGGCCGACTAGAGGTGAGGCCACATTGGATTTGGTACTGGGAAATGAACCGGGCCAAGTGTTAGATTTGGTTGTGGGAGAGCAATTTGGAGATAGTGACCACAATTCTGTGTCTTTTGTTATTGCAATGGAGAGGGATAGGGCCGTACGGCAGGGCAAGGTTTACAATTGGGGGAGGGGTAATTATGATGCGATTAGGCAAGAATTAGGGGGCATAAGTTGGGAACAGAAACTGTCAGAGAAAGGAACTAATGAAAAGTGGAATTTTTTCAAGGAACAAATACTGGATGTCCTTGATAGGTATGTTCCTGTCAGGCAGGGAGGAAATGGCCGAGTGAGGGAACCATGGTTCACAAAAGAGGTGGAATGTCTTGTGAAAAGGAAGAGGGAAGCTTATGTAGGGATGAGGAAACAAGGTTCAGATGGCTTGATTGAGGGTTACAAGTTAGCAAGGAATGAGCTGAAAAAGGGGCTTAGGAGAGCTAGGAGGGGACATGAGAAGTCCTTGGCGGGTCGGATCAAGGAAAACCCCAAGGCTTTTTACTCTTATGTGAGGAATAAAAGAATGACCAGGGTGAGGTTAGGGCCGGTCAAGGACAGTAGTGGGAACTTGTGTATGGAGTCAGTAGAGATAGGCGAGGTGATGAATGAATACTTTTCTTCAGTGTTCACCAAGGAGAGGGGCCATGTTTTTGAGGAAGAGAAGGTGTTACAGGCTAATAGGCTGGAGGAAATAGATGTTCGGAGGGAGGATGTCTTGGCAGTTTTGAATAAACTGAAGGTCGATAAGTCCCCTGGGCCTGATGAAATGTATCCTAGGATTCTTTGGGAGGCAAGGGATGAGATTGCAGAGCCTTTGGCGTTGATCTTTGGGTCCTTGCTGTCCACGGGGATGGTGCCAGAGGACTGGAGAATGGCGAATGTTGTTCCTCTGTTTAAGAAAGGGAATAGAAATGACCCTGGTAATTATAGACCGGTTAGTCTTACTTCGGTGGTTGGTAAATTGATGGAAAAGGTCCTTAGGGATGGGATTTACGACCATTTAGAAAGATGCGGATTAATCCGAGATAGTCAGCACGGATTCGTGAAGGGCAAGTCGTGCCTCACAAATTTGATAGAATTTTTTGAGGAGGTAACTAAGTGTGTTGATGAAGGTAGGGCAGTTGATGTCATATACATGGATTTTAGTAAGGCGTTTGATAAGGTCCCCCATGGTCGGCTTATGATGAAAGTGAGGAGGTGTGGGATAGAGGGAAAGTTGGCCGATTGGATAGGTAACTGGCTGTCTGACCGAAGACAGAGGGTGGTGGTCGATGGAAAATTTTCGGATTGGAGGCAGGTTGCTAGCGGTGTGCCGCAGGGATCAGTGCTTGGTCCTCTGCTCTTTGTGATTTTTATTAATGACTTAGAGGAGGGGGCTGAAGGGTGGATCAGTAAATTTGCTGATGACACCAAGATTGGTGGAGTAGTGGATGAGGTGGAGGGCTGTTGTAGGCTGCAAAGAGACATAGATAGGATGCAAAGCTGGGCTGAAAAATGGCAAATGGAGTTTAACCCTGATAAATGTGAGGTGATTAATTTTGGTAGGACAAATTTAAATGTGGATTACAGGGTCAAAGGTAGGGTTCTGAAGACTGTGGAGGAACAGAGAGATCTTGGGGTCCATATCCACAGATCTCTAAAGGTTGCCAATCAAGTGGATAGAGCTGTGAAGAAGGCCTATAGTGTGTTAGCTTTTATTAACAGGGGGTTGGAGTTTAAGAGCCGTGGGGTTATGCTGCAACTGTACAGGACCTTGGTGAGACCACATTTGGAATATTGTGTGCAGTTCTGGTCACCTCACTATAGGAAGGATGTGGAAGCGCTGGAAGGAGTGCAGAGGAGATTTACCAGGATGCTGCCTGGTTTGGAGGGTAGGTCATATGAGGAAAGGTTGAGGGAGCTAGGGCTGTTCTCTCTGGAGCGGAGGAGGCTGAGGGGAGACTTAATAGAGGTGTATAAAATGATGAAGGGGATAGATAGAGTGAATGTTCAAAGAATATTTCCTCGGGTGGATGGAGCTATTACAAGGGGGCATAACTATAGGGTTCGTGGTGGGAGATACAGGACGGATATCAGAGGTAGGTTCTTTACGCAGAGAGTGGTTGGGGTGTGGAATGGACTGCCTGCAGTGATAGTGGAGTCAGACACTTTAGAAACATTTAAGCGGTTATTGGATAGGCACATGGAGCACACCAGGATGATAGGGAGTGGGATAGCTTGATCTTGGTTTCAGATAAAGCTCGGCACAACATCGTGGGCCGAAGGGCCTGTTCTGTGCTGTACTGTTCTATGTTCTATGTAATTCATGTGTTGAGAGCATGGACCCCGCTGTCTTAGTTCGTTCCCAGAATTAGTTCTCAATACATGATTAGGAGTTTCTTTTGAGTGTGGAAGATTTCCCAGCACATTAGCTATTCATAGACCAACCTAATCCCGTCCCTCCCATCTTTCCCCAATTGGAATAGAAACATAGAAAAACTACAGCACAAACAGGCCCTTCGGCCCACAAGTTGTGCCGAACCCATCCCTACCTTCTAGACCTACCTATAACCCTCCATCCTATTAAGCTCCATGTACTCATCCAGGAGTCTCTTAAAAGACCCTATTGAGTTCGCCTCCACCACCACTGACGGCAGCCGATTCCACTCGCCCACCACCCTCTGTGTGAAAAACTTACCCCTAACATCTCCCCTGTACCTACCCCCAGCACCTTAAACCTGTGTCCTCTCGTAGCAGACATTTCCACCCTGGGAAAAAGCCTCTGAGAGTCCACCCAATCTATGCCTCTCAACATCTTATATACCTCTATTAGGTCTCCTCTCATCCTTCGTCTCTCCAAGGAGAAAAGACCGAGCTCCCTCAGCCTGTCCTCATAAGGCATGCCACTCAATCCAGACAACATCCTTGTAAATCTCCTCTGCATCCTTTAAATCTTTTCCACATCCTTCCTATAGTGAGGTGACCAGAACTGAGCACAGTACTCCAAGTGGGGTCTGACGAGGAATCTGTCTGTCTAGCCTGGAAGTTGACATTTATAGGTGTAAGGAGACATTTCTTTAGTCCACTATTAAGGCTAAACTGTTGTAACAATCTTTTCTATCGTCAACATAGTATAAATCTTACCATAAGAGATGTATGCTTTTCCTCAACGTATGAATGGTGATGACATTGAAACTAGTAGTTATGTGGAAGAGATCCTGTATTCAAAGCACGGTTACAAACTGAGAGAGTTCACTTTCACAAATGGACATTCTAGTTTTTTGGCCTCAGCTCATTTTTCCTTGATGCAGGTAATGGAAAAACCCAACAACCCAATTCATGACATTCTGATTGGATGTTTTGATTTTTCTAAAGAAAATAATTTTTCTGAGGGACTAGTCGATTGTTTCTTACAGTAAGATAGCTCAGAGAGGCTGTTTACGTTTTCTGTACAATGTGATGGAAACATGGTCAGGTAAGTCGTTGCTTTCTTGCGGTATCAAGGCAAATCTTGGAAAATCAACCCTTGCTATTATAGTATCAGTGCTCACTTCACTTTAACATACTTATGAACATCAGTTCAGCAACTGTGTAAGAACAAAAAAATTATTATCCATCCTAATCCTTATTTAGACCCACTACTTATTGCCCATCTGTGGTTTCTAACCCTCTGTTCGCCTCCCGTGCATGTGTCTATCGAGATATGCCTTGAACGTTGCTAATGTGCCTGCTTCCGCCATCTCCACTGGCAGTGCGCTCCAGGCACCCACCACCCTCTGTGAATAAAACTTTTCCTGCACGTTTTCTTTTCCATCCAACCTCTCCTCATACCTAAAACCTTCCAGACCAGGCAACATTCTGGTAAAGTTCCTTTGCACACTCTCCAAAACAGCCATGTCCTTCTGATAGTGTGGCAATCAGAACAGCGTGCAATTCTCCAAATTTGGCCTAAGTAAAGTTTGATACAGCTGGAATATAACTTGCCAATTTTTATACTCGATGCCCGGTCGATGAAGACAAACATACTGTATGCCTTCTTGACCACCTTATCCACCTGTGTTGCCACTTTCAGGGATCTGTGGACCTGTACGCCAAGATCCCTCTGTATGTCAGTGCTCCTTTACTGTATAAAGGTACTGTATGATATACTGTATCTCGTGAACCTTTTCTGCACCCTCTTTGAAAACTTCACATCCTTTCTGCAGTGCGTGCCCAGAGCTGGACACGATACTCCAGTTGAGGCTGAACCAGTGTTTCTAAAGGTCTGTCGTAACTACTTTGCTTCGGTACTTTATGCCTCTATTCATTAAAGCCCATGATTCCGCTTTTTCAACCTGCCCTGCTACCTTCAATGATTTGTACAAATATACCCCGAGGGCTGCTTGTTTTTCCACCTGCTTCAGCATTGTGCATTTTATTTTATATTACCTCCCCACATTCCTCCTACCAAAATGTATCGGCTCACACTTCTCTGCATTGAATTTCATCTACCATGTGTTTTCCCCCTCCACCGGCCTGCCTATGCCCTCTGGACGTCTATCACGATCTTGAATCATTCACAATGCTTGCAAGTTTTGTGTCACCTGTGAATTTTTAAGTTGTGCCCTTAATATAGATCCACAAAAGTAGTGGACCTCGTACAACCATTGACACTGACAAACCCCACTGTGTACCTCCCTCCAGTTGGAAGGGCAATGGTTTACCACTATTCTGTCTCCTCTCACCCAACCAACTTCATATCCAAGCTGCGACTTTCCCTTTTATTCCATGGACTAAACACCTAAAAAAGCAGGTTACCTGTTCATTAAAACATTAACTTTTATTGGGACTCCACTGTGTGCAAATTGGCTGCTGTGCTTCCTACATTACAGCAGCCAATATTCAAAAATACTTTATTGGCTATGAAGTGCTTTGGGATGTCCTGAGGGTGTGAAAGGTTCCATAGAAATGCTGCTCTTTTTCTGTTTTTGCCATCAGATTTTATGCAAACTGAATCTGCCAAGTGTATTCTTTTTCCTCTCCTGATGCGTCAGTTAAATGCATTCTGATTTAATGCACTGTTATTTCTTCTCAGGTTGCAACTACGGGTAGCTGTAAGTCTTGGGAACTTGTGGTTTAGTTATTTCACTCTGCAGCTGATGGATAAATGATTGCATGTAAATGTTTTCCACAGGGCGATTCAGTCCAAATGGTGGACGAAAACCCTTTTTCTGACTCTTCCACCCTGGAACAGAAAACAAACAATATTGGTGGAACCACCGGATGTATCAGTTTATGGATGCAATGGATGTTGCCAAAAGTCACTGTTAAATTGTTTGCTCAGGAACCTGGCAGTAAAGGCACAGGTAAGAAATGTATTTATCTGCATCTCTGACTAGTGAGTGAGACCCCCCCCCCCACAACCCACCCTCCCACACTTCCTTTCCTCCTCCACCCATTATAAACACCCATATGTGTTCAATCTTCTCTCAGAAATTTAGGTACTTAGATTATGAACCTGCAACCTATATCCTAAATGAGATTTCTAGATACAGGTGATAGCGAATCGGTACTTTGGGGTTTAGTTTAGCTCAATTGGCTGGACAGCTGGTTCATGACGTAGAGTGACGCCAACAGCACAGGTTCAAATCCCGTACCGGCTGAGGTTATTCATCAAGGCCACTTTCTCAACCTTGCCCCTCACCTGAGGTGCGGTGATCCCCACGTTAAATCATCATGAGTCAGCTCTCCCCCCCCCCCCCTCAAAGATCATCTGGGACAATGGCGACTTTACCTTTGCCCTACACTTTGGGTGGTTTTCATTCTCGTAGGGCAGCACGGTGGCATAGTGCTTAGCACTGTTGCCTCACAGCGCCAGGGACCCGTGTTCAATTCCAGCCTCAGGCCACTGACTATGTGGAGTTTGCACATTCTCCCTGCGCCTACGTGGATTTCCTCCAGGTGCTCCGGTTTCCTCCCACAGTCCAAAGATGTGTGGGTTAGGCTGATTAGCCATGCTAAATTGCACCTTAGTGTTAGGGGGTTAGTAGGGTAAATAAATGGGGATAAGGTCTGGGTGGAATTGTGAACGGTGCAGACTCGATGGGCCAAATAGCCGCCTTCTGCTGATGTCAGATGACTCCTACAAGTGCCTATGGTAATTGGGCATGATATTTTTCTGCCTGGATTCTCTACATGGCAACATCTCTATCTTTCAGGAGGTGCTGCACAGTTTAGATCAAGTGCCCCTGCACAGAGATAGAGAAGTAAAATAAAGATTAAGGCAGCTATCAAACACCTTGAGTTTTTTTTGTGGTCTTTGGCAGTATGGCGGATCTCTGTCATTCAGGAACTGATGCATTTGGAGATTAGATTTTAAATTGGGACAGGGAGCAGAAATTTGTTGAGTGTAGCTGGGTCCCAGTAATTGTGGCATTTGCCAAAGAAATCGGACACATACTGATTTGGATTAAAGTTACAAAGATGTAAAATGGATGGAGGGAAAGACCAGCTGACCCATCGACAGGGAAAGACCAGCTGACCCACCACGTATGGGTGAGCAGAGCATCACGACTAAATGTTTCCTTCCTCCCGCCCTCCCTCCTCCCCCGTCCTGCCTGCTTACCCCAACCATGTAATCCCCGGGGAAAGACAAATGACAGGGAAACAAGTTGGGACCCTTAAAGGAAAGAATCATTGGGAAAATGCCTCTCAGACCTCCTCAGATGATTATCACTAGTCCAGGAGATTGCATGGATCAAGTGTTATGTATAAGGTTCCAAGCTACTCTATCTGTTGCTACTCTGGCCGTTACATTTTTCAGGAGTGAGCGATAATAAACTTTCTAAACTTTGCAGCTGAATGGATGTTGTGGAGTGTTCATTCGTTCGTTGGTGTCATCTTCCCAGAAAGTTGACTGCCATGGATCTCCACCTCTGTCTGTCCCGTGATGCCCTTACACATTCTGCTTAAGTCAACTGCATTAAGTTCATTATATTTGTCATCCATTTCTCTGTAACCAAAGACCAACTTGGTAGAGTAGAATCATCACTCCCTAAAAACGTTCCATAGTGATGAGCAATAGACATGTAGTTTATTTAGTTTTGGAACCTTACATCATGCTAAAATAGTTCTTTGATTCTTCAGACCCATGGTAAACACCTATTGATTAGTATTTCTTCTAATGAGTTTCTGAGATATTGGTAGCGCTATCTTTTTTTTGACTAATGATGTTGTCCAATGATACTTTCAGAAATCTGTGTTGTTGGTGAACTTGAAGACCTGAGTGCTTCAGTAGACATCCAAGATGTTTACACTAAGGTGAAGTGCAAAGTAGGCAGCTTCAATATTGATCACTACAAGAACAGGTAAAATAATAATGATTTGTCAGGTGTATGCTGTCACGTTATAGGATCAGTAAAATAAGGATGGCCATGTATGCTGCTGTCTGCTGCATCGATTAAAAAATACCTTGCTATGAAGACAAGAGTTAGCGTTTGTCCACACAATTATTTGGTAGAACTAAGACCATAAGATATAGAAGCAGAATGAAGACATTCGGCCCATCGAGTCTACTCCACCATTCAATCATGGCTGATACCATTCTCATCCCTACTCTCCTGCCTTCTCCCTGTAACCTTTGATCCCCTTATTAATCAAGAACCTACCTATCTCTGTCTTAAAGACACTCAATGACCTGGCCTCCACAGCTGTCTGTGGCAATGAGTTCCACAGATTCACCACCCTCTGCCTGAAGAAATTCCTTCTCATCTCAATTTTAAAAGAGTGTCCCTTCAGTCTGAGGTTGAGCCCTCCAGTTCTAGCCTGTCTCACTAGTGAAAACATCCTCGCCACGTCCACTTCATCTAGGCCTCTCAGTATTCTGTAAGTTTCAATTAGATCTCCCCCTCATCCTTCTAAACTCCCATCAAGTATAGACCTAGACTCCTCAACTGCTCCTCATATAACAAACCCTTAATTCCTGGGATCATCCTTGTGAACCTCCTCTGGACCCCCTCCAAGGCAGCACATCCTTCCTTAAGTATGGGGCCCAAAACTGCTCACAATATTCCAAATGGGGTCTGATCAGAGCCTTATAAAGCCTCAGCAGCACATCCCTGCTCTTGCATTCTAGCCCTCTAGAAATGAATGCTAACATTGAAGTTGCCTTCTTGTGGACAGCTGCGTGGCAATGAGCTGAGAACCTTAGCTTCGTAGCCCAAGAGACTGGTACCCATGTCAACCCAAAGGTTTCTGAGAATCATTTTGCTATTTGCTATTGTCCATGCATCAGTGCAACTGTGCACTCCACCACCAGCTCGCAGTCCGCACTGCTCATAGAAGCAATGTCCCCAGATGAATTTCGGAATACAGTATCTCCTTGGTTATGACTTTTGTAGATCTACCGGACGTACTAAGTGTAGTTTGAGTTATTGCCGGAGTCATCAGAATACTGAGAGAATGAATTTTCCTTGGAAAGTATGCATTTTGTTTTTGTTTTGTTAGTCCCCATGCACTTTCAAGATTTAGATGAACCCTAATGTCAAATGATAATTGTGGCCAAGATACCAACGGTATATTTTTCATTAAAGCGAATTACAGCTGATGAATAACAGAAAAAACTGAAAGTACTCTGCAGATTAATCAGCATTCCCAGAGAGACAGCTGACATTACAGGTCTGACCATTCATCGGAACCCCCACGTATTTTTCATGCTGTTGCCAAAATTCTTGAACACCCTCAATTTATTTCAAATATTCGTTAGTAGCACGGTGGCACAGTGATTAGCACTGCTGCCTCACAGCGCCAGGGACCCGGGTTCGATTCCCGGTTTGGGTCACTGTCTGTGTGGAGTCTGCATGTTCTCCCAGTGTCTGCGTGGGTTTCCTCCAGGTGCTCCGGTTTCCACCCACAGTCGGAAAGACGTGCTGGTTAGAACATAGAACATAGAACAGTACAGCACAGAACAGGCCCTTCGGCCCACAATGTTGTGCCGAGCTTTATCTGAAACCAAGATCAAGCTATCCCACTCCCTATCATCCTGGTGTGCTCCATGTGCCTATCCAATAACCGCTTAAATGTTCCTAAAGTGTCTGACTCCACTATCACTGCAGGCAGTCCATTCCACACCCCAACCACTCTCTGCGTAAAGAACCTACCTCTGATATCCTTCCTGTATCTCCCACCACGAACCCTATAGTTATGCCCCCTTGTAATAGCTCCATCTACCCGAGGAAATAGTCTTTGAACGTTCACTCTATCTATCCCCTTCATCATTTTATAAATCTCTATTAAGTCTCCCCTCAGCCTCCTCCGCTCCAGAGAGAACAGCCCAAGCTCCCTCAACCTTTCCTCATAAGACCTACCCTCCAAACCAGGCAGCATCCTGGTAAATCTCCTCTGCACTCTTTCCAGTGCTTCCACATCCTTCTTATAGTGAGGTGACCAGAACTGCACACAATATTCCAAATGTGGTCTCACCAAGGTCCTGTACAGTTGCAGCATAACCCCACGGCTCTTAAACTCCAACCCCCTGTTAATAAAAGCTAACACACTATAGGCCTTCTTCACAGCTCTATCCACTTGAGTGGTTAGGGTGCATTGGCCATGATAAATTCTCCCTCAGTGTACCCGAACAGGCACCGGAGTGTGGCGCCAAGGGTATTTACACAGTAACTTCATTGCAGTGTTAATGTAAGCCTACTTGTGACAATAATAAATAAACTTTAAACTTTCATTCCGCAATTCAAGTGGGAACTAGGATGAGTGGCTGGATATGTTTGCCAGAGTTCTAGAGTACAAAAAAAAAGAAGAGTACTTGCCATGCAGCTTGTCCTCTTTGCCCTAAATCTTGTTACCGTGAATTATTCAGTGCTGCTTTGCGACACCCAGATACACCAAGTGAGGATAGTGTGATGCTGCCCCTAGTGTTGGCAGTTAACTTACAGTGCGGCATTTGTTGCAGAATTTCCTAAATTACTTGTAGTAAAAACAATGTGCGTTTTGTCAGACCCCAGCATCTCCTCAACTCCGAGCATTCCTGCAGATTTTAACATCAAAATCTCAAAAACATTTGGCATGGATTTATTCATAGAGTTTTGGTTTCATAGATTTGACAGATATCCCTTGAGTTATTCATGGATTTCTGATGGCTCTGGTTATGACCTCTGCTTTCAAACCAGCTCTTCAAAAGCATGAAGATTACGAAATAATAGTTACTGCATCATTCCATAAAATCTTACTTCGGGAGACCACAGCACAGCTTCACTCACCTCACCCTCTTTTGCCTCCTATTACGACTACACGGGAAAGTCCAGCACCCCAAGAAACTTTACAAAGTAACTCACAGTCTGTATGTGTCCATGTTGCACCTCAAGCGCAATTAGGGATGGGCAATAAAATCTGACCTAACCAGCATCCCGTGAAAGAGTATTTAAAAAAAAAAAGACATATTTCGGTGGAGGTAAAATTATTAGATAGTATGGGTGGCACAGTGGTTAGCACTGCTGCCTCACAGCACCAGCGACCTGGGTTCAATTCCGGCCTTGGGTCACTGCCTGTGCAGAGTTTGCATGTTCTTCCCGTGTCTGCGTGGGTTTCCTCCAGGTGCTCTGGTTTCCTCTGACACTCCAAAGATGTGTAGATTAGGTTGATTGGCCATGCTAAATTGCTCCTTAGTATCAGGGGGATTAGCAGGGCAAATATGTGTGGTATTGTGGTTGGTACAGACTCGATGGGCCAAATGGCCTCCTTTTGCACTGTAGGGATTCTGTGATCCTATGATTTTTTTAAATTGAAAAGGCAGCAATACAATGTTTTGATTTTTGGTCTGCACACAAATAAAATTCACAGAAACATGTTGGTTTCTTGTACTAAATTTACATCAGAGCAGGAGGAGGCCTGTTTTACCATTCAGTCAGACTGTGGCTGATCTGTGACCGAACTCCAGATACCCGCCTTTGCCCCATATCCCTTAATACCTTTGGTTAATAAAAACCGATTAATCTCAGTTTTAAAATTAATAATTTATTTCATACCGATTGCCATTTGCGGCAGGGATTTCCAATCTTCCACCATCTGTTTGAAGAAGTGTTCCCTGATTGAACTCCTGAAGGGTCTGATTCTAACTTTGTGACGATGCTTCCTGGTCCCATTAGTGAGAGACAGTGGCGCAGTGATATCACTGGATGAGTCATCCAGAGAACCAGGCTAATGTTCCAGGGACAAGAGTTCAAATTCCACCATGGGATTTGGTGGAATTTGAATTCAGTTAATAAAATTGAGAGATGAACTCCAGCAATGGTGATCGTGAAATTACGGCTGGTTGTTGTAAAAACTCACCCAGTTCACTGATGTCCTTTAGAGAGGTAATTGCCATCCCTACCTTACATGTGACTCCAGATCCACATTAATGAGGTTGGGTTTTAACTGCAGCCTGAACTGGTCGAATAAGCCACTCAGTTCATGGACAGTTAGGGTTGGGCAACAAATGCTGACCTTGCCAGTGACACCCACATCCCATGAAAGGTTGTGGACTCCCCAGCCAGCCTAAATAGATTCTCATAATATCCCCAATCTGTTCCCCTGAGTACCTTTGTAGCCGAGATCAAATTGCTCCTTAATCTTTGAATTCCATAGAATACAAGTCATCTCTCCTTGAGCGTTAACCTTTGGGGACCAGGTATTTTTATACTAAACCTATGCTGCACTCAAAGTCGATATAGCCTCCCTAGGCAGCGATGCCCAGAACTGTTGTTATTAATTTAAAAGAATACAGTTCACCAGGTTAGATCAGTCATACTTCTGGTCTCCTTACTTCAGGAAGGATATTATTGCCTCAAAGGAAGTGCAATGTTGTTTCACCAGACTTCCCCTCCCGCTCATCCCCCACCCTCCCGCTCGTTCCCCCCCTTCCCGCTCGCCCCCCCCTCCCGCTCGGTCCCCCCCCCCCCCCTCGTCCCCCTCCGCTTCCCCCCCCCCCGCTTGCCTTCCCCCCCCCCCCCGCCGCTCCCCCCCCCCCCGCTCGTCCCCCCCTTCCCGCTCGTCCCCCCCTCCCGTTCGTCCCCCCCCTCCCCGCTCGTCCCCGCTCTCCCCCCCCCGCTCGTCCCCCCTCTCCCGCTCGTCCCCCCCTCTCCCGCTCGTCCCCCCCTCTCCCTGCTCGTCCCCCCCCTCCCGCTCGTCCCCCCCTCTCCCGCTCGTCCCCCCCTCTCCCGCTCGTCCCCCCCCTCCCGCTCGTCCTCCCCCCCCCCGCTCGTCCCCCCCTCTCCCGCTCGTCCCCCCCCTCCCGCTCGTCCCCTTCTTTGTTTCTCGTCCCCTCTCTGTTTCTCGTCCCCTCTCTTTCGCTCGTCCTCCCGCTCGTCCCCCCCCTCTCCCGCTCGTCCCCCCCTCTCCCGCTCATCCCCCCCTCTCCCGCTCGTCCCCCCCTCTCCCGCTCGTCCCCCCCTCTCCCGCTCGTCCCCCCCTCTCCCGCTCGTCACCCCCTCTCCCGCTCGTCCCCCCCTCTCCCGCTCGTCCCCCCCTCTCCCGCTCGTCCCCCCCTCTCCCGCTCGTCCCCCCCTCTCCCGCTCGTCCCCCCCTCTCCCGCTCGTCCCCCCCTCTCCCGCTCGTCCCCCCCTCTCCCGCTCGTCCCCCCTCTCCCGCTCGTCCCCCCCTCTCCCGCTCGTCCCCCCCTCTCCCGCTCGTCCCCCCCTCTCCCGCTCGTCCCCCCCTCTCCCGCTCGTCCCCCCCTCTCCCGCTCGTCCCCCCCTCTCCCGCTCGTCCCCCCCTCTCCCGCTCGTCCCCCCCTCTCCCGCTCGTCCCCCCCTCTCCCGCTCGTCCCCCCCTCTCCCGCTCGTCCCCCCCTCTCCCGCTCGTCCCCCCCTCTCCCGCTCGTCCCCCCCTCTCCCGCTCGTCCCCCCTCCTCCCGCTCGTCCCCCCCTCTCCCGCTCGTCCCCCCCTCTCCCGCTCGTCCCCCCCTCTCCCGCTCGTCCCCCCTCTCCCGCTCGTCCCCCCCCTCTCCCGCTCGTCCCCCCCCTCCCGTTCGTCCCCTTCTTTGTTTCTCGTCCCCTCTCTGTTTCTCGTCCCCTCTCTTTCGCTCATCATCCCTCTCCCACTTGGGAAATAAAATTACAGCTGGTTGCCAACATATAAGCATCATATCTCTCACTGCTATACATCACGCTCTTGTGCTGTGTCTCTCTCTCTTAACTGATGGTCACAATTTGTTCTAATTCTATTATCATGTAAACACCTTCCCAGCAAATTTTCAAGGATGTGAGAAAATGTGGGTGTAATCTACCCCTGTACCTTGCCCTCAATTTCTCCCTTGCCTCTCTCTAACCTCCTTTCTCATCCATATACCCTTCCCATTTTACCCGATCATAGCTTCTCCCCCCCCCTTTTCCTTTCCTCATCTCCTGCTCTGCACTTTCCCATTGATTGGTGCAGCTGACCACAGAATGACAAGTTTGCATCGGTAGGCTCAGTTATAATTGTGAAGACATTTTTTGGTGAAAAAGTGTTACGACCCCATCAGGACCGATAACTTTTTAAAAAGATATGAATTTCCCAATGATCTATGCCAAGAATCACATGGCAAGATTTCATGTTTTAAGCCTTTTACTGCGACAAACAAAACTCAACATCGACTAGATATTACTTCGATAACTAGTACACTTGAAGCACAGGAAAGGTACTCCCCATTCACTTCTTAACATAACCAAAATTAATTCATTCATTACACAGCATTCTCAGCAGAAATGTGTACTTCTGTTTAAAAATTCCAAACTCCTGACCTTGTCAGGATCTCTCCTTTTGCTCCCATCAGGGTGAATCTTCCAGTACCATTTAAACAACGTCCCCTTCACTCAATCACTTTGGTGCATGACCAAAAGGACTTCCAGGAATAAGATACCCTCCAGTGATTCTGAGGATTTTTCACTCTCCATCACCCTCGTTTCCTCAGATTGGGGTTCTGTCCTCGCCAGCACTTTGTCTGGTGGTTAATCCAAGATCCCTCCACATTTCTGGCATTTGCACAATTGTACCAGATCTTATTCCCCCAGATTGTTTGATCTGACTAACTCTGAAAAGTCTGGACAGCAGCACGACCTGCTGCCTCCTCCTTTGTGTCAAGATCCTAAAACATCGACCTCACTTTGAATTAGTTTCAATTTGAGTTACCGTTTCCATAATAAGTGCGCAGGTCACATGGGTTTAATGCCGGGCAGATTTATTATGGAGTCACATGGGTTTGTTTTCGGGCAGATTTAGTAGGAGGTCACATCCTTGCCCCTGCACTGCTCTATTTTACATTGAATCAAAGGAGACAGTTTGAAATATAGCCATCATATCAAGTCCAGCAGTCACAACAACAGAAAAATAAGACAGAAGGTGCGGAAGCTTAATTATGTTTGGGTGCTCTGTCCAGTTATTCAGTTTTGGCCTGGTTTTGACTCTTCTTATGCAATGTCACGAAAGCTTACTGTGGATATAATAGTTTAGATGAGGGTGGAATGCTAATTTATGTTTACTAAGAAAGTATCGTTCTGAAATAATGAAACAGTTAAATTATTTGTTTACATGGTGAACACATTGACCCTAATTGTACTGATTATAATTTTGAAACATTAGAAATCCATGAAAGTGATGTTATTTCATTCATAAAAGTAAGATGTCTTGCAGGAAAGTTAAATTTGATTGTCGGACATAGCCATAAATATTCCTCCTTTTGATATGATAAAGGGTTAAATTTTGGGGAGTGTATGTATTTTCAGTGCAGTTTATTATTTGTATAAGTCGATTAAAAATCACAAGATTACATAGACTAGACAAGGCAGGCGTTCTGTTTTCCAGGCCAGGTGAAGGCTGGCACACAGGAAAGTTTGATGGACTGCTTCTACAATGCAAAGAAAAACCTGGGGTGAGACTCTCATAGTGAATAAGTCACTGCAGATTGCTCAATCCTTCAAGCTGGATGTCAAAATTTCTTCCAAATTCTGAGGCAGAATGTGAAGACAATGGTTACAAGTACTGAGCAATTTCACAGGGTTTTGCAGTTTGATTTGACCATTTGCGTGCTTCAATTCAATCTTTTTTCTGTAAGAACATGCAAAAGCAAACAGGAAAAGCACAGCTCAGTTCCTTAATTCCTCTTCTGCTACGGAGAATACTTTTCATTGTATCCCAGTACAATGTGACAATAAATCAAATCAAATCGAATGTACCCTGATCCCAGATCCCACCAGTCTTTTGAGATAAGATTCTGGCTTCAAAATCTCCAGTATATTTGTCTATTCTTATTATTGAACAGTGTAACTTGCTGACTCTGATTGGACAAGATTTTTCTTAGATTGCCTCTTGCTCCGCCATCTGAAGAGTATTTGATCATCTTGGCCCAGAGCTCTCCTCAGAACCTCGATTAGAATTTCAAACTTGAATGCATTTAGTGATTTCCTTTTAAACCCAGTTATTATGGATGAAAACTAAACCTCTCTTAAATATCAGAATTCCTTTTAAGTTTAAATTGCAAAGAGAGAAAATGCCCCATATGATCCTAAACAGATGCCTGCCATACGGATCTGCAAAACCTACCTCTCCGAATGGAAAGTTATAGTTTAAAGTAACTTATGGGAGTAAACAGTTAATTTATCTGAGTTTGGGGTGCCAGGAATTCCCCGTTGTTTTTTCCCTGGCAACATCTCGGCCAATCGGAGTCGATTTGCCAGTCAATCAGCACCTTTTCCTCCTGTAGTGTGAAACGTTGTGTTTGTTTGAAATTTGGCATTCTTGCATTTGTCCTGATGAGTGCAAGACAAAAAACTTTCACAACAAGTCTCTCTTTTCAGCAATGTAAACACTTTGTTGTTCTGCAGTTATTTATATTTCGAAGTGAAATGTTGGTTAAGCGGATTCCACAATAATTCGAGTCATAGTTAAAATTCTAAGTCCTAAAATTTCTGTTTCGAAAGAAATAATTCCTGGTTATACAATCGAAATTAAAATTATACAAAACCTAGTACATAATTAAAAGGTATTTTAACCGGAACTGCAGAGATTTGGTTTCTTACTGAGTCATATTGTTTAACTTGTACGAGCCTTCATCTTGAGAAGGCAGTTGTTCCCTGTAGGTTTAGTTCCTGTAACCATGTTTTCCCATTTATAGTGATGCTTACTGCTTATATTCCAAATCAAATAGGTTTTAGTTTCTACTTCCTGTTTAATTTAGTTTTGTGTGTCAGACCAACAGGAAATCTGTAAAGTCTTTTTTTCACGTTTTGCCCATAGTTATGTGTTCCTTATTAAATACTGCTAATTGCAAAATCAAATATGATTCAAATGTTACCTTTGTGATATTATTGTGAAAAGAATTGCTGCATTAGAATTTCACGGAATTTGTCCCTGTGATAACTTAATGTTTTGAAAATTTAATCGTGACTCGATTAGAAAAAGATTCATCTGCTGGCCTCCACAGCTCTTTGGGGCCTATCGCACTATTTGTTACATCATATGTGGAACACATAACATGAGAGCACTCAGATGACTGCACCTTGCAGCTGCTCTCAGTTGTCAGAACCTTCGGTATAATCCACAAATTCTTACATTTTTTGCTTATGGCCTTTTTATTGCTTCCCAACCCCCCAACTCCCCACTGTCTGTCTATCCCTCTTGTCCATCACCTCAAGCCTCGGGGAAGGCCCATGGTCTCTGGGGCATTTCGGAGGTGTTGTACTTTCTTGTACTGATAAGCTGAACAGACGCACCTTGTTGGTTCGACCCCTCAGCAAGCAAGATCCTTTCAGTCATTTCTCTGGCTTCTTTCCTCCTGTAAGAAATAAGTTAAATTACTCTTACTGATTTAATCTTTAAATAACTTTTTAATCTGTAAATATGTTTTGCATGTACATATATACCCTCAAAACATAACAATGACCAAGCTAAATTACTTCCTTGAGTAGAGCCTTTCTGAAATGCAATTGCTCATATTTAGTAGACAAAGGTCACAAAATAATTTTGATGATGATATAAATGAGAGAAATTAAGCCTTAAGATGTCACAATGATACTATTCAAATCTGTCAGAGATGAAAGAAAGACTTGAATCTAGATTGCACCTTTCACATTGTCAAGACAGCATTTTACAGTTGATTAAATACATTCGAATTGTAGTGACATTTTGTAACAAAGGAAATGTGGCGGCCAATTTGTGCATAGCAAGGTGATGGTGACCCAGTAATCTCTTTTTTTATTCAGTGATATTAGAACATAAGAACTAGGAGCAGGAGTAGGCCATCTGGCCCCTTGAGTGTGCTCCGCCATTCAATAAGATCATGGCTGATCTTTTTGTGGACTCAACTCCACTTACCCGCCCACTCACCATAGCCCTTAATGTTGATTGAGTAATAAATATTGGCTGGGATAGCACATATCTATCCCCAATTTACTTCAAAATAGTGCCATGGGATACTTTGCACCCACAGGGAGAGCAGATGTAACCTTGGTTTAAGATACCATCTGGAAGACTGCACTTCCGACAGTGCAGCACATCCCCAGTAATGCACGAAAGTGACAACCTAGACTGTTGTGTTCAAGTCTCTAGAGTGGGACATAAACCTAAAGCTTTCTGACTCAGAAAGTGCTACCAACTGAGTCAGGATTTCCTCCGGGTGCTCCAGTTTCCTTCCACAGTCCAAAGATGTGCAGGTTAGGTTGATTGGCCATGGTAAATAGCCCCTTAGTGTCAGGGGAGTTTGCAGGGTAAATACATGGGGTTACGAGGATCGGGCCTGGGTGGGATTGTGGTCGTTGCAGGCTCAATGGGCCAACTGGCTTCCTTCTGCAATGTAGGAATCCTATGATACTATGATACCACAATGGCTGATCAGAGGCACAGAAAGAGGCTATTCGCTCATCAAGTCTGTGCTGGCTCTCTGTAGAGTGATCCAATCAGTCCCATTCCCCCCCAACCCCCCACCCACTTTGCCCTGCAAGTTTATTTCTCTCCAGTGTCCATCGAATTTCCTTTTAAAATCATTCATCATTTTGTGTCTGGAGTTCATAGAATCAGAGAATCCCTACAGTGCAGGAGGAGGCCATTCGGCCCAACGGGCCTGCATCGAGAATAATCCCAGCCAGGCCACATCCCTGTAAATCCACATATTTACCCTGCTAATCCCCCTTACACTGAGGGTCAATTTAGTCATTCCACCTAACCTGTACATTTTTGGAGTGTGGGAAGAAACCGGAGCACCCGGAGGAAACCCATGCAGATATGGGGAAAACATGCAAACTCCACATAGACAGACAGCCAAGGCTGGAATTGAACCCAGGGCCCTGGCGCTGTGAGGCACCAGTGCTAACCACTGTGCCACCGTGCCGCCCATAAGGATACTCCCGTTATGATCTCACTGAGGGTTTTGCATAGCTGAAGAATAACTACGACCCACTATATCTATTTAGAGTGCTAGAGTATAAAAACCCAGCATTCCATTAGCTTCAGCTGGCCTGAGGTAAAGACTACTGGAGGCAAACGGCAGCTGAAGAAACATCACTTGGAAAGCTTGCACACCTGCAGGCACCATAGAGTGGCACGGTGGCACAGTGGTTAGCACTGCTGCCTCAGCGCCAGGACCCGGGTTCAATTCCGGCCTCCGGTCACTGTGTGGAGTTTGCACGCTCTCCTCGTGTCTGTGTGGGTTTCCTCCGGGTGCTCTGGTTTCCTCCCACAGTCCAAGATGTGCGGGTTAGATTGATGGGCCATGCTCAATTGTCCCCTCGTGTCAGGGGGATTAGCAGGGTAAATACATGGGGTTATGGGAATAGGGCATAGGTAGGATTGAGGTCAGTGCAGACTCAGTGGGCTGAATGGCCGCCTCCTGCACTGTAGGGATTCTATGATTCTATGGTCAAGAGGAAGGACAGTACAATGCAAGAGTAGGGAGGCACAGTGACCTTCTTATAAGTAGTCACCCTGATCTCTAAGAATAGAGCCAGTTAACAAAAGGATACTTTGGATGCTGGAAATCTGCAATTAAAGCAGAAAATGCTGGAAATACTCAGCAGGTATGAAAGCAACTGTGGAAAGAGAAATAAGTTAATATTTAACCACTTTAACCCTTGGCCCTTAGCAGCAGGATCCCCACTTCACTATTGTGTGTGTTGAAGCAAGGGAACAAGTTAGCTTAAGGTGCGCTCAGTCAGTTTAATGGAGCAGTAATACCTGTAGAGCTAAATATTCCCAGACATCTTAAAAGGCAAGCACTTGGAACAGGTGTAGAAGTAATTTTAAAACAAAGATTCTTTCTCAGCAAATGGTATTTGCAACTGGAAACGAGTAATGAAACCCATTAAAATAGGTTTCTGCTCAAAGTAAATCAGAGCTTCAGTTGCAGTAGTATTTGTGTTTTCATTTAAAAGTTGGTCCCACCTGGTGCTACACAAGGAAGCAATTTGCTTGTCTGAAAGACTTTGAAAATGGAACTTTCTTTTTTATATATTTAATGCAGATGCTTATGATTGCTGCTTAAAATGAACAACTCTAAAACTGTCTTAGCGTTAATAAGCATGGTTACTATAATGCTAATGTTTCCTCAGTTTTATTTGACATCAGTGTATAATGTGCCATTATTGATTTGTGTTGTGTACATTGTGATCATGCAGATGGCAGCCAAACTTTTAGAAGGCTCCCACCAACAGCATGGATTCCTTTCCCTTACTTACACCAAAGCTGTAACGCGGAACGTCAGGCACAAGCTAACCTCGAGGCCTGAGCGGGTTTCACGCAGCCTCCACAGGGTGACGGAGGGCGTGGTGGACAGTTCCCCCCAGTACCTTCATGAGATCCTCCTCAGTGCCCAGCCATTCGACGTGGTGCTTTCTTTCCCGCTGATTCACAACGTGGCAAAGATATTCCAAGCCAAATTGCCAAAGAAACCAAAGGCAAAGAGGAAATCGACAGGCCAACCCATGAGGGCCTACGGCCTGACATCACGAGAGTTGCCACTTATTTATATCAACACGAGTGTTGTCCGAGTATTTTTTCCCAAAGGAGAGGATGAGCAGCATGAAGGAGGTAATGCATTGCACAATGTCGCTAAAATTGTAAAAATTGCTAACTCTATGTTGAATTGTGCTCTTTCATTCCTTTCGCTCCTTGTCCTCCTTATGTTCATGACTCAGAAGGAAATTAAGTGCAAGAGTTCAGTAGATTCAAATCCTATCAGCAGCTGAGTTAAGTGGTAAATGCCAGTAGGTTATTGCGATAACAATTTACCCAATAAATGAAGAAGATTAGACATCATGATGCTTCTTTATAGTCATGGGACATCCCATTGAGGATAATGTTGTTGCTGCATTGTCCTTGATACAATTACCTCTGGTGGTGATTCAAGAGCGAGAGGACTTTAAGGGGAGCTGGTAGCATAGTGGAATTGTCGCTGGACTAGTAATCCAGAGACCCAGGGTAATGCTTTGGGGATCTAGGTTCGAATCCCACCAATGGTAGGATAATGGTGAAATTTGAATTCAACAAAAATCTGGAATTAAAAGTCTAATCATAGAATCCCGACAGTACAGAAGGAGGCCATTTGGCCCATCAAGCTGCACCAACTCTCTGACAGAGCATCTTACCCAGGTCTACCCCTGGTCCTGTTCCCATAACCCCATGTATTTTACCCGGCTATTCCCCCTAACTCACAAATCTTGAGACACTGAGGGGCAATTTAGCATGGTCAACCCGCCTAACCTGCACATCTTTGGATTGTGGGAGGAAACTGGAGCATCTGGAGGAAACACACAGGGAGAATGTGTGCAAACTCCACACAGTCAGTCACCCAAGGCTGGAATTGAATCAGATCCCTGGTGCTGTGAGGCAGCAGTGCTCACCACCGTGCCACCCCCAGACGACCATGAAGCCATTGTCAACTGTCATAAAAACCCATCTGGTTCACTAATGTCCTTTATTGAAGGAAATTTGCTGTCCTTACCTGGTCTGGCCTACATATGACTCCAGACTATCTTAAATGCCCTCAAGGATGGGCAATAAATGCTGGCCAGCCAGCGACACCCACATCCCATGAAAGAATTAATATTGGAGCTTGGCCATTGAAGATGGAAATTGGGATCCATTTCTTCACAATGGATCGTGCAGATCAAGAATTCTGTTCCCCTCCCCCAAGCTGTGGATGCTGAGTCTGTTCAGCCTTTTGAGACTCATGATCAGTAGAGTTCTTTTAGGTAAGGACATCAAGAGGATATGGAACTAAGATGGGTAAATGGAACTAAGGTGCAGCTCAGTCATGATGTAACAGAATGTCAGAGCAACCTCGAAGGGCTGAATAGAAATACAGAAGCAGGAGTAGGCCATTCGGCCCTTCAAGCCTGTTCCACCATTCATTTTGATCTTGGTTGATCATCAAATTCAATATCCTGATCCCACCTTCCCCCCCCCAAACCCCATGATCCCCTTAGCCCCGAGAGCAATATCTAATTCCTTCATGAAATCTCACAACTGAATGATCTTCTCCTGTTACCCTGATTGATGTTTCTCAATAAATGCCAATAATAGACCTACGTACAACTTGAAATGTACAATTAAGAATAAATCTGCAAATTATGCTGACAATGGAGACAGCATTATGGGCACAAGTCAACCAGTCAGAAGCACCACAAAATATCTCCCAGTGGAATGTTCTAACCAATCTATTCTTCAAACTGAGAGACAAAACCTTTCCGTCTGTATGTAAGTGAAAAGGAGCAAAGATAATGAATGCTAAAAATTAGCCACTAAGAATAATTAGAACGGCCTATTCATTTCTGATCCAAACTCGATTCTTATTCTGAGAACGTTAATGAAACAAAGAAGGACGAGCGATAAAGACAAATAGTGCAAATGCAATCACAGAAAAAGATGTGCTCACTTTTCAGTGAATGAAATACCTGAATATGGGGAATTAAACTTTGCAAAACACTTAGCAAAGGATGATGAGATTAATTTGCTGTTAAAATTCACACATTGTGGTCTTGATGCAACTGTTGATAGCATTGCATTGAGAATGCATCGGGGAAGGTTTATAAGAATTCAGGAAAAATATCTTTATCCTGTGGGTGGTAAGATTGTTGGACATGGAGGAGCATAGATGCATGAATGAGAGAAATAGAAGGAGAGGGTTTGATTAAGTTGGGTAGGAGAAGGCTCGTGTGGAGATTAAACACCAGCACAGGCCAGTTGAGTCAATTGGACCGTATATGTGCTGCAAATTCTGTATAACTCTGTGTATGAATGTATTCCCATTGCAGCTGAGGAATGAAAATCACTAACATGTTGGTTCTTTTTTTTAATTAAAACCAGCGAATATCCTGACTTGTGGTTTGCAGGTTATGGAGCAATAAACCTGCTGGGCAGATAGTGCGGCACGGTGGCGCAGTCGTTAGCACTGCTGCCTCACAGTGCCAGGGACCCGGATTCGATTCCGGGCTTGGGTCACTGTCTATGCGGAGTCTGCACGTTCTCCCAGTGGGTTTCCTCCGGGTGCTCCGGTTTCCTCCCACAATCCGAAAGACGTGCATTGGCCATGCTGAATTCTCCCTCAGTGTACCCGAACAGGCACTGGAGTGTGGCGACGAGGGGATTTTCACAGTAACTTCATTGCAGTGTTAATATAAGCCTACTTGTGACATTAATAAATAAACTTTAAACTTTAGTGAGGAGGTGTAGTCCAGTTAGCCAAGGAACTAGCAGCAGTGTATCTGCTGGACTGAAGGAATTCTAGTCAGCATATTGAGACATTTCTAATGTCTCTTAATTACAGTTCAATTGACAGCGACACCAGACCTGTAATGAAAGGAAAAGCCCACCAGGGGAGAGCAGTTGGAAGGTTGCCAGGATAGTAGATGGTATTTGAAAGTGGAGATATCAATTGGAATAGTATTTTCAAAACTTAATCTTTAAATTTGATCAGACACCAGTGTTTAACTTGAATAATGTTCGGAGAGTGGAAACCACAGGGTGGCATGGTGGTACAGTGGTTAGCACTGCTGCCTCACAGAGCCAGGGACACAGGTTCGATTCCCGGCTTGAGTCACTGTCAGTGCGGAGTCTGCACGTTCTTCCCGTGTCTGCGTGGGTTTCCTCCGGGTGCTCCGGTTTCCTCCCACAGTCTGAAAGACGTGCTGGTTAGGTGCATTTTAAATTCATGCCATGCCATACTAATGCCATGCTAGATTCTCCCTCAATGTACCCGAACAGGCGCCAGAGTGTGGCAACTAGGGGATTTTCATAGTAACTTCATTGCAATGTAAGCCGATTTGTGACTAATAAATGAACTTTAAAGACTCCGATTAATTCAGACCGATCTCAAAAAAAAAATTGTGGCCCAAATGTTATCTTAAAATGAATGGGGAGTTATTTTGGGGTAGGGTTTTGTCTTAATTAGATTTTGATGGGTGCGCAATTAATTTGTTTCACTTTATCAATTTTTTGCAGTTGTTCACTCAGTTCATACCTTAAGTTGCTATAACTTCAATATTAAATATTGCCAATTGTAAAATGGAAGTGAATAAAAACTGAGCAATGTAATACGTCTCCTAATAAAACACATGATCAGGAGAAATAGGAGACTTTAGGTATGAGGAGAGGTTGGATAAGCTCGGATTGTTTTCACTGGAAAGACAGGGGCTGAGGGGCGACAAATCTACAAAATTATGAGGAGCACAGACAGGGTGGATAGTCAGAGGTTTTTTTCCCAGGTTGGAAGGGTCGACTACAAGAGGACACAGGTTTATGGTGAGAGGCGGTAAGTTTAGAGGAAATGTGCGGGGAAAGTTTTTCATACAGAAGGTGGTGAGTGCCTGGAACGCATTGATAGTGGAGGTGGTGGAAGCAGGCACATTAGCAATGTTCAAGGTGTATCTTGATAGACATATGAATGGGAGACGAACAGAGGAATAGAAACCATGTATCGGTGCAGGCTTGGCAGGCCGAAGGGCCTGATCCTGTGCTGCATTGTTCTTTGTTCTTTATTTTCTGTTAATGGCCACATGCTTATTTCTGCCTGTAACAAAATTAGAACATTTATTTAGTCACGTGTTAATGTGTTCAAGCAGTGAAATATCTTGATGAGAAAGTCACTGTTGTAATGCGTTGCATACAGCATTGAGGCCATAATAGCATGACCGTTGGTTCTGTGTATTTGATGTAAGTTAGAATTTACAAGCTTGTTATGTACATTCTCTCATTTTAAATGCAGGAGCTCCACAGATGAAAGAAGATACGTTGGTTCTTAAAATTGGTTCTGTATGCATGGCTCCACAGGCTGATAACCCCCTTGGAAGGACTGTTCTGAGGAAGGACATTTACCAGTAAGTAAATCTGACAGGAGACACTGTTTGCAGGCTTTTGGAGTGATGTTGGGGTGAAGTATCATTGTATATGTGCGCTCAGTCCATGTTCCACAAAATTGTCTTCTCTGCATTTTGACTAGTTCGCTCAACCATAAACAAATGCAAATTCTGTATCGTCCAATATACCATGTTACCGTCTAAAATTGCAGACCAGTGCACGAGTTTATATAAAATGGCCGTTTTCTGGACTTCAAGTTAGCATCTCTCCCTACTTAATCTTTATCTTCTTTCATTGAGAAGAATGGATGGGGAGTGTGAGACCTTTTCTGAGGAAGGATGTTCTTGTCGTATGAGGAACGGTTGAGGACACTGGGTCTGTACTTGTTGGAGTTTAGAAGGATGAGGGGGGATCTTATTGAAACTTACAGGATACTGCGAGGCCTGGATAGAGTGGACGTGGAGAGGGTGTTTCCATGAGTAGGAAAAACTACAACCAGAGGGCACAACCTCAGGCTAAAGGGACAATCCTTTAAAACAGAGATGAGACATTTGTTCACCCAAAGAGTGGTGAGCCTGTGGAACTCGTTACCACAGGAAGTAGTTGATGCCAAAACATTGAATGTATTCATGAGGCGGTTGGATATAGCACTTGGGGCGAATGGGATCAAAGATTATGGGGAGAAAGCAGGATTAGACTATTGAGTTGGCCTTCTCCTGCTCCTATCTTCTATGTTTCTATCTATTTCAATCAGTGAAGGAAATCAGGGGGCAGGGCTATCCCCGCTGGAGAGGCTGACAGCATAGTGCTGAGCGGGCCAATGCGCATGCACCAATCAGTCAGCGCCAAGATTGTCCCATGCGCTACTGCATTGCCAGCCTCCCGATCACTGGCCAGCTCGATCACAGGCCAGCCCCGCCACCTCTACATTGCTGCCCCTCCCTCGGCTCGATCCCTTGTCACATCCGTCCATTAGGTTTACCATTTTTTGTTCTTTCCATCCCAATGCAAACCAAGTTTTTAATTATTGTAATTGTTTTCTCGGAAAGCTCAAGCAGGAATGTAAGTTTAACTCGTCCTTTATGGCCTTTTTAATAGTAATTCTTGGCAATTCTTTCTGCCAATTTTCTCATTTTTCTTCCCTTTCAGAAGACTTGGAGGTAGAATTGACCTTGTTTCAACCCCTTTATAGGTGTGAAACTGGAGGAACAAAGGACCTGAGGTTCTGTTTCAAAGATGTCTGATCCGATTTTGGGTCTGTTGATTTTTCAGGAGTTAAATCAGGTTGCCTAATACAGACGTTAGTGAAGTGAAATGAACGGCCTACTTTAGACTGCATCACTAAAATCTGATAATGGGCCTGCACCACTTGGGAATCTTAATTGGTTGTTGGTCAACTGAGACCAAAGTGTCCGATTACTGCCCCACCTATTGCTGCATCCCTTTTGTGGGATGTACCTTTAAACAGGTGAAGGTGTGGTTAAGTGGTCCTAAATTAAATTTTGAAATGGGAAAGCTGTTTCTGGAGGAGTGCTGGACACCAATAACTCACTCCATTGGTATTTATGAAGCTTAAGTTGACAGCCTCTCAGGAAGCGGGTGCGTGTGCATGGTGTGGTAGTTATTATTATTATTAGCTATCCCTAGCGAGGTTGGTTGTCTTCCATGAGTCCAAAGATGGCTGATGAGGCCGATTTGGGATCTGCAGGCTTCATGGCATGTCGGGGCGTTTGTTGACACGTGGGATGTCTGGTCGTATATTTTCAGTTCGGATCATGGTGTATTCTTCTCGCCACTCACGTTTCATTCTCATTTTGTTGTCATTGGATCTAAAAATGCTGGGATCCTTCCCACAGACTCTGCTGCCCTCTGGTTCAGTCCAAGGCGATGGTCTCCCAAGAGTTGATGTCAATATTGCATTTCTTTATGTTGTCTTGCAGCACTTCCTTGAAGCACTTCTGATCTCCTCTGGTGTATCTGGTGTATTTTCTATTGGCATATGAGGAAGCTTTTATCAAAATGAACTTTATTTAATAATACAGTTTAACTGTAACGAATGAATTAGCTTAATTTTTATCAATTAAACTGCTTAAACATGAGAAAATACAATTCTTAACTGCTAACCTATCTCAGTTAGTTCCAATTTAAGCAATATTCCTTTTATAGACTTAAACTTCTCTTTAAAACCAGTTGGCAAACAACACAGGCTTACGTAGATTGACTGCCTATCTCTCCAGAACCTTTGAACACCTTTGGAGAGAAAGAGACAAAGAGACACCTGTCTTCTAACACTCAAACAGCAACCTCTAGAGAGGGACAGAGACACCTCTTGCCTCCTTCAGGACCAGGCAGAAATTGCCCTTGATTTTTTCCTGTAAGCTTAGTTCCTCCCCTTCACATGACTCTGCCTCTGTCAAACAATCTAATCAAACCCTGCTCTGAAACCTCGGGGGAAATCACAAATAAACAAAAATGCATTTACTCAGATTAAAACAAACACCACATTAGCTAAGATCAATTCTTAGTCTGCATTCTCAGCATGTGAGTTACCTGGTGCAGACAAATTGGCACCATGTAAACAGAGCTGAATTTTAAATATACCCTTCACAAGAAATATGATTAAATACATTTCTTATAGGCACAGTATAATCACAACAATCCAACCAACGCATGTATACATAGTTTGCAGCAGCCTTGGTGGGCAGTTCTTCCAAATGAAAGTGTTGAATTCATGTAAAAACTGGAGTAAATCCCACTGGTTTTTTCAAAATGAATCTCCCACACTCTGTGCACTGCAGAGTGCACTCGCGTAAATCTCATGAAAAATCAGGGGGCAACCCCATCATTACCCCCAACCCTCTGAACGCCTCAATTGCCCCCTTCACTCCAGCGTGGTCGGGCTCCTAGCTTCCTGCTGGAGAGGCTGGCAGCACAGCGCTGAGTGGGCCACTGCGCATGTGCCGATCTGTCAGCGCCAAGATAGTCGTATGCACAGTAGCCCCGCACTGCCGGCCTCCCAATCGCTGGCCAGCCCCGCTGCCCCTCCACAGTTTGATCGCTGACCCCACGAACACGTCTGGGCCAGCCTCGATGACCCCCCCCGTCCCACCCCCCCATCCTGCCTCGCCTCGATCTCCCGCTTCATCCCCCCCACCCGGCCGTCCCAATGCCCCCCACGCCGATGCCCAGCCCCGATCGCTGATCTCCCTCCCTCTGTGCACAATCCCTATATCCCTATGCAGAGTAGCCACAGGAACCCCCACCCCAACTGATTTCCTTGCCCCCTTTAGGCCCCACACCATTAGGCCCATCACCTTGGCACTGCCTGGTGAGCAGTGCCAGGATGCCCCCTGGACATTGACACTTTGCCCCTTGGGCAGTGCCGGGGGCCAGGCTAGCACTGCAAAGGTGGCAATGCCCAGGCGGAACCCCATCCTTAACCCTGACCCTCTGGGGGGCCTCAGTTGCCCCCTTCACTCCAGCATGGTCGGGCTGCTAGCTCCCCGCAAGTGGGGAGTGATAGTAAACCCCTCTGGAGTGAAGCACTCCTGGAAGTGGGAAAGAGACGCTCGCCTGCCGGACTGCAGTCCCAGACCCGGTAATCGTATTTAAAATAGATTCAAACTAACATTTAAATAAATTATGCAGCTCTTCGCCGATTTCTGGTGCTGATGAATTCGGAAATCGGGCTACTGGAGGCTCGCAGAGGCTGTGGCGCACTGTGGGGCGCCCATGAAACAGCCTCCACTTGAGTCTCCCGGCCCGGGATTGCCCCCCTTATTTCAGATCTGCAAAACCTATTAAACTAAACAAGCTAAATCAGTGTAATTCTGCGGAGTAAATATACATACCAATAGAGAGTGAATGCACAGGTTTCAAGTTGCTTTGTCATTGACGAAAATCATTTTTGGGTTATTTTGTCTTCACTTGAAGTGGAATTGTGATTACAAAAAGAAGTATAATTTTACCCCAATCATGCTATCTCGATGTGAGGTTTGTTTCCTGAAAAAGATGCCATTTCGTTAATTAGATGAAGACAGGTACGGGATAAGTACATCTTGGAGACGTGGAGGTTGAACTGGAGTAAACCTCTTGAGGGCGGCGCGGTGGCACAGTGGTTAGCACTGCTGCCTCACTGCGCCAGGGACCTGGGTTTGATTTGCAGCTTGGGTCACTGTCTGTGCGGAGTTTGCACGTTCTCCCCGTGTCTGCGTGGGTTTCCTCTGGGTGCTCTGGTATCCTCCCGTAATCAAAAGATGTGCGGGTTAGGTGGCTTGGCCATGGTAAATTGCCCCTTAGTGTCAGGGAGATTAACAGGGTGAATATGAGAGGTTATGGGAATAGGGCCTGGGTGGGATTGTGGTTGGTGCAGACTCGATGGGCCGAATGGCCTCCTTCTGCACTGTAGGTATTCTATGAATGAAGCTTTTTCATACAGGCCCTATCCCATGTTGCTTCTGTAAGCCACACTGATCACACGTAGATGGTGGAAAGGGGCAGATGCTGATCATGCGAAAGATAAAAAAAAGTTGCTTTTAATTCTCTGCAGAGCTGGCAGCGTTACACAGAGAAAAAAACCCTTCAATTTGAGAGCCTTACAGTTGGGGAAAAATGTACTGACAGCTTTGAGCTTCAACAAGTGTCTCAAGTATCTAATTATTATGTGGATCAGATGGTACTAATACGTTAGATATGAACATTGGCCACAGGTAATATAGTACAGCAGAGGGAATGTCTGCGGGAGCCACTTGAAAGCTTCAATAAAGTTAATGCATTCTAATGTTAAGTGGCCATGATTTAGTGTTGTAGATGCATTTGAAATATTAAACCAATAAACAATATTATGTTCTTTTGCCATAACTAGGGGGAAGGCACAACAGTTACCTCAGGATAAAGTTGAACCTGGATAGTATCAACGGCGATGAAATAAAATCCTATTTAACAGAAACATTTTTCCACATTATTTAAAAAAAGTAATTTTCTCTTCAGTGCAAGATATTATGATGCAACATCAAACGTACAAGATCCAATCCTACTTCAAATATAAATGGTTAAACTGAATTTTATATTTTCATTCCAGCCTCTGGGAACTGTTGAATATCATTTATTGAATATAGCAGCAGTCAAAGCAATTTATATTGTAGCAGAGTGTAATCTCACACTCAAATGCTTCCAAAAATTGAATGAAATAACTTAACACGTGAGTGCCTCCCACTGTTTGGATGGCTTAAATAGCATATCTCATGTTCTTTGCAGAATATAGAAGTATAGAATCCCACAGTGCAGAAGGAGGCCATTCAGCGCATCGAGTCTGCACCAACCGCAATCCCACCCAGGCCCTATCCCCACAACCCCATGCATTTACCCTAGCTAGTCTGCCTGACACTAAGGGGCAATTTAGCATGGCCAATCCATAACCCGTACATCTTTGGACTGTGGGAGGAAACCGGAGCACCTGGAGGAAACCCATGCAGACAAGGGGAGAATGTGCAAGCTCCACACACACAGTGATTCAAGCTGGGAATCGAACCCGGGTCCCTGGTGCTGTGAGGCAGCAGTGCTAACCACCGCATCACTGTGCCGCCCCGAAACGGAAGTGATACCTCATTAATGCTCAGTACACATGAACGACTAATCAAGTCACTGACAAGTCATTTCCATATCACATATATTGTCATTTAATATCTTCAGGGGAGGCAATGGCCTAGTCGTATTATTAATCCAGAAACTCAGCTAATGTTCTAGGTACTTGGGTTCAGATCCCATCATGGCAGATGGTGGAATTTGAATTTAATAAAAGAAATCTGGATTTAAGAATCTGCTGATGACCATGGAACCATAGTTGATTGTCAGAAAAACCCATCTGGTTCATTAACTTTCGGGAAGGAAATCTACCATCCTTACCTGGTCTGGCCTACATGTGACTCCAGAGCCACAGAAATGTAGTTGACTTGATCAACTGGGGATGGACATTAAATACTGGCCAGTCAGTGATGCCCATATCCCACGAATGAATAAAATAAATCTTGCATTGAGATACAATTTTGTGGTCATTTCAGGTCAAATTTCCTGTCATTCACTCTTTTACAGTTGCTGTCCTAATAGGATCTTTGTAACTATCAATTCATCCCTTAACAGTTCTGTCTGATCAGTTGTGGAAATGAAAATCTGATTTCACTAAAGACTTGCCTCTGACACAGCGAGTTGGATTTTCATCCAAGATGTGGGTAGCAAGATGTGGGAAATTTTGCAGCTTGGCCCTCATTTTTTAAGCTCTGTGGTCTCCCCAACTCTGCAAACATCCAGCCCCATATAACAGCCAAAGGCACTTCATGGGACTGTTATCAATCAAACAATAATAGCCACATTAGGAGGTATTAGGACAGGTGATCAAAAGCTAGTTTCTAAATAAAGACTATCTAAGATGAGGAAACAACAGCAGGGAGAGTTAGGGAGGGAATTGTAGAGTATCGGATCCATTCTAGGCAGCTGAAGACATGGCCACTAATAAGAACGTAAGAGGGTGAATATTCCCGTTCCGCCCGCCATGGGAATTGTAGCAGGCAAGGGGTGGACCATGGAAAGTTTTGTTAAGGCGGGATTTTCCAGTTTCATGGCGAGCACGGCTGGAAAATCCCACCTAAGGAATAGGAAGAGAAGTAAGCTATATGGCCCCTCAAGCCTGCCCTGCCATTCAATACGACCATGGCTGAATTTTTTTATCAATTGCACTTCCAGCCTTATCCCCATATCCCTTGATTCCCTTTGTGCTCAAAAATCTGCTCTCTTCCATATCAGCATTTTTAATGGGGTGGAGAATTCCAGAGACTCAGTCTCTGAGTGTAAAAACTTCTCCCCAGCTGTTTTTAAAGTTATTCTTATGTGGAATGTGGACTGGAAAATCCAGCATTTATTGCCCATCCATAATTGCCCTTGAACTTAATGGTTTGCTAGGCCATTTCTGAGGGCAATTAAGAGTCAACCACATTGCTGTGGCTCTGGAGTCACAAGTAGGCCAGACCAGGTAGGGACGGCAGATTTCCTTCCCTAAAGAACATTAGTGAACCACTGGGTTTTTAACTACAATCAATGATAGTTTCATGTTCACCGCTACTGAAACTAGCTTTCAATTGCGGAGTTTACGAATTCATTGAATTTATATAGTGCCTTTAATACAACAAGATGTCCCAAAGATACTTTGCGGGATTGTTATCAAACAAAATTTGGTCTGAGCCATGTAAGATGATGTTAGTACAGGTGACCAAAAGCAAATATTGGTTTTAAGGACCATCTTGAAGGGGGAGATTGAGATTCAAAAAAGGCAGAGATATTTTTGGAGTTAATTCCAAAAGTTTAAGATCTGCGTAGCTGAAATCACGGCTGCCAATGGTGGAACGAAGAAAATTGTGGCTGCTTAAGAGGCCAGAATTGGAAGAGTGCAGAGATCTTGGAGGGCTGGAGGAGGTCAAAGATGCGGGGAGTGAAAGTGAGAAGTGCAGATGCAGCTAAGAGGCTGCACAGTTAGTGGCTTCTTTCTACAGCTTGTTATTCGTTTTATCTATACCTGTGGGACGGGAGATGAAATGCACAAGCTGCCTCTGTTACACCACAGCATAAGTTCATCCTGTGCCTGGATTTATTGGGCCGTACGTTAAATTAATGTAGCTAAAAAACTAACTCAGCAATTAGCAGAGCCAAAGAGTATGTGCTTTATTCTCTACCCTTAACAAAACCAATTGTAACCTGTTTAACAGTGTCAGATCGTGCCTGTAAGCCACAGCACAACACTTTAAAATGCTGAATTGGAAAATGTAGAGAGTACAAGTTTGTGGTCTGTACAAGTAAAACTATCTGACCCACATAGCAATGCATTTTATTCCTTGAAACACGATGCTATTAATCTGTTTACCCAGCCCCATGTGATTTTGAACCTAGTTTGTGCGAAACTTGATTAAAAAGAATGGCTGGTAAACAGTTGACCTCCCAGTAGTCATGAATAAAAATAGCATGTTGCCTGTTTAAAATACATTCAAGCATTTCCCACTCCTTCCCATGCTGTTAGCATATTGGTCAGAGAATATTTTAAGGAGCAGATGTTTCCAAATGGACTGACATCTGAGCAAGCAGGAATAGAGCAATGATTTTTTTTAATAAGCAAAGTAGTTGAATCTGATTGTTATGAGGCAGAACTGTTCAGTGGGATTATCATATTCGATCAGTCATGATCTCATTGAATAGTGGCGCAGACTTGCTGGGCTGAAAGGCCTACTTCTGCTCCTATAGGGGCCGCAAGGTGGCACAGTGGTTAGCACTGCCAGGGACCCGGGTTCAATTCTGGCCTCGGGTCACCGTCTGTGTGCAGTTTGCACATTCTCCCCATGTCTGTGTGGGTTTCCTCCGGGTGTTCTGGTTTCCTCCCACAGTTCAAAGATGTGCAGGTTAGGTGGATTGGCCATGCTAAATAGCTGCTTAGTATTGGGGGGGGAGGGGGTTAGCATGGTAGATACTTGGGGTTAAGGGGATATGGCATGTCCCATGATTGTTGTTGGCTGCAGGCACGATGGGCTGAATGGGTTCCATCTGCACTGTCGGGATTCTATGATTCTAATCTCCCTTTCTTCTCCAAAGTTCTTCAATATATTGTTGCGAAGTAAATGCTCGTTGCTGTGGGCACAATCTGCTCAAGTCGAATTCAACGTCTAATTTTTCTTGAGTAAAATTCTGAATGAAGATAATTGAATTTGATGGCCTTGTATTTGGAGTTGACTGAAGACCCCTGCGTAGTCTGTGGCTTTCTCTGGCAGGACATAACACTTGCCTTGAGGTTTTGTAGAATATTTGTTTCCTCTCATCAGGCATTTTTCCACAATACCACTCAAACCTCACAGCAGGCTCTAAATAACATTTCAAGCATGTGGGTTCAGGTCTGAGAAAATAGGGATTGAGATATCAAGTGCACTTCAGTCTCAGTTAAAGAAATCTCTCAATTATTTTGGATGCTTTTCTCCAGAAATCCATATTCTCTGACAATCATTGTTTTGGTTTAGCGTTTCATTAATTATGTGCTAATAATCCTTAAATTTGGACCCCTCCCACCGCCCCCCAGTAACTTTTTCCCCCTTGACCTAAGAGTTTTGTTCTCTCTGTCACTCCAATAACATATATATCAAGGATTGGGATTATATTCTATTTTCATCAATTATATTGCTGTTGTAACACTGGATGGTGATGATTGCTCAAATCGCGGTATTTTAATAGCAATGAAATATCACGGGTTTCAATTTTTAAAATCATTTTCAGTGCATATTGCAGGAATGATATCATAGAAGTAAAAGGGATGGGGTGTAACTTAGTGCTGTTGAATACATTACCGCCTCAGCACATATGGCTAATTGGAATCCAGATATAATTAATTGCAAATTTGCTAGTAATCAAAATGGATGCTTCAGGAAGGAGCAAGGTTTCACCACTCATGACTAGGTTCCCGTCAAACCAATGGGGAGAATTTTCCCGTCCTGCCCGCCACGGGGATCGTAGAGGGAGGTGGGGGGCGGACCATGCAAAGATCCGCTGACCTCGGGTATGATTTTCCGGTTTTGGGGCGAGCGCGGCTGGAAAATCCCGCCCAGTGTGTCAATAATGTGCCAATGATATAACATAGAAAATTAACTCAACCAAAAGAAAGTTAACAATGAATTCACTTATTCCATCTTGCACTTGCTTCAGGGACTGAGCGGTCAGGCTGCAACCTCATTGTTCTGTCAAAGATCTGTGAAATTTAGTCCAGCTTGTGATTCACTGCTCCGACTTTCTCAGACTCAAAATCCCTTCTTGACCTCTACGTCCGAATTCAAGCTTTGAATCCTTCCAATCCAGTTTCTTTAGCCGCCACAATACTGAAATAGTTTTTATTGATGTCACAAATTCCATTCTATCTGACTGTTAGAAAGGTAAACCTTTCCTCCTTGGAGTCCTATCCCAGTACTCCAGGTGTACTCCGGCCCCCTCCTACAACTCCTTTATCCGTACCTTGACAACTGTTTCGGTGCCACTTCATGCTCTCGACTGGACCGGGAAAAATTAATCAATTTTGCTTCCATTTTCCACCCTTCTATCATCTTTACATGGTACATCTCTGACACTTCTCTCCCCTTCCTTGACCTCACTGTCTCCATTTCTGGTGATAAATTGTCCACGAGTAAATGTTACAAGCCTACCGACACCCACAACAACCTTGACTACAGCTTTTCACACCCCAGATCCTGTAAGGACTCCATCCCATTCTCTCAGTTCCTTTGCCTCTGCCACATCTGTTCTGATGATGCCACTTTCCAAAATGGCACTGTTGATGTCTTCCTTCTTCCTCAATCTTGGTTTTCCACCCACTGTGGTTGACTGGGCTCTCAACTGCGTCCAACCCAACCCCATTGCTCTCTCTCCCTCCCCTCCCTCCCAGAGGTCCTCCTTGTCCTCACTTTTCACTGCACCAGCCTCCGTACTCAAAGGATCATCCTCTACCATTTCCGCCAACTCCAGATGACGCCTCTACTCAACACATCTTCCCCTCACCTCGCCTGGGACCGTTCTCTCCGAGACACCCTGGTTCACTCCTCCATCACACCCAACGCCTCATGCCCCTGCCCACGGCACCTTCCCGTGCAATTGTAGAAGGTGCAACATCTGCCCCTTTACCTCCTCCCTGCTCACCATCCCAGGTCTTAAACACCCTTTCAGGTGAAGCAGTGCTTCACATGCTCTGGTCTATTGCTTTCGCTACTCCCAATGCGGTCTACTCTACAATCGAGAGACCAAATGTACACTGGGTGACCGCTTTGCTGAACACCTTCGGTCTGTCCGCAAGCAGGACTCTGACCTTCCTGTCGCTTGCCCTTAACACACTGCCCTGCTGTCCTGTCCACATGTCTGCCCTTGGCCTTTTGCAATGCTCGAGCGAACTTCAACGCAAACTGGAGGAACGACACCTCCTCTTCTGATTGGGCACTTGACAGCCTTTCGGACTGAACATTGAGTTCAACAATTTCAGAGCATGAACTCTCTCCTCCACCTTCACCCCATTTCCATTTATTTCATTCTATTTCTTTCTATTCATCCATTTTATCCATTTATTTATTTTCTTTCTATTCATCCATTTTATCCTGTTTCTTTCTATTCATCCATTCTATTTGGGCAGCACGGTGGTGAGCACTGCTGCCTCACAGCGTCAGGGACCTGGGTTCAATTCCCGGCTTGGGTCACTGTCAGTGTGGAGTCTGCACATTCTCCCCGTGTTTGCGTGGGTTTCCTCCAGGTGCTCCGGTTTCCTCCCACACTCCAAAGATGTGCGGGTTAGGTGGATTGGCCGTGCTAAATTGCCCCTTCGTGTCAGGGGGATTAGCAGGGTAAATGCATGGAGTCCCCCCCCCCCCGCCTCCTTTTCAGGGCAACTGCCACATTCCTCAGGCAGTCCTTTAACAATCTGTACCTCTGTTCTGCCATTCTCGCATTCTGATCACTTAATGGACACTCTAAGCACCTTCTCAGCCTTCTGTATCCTCATTTACATTCCCTGTGTCCCATTCCAACCTCCCGACCCTCATAGTATAAATCTCTGCTGATTGTCTTTGCTCTCAGCTCCAATGTTAATGTAAGCCTACTTGTGACACTAATAAACTAAATTAAACTTAAAAACTTCAAAAAAGGCATTGTAAAAACACTTTAAAAAAAAGCATTTAAAAAGTTGTATTTTTACTGGACCTAATCTATTAATGTTTTCTAATCATTTGACAGAGTTGAAAATGTAAATATATTTTTTACAAAATGAAATACATTTTGTCAAAGTATGATAATTTTCACGAACTAAATCATTTTAAAAAGTGCTATTTAAATGTCTGATAAATCATGCTAAAAGTAACGATTTTACATTTCCAACAACATTTATCAGATATTTTAAAAGTTTCATGTTGATAAACAATCAATTTTAACTTTTAAAATGGTGTGGGTCTCCTCATTATGTACTCGGGAATTGAGAGGAGGCTCCTCACATCTGGAAGTACAGATGTAAGGTTTAAAAGTGTAATTAATCTGGTCCATTAATAGATTAAGTGAATGGACAAAGCTGTGGCAGATGGGTCTGAACACAGCTAAGTGTGTGGTTTTGGGCCAAAAAAAAAGATAGATCAAGGATTTGTTTCAAATGGTGAAAGGCTGGGAATGATGGAGTCCAGAGGTTTAGGTGCCCATGTACACTAAAATGTAGTGGTCTGGTACAAAAACAAAATCAAAAAGATTGATGGACTGTTAGCCTTTATATTTATTGGTTTAGAATAGAAATGGGGAGAATGTTTTGCTACAGCTATACAAAGTGAGATAAAATGTGGATACTCTGTGTATGGCTCTGGACAACATCTGGATTTCTGCATGCGGTTCTGGACAACATCTGGACACTCCACATATGGTTCTGGACAACATCTGGATACTCCACATAAGGTTCTGGACAACATCTGGATACTCCTCCGCATACAGTTCTGGACCACAATTTAGGATATAAAGAGTCATTTGGTAATACAGAACTTGAGAATTGCTGAAAAAAGAGATGTGCTATTGAAGCTTTTCGTCTTGCACTCGTCAGAAAGCAGCACGAGATAAACCAAGAGTTTATGTTTACTGCATGAGAAGAGGATGCCCGTTGGTTGGCAAGTGAATTCTGGTAAAGGTGTTGCCATGAAAAATGCAGCAGAGAACAGTTAACTGTAAAATACCAAGCTTTTGTTTCAAATTCATTCATTGGTTCATTCCGCATGGCAAGCCAAAAACGAAATTAAAACCTTATAGGTTGACTCTGGTCAATGGGGGGAGTTTAAGTGGTCAGCCATACTGCAGAAGATGATTGCAAATCACTGCATTACTTTGCCAAGCATAATCATAGACCGATCCAGTGGAAGTCTATGGTCATCAACATCCTCTTAGGACATGGGACTGAAAGAGGAGAGAGTGGGAGAAACCTTTTTTTACCATTGCCCTAAGACAAGGGGACATGGGTTTCCTCCGGGTGCTCCGGTTTCCTCCCACAGTCCAAAGATGTGCGGGTTAGGTTGATTGGCCAGGTTAAAAATTGCCCCTTAGAGTCCTGAGATGCGTAGGTTAGAGGGATTAGTGGGTAAATATGTGGGGGTGTGGGGGTAGGGCCTGGGTGGGATTGTGGTCGGTGCAGACTCGATGGGCCGAATGGCCTCCTTTTGCACTGTAGGGTTTCTATGATTTCTATGACATAACCTTAAATTGAAAGCCTGAAAACGAATGATGGTAAAAGTGTGGAACTCTATCCCACAACAAATGCTACTTCAATTCATAATTTTAAATCAGGTCATTACCGTATATACTTGTGCGAAAGTTGAGTTTCTAGGACTAAAAGATTTTTAACCTAAAAACTAGCGGGTCAACTTTTACACAAGTAATATTTTCTCTAGGTTGAAACCCACCCTCTCCCACCATCGCACTATTGGGGCACAGATCAGCCAGAGAGTCAACATCTTTTCCCAAAGGTAGGAGAGTCTAAAACTAGAGGGCATAGGTTTAAGGTGAGAGGGGAGAGATACAAAAGGGTCCAGAGGGGGAATTCTTTCACACACAGGGTGGTGAGTGTCCGGAATAAGCTGTCAGAGGTGGTAGTAGAGGTGGATACAATTTTGTCTTTTGAAAAGCATTTAGATAGTTACATAGGTAAGGTGGGTATAGAGGGATATGGGCCAAATGCAGGCAACTGGGACTAGCTTGCTGGTAAAAACTGGGCGGCATGGACAAATTGGGCCGAAGGGCCTGTTTCCATGCTGTAAACCTCTATTGCAGAATTGCCAAGTCAGAGACTGTTCCTGCCAACCCCACACCTAAAGGAAGCGCAAAAGGAGCCAAAAAGTATTTTTAATCACGCGTTGCTGTGCACAGACGTGAAGAGCTGATCAGCTGCCTTCAGTGGCGTGCTAATCTATAACTCTTATCAGTGAGTAGTTTGGCACCAGGGTGAGTTGGACTTCAACAGTGAGAAGATGCTAAGTACAGGGTTTGGATTTTTTGGCTAAAAGTCGGATGTACCTCATATATCCATGAGATAGATGAAAAATAGATTTTTTTTGGCCCAAAGTTGGGAATCGATCTTTACACAAGATTAGCCATTACGCAACGGCAGTTACACGGTAGATGTTAGATTTTTTGCTGGCCAAAGGTATTGAGGGATATGCAACCAAGGCAGATGAATTGAGTTAGAACACAGATCAGTTATGGTCTCATTGAATGGCAAAGCAGATTCAAGGGGCTAGACCCATCCCTACGTCCCTGTGATAATAGTGCATTTTATCATTTTTGGACACAAGTGATCTAATAGCTAGGATGATAAGATCTGGTATATCTTTTTGCAGTTCATAGCCGGAATGGTAATTGAGTGGTTCAGTACAGCAAGAGTTCCTGAGCCAAGCAGGTCAATTACATGGTGCAGTTGGACGACCTCTTTCATCATAGAATCCTGACAGTACAGTAGGGGGCCATTCGGCCCATCGAGTCTGCATCGACCACAATCCCACCCAAGCCCTATTCCCGTAACCCCATACATTTTATCCTGCTAATCCCCCTGATACTAGGGTCAATTAAGCATGGCCAATCAACCTAACCTGCACATCTTTGGAGTTGTGGAGCCTGAACTTATCTTTGTGAGGTTTTATATCTGTTTGACCTGGGCACTGGAATTGGCAGTATTTTGTTCTTTGACGATTTTAATGATCTGTAAATGTACGGCCAACACATATGAATCTATGTATCACTGAGTTAATTGCAAAGACCCCCTTAGTAAACTCTCAGTGTACAGAGTCTTAAGATAATGAAATGCAAGTTAGGGGAGAGATGTAACTTATTTGGCAGATGGCTGCTTTACTAACTGGAATTGCAGGTCAAATTAAAGAATCGGTGAATTAAAACTAAATACTTGTGACTCATAAACCAATAAATATTATTGCAAATAAATTATTATGTACAGCGGGAGTACATGGGTCAAAAGGAAAGTTTATGAATAGCACAACGCCAAATCTAAGTGTGTGCTTGAATGAAGCAGCTTAAAACTTTTTATGATAATTAGCAATAATGAAATTGTAAACAATTCAAATTGCATTTACAAACTCAACACTTCTTTTTCACATATTAAGCCGAAAAATATATGTGGAGTGAACTTTTGTCCTGGAAAAATTCTCCTGGAAATAACAAAGATGTAACATTTGATTTATGATCCTGTTAATTCATTCTTTTGGCTTCTGAATAGAGATGCATCTGTTACTTCAAAGCTGACCTCCTTAAATGTATTTTAAATGAATTAAAGATGGCCAAATATTCAGGACTAATTCATGCCCCCCCCCCCAACCCATCCCCCAAGAACTGAAATATTTAAAATTATTTAATTTGTGGTGTAGGTTTTCATTATTTACTCTCCCGTGTACAGATTGATTTCAAAGTTGCACATATGTTGTAACTTGCATTTTGAGTTTTACTTTATTTTTGTTGTAATAAATATTTGTAACTCTTCAGTGGCTCAGTATGACAATGTGTAAATTTCCTTCCTTTAAAAAAAATCCCCTCCATCTCTCTCTCTCTCTCTCCCTCCTCCTCGAAGGTGCTGCTACAAAACCTACCTTTGCACCAAGTGACTGGTTCCCCTTCCACATTCTCCTTCCTTGACTTGATAAAAATTGTTGTCTCATTATGCTCCTCTAAAAGACTTGGGGCATTTTACTATGTTAAAGGTGCTACGTAAATGCAAGTCAACAATGCAAAAAAGCAGCTCGATTCTTTACCATGTGGCTGGTGGACGTTGGGGTAGAATGTGATTGATTTTGGCCACCCAGGGCCCAATAGTTTGCTGGCATTCACTGTTAAGGTGCACGAGGCATGACATCGAAGAGTGAACACAGTAAGAAGTCTGACAACAGCAGGTTAAAGTCCAAAAGGTTTATTTGGTAGCAAAAGCCACTAGCTTTCGGAACGAAAGCTAGGGGCTTTTGCTACCAAATAAAGCTGTTGGACTTTAACCTGGTGTTGTTAGACTTCTTACTGTCTTTACCCCAGTCCAGCATATCCACATCATAGAGTGATCCAGGGCAATAGAACTGTAGCCCAAGAATCATAGAATCCCCACTGTGCAGAAGGAGGCTATTTGACCCATCGAGCCTGCACTGATAACAGTCCCACCCAGGCCACATAGAAACATAGAAACATAGAAGATAGGAGCAGAAGGAGGCCATTTGGCCCTTCGAGCCTGCTCCACCATTCATTACGATCATGGCTGATCATACAACTCAATAGCCTAATCCTGCTTTCTCCCTATAACCTTTGATCCCATTCGCCCCAAGTGCTATATCCAGCCGCCTCTTGAATACATTCAATGTTTTGGCATCAACGACTTCCTTTGGTAATGAATTCCACAGGCTCACCACTCTTTGGGTGACGAAATGTCTCCTCATCTCCATCCTAAATGGTCTACCCTGAATCCTCAGACTGAGAGAATCCCTGTAACCCCACGTATTTACCCTAAGGAATCCATTTTTTTCTACAGCGACATCGAAAGGCCTCTTTTATTTATTTATTAATTTATTATTGTCACAGGTAGGCTTACATTAACACTGCAATGAAGTTACTGTGAAAATCCCCTAGTCGCCACACTCCGGCACCTGTTCACGTACACTGAGGGAGAACTTAGCATGGCCAATGCACCTAGCCAGCATATCTTTTGGTCTGTGGGAGGAAACCGGAGCACCCGGAGGAAACCCACGCAGACACGGGGAGATCATGCAAACTCCACATAGACAGTGACCCATGTTGGGAATCGAACCCGAGGTCCCTGGCACCGTGAGGCAGCAGTGTGCCACTGTGCCGCTCACCGTCTCCCCCACAAGCCTCAATAAGCTTCACAATGCATCTGTAAAGCACTCTGATTTGGGTTACTTGCCAAATCTGCTGCAACGCCAACATTCATTATACTTGGGTTGGATTGTTGATTTGCAACGCGAGGTCAAAGGAAAACGTTGCATTTATATTACACCTTTCACGACCCCAGGACGTCACAAAGCATCTTACATCTCATTATGTGCTTCTGTTCTGAGGTTCTATAATATAGTAATGTGAGCAAAATATTACAGGAGAAATCCGCATTCGATTTGGTTTCTTTCCAATTTATTTGAAATCGGTTGACGCCAACCCTGCGCCAGCTTTGTTAGCTGTTTTTAAAATTTGAAACCATTTGCATTTAATGTATTATTCTTTCCTCGTTTCAGAGTAACAAAATCAGAGGTAGCATTTATGCCAAAGTGAGTCTTCAATACTATCTTCAGGTCCGCAGATGTGCGTGATTTCTAGCAAGTGTAACTTAACAAGTTTTTTTACTGCATTTTTCCTCACATTTTCACAGCAGTTAAACGATCAACAGAGCTGTCTCCTGTTTTTTTTTTTACTGTAAATTTGTGCTTCCCACCCAATAGCCTGAGAGAGCCCCATACACAATAAAACACCAGAAGATCTTTCTTGACATTGCTCAGGACATGTGCTTTTTAATAAGGACAGGAATGTGTCATTCTGCTGGTTAACTGGGCTCTGTATTCCTTTCAGGCCACAATGCCTGATTAATAAGTCAGAATTGGCTCAACTGAGTCGGCCTTTGGTTAGTGAGGGAATGTTGCGGAATTGAAAGTGCTCGTAAATATAAAATGGTTGGCCAGAGGCACCCAGAATGTAAGTATCTGCCTCTCTTCTTTTTTTAAAATGTAATTGCTAAGGTCAATTAGAGGGCACTGGTATTCAGACTCTTGTATCAAGATATTACAAAGAAATCTAAATATTTAAAGTGTTAGAAGGTCCCACTGGTTGCAGTGGTCAGAGCAAACTGTTTTAGAGCAATGAAAATGTTCTGTGATATAATGCTCGACATGGGATGTGAATCATTGATTCCTGATGACGACACAACTTAAGATTCCATTTCATGACCTGAGATTGTGAAATTTTGACTGCGCTTTGCGAACCAAATTCCGCGATCAATTTTTTGTGAAGTGGAAGTTGAGGGTCTTGGTTATGGTCATCATACTTGATTAACTTTATGTTTGGTTTTGATCCCTTCCATTTTTAAAAAGCCCAGCCTGATTCTCACCCAGCTGGGAACCTCGTACTTACCGACACTGAAGTCATGGGGCAGAATTTTACGTTGCCAAGCAAGCGGGTGGTGGGGTGTAAATTCTACAGTTGTCCTACTAGCCGCCTACCAGCCCACCCCTGGCTATGATTTTACAGCGGTCAGGCGAGGTCTAGGGTGGGGTCAAATTGAGGGCCTTAAATGGTAAATTAATGGTTGCTTCCTAGCTGCAATTTTTAGGCCGGCGGGAGGGGGTGAGGACTAGCAGGGATACCCAGCAATTTAGCCTGCTAGAACATCAGGCGCCCCTTTTTACAAGCGGTTTCCGATCTTCACCTTCGAAGATCTCACCGTGGAATTCTCTCCAAAACTCGCTCCAACTCAGCTGGCTTCAAAGACAGCCCACCTTGCAGAGTTTCAGTCTCGCTTCCCAGGGTTCCATCCTCTCAGATTCCCAAGTACACTCGAGCACCAATTCAAAAGCACAATTCCAGTTCTTCGGACGCGTCGAGTGAAATTGCTGCTCCAAAGGGAATTAACTTTGCCCCCGGGCTCATGGAATGGAGTCGCCAATATTTGGCTGCCGCCTTAGATCTTCGGTGCTTCTCTTGAGCTCTCTTTGACTGCCAGGGGCTTTCACAAGCGCACTTGATTTAAGTCTGCTCCCTTCAGCCCTTTCCCTAATTGGAACCTGTTTCTCCTTTTCTTAACTGGGACCTGTTTCTCTTCCCTGTTTCTTCTCCTATGACTGGGGCACAACAGTGTTGTCTGACTCCTGTTTGGTACAGCGATTCCTTCATTATTGTACTTGAAGAGTGATGCAAGTTTCATGAACCCATGCACCTTGGATGCCTTGGAAACGGCTTGTTGACTTTGTACGTTCTACTTGAAGTTATTTTGGATGAGGATTCCTCATTAATGACATGGGGGTGCGGAGAATCATGCAATGTGTAGTTGGGTACTGATGGACATTGGGTATTACTGACTCACATGATGTTGTGCTTCCCAATGTTGAATTTTATTCCCCAGATATTATTTCATTTGACAAGGTTATTTAGTTCTTCCTGAGGCCTCACATGCTGCTTCAGTCATGGTTGTGCACTAATCTGCAAAGACTCTGGTCTGCCTTGATATTCCATCCTTACTATGCAGGCTATCTGGATAAGAATGGTTCGATTAAGCAGACGCAGCATGGATTCATGAGGGGAAAGTCGTGCTTGACGAACTTGTTGGATTTTTATGAAGATGTGACTAGTGCGGTTGACGGAGGGGAACCGGTGGATGCGGTGTTTTTGGATTCCCAAAAGGCCTTTGATAAGCTGCCTCACAAAAGGTTGCTGAAGAAGATTGGGTCACACGGAGTTGGGGGTAGGGTGTTAGTGTGGATTAGGGATTGGCTATCCGACAGGAAGCAGAGAGTCGGAATAAATGGGTGCTTTTCTGGTTGGCGGATGGTAACTAGTGGCGTGCCGCAGGGATCGGTACTGGGGCCTCAACTATTTACCATTTATATAGACGATCTGGAGGAGGGGACTGAGTGTAGGGTAACAAAGTTTGCAGACGACACAAAGATAAGTGGAAAAGTGAATCGTGTGGAGGGCGTAGAAGGTCTGCAGAGAGATTTGGACAGGCTGAGTGAGTGGGCGAGGATCTGGCAGATGGAGTATGACGTTAACAAATGCGAGGTTATTCACTTTGGAAGAAATAATAGCAAATTGGATTATTATCTAAATGGAAAGAAATTACAACATGCTGCTGTGCAGAGAGACCTGGGGGTCCTTGTGCATGAGACGCAAAAACCCAGTCTGCAGGTGCAACAGGTGATTCAAGAAGGCAAATGGGATGTTGGCCTATATTGCAAGGGGGATAGAATATAAAAGCAGAGATGTCTTGCTGCATCTGTACAGGGCATTGGTGAGGCCGCAGCTGGACTACTGTGTGCAGTATTGGTCCCCTTATTTGCGGAAGGATATATTGGCCTTGGAGGGAGTGCAGAGAAGGTTCACCAGGTTGATACCGGAGATGAGGGGTGTTGATTATGAGGAGAGACTGAGCAGATTGGGTTTGTATTTGTTGGAATTTAGAAGGCTGAGGGGGGATCTTCTCGAGACCCATAAGATAATGAAGGGGCTGGATAACGATCTAGATGACAGGACTGGGAGCATTCTGGCCAAGTTTGCCGATGATACAAAGATAGGTGGAGGGGCAGGTAGTATTGAGGAGGTGGGGAGGCTGCAGAAAGATTTAGACAGTTTAGGAGAGTGGTCCAAGAAGTGGCTGATGAAATTCAACGTGGGCAAGTGCGAGGTCGTACACTTTGGAAAAAAGAATAGAGGCATGGACTATTTTCTAAACGGTGACAAAATTCATAATGCTAAAGTGCAAAGGGACTTGGGAGTCCTAGTCCAGGATTCTCTAAAGGTAAACTTGCAGGTTGAGTCCGTAATTAAGAAAGCAAATGTAATGTTGTCATTTATCTCAAGAGGCTTGGAATACAAAAGCAGGGATGTACTTCTGAGGCTTTATAAAGCACTGGTTAGGCCCCATTTGGAGTACTGTGAGCAATTTTGGGCCCCACACCTCAGGAAGGACATACTGGCACTGGAGCGGGTCCAGCGGAGATTCACACGGATGATCCCAGGAATGGTAGGCCTGACATACGATGAACGTCTGAGGATCGTGGGATTATATTCATTGGAGTTTAGGAGGTTGAGGGGAGATCTGATAGAAACTTACAAGATAATGAACGGCTTAGATAGGATGGACGTAGGGAAGTTGTTTCCATTAACAGGGGAGACTAGGACGCGGGGGCACAGCCTTAGAATAAAAGGGAGTCACTTTAGAACAGAGATGAGGAGAAATTTCTTCAGCCAGAGAGTGGTGGGTCTGTGGAATTCATTGCCACAGAGGGCTGTGGAGGCCGAGACGTTGAGCGTCTTCAAGACAGAAATTGATAAATTCTTGATTTCTCGAGGAATTAAGGGCTATGGGGAGAGAGCGGGTAAATGGAGTTGAAATTAACCATGATTGAATGGTGGAGTGGACTCGATGGGCCAAATGGCCTTACTTCCGCTCCTATGTCTTATGGTCTTATGGTCTTATGGATAGGGTAGAGATGGAGAGATTCTTTCCACTTAGAAAGGAAACTAGAACTAGAGGGCACAACCTCAAAATAAAGGGGGGTCAGTTTAGGACAGAGTTGAGGAGGAACTTCTTCTCTCAGAGGGTGGTGAATCTCTGGAATTCCCTGCCCACTGAAGCGGTGGAGGCTACCTCGTTGAATATGTTTAAATCACGGATAGATGGATTCCTGATCGATAAGGGAATTAGGGGTTATAGGGATCAGGCGGGTAAGTGGAACTGATCCACTTCAGATCAGCCATGATCTTATTGAATGGCGGGGCAGGCTCGAGGGGCTAGATGGCCTACTCCTGTTCCTATTTCTTATGTTCTTCTGTTCTTACTGCCATTTCTCTTAAAAAAGTTGAATTAAGTGTTTTGTGATTTGTTAGTACAATATAAAGTCAATATTGTTTCCCTTAAATAAATAAATGTCATGGCGGAATGAAGATTCCTCTCCCTTATGTCCTTAGTTCAGTGGAACAATAAATTATCACTTGGTTTTACTAAAATGTATTTTTATTTTCAATCAGTAAAATGCAGTCAGCACTTTGTGCATCTTTGAGAATGTTCTTGGCAGGAGGCCGAAGTTTCAATTAGCATCATCTGTGGAGCTGTTGCATTTATCAAAGAATGGTGCAGTGAGGAACACCTTGCCTCATATTGGGACCAGACTCTCTCAGCTGGCTAGTATTGTTGACAATCGTAAACACTGCCAGAAACAACTCCAGAGAATATTTACTGGAGACAAGTGTTTCAAATGGGGTTTATTTTGGACAAAAGCATGCCATGTTTAATCAGATCGCAGAAATTACAACCCCAAAGTATTTTTTTATTTCTTTTCAAATGTTTACCCAATTCCCTTTTACATTATGTTCCAGTCTTCGCCTCATAGTCATTTGTAGAAAACAGTTTTCCTTAACTCATTCCTTTGTTCTCCGTGATAATCATAATGTGGAGATGCCAGCATTGGACTGGGGTGGACACAGTGAGAAGTCTCATAACACCAAGTTAAAGTTCAACAGGTTTATTTGGAATCACGAGCTTTGTGCTCACTTCACTCACTCACCTGATGAAGGAGCAGCACTCCAAAAGCTCGTGATTCCAAATAAACCTGTTGGATTTTAACCTGGTGTTGTGAAACATGACAATCAGAGCCACTCAATGCCTCCCTACCTCCCTCTCCTCCTTTAAGACCCTCCTTTAAAGCCACCTCTTTGATCACGCTTTTGGTCACCTCTCCTAAAATGTCCCTGTCAGACATTTTTGTATGTTAAAGGCACTATATAAAGGAAAGTTGTTGTCTGCTTGTCAGCCGTGACTCAGCTAATAGCTCAATCTCACCCCTTGAGTTTGAAGGTTGTGGATTCACATCTCCCTGAAGGGACCTGAGCTCAGAGCTCTAAGCTGAGACGCCAGTGCCATACTGAGTAAGTGCTGCACTGTTGGAGATGCGACCTTTTGGATGAAACATTAAATCATGGCCCCCATCTGCTTTCTCAGGTGGTTGTAAAAAAGCCCTGTGGCACTAATTCAGAAAAAAATAGCCACTTTAATCCTATTGTCCTGGCCAGTATTTAACCCAATAAACCAATATCACAAAAATGGATTACCTGGTCATTTCTACACGGTGAGGTGGCACAGTGGTTAGCACTGTTGCCTCACAGCGCAGCAGTTCGATTCGATTCCCGGCTTGGATCACTGTCTGTGTGGCATCTGCATGTTGATTTGATTTGATTTGATTGATTATTGTCACATGTATTAGCATATGGTGAAAAGTATTGTTTCTTGCGCACTATACAGACAGCATACCGTTCATAGAGAAGGAGATGAGAAAGTATTACAGAATGTAGTGTTACAGTCATAGCTAGAGAAAGATCAACTTTTAATGCAAGGTAGAAAACATTGTTAGAGACACATTCTCCCCATGTCCAGTTTCCTCCCACACTCCAAAGTTGTGCTGGTTAGGTACATTGGCCATGCTAAATTCTCCCTCAGTGTACCCGAACAGGCGCCGGAGTGTGGCGACTGGGGGACTTTCACAGTAACTTTGTTACAGTGTGAATGTAACCCTACTTATGACTAATAAATAAACTTACACTGCAGGTTGTGGGAGCTTGCAGGGCACCACCTGACTGCTGCATTTCTTCTATTACAACAGTGGCTTCATTGGATGTAAAGCATTTTTGGAAGTTCTTGATTGTGAAAGGTGCTTTACAAAAATATATCTTTATTTCTGTTATTGCCGTATTTAAAAATGAAGTCATACAATTCACACATGAGCCAGTTTGTGTGAAACTTGTCTTGGAATTTGTGGAAGTGTGACTAAGTGCATTGTGAAAACGTATTTCATTTACTTGTATTTTGTATATAAACAGTTCAGAATCCTGGTATTTGTGGGAGCAGAGGCTTGAGTGAAGAAGAAAATATTTTGACTATATTTAGCTAAGCTAGTCTGTTTTGAAATCAAATATGTCTCAATTCACTCACCCAAAGCAGATTACTTCTTCCCAGAATAGCAATGCTCCATATTCCTGTAAAATCCTGGAAAGCTGCTTACTGCACTAGCTTCAAGTCATTTTTGATTTGATTTGATTTATTATTGTCACAAATATTGGGATACAGTGAAAAGTATTGAATGTTGCACTCTATGCAGTTAAAACATACTGTTCATAGAGTACATAGTGGAGAAGGAAAGGAGAGGGTGCAAGAATGTAGTGTTATAGTCATAGCTAGTGTGTAGAGAAAGAGCAACTTAATACAAAGTAGGTCCATCCAAAAGTCGGACAGCAGCAGGGAAGAAGCTGTTCTTGAGTCGGTTGGCACGTGATCTCAGACTTTTGAATCTTTTTTCCGACGGAAGAAAGTGCAAGAGAGTATATCCGGGGTGCATGGGGGTCCTTGATTATGCTGGCTGCTTTACCAAGGCAGCGGGAAGTGTAGACAGAGTCAGTGGATGGGAGGCTGGTTTGCGTGATGGACTGGGCTACATTCACAACCCTTTATAGTTTCTTGTGGTTTTGGACAGAGCAGGAGCCATACCAAGCTGTGATATGTCTGGTAAAGGATGCTTTCTAAGGTGCATCTGTAAAAATTGGTGAGAGTCGTAGCAGACATGCCGACTTTAGATCATATAAATCTTTGCAGTGCATCAAGTGTATCTAAACCAAAATAATCCCCACTAGGTGTTGCTGGTAATATGATCATTAGATAATCTTTATCTGATTGTAGCTCTGTATGACTTTGTGTTTCACTGATCAGTTAGTTACCTATCGTGTCTTCATTACAGAGATGCTGGGTGAATTTTCCTGTCCCGCCCAACATTGGAATCAGAGTGGGCAAGGGGTGGACCATGGAAAGATCCATTGACCTCAGGCGGAATTTTCCGACCTTGGGGCGAGCATTGCTGGAAAATCCCGCCCACTATGTCTGAGAAGCATAAGGGATTATCTTTCTTATAGCCACTAAAACTACCATTAACCTCATAGGTAAAATAGGTCTTTCTTTTAGTATTAAATAGGTATGTAGGATGTATTTCTTTCTTTTAGAGGAGGTATTGTGCATGCTGAAAAGGAATTTTTAGTAGTGTAAATTTATTAGGTGTTCGACCCAATAAATCTGTCCATAACGTAAAGCATCGCCAAGCAGCCAAACTTCCTAAAGGGCCAAAAGCATAATAAATTTATTTGTGGTAAATTCATTGTGTTTCTCCAGTTATAAGTCTAAGGTAATTAAGCCAGGCATTCATCTGGACAACCAGCTGTTCTTTTTAACATTCGGATGAAACAAGGGGATGTAAATAAGTTGAAAATGATCTACAAAGCCTCTGTTGATGGTAAATATGTGTAAAACTCTCAGTTCTTAATTCCCGCTTATTACATTAAAATGACAAAATAAGTGTTGACAATTAAATTGCACCACATCTGTAAATGAAACCAATTAATTGGTCTGAGGAACGCTATCACTCATCATTAAGAGGACTATTTAAGTTCTTGGCTTCTGAATTCTGGAGAACATTTGTGAGTTTGAGTCTGCCAGCTGTTGCTGGTATTCCCAAAGAGACTATTAGTGTGTCAGAGTCTCTGAGACTGTACAGTTATTAGAAGAGGGGGTGAGTGGGAGTTGGGGAGGTGGTGGGGAGGAGGGGGGGAATGATATGTTTGGTGAGCAGTTTTGTTGAGAAACTGCACACACCCTTGGGATCTATTAGTACCAACAATGCTTATAATAACATCACTTACATCGTAAACTTGGTTTTTAAGGTGTTCCAATTTGTTGGTGGTTTCATCTTTGTTCCGGTTACAACGGCTTAAACCTTCTTTTGCTGAAAGTAGCATCCATTTTATCAGGAGCATTAGTGAGTTAGTGATGATCGCGATTGAATACTTGGATCACTGGACTGACACTTGTACATGAGACAGTCCAACAATATGCACTCGATAAAACATTTGTCATGAAAATGGTGAATGTAAAAACATTATGAATATGTCTAGAAAATTACACTCACAAAGCGGTGGATGTATCCTTAGTATCAGTTGGTGAGGACAGCTACTTATTTTCCAATTGTTGTAGGTGAAACTCCCAATTATTTTGCCCTCGTGATAAATTTAGAAATCTCTATTGCAATCTTTGTTTATACCAGAAACCAGTGGAGGATTAAAGGCTGCTTACAGTGTGATGCAGTGATAGAGCATGATCTCGAAAGCTGGTCTGATGCATCTTCTGTTCCTGCTTTATTGTTTCTAGATTTCCTTTCATCTCTTGGCTGCACCCTTAATTTAGGTGCCATGTATCTTTATACTTCTCACCTCTGCTTTCACGTCTATGTTAAACTTGCTCTGATTAAGTAAAGTCTTCTATCGTCATTGCTTTCTCCAGTCCATTTGAATGGTGTCAATCTTAAAACCATTATCCCAGATTTTGCAGTAGCAATGATGGTGAAATTGTCAGCATTCGATTCCATAACTTCTGTGAAACTGATGGCAACTTCTGGAATCCATGCATGCGCAACTAAATGGAGAAATCCAGAATTTCTGTCAGTCTTCTATGTTTCACCGTGGGGTGCGCAGAAGTCCCCCACCCCCCTCTCCTCCCCACCATGCCTCAACCCACTCTGCCAAATCTCAAATTACTTCTTCCAAAGTGTATCACCTCACACTTTTCAGGGTTAAATTCTATCTGCCACTATCTGCCCATTTGACCATTCCATCTATATCTTCTTGTAGCCCAAGACACTCTGCCTCGCTGTTAACCACCTGTCCAATCTTTGTTATTGGTGCAGGCTCGATGGGCCGAATGGCTTCCATCTGCACTGTAGAGGCGCTATGATTCTAAGATGTTGAGCTGGAGAAGGTTACAGAGATAGCAGTGGAATGGACGGGGAGGAGGGATTTGAATGCAAGGATAAGAATTGTCAAGTCAAGGGCTGAAAAGCACTAATTAGTGTCCTTGACTATTAGATAAACCTACATTTGGGCAAGATTGGGATGCCCACCCTTCCCCTAACAGTAGGCCACAGACATGCTCTCCAAGCTCTTGTGAAGACACACTTATCTGAGGCACTTATCAGAGGACTGACACTGCCTGGAGGATCATTTGCAGAATGTTGAAGAAGGAAAATATAAACCATTGTAAAAATCTAAAAACTGTTGGTTGACTTTGGATTCTGAAAGTCAGCATCAGGCGAATCTAGATCTTAGATGATTGGATAATAGTTTTGGTCTAGTTTGCCTTGGAAACAGAAACAGTGAAGAGATGGTTTCCAGATGCCCGACTGCCAAAAGTCCGAGCTTTCCCTCCAACTCCCGATCCCCGGGTGAGAAATTTGAAGGTGGAAGAAGTTGGTAGAATAAACGTAGAGGATGTTCCATTTGCAATTATTTTTGAAGTAAATTATTTTTCTCACTCTATTAATATTCTGCATATTAAGAGGCGCAGTACTGAGGTGTTACTAAAGTGTTGGCCATTTGTTTGGAAGACGGTTGTGATTTATTTTTTGGCTCCTCTTTCTAATTTTTGGTACTAGAATTTGTGTGATTTTGCCTGCAGAAGGATGAAATCAAACATGCAAAGCTGATGTACTGTAAATTAGTTGCGAATCTGCTTGGCCCATATCTGCTACACTGCTTTTACAGTTTATTTTTGTGAATTTTCCAGGAAGTTGTTCATGTTGCTTCGCATCTCCCTACATTTTTTCACTTCTGCACCTGAGAAAGAGGATATGTAACTTGCTCTCAGGTTATTACAATTGTTATCTGAAGTGGCTATCCAAGTCATTCTTTTATTTCCCCAACCCATATCTAAATCGGAGAAGTTGCTTCTTGTGACTCTTGACCAAATGAAATCGCACCATATTGCATTTACATGTTAGTTGTATAAAAAGATGAAAACAGGACTAGAAAAAAGCGACCCAGTCCATAATTCTGAGGAGATCTTATAGCAACATATAAAATTCTAACAGGGTTTGACAGGGTAGATTCAGAAAGGATGTTCCCGATGGTGAGGGAATCCAAAACTTGGGGTCATAGTTTGAGGATAAGGGGTAAACCTTTTAGAACGGAGTTGAGGAGAAATTGGTGAGTGGTGAATCTGTGGAATTCACTACCATGGAAAGTAGTTGAGGCCAAAACATTGAGTGATTTCAGGAAGAAATTAAAGAACAAAGAAAATTACAGCACAGGAACAGGCCCTTCGGCCCTCCAAGCCTGCACCGACCATGCTGCCCTACTGAACTAAAGCCCCCTACCCTTCCAGGGACCGTATCCCTCTCTTCCCACCCTATTCATGTACTTGTCAAGGCGCCCCTTAAAAGTCACTATCGTATCTGCTTCCACTAGCTCCCCCGGCAGTGAGTTCCAGGCACCCACCACTCTCTGTGTAAAAAACTTGCCTTGTACATCTCCTTTAAACATTGCCCCTCGTACCTTAAACCTATGCCCCCTAGTAATTGACTCTTCCACACTGGGAAAAAGCTTCTGACTATCCACTCTGTCCATGCCTCTCATAATCTTGTCGACTTCTATCAGGTTTCCCCATAACCTCTATCGTTCCAGAGAGAACAAACCAAGTTTCTCCAAACTCTCCTCATAGTTAATGCCCTCCATACCAGGCAACATCCTGGTAAATCTTTTCTGTACCCTCTCCAAAGCCTCCACATCTTTCTGGTAGTGAGGCGACCAAGATTGAACACTATATTCCAAGTGCGGCCTAACTAAGGTTCTATAAAGCTGCAACATGACTTGCCAATTTTTAACCTCAATGCCCCGGTCGATGAAGGCAAGCATGCCGTATGCCTTCTTGACTATCTTCTCCACCTGCGTTGCCACTTTCAGTGACCTGTGTACCTGTACACCCAGATCCCTCTGCCCATCAATACTCTTCAGGGTTCTGCCATTTACTGTATATTTCCTATCTGTACTGAGGTGTTATTAAAGTGTTTGAAAGATGGTTGTGATTTATTTTTTGGCTCCCCTTTCTAATTTTTGGTACTAGAATTTGTGTGATTTTGCCTGCAGAAGGATGAAATCAAACATGCAAAGCTGATGGATTGTAGGTTAGTCGCGAATCTGCTCGGACCATATCTGCTACATTGCTTTTGCAGTTTATTTTTGTGAATTTTCCTGTAAGTTCATGTTTCTTCACATCTAGTTAAATTTTTTCACTTCTGCACCTGAGACCGGAAATGCCCACCCGAGATCAACGAAGATTTCCGTTGTTGGACCCTCGCCCGTTCTGGGCGGGCGAGATGATCGAGTTCCAACCTATATGTAACTTGCTCCCAGGTTATCACAATTGTTATCTGAAGTACCTATCCAAGTCATCCTTTTATTTCCACTGCCCATATCTAAAGAATGCTCCCGATGGTGGAGGAACCCAGAACTAGGGGTCACAGTTTGAGGATAAGGGGTCTTTTTAGAACTGAGTTGAGGAGAATTTTCACCACCCAGAGGGTGGCAAATCTGTGGAATCCGTTACCATGGAAAGTAGTTGAGGCCAAAACATTGTGCGATTTCAGGAAGAAATTAGATATAGTCCTTGGGGCTAAAGGAATCAAGGAATATGGGGGGAAGGCGGGATCAGGATTTTGAATTTGATGATTAGCCATGATCAAAATGAATGATGGAGCAGGCTCGAAGGGCTGAATGGCCTACTCTTGCTTCTACTTCTATGTTTCTATGTATCCCATATGTTATAGAATCATACAGTGCAGAAGGAGGCCATTTGGCCCATTGGGTCTGCACCAACCACAATCCCACTCAGGCCCTATCCCCATAACCCCATGCATTTACCATTGCTTGTCCCCCTGTCACTAAGGGGCAAGTTAGCATGGCCAATCCACCTAACCTGCACATCTTTGGACTGTGGGAGGAAACTGGAGCACCCAGAGGAAACCCCCGCAGACACGGGGAGAATGTGCATACTCCACACAGACAGAGACCCAAGCTGAGAATCGGACCCTGGCGCTGTGAGGCAGCAGTGCTAGCCACTGTGCCACCCCTGCACACATTATCAAATTAATCCTATCCACCCACCCTTTACACAGTCACTTAACCAACTGGCAGGGGCAATAAATTACAATTCCTAGGCCAATTTCTGAAAAACTCTGGGACATTTCTCTCTGGCCTCTCCAGCAAACCCCAGAAAAGTATAGTGAACTGTACTACTACCCCAATACCCCACCTACCTTGACCTTATCTACCCTGGGTGTTGCTTTTAATATTTTGTTATTTTTGGCAACACCCCTACCAATCAGAGTCCACCTGCTAGCCAATCAGCATGTTGTGATTATTAAATTTGCCTTTTTTGCATTTGTTCTGATGAGTGCAAGGTGAAAAGCTTCAACAGCATGTCTATTTTCCGCAGTATCTAACACGTTATTTTTGAATGGTGCCTCCAAGGGGGCAGCATACATACAAATAAGAGGAGGGGGCCAAGGAAAGTTCCTTAGCTGGCTCCAGAGGTAATGATTAGTCAAATAGAACACATGAACTGAAAAGGCTTCTATTCCCTTCTGGTAGGGACAGCAAATGCAAGGCAAGTTACATCCTGAACTAATCGGCGGATAATCCACCTGCAGAATCTCAAGGCTGAATAATCGGACCACAATTTTGTTTGACGTTTGTGCTCTTTTCTGCAAGTTCTGGTTCCATCCCCACACTTGACTTTTTTGAAATTTGATTATGGGATGTGGACATCGCTGGCTAGACCAGCATTTATCCTTGAACCGCTGCAGTCCATGTGGTGTATTTACACCCACAGTGCTGTTAGGGACGGAGTTCCAGTACTTTGACCCAGCGACAGTGAAGGAATGGTGGACATATTTCCAAGTCAGGACAATGTGTGCCTTGGGGAGGAACGCCAAGGTGGTGGTGTTCCCACGTGTTTGCTACCCTAGACGTTCTAGACGGAAGCGGTCATGTGTTTGGAAAGCGCTGTCCAAGGAAATGTGAATAGTGTGAAATGGCAGCAGTTACTTCAGTAGATTGATAAATTTTATGTGGACTTGAGACATACATATGTACCATCTATTCACGAATGTTGGAATCCCATTTTTTTTAGTTAGTGCCAATCGAAATGGGCTTTTATCAATGTTAAAAACTAAAAGGCATTCCAGCAATGGATCTTGTGAATTCCACCTTAAATTGCTGCTTCAGTGACACATTTTACAAACATAGATGTTTTATAGGAAATATATTTTTTCTGCTTACTCACCACCCCCCCCCCCCCCCCCCCCCCGTAAAAAAAATAAATATCAGGGGAAAAACTAGGCCACGGGTGTCTGGGCAGCACAATCATACACAGACCTCAGTCCCCAGACACATCTGTTAATTTTATTTGAGCCCTGACCATTCATCCCTGCCGTGGCTCGAGGTTGTCGCTAAAATGTAAAAGGCCGCCTGGCCAAGCGGCTCACCTGCCTGCCAAAGGCAGACGGGCACCGTAAAGCCCCGGCCAATTGCTGTTTAGTTCATTTAAATTAGCTTCTTGGTTATCGGCAGGCACATTTCCAACCTGTACCCACTGGCCAAATTATCGCGCAAGGGGGTGACGATATCAGGGCATTTCCCCGACGTCTCCTTGCACGGTTTTACACGTTTCCGGGTCAGGAGTGTGCCCGCCAAAGTAACATAAAATACTGACCCAAGAGCCAGTGGTTTTCAATTAGAATGGCGACTTAGTGAATGATGGATGGTGAAATATTTTCCTCCCTAACTAAGATAGGGAGGCACGGTGGCACAGTGGTTAGCACTGCTGTTTTACAGCACCAGGGACCCTGGTTCGATTCCCGGCTTGGGTCACTGCCTGTATGGAGTTTGCACGTTCTCCCCGTGTCTGCGTAGGTTTCCTCCGGGTGCTCCGGTTTCCTCCCACATTCTGACCCGAACAGGCGCTGGAGTGTGACGACTAGGTGAATTTCACAGTAACTTCATTGCAGTGTTAATGTAAGCCTTACTTGTGACTAATAAATAAACTTAAACAAAAACTTTAAAAGATGCTGATCCCGAGTACAGTGATTCAAACTGCAGCACAGCTTAAATTAAGTAACCCTTGTTGATTTTTTTTTTTCTCATGATTCTTTAGGTCTATTTTTTTAAAACCTATTTCTAAAAATAAATTGAGTCTAATTATATACAACCATAAAAGACAGATGTCATCACCACATTTTGCCTTTGTACATTATAAAGCTTATCTGAAAATCTGTTGTGCGTTAAGTTAATTAGAAAAATATCCGAGAGAGAATGCCACTGAAATTTCAACGTAATTAAATGAAAAAAAATTAATACCTGCTTTGCACAAGGGAGAATTTTTAAAAAATGATGTCAGCTGTCTTCACGATGCTTTGCAAGTTCAAGACAGCCAAAAAAACTGTGTAGCAGTTAAAGTTTAAGGTTTAAAGTTTATTTATTAGTGCCACAAGTAGGCTGACATTAACACTGCAATGAAGTCACTGTGAAAATCCCCTCGTCGCCACACTCAGGCGCCTGTTCGGATACACCGAGGGAGAATTTAGCATGGCCAATGCAACTAATCAGCACATCTTTCAAACTGTAGGAGGAAAGTGGAAGAAATCCCATGCAGACACGGGGAGAACGTGCAGACTCTGCACAGACAGTGACCCAAAGTGGGGATCGAACCCGGGTCCCTGGCGCTGTGAGGCAGCAGTGCTAACCACTGTGCCACCATGCTTCCCCCCCCACCCCCCTTTCAGGTTATGTCTAATGTTTCCTCCTGCACTGATTAAGGAAGGAAATACGAAGGACAAAATGTCAGATGTGCCAAACGCTGCAATGTTTAAAACAAAAATAGCAATTTCTGATTTAACCCGAGTTGCTCAGTTTTTTCCTAAATTATTAAAAGTGAAACTGAAGGCTGTAAAATGTCATTGACACCAGAAATTAAAATAATTCATTATGCAAAAACCCATCTGCACCTCCTCGTCTCAGATTTCTTCTATTTTTATTTGAACTGTATGATCTTGCTTCAGTTTCACATGCTTTGCGGTAAAATTACAGTGTAGGTAATATTTTGCAGATGTAACAATAGCCGTAATGTGAACTGTATTCGTTTACTGAAACTGAACTGGGAATCTGCTACTGGTTGCTGGAGGAAGGATGTGGTTTCTGTGAGTGTCGGGTTAAGCCTTTACTGTTCAGCAATTTTTGAACTGCAAAATCATTTTGAAAGAGCAGTGGGTATCATGCCTGTTTCACTTTTGGAATTTTAACCGTGGGGGATTTGGTCAACCATGAAGTGACTACAAAGGAGTAAAGGAAGAAAATTTGATCAAGATATAGTCTTGGTGCAAGGGATCATACAATTTATGATGTGGAGATGCCGGCGTTGAACTGGGGTGGGCACAGTAAGAAGTTTCACAACACCAGGTTAAAGTCCAACAGGTTTATTTGGAATCACAAGCTTTCGGGGCGCTGCTCCTTCATCAGGTGAGTGGTGAAGGGGCAGCGCTCCGAAAGATCGTGATACCAAATAAACCTGTTGGACTTTAACCTGGTGTTGTGAGACTTCTTAAAAGTTAAAGTTCAAAGTTGATTTATTAGTCACAAGTAAGGCCTACATTAACACTGCATTGAAGTTACTGTGAAATTCCCCTCATTGCCACAGTCCGACGCCTGTTCAGGCCAATGCACCTAACTACTGTGCCCATCCAATTTATGTACAATGTATATTGCTGAAATCTGTCCACCCATTATACTATTGTAAAGAGGTTATTTCTTACTTGTGCACTAACAAGTGAATCAGTTATATAGAACAAAAGAACAAAGAAAATTACAGCACAGGAACTGGCCCTTCGGCCCTCCAAGCCTGCACCGACTATGCTGCCCGACTTCACTAAAACCCCCTACCCTTCCGGGGACCATATCCCTCTATTCCCACCCTATTCATGTCCTTGTCAAGACGCCCCTTAAAAGCCACTACCATGTCCGCTTCCACTACCTCCCCCGGCAACGAGTTCCAGGCACCCACTACTCTCTGTGTAAAAAATCTGCCTTGTACATCTCCTTTAAACCTTAAACCTATGTCCCCTAGTAATTGACTCTTCCACACTGGGATAAAGCTTCTGACTATCCACTTTGTCCATGCCTCTCATAATCTTGTAGACTTCTATCAGGTCTCCCCTCAACCTCCTTCGCTCCAGAGAGAACAAACCAAGTTTCTCCAACCTCTCCTCATAGCTAATGCCCTCCATACCAGACAACATCCTGGTAAATCTTTTCTGTACCCTCTCCAAAGCCTCCACATCCTTCTGGTAGTGTGGCGACCAGAATTGAACACTATATTCCAAGTGCGGCCTAACTAAGGTTCTATAAAGCTGCAACATGACTTGCCAATTTTTAACCTCAATGCCCCGGCCGACGAAGGCAAGCATGCCGTATGCCTTCTTGACTACCTCCTCCACCTGCATTGCCACTTTCAGTGACCTGTGTACCTGTACACCCAGATCCCTCTGTCTATCAATACTCTCAAAGGTTCTGCCATTTACTATGTATTCCCTATCTGTATTAGACCTTCCAAAATGCATTACCTCACATTTGTACATTGTTTAGTACTTGGCCTCCTGACTATATCGCAAGCAGTTGCTACTATCTTGTTAGGGACGGTTAACCTTTAGAGAAGAAGTCCGATCTTCTAGTAATTACCTGGCAGAATGTCACCATTTCACTTTTTAAAACCAAAACAAATTTTAGTGCACAAAAAAAGATAAACAAAGCAAAAACATACAAAGATGTATGCTATAAACTCAGCTCTACTTTTTACTTCACCATCCCCCCCACTCAAAGAGTTTCCTTATTTTATGACAGGTTCATTCAGGTTTCCTTGCTCCAACCCAAAAGATATGCCGCAGCCCTCTTGAATTCACTCCAATACTCCATGGTGTTCAAGCTATTCCTCTGAGGTAGTAGTCTATAGAGGTCCTTCCACCAGCTTTTGGGCTACGCGACCATTCATTTTCCTTCATCAGCCTCACGAATGTGGATGCCTCAGATTCTGGTTTGAGTTGTCGGCAGATCCAGCTGCCTTCTCACAGCTTCCCAGTAACTCTGCTGACTGCTTTATACCGCAATGTTCTGGTGAGGGCCATTGCAGATTTTTTCCACCAGATGCAAGTGAGAGCCAATCTTCCAGCTGCTATTCCCCACACGCCCCACATAACTTCACTGTGCACCACGTGGAATGCTAAGTATTTTCTCTGCTTGAAATGCAGGCCAATCTCCCATTGGCTCTCTCAAGCTGGTGAAATACAGTCTTCTCTAAAACAAAGCTAGAACTTCCACGATCCGATCTCAAACTGAACCGTTTGCTTCTGTCAGTATACACATGCAGATAAACGAAACAAAAGAACCTTTGAACCAAGGCTCCACCCTGAGTCACTATGACATGAATTAGCAATGTGACACACACAACCAAGTGGAAACGTAGATTAACTACCTTTTAATTCCAAACTGTTCCATGATTCAGAGAAACCATATAAAAGAACAAGGAAAATTACAGCACAGGAACAGGCCCTTCGGCCCTCCAAGCCTGCACCGACCATGCTGTCCGACTTAACCAAAACCTCCTACCCTTCCGGGGACCTTATCCCTCTATTCCCATCTTATTCATGTATTTGTCAAGACGCCTCTTAAAAGTCACTACCGCATCTGCTTCCACTACCTCCCCCTGATGTATAATTTCTATCTCTAATGGAGTTTTAGGATCCTGTTTCTCAGAATTGCTAACTTTTAGTTTCTTTAGTTGAAATGATGATTGACACCCTGGCTTTACTAAAGAGATCCAGAAATGGATTATTCATTGTTCAAGTGTTTACATCTCTCCCTCTGGCCTTGTAAAATAAACACAGGGTAGCTTTTAACTGTAACTCATTCCCAACCTGCTCGAATTGCATTTACTTCAGGATTATCACCAATTTCCCAGTCAGGATTTTTCATTTACATTCATATTTAACATTTCAACCTCCTAAAACTAGTGCCAGAATTTTTCCACCTCGCCCGCCCGAGGCTCGTAAGATTCCGCCCGAGGCTAACGGAAGATGCCGTTCTGCGAGCCTCGCCTGCCCTGAATTTGGGGCGGGTATGCTGGTAAAATTCCGAACTACAAGTTATATTCTAGAACAAAGGAATTATAAACTAGATATTCTCAACACAGGCGATAAATTATTTGAAATGAAGGTTTTGAAAAAGGATACAATTGACTTGAAGTTGATCAGAAATGAACTGGTTCTGAAAAAGCAGAAGCATTTCACAGTGGCTAGGTATTGGCCAGTTGTCCAGTCTGGCTGCATGTGAGCATGGACTGAACAAAGAACAGTACAGCACAGGAAACAGGCCCTTCAGCCCTCCAAGCCTGTGCCGCTCCTTGGTCCAACTAGACCAATCGTTTGTATCCCTCCATTCCCAGGCTGCTCATGTGACTATCCAGGTAAGTCTTAAACGATGTCAGCGTGCCTGCCTCCACCACCCTACTTGGCAGCGCATTCCAGGCCCCCACCACCCTCTGTGTAAAAAACGTCCCTTTGATGTCTGAGTTATACTTCGCCCCTCTCAGCTTGAGCCCGTGACCCCTCGTGACCGTCACCTCCGACCTGGGAAAAAGCTTCCCACTGTTCACCCTATCTATACCCTTCATAATCTTGTATACCTCTATTAGATCTCCCCTCATTCTCCGTCTTTCCAAGGAGAACAACCCCAGTCTACCCAATCTCTCCTCATAGCTAAGACCCTCCATACCAGGCAACATCCTGGTAAACCTTCTCTGCACTCTCTCCAATGCCTCCACGTCCTTCTGGTAGTGCGGCGACCAGAACTGGACGCAGTACTCCAAATGTGGCCTAACCAGCGTTCTATACAGCTGCATCATCAGACTCCAGCTTTTATACTCTATACCCCGTCCTATAAAGGCAAGCATACCATATGCCTTCTTCACCACCTTCTCCACCTGTGTTGCCATGACTGCTTCATTATTTGTGAAATTATGAAAAGAATTGGACATTGTGAAATCATCAGTAAAGATCCCTACTCCTGATTGTATGATTGATATGGTTGGTTTGCTTGAATTAGTGCAAGCTCTAGCTTAGTTTGGATTTCGTGAAGGAATAGCAGCTGAAAGGTTGGCTCTCACTTGCATCTAAGGCGGTACGGTGGCACAGTGGTTAGCACTGCTGCTTCACAGCGCCAGGGACCCGGGTTCGATTCCCGAATTGAGCCACTGTCTGTGTGGAGTTTGCACGTTCTCCCCTTGTCTGCATGGGTTTCCTCTCACAGTCCAAAAGATGTGCGGGTTAGGTGCATTGGCCATGCTAAATTGTCCATTCGTGTCAGGGGGTTTAGCAGGGTAAATGCGTGGGGTTAGGGGGGTAGGGCCTGGGTGGTATTGTTGTCGGTGCAGGCTCGATGGGCCAAATGGCCTCCTTCTGCACTGTAGGGATTCTATGATTCTATGAAATGATTTGTCTTTCAGATATTAAAATAGGTTGCACCCTTTGACAAAAAATTGTGAGCATCCATTCGACAGAGGGACTTGATAGATTTGGAATGTTTTGGGAAAGGGGTGTTCATGTTTAAATAATTGTTGATAATGGTTTAGTAAAATATGGGTGGCATGGTGGCACAGTGGTTAGCACTGCTGCCTCACAGCGCCAAGGACCCGGGTTCGATTCCTGGCTTGGGTCACTGTCTGTGTGGAGTTTGCATGTTCTCCCCGTGTCTGTGTGGGTTTCCTCCGGGTGCTCCAGTTTCTTCCCACATTCTGAAAGAAGTGCTGGTTAGGTGCATTGGCCCGAACAGGCGCCGGAGTGTGGAGACTAGGGGAATTTCACAGTAACTTCATTGCAGTGAAGCCTTACTTGTGACTGATAAATAAACTTTACTTTTTGCTCATCGAAACTCTTAAAAAGGATCTGTATTACAGCATGTTCATTTTTGATAAGTACAGTGGTGATGGTGTGGGGTGGGTGTAGGGATTGCATTTGCATTGTCTACCTTTGTCTCATGGATAATGTGTAGGTGGCAATATTTAGGGTCCGGACTTTTTCTTTGCTATACTCTCTACAAACACTGGGCTTGTTGGTAAAAGTGAGCACAGGGACAAGTTAGAAGTCAGCCTCTGCAAAATCATCCTACATTGCAGTGCCCTGAAGCATGAAGAATTGCACCTCTCTGGTAAGAGTCAAGTCTATCAGACTGTATTTCATCTCAAGTTAAGCACAATTAGAATGTCGTTGCAGTGGAACATTTTTTGTTGAAAGTAATTGAAGTTTCCTGTTTAGTTCCACTTTTGGGTTAAATTATTCAGGAAATCTTCTAACTGAAATGGCTGTTGTCTTCAAAACGTATAACGGTAGTTAAAATTTCTCAATACGGCCATTTACGGGACTGCCTAAAGTAATCCATTACCAATGCCAGGCGTGAAACATAATCTGTTCTCTCTCTCTCTCTCTCGCTCTCCTCATAATGGTGGTACAACATTAAAATGTCAAAACTAGCAATATTTAAAGTTGGCTTAATAGATACTAACATTATTAAAATAAGTCATGTTTTTTGCATTATTGGATCATTGTTATTTTAAAGATGTTAAAAATGGCCAATATAAGCACCCCAATGGGCAATTATATGATGCTCACATCCAGGAAGACCCCTCAGAATTATTTACACTAAAGATTTAATGGATATTCTCCACAGTCAGCGGGGGAAAGGGAAAAGCAGTGGTGAAGTTATGATGGGGGATCTCCAGGTACAGTCTAACGGGTAAGTACTAAGAAGGTTTTCGAAAGCAAGGAGAGAAGTGACAAAACAGAAGGGACTGGGCAAGGAAAGGGAAAACTTGCATTTGTAGAGTACATTTGAAGTGAATAGAACAGAATCCCTACAGTACAGAAGGAGGCCAATTGGCCCTTCGAGTCTGCACCAACCACAATCCCACCCGCCCTATTCCCGTAACCCCACACATTTATCTTGCTCATCCCCCTGACACTAGGGTCAATTTAGCATGGCCAATCAATCTAACCTGGACATCTTTGGACTGTGGGTGGAAACCGGAGCACCCGGAGGAAACCCACGCAAACACGGGGGAAGAGTGCAAACTCCACACAGACAGTGACCTGAGGCCGGAATTGAACCTGGGTCCCTGGCGCTGTGAGGCGGCAGTGCTAACCACTGTGCCACCCTTCAAGTGCTCAAGGCAATCTTAAGTACTTCACAACCAAAGGAGTGGAACAGAGAGTTGATCTAGATTAGCCGTGTAGAAAGATATAGGAGAAGTTAAATCTGAGATGGTGTAGACATATACAGGGGTTTTGTTGTTGAAAGGGAGAAAGCAAGGAGCAAGGAGGCTTACAGGCCTGAATAGGGCAACAGGTGAAAAAGAGATTTGCCTCGGTTAGGCCAGAATTTAGCCAAGTTTCTTCTAGCGCACCCAGCTGTTGACTTCAGGCAGGTAACTTGAAAGTGTGGCATCCACCTTTAGCTCAGTGTAACATGTAGAGGGGCATGATGTCAGTTTACAGGTGAAGCCTTCCAGTTAGTGTTGGCAAAGAGGAGCAGATCGATAGTGAAGAGAGAAAAGGGGGCAAGGATGGAGCCATAGGTCCAACTGGGTAGAGCAGATGAGGAGACGCTGTTAGGCCATGATGTACTGATAGACCCCAGGATGCAGCAGTGCTCCAACGGTTGAAAGATGCTGGCAGCAGAGAAGCCGGAGAAATGTCGGAGGGCCCTTTGTCACAGTTCTTAGGACGTTACTTGTGACTTTGACCAGTCAGTGCCCTGGATAAGACAGAAGCCAACTTGTGGGGGTCAAGAGCATAGTTGCAAGACAACAACCTGATGCATGTTTTCTAAAATCTGAGAGAATGCATTAATTGGAAAATAGAGGGGTTTGAGGATGGTCTCTTGAAGAGCAACGCATAGGCAGCTTTGAAACAAGTGGGGTTAGCACAGGCCAAGAGTGGAAAAGATGATGATGTTGGCAAGTACTGGATTGAGCATGAGAAGCTGGATCGTAAGAAGCTGAAAAGGTCAGCGGTTTGATAATGCTGACGATGGATTTCATGAGTGAAGCAATGAGCTAAGTGGGAAGGATGGAAAAGGTGAGAGTAGATAGGGAACTAGTGTTTGGGGCCAAGGGAGGTGCTCAAGACAGCCAGAAGGCTCAGTGTATGCATAGATGCGTTCAAAGGAAAACAGGACAAGCACATGAAGAAGAATGAAGAGGGTTAGAGAAGACTGATGAGGTTAGAGGAAGAAGGATGAGAGAAGCATCAATTGGGCCAAATTACCATTTTCTGTGAAAACTTTAAAAGTGTTGCATTGCAAATGTTCTCTACTTTGGACACAAAATTCAATGATGGTCCTCGCATTTTGATTCAGAGGTGAGATGTGGAGTTTGCATGTTCTTCCCGTGTCTGCATGGTTTTCCTCTAGGTGCTCCGGTTTCCCCCTACATTCCAAAGATGTGTAGGTTAGGTGGATAGACCCATGCTAAATTGCCCCTTAGTGTTCAAGGATGTGTAGTTTAGGTGGATTAGCCATGGTAAATACGTAAGGTTACGGGGGCAGGGTGAGGAGGGGTTGGGGTGTGCCTGGATAAGACACTCTTTAGGAGGGTCGGTGCAGACTCGATGGACTGAATGTCCTTCTTCTGCAGTGTAGGGATTCTATGTTAAAGGTTGCCATTGGACAGGAAGGGATGGCAAAATACCATGTTAAATTGAGGGTTAGAGAACTCAACTGGAATGACGTAGAAGGTGGCTGCAGGTCCCATCCACCATGTTGAATCTGACTGGAAGCTTGTAAAACTCACAAGCTTCCTAGGATTGTCATTTCTCACCTTGATAAAACTAGCAAGCAAAGAAACGACCAACTCCGCAGGTGAGAAACTTTGTTTTGCTTGTCTGACTGGCATTTTTCTTCCATGTGTTTTAGCTTACTTTATTTTATGGATTGAAACTCAGGACAGGAATATTGGTCACTAGAACTTTGCAGTTATTGGAACTAGTTCCAAGAAAACAAACAGCAGCCATGACATAATTCGATTTGAAAAAACTTGCAATCGACTTAAACTTTATCAGAAGTGCACAGATGAACAGTCGTACCAAATTGATCTGTTTGTATACTGTTTTTCAGTCGTACGCATGGCTCTGGGGTTTTTATTAAACCAATTTTTAGGGCTAGAGGTTTCAACATAAATGTGAACTAAGGTGACCGAGTCTCTTCCACCGAAATCCAGCAGCTTAAGTCAGATCGCTGTACTAACTGACCTTTCATCAAATTGTCTTCAATTCCCAGTGGTTATCATAAATAAATGTGCTGCTCGATCTACTAATGGGGCAAGCAATCACAGTCTGTTCGACCCAGCTAGCCGCACCAGGGCTGCGTTGCTACAATTCATTTCATTTCTGCTTGCATAGGGAAGAGAGAAATGGGCCCGCATGCTGAAAATGCATCATGCCCTCTACAGCGAAATTACACTTGTTGGGGACAGAAAAGACATATTAAGGGTACCACAGGGCTGTTTTCCACATCAGAACCATGCTCCAACAAAATGCAGCAGTTTCAGGATCGAAGAGGAGGCAAATAACATGGATTTAGAAGTTACACTTTATCTGTTAGAGAACAAAAACCCTTCGATAACTCCAAAATATTTTGCAACATTTTTTTTAAAGTGCAGGTTAGAGCTTTATAAAACTCTGCACGGATTTGAGGGGTCAGATTTTTCTGAAAAATATTAGTGTCTGAACAATAGACACCACTATTATCAGCCAGCAACGCATACTAAGGAATAAATGCTCTGGTGAATGGTGAACCACTCCAAGTTACTGGAGTCAATTGTTACAATTGCACATTAATGTACTATCTATTTGAATAAGTGTAAGTGTGACAGCTCATTCCATCAGGTTGTGAATTGTTTTGGAAGATTTTAAAAACATCACATTTTAATTATTTTTGTTGGTCTTTCCCTTTCTGTCTCCTCTGGAGCTCTCTCTCTCTCTTTCTGTTCAATATTCTTTCCCTCTCTTTATTTCTGTTCCAGCACCTGATTTGACATTGAATTCTAATTCTCTAATTCACTTTCCTTCTTACAAGAGCACAAGAAATAGAAGCAGGAGTTGGCCACCAGGCCCTTCAAGCTCGCCCCGCCACTCAGCACAATCATGGCTGACCAATGCCAGCTTCAGCTCCTTTTCTGTGCCATTTCCCCATAGCCCTCTCTCTATTCCTCGATCTATCAAACATTTATCCATCTACACTTCAAATACTTCTCAGTCCTTTCTCTGTTCCTTTCTCAATCCTGCAATCTCATTGATTCAGGAGACATGCTGTTAGTTTGTTGGTCACCAAGATACAAGAGGCTTCAGTTCCCTTACCAAGCCATTATCAGCTCACATTTACAGCAAATTTGTAGGCAAGGCACTTTTAAAAGCTGAGTGTGCATGTCAAACAGGGCACTGAGACAGACCCAGTTCCAGCCAAATCTGGCCTGATACATTTTTGAGAAGTAACGTTAACCACAATTTTTAAGAATCAAATGGAATAGCTACTGATATAGGAATTTATTCATAGAGTGACATCAGGATAATGTAACTTGGACCCCGAAGGATGGGTAGTTTTAAATGCTTCCTGATATTAAAGGTTGAATTAATTTCCTGGACCCATTATAGTTCACTCTATAAGCATGATTTTCTGGCTACGTTCACCCCAAAATCCCGCCAGAGGTCAACGGACTTTTGCATGGTTCTCGTGATTCCCATGGCGGGCGGGATGAGAAAACTCTCCCCTATGTGTATATCTAGTTTACAATAATCTTGTACATCATTTATAAGAAACATTAGTGGCATTCACATTCATAGGACATAGGATAGCAGAGTTGGACCATAAGATATCATAGAATCATAGAAACCCTACAGTGCAGAAGGAGGCCATTCGGCCCATCGAGTCTGCACCGACCACAATCCCACCCAGGCCCTACCCCCACATATTTTACCCGCTAATCCCTCTAACCTACACATCCCAGGACTCTAAGGGGCAATTTTTTAACCTGGCCAATCAACCTAACCCGCACATCTTTGGACTGTGGGAGGAAATCGGAGCACCCGGAGGAAACCCACGCAGACACGAGGAGAATGTGCAAACTCCACACAGACAGTGACCCGAGCCGGGAATCGAACCCGGGACCCTGGAGCTGTGAAGCAGCAGTGCTAACCACTGTGCTACCGTGCAGAATTAGGCCACTCGGCCCATCGAGTCTGTTCCTCTGTCCCGACTAGGCTTGTGCCTTCCAAGTAATGATTGACCTCCCTATTCTTCCGAATAAAATGGACATCGGCATCACTGGCTGGCCAGCATTTATTGCCCATCCCTAGTTGCCCTTGTTCAGAGGGCATTTGAGAGTCAACCACATTGCTGCGGCTCTGGAATCACATGTAGGCCAGACCAGGTAAGGACAGCAGATTTCTTTCCCTAAAGGACATTAGTGAACCAGATGGGTTTTTCTGACAATTGACAATGGTTTCATGGTCATCAGTAGATTCTTAATTCCAGTTTTTAAAAATTAAATTCAAATTCCACCATCTGCCATGGCGGGATTCGAACCTGGGTCCCCAGAAGATTAGCTGAGTTTCTTGATTAATAGTCTAGCGATAATACCAGTCGGCCATCACCTCCCCCTCATTTACCATTTACTTGAGAATGTTTTCTTAAATTGGTCAACTATTTCTTTCTGCATGCACTTAATGGGTTGAGAAAGGGAATGACTCTGATTTTTCATCTTTCTATTATTAGTCCCTCTTGTCTGTGCGACTCAAGACTGAGAGGCCTGGATGAACGCACGTTCCTGAATAGTGTTATAGGGCATTTTGGTTTTGAGTAATTTTCACAGTGTTCGCTGACTTAAAGTTCCAATTCACAGTACATTCGCTGGAAAAAAAGTTTGTTGACCGATTATTGACTACAATAAAATGATGCCTGATAAACTATAAAATGATGTTGCTGTTTCTGCGTTACCTAGAAGTATGCTTAAAGAGCAATTAAAATATATAACTGTTTTGTTAAATACTTATTCTGGATAATTGCACTGGACAGAACTAATAAATCTTGCGAATGTTGTTGCTTAGGGTCAAATTTTTAAAACTAACCATTATTTAAACAATTTAGAATAAGGCCACCTTTGTTCAGGCTCCAAAGCGAATGGTTGATTGCAAGACCCCTGGCCTAGTAAGTTACTGTGTAGTACCCAATGATCAGCTGACTTCAGATATGCACAAGGTGGAATTAACCATAATTATTCCCCAAAGATTTTGATCTATGGGCTGTGTCTAAGCTGCAGAACCCATATGTGAGTGTGAAACCCAAGCTATGTGCTTGTCTGTAAATAGATCCATCTGTTATATAAATACACCTGCAGAATATTAGATGGGAAATAGAATAACGCTTTAATTTCTTCTTTAGCATTATTAATGGCCTTCTTATTTCCTATGAAATCAATTCAAGTGGATCCTGTTAACACTGGTAACGTTTAATTATTTTTGCACAGCTCAGGTTAAGCATGAATGTGTGCGCATGGACAAAGTAGAAAATACTTCATACATTAGACAGAGCACTGACTTGGAAATGCATAGTCAAAATAAAAATATAAAAAACTTAATATGCTCTGCCAAGACAGGCCAGTGTTGTCCCTTTGAGCCTGAAGTACTACTGTTCTTACTGTTTCCTCTCATACCCATTGCTGCAATAACCAGAGTCAAGATCTCCATGAAAGATCACATCAACCGTCACTGATAAATGACGTGAATGATGAGCTCCTGTCCTCTCAATGTTGGCTTTGAATCATAGAATCCCTACAGTGCAGAAGAGGCCATTTCTGCCCATCGAGTCTCACCGACTCTGACAAATTATTTTATCCAGGCTTACTCCCCCACCCTATTCCGCTAATCCATCTAACCTAAATATCTTGGGACACTAAGGGACAATTTAGCATGGCCAATCCATTTAATCTGCACATCATTGGACTGTGGGAGGAAACCAGAGCACATGGAGGAAACCCACACAGGTATGGGGAGAAGATGCAAACTCCACACAGTTGCCCAAGGCCAGAATTAAACTAGGGTCCCTGAAGGGTTTTTTTATTCATTTGTGGGACATGGGCATCGTTGGCTGGCCAGCATTTATTGCCCATCCCTAGTTGCCCAAGGGCAGTTGAGAGGCAACCACATTGCTATGTCTCTGGAGTCACATATAGTCCAGACCAGGTAAGGACGGCAGATTTCCTTCCCTAAAGGACGTTAGTGAACCAGATGGGTTTTCCCGACAATTGACAATGGTTTCATGGTCATCTGTAGATTCTTAATTCCAGATTTTTTAAAATCGAATTCACATTCCACCATCTGCCGTGATGGAATTCGAACCCGAGTCCCCAAAACATTAGTTGAGTTTCTGGATTAATAGTCCAGCGATAATACCACTGGGCCATCACCTCCTCTGAAGGGTTTGATTAGAAGCAGCAACCGAAATTTCAGAACATATGCTGAGCGATACGCAGTGTGAATAAATAATTTTGATACCTTTATTCATGTTCAAAGCACTTTATAGCCAATGAAATACAGCAGACAGTTTGTGCACAGCAAGCTTCCATGAGCAAAGTAAATAATTGCTTGGTCGTGCAGGACTTGAATATTGTTGAAAGGAGGGACATATTGCTGAAGCTTTTAGCCTGCTCTCATCGTGACAAACACAAGAATGCCAAATGTCAAACGATCACAACAGTTTATACCTCAGTAGAAAAGGGAGCTGATTGGTAAATGATAATTCACGATAATCAGTCGAGCTCGTAATGTGGCTCACTTACGCTCGCTGGAAGCGCATAGGTTCATGTGCAGGGTCCCACTCTCTGCAAACTAAACAGACATGTTCAAGCATTGCGCCTTTTTTTGAAGTACCCAGGAGCTTGGGAAGCCTTCAGTTCCCCGTTGTTTTTTCCATGGCAATGCCTCAGCCAATCAGAGTTGACTTGTCAGCCAATCAGCACTCTTCTCCTGTATTGTAAATTGTGATCGTTTAAAATTTGGCATTCTTGTGTTTGTCCTGATGACTGAAAGATTAAAAGATTCAGCAACATGCCTCTCTTTTGTGCGATAATTAAATAAATGACCTCATGATCTGCTCTCATCACGGTAGTCGAGGGATCAGTAATGGTTAGTGCAGAGATCATTACTGTTGTTATATTGCCGGTACAAACTCTCTCTTAGGTTCCAAATCCTACGTCTTTGGTCCTCCACACATTATAAGACTTATTAAAGACCTCCATTGCCAATGACTTGCTTAATTACAGTCTCACATCTATCCAGAATGTTCTTGATTGCAGTAAATCTATAACTGTCTTGAACCTTTACATTTCCCCAATTTCTGCACACTCAGATCTGAGATCCACAAACAGGAGTGTACCTCGTGCCCCCCCCCCGGTTTAGTGGTGGGCAATCTGTGGCCTGGGGGCCACATACATCCTATTTGAGTTCCGAATGTGGCCCACATGCTGGGTTGCCACATTCCGCTGATTTCCATCCATGTTTTTTTCCTACCGATCTGACTAAAGTGATTCACATGTAAAGCAAGGGCAAGTAAAGTGAGGTGCGTGCTGATTGCTCATAACATTGACTGTGAGAGCCATACGCTCCCTCTGCATCCAAAGGGTAAATTTTTCTTTTGGTTTTACCAGTTGAAGTTGAGAGTTCTATAAATAGATGAATGATTAAACATTTTCTATAGCTTGTTCTGAAATATTTGATGTGTATTAAATGTATTTAACCTTATTCATGGGGCCATGGTTAGTAAACAGGCCCTATTGCAATCTTGCAGCCCACTGAAATGAAGGAGGGCCACTCATGCGGCCCACTCTGTCGCCCATCGCTGTCCTAGCTGAATGGTTTATCATCTCAAATATAACTGTGTTTTGGTCCTCGTCAAAGAGTCCACTTTTCCAGAATCATCCTGAAGGTTCATGACAACCCAGGCTTCTTTTCTCTCTTCGTACAACTGCTTCCTTAAAATCATCTCTTCTGCCCCATGTAGAAACATTTTCAGTGCTACACGCATGAAACTTCTGAATGCCCTGGGGTGGCACGGTGGCACAGTGGTTGGCACTACTGCCTCACAGCGCCAGGGACCTGGGTTCGATTCCCGGCTTGGGTCACAATCTGTGCAGAATCTGAACATTCTCCCCGTGTCTGCGTGGTTTCCTCCCACAGTCCAAAAGATGTGCTGGTTAGATACATTGGCCTAGCTAAATTCTCCCTCAGTGTACCCGAACAGGTGCTGGAGTGTGGCAACGAGGGGATTTTCACAGTAACTTCATTGCAGTCTTAATGAATGCCTACTTGTGACACGAATAAATAAACTTAACTTATTTCAATGTCATCAAGATAATCCGTGCAGCTACCTCAGCTAGATTTTTCTCTTCCTCTTGACCCCAGCTCCCACCTTATCTATGCCTGAACCCCCCATTCTTTGAAGTTTACCTCCATCATCTCCCTGCCCTATTCAAGTTCACAAAGCCCACGAGTCTCATCTCATGTTGCTCTTCTCACTCAACTTATCTGCTCATCCAGCTCTTCCTCTTGGCACCTATGTCAGCGGGGTGAGGAGGCACAAAAGGACAGTCATGATATTTTTCTGGGACCCTGGATTTTAGAGTTGGAGGACATTGCAATGGTCGGGCAAGGCAAGACTCAACTCATACGTATAATGTCCAATTTTTGCTGCATGCATCCTGTCCCACTCATCTGCGTCCCAGCCTCGATAAATTTGTTCCTTGCTCTCTAACCCTATGAATCCCGAGCCTCACATTTAATTTTTCTCTCCCTTTAGCTTGTGCGTTCTCCCTGAATTCAACCTCACCACTGATGGCAAAGTCTTCAGCCACTGAGGTCTGACTTTTCTGGAATTTCCTCCCTAAATCGCTCACTTCACCTTTCCGCTTTTAAAAGACTCGTTAAAATATTGCTCTTTGACCAAGCTTTCAGCCGCCTCACCAAATCCCTTCCTTTATTATTCAGCGTATGTTTTCCATATGCCTGTTTGTAAGCCACCTTGGGAGGCTTTTCCTTTTACATGAAAGGCATTACGTAGCAGCAAGTTGCTGCTGTGGCTGCACCAGTTCCCCCAGTGCTGTGAAGTCGACCCTGGTGTGTGTGAAACTGTGAAGCTCGTGCAAACCCGCAGTGCACCGGGATCACCGTTAAAGCTGTGCTGCTGTAGGGAGAGTGGAAATTATTGTAACAAACACATGAGGTAGAGCAGCACAATTTAATGAAGCAGGTTTGGAGCTGCTGCTGCTGGGGAACGTTCTCCAAAGAACAGTGACGGGCAATCGTCCAGTGAAGAACAACAATAACTTAGAATCCCTACGGTGCAGAAGGCGGCCATTCAGGCCCATTGAGTCTGCACCGACCACAATCCCATCCAGGCCCTATTCCCGTAAACCCACATATTTATCCCACTAATCCTCTGACACTAGGGTTAATTAAGCATGGCCAATCCACTTAACCTGCATATTTTTGGACTGTGGGAGGAAACCGGAGCACCTGGAAGAAATCCACGCAGACGGGAGAATGTGACAGACAGTGACCCGAGGCCGGAATTGAACCCGGGTCCCTGGCGCTGTGAGGCAGCAGTGCTTGCCACTGTGCCGCTCCTAATTCACCTTAATATTTTGACTGTCTTCTAAGGTGTTCTGCCAAATCGCCAATGGGTTATCCAGAGGTCCTCCCTTTATTTACTCTTGCTCAACACTCAGAAGAACCTCATAAAGTAGTGGATTTCTTTAGCCTCTTTATGTAATGAAGTACCCCAGTGCAGACTCGATGGACCAAATGGCCTCCTTCTGCACTGTAGGGATTCTATGATTCTATGACTTCAGAGGACCATTACCAGACTTTTTCTGTGTATTTTCCAGATATACTGTTTGTATGTACAGAAATAGTTACCATTATCCTCTGGCAGGATGATGATGTTTCTTCACACCAGGGAAAAAAACTAGTCTAGCTGCTTTTTTTGGATTCTATTGGAATTCATCCTGAAAATGAGGCAGCTAGTCTGACAAAGAAGCTAATAATGATTTCATTGGGAGGCTTGCTAACTGCCATAGACCAAATTCTGCCTTCACTTTGCTCAGTGGAATTCCTGCAGTGGGAAATAGCTTATTCAAAATTATTTTATTGGGGCCTTTTTAAGTTTATTTATTAGTGTCACAAATAGGCTTATGTTAACGCTGCAATGAAGTTACTGTGAAAATCCCCTAGTCGCCACACTCCGGCACCTGTTCGGGTACACTGAGGGAGAATTTAGCACGGCCAATGCACCTAACCGTATGTCTTCTGGACTGTGGGAGGAAACCAGAGCACACAGAGGAAACCCACGCAGACACGGGGAGAACATGCAGACTCCACACAGACAGTAACCCGAGCTGGGAATTGAATCCAGGTCCCTGGCGCTGTGAGGCAGCAGTGCTAACCACCGTGCCACCGTGCTGCCTATGACTTATGCCGACTTATGAAGCTTATTTTCGTCTTTTGTTCAATGGGGGGAGGGAGATATTAAAAGTTAAGCATGCAAACTGTGGAGTGATGTATGTGTCAAAATAACCATACACAGAGTTCCTTTATCGATAACTAAATAGAACAATGTATGCAACATTGGAACTTCAGACTCTAAACTTTTAAGAAGCATTTAAGAACTTTAAAATGAGAATCAACCTTTGAATATTTTTCCAGGGCCTCAATGTCATCCACCATTTCAGGATAAAAAAGCTGAATACAATATTCGAAATGTGGTCTAATCAAGATCTGAAATAAGGATAACATGGTTTTTCTGTTTTGCAGTCCTGACTGCATGGTGAATACATGCTCGGTGCAAGCTCTACCCATGTACCTGTACCAGCTTTACTTTTGTTGAATGACTCCTGCCTTCCTCATCGCCTGGATCTGCTTTTTGTCTTGTTTCCACATCATGCATCTTAACTTTCATACAAATCCCAATCTTAGCTGTAAACATGTGGGTTAATTTCTTCTCTCCCCCCCCCCCCCCCCCCCCCCCCGCCCAAAAAAAATCTCCATCTAAATGACCAATAAAAATTATGGAAACAAGAATCATGTGACACTTCGCCAGTCAGTAGTTTCCTCACGATGGCATTTCCATTTCTTTTGCCCATCCAGAAAATAAAACAATTCCCTTAACCAATCGAAATCAACCTGCTTTTTCAAAATTGCCCCACCTCATGAAATAAATGGGTCTTTTTCTGATTGGCAGTCAGTGATTAGTGGGGTCCTGCAGGGTTCTATCCTAGGACCCCAACTGTTCACATCATATTTTAATGATTTGGAAAAGTGAACTGTATGTATTAACTCCAAATTTGCAGATGATACAAAGTTGGGTGGGAGGGTGAGCGGTGAGGAGGATGCAGAGATGGTTCAGCGTGATTTGGACAGGCTGAGTGTGTAGGCATATGCATGGCAGATGCAGTATAATGTGGATAAATGTGAGGTTATCCACTTTGGTAGCAATAATAGGAAGACAGATTATTACTTGAATGGGTGTAAATTGAGAGAGGCGGATATTCAGTGAGACCTTGGCAGCCTCGTGCATCAGGTGCTGAAAGTCAGTGCACAGGTTCAGCAGGCAGTAAAGAAGGCAAATGGTAGGTTGGCCTGCATAGCAAGAGGATTTGAGTTTAGGGATACGGATGTTTTGCTGCAATTGTATAGGGCGTTGATGAGGCCACACCTGGGGTACTGTGTGAAGTTTTGATGTCCTTATCTGAGGAAGGATGTCCTTGCTAAAGAGGGAGTACAGCGAAGGTTTACCAGGCTGATTTGTGGGATGGCAGGTCTGTCATATGAGGAGAGACTAAGTCGGTTAAGATTATATTCACGAGAGTTTGGGAGAATGAGAGAGGATCTCATAGAAACTTATAAAATTCTAACAGGGTTAGATAGGGTAGATTCAGAAAGAATGTTCCCAATGGTGGGGGAGTCCAGAACTAGGGGTCATAGTTTGAGAATAAGGAGTAAACTTTTTAGAACTGAGTTGAGAAATTTCTTCACCCAGAGGGTGGTGAATGTGTGGAATTCACTATCGCAGAATGTAGTTGAGGCCAAAACATTGTCTGATTTCAAGAAGAAATTAGACAGAGCTCTTGGGGCTAAAGGGATCAAGGGATATGGGGAGAAGGGGGGGTGGGGGGTCAGGATTTTGAATTTAATGATCAAAATGAATGGTGGAGCGGGCTCAAAGGGCCGAGTGGCCTCCTCCTGCTTCTAGTTTCTATGTTTCTAAATAGCCTCAATGCAGGTCATTTTTACTGAAATTGTTTGGATGCAGTGACAAACTTTAATGTGGTAGGCACAGTGAACTCATCCACATGTGTCTTATGAGATATTCTAATACACAGGAGTTGGGTTTCAATTTGGTAACGTGCACAATTCAACCAGCATTGAGGCTATCAAAGGGAACGTTCAAAGATACTTTATTGTTTTGTGTTGACCCAGGGTTTGGATGTAATTGCAAATTAATCATCTAAACTACCAACCAAAATATCGCTAAAAAATTGGTAACTCAGCTTACATTAATTTAGACAAATCTTTCTTCAATTATATTTCTCTTTAATCTATTGAAGATTAACTTGATTTATAAAACAACATGGGTTGTGCCACTGACGCATCCATCAATTCTTCTGTTTACCATGTCCTAATGTTGAAATATACGAGAGCCTTGTTGGAAAATAAATGATATCATCCTTGCAATGGGATGACCTGAGGAAATGAGTGAAACACTCTCAGTTTTGAGAATAGTTAAGCACATCTTGAAATATTTATGGACTTGCAATTTACAAACAAAATGCTTTTCATGTACTTTGTGAATTGGGATCACTGGTGCTATTAGAGGCAGCACAGTGGTTAGCACTGCTGCCTCACAACATCGGGGACCTGGGTTCGATTCCCGGCTTGGGTCACTGTCAGTGGGAACTCTGCACGTTCCCCCCATGTTTGTGTAGGTTTCCTCTGGGTGCTCCGGTTTCCTCCCATTGTCCGAAAGATGGTTAGGTGCATTGGCCGTCCTATATTCTCCCTCAGTGTACCCGAACAGGTGCCGGAGTATGGCGACTGGGGAATTTTCACAGTAACTTCATTGCAGTGTTAGTGTAAGCCTACTTGTTCACTAATAAATAAAACTTAAAACTTAAAACAAATCCTAATGGTTTAAAATGCATGAGGTAACATTACGAGGTATATAGAGTACAATGCCATTCCTAAAGGAACTGCATCAAATTCATTTGGATATTTAATATGAGTATTGTTATTTTAATTGTAGCATCTAGAATGATACTTCTTTTGATCACTGTTGAACAGACATATAACGCTTTGTGCCCTCGCAGGAGAGCTCTGAATTTGGGAATACTACGAGACCCAGGATCAGAAGTTGAAGACAGACAATACCAAATCGACCTGCAGTCCATAACTATTGGCACCGCACTGTGGGACCAGCTGAAACCCGAGAAGGAAGTTGGTAAAGGAGGGCTATGCACAGAAAGTGAAAGGAATTATCAGAATCCAGCACTCGAATGGAACATGGCCAGCAGGTGAGTAAGTCATAAGCAGTGCAAGGCACTGGCTACACCTGCTGCCTCAAGCAATTCAGGAGGCAAATGTGACTATTATCAATAAATGCACAAAGTAATTTACCCTACTAATGGCATGTTGGCACAGTGGTTAGCACTGCTGCCAGGGACCCCGGGTTCGATTCTGGCCTTGGTGACTGTGTGTGTGCAGTTTGCACATTCTACCTGTGTCTACATGGGTTTCATCTGGGTGTGGAGTCTGCACGTTCTCCCCGTATCTGCGTGGGTTTCCTCCCACAGCCCGAAAGACCTGCTGATCAGGTGCATTGACCGTGCCAAATTCTCCCTCAATGTACCCGAACAGGCGCCGGAGTGTGGCGATTTTCACAGTAACTTCACTGCAGTGTTAATGTAGGCCTACTTGTGACACTAATAAATAAACTTCAAAAACCTCTGCAATCTTATCAGAGTCGGAGGCAGGCACATTTCCTTTTTTGTTGAGTTCCTTGCAGACTTTGTAAAGTAATTGTAAGTTAAATGTCCGTAACTCTCCGTGTCATTCTTTGTGAGATTGTCACAGGGTTTGGGAGCTGTTACCCTCTGTTTGGGGATCGTCTTCAGTGACAGCCCTGCGCGCACACAGCCACCTGTGACCCGAACTTAACGTTTCCTTGACACAGACTGCAAATACTAGAAGCTCTATTACTCTCATTGTTTTAAATTGCAGCAGATGTGGTCATTAAAGTCGCATTGTAAGGTGAATTATGCATATTTATTTTTACTGTAATCAACTTTTTCTATTAGTCTGGTGCAAGTCCACGAAGGGGCAACAAAATAAAAAGACTAGACTCGGAAAAGGTTTATCTTTTAAGCCCCTTTTCAGTTTAGCACTCAAGTATCACTTACCAAGTGCCGTCAAATTGAAGTTTATCCCTGCATGTTATTTAGGAGTAAGCTGTAAGCTTTCTGTAATTGTATATAATCCAGAACCTATAGTTTGAAAAAACAAACCACAGGTGGTCTTGTCTGAAGGGTAGATGATCAAACAGTGAGGTTAGAAGGTGCTTTCCACTCATCACCCACTGTTTAACTTTTAGAAGAGATTAGAAGATGGATTCCGATGCTGGTTCAGTAACTTCTGCATGGGAAATGTATTACCAGATAAAAACAAATGCAAATGAGTTTCATTGGCACATTCATAATAGAAAGCCACAAGGCTGACAGTCACAACTTGTATATCAGTCAGTTTACCAAGAATGACTGAAAGTTTACATTTGTCCTGCTAAATTAATTCTTCCCAGGACTCCGTCAGGGAAAGATCATTGCTATGATTTAAGTGCAGTGGGTGGCATTAATGGAGCATTTCTGGTAAGAAGCTTATAATAAAATGTTCTGATATTAGTCTTAGTTGCTTTTACACAAGTATCTTATTCTTCGATTTTAGTAAAGTTTATTAGTCACAAGTGAGGCTTACATTAACACTGTAATAAGACCATAAGACCATAAGACATAGGAGCGGAAGTAAGGCTATACGGCCCATCGAGTCCACTCCACCATTCAATCATGGTTGATTTCAACTCCATTTACCCGCTCTCTCCCCATAGCCCTTAATTCCTCGAGAAATCAAGAATTTATCAATTTCTGTCTTGAAGACGCTCACCGTCTCGGCCTCCACAGCCCTCTGTGGCAATGAATTCCACAGACCCACCACTCTCTGGCTGAAGAAATTTCTCCTCATCTCTGTTCTAAAGTGACTCCCTTTTATTCTAAGGCTGTGCCCCCGCGTCCTAGTCTCCCCTGTTAATGGAAACAACTTCCCTACGTCCATCCTATCTAAGCCGTTCATTATCTTGTAAGTTTCTATCAGATCTCCCCTCAACCTCCTAAACTCCAATGAATATAATCCCACGATCCTCAGACGTTCATCGTATGTCAGGCCTACCATTCCTGGGATCATCCGTGTGAATCTCCGCTGGACCCGCTCCAGTGCCAGTATGTCCTTCCTGAGGTGTGGGGCATTTCGCAGTAACTTCATTGCCGTGTTAATGTAAGCCTTACTTGTGACGAATAAATAAACTTTGTTACTGTGAAATTCGCCACGCCCTGGCGCCTGTTCGGATCAATGCACCTAACCAGCACGTCTTTCAGAGTGTGGGAGGAAACCGGAACACCCAGAGAAAACCCATGCAGACATGGGGAGAACATGCAAACTCCACACAGACAGTGACCCAAGTCGGGAATCGAACACAGGTCCCTGGCACTGCGAGGCAGCAATGCTAACCACTGTGCCACCATGCCGCCTCCGGTTTTAGAACGATGTACCGTTCTAGGAGTATGTTTGCTTTAATATCAGAAGCTAGTGTTAGCACCAACATAACAATGTTCTGCAATTAGTCTTAAAGAGATACTAATGGCGTTTGCGGTTTGCTGATTTTAATCCTTTTGCCCACAAATGGAAACTCATCTTTATGTTTAATTCTGCATCATTTTTGCATAAAATTAGTTTAAATAATTCCTGACTTAATATGAATCAAATGTTCGTAATGCTTCCTTTAAAATGTTACAATTGGTAACAAATGACATCTGTAACACCCAAACAGGCAATTCAAACTAAGGCATTTTTAACCACATCAACCTCTGAACAAATAATTGCAGCAGAAACTTAAAAATACAGGTTGCAACAGCATATAAACCGCTTCGTTAACCGAGGGATTAATTTTTTTGATGCAAATCGGTATATGACCAGATGTAAATGATATTCTACAGGATTTCTAGCTGTGAAGTGTGCCAAATGCTCTTTTCTTATATATTTACTGGTGTTTCTTTTTGCTTTGTGATTTTTATAGATATATCACCAACACCAATGTTCCCTCTAACCTTTGCGGTCACAGCCACAAAGTAATTGGAAATGTACCGTGAAGGCAACTAATTGGCAGTGCCCATGCAATATTTCCTTTAGGATGCACAGCTGGGCGGCACTCTTAAAGGGTTTGTGCAATTGAATAAGGGTCCTGTGAAGAATGTTTTGCATTAACAGGGGCTACATAGGCATGCATATTTATTTATGGGGTGGCGATGGCCTAGTGGTATTATTGCTAGTCTATTAATGCAGAAACTCAGCTAGTGTTCTGGGGGGACCTGGGTTCGAATCCCGCTACAGCAGATGGTGGAATTTGAATTCAATAAAAAAAAAATCTGGAATTAAGAGTCTACTGACGACCATGAAACCATTGTCGATTGTCAGAAAAACCCATCTGGTTCACTAATGTCCTTTAAGGAAGGAAATCTGCTGTCCTTACCTGGTCTGGCTTACGTGTGACTCCAGAGCCACAGCAATGTGGTTGACTCTCAACTGCCTTCTGACCAAGGGCAGCTAAGGATGGGCAGTAAATGCAGGCCAGCCAGTGACGCCCATGTCCCGCAAATTAATTTTTAAAAAGTCCTTGAGTTTATGATGTTTGAGTTATGACGAACGTCACTTATTATATTTATAAATTGACACCCCATTTCAACCTTACAACGTTGGTTTTGACTTCAGGACGCCACGCCAGCACATTCCTAAGTGCACATTGACGTTCTCCCCTGCCCATCTGTGTGACTGGAAAGTTCGAACCGTTTTTATTGGGTTGGCAACAAGTGTTTTATTCTGTTAATTCTTTTTGGCACAACCGTTACGATTTGAACCATTGCATTTATAAACTCGCATTGTATTTTTAATTTGAACTCAGACTGAGAGTTCAAGGTTAAACAGGCTACTGACAGCAATTGATTTACAAAAAAATCATTCCTGGGACATGGTAGGCCAGCACTTATTGCCCATCCCTAGTCACCCTCGAGAAGGTGGTGGTGAGCAATTGATACAACTGGGTAGCTTGCAAGGCCATTTTAGAAGGCAGTTGAGAGTCAACCACATGTAGGCCAGACTTAGTAAGGACGGGAGATTTCCTTCCCTGAAGGACATTACTGAACCAGATGGGTTTTTCCCACCATCGTTTCATGGTCATCAGTAGATTCTTAATTGCAAATTTTTTTTATTGAATTCAAATTTCACCATCTGCCATGGTGGGATTTGAACCCGGGTCCCCAGAACCTTAGCTGAGTTTCTGGATTTATAGTCTAGCGATAACACCACTAGACCATCAACTGCCCTTCATTATATCTCGCACATTAACCGAAGAACTGTATGCTAAGACATACAGACATTAACAGCAACTTGACAGGGCAAGAGTTGAGAACATTTAACACTGCCAGGCGTCCCATGAGTGATTTCTTGTCTTGGTTTGGAAGCCAATCCTTCATTTATACCTTTATTCCTATGGGAAAATTGATTCCGACTTAATGCCTTTCAACTTACAATTGATTCCCAAGGACCACATTTTGTCGTATCGAGGTCTGCCTGTGTAAAGGCAAGTTGTTGATCTTTTAGCTCCTTATCTTTCTTTCATTGCTTTACTGGATTCATAAATGAGAGAGAGAGAGAACATGCTGGGAACTGCAAAGGAAGAAGTGACAAAACGTTAAGGAAATGAGGCAGCTTATATGAGTTGAAGTTGAGTCAGGTCTTGAGTATTATTCAGCATCCATTCCTCATGGTGCGGTTTGGGTATCTTGCTGAGATGATTCTGTGCTCAAGGCAATGTCCTGTTCTATGTTTAGGAAATTTTGCATGTTATTAAAAATTTGACCACTGCCACCTAGCAACTGGATTATATGGTATTCATAGAAACATCGAAAATAGGTGCAGGAGTAGGCCTTTCGACCTGCCGAGCCTGCACCGCCATTCAATATGATCATGGCTGATCATGCACTTTCAGTATTCCACTGCCGCTTTTGCTCTACACCCCTTGATCCCTTTAGCCGCAAGGGCCAAGTCCAGCTCCCTCCTGAACAAATCTAATAAACTGGCCCCAACAGCTTTCTGTGGTAGAGAATTCCACAGGTTAAGACCTGGATTTGAATGATTGGGGGGATGAGAATTTTTCCTTTATCAGTCAGTTATATAATTCTAGAAGGCGCTGCCCGAAAGTGGTGGAGACTGATCCTCAAGTCACTTTCGAAAGGGAATTGTTTAAATACTTGAAGCAGAAACAAGCGCAACGCACTGAAAGTCTTGGTAGGAGGATCTGAGTCAGGATCTGTGAAATCAGTATGGGCAGATGAGAGATAAAGTTCCACGATTTCATGGATCAAAAAAAAAGCCACTTCAAGTACAGAATTCATACCCTATCATGAGTTGTTGAAGTGGACATAGATCTTTCTCTGTACCGAGCATCCAAGATAGGGTTTAAAGAAATCAATTTAGACATTTGTGAAATTGGTTCCAATATGCATGTGACATTTTAGTTGAGCCGCAGTGGACTGAAAGATCTCCTCTAGAACTGTAAGATTCTATGAATAACTGGCAGGGTTTCTGCATAGTTCTGTTCCCCAGGTAGAATGCTTATTGTAGTGTAATAATTTATAGATAATTCTTCATAGATTACATTTACAATTCTGTTCGTTTCAGGGAATTTTTTTTGTAATCTATATCTTAAATACTTTTCTGTTGTCACAGTGAGACATTTCACTGCTATGAATGAAATGTGCCTTTGACACCCAATATCAGCACTTAAGTAAAGGTTTTTCCACTGAATTCTCTAAAAATATGTCTTAACCTCAAAGGTGCATTTTCTATTGTAACAGCGCTTTTAAATTTTGTTTTCTTGCAGTCCCTATGACAAAAAATCACCAATTTTGAACCACTTTTTCCTTAATTATGAACAATTTTTTTTTAACACTTAGATTACGTAATTTCATAACATTGCAAATTTTATAATGTGACAAGAATTATTCCTTTCCAAGCCTTTTATGAATAGTGAGAGCGGAGTGGGGCCAAAATCAGCACAGTAGTAGTCCATTACTCACTGCCACCCAGATACAGGCTTCCAAATTTATCACCATCTTCTACTTTAACATGTTGGGCCAGTTTTCAATCTGGTTAGCTAATTTACGCAAGGAACCTCAAATCATACCGTTTTGCATGTAAAGTTCTGATTTCTTCTATTTTAAACATATTGGCTGTCGCAAAGCTTCATTCCATGTTAACTTTTGGTTAACATTTACTTTATCAATCCCATTGAGTATTTGATTGAGGTATATAAAATACCCAACGGAATTAATAAAGTAAATATTAACCAAATGTTCCCCCCGGTCTAGAACAGTCCAGGACAAGAGGTCATAGTTGTAGAGTAAGAGGAGGGTGGTTCAAGGCAGTAATAAGGAGAAGCTACGTCTCTCAGAGGGCTGTGAATCTATGGAACTCAGTGCCCCAGAGTGCAGTGGATGCAAAATCAATCAATGGATTCAAGAAAGAGATGGATAAATATTTGATCAAATGCGGGTTAAAGGGCTATGGGGAAACGGCAGGGAAGTGGAGTTAGGATGAGATGCAGATCAGCCATGATCATATAGAATGGCAGAGTGGGCTCGAAGGACTGAATTGCCTATTCATGCTCCTAATTCCTATGTTCCCATGTTACTATTCACCCATCACGCCTGCACTCACTGACTCCTCTTCAAATAACACCTTTGTTTCACAATTTGCATTCTTATTTTCAAGTCATTCCATGGCCATGCTTCTCCCATCTCTGTAATCTTTCCCATCTCAGGGACCCGGGTTCGATTCCTGGCTTGGGTCACTGTCTGTGTGGAGTTTGCACATTCTCCCCATGTCTGCGTGGGTTTCTTCCGGGTTTCCTCTCTCAGTCTAAAGATGTGCAGGTGGGGTGAATTGGCAATGGTAAATTCTCCCTCAGTATACCCAAACAGGCGCTGGAGAGTGGCGACTAAGGGATTTTCACAGTAACTTCATTTCAGTGTTAATGTAAACCTACTTGTGACTAATAAATAAACTTAAAAACTTCATCTCCTCCACCTCACAATATAAGAATAGAGGAAATAAAGCCAGAGTTAGGTCATATGGCCACTCAACCCTGGCCTACCATTCAATAAGATCACAGTTGATCTGATTTCAGTTCCGCATTCTTGCCTGTTCCCCATAACCTTGACTCCTCTGTAGTTCAAGAATCTGAAAATGTGTCCCCTAGTTCTAGATTCTGTCACAAGGGAAAACATCCTCTCGGCATCTACCCTGTCAAACACCCTCCAAGATATCCACCCTCATCTAATCCTAGCTCCTTGAGCATCTCCGATTTTGACTGGGGAGAGTGCAGGAGTATGGCATTGAGATAGAACGTTAGTCATGACAACATTCAATGGTGGAGCAGGATCAGTGGGCCGAATGGCCTATTCCTCCTATTTTCTATGTTTCTAATTGCTCCATTTGTGGCTGTGCCTTCAGCAGCCTGAGAATTAAGCTCTGGGATTCTCTCTCTGGAGTTCTTTGACTCTCTACAACTCTCTCCTCTGTTGCAGCTCCCTCTTTGACCAAGCTTTTGGCTATTGGCCCTAATATCTGCTTATCTGGTCCCTAATATAGAAGGAGGCCATTCAATCCCTTAAGTCTATGCTGACTCTCTTAAGTCTCATTCCCATGCCCTCTATAAATCTGCACTTTTTTTCCCTTCGAAAGGGAATTGGATAAAGCTGTGATTGAATATGCCTCCTTTGTTTCAGGCAGAGTCTCATAAAGCTCTTGTGACCTTGGAACATGAATTGATTTATTATTGTCACATCTATTGGTATACATTGGTGAAAATTATTGTTTCTTGCGAGCTATACAAACAAAGCATACCATACAAAGAGAAGGAAAGGAGAGGGCGGAGAATATTGTGTTACAGTCATAGCTAAGGTGTAGAGAAGGATCAACTTAGTATCAACTTATTGTGACATAAATACAAGTTGTTGTTGTGATGGTAATTGTTGTTCCTGATAGCAGCCTCTTTTGGAGGCTTTTGTAACCAACAATCCATGTTAGCACTGCAGAGGAAGATTAAACCTCTGTGTGGCTTTGTTGTGGCTTACCACATAATAGATGTTACCCTGGGATTTGAGTTGCAATCATCGATCTCCCTTTTTGACATGCTGGTGATAAGTTAGGGTAAGGCGCCTGGCCCACATGATTATATTCAGCTAAACATCCTCTGTGAATACAGTTGACATAAGGTCAGACTTGGATCAAAGCCTGTTTGGTTAGGGTTTTGTTCTTCCAACTTGGTGTGTTCTCTGTGGTTGTCATGATATTAGTTATATTATGTACAAAGATACCTGAGGATTGAACTATGAAAAGTGGACAGATTGTACCAGATTTATAATTGTTAGTGGAAGCTTGTCTGCCTGTGGAAAGTGATAAACTGACTTAGACAGTTACACTGGAGTTTCTTCTGTATGGGCCGAATCGTCCTTTCACCTACCAGGGAGGTCAGAGCTTGCACACTCCGATCCCTACATTCAGACGAGAACAACGTGGGTCATCATTATTTTTCTTTGCTTCTTTGCTTCATTCTTCCCCTCTCTGCACTTCTAGAATAAGATGCCAATCCATGTCCCCATCCACGCACTGAAGTGGACGTAAAAGATCCTAGATTCTGTGAAAAGGGGGGGAAGTTGTACTGGTGTCCTGGCCAGCATTTATCTCTCATAAAATGCTGTCATAAACAAAAGATCTGGCTATTTATCTTTCTACTGTTTTTTTTTAAGAGGTTAATGTCCGCAAGTCTCTCACTCAATGTCAGTAAAACAAAGGAGATAGTCATCAACTTCAGGAAGTGTAGTGGAAGACGTGCCCCTGTCTACATCAACAGTGATGAAGTGAAAATGATGGAGAGCTTCAAGTTTCTAGGTGTCCAGATCACCAACAACCTGTCCGTCCACCCAAGCTGACGCTTTAGTTGAGAAAGCCCAACAGGGCCTCTACTTTCTCAGGCGGCTAAGGAAATTTGGCATGTCCACTACGACTCTCTCCAACTTTTATTGCTGCACCATAGGAAGCATCCTTTCTGGATTAGGGGCGGCATGGTGGCAAAGTGGTTAGCACTGCTGTCTCACAGCACCAGGGACCCGGGTTCAATTCTGGCCTCGGGTCTCTGTCTGTGTGGAGTTTGCACGTTCTCCCCGTGTCTGCGTGGGTTTCCTCCAGGTGCTCCGGTTTCCTCCCACAGTCCAAAGATGCGCGGGTGAGGTTGATTGGCCATGCTAAATTTACCCTGGTGTCAGGGGGATTAGCAGGGTAAATGTGTGGAGTTACAGGAATAGGGCCTGGGTGGAATTGTGGTTGGTGCAGACTTGATGGGCAGAATGGTCTCCTTCTGCACTACAGGGATTCTATGAAAATAAATGTCAAAGTAAATTCACAGCCAACACACAGCTACAGAACTTTTAAGGTTTTAAGGAAAATATATGATGTATCACAGCTTGGTATGCCTCCTGCTCTGACCAAGACCGCAAGAAACTACAAAGGATTGTAAACGTAGCCCAGTCTATCACACAAAACAGCCTCCCATCCATTGACTCCGTCTACACATCCCGCTCTCTCTGGAAAGCAGCCTGCATAATTAAGGACCCCACGCATCCTGGACATTTCCTCTTCCACCTTCTTCCTTCGGGAAAAGATACAAAAGTCTGAGGTCACGTACCAACCGACTCAAGAACAGCTTCTTCCCTGCTGCCATCAGACTTTTGAATGGGCCAACCAAATATTAAGTTGGTCTTTCTCTACACCTTATCTACGACTGTAACACTATATTCTGCACCCTCTCCTTTCCTTCTCCCCTATGTACTCTACGAACGGTATGTTTTATCTGCGCGCAAGAAACAATACTTTTCACTATCCCAATACATGTGACATTAATAAATCAAATCAAGTTAACAATGTGCGTTTGCATATATTACAGCTTTGACTAAACTGCAAATAATACTTGATCAGTTGGGGCAGCACGGTGGCACAGTGGTTCGCACTGCTGCCTCACAGCGCCAGGGACCCGAGTTCGATTCCCGACTTGGGTCACTGTCTGTGTGGCATCTGCACGTTCTCCCCGTGTCTGCATGGGTTTCCTCCAGGTGCTCCGGTTTCCTCCCACAGTCTGAACGGCGTGCTACCAGGTGCATTGGCCACGCTAAATTCTCCCTCAGTGTACCCGAACAGGTGCCGGAGTGTGGCGACTCGGGAATTTTCACAGTAACTTCATTGCAGTTACATATTGTCAGCCTATTTATGACACTAATAAATAAACTTAAACTTAACTTGTGAACCGCTTTATGGTATTCGAAGATTGTGAAAGGTGCACTTAAAATGCAAATTTTAAAAATTCTATTTCTCTCTTCTTGTCCCCGCCGCCCCCCTCCCCCACTACTAATCTGAAATGCAACCTTATCTGATTCAGAACCATCCTTTCAGTCTGTTGCTGCCCGTGGCCTACATTTTCTATTATTTAAAACAGGCATTTTAGTCGATCCAGTTTCAGCAAGGCGAGTTAGTAAGCTTCATGTGGACCAACCTTATTTGACTTGGCAAGAGGACAGGGCTGCACTCAGACCTCTTTCTAAGTTCCTCCCCAAGGGGGTCTCAGTATTTTATGTTACACAGGGCTTACAATTCCCTCCTTTTATCAAGCCCCTCGTGCTTCAGAAGTAGATCTTAGATTCCACTTTGCGGATGTAAGGAAAGATCTGTTTTTACATCAGCAGCTAAATTCGTATGAAATTCAAGACAACTAATTCAAATCTTATGGGGCGAGGATCCTTGGAAATCCTGCCATGAAACTGGGATTAGCAAACTAAGTTGTGCGGTCCTCACTTTACTGGTACCATCTGGTGGACAGTCTGCATGGTGTCTAGTGGCACCATCACATTCAGGGTTGCAAAAAGGCACAGTTTAAACGAGTTAGTATTTAGGAAGCTGTTTGTGAAATGTTGCTTGAGATAGCACGTCGAGGTACACTAATTTACTGACTGCTAAAGATGATAGGTTATTGATTGAAGAGAACTTCTCGAATGCATAAAGCAGCAGTGAGCATTCAATGGGATGTTAACACCTCTCTCACCCTGCACTTCAGACCGCTTTTAACCATATTGGTGTCATTTAGTGCAGGAGCATTTTTTGTTTAAAAAAATTCTTTTTCCATGCTTCAAGCTCCCTAAATGCAAATTCAGTTTTCCAAAATAATAAACAGCTGCAATTGAAATAATGAACAGTTACTTTCAGTAGAGACAACTTGTGGATAAATAAGGGTCATGACGGAAAGCTTCTGTTCTTTTCTGCAAGAAAGAGGACATTCCTTTTCATTTATCGCAGTAAATGTTTCCACCTTGAGGGGTGATTTACCCGAGATTACTTACCTTGTGCACAATTCCCCCGTTCTTTGAGCTGTTATCATCTAGATTCTGTGGGTCTGTCTTCATGCCTCACTTCTGTTCCATGATTGAGAAAATTGGACATCTGCTTTGCTTAACAGAAGCATTTCCCCCACCCCCTCCGTCACCAGTTTATATATTATGTTTACGTGTTGCTTGGGTATAAAAAGACTAAATTACCAAGTTGCGATGTGCTCACATGCTGCATGGAAGGGTGAGTCACTTACCTGTGATTTCATTGTTTGGGAGTGAACTAAGGCTCTGTGAGATTTTGCCAGCTGGGTATCCGGACTATGGCTGTAATACATAGGATTGACTAACTGTGCCAATTTTATGTGTCTTTTTCTTCCAGCATTAGACGTCACCAAGAACGAAGGGCAATTTTGACTCCAGTGTTGACAGATTTCAGTGTACGAGTAACAGCTGCCCCTGCTATCCTTTTCACAAAACAGATCTCGCCAGAGAATGCACAGACTGAGGTCAGTAATAAAGAATTTCAATAAACGTATGATCTCAGCAGTGATAAAGCGATGCATTTGCCATCTGAAGTGATCTAGATTTGACGATTGTGGCAACTTGGTTGGGATTCTCTGTGTTTTCATTTTGTTTCCACTTCAAATTAAGTGCAAAAGACTCACCACCACTTCCTCGAGGGCAATTCAGGATGGGCAATGAACGCTTGCCTAGCCAGCGATGCCCACATCCCGTTTTAGCTCTGTTTTAGCTGCTGCACTAGTTCCTGACCTCTTTCATTTCAACTTAGAATGAATCACTTTTTCTCTTGGTATGGTGGAAACTTACCACATTGGGGAGCGTAAATTTGGAACTGTCTTCCTCAAAAAATGCTGTTGAGGCCAGGGATATTAAGGCATACAGAACCAAGGCAGTTAGTAAGATACAGATCCACCATGACGTAATTGAATGGCAGAATAGTGGATTATTGTGAGCAGTTTTGGGCCCCATATTAAAGGAAGGATGTACTGGCCTTGGAAAGCGTCCAGAGGAAGTTCACAAGAATGATCCCTGGAATGAAGAGCTTGTCGTGTAAGGAACGGTTGAGGACTCTGGGTCTCTACTCGTTGGAGTTTAGAAGGATGAGGGGGAATCTTATTGAAACTTACAGGATATTGTGAGGCCTGGATAGAGTGGACGTGGAGGGGATGTTTCCACTCGGAGGAAAAACTAGAACCAGAGGGCACAATCTCGGTCTAATTGCAGAGCTGGGCTGAGAGGTGGCAAATGGAGTTTAATGTGGAAAAGAGTGAGGTGATTCACTTTGGAAGGAGTAACAGGAATACAGAGTACTGGGCTAATGGCAAGATACTTGGTAGTGTGGATGAACAGAGAGATCTGGGTGTCCATGTGCATAGATCCCTGAAAGTTGGCACCCAGGTTGATAGGGTTGTTAAGAAGGCTTACGATGTGTTAGCTTTTATTGGTAGAGGGATTGAGTTTCGGAGCCATGAGGTCATGCTGCAATTGTACAAAACTCTGGTGCGGCCGCACTTGGAGTATTGCGTACAGTTTTGGTCGCCGCATTATAGGAAAGATGTGGAAGCGTTGGAAAGGGTGCAGAGGACATTTACCAGGGTGTTGCCTGGTATGGTGGGAAGATCGTATGAGGAAAGGCTGAGGGACTTGAGGTTGTTTTCGTTAGAGAGAAGAAGGTTAAGAGGTGACTTAATAGAGGCATACAAGATGATCAGAGGATTAGATAGGGTGGATAGAGGGAGCCTTTTTCCTCGGATGGTGATGGCTAACGCGAGGGGACATAGCTTTAAATTGAGGGGTGATAGATATAGGACAGATGTCAAAGGTAGGTTCTTTACTCAGAGAGTAGTAAGGGCGTGGAATGCCCTGCCTGCAGCAGTAGTGGACTCGTCAACATTAAGAGCATTCAAATGGTTATTGGATAAACATATGGATGATATTGGAATAGTGTAGATTAGTGGGGCTTTAGATTGATTTCACTGGTCGGTGCTACATCGAGGGCCGAAGGGCCTGTACTGCGCTGTAATGTTCTATGTAATTCTGCTGCTATGTCTTGTGGTCTTATGGTCTTATGGTCCAATAGACTTGAGGAGTTGAATCGCCTACTTCTGTTCCTGTAGAAACGTTTTGTTGAAGTCTGACAAAACTTGCTATGGGACTGATGTTCAATTGGGTTCAGTATTTCACTCCATAATGTGTTGCATAGAATCAACACACAGATTTGTAACTGTAAACTAATTTTGGTGCTCTTGTATGAAGTGTCCATGTAAGTGCACGACACTGGAAGTTGAGTCGTTTGTGACATATGTTTTTATCTCTGTAGGAAATTGTAGTGTGCGGCCATTCATTGGAAGTCAATGTTACCACAAACCTGGACTTATTCCTCAGTGTAGCTCAAGTTCAGCTCTTACAGGAGTTGGTGCAAGCCAATATGCTTGGATTGGAGCTCGCAGATCCAACAGCAGAGGTAATCTCACACCTTAAATTCAATGTTTCCAACTTTTCATCTGATAGAGAAATAATTAGGAAGGGTTTATAAAATCCTTGGCACAAATGTAAATAATGAACAATAAAATTTAAAAATGTAGCCATAACATATAGTATCCAGCAGATTAACTGTGGCATCAACGGCAAATCCAAGATGGTATGATCTGCATCTTTTTTTAAATTCGTTCGTGAGATGTGGACGTTTCTGGCTCTAACAGTGGTTTCATGGTCCCCACTGGACTTTTAATTCCAGATTTTCTTAATTGAATTCAAATTTCACCATCTGCCATGGTGGGATTTGAACCCGGGTTCCCAGAGCATTACCCTGGGTCTCTGGATTAATAGTCGTGCAATAATACCATTGCCTCCCCATATCAGGCACAGAATTTGCAACATTGGCTAGGCTTTTCCACTCTCATCAGCCATGGAGGTAGAAATTTCTACCCAAAGTTAAGGATCTTAGCCGGTCCATCAAATCTTTATCGCCCGTGGCGATTCCCGGAGTGGGTAGGACCACAAAATTCCACCTGTACAAACAGACCAACCAACGAGACTCGGTGCTGGCGACTATGCTCCACACAAACCTCAAAATTATGAAAGAACTCAACCATTTGTTATTTGTGCAGTTCTTGAAGGTCTGAAGTCACACGAATACTGATTGTTAGCATTTCAAAAGCCACTGCAAAAAAACACACAGGCAACAAAGCGGTTCCCTGCTGATGGTTCAAATGGAAATGCAATCTCATTCGGGACAACTGATGTGTAGGGTTGGGAGTTAAACAATGGTCTTTTAAACTACAGCTGACATTAGAAAAAAAAATGAAGAATAACACAGATTATGCCTCACAGGATATCGCATTACTATCCCAGGCTATGCGCATGGTTTTGTTTTGGAAGCCAGAATACAACTGGGGAATCAAAGCAGACTGTTAGCACCAATCTGGTTCACAGATTGTAATGTTGAACTTTAATTGGAAGGGAGAATCTGAAGTATAGGACAGTGCACAGTTTTCTGTCATCCAACAAGATATATTTTTCAGCATCTTTTGTTCATTGAACTTAAATATTGTTGTACATATTTCATTATTTTTTGGTTCTCTGGTCTGGTTGCCATTTGCAAAAATGTAGGTCTTTTAATGTTTGTCATGAGTGGTAAGTGTTTTATGATGATCATAGAATCTATAGTGCAGAAGGAGGCCATTTGGCCCATTGAGTCTGCACTGACCACACTCCCACCCAGGCCCTATTCCCATAACCCCACATATTTACCCTGCTAATCCCCCTGATGCTAGGGCTAACTTAGCATGGCCAATCAAAGTAACCTGCACATCTTTGGGCTGTGGGAGGAAACCGGAGCACCTGGAGGAAACCCACGCAGACACAGGGAGAACGTGCAAACTCCACACAGTGACTCGAGGCTGGAATTGAACCCGGGTCCCTGGCACTGTGAGGCAGCAGTGCTAACCACTGTGCCATCGTGCCGCCCCAAGATTGAACTGCTACTTTCAATCAAAGAAACTTTTCATTGTCCATCGGACTGAAAAATAGCACTGTTGCCTCACAGCGCTCGGGACCCGGGTTCGATCCCCGGTTTGGGTCACTGTCTGTAGGGAGTCCACACGTTCTTTCCGTGTTTGCATGGGTTCCCTCCGGGTGCTCCAGTTTCCTCCCACAGTCCAAAAGACGTGCTGGTTAGGTGCATTGGCCGTGCTAAATTCTCCCTCAGTGTACCCAAAACAGGTGCCGGAGTGTGGCGACTAGGGGGTTTTCATAATAACTTCATTGCAGTGTGAATGTAAGCCTACTTGTGACACTAATAAATCAGCTCCTTTTAAGCAAACTGTTCAGCTTAGTTGAATGTTAGGTTAGATATTCTAAAAGATGCATTGAAAGAAGGGCAGGAGTTCTCCCTAATGTCCTGGCCAATATTTAATTCTCAACCACCAAACACAGATTATCTGGTCACTATATTCCTTCTGTTTGTGGGGGCTTGCTGTATACAAAGTGGCGGCTGCACTTTCTACGTGACAACAGAGTCTGCACTTCAAAAACCATGGGTGGGATTTTCCGACTGTTCCCACAGCCGGGATCGTCTGGTCCCACTGACAGTGACCGCTCCCCCCCCTGGGTTTGGACAGCGGCAGGGGGCACGAACAATGGGAAACCCTGTTGTCAGTAGCGAGAATGGAGCCACAGCGGAAGGTAGAAAATCCTGTCCCATTTCATTGGCTGTAAAGTGGTTTGGGACATCCTAAGGCTGTGGAAAGCAGAATATAAATGCAAGCCTTTCTTTCTTCTTTATTGTATTTCTTAACTGCTGATCATCTTGTCTGTACTGAAAATTTTAAGCAAGTGTATTTTGTCACAGAATATAAATAATGATCTGAAAAGCCACCTGACAAATTTACAAATGATGAAGAGGGTGGAAGCTCTCCAAGTATGTGCTGGCAGTAGCCATCGCAGTTTTCTTATTGGATTGAATGCAAACAAACTAACATTTCTATATATGGTGTTATTTTATTGGTACCGTTGAATTTCAGTTTGTGTGTAGCACTATCCAGAATTTTTGGAACCTCTTTGAAATAACCTGATGTTGATTTTGACCTTTTTAAATTGGTTCCTGGTTTCTTGATGATTTTTGTCCAACCCTTGGTGTTCTGAGAAGAGTGACAGAGAGTAATTCTCTTGATCTGTTGTCGAACTTGTGGTGTTGGTCCTTTCACAATGGCTTCAGTTTGAGGATTCCAGGATTTTGGGTGGGTCGCACTGGAGGAAAGCAATATCCCTCGCATCAGAATGGCATGTAATTTGGAGCAGAACTGGAAATGATGGCAATCTGACAACTGCTGCTCTTATCCTTCTCAGTGGTAGAGTTCCCAGGACAACGCCATTCTATCGGCACGGTGGCACCTAACCAGCGTGTCGTTCAGACTGTGGGAGGAAACCGGAGCACCTGGAGGAAACCCACACAAACACAGGGAGAACATGCAGACTCCGCACAGACAATGACCCAAGTCAGGAATCGAACCCAGGTCCCAGCCGCTGTGAGACAGCGTGCCACCCCCTCTCTGTGTGGGTTTCCTCCGGGTGCTCCGGTTTCCTCACAGTCCAAAAGACACGCTGGTTAGGTGCATTGGCCATGCTAAATTCTCCCTCAGTGTACCCGAACAGGCACCGGAATGTGGTGACTGGGGGATTTTCACAGTAGCTTCAATGCAGTGTTAATGTAAGCCTACTTGTGACTAATAAATAAACTTAAAGTTATCGAAGTAACCTTGCAGCGTTGCTGCACTGCATGCAGGCGAATATGCTTACCGCAGTCTCAATGTGCCAGTAGTGGAAGGGGAGGATTTTGAATCCAGTGCCATGCCTAACAATGTAAAAACTGTGTTTTCCGAAATGGTAACGAGCTTTTTGGTTGCACACACCTAAGCAAGTGAAGAGGATATCATCACACGCCAGGCAAGCCTTGTAGATTCCGAAGGAAGAATTTTCAAAGTTTGAGAACATGCATTCGTATTAGGTTGTTATGGTTGTGAGCCTTGTTGGAGCGATTTATCGTGATAATAGTTTGTAATAGTGACCTCACTTCAAAAGCAATTCATTGACTGTAAAGCACTTTGATATATTCGGTGGTTGCAAAAGGCACGATATAATTGTAAATAATTTATATTTGTAATCCTTCTAATAAAATACCAGTAGTGGGGAAAGGGTGAGGGTGAAGGAAAGATTCTTCTCCACCCCCCCCCCCTTTCAAAAGAATAGTGTGATTCGAAGTTCACAATTAACTGAACCATTCATGACAGACTTGGGTGGTCTGATAGCTGAGCCAGGCAGGTCCAGGCCCTTGCTGATGAGCAACCAGCCAGCTTGGTTTAATCGTGAAGCCTGGAGGTGTAGATCTGTCACAGGTGCTGAGATTCTACTCAGTTAGTTCCAAATAAGCTGCAGGCAAAAGCCCTAATGAGTGGGGTGGTCCTTACTGGGCAAGGCGCAGGAAGTTTACTAATAATTTGCTCTGGTAAGCGAAATGGCTTGAACTCATTTGAGCTCCAACAGTGCCACACTGTTTAATTCTTTTGGAGGATTGTAAACCTCGACTCTGCCAACCTGCTTCTCAAGCTCTGGACTTAATTAAGTTTCCCTCCAGGAAGAGTTGTTGTTCTCAGTATTTGACAAATAGAAACAGGTGGGGTTAGATGTCTCACAAGCTTAAAATGGAGACTCTTAAACATGGAGATGGGTTTCTCCATGTGTCAAACATCCAGCTAACCAAAAAAAAGTCTATGTAATAGATCGATTTTTAAGTGCTACCGATTTAATACTTAAAGTACCTCTTGTGTGCTGATGTACATTTGAAATTCCATTTATTAAAATAGATGTGTCAAGGTCTATACAAAATGTGTTGTGGAGATGCCGGTGTTGGACTGGGGTGGGAACACTAAGAAGTCTCACAACACCAGGTTAAAGTCCAACAGGTTTATTTGGAATCACCAGCTTTCGAAGCGCTGCTCCTTCCTTATCACATGATTCCAAACAAACCTGTTGGACTTTAACCTGGTGTTGTGAGACTTCTTACTGTGTACAAAAGGTGACTAAGTTGATTTAGTGGAAATGTCATCCAATACTTAGCTACCCTTAATCTGCTCAATTTATTGAACTAATTAGTTGCATTCTGCTGTATTTTTTTTGTCGATGATGTATTAACAGGCAAATCTAGTCAAGAATTTTAAAAATAAATATATGCTTCCTCAAATAACTCTCTGGGGCAGAGGAGGATTTTGATTATATTACTCAGCGAATAATCCAGAAGGCTGGACTAAGGATACAGAGAGACATGTTAAAATCTCACCAGCTGAGAACTTTAAATTCAATTACTTAAATAAACCTGGAATAAAAAGCTCATCTCTGTAATTGTGACCACAAAACCACCAGACTTGTCATAAAAACTCATCTGGTTCATTAATGTCCTTTAGAGAGGGAAATCTGACATCCTTACCTGACCTGGTCTACATGTGGACTCCAAACCCACAGCAATGTGGTTGACTGTCAGCTGCTGTCTGAAAAGATCCAGCAAGACACTCAGTTGTTCTCGCAAAGGTGGCTCATCACCACCTTCTCAAAGACATGTGTCAAACATCCATTTTGAATACAGGAGTTGGGACGTCTTGTTGACGTTGTACAAGTCATTGGTAAAGCCACACTTGGAATACTGTGTATAGTTCTGGTCACCCTATTATAGAAAGGATATTATTAAACTAGAAACAGTGCACAAAAGATTTACTAGGATGCGACCGGGACTTGATGGTTTGAGTTATAGGGAGAGGCTGGATAGACTGGGACTTTTTTCCCTGGAGGCTGAGGAGTGATCTTATAGAGGTCTGTAAAACAATGAAGGGCACAGATAAGGTAGATAGTCAACATCTTTTCCCAAAGGTAGGGGAATCTAAAACTAGAGGACATAGGTTTAAGGTGAGAGGGGAGAAAGGGTCCAGAAGGGCAATCTTTTCACTGAGGGTGGTGAGTGTCTGGAACGAGCTGCCAGAGGTAGTAGTAGAGGCGGGTACAATTTTGTCTTTTAAAAGGCATTTAGATAGTTACATGGGTAAGATGGGTATTGAGGGATATGGGCCAACTGCAGGCAATTGGTTCTAGCTTAGTGGTAAAAACTGGGCGGCATGAACAAGTTGGTTCGAAGGGCCTGTTTCCATGCTGTAAACCTCAATGACTCTATGACAATGATTGGCAAGACTTGAACAATAAATCTATGGTTGGTAGTCCCAGTGCAGTACTGAGGGAGTGCTGCATTGTCTGCAATGTTGCCTTTGGATGAGTTGCTAAACAAGGCCTCAACTATGTCATTGGGTGAACATGAAAGATTCTATGGCATCATTTTGAAGACAAGTAGGGAAGTTAAGGGGAGGCAGTGGCATAGTGGTATTGTCGCTGAACTAGTAATCCTGAGACCCAGGTTAATGTTCCGGGAACCCAGGTTCAAATCCTACCCTGGTGACATTTGAATTCAATAAAGATCTGGAATTAAAAATCTAACGATGACCAGGGAACCATTGTTGATTGTTGTACAAACCCATTTCGTTCACTAATGTGGGTGCTGGGTTGAATTTGGGGCACACAGGAAGTGTAAAATGGTATTGGCTAGATTTTTCTTTACAAAAGGAGGAACATTTGAACAGCAAGTGTAAGTCTGGAAGGATTTGTAGGTGACATAAGTGAGGAATGTTGCATGTGCTCCTTCAATCATCGTTCAGACATAAGCAATCCTGGACTTGCCTGAGACTGTGTGCTGTAAATGAAGTTTAAATTTATTCAAGCAATTGTTCCACTATTTTATTCTCAGGAGTGAGTGATCGTCTGATCACCTCAGAATTCTGAACAAGGCAACGCTTACTATTGAGGGCTGTTCCACCACTCTGAGCTGTTTGGGAGCATATTTTTTGCATTGTTTGTACCCGGGGTGGCAAAGTGGCACAGTGGTTAGCACTGCTGCCTCACAGCACCGGGGACCCAGGTTCGATTCCCGGCTTGGGCCATGTCTGTGTGGAGTCTGTACGTTCTTCCCGTGTCTGCGTGGGTTTCCGCCGGGTGCTCCGGTTTCCTCCCAGTCCAAAAGACGTGCTGGTTAGGTGCATTGACCATGCTAAATTCTCCCTCAGTGTACCCGAACAGGCGCCGGAGTGTGGCGACTAGGGGATTTTTCACAGTAACTTCATTGTAGTGTTAATGTAAGCCTACTCTGACAATAATAAATAAACTTTAAACAAAATCTTGGTCTGAATGTAATATGACTTTATGTTAATGGGCGGAGATTTGGAGAGGGGTGGGTAAAGTCTTTGCATAATATGGTTAGCAAATACCAAACGTTCAGAATGACCAATTATAATGGAAAGATACCGTGAGGAAGACGAAAGTCAATGGACATTGTGGCCACCAAGCTTTGATTTTCAGAACAGGTTCACTGAGGGTCTGAAACATAAGTTAGAGTAAGAACATCTCAATGAAGCCATTTGTTTTTTTCTACCTTGTATCTCTGCTCGAATTTTTTCTAACAGTTCAAAAGGTTAATTCAAATTATCTGGAAAGTGTCTGTGGGATGTCCAGAATGTGAGAGGAGCAATATAAATTACAATTGTTTCTTTTATCCTTATTACTCTTAATTTTTAAAAAAATAATTGGATGTTGACATCCCTGGCTAGACTAGCATTTATTGCCCATCTCTAATTGCCCTTGAGAAGGAGGCAGTGAACCACCTTCTTAATCCGCTACAGTCCATGTGTTGCCGGTACACCTGTTCGGAAAGGAGTTCCAGGATTTTGACCCAACGGCAGTAGACGAATAATGATTTTGTTCCAAGTCAGGGTGGTATGTGACTCGGAGGGGAACGTACAAGTGATGAAGTTCCCATGCATCTGTTGCCCTTGTCCTTCGAGGTAGTAGAGGTTGCAGGTTTGGAAGTTGCTATTGATGGAGCCTTGGTGTGTTGCTGCAGTGCACCTTGTAGATAGTACACATTGCTGCTACTGTGTGTCAGTGGTGGAGGGAGTGGGATATTGAAGTTGGTGAATGGGGTACCAGTCAAGTGGGCTGCTTTGTCTAGGATGGTTTCGAGTTCAAAAGGACAAAGAACAAAGAACAGTACAGCACAGGAACAGGCCCTTCAGCCCACCAAGTCTGTGCCGACACACATGCCTCTCTAATCTAATATTTTCTTGTCTCTATGTGGTCCATATCCCCCTATTCCCTGCCTATTCATGTATCTATCCAGATGCCCCTTGAACGTTGTTATAGAATCTGCTTCCACCACCTCCTCCAGCAGCATGTTCCAGGCATTCACCACCCTCTGTGTGAAAAACTTGCCCCTTACATCTCTTTTAAACTTTCTCCCTCTCACTTTCAACCTATGCCCCCGAGTAATTAACCCTTCGACCCTGGGAAAAAGACTCTGACTATCCATTCTATCCAAGCCTGTCATAATCTTGTGAACCTCTATCAGGTCCCCGCCCCTCATCCTCCGACACTCCAATGCAAACAATCCAAGTTTGTTCAACCTTTCTTCATAGTCCATATCCTCCAAACCAGGCAACATCCTGGTAAATCTCTTCAGCACCCTTTCCAATGCATCAACATCCTTCCAGTAGTGTGGTGACCAGAATTGTACACAATACTTCAAATGCGGCCTAACCAAAGTCTTATACAGCTGCAACTTGATTTTCCAGTTCCTATACTCAACTGATGAAGGCCAGCATGCCATTCGCCTTCTTGACCACCTTGTCCATCAGAGTTGCCACCTCAGGGAACTGTGGATCTGCACACCTAAATCCCTCTGTATGCTAATATTTCTAAGGGCTCTACATTTACTGTATACTTTCCTTCTGCAGTAGACCTTTTAAATCGCATCACCTCACATTTGTCTGGGTTAAATTCCATCTGCTATCTCTCGGCCCAGATCTCCTGCCAATTTATACCCTTGAATGTTGTTGGATCTGCACTTATCCTGGCAAGTAGGGAGTATTCCATCACACTCCTAACTTGTGCCTTGCAGATGTTGGACAGACTTTGGGGAGTCAGGAGGTGAGATACTTGCCAGAGACTTCCCAGTCTCTGACCTGCTCTTGTAGCTACAGCATTTATGTGGCTGGTCCAGTTCAGTTTCTGATCTAAGGTAACCCTCAGGATGTTGGTCGGATGTTGGATGGTGACCTTGTCCTTTAGCCTGATGTCCTCTTATTTGTCTCTCTGTAACATTTCCGTGAGGCACCTCATGACGTTTGTCAACATAATCAAATCAGATCATGGTTCTTCACTCAGTTTTGCATTTGAGACCAGAATCCCCAACAGCATCCTCATTTACTGTGTTGTGAAGAATCAGCGGGGTATCTGGTTGGCATCAAGTTCCAAATCAAGTGTATCAAACCTTGGAACTACTGGAGGGAAACAAACGCAGCAATTAACTGCTGAAAGATTGATTGTTCCTCATTGCAAAGCAGACATTTGAGATACATGGGAATGGATGTATATAATTCTGACTGATTAATTGCAGAATTTAGTATTGTTCCAGTTCAATGAATATTATGAATAGCATATCTTCAGTTCTGCATGCTGAAGTTAAATCTTCTGTTTCACTGAGTTTAGAATGGTTCAGAAATCAGGTTTCGGAAATGTTACTTCATGTGAGGAGCAGTTTAGCTCTCTGAGGACGCACTATTGTGAGTTTTTGTGAATTACGAGTCATGGCTTTACTGCAAGATAAACTACCTGTGACATCAGAATGTACTACAGCTTAGGCCCTATTTAAACTCCCCCGCAGATGATCGAGTGTGCCACAGTTCAGTCACGTTAATTAGCACTGGAAGGGAGATACTTAAACTTTAGACCCAGAATCAATTGGGGTTATGCAACCCAAATTGTGATGTGCGCCGCAACATAACTCAGCTCCTTTTTATGTTAACTGGGCCTTGGTCAATCCATTTGCCTGCTTACAGCCAAAGCATATACACAAACAAGTTGCTTGCACTGTATCCCCCCTTCCACACACCCCCTCCTAAAATCTTCAAGCTGGCAAGTTTTGTGCTGTTCTCATCACTCGTAGGTGACATTTTTGCATCCAAGCGTGGGTGGCACGGTGGCACAGTGCTTAGCACTGCTGCCTCACAACACCAGGGACCCAGGTTCGAGTCCTGGCTTGGGGGTCACTGCTTGTGTGGAGTTTGCACATTCTCCCCGTGTCTGCGTGGATTTCCACGGGGTGCTCCGGTTTCCTCCCACAGTCCAAAGATGTGCGGGTTAGGTGGATTGGCCATGCTAAATTGTCCCTTAGTGTCAGGGGGACTAGTTAGGGTAAATGCACAAGGTTATGGAGATAGGGCCTGGGTGGGATTGTGGTTGGTGCAGACTCAATGGTCCGAATGGCCTCCTTCTGTACTGTAGGATTCTGTAGAACCTCGAGCCATTGTTTATCCTTCAGAGTTCGTGTTCAGCAGTGTGAAAGATGGTAATGTATATTGCTCCTGTGGCCTTTTTACCATTCATTTGTTTAAATCAGGTTTTTGTTAATAGCATTTTTTCATCCGAGTCGAGTGTCGTTCTTATCAAGGAAAGAGTCTTATCTTTACATTATAATTCCTGAAACCGTGTTAACGGTGTAGCCATAGGCGTCTTTTATAGTTTTGGGTGCTTGTGATAGCTGCTGGTCTTCATTAATCTATGCAGTTTTTGTGGAGGAACAGTTATCTTGAAATACATTAAATTTGACATCGCTGCTTTTAAAAAGTGTGGCCATAAAATTCCCTTCCCTGCAGCCTCCTATTAGTTGTCATCCCTGTAATTCCCAGTGCACTGGCGCACCCTAGAGGGACCATGCAGCCACTTGCTTGATCTGTAGCATTTGTTTCCAAGCTCTATGATGTGCAATGTCAGAACAAGCATTGTTTTCATGTGCATTCCCTAATTCTGCATTTTGTGATGGTGAAAAAATAGTGGAAGCAGTCTAATTTACCCAAAGAAATGGCCAGTTATTTTACCCTAAGTAAAATGAGTAATATTATAACCTTACCATCTCACCAAATTCTATTTAACATTCTATCCCTGTTGTCTCTCTATAAGTGCAATTTAGTTTGTTCATTTGTTTGTGGAAAGGCTGAATACCATAGAATCCCTCCAGTGCAGAATTGTTTATGACTAAGATGTGAGGAAGTAATCCACCAAAATGCGTCTTATTTATTTTTACACTTTTGCAAGTTCCTTCTGGCCCTCTGTAATATTATGAAAGCTGTCCAAAGCATTGTTAATTTCAATTGCATCCATTAAAACAGATGAAGTCTGCTTGCTGTTCATTTTCAGAACACGACACATAGGGCAGTGTGTTGGGTTTTCTTTGTTCCTTCACACTGTGACCTGAGTTTCTTTAATGTGGTCGGGTCGCTGGGGGGAAAAGCTTCTCTTTCCGCTGGCCACAAGGAACCCAGTGGCAGTTCCAAAGCCAGATTCCGTGGGTGCAAGTCTGGAGTACAAAATTGTCCATAATTTGGCACCAAATTGGCATTCCCGCTGAGAAACCGCAAAAAATCGTTGGTATGCAAACTAAACTGCATTGCAAGAGAGAATTGTGTTTTTTTTTTCCTTTCATGTTGAGGGTGGCGTTGGAACGCGTACACATCAGTACAAAGCAATCTGCTTGTGCCCTTGGGCCCCGTGTGATATCCAAACTTGCTGCTGCTGCTGTCACTGGGTGCCAAAAATAAACAGATATTTGCCAAAAACACAGATCTCTCTTTACTCGCAATTTTTTGTATATCAGAAAGTAAGACGAACACAAGTAGTGGGCAGTGATGACAGAGAGCAGGCTTACCAGCTACAAGCAGTATATTAATCCGAGTGAATAAACATAGATTAATGGAATGAGAAATGCACCTCACGTTTTCTACTTTGTTCTTTTTTCGTCCATTTTGTTGTATGTCACTTTGATTCTTCAACAAAAAATTGTTTTCTTTTTGTGCACTTTATGCTTGCCGTAGGGCCATTCTTCCTTGGGCACAGTCATGTCTCTGCGCGGGAATAGAGAGAAAGAAAGACCTGCATTTATATTGCACCATTCACAACTTCAGGATGTCACAAAGCACTTTTCAGCTGTTAAATTACCTTTTGAAGTATAGTCACTGATGTAATTAAGCCAATTTATGTACAGCAAGCTCCCATAAACAGCAATAATATGTTGTAGTGATATTAAGGTATAGATATTTGCTCAAGACAGCATTTTAAAAAATTTATTCACATCCAAAGATGTGGGTTAGATTGATTAGTAATGCTAAATTGACCCTTTTGTCAGCGGGATTAGAAGGGTAAATATGTGGGGTTACGGGAATATGGTCTGGGTGGGATCGTGGTCAGTGCAGACTCGATGGGCTGAATGGCCTCCGTTTGCACTGTAGGGATTCTTGATTCTATGATTCTATAGGATGTGGGCGTCGCTGGGTGGATCAGCATTTATTGCCCATCCCTAATTGCCCTTGAAGTGAGCAGCTTGCTGGGCCATTTCAGAGGGCATTTAAGAGTCAACCACATTGCTGTGGTCACATGTAGGCCAGACCAGGTAAGGTTGGCAGATTTCCTTCTCCACCAGAGATTAGGGAACAGGATGGGTTTTTATGATAATCGTTAGACTTTTAATTCCAGATTGTTAGTTAATTCAAATTTCACCATCTGCCATAGTGGGATTCCAACCCAGGTCCCCAGAGCATGAATACCACTGCATCACTGCCACCCCTTAACTTCCGTGCTACTCTTCGAAATAATGCCATAGAATCTTTCTTGTTCACTCAAGGGCATAGTTGAGGCCTTGTTTAACATCTGGCCCAAAAGACAGCATCACAGGTAGTGCGGCACTCCCTCAGTACTGCACCAGCAATGCCAGCCTAGATTTCTTGTTCAAGTCTCTCGAGTGGGACTTCTGTGGACAGCGAAAATCTTTGGCAAAATCTGACCACTCTTTCAGCAGTATTCTTGTTCCCTACTTCCAATGATTAGTCCAGCAATCGCTGAAAGAAAGGTCCACATGTATGGATGTTCGATGGGAGTAAGGCCAGCATTGACATTCTAGACTCATCAATGAAAAATGGATATCAGTTGTGGCTTAATTTGTAGCACAATTTACCTCAGTCAGAAGATTGGAGTGAACCTTGAACATGTGAAGACTTGGACATGTCATCCAAGCTAATACTCCAGTGCAGTTCTGAGGAAGTACTTGGGGGTAGCTTTTTTTTGAATGAGATGTTAAAGTGAGCCTTTGGCCTCCCAGATGGATGTGAAAGATCCCATTGCTTTATTCTGAAGAACAACGTTGGACTCCCTGGTGTCCTGGCCATAAATTGTCTTCAGACTAGCTTCGAAAAACAGATTATCTGTTTGTTATCACACTGCTGTCTGAGGGAGCCTTCTGTACATAAATTGGCTGCTGTATTTCCTGCATTACACCAGTGACTGTGCTTCAAAAAGTACTTCATTGGCTGTAAGGCCCTTCGTGATGTCCTGAGGTCAGGAAAAATGCTATTCAAATGTAAGCCTTTCTTTCTATCTAAAGTGACATATTGGGGTGTTGCTGTTCTCATGAAATCATACTTCATTATGCAGGCATGGTGGCTCAGAAATAACCACGTGCCCAGATTATTATTATGGTTGTTCAGAGAAGGCCTCACTCAAAAGCTTGGAGAAGTTATATTTCTGTGATCTTATCATCTAATTGTTCCTAGAGGGTCATGAAGCAGTTTCAGTTAGCTTTATAACAAGCTGTATCCGTTTGTGCTATAAAATGATGGGATGATATATTTGATTTATTATTGTCACCTGTACCGAAATACAGTGAAAAGTATTGTTTCCTGTGCTATCCATACAAATCATACCGTACATAGCTCGCAAAGACTTGCCACACTCCGGCGCCATCTTGAAATATGGATGTGGTCAATATTCTCGAGAACAGATAGCTGAGGCATATTTTTTCTGTCACAAATGACTGTCTGTGTGGAGTTTGCACTGCGTGGGTTTCTTCCGGGTGCTCCTGTTTCTTCCTACGGACCAAAGATGTGCCGGTTGGGTGCTAAATTGGCCCTTAGTGTCATGGGGAGTAGCAGGGTAAATATGTCGGGTTACGGGGATAGGGCCTGGGTAGGATTGTCGTCGGTGCAGGCTCAATGGGCTGAATAGCCTCCTTCTGCACTGTAACAATTCTAAATTCTAAGTCAAATGATGCAATGAATTTGCCGTTTGGTTTGACTGATTGATGATGGAGAACATTGCAGAAGTAAAGTCTGAAATTGTATCAGAGAGCCCAGTATAGGAGAGTAAGAAAGCAATCCTAAATTATCTGATCATCAACAAATTGCTATTTTTGGTCTGATGACTTTTGATCCCGATGCAGTTTAGTAAGGAAGACTTTTAATTTATTTACAAAGTCTGAGGAATCTCGAATTAATTTTACAAATATTCGAAAAGGACATTTAAGAGTTTGCATCAATTGTAAAGGTATCAGTTGTAATTTCCTTGGATAATAAAAAAAAAGTTAATGTCACCTGGCAACCCTTGATCTGGAAGCAATATTATCAGGAAGGAAGTTAAGAAAGGAGCCATTTTGTTGAAGGACACTTCCCTCCCTCCCACACACCACCTGGCTAAAATTCCTCTAAAGCCTCCCCATCCCCACCTTGAACTCACATTGTTCACGAATTTCTCAATCTCCCCTCATGTCCTCTCTGAGCGCATCTTGCCCTTGGCACCCACAGCCTATTCCCTCAACCCTATTCCCAATAAAGTGCTGTTCATCTAACTTGCCATTGTAATTTTCTAACGATGTTGGGTGTTCTGGGTTTTAAACAAAAAGAAAAGAATGTGGTTTGCACACGTAGATTCAAGCTAACAACAACAGATTTATTGAAAGAGCATTTTGCTTGTACAGAGTACACACTGAAAGGAAAACACCTTCTGAGTTTAAGGGAGCTGAACAAGAGAGCCCCCAGGAGAGAATATTACCACCAAAGGCATCCAATGATGGCCATGAACGCCAAACATCTACTCTGAGTCATCACTGCTGGATTATTTCTCAGATGTTGCGTTTTAGGAACGAAAGAGATATCAGTGACAAGTTTGTTATAGCTATCAGAGCACATTATCTCAGGCTGATGAAAATGTGGATGCTGTTCCTGCATGTGAAAGATGGCTAATGACTGTATTTGGCACATTGAACTGAAATTTACTACTTGCCAGCTTGACATCTTTTAAATACCATCTGAAATGGCCCAGCAAAGCACTCAGTTGGAGGGCAGTTAGGGCTGGGCAATAAATGCAGGCCCAGCCAACAACACCCACATCCCCTGAACAAATAATTTAAAAATGATTGGTTTGACGGATAATGAAAGTTTAGTTGTTAGTCAAAAGTAAGGCTTACATTAACACTGCAATGAAGTTACTGTGAAATTCCCCCAGTTGCCACACTCTGGCACCTGTTCAGGTCAATGCACCTAACCAACACGTCTTTCAGACTGTGGGAGGAAATCAGAGTACACGGAGGAAACCCATGTAGACACGGGGAGAACGTGCAGACTCCACTCAGACAGTGACCCAAGCTGGGAATCGAACCCAGGTCCCTGGCGCTGTGAGGCAGCAGTGCTAACCACTGTGCCACCGTGCTGCCCGAGTTTCTTTGTCAGAGTACGCTCCGCGATTTCAACCAGGTTTTGACCAGTGTGAGGCGTTGCTCGGTGCTCAGTTCTCTGTTCCTTCCAATTTCTTATCGATGCCATTGACATCTCTACTTCTGAATGAAAGATTAATATTTTCCCACACTTATCTGGCCACTCAACCATTCTGATAGCCTCCATGAGCTCAAATCCTGAGCTGCCTGGATATTGTGGAGGAGCAACTTTTTCAGCAAGCAATTGGACTGATCTGCAAGACAAAGTGACAAGGTGTACTGTTCTGAAGAAGCGAGCACAAGGATGTGGCGGGAATTTCTGACCTCATTCGTGGCTGGGATTCTCTGGTGCCACTGAAGTGAACGAGATTTTGGCTGGAAGGCCAATTTCTCTGTTCTCACTTGCAGTGGGATGGCCATGTACGAGATCAGAGACTCCTGCCTAAGCTACGGGAACCTAACTATCAAAATCAAGAGCAGGAGTTCATGAGCTGAACCGAGCAGTGGAGTGCACCAGCAGCGTGAGTCTAATGCAAGCCTTTCTTGAAAGTAAAAAAAGAATCATCCTCAGAATTATTTAAAGATTGTTCATCTGCCTAAAATGCTAAAATCTACAGTGAGAGAGTCAGTGTGGAAATGGTAGGAAAATGGCACCAAGTGATTTGCAGACATGATGGGCCAAATGGTCCCCTCCCGCGCTGTAACAGTTCTGTAATTCTGAGGGTGTGAACAGTAAGTGTAGTGTACTGCCTCCTCCTCTTCATTTGTCTGAACCTGACAGTGGATTGCACAGAGTGGAACCACAGAGTGCTTCTCAGTAAAAACAACTCAACTGGTCCCACTCCCCCACTAATCACCCTCCAAATCTATTCTCTTCAGATGTGTATCCAATTCACTTTTAAGTTTCTGATTGTGCTGGTTCCACCACACTCTCGGCATTCAAGATCCTAACCACTCATTATCAAAAGATTTTTCTCGAGTTGCTGTTGGTTCTTTTACCAATTAGTTCAATTAGTTCAATGTCCTTTCTGTCAATGCGAGTGGCTTCCCTTTAGTTACTGTCAAGTTCCTTATGATGTCAAACACTTCTGCCAAATTTCTCTTCACCATGTCTTCATTAAGGGTATCAATGTCCCATGACCTATCCATGACCTATCCTCATTGTGCGGGGGAAATGTTTTTACACAGAGGGTAGTGGTGGCTTGGAATGCACTGCTTGATAAAGTGGTTGAGGCAGACACGTTAGCGACATTTAAGACTTATCTTGATAGACACATGAACAGACGAGGAATAGAGGGATACAAGTAGTTGGTCTAGATAGGACAACATGATCGGTGCAGGCTTGGAGGGCTGAAGAGCTTGTTCCTGTGCTGTACTGTTCTTTGTTCTTTTATTCTCATAACTTAAGTTCCTTATTCCTGGACCCTTTTGTAGATTTTTTCTGCACCCCCATAAAGCCTTCCCGTTCTTGCTGGAGTGCGGTGCCCAGATCAGGAGGTTTCTGAGCCTCCAGCATAGTCTCCTGCACAAGGGAAGGACTCGACTATTGTCATTGCTGATGGAAGGAGAATCACAATCACCTTAGAAAATTTGCAACAAGCCTGCATTGGCTCAGGGTCATTAGACTGCCGACTTTTGGAGCATTCAATCAAAGCGAGATGAACCAATGTTATGCCTGCGCTTCTTTTGTTCCCAGCAAACTCCTATGTTCCTTATCGGATCTTCCCTGGGTTCTGGCAAATCCATTTCTCTGGCCCAGCAAGCCAGACTGAAATGAAATAGAATTCACTTATTTATTAGATTTAAAAAAAATATTCAAGGGATGTGAGCTTGGCTGGCTAGGCCAGCATTCATTACCATTCTAAATTGACATATTTAATTTACAATAACACATGAAATCATAATTTTCTGTAAACCTGGAAACCATGCAGGGTATATTCTGTGTGAGCAACACAATACAGAATATTTCCCTATTCACCAAAAGGTCAGCTATGCTTTGAAGTCTGTGACATTCTGGACTTTGCACTGGAGCAATTTTATTAGTTTGTCAATTAAATTTAAAAAATAATGTAAGTGCAATTGCTAACCAACAAATGAATGCTATATTTTGGTTCTTGTATTGTGATAGTTCATAACACATAGCAATATTCGCAAAAGCTGCCACATAATGGCCACCCTCATCATCTTGCCAAGCCTATGTAGAAATAGACGCTCATGTATATTGCAAACACTAGTCTTACAGTGCTGTGTATGAGGATGCCAGCACCTAGGCTGGAAACAAAAGAATTAGGGGATCGGGAGCACTTGGGGCAGCATGGTGGCACAGTGGTTAGTACAGCTGCCTCACGGCACCAGGGAACCGGGTTCGACTCCCGGCTTGGGTCACTGTCTGTGTGGAGTTTGCACATTCTGCCGTGTCTGCGTGGTTTTCCTCCCACAGTCCAAAGATGTGCGGGTTAAGTGGATTGACCATGCTAGACTGCCCCTTAGTGTCGGGGGGGACTAGCTAGGGTAAATGCATGGAGTTATGGGGATAGGACCTGGGTGGGATTGTGGTCAGTGCAGACTCAATGGGCTGAATGGCCTCCTTCTGCGCTGTAGGATTCTATGGTAATAGAAAAATATGTGCAAGACTAAAAAAACTTTGTTTTATACCAGGAAACCTCTTTTTACTTCAAAGTATTTCTAACCATAGTTTCAAATCAGAGTAAAGTTGTGGACAAATATATTTGTGTTCCAGCTTGCTTGGCAAGCCAGTGACTAAGACCGTCATAATGGTTTTGTGCAATTACTGTTACCAATATCTTCTGCAGTGTCTTTGAACCATGGCTTTTAAGATGCAACTGCCACGACAAAAGCATACATAAGAACTTCAAATCGCTCTTCTATTGTTAGCAGTTTATAGTACTTAATATCTTCTTGGGTGCTGTTGCGTACTCATGAAGGCAACCCCCAACAGGAGGCACAAATACTTAAAATATTTGAAGTAACAAGTTAGTCGTGTAAGTTGCAATGGGTTGCATTTGTATGGTCTCTGGTCTCTACAGGTTCCAACGCTTTGGTGTTCTGGTGTAATTATAGCCAGACAGAACTGTTATGCATCTGGAAATAGGCTTGTTATCAATGGCCCATGCTGGCCTCTTAAAAAGGTACATCCTTTCCAGAAGCTAGCCATGAGACAGACTTTTTTTTTCAGAGCAGTGCTATAATGCTCTATTTTGATTTTCTGTGTTGCTTTAGACCACATTTATATAATAAAAAGGTACCCCCCCACTGGTTTTATTTTCAATCTGACAGCACTTCCAAAAATGAATTGACTTTGGGTATCTGAGGTACACATACTCAACAACTCATTGTTCCTCAATTCTTGACAATCTTGTAAAACGTCTCTCCCTCTACCCTAAAGGCGCTGTTAATGGTCCCTGTAGTAATGTTTGAAGGACACGTCCTTAAGATATATAACCTTGCTGCATTCTCATAATTCCATCAGTTCCTTTTGAATGCCTTTGTTCAGCTGGAGCAATACAAAGGTAATTGGCCTGAAAAACTGTAGCCTTACGTAAATCCAGAAAGGCAACAACAGTCATATTAATTACTCAGAATGCAAACCTGAAAAAATTAAAGCGTTGTAGCTGTAACACCATATTCAAATAACCCATTTTCAAAGGGCTGTTTCCTCTGGTCGGTGAGTCCAGAACAAGGAACCATAACCTCAAAATTAGAGCTGAGCAGTTGAAGTGTTGGGGAAACTCCAAAGTATATTATGCAGTAGCCAAGGGCCCAACTTCTGCATTTGATTTTGGCATGAGGGTGAGCATAAGATGTTTCGCCGCTGGTATGATTCAAGTGACCCACCAGGAAGCTTTTATCAAAACAAACTTTATTTAAGAACACAGTTAGAATATAACAAAAAGAATTAACATAACTTTTACCAATCAAAGTACTTAAACATGACAAAGTATAATTCATAACAGCTAGCTATCTTTATTGTTCCAATTTAAAACAATATCCCCACAGATAAACGTCCTTCTTCAGACTTGGTTAGCACAAAAAACAAGTATGGTCATGTGGTGCGAGATTTGCAGCCTGTTAACACTTCTAGACAGAGATCCAGACAGCAGTTTCCAGAGAAGGATATATCCTCAAACAGCAACACCTCAGAGATGTAACCCTGGTCTCTGGCAGCTTCCAGTCTCCAGACTTCACAGAGGGGAAGCTCTTTCAACTCAAAAGCATCTAAACAGTAACTAAACTTTAATTCTCCATGTAAGCCTAGCTCCATCCGATCATATGACCTTATCTGTCCATCAACCTAATTAAGCCCCTCTCTAATATATCTCAGGGGATAACACTAAAATAACCACCCTGCATTAGTCCAGATTAAAACAAACATTGTAGCAATTAAGATCAATTATGCTGCTGCAGTAACAATACAAGATGCCTGTTATAGTCAAAACGGCTCCAAGTGCATAGAACTCCTGCAACAAATCCTGCACAAGAACATGACTCAAATACATTTCTTAAAGGCACAGTTTCATCATATGAAGGATGATGAGGGAAACACACGTTCACGAAAGGTTAGGAACTATCTGAAACTTTCACACGAAAAAGTTGTCTCTAGAAATTTCAAAACTGAGGTCGCTAGATTTTTGCTCAGGATGAGTATTATGGGTTGGGTTACAGAACCAAGACAGGTAGATGGAATCAAGATACAAATCAGCCATGATCTAACTGAATGGTGGAACAAGCTTGAGGGACTGAATGGCCTACTCTTTCAACCTTGGTGGATGTAAAAGGTCCAATAGCGCGTTTCAAACATGAAGAGGGGAGTTCACCCCTGCATCCTGGACTACGTATATTTCCCAATCAACATCTAAAACAGATTATCTGGTGACCATCATTGCTGTTTGTGGGAACTTCCATTTTGCAGATTGGTGACCACCTTTCCCACATTATAACAGAGATTACATTTGATGAAAGTACTTCATTGGCTCTCTGGGATATCATGGGGGCACGATGTAAATGGAAGCCTTTCTTTGCTCCTTTCCTAAGACGTTTGAACTTGGTGAACAAAGACGCAATGAAGACAGTTGCTCAAATGCTGTGGAAGGAAATTGAATACTGACTAATTATAATGTATACCACGAGCTAGTTCTCTTATCTGAGAGTTCAAATGATGATCAAATTTGATCTTCCAGCAGCTTGGAAACCCAATTGAAGTTTCAGATTGAGTTGACAGCTCTGCAACGAACCAGTTTGTAATATAGAGTCATAGAGGTTTACAGCATGGAAACAGGCCCTTCGGCCCAACTTGTCCATGACGCCCCTTTTTTAACCACTAAACTAGTCCCAATTGTCCACATTTGGCCCATATCCCTTTAGACCCATGTAACTGTCTAAATGTTTTTTAAAAGACAAAATTATACCCGCCTCTACTACTATCTCTGGGAGCTTGTTCCAGACACTCACCACCCTCTGTGAAAAAATTGCCCCTCTGGGCACTTTTGTATCTCTCCCCCCTGAGATAACATATCAGGAATAAGTTCATGTAAAAAAATATTTTTCTTAAAAGCTCTCAACAGTTAAGGTTATAGATATCACAACATTGTCCATAATTTGGCATTGGCCCGATGTGTTTCTCAATGCCTTTTTGCTGTTTATTAATAAAAGCTTTAGTTTTGCCATTGGTTTTATCTTCTAGAACGGCTGCCAGAGTTTAATTTTTGGTTTGATAAATGCAGCTTCCTCCACAAATTTTGTGGTTGGAACATTTGCAACTACTGTGAGCTAATCACCCGCAGTGGTCGGAGAAGAAGGCGAGACCATCATTTTCTCCAGCGTTATTAGAATACAATCTATTTAATGTGCAAGTCACATAATTACACAAAATTGTACAAAGAGTATTATATAAAAGATTAATTTATTAAAGAGTTTGGTGATTTATTATATTGGAATAAGCTGAGAATAGTTTTGAAGCATGTATGCTTTCCCAGATTTGGAACGACATGATTCTGATGGAGGTCAAAGGGAGGAGGTATGGCAGCCTGCTGAACTGATGACTTTACCATTGGGAGATGATGGCGTACTGGAATCATCACTGAACCAGTAACCTAGAGGTCCAAGCTAATACCCTGAGGACATTGATTCAAATCCCAACACGGCAGCTGGTGGAATTTGAACTCAATTAATAAATCTGGAATACTTAAGGTTTATTTATTAGTATCGCAAATAGGCTTACATTAGCACACTGCAATGATTTTGATTTGATTTGATTTATTATTGTCACATGTATTAGCATACAGTGAAAAGTATTGTTTCTTGCACGCTATACAGACAAAGCTTACCGTTCATAGAGAAGGAAAGGAGAGAGTGCAGAATGTAGTGTTACAGTCATAGCTAGGGTGTAGAGAAAGATCAGCTTAATGCAAGGTAGGTCCATTCAAAAGTCTGACAGCAGCAGGGAAGAAGCTGTTCTTGAGTCGGTTGGTATGTTACCTCAGACTTTTGTATCTTTTTCCCGAAGGAAGAAGGTGAAAGAGAGAATGTCAGGGGTGCGTGGGGTCCTTAATTATGCTGGGTGCTTTGCCGAGGCAGCGGGAAGTGGAGTCAGAGTCAATGAATGGGAGGCTGGTTTGCGTGATGGATTGGGTTACATTCACAACCTTTTGTAGTTCCTTGCGGTTTTGGACAGAGCAGGAGCCATACCAAGCTGTGATACAACCAGAAAGAATGCTTTCTATGGTGCATCTGTAAAAGCTACTGTGAAAATCCCCTAGTCGCCACACTCTGGCGTCTGTTTGTGTACACTGAGGGAGAATTTAGCATAGCCAATGCACCTAACCAGCACGTCTTTCAGACTGTGGGAAGAAACCGGAGCACCCAGAGGAAACCCACGCGGACAAGGGGAGCACGGATAGACTCCGCACAGACAGTGACCCAAGCCAGGAATCGAACCCGGGTCCCGGGTGAGGCAGCAGTGCTAACCACCGTGCCACCGTGCTGCCCTTTTAAAGCTGGAATGGTGACCATGACAACTATCATTGATCTTTGTTTTTTTTATTCATTCGTGGGACATGGGCATCACTGGCTGGCCAGCATTTATTGCCCATCCCTAGCTGCCCTTGAGAAGGTGGTGGTGAGCTGCCTTGAATCGCTGCAGTCCATGTTCTGTGGGTTGACCCTCAATGCCGTTTGGGAGGGAATTCCAGGCTTTTGACCCAACGACAGTGAAGGAACGGCGATATATTTCCAAGTCAGGATGGTGAGTGACTTCATAGAATCATAGAAACCCTACAGTGCAGAAAGAGGCCATTTGGCCCATCAAGTCTGCACCGACCACAATCCCACCCAGGCCCTACCCCCATATCCCTACATATTTACCCGCTAACCCCTCTAACCTACGCATCTCAGGACACTAAGGGGCAATTTTAGCATGGCCAGTCAACCTAACCTGCACATCTTTGGACTGTGGGAGGAAACCGGAGCACCCAGAGAAAACCCACGCAGACACGAGGAGAATGTGCAAACTCCACACAGACAGTGACCCAAGCCGGGAATCGAACCCAGGTCCCTGGAGCTGTGAAGCAGCAGTGCTAACCACTGTGCAACCGTGCCGCTTGGAGGGGAACTTGCAGGTGGTGGTGTTTCCATTTATCTGCTGCCCTTGTCCTAGATGGAAGTGGTCGTGGGTTTGGAAGGTGCTGTCAAAGGATCTTTGGTGAATTGCTGCAGTGCATCTTGTAGATAGTACACACTGCTGCTACTGAGGGTCGGTGGTGGAGGGAGTGGATGTTTGTAGATGTGGTGCCAATCAAGCGGGCTGCTTTGTCCTGGATGGAGTCAAGCTTCTCGAGTGTTGTTGGAGCTACACCCATCCAGGCAAGTGGGGAGTATTCCATCACACTCCTGATTTGTGCCTTGTAGATGGTGGATAGGTTCTGGGGAGCCAGGAGGCGAGCTACTCACCACAGTATTCCTAGCCTCTGAACTGCTCTTGTAGCCACTGTGTTTATGTGGCGAGTCCAGTTGAGTTGGTCAATGGCAACCCCAAGGATGTTGACAGTGGGGGATTCAGTGATGGTTTCACCATTGAATGTCAAGGGGCGATGGTTAGACTGTCTCCTTTGGTGATGGTCATTGCTTGGCATTTGTGTGGCACAAATGTTACTTGCCACTTGTCAGCCCAAGCCTGGATACAGTCCAGATCTTGTAAAATGTGAACATGGACTGCTTCAGTATCTGAGGAGTCGCGAATGGTGCTGAACATTGTGCAATCATCGGCGAACGTCCCCCACTTCTGACCTTATGACAGAGGGAAGATCAGATTGTTTCGCTCATACTCTTTCAAGAAGGAAATCTGCCATCCTTTCACAGTGACCTGGGTGAGTGTGTGCGTGCACCCGTACACAGGTTTATGTAGATAGTCTTGCGCTATAACAATCACTAAAAGCCAACTTTGAAGTCTGGTCTCTAAGTATTGTGGCTATCAATTTCTTATTGCATACCACAGGAAAGTAACTGACAGGTTCATTACAATTAAATGTATATCCCACCTCTGAGACTGTAAATCAAGAGCCCTGCAGTTGAACCTTTCTTCAATTCATTTAGAGTTATTGAGTCAACTTAATAGGGTAAAAAAAGTGTCTTCCATCATCTTAGTAAGAATCACAATGAAAGTACTGCTGTTTCATGTTGCACCATGTGTACCGTAACTAAGGACTGACTTGCGTTAGTTCAAATGTGTTATGTTTTTGCCACCAATTTTGCCCTGTATTCCCAGTGGTATTTTTCTCTATAAGAAAAATCTAACATTTCAAAATAACCACCTCCTTTTATTTCATGCCTGATCTGTGTTTTAATAATGTTATAATATCCGGCCCTTGTGAGTTAACGAAATGTGTGATTTAAAGATGTTGGAATGTTAAGGCAAAATTGTCACCCACGCAAGATATTTTAGGGCCAGAATCTGACATCATTTGCTTTTTATAGCTTTAATGAATCAGAATAAGAACAATATGGATATATTATTAACATCTCTTGCTGCTTTGTACTGTCATAATAATACAAATTTATATGACTTTATATGACAAAGCAAATGAACTGGAGGTTTTGACAGCAGAAATTTCTCTGCTAATCTGTTTTGCATTTTCCCTGCATCATTTGATATGAACATTACTGCAAGTGGTGAAATGGTTCTCGGTGCACAGAATTGCTAATGTGTATTTTCAACATCAATAGCCGTTAACCCAAGGTGTGGTGCGGTTAGGGGAACAGGGTGTTTTGTTTTTTTTAAGTTTATTTATTAGTGTCACAAGTAGGCTGACATTAACACTGCAATGAAGCTACTGTGTAAATCCCCTAGTCGCCACACTCCGGCGCCTGTTTTGGGTACACTGAGGGAGAATTTAGCATGGCCAATGCACCTAACCAGCACGTCTTTCAGACTGTGGGAGGAAACCGGAGCACTCGGAGGAAACCCATGCAGACACGGGGAGAACGTGCAAAGTCCATACAGACAGTCACCCAAGCTGAGAATTGAACCCGGGTTCCTGGCGCTGTGAAGCAGCAGTGTTAACCACTGTGCCACCGTGCTGTCCTTTGGCGGGGGGGTGGGGCGGGGGCGGTTTCGAGGCAGTGGTGGCAGTGAGTTTACTATCTTGCTTGCAAATTGATGGTGTTTGGACTTTAACTCTTCAGATACCCATTTGTGCACTTAAAAACCTTTTAACATCGGTTGGTAATCTAAACGCAATGATATGTTATTTTGAAAGTCCTGAGCATGGTATTATTACTTCTAATTAAATCCATATCATTTAAGTAACACAGTGCAGTTAAAGATACTTCAAGTGTTGCATACTTCAATCGATGCTGCACCTTAATAAGGAAATACTGTTCATCGGCATTTATTGCTGTTATTCTATTCACAATAGTTTTACCTACATTAATTAGCAGAAGAGTAGCTTTACTTGGTGAAACAATGTACTTATCCAAGCAGAAATTATATAAATTAGTATAGATTGCCACAGCTTAAACAGAGACCTGATAATCCATCTCTGTAACATAATGAAGAATAACATTTTTGGACTGTAAATCTTGTGCCTTTACTATAAGAATATTGTGTGAACGGAGCTCATAAACATTCTGCAAGTCTCCTATAACCTCCTTTTGACTGAAACTTTAATAGATTCATAGGCTGCCAGATCAGTCAATCATTTTATAATGGGTACTAATGAAATGATGCAGAACTATAATAATGTTGGACACTCAATCAACAAGATGTTTTTGGCCGTCCGACACCATTTTTGTACATCTGCTACACAAATTCAATGCCAATGAAATTTAGAGAGAGCGTGCATTAGTTCCATATCTCTCCCATTGGGTTTCTTCTCCATAACACGACCCTTTTCCTCATTCCCTCAAGTCCAAGTGGGGAAAGACTGGGACATATATAATGCTCAATTGCTTTATTAATCAATTGTCCGATTTGGCAAGACCACAATAAGAAGTATAGGACCTCACACTCCTCTGCCAAAGCCACCTATCAGTCCAGGATTTTTCTGAAAGCAAAGGTAACTCTTGGTTTCATTTCTGTACTATCAAATAAAAAGCAAAATACTGCGGAATCTGGAAATCTGAAATAAAAATAGAAAATGCTGGATAAACTCAGCAGGTCTGACAGTCTCTCTCTGCAGATGCTTCAGACCTGCTGAGATTTTCCAGCATTTTCTGTTTTTATCTCAAACTTCTCTGCTCACACCCATTTTACCTTCTCCTGCAAGTGTGAAGATCTCTTGGACTTTGTCACTATGTTTGAGCCTACATGTTCAGGAGTCTCTGATTCTTCCCCCTCCCAACCCTTACTGCAGGTCCCAACCCTGCCTTAGAACCGAATTCACACCTTTCTCTGGTTTCTTTCCTATCTCCCCACTTATGTGCATATCTAGCCTATGAGATAAGCCTCTGTTGGTCCCATTCCCAGTCAACTGTTGACTAACCAGTTTTTCTTCCCGACTCCCATGCAAGCTGCAATCATTGTATCTCCATCAAAAAATGCCACTTTAAAGTTTAAAATTTATTTTTTATTGTCAACGGTGCTAACTGCTTTGCCACCGTGCCACCTCACCTTAATCCTTCCGCCCTTGCAAGCTAGGATTGCATCTCCAACTTTTCTTTTTTTTTCCAATGACATTCTATTTGTTAACACAATAAAGTACCTCGAGGCATTTCACAGGAGTGTAATCAAAGCGAAATTGCCACATGCTGAAGAAGGATACATTCGGACCGATGAGCAAATGCTTGGTTAAAGAGATTAAGCAGCAGTGAAATGATCTTAACAAAAAGACTCGAGCAACATCTCTGTAATTGTGACTATTATTTCTCTGTATTATTGCCACCTTTAACATCTTTGCAGTTTCTTTTACTCCTTCCTCCTATTTTTTCTCACTTATGTGCCACCTCTTGCTGGCATTATGTGCATCAATACGATGAGATTCCCTCCAAAACACAGCTCCATCTCCCACCCCATTTCAATCCCTCGACTGCTTCGGTGTTCTTGGTTCTACCCATTGGCCTTAAATAAAATGCCATTCTCTTCGACTGAGCACTGAGAAGACCAAAGCCATCGGAGTTAATTCTCCGGCCTCCCAGCTGCGTGTCTCTCAGCAGTGGGAGGTGCTGTGCTGTTCATTGGCAGCATGATTCTCTGGTCCTGCCGCTATCAATGGAATTTCCCATTGATGTCACCCCATGCCGCCGGGAAACCAATGGGAGAGGGTGTGTTGTCACCAGGACGGGAGAATCCTGCCGGCATGAACGGCCGGAAAATTCCCCATTGTCTTTCTGCAAACTCCATAGCCTTACTAACAATTCCATTCTGAGGTTGAACAAGACTGTTGGCAGACTTGGGATCCTCTTAGTCCCTGTGCTGATCTCCAAACCTCATATCTTCTCCATTTCAAAGACTGTTGCTTACCATCTCTGTAGAAATATCTGACTTTGTCCTGACCCCAGTATTTCTGCTGCTCATGTATGCTTTTGTCACATCCAGACTCATCTAGTGCAATGACGGTGTGTTCGGTGTTGCACTCCCTACACTCCGTAAAGCTCAGCAAATCCAAAGCTTTGCTGCATCAAGTCCTGATCACCCATCATACCCGTACTTGCAAACTTATATCAACGCCCTATCGATTCATATCTACAACTGAAAATTTGCATTCTTGTGTTTAGATCTCTGGCACGGCCTTGCTTCACCCTACCTCTGCCACCTTCTCCAGTCTTATAACCTTTCCCTCCCAAATTCTCTCTTGCTCTAACTTTTCTGCAACATCGCAATATATTTGTGAAGCCCACACTTCAGAATTCCCAACCTGAAAACTTTTGCCTCTCAGTCTTACCCTTTCAGACCCTTGTTCACCTTTAATTTTGTTAAACATTCATTGGACTAACAGCAGATCATGAGGTTGTGATCATTACGTTTTAATTATTATTATTTTCTCTGCCTCCTCTCCTTTCTTTCTGTTTTACATTTAAATTATTTTTCTAAGTTTTTATCACTTGTGGCAAAATACTATTCTTCGATGTTGAATTTAGACAAGGTATTGATTAATTAACAGTTGGGAGCCGTCTAATGTTCTTAATTCATGATAACTCAATTATCTGATCATTGGAATTTATTTTGACCAGTAAATTCCCGCTTTGTTATCTTTGGTACTTAATTTGTATCATTGGATAATTGAATTTTGCTTTAAGACTACAAACAACTTGAGTTCTCAGGCGTAGACTGATTTCATGCAGCTCTAGACACCCCGATATAGGAAATATATTAGAGGGATTGAAAGGACACAGGCAAGATTTACTGGTAAAATAACAAGAATGAGCGGTTATGGTTATGAAGAAAATCTTGAAAGAAGATTTGGGCCTTTCTCACTGGCCCGAGAGTGAGTTCGAAGGAGTCCATGAAATGTTTTTAACGTTACTCATGGTAAACGTTGAAGGAAAGTTTTCGTTGGTGAGGTGAATTGATTAGAAGGAATGAAGATTGATGAATATCGAAAGAAGAGAATAAAATAAACCTTTCACACATAAGGTTATTAGATGAAGCAACCTTTGAGCTAGAGGCTATAATATCAGTTAAAACAGGATGGAATATGTATTTGTGAAGGATGAATGTGAAGGAATATGCAATAAGAATGAGTATATAGAATCACAATAATGGGTTTGTAGGGTTATGGGGAGAAGGCAGGAAAATGGGGATGAGAGCAGATCAGCCGTGATCGAATGGCCTAATTCTGCCCCTATATCTTATGAACAATAGAAGCCCCCACCATGCACCTGATCACTTCAAAAGATTCTACCGTTTGAATCAGATATAATCTACGCTTTGTGAATATAAGACTGCCTCTCTTTGATCAGCTGATGGGTGTAATATCATATCAGCTGGAGGGTATAATGCAACTGCGTGGAACCAGAAAACACTGTCACACAAGAAGTTAGGGAAATCTGGAATTCATTCTCCTAAAAGACCGTGGGTGGGATTTTCTGGCTGCGCTCACCCCAAGGCTGGAAAATCCCGTCTGAGATCAACGGACCTTTGCATGGTCCGCCCCTGCCTGCTACCATTTCCATGGCGGGTGAGACGGGAAATCTCCCCCCTGTCGGTCAACTAATATTTTCAAGACTGTGTTGGAGGGGTGGGGGGGAGAGGGGGGGGGGATGCATAGATTATTAGATGAGAGGACAAAAAGAAAATGTTGAAAAAGCTCAGTAGACCTGGCAGCATCTGTGGAGAGAGAAACAGAGTTAACATTTGGAATCTGTATGACTCTTCTGTGATAAATTATTGCTGGGGGTCAAGGGATATGGAGCAAAGATGGGAAGTCGATTTGAAGTGCAGACCAGCTGTGATCTAATGGCCTACTTATGTTCCTGTGACATGTTCACATAGAGATTTTAAAACCAGTTTCAAATAAATGAAAGTTTATATGTTTGTAAGTATGTTTTTAATTTGGGCTATATATTATGACTATTTATTTACGTCCTTCTCCAGTGCTTGTGCTGTATGTTGTCCAAGTCTCTGAAACAAAGAGGGGTGCAAAATCACTGCTGCGCAGTAAACCATGACCTTAGTCCTAGATCTGAGTTCCTGGCCCTCAAATACTCTTTCTCACAGTCAGCTGATGGTTGAGCTGACACGTTGGGGGCAATGATGAATGTCTGCCTTTGTCAAGAGGAGGCTCCCCAGTTACGGGGCTGGATTTTATGCTCCTCCACTATCTGGCTCAAAGGCAAGGAGCCCGCCATCTATCTGCCTGCCCCTGAAATGTTAAGGGGGAAGGGGCCACTTAAGGGCTTCATCCTGCCGCTACCAATATCTTACACGTGATATGGTGTGGGGAGCCTGGCAGCTTTAACTTGGCGGGTTGATGTTGGGCAAAGGAAAAGGACCTCCTTTGCAACCTCCTTCCTTGACGCTCCAGAGGCACCCCCAAGGTCATTATCTCCCCCTTTTAACCCTCCCCCTTGCCTCTGGTTGCCAGCCCCTGCTCCCTACGCACCCCCTCGGCATGGTGGGTTGCCTTTGGTTCCACCGCTCCCATCTGGCACTGCTGGGTCTACAGAACTGCCAGCCAATCAGTTTAACCAACAGCTCTGTTCACATCTATTTTCTCCAAAGCTTCCATGTCCTTCTGATAGTGTGGTGACCAGAACTGCACACAATACTCCAAATGCGGCTTAACCAAGGTTTTATATGGCTGCAACATGATTTGCCATGAAGCCACTGCGCTGATCGGAACTCCATTGTGGCAGGAGACTCTGTGGAGGACAGGGGAAATGCTTTAGGGATGTCCTGAAAGTATCACAGAGCTCAAACATATACATTGACTCATGGGAGTCCCTGGCCTGCAAATTCACAAAATGGAGGAGGATAATTTGGGATGGCACCGAACATATCGAGATACTTCATCAGAAACATGAAGCAACACAGTTGAGGCTTCGGAGAGAGCACAGAAATCTCCAAACAGCTCATCTACCCAATGTGCCATGCACCACCTGCTCCACATATGGCAGAGTCTACAGATTGCACATTGGACTTAGCAGCCATCTCAGAACCCATCGAACCGCAGCAGAAAAATGTTATCCTAGATCCAAAATGAAGCAGATTTATTTACAAAGGACCAATGGAGCTTTTATAAGCAAATTGTCCAAAACGTTTGGATTGCAAGATTTGGGGTAACGAGCACAAATGATTCTAGTTCTTGGACGTCTGTTCTATATTTACATATTTCAAAATTAGATGCAGGCTCTAGATGTATCAAACTTTAGACAAATCTAAACTGTAATGATTGTATCAATTTATGTAATAGAAACATACTAAATAGGAGTAGGAGTCGGCCCTGTGGCCTATCGATCCTGCACTACCATTTAACATGGTCATGGCTGATCCCATATCTCAACACCATATTCCAGTGCTCTCCCCATACTTCTTGACACCACTAAAGTCTAGAAATCTATCTGTTTCCCTCTTAATTATTCAGTAATGTGGTCTCCACATCCTTCTGTGGTAGAGAAGTCCACAGGTTCACTATCCCCTGAGTGAAGAAGTTTCTCCTCATCTCAGCCCCAAATGGCTGACCCTGTATCCTGTGACAGTGACCCCTTGTTCTAGACCCCCAAGTCAGAGGAAACAACATTCCTGCATCCCTGTCAGAATTGGATATGTTTCAATTAGATTCCCCCTCATTTTTCTAAATGCCAATGAAAACAGGCCCAGTCAACCCAATCTTTCCTCATACGACAATCCTGCCATCCTCGGAATCAGTCTGGTGAACCTTCGCTGCTCTCTCCCTATGGAAAGTATATTCTTTCTTAGATCAGGAGGCTAAAACTGCACACAATACTCCAGGTGTCATCTCACTAACTGCACATCCCTGTGTTCCTGTATCTTTAAATGTTCTTTACTTCTCATTGCATTTCCATTCTTTTTGAATAATTTCCATAGACATCTCTCGACAATATTTTCAGAGGAAAAATTGAGCTGTAATATTTCTGTTGGTTCAGTAGCATTCTTTAAGAAAAATGAATCATATCATGTACCAGACAGTAGCTGAAACTGGAGTTTCGGTGTCAATGAACATTTGTTTAGAAACCTTGTAAGAACCTTTGCAAGTATCTCTGGGGTGAAACAGTTAAAGCGTTTCCAGTCTAAAGTAGCCTAAATTTGCATCCCTTGATTAAACATTTAATTCAGAGTGTCATTTCTATGACTTTGGTTTCTCTTTTAAAAAAAGACAGGTGCTAGCAATGTGGATACTGAGTGGTGGCCAAGGCTCTTGTTACATTTTCCTTGCATATCCACACAGTCAGCCAATGCTTTCTTTGATGGTGTTTTAAAAGATTTTGGTCTCGATCTCAACACTGAGCCTGCGACTCTTCCAACATTTCTCAATCTGTGGACCATTAAACACTAGTAGCCAGAGAGTAGACACTTGGCGAGATCGGTTTCTGTGTTTATGACTCACATCTTCCTTTGACTAAAAATTAACCTCCAACATAAACCTCCCATTATACGGGAGTTGACCCTGGAATTCAAGTTAACAAATAGCGTGAGTAACTTGTCAACTGATTCTGATAGTTGCTCCTCGAGCATCTTAGTGTGTTATATAAAACATATCGTTCAGCTGAGGTTTTTGTTGCTAATAAATATTTTCATCAAAAAAGGTAATCCTGAGGTATAAAAACTAAAGCCAAAAGAAGTTTTAAGATGTTATTAAAACATCAGATATTGTTGCTGAATGTCGTGCACGTTTAGTTATTCTAAACCTGTTATAAGGCTTTGTGGTGATTGCTCCTTTCAGGGCAACACAGCAGAGTAAGGGTCACCACGGCTGGGTGACCAATAGGGAGACTCTCCAGTGAGTGGAGTTCTCCTAGGCAGAGATATTTTGGGAGCGAGCTACAGGCATGCGGCTACTATAGAATTCTTATTAATAAATACCGTTTGTGTTCACTAATGAAGCTTGTGCAAGTGCATCTTTACATCTGGTGACAAGGGTAAATTAATCTGACACTGCCTCTGGCCCGACACCTGTGAGTATCCTGTTTTAATTTGAAGTCTGAAAAAAAAGCACTCACCAGAACGTCTCTCTTTGGGCAAATAGGTCCATTTAACTCCTCTACAGAGGACTAGACAAAATACGTTGAGCACTTGGGTATTATTCCCAAGCAAACAAAATAGGGAAGGGGGCAAAACACAAAACAGTTAGAACCATAGGAAATTACAGCTCAGAAACAGGCCTTTTGGCCCTTCTTGTCTGTGCCGAACCATTTTTTGCCTAGTCCCACTGACCTGCACTTGGACCATATCCCTCCACACCCCTCTCATCCATGAACCCGTCCAAGTTTTTCTTAAATGTTAAAAGTGACCCCGCATTTACCACTTTATCCAGCAGCTCATTCCACACTCCCACCACTCTCTGCGTGAAGAAGCCCCCCCTAATATTCCCTTTAAACTTTTCTCCTTTCACCCTTAACCCATGCCCTCTGGTTTTTTTCTCCCCTAGCCTCAGCGGAAAAAGCCTGCTTGCATTCACTCTATCTATACCCATCAAAATCTTATACACCTCTATCAAATCTCCCCTCAATCTTCTACGCTCCAGGGAATAAAGTCCCAACCTATTCAATCTCTCTCTGTAACTCAGCTTCTCAAGCCCCGGCAACATCCTTGTGAACCTTGTGTGCACTCTTTCAACCTTATTTACATCCTTCCTGTAACTAGGTGACCAGAACTGTACACAATGTGTACAGTTCTCTTCCCTTATTCACAGTTTTATAGCGCCAAGCGCACCCAACTCCAAGTCATTTAGTGAGCTCGTGGAATTAATGAAGGCTGAACTGTAACCTCAACTGGCCCCCTTGCATATTCTGCTAAAGAAATGCCATTGTTGGTCATGGAAGGATCCCCAGGAGGAAGCTTTCAACAGAGTAAAGCAATTGCTGCATTCCTCAAACCTGTTAGTACACCTCAACCCATCTAAAGGACTGCTATTAACCTCTCCACATGATGTTGATGCAGTGTTGTCCCTGAGATAGACAGCGGCTCTGAAAGGCTGATAGGATTTGTGTCAAGAACCTGTTCAAAGGCCAAAAAAAGCTACTCAAAAATCGAGAAGGAAGGACTACCAATTGTCTTTGGCATTAAGAAATTCCACCATTACTTACATAATAGACACTTTACCATCTTTTCTGACTACAAGCCGCTCTCTTCAAAGAGGTATGGCTATCCTGCCAATCGCCTCGGCAAGAATTCAACAATGGACATTAACTCTGTCCGTCTTTGAATATACATTCAAGCGCTAACCTGGAACATACATAGTGAATGTGGATGCTCTTAGCCACCTACCCTTGCAAGGAAGTATCACATGTACTCTAGTACCACAAGAAATGACGCCCATTACATGAGAAACTTTGGTAATGGATCAAGTTGGATCCCAGAATTATTGTGACTTAAGATCGGACCCCTTTCATACCAAGTGGACGTGGAGGGATGGATCGTTCATAAATACGTGGACCACTTGAGGTGTAGAGAGACACACAGGTATTCCGTGTTGCCATCAAGAAAGCTTTCTGAACCCACAAGTACTGAAGTACCTGATTGACCTGATATCAACATAACTGGTGTCTCTGTGGAAGCAAATGGCCTGTGGCAGAAGAGGGACCCATCATTGCAGTTCCTGTTTACGTTGATCCTGTGGAAGCATCTCAGATTACAGAATTTTGCCACTCGACAAGAAATAGAAAACCCCCTCAAAGACCCGACTTATAATTGTCCAACTCATTTACATAATGTTTGATCAGTATTTAGGACGGAGTGAATTAGTTATTGAAGATTGTAGAAAGGAGTTAAAGGGGGAGGGTTGTGATGATTGTCCCTTTAAGGGCAACACAGAGCAAGGGTCACGTGGTCTGGGTAGCCAATCGGAACTCAGAGTGAGGGGGGAATCACCCAGGTGGGTAGAGTTCTCTTCGGCAGAGACATTTTGGCAGCTAGCTACAGCCATGTGGCTGCTGTCAAATTCTGATTAATAAATACCCTTTGTGTAGTATAGGCGGAACAGTGACACAGTGATTAGCACTGCTGTCTCACAGCTCCAGGGACCTGGGTTCAATTCCTGGCTTGGTTTACTGTCTGTGTGGAGTTTGCACGTTCTCCCCTTGTCTGCGTGGGTTTCCTCCGGGTGCTCCGGTTTCCTCCCACGGTCCAAAGATCTACAGGTGAGGTGCATTGACCATGCTAAATTGCCCCTCAGTGTCCCGGGATGCGTAGGTTAGAGGGATTAGTAGGGTAAGTAGGTGGGGTTAACGAGATAGGGCACAGGTGGGATTGTTGTCAGTGCAGGAACGATGGGCCAAATGGCTTCCTTCTGCACTGTAGGGTCTCTATAATTCACTGATCAGTCTAATGCATCTTTACAAGCTTACACTAACTAAACATTTGATTCATTGCAGTTTTCAGCAATTCTGCCAAACTGTTCATTGGGATAAGCTTTCTTCCCATTCAACTTTTTTTTAACGGTTCTGCCAAAATTTCCCAATGTTATTGATCATGGAAACATTCGAAATATTGTACATCTTTTGCTAAGTGGTTTGGTTGTGATGAGCAAGAGAAAATGACAAGGTCATTTGGTAAGTATATCTGGTATAGTGTAGTGTCACCCTTGCAAGTAGCCCAAATCTGTAACCACCACCAAGCTACACTGTCAGTACGGCTGTGGGAGCCTGGGGCCTTCCACAAGTAGGCGCCTTCCCGGGGCGACGGAAAACTGCCGACTTTCGTTTAAAAATCTGAATTGAAACCCGGCTTTTTAAACAAATCCGTCCCATAATTTTCCAGCAAACAAGGGGAAAGAAACTCCAATTCCCATCGTCCTGAGACATTGCTGCCTGCTGATAATACATCCAGCGCAGCACTGCCCAATCCAAATCAAACCCCCTTTAACTGGAGAAAAAAGAGCAGGAGGACTCCAACTGGCTTGGATTTTGGCAGGCAGTGATGGGATTGATGGGTTCGAATTTCTTTAAGGGATTGAGCGCAAGTAGCAAGTGTTGGGCCGACTGCGATCGGTGTGAGCGGGGCCGGTTGGATCACTTCACCTCCGATTCATAGAATCCCTGCTGTGCAGAAGGAGGCCATTTGGCCCATCGAGTCGGCACTGACCAGAATTCTACCCAGGGCCTATCCCTGTAACTGCATGTATTTACCCGACGAGTCCCCCTTGACACTAAGAGGCAATTTAACATGGCCAATCAACCTAACCCGCACATCTTTGGAGTGTGTGAGGAAACCGGAGCACCTGGAGGAAACCAACGCAGACACGGGGAGAACGTGAAAACTCCACACAGTCACCCGAGGCCAGAATTGAACCTGGGTCCCTGGTGCTGTGAAGCAGCAGAGTTAACCACTGTGCCGCCCCAGTTACTGATTGGGTCAGTGATTCATTTTTAAGGTTTACTGCAAATGTTCTGGTGTTATTTCTATTAACGACTGTGGCTGGAAGTTTAACAGCAGAGCTTTAACTCCACAGCAAGCTTGTTGCTTGGATGTGTTCACACAGCAGGGAGCTTGAGTTCCCAATGTGGAGACAGTGAATCCCCACAGACTCCCTAAGTCTGACATGGGGTTCCTTGGACTTGCATCCCTCTTGCATCTGCTCGCGCCTTGCTGCCGCCTTTCCATGAAGTCACTTTTGTTGACGTCTCCAAGAATGGTGAGGGGAGGGTGCCAGCCTTGGGCAGCAAATACCCTTGTGCTGGCCCTGTTTGGGAGCCCACAGCTGCTGTTAATTTCTCTTTGTAATCAGCCAAGAGGAGATGTGCTTCTGTGGAGTGAAGCTGAGATCTGCCAGGCTTTCTTTCTTGTGTTCAAAGGAAGCACATTGCAGTCAGAAAGCTGCTCCTCTCGTGAGGGTGCCCCAAGCATTGGTGAGAACAAAAGAACAAAGAACAGTGGAGCACATGAACAGGCCCTTTAGCCCATCAAGCCTGAGAGTTGAGATTTTCTGTCCTCTGGCAAGCCAGCCTGAGATTTAAACTGGCTCACGGTAACAACAGAATCAAGAAAACAGCATCTTCAAAAATTGATTAGGCACTGAAAAATAATGTTTCCTGGATCATGCATTTCAAAGTATTGGTAAGAAGTCTCACAACACCAGGTTAAAGTCCAACAGGTTTATTTGGTAGCAAATACCATAAGCTTTCGGAGCACTGCTCCTTCGTCAGATGGAGTGGAAATGTGCTCTCAAACAGTGCAAACAGACAAAATCAAGTTGCAGAATACTGATTAGAATGCAAATCCTACAGCCAGCCAGGTCTTAAAGGTACAGACAATGTGGGTGGAGGGAACATTAAACACAGGTTAAAGAAATGTGTATTGTCTCCAGACAGAACAGCTAGTGAGATTCTACAAGCCCAGGAGGCAAGCTGTGGGGGTTACTGATAATGTGACATAAATCCAACATCCCGGTTTAGGCCGTCCTCATGTGTGCGGAACTTGGCTATCAGGACGGTCACCTCAGCACCTCACTGTACCGCAAGCCCACGGATAACCTCATGATGCTCCACTTCTCCAGCTTCCACCCTAAACACGTTAAAGAAGCCATCCCCTACGGACAAGCCCTCCGAATACACAGGATCTGCACAGATGAGGAGGATCGCAACAGACACCTCCAGACGCTGAAAGATGCCCTCATAAGAACAAGATATGGCGCTCGACTCAACGATCAACAGTTCCGACGCGCCACAGTGAGAAACCGCACCGACCTCCTCAGAAGACAAACATGGGACACGGTGGACAGAGTACCCTTCGTCGTCCAGTACTTCCCCGGAGCGGAGAAGCTACAACATCTCCTCCGGAGCCTTCAACATGTCATTGATGAAGACGAACATCACGCCAAGGCCATCCCCACACCCCCACTTCTTGCCTTCAGACAACCACGCAACCTCAAACAGACCATTGTCCGCAGCAAACTACCCAGCCTTCAGGAGAACAGTGACCACGACACCACACAACCCTGCCACAGCAACCTCTGCAAGACGTGCCGGATCATCGACATGGATGCCATCATCTCACGTGAGAACACCATCTTCCAGGTACACGGTACCTACTCTTGCAACTCGGCCAACATTGTCTACCTGATACGCTGCAGGAAAGGATGTCCTGAGGCATGGTACATTGGGGAAACCATGCAGACACTACGACAACAAATGAATGAACACTGCTCGACAATCACCAGGCAAGACTGTTCTCTTCCTGTGGGGGAGCACTTCAGCAGTCACGGGCATTCAGCCTTGGATTTTCAGGTAAGCGTTCTCCAAGGCGGCCTTCACGACACACAACAGCGCAGAGTCGCTGAGCAGAAACTGATAGCCACGTTCCGCACACATGAGGACGGCCTAAACCGGGATGTTGGATTTATGTCACATTATCAGTAACCCCCACAGCTTGCCTCCTGGGCTTGTAGAATCTCACTAGCTGTTCTGTCTGGAGACAATACACATTTCTTTAACCTGTGTTTAATGTTCCCTCCACCCACATTGTCTGTACCTTTAAGACCTGGCTGGCTGTAGGATTCGCATTCTAATCAGTATTCTGCAACTTGATTTTGTCTGTTTGCACTGTTTGAGAGCACATTTCCACTCCATCTGACGAAGGAGCAGTGCTCCGGAAGCTTATGGTATTTGCTACCAAATAAACCTGTTGGACTTTAACCTGGTGTTGTGAGACTTCTTACCGTGTTCACCCCAGTCCAACGCCGGCATCTCCACATCATTTCAAATTATTAACAGCAAGTGCAGCATTAACCAGTTAGTCCGTATTCTGCTGGGTGAGTGCATGATTTGCTACATAACTATTTCAGGCTCATCTCCCAGAAAACTTTACAACTACTCTGGTAACTATTCTCATTGAGAAATCTAAACGAAGGACAAAGCACATGGTGCAGAACACTACCCCGCAACTAATAGGAGCAGGAAGAGCCAAACTTACCTTTTAAAGCATACAGATTCCAATGACTATTCTAACAGTCTCCTGATTGGCGGCACTGCTGCCTCACAGCACCAGGGACCCGGGTTCGATTCCCGGCTTGGGTCACTGTCTGTGTGGAGTTTGCATGTTCCCCTTGTGTCTGCGTGGGTTTCCTCTGGGTGCTCCGGTTTCCCCCCATTGTATGAAAGATGTGCTGTTTAAAGTTTAAAGTTTTAAAGTTTATTTATTAGTGTCACAAGTAGACTTAGGTTAACACTGCAATGAAGTTACTGTGAAAATCCCTGAGCATTGGCCATGCTAAATTCTCCCTCAGTGTACTCGAACAGGTGCCGGAATGTGGCGACTCGGGATTTTCACACTAACTTCATTAATGTAAGCCTACTTGTGACGAATAAATAAACTTAGAACATAGAAAAGCTACAGCCCAAACAGGCCCTTCGGCCCGCAAGTTGCGCCGAACATGTCCCTACCTACTAGGTTTACCTATAACCCTTTATCTTACTAACTTCCATGAACTTATCCAAAAGTCTCTTAAAAGACCCTATCGAATCCGCCTCCACCACCACTACCGGCAGCCGATTCCACGCACCCACCACCCTCTGAGTGAAAAACTTACCACTAACATCTCCTCTGTATCTACTCCCCAGCACCCTAAACCTGTGACCTCTTGTGGCAACCATTTCAGCCCTCTATCAATACCTCTCAACATCTTATATACCTTTATCAGGTCACCTCTCATCCTTCGCTTCTCCAAGGAGAAAAGACATAGCTCTCTCAACCTATCCTCATAAGGCATGCCACCTAATCCAGGCAACATCCTTGTAAATCTCCTCTGCACCCTTTCTATGGCTTCCACATCCTTTCTGTAATGAGGCGACCAGAACTGGGCACAGTACTCCAGGTGGGGTCTGACCAGGGTCCTATACAGCTGCAGCATTATCTCCCGATTTCTAAACTCAATTCCTCTATTGATGAAGGCCAGTATTCCATACGCCTTCTTAACCACAGCCTCTACCTGCGACGCTGCTTTGAGCGTCCTATGAACCCGGACTCCAAGATCCTTCTGATCTTCCACACTGCCAAGCGTCTCACCCTTAATATTATATTCTTTCATCCTATTCGACCTGCCAAAATGAACCACCACACACTTATCTGGGTTGAAGTCCATCTGCCACTTCTCCGCCCAGTCTTGCATCTTATCTATGTCTCGTTGCAACTGCTGACATCCCTCTACACTATCCACAACACTACCAACCTTTGTGTCATCAGCAAACTTGCCAACCCATCCTTCCACTTCCTCATCCAGGTCATTTATAAAAATCACAAAGAGCAAGGGTCCTAGAACAGATCCCTGGGGCACTCCACTGGTGACCGACCTCCATGCCGAAAAAGACCCTCCTACAACCACTCTTTGCCTTCTGTGGGCAAGCCAGTTCTGAATCCACAAGGCAATGTCCCCTTGTATCCCATGCCCCTTCACTTTCTCAATAAGCCTTGCATGGGGCACCTTATCAAACGCCTTGCTGAAATCCATATAAACTACATCTACTGCTCTTCCCTCGTCTATGTGTCTAGTTACAGCTTTAAAAAATTCAATTAGGCTCGTAAGGCATGATCTGCCTTGGACAAAGCCGTGCTGGCTATTTCTGATCATACCATTCCTCTCCAGATGTTCATAAATCCTGCCTCTCAGGATCTTCTCCATCAACTTACCAACCACTGAGGTTAGACTCACTGGTCTATAATTTCCGGGCTATCTCTTCTCCCTTTCTTGAATAATGGAACCACATCCGCAATCCTCTAATCCTCTGGAACCTCTCCCGTCTCCATTGATGACGCAAAGATCATCGCCAGAGGCTCAGCAATCTCTTCCTTCGCCTCCCACAGTAACCTGGGGTACATCCCATCTGGTCCCGGCGACTTATCTGACTTGATGCTTTTCAAAAGCTCCAATTTTACTTCAATCTTCTATCCTTGATAAACTTGAGCTCATCTAAAACTCTGCTGCCCATATCCTAACTCACACCAAAGCCTGTTTAACCATCCTTCGCTTGCTCACTGATTTACGTTTTTTCCTGGTTCCGCAAAGCCTCAATTTAAAAATTCCCATCCTTATAGTCAGATTCTCTACCCCGCCCCCCCCCCCACCCCATCTCAATGGCCTTGCCTCTCCCCCACCCTCCCCACCTCTGTGAGCTCTTCTAGCTCTCCTCTCCAACCCTCTGTTCTACTCCTACTCTGGCCTCGTGTCCATTCCCCACTTCCTTCACTCCATCGTTGGTGGCTGTGCATTCACCCGAACACTGAAATTCCCTTATTAAACCTCGCTGTCTCTCAGCTGCTCTTACTTCCTTTGAGATGGACTGTAAAATCTTATCTCTTTGACCAAGCTCTTGGTTGCATGCTGATTGATGTCTCTTTCTTTGGTTTGGTGTCAAGTTTTGTTGGATGAAGCTCCTGAGAAGTGCCTTGAAATGTTTCACATGTTAGAAGCGCTATGTAAATGCAAGTTGTTGTTGTGCGGGAATAGAATGCCTCAATGGGATCAGAGATGAGGCAGTTTTGAAGTCGACAGAAGGAGTGAGTTAGAGTGGAAGACTTTGCAACAGTCTTAATTTGACCAGAAAATGTAGGAACAGCTTGTAGGTGCTTATGAGCAACGAGAGAGAACATAAGAAATAAGAGCAGCAGTAGGCCACACTGCACCTTGTGCTTGTTCTGCCATTTCAATAAACTCATGCCTAATCTGATCTTGGCCTTAACTCCACTTTCCTGTCTGTTCCCCTCAACCCTTGACTCTCTGTTTCAAAAATCTTGAATATACTCAATGACTCCGCCTCCACTGTTCTCTGGCGTAGAGAATTCCAAAGAATCATAACCCTCTGAGAAGAGGAAAATGGAGATCCTAGATGTAGCATATCTGGACATCCAGAAGGCATTTGATATGGAGTCGCATGATAGGTTAATACACACAAGATAAGATCACATGAGGTGAGGGGTAATTTATCAGCCTGGATTGAGGACTAGCTGACCAACAGAAAGCAGGGAATTGGAATAAACAGGTCTTTTTCTGGTTGGCAAGATGTAACTAGTGGGATGCCACAGAGTTCGGTCTTCGGGCCTCAACTATTTACTATCTATATTAATGACTTGGATGAAGGGATCAAAGGTACCATGGCTAAATTTGCAGATGACACTAAAATTGTCGGGAAAGAAGTTACAATGAGGGGAATTTACAAATGGATATGGATAGGTTTGGTGAATTAGCCAAAATTTGGCAGATGGAGTTTAATGTGGATAAATGTGAGGTTATCCATTTTGTTCAGAAAAATAGAAAAACAACTTATTATCTAGATGGATAGAAACTTCAGAATGCTTCAGTGCAAAGCGATCTGGGTGTAGATGTACATGAATTACAGAGAACTAGTAGTTTGCAGGAACAACAGGTAATAAGAAAGGCAAATGGAATTTTGGCATTTATTGCTAAAGGAATAGGATATAAGAGTTGCTACATAAGAACATAAGATCTAGGAGCAGGAGTAGGCCATCTGGCCTCTCGAGCCTGCTCCGCCATTCAATAAGATCATGGCTGATTTTTTCGTGGACTCAGCTCCACTTACCCGCCCGCTCACCATAACCCTTAATTCCTTTACTGTTCAAAAATCTATCTATCTTTGCCTTAAAAACATTCAATGAGGTAGCCTCAACTGCTTCACTGGGCAGGGAATTCCACAGATTCACAACCCTTTGGGTGAAGAAATTCCTCAACTCAGTCCTAAATCTGCTTCCCCTTATTTTGAGGCCATGCCCCCCTAGTTCTAGTTTCACCAGCCAGTAGAAACAATCTCCCTGCCAACCCTCTCCATTCCAGAATCAACCTAGTGAATCTCCTTTGCACCCCCTCCAGTGCCAGTGTATCCTTTCTCAAGTACTCCAGGTGTGGCCTCACCAGCACCTTATACAGCTGCAACATAATCTCGCTGTTTTTAAACTCCATCCCTCTCGCAATGAAGGGCAAAATTCCATTTGCCTTCTTAATTACTTGCTGCACCTGCAAACCAACTTTTTGCAATTCATGCACAAGGACACCCAGGTCCCTCTGTACAGCAGCATGCTGCAACTATACAAGGCATTAGTGAGACCCCACCTGGAGTGCTGTATACAGTGTTGGTCCCCTGACTTAAGAAGGGATGTAATTGCATTGGAGGCAGTTCAGAGGAGGTTCACTAGATTGATTCCAGGGTTGAAGAACTAGTCTTATGAAGAAAGATTGAGAAGTTTAGGCCTATACTCTCTAGAGTTTAGAAGAATGATAGGAGATCCAATTGAGGTGTGCAAGATGATAAGGGTGATTGACAGGGTAGAAGTAGAGAGAATGTTTCTTGTGGGACAATCGAGAACGAGAGGCCATAGTTTTAGGCTTAGGGGTAGTAGACTTAACACCGAGATGAAGGCAGGAAATTGGAGTGGAGCTAAGATGAGATCAGCCATGATCGTATTGAATGGTGGAGTAGGCCCAAGGATCTGAATTGTCTACTGCTCCTAGTTCTTACGTTCGTATTCTGAAACTTTTTCCCAGTTCTAGATTTCCCCATGAGAAGAAAGATTCTGTCAGCCTCTACTTTATCGTTCTGCCACAGAATCCTATGAGTCATAGAGGTTTACAGCATGGAAATAGGCCCTTCGTCCCAACTTGTCCATGCTGCCCTTTTTTTTAAACCTCGAAGCTAGTCGCATTTGGCCCATATCCCTATATTACCTCCCATTCTGTCTTTAAGACAGAGATAGATAGGTTCTTGATTAATAAGGGGATCAGGGGTTATGGGAAAAGGCAGGAGAATGGGGATGAGAAAAATATCAGCCATGATTGAATGGCGGAGCAGACTCGATGGGCCGAATGGCCTAATTCTGCTCCTATGTCTTATGGTCTTACGGTCTTATTCAGCTAAACTCCAGTGAGCACAGGCTTTACCTACTCAACTTTTCTTCATAAGATCACCGCTTCATCGCAAGAATTAGCGTTGTGAATCTTCTCTGAATTGCCTTATTAGCAAGTACGCTTTGCTTAAATAAGGAGAACAAAATTGTGAGCACTTCTCTAGGTGCCGTCTCACTAATGCCCTGTACAGTTGTCATAAGACTTCCCTACTGTTATACTCCATATTCCTCATAATAATGACCAACATTCCATTTGTCTTAATTACTCACTCTAACCTTTTGTGCTTCATGGATGAGGACTCCCAGATCCCGCTGTACCACAGATCTCTGCGGCCTCTTTCCATTTAAATAATATTTTGCTTTTCTATCCATCCAACCAAAGTGGACAACCTCTCATTTTCCAACATTTGCAGACTCTTTTGCCAGACTTTCACTCTCCCTCAACCCTGGTGAGTTCTGAGGCAGCAGAGAGCATTAGTTGTATGACCAGGCTTCCCTCTGGGATCCTACCCACCCCCGATATGGTGTTGATTTTTCATTGGGACGGGCAAGGCCTTGGACAGGAAACCTGTCCTTGCCTCATTAAGGGCTTTTTCCTGCCCAGACTCAATTTTCAGGCTGGTGGACAGGCAACAAATAGGAGAAAGAGGGTGTGGGAAGGTATAAGGGCGTATGCAACCTTTCTGACTGGAGAGGGCCCTCCCCTGAGGGCCCAGCAACCTTGACCTTCTTCCCACATTCCTCCCCTCGCCAGCCCCCAGGCCTTCCTACCCACCACCCTGACCACTTTCCTCTGGTTCCCAGAATTTAGTTCCAGGCAGCTAGTTGCAGTGCCTATTCTGGCCACAAACAGTAAGAGTTTCTGTGGACATATGAATAGGAAGCAGGCAGCTAAGGTAAATGTGGGGCCTCTACTGAACAAGGTAGGTGAATTGATAACAAGGAAACAGTGGATATGCTAAATAACCTTTTTGCATCCCGGCTTCACCATGGAAAACATTGCAAATATCCCAAAGATATCAATGGACTGATTTCAAATTACAGTAAGAAGTCTCACAACACCAGGTTAAAGTCCAACAGGTTTATTTGGTAGCAAATACCATAAGCTTTCGGAGCTTGCTGCTCCTTCGTCAGATGGAGTGGTCTCTGAGACCACTCCATCTGACGAAGGAGCAGCAAGCTCCGAAAGCTTATGGTATTTGCTACCAAATAAACCTGTTGGACTTTAACCTGGTGTTGTGAGACTTCTTACTGTGCTTACCCCAGTCCAACGCCGGCATCTCCACATCCTGATTTCAAATAACATGGTAGAACTTACAAAAAATTCCAATCGCAAGGGATATATTGGAGGAACCCAAGGTGCTAAAGGCGGGCAAGTTGCCACAATCTGATGAACTGCATGCTAGGGTTTTAATGGAAGTGGCTGCAGAGATAGTGGACCCATTGCTTGAAATTTTTTGTAACTCGCTAAATTCCAGCAGGATACTACGATAGGAAAATAGCCAATGTGACTCCCTTGTTCAAAAGGGAGAAAGGCAGAAGGCGGGGAACTATAGGCCAGTTAGTTTAACATCTATTATTGGCAAGGCGCTGGAGTCAATAATCAAAGATGAAATAGCTAATCATTTAGGAAAGCTGAATATAGTCAAACCTAATCAACCTGGTTTTATGAAAAGTGAATCATGTTTGCTTGAAGTTTTTGAGGATGTAACAGGACCAGAAGATAAAGGGGAACCTGTAGATGCAGTGTATTTAGATTTCCTAAAGGCATTTGACAAGATGCCGCATAAAGCAAAAGCCCATGGAATTGGAGGAAGTGTGTTCGCATGGTATGAAAACTGCCTGTTCACATAAAAAACAGAGAGTTGGAATAAATGGGTCCTTCTCAGAGTGGAAAGATGTAACTAATGGATTCCCACAGGGAGAAGTTCTTGGCCTGCAATTATTCACTATTTACATTAATGACTTGGAGGAAGGAACAGAATGTAAGATTTCTAAATTTGCTGATGATACGAAGATAGGTGGAAGGGCAGAAGGCAGGGATAGGTGTGATGAGGATATTGTGATTCTGCAATGGAATATTGATAGATTGGGTGACTGGGAGAAAATCTGGCAAATGGAGTTTAATGTGGGGAAGTGTGATATCATGCGCTTCGGTAGGAGGCATCAAAAGGCAGATTAACATCTAAATGGAGAGAGACCGCAGGTGAGTGAAGTACAGAGGGATCTAGGTGTTCCAGTGCATGAATCACAAAGAACTAGCACGTAGGTCCGACAAGTAGTTAAGAAGACAAACAACACTTTGGCCTTTATTGCAAAGGGATTGGGGTTTAAAAATAGGGAGGTTTTGTTGCAATTGTATAAATGTTGGTGAGGCCTCACCTGGAATGCTGCCTACAGTTTTGATCCTTTTACCTAAAATAGGATATGGTAACATTGGAGGCAGTCCAAAGGAGATTCACCAGGCTAATTCCTGGGATGAGAAGGTTGTCTTATCAAAAGAGACTAAATAGTCTGGCTCTGTACTCCTTATAGTTTAGAAGATTGACAGATGTCCTTATTCAAACATACAAGATCCTTCGGGGGCTTGACAGGGTAGGTGGTGAGATGTTTTTACGAGTGGGAGAATCTCGAACAAGGGACAGAACTTCAAGATAAAGGGCTGGTCATTTAAAACTGAGGCACAGAGAAATTCCTTCTCGCAGAGGGTGGTGAATCTCTGGAATTCTCTGCTCCAAGGGGTGGTGGAGGCTGGATCATTAGGAGTATTCGAAGTGGAGGTGGATAAATATTTGATAGATCGAGGATCAGAGGGCTGTGGGGAAATGGCACAGAAAAGGAGTTGAGGCCGGTATAGATTAGCGTATTGAATGATGGGACAAGCTTGATGGACCAGGTGGCTGACTCCTGCCTCTAGTTCTTGTGTCGTGCGTTCTTGTGTAAGGTGGAACACTCCGGCTGGGCTGCTCTTACTCCTATTTCTGGTGTTATTGTTTTAAATAAGCCTATAATCGGTACTGAGGAATGTTACACTACAATGTTAATTTCACTTTTGCTCTCTTCTTCACTTATTTGTGTTTGTGTAGTTGCAGATCCCAAACCTGCAGATTCCAGTCACTTATTCTCAATTGGAAAAGTGGGCGGAATTGAACTTTCATTCTGTTCTGCATGAAACATTACTAAATGCTATCATGCTGTTGATCTGAGAATCATACCAATACGTTTTGGTGAAATATGACCCATATGGAACATATATTTGTGCCTCCTAATGTGGCTATTTGGAAAACCTCGCATCCATATAAAAAGGACACATCCTTTAATCATTAGTTGGAAGAAACGGGGTTTTTGGCATAGGGTTCTTGTGGAAACACTCTGTTGCCTTTTATATGGATCGGTCTTTAGTTTTTGATGACACTGTTTAGAATAGGAAGTATCTAATAAGCAAAGCATTTTCTTTAATGTATTGCCAGCTCATTTAATGTATGCCTGGAGGTCTGAAATTTTATCTGCGAAGTTGAAATAATATGTATTTAATTCTGTGAAGTGTTCCTAGCAGAAGCTTCATTCTTTAAGGGCAGTAAAAAATATTTTTTCAAATGTAATAATTTGAAACATCTGCAGTGATTAAAAAGAATAAAATGTGCAGCAGTCTTTTATAACTCAATCAGCATTCATGTTAACCCATACCAGTAGCCAATTACATTTTTGCATTCGCTTCAGTTCAGCTTTGGAAATGTGTTGTGCTGCTTTTACTCAATTTACACAATAAAGCTTCAACACACTTACAGTCAGTAGGAATTTACCGATATTCCAGAGTGATTGCTGCAACTCAAGTGGCATTCGTAGCAGGGCCCATTAGTTAGCAGACTTTTTGACCCAAGGTTTTGGACCTACACTTGGGGGTGACATGGTGGCACAGTGGTTAGCACTGCTGCCTCACAGCGCCAGGGACCCCGGTTCAATTTCCGGTTTGGGTCACTGTCTGTGTGGAGTCTGCATGTTCTCCTTGTGTCTGCGTGAGTTTCCTCCGGGTCTGAAAGACGTGCTAGCTAAGTGCATTGGTCATGCTAAATTCTCCCTCAGTGTACCCGAACAGGCGCCAGAGGGTGGCGACTAGGGGATTTTCACAGTAACTTCATTGCAGCGTTAATGTAGGCCTACTTGTGACAAAAATATATAAACTTTAGTCGAAAAGGCCATCTTGCCCACCCTAAGTGTGACAATTTTTCTTTTGTCAGTTTCTAAATCGCGTTCGTTTGACCACTCTTCTGGAAGCAGCTGTCCTTGGTTGTGAGCCTGCTGTTCAGAGTGTGACTAAATTCCTATCCGTGTCCAGTGGTTAGTAAACCCAGCCTCACTGTGAGGTCGGATGCTGAACGGTGGCTAAGTGAAGTTGGAAGAGAAGAAATGCTTATGGTAACACTCCGAACATCCTGAATCCTGAAGCGAGGCTTTACCTGATGCAATTTTTCAAAGCCATCTCAGCCTTTTGGCTAAGGTGAAGCATCAATTAGGTCAAGCCCGGGATGAGGTGAAATGCCTCATCCTGTCAGTTTGGATCTTGTTTGTCCCTCATGTGAGGACCATGGATTTAATTAGGATTTAATTTGCATTGGGTTTTTTGGTTGGAATAAAAGTACAAAACGGTACCCAAAATAAAAATGATTCGACAATGTTGGGTCTCTGCTGTATATCTTAAACCTGTGGAAAATATAGACATCTTTGGGATGTAACTCGACAAAATGACAGCGCCAAAAGGGGGTGGCACGGTGGCACAGTAGTTAGCACTGCTGCCTCACAGCGCCAGGGACCCGGGTTCGACTCCTGGCTTGGGTGACTGGCTGTGTGGAATTTGCACATTCTCCCCGTGTCTGCGTGGGTTTCCTCCAGGTGTTCTGGTTTCCTCCCACAGTCCGAAAGACGTGCTGCTTGGGTGCATTGGCCATGCTAAATTGCCCCTTAGTGTCCCAAGATGTGTAGATAAGGGGGATTAGCAGGGTAAATATGTAGGGTTGTGGGGATAGGTTCTGGTTGGGATTGTTGTCGGTACAGGCTCGATGAGCAGAATGGCCTCTTTTTTCACTGCAGGGATTCTTTTCTTCTATGATTCTAAGATAGCAAATAGGCAGCTGGTTTTAAGTAACTTTTTACCTCATTTAAGACGGTTCTTAAAACCTCCCTTTGACCAAGCTTATAGCTTTCTTATCTAATGCCTCCTTATATGGCTCAGTGTTATATTTTATTTTGCAATATCCCTGTGAATTATCTTTGGACATTTTACCAGATTAAAGACACTATTCGTTGTTATTATTGTACCCTGCCTTCATTTAAGTCAAACAGAAACTGGGTGAGGTGTAAAGTGGGCTGTAAATTTGCTGTCACTCCATTCAAGTAATTACCAAGGTCAAATTTTCACTCCCCTTAATAAATAATTCAAGTGGATGGGTTGTATCTCAGTGTTATGTGTGCATTAATTTTAGTAATTTCAATAAATAGCAATGAAACTCCTGTGGCTTTGCTTGGTCAGTCAGAAAAAATTGCTTGCCTGTTTCTCTTAAGGCTAAGAGGTATTACACTGCCAACCGTGGGCGGCACGGTAGCACAGTGGTTAGCACTGCTGCTTCACAGCTCCAGAGACCTGAGTTCGATTCCCGGCTTGGGTCACTGTCTGCGTGGAGTTTGCACATTCCCCTCGTGTCTGCGTGGGTTTCCTCCGGGTACTCCGGTTTCCTCCCACAGTCCAAAGATGTGCGGGTTAGGTGGATTGGCCATGCTAAAATTGCCCCTTGAGGTTCTCAGATGTGTAGGTTAGAGGGATTAGTGGGTAAAACATATGTAGGGATATGGGGGTAGGGCCTGGGTGGGATTTTGGTCGGTGCAGACTCGATGGGCCGAATGGCCTCTTTCTGTACTGTAGGGATTCTATGATTCAACTCTGGAGGAAATGGGAATAATGTGCATTACCCATTCATTTTGATGCACTCGGCAGATAATAGGGTTATGTAAGCTTTTATATTGGCCTGAATTTTATGGTAGTAATGATGGCAAAACTGTCAGCATTGGGTGGCACAGTGGTTGGCACTGCTGCCTCACAGCACCAGCGACCCAGGTTCAATTCCCGCTTGGGTCTCTGTCTGTGTGGAGTCTGCATGGGTTTCCTCTGGGTGCTCCAGTTTCCTCCCACAGTCCGAAAGAAGTGCTGGTTCGTTGCATTGGCCATGCTACATTCTCCCTCGGTGTACCTGAACAGGTGCCTGAGTGTGGCGACCAGGGAGTTTTCACAGTAACTTCATTACGGTGTTAATGTAAGCCTACTTGTGACACTAATAAATAATTTTTTAAAAAAATGTATTGATCCAAGTCTTGAATACCCAAAAAGTCCAGAACCAAATTGGAACCATGCAGTGTCAAGCACAATGTGCCCCAGACACCTGCAAGGATACTGAGCACAAGTGTCCAGGATAATACAAGATGCAATCCTATTTTTGCTGTAAGATGATAAGATATAGGAGCAGAATGAGATCCTTCGGCCCATTGAGACTTCTCAACCCCATTCCCGCAATCCGAAAGACGTGCTGGTTAGGTGCATTGGCCACGCTAAATTCTCCCTCAGTGTAACCCGAACGGGCGCCGGAGTGTGGCGACACGAGGATTTTCACAGTAACTTCATTGCAGTGTTAATGTAAGCCTACTTGTGACTAATAAATAAACTTTAAAACTGTCAGCATTTGCCATTGTTACTCCTCTGAAACAGATAGTAACTACTGGAGACCGCTAATGCAAAGCTAATCATGGAAATCCAGAAGTTGCTGTCAGTGACTCTGAGAACCATGTTGCTGAAACCTTTCCTCTTGCACTCACCAGCCAAATGCAAGAATACCAACACAAAAATGAGGGCTATCACAACCGAACAGTTCTCATCAGAACTGCAATCGTGCAAGCATCCAGCAGAGATTTAGGAACAGGACAAGCCAGTTCAGTCCCTCGAGCCTGTTCCACCTTTCAGTGCTCTGGATCTCAACTCCATCTATCCATCCTGATTCCATAAACCGTAATACTCTTGTCCAATAAGGATCTAGCAATCACAGTTTTACGGACGGATTTTTGTGCTCTCCACGTGGTGAGTTTGATGGTGAGATGCAGTTGACCCCACCACATTCCCGCCTCCATCCTGATTAACTCTGTGATTGGAAGGCCAGTGGACAGTCTTCCCACCCCACCACGAATTAAGGCCCTTAAATGTGCAATTAATACTCACATAAAGGCCTCACTGTGCCACCGCTGGTTTTAACCCAGAGGCACAAGAAGGGCTCGCCATCTGGGAAACACAACACACAAACCCGTGCAGGTTGATTGAGGGTTCCCTGTGGGAGACTCTTGTTCCAAGTGCCTTATCAAGAGACCCGGCTTCAGGAAGCAGGTACTGGGAACCATGCTCCTACTCTTGCGGATTAACCATCTCTCACCATCACTTACCTTTGATCGGGATCCAGCAATAATACTAGACCTCGGGTGGGTGTCATTCTAGCAGCAACCTCCGCTTCCCTGGTGTTGCTGTCATTCAGTAGAGCTGTGGCCTCTGATTGGTGGGACCCCTGACTCTGGGTTTGTTGATCCCAGGAATGTCCCACCACTGGCCTTTCAAGTGCTGGATGGACCAAGGTGCCAGGGACCTTCCTGAAAAGAAGCGAAGGGGTTCTCTCACTGACTCTCCAACAGGTGACTGGGAGGCCGAAGGGCCTGTTCCTGTGCTGTACCATTCTTTGTTTTTTGTTCTAACCATCTCTCACCTTCACTTACCTTTGACTTGGGATCCAGCAATAATACTCGACCTCGGGTGGGCGTCATTCTAGTAGCAACCTCCGCTTCCCTGGTGGTTGTTTCCTCAAGATTCTGCCCAACGTTTTCAGTTTACCCTCAACGTCAACATCTTTTTGAGGGAGAGAGTTCCAGATTTCCACAACCCTTTGTGTGAAGATATGCTTCCAAACATTATCCCTAAATGGAGTACCTCCGATTTTTAAAGTTATGCTTTCTTGTTCTCAACTAACTCACCAGAAAAAATGGTTTCTCTGTACGCACCTTGTGATTAGCCTTTAATTACTTTACACACTTCAATCAGATCACCTCGTAACATTCTAGATGCAAGGGAATTAAAGCCTATTTGATCCAACCTACCCATGTACTTTAGTTCTTTTTTCATAGAAACCCTACAGTGCAGAAGGAGGCCATTCGGCCCATCGAGTCTGCACCGACCACAATCCCACCCAGGCCCTATCCCCACATATTTACCCGCTAATCCCTCTAACCTACACATCTCAGGACTCTAAGGGGCAATTTTTAACCTGGCCAATCAACCTAACCCGCACATCTTTGGACTGTGGGAGGAAACCGGAGCACCCGGAGGAAACCCACGCAGACACGAGGAGAATGTGCAAACTCCACACAGACAGTGACCCGAGCTGGGAATTGAACCCAGGACCCTGGAGCTGTGAAGCAGCAGTGCTAACCACTGTGCTACTGTGCTAGCCCTGGCTATCTGAGTTGAGGGGCATCTGCCACTTGTTTCAAGTTGCTGTCCCAATTGCCCATAAATAATAGCAAGTGCCATTAGCCTCATTGTTATTTTGGCAACACAATCTGGGCCAATGCTATTGAAAAATTATGCTGTGTGTAAGCTTGGTGCACCGCTGTCTTTGTCATTTATATCTTCACTTATTTGCAAGATACTCCACTAATAAATGTGACTCTCATATCTCCTATTACAGACCTGTCAGAAAGAACAGAATAGGACCACCTTTCCAGAAGGAACTCCATTGGACACTTGCTCACGGCACAGTGGAGCCCAGGACAGTGGCATTGGGAGTGACAGTGCACGAATTCGGATTGTTCAGATTGAACAGCAGAGTGGAACTAGCCATCATCGCCTCGCGAGACCTTCCCGTCAGTCTTCCATTGTGAAGAATTTGAATTTTATCCCATTCGATATATTCATCACGGCCAGCCGCATCTCACTGATGAGCTACTCTGCTGTGGCTAGTTCCAAATCAAAAACCCAACCAGAAGGCCAGCAGCAGAAATCCAGCGACAAAGTTGGCAAGAGTACATTAAACCTGAAAAGTATGGAGATCACAAGCGTGCCAGAGAATAAATCAAGCCAGCCAGGCATTGCGGTACTGACAGCTGAGGATCTTCTGAATAGTAACGCTCCATTGTCCACAGGGAAGTTTACCAGTCACTTGTCACTGGAGAGCCTTCACACACCAAGCAGGTCGTCAGCCCGGCAAGCTCTTGGTATCACCATAGTCCGACAGCCAGGCCGCCGAGGAACAAATGATCTTCAGCTCGAGCCCTTCCTGTACTTGGTGATATTCCAGCCTTCTTTATTATTGAGCTGCCATCACCGCAAGCAGCTGGTGGATCTATCATTCTTTGATGCCACGTTGAAAGCTGTCCCCCCAGACTACAAATGCATGGGTAAGAACATTCCCACATTTCAGAATTCATATTTTGCTTATTGCTCTCTTCATTGTGTATATTAATTTTGATTTTTGATTGTCTTCTCTATCTCATTCACCTTCCACATTCTGCCACTGCTGGATTTAACCCAGAGACACAAGAGGGGCTCGCCATGCGGGAAACACGACAAACAAACCCGTGCAGGGTTGATTGTGGGTTCCCTGTGGGGGACTCTTGTTCCAAGGCACTGATGTCCCATTCATTCATTTATGTCTCATAGAATCCCTACAGTGCAGAAGGAGGCCATTCAGCCTATCGAGTCTGCACCGACCACAATTCCACCCAGATCCTATTCCCATAACCCCACATATTTACCCTGCTAATCCCCTGACACAAGGGTCAATCTAGCATGGCCAATTAACCTATAGTTTAAAGTTTATTTATTAGTGTCACAAGTAAGGCTTACATTAACACTGCAATGAAGTTACTGTGAAAATCCCCTAGTCGCCACACTCAGGCGCCTGTTCGGGTACACTGAGGGAGAATTTAGCATGGCCAATGCACCTAACCAGCAGGTCTTTGGACTGTGGGAGGAAATCGGAGCATCCGAAGGAAACCCACGCAGACACGGGGAGAATGTCCACACAAACAGTGATCTGAGGCCAGAATTGAATCCGGGTCCCTGGTGAGGCAGCAGTGCTAACTACTGTCCCACCGTGCTGCCCCTTGGCAACCGGGTTTCACCAAATTGTTTCAACGCAGAAGGAGGCCATTCAGCCCATCATGTCTGCACTGCCTCTCCAAATGTTCAAATGCACGTAGCAACATTTCCCTACCTTCTCCCTCTAGCCCTGCATGTTCCTATTTTTCAGATACTAATCCAATTGCCTCTCAAATCAGGGATTTTCCGGGATTGTCCCAGAATTTGCCTTTCCATCCTGCATTACGACTCCTAAGCATTAAATTTACAACGGAGTTAAAATGTGAGGCACACAGCCACATTACAATATTTCAATCCATGACTCGCTTCCAAGGAGCAGATTTGCAGCCCCACTCTGCCAGTCTACTTTTGTTAAAGTTGGAAGTGGCCATGGTGTAGGGCAGGCAGGGTCAGGTTTCCAAATTCTTTTCTTCTTTTAACTACCATCCCCCCCCCCCCCCGCCCCCGCCACCCCAGCCTAGCAAGGATAGGGTTAAAATCACTGCCCTCTCCACCCCATCTTTGTAACAAATAGAACTGGGATGGAGGTGAATGATATTATCGAACCATAGAATCCCTACAGTGCAGAAGGAGGCCGTTCGGCCCATCGAGTTTGCACCGCCCACAATCCCACCGAGGCCATATCCCCGGAACCCCCTGTATTTACCCCTAGCTAGTCCCCCTATCACTAAGGGGCAATTTAGCATGGCCAATCCATCTAACTCACACACCTTCGGACTATGGGAGGAATCCGGAGCACCCGGAGGAAACCCACACAAACGTGCAAACTCCACACAGACAGTGACCCAAGTCAGGAATCCAACCTGAGTCCCTGGTGCTGGGAGGCAGCAGTGCTAACCACTGTGCCACCCCAGTGGAAAAATGATGGAACTCTCCACTGACCACGAAGCAAGCTGTCCGCAGAGATCTGGTGATCACTGTGTGAAGTTTGCACGTTCTCCCCGTGTCTGTGAGGGTTTCCTCTGGATGCTCCGGTTTCCTCCCACAGCCCAAAGATGTGTTGGTTTGGTGAATTGGCCATGCTAAATTCTCCCTCAGTTCCCGAACAGGCGCCGGAGTGTGGCGACGAGGGGATTTTCACAGTAACTTCATTGAAGTGTTAGTGTAAGCCTACTTGTGACACTGATAAATAAACTTTAAAAAATATGGTGGGTCTATCATTCATTGATGCCACGAGAGTGCAAGTTGACAGTCTTTGTGACAAATGCAGAGGCTGAACTGAGAGTCAGACATGAACCATTTGTGACCCATGCAGACTGCCTGCCACTTTGAGAAAGCCTTTCCTTTATGCAAGTGAGAATCCTACTTGTCGAAGTCACCTGCCCATAAAAATCTCTTTGCAGGAGCACTCGGATTAGGTGCAGTCAAAGCCAGTGCAAGCATTGCTGACTTTTCTCAGTGTCACAACCTGCATTTGGTCAGTGGTAAGATATATGGGAGCCTGCGGGGATTTGCCAACACTTACTGAACATAACCCACAAGGAAATTTGAAAACCACTTCTGTATAGAATTTAAAGCACTGAAGGAAGTCACTGTGCTTGTACTGGTGTGCTGTGCAAGTAGCACTGTCGACCTCAGCTGCCACGTATTGTCACATGTATCAGCATACAGTGAAAAGTTTTGTTTCTTGCACGCTATACAGACAGAGCATACCGTTCATAGAGAAGGAAACAAGAGAGTGCAAAATGTAGTGTTACAGTCATTGTTAGGGTGTAGAGAAAGAGCAACTTAATGGAAGGTAGGTCTATTCAAAAGTCTGACGGCAGCAGGGAAGAAGCTGTTCTTGAGTCGGTTGGTACGTGACATCAGACTTTTGTATCTTTTTCCTGACAGAAGAAGGCGGAAGAGAGAATGTCCGGGGTGCATGGGGTCCTTAATTATGTTGCTGCTTTTCCGAGGCAGCAGGACGTGTAGACAGAGTCAATGGATGGGAGGCTGGTTTGAGTGATGGATTGGGCTGCATTCACGACCTTTTGTACTTTCTTGCGGTCTTGGGCAGAGCAAGAGCCATACCCAAGCTGTGATGCAACCAGAAAGAACGTTTTCTATGGTGCACCTGTAAAAATGATATATGCTGCTAAGTTTTAACATGGCAAATATTTTATCAGTAACATAACAGAAATCCTGGCAATCAGGAAACTTCAGAAAGGAAAGGATGGAAAATGGGAACAGATTATATTTTGTTATGGGTGAGAAAAGTTTCAGATTATAAATTGATGCAAGGTGAATATCCACAGTTTAGCTGCTTAATGTGTGTGTGGGATAATTTATTCCAGAGATTTTTTTTCTTTTATGGGATGGCGTCGCTGGCAGGGCCAGGATTTTGTTGCCCATGCCTAACGGCTCTCAATGATTTGCTCGGCTATTTCAGAGCACAGTTAAGGGTCAGCCACATTGCTGTGGGTCTGGAGTCACGTAAGCCAGACCAGGTAAGGACAGCAGATTTCCCTCCCTAAAGGACATTAGTGAGTGCGATGGATTTTTACGACAATCGGTGATAGTTTGGTGGTCACCGTTACTGAGACAAGCTTTGAATTCCAGATGTATTAATCAATTGAATTTAAATTCCACCAGCTGCCATGGTGGGATTTGAACCCCTGTCCTGAGACCATTACGTTGGGCTTCGAGCTGACTAGTCCAGGGACACTATCACAATGCTACCATCTTCCCTCGTGGGAAATGAAGAATGATTAGCTGGTGCTACTTATGAAGGATAATAAAAATGAAAAATGAAGTGACTTGTTGATTTTCTCAATAATGCTGCCTCACAACGCCAGGGACCCGGATTTGATTCCCGGCTTGAGTCACCGCCTGTGCGGAGTCTGCACGTTCTCCCCGTGTCTGCATGGGTTTCCTCCGGGTGCTCCGGTTGCCTCCCACAGTCCGAAAGATGTGCTGGTAAGGTGCATTGATCATGCTAAATTCTCCCTGAGTGTACCCGAACAGGTGCCGGAGTGTGGCGACTAGGGGATTTTCATAGTAATTTCATTGCAGCGTTAATGCAAGCCTACTTGTGACACTAATAAATAAAACAATTGAGGAAGTGTTCAAACATCTACAGACATATGAAGGTACTGTTATAGGTAGTCTGGTGTCAATTCCTTTGGTTATGGGGCAAGCATTTTGCCATTTAAGCAACTTGTACTCCTGCTTGTTGTTAGTCTGAGTTAGATATTGAAGAATCTTTAGCAGACCTGTACAGTGTTCAAGCTGGCAGTAGATGCCAACATATTAAAGTTTATTTATTAGTGTCACAAGGCTTACATTAACACTGCAATGAAGTTGCTGTGAAAATCCCCTAATCTCCAAATTCCGGCACCTGTTCGGGTCAATGCATCTAACCAGCCCGTCTTTCAGACTGTGGGAGGAAACCGGAGCACCCGGGGCAAACCCACGCAGACACAGGGAAAACGCGCAAACTCCGCACAGACGGTGACCCAAGTCGGGAATAGAACCCGGGTCCCTGGCGCTAACCACTGTGCCACCGTGCCGTCCCATTATTGCTCTCTGCTTGAAGGTATTGCTTTGCCTGTTGTCGCTTTGTGAGTAGGGAAAGTACATTGGATCAAATTAGAGAGTTCCATTTATTCTAAAACACATAAAGTACCTGGTTAGGGGAAAATTGAGCTGATCCGTAATGTACAATCCGAACATATTCATTGTTGTGTCAATGCTCGACACGAGCATTCATAATCTTGCATTGAACACAAACCACCAGCAGATTAAGCTTTTAACAAAGAAATTTATTTTCTCTGGGTTATATCTGGCGGGTTTGGAACAGCTTGTCAAATTTGGCACTTAATTTGGCAACACATTTCTGTCTTTCAAAAAAAAAGAAGTGAGAAGAATGATGTAATATGTGATTTCATTTTGTTTTTGTAGATTCTGGGAAGACTCTTCCAGAAGCTCTAGACTACAGTGTGTTTTGGTTGCAGACTGTTGCAGGGGACGCTGATCTCAAAGTTGGCATCCCCCCTCCGCTCATCTCTTTGCAAATCAAAGATTTCCTCAATGGGCCAGGTAAAGGCACAAGAATTTCACAGACTTACAGAGGGGCTGTTGGCCTGACTGGAAGGAATACAAACCTGAAGGCGATTACCGCAGCAAACTCCGGGAGCTGTTGTCCGCTAAAGTACCTTCCCAAAAGTGGAGCTTTTGATTTTTTTTCCCCCAAAAACCTTGCATCTTGTGGGCCATAAAAGAGAGCACAACTGAAATGATTCTTGGGTGGAACTGCGTCCATTCCTCTTGTGCTGTCTTTTACGTGCCAGTTGGAGCAGTAAGCCTCAAAGGATTGAGCGAAGATTTAAAATTTACTCAAGTAAACTATATGTTGTAAACAATTTGTCAATTGGCAGGAGAAGGAGATAAACAGATGCAAGTTAGCAGAAACTTAATCTCATAATTTAAGCACACAGGAAGCCGAGCAGTCATTTTACATTATAAAAAGCAGAATTCAATGATAGTAAGTAGCTCGACATTGAAACCACTAATGAACGGGTAATGGCAGGATATGGCAACGCACTCGATACCACATGAAGGGGCAACTTTTCCATACATTTGGCAAAAGCAGCAAGCATATATCTTTTCCAGATTGAAGTAACAGGATACTGCCGTTAGTGAGTACACGTTACAGTTTCTGAAGCAAATGGTACTGGCAGCGGCCAGACCCGGGCAATAAGAACGTAACGGTGCATTCTGTGTGAGAAAGGCCAATTGCTGGCATATCTGCGTGGGTTATAAATCGGTGATGTATGCCCGTCCATCATTCAGCTGGGCTTCAAATGCTTGCAGTTTAAGGCCCTCCATGGTTTACTTTAGTTTATGACTAGCTGGAGAGACATCGCTTTATATGGGCCTTCAGAAAATAGCAGTAAAAAAATGATGTTGGCATCCTGTACACTTCAAAAAAAAAAGTAGCATTGTATTACCATTCTGGCAAAAAAAAATATTTGCTACATCCAAAATGTTACACATAACATAATTCAAATAACAGTTCTGCTGCCTTTTTCCCCCTTCTGCCGTATAAACTTGCCAGTGATTGATTGGTCTCTCCTTCTCCCTCCCCACATTGGTTCAGGATACCAAATAAGCATTTCTTCAAGAGATTCCTGAATTTAGCAAAGGATATAATTCCATCCATTAACAAGGTCAGTGGTTTCCCGAAAACCTGCGGAATAATGTGACCAGAAACCCACTAGAGCAATAATTCCGACAGGTGATAGATTAGTTGGAACAAATTGGAACCATTATGACCTGACGTTCCTGGTTTCTATCAAGGCGGTTTTTTTTGGGTTTTTTTAAAAAAAAGTCGTCATTTTTGCACAGTGGTCGGCACAGCAGAGTGCCTGTAACAGGTTAATTTGAATCATATGAAGTGTCACTGGCCTCAGCTGACACGAGCATCATTCCATGTGTGAAACTGCAATAAATCCAATCCCAACTGAGGCAAATCCCCCATGAATAGGTGAACTAATCCAGGCCTCATACTGACGCGCTAGCCCTCCATAATTTGATGCAGGGCAACCTGGACTCTTTGCAAAATAAAACACCAGAGCGAAGGAGCACTAGATCAGATGCACACAGAACCTTTACAGGTCATTCAGTTCAGATGTGCATCGCAGATACGACATCAGATAAGTTTAGGAATTTGCCCAACCGATCCTGGTTTTCCAATGCTTCTAACCATGGTGACGCTGTTGAAATAGCCGCTTCTGATTTAAAGAGACTCGACATGTGGAGTCTTGCAAGGCTTTTATTTCAATTAACAAGATCGCTTCTAAATGTAATAATATCATACTTTTATCAATGGATTTCTTGGCTTCCAGGGAGAGTGGCTGATGAGTAATTCAGTGCCAGAATCCGTGTTTCTGCTCAGGAATACAAGATAAAACCTTCAAACAAAATATATTTGAGATGACGTCAACAGCAGCTTGCATTTATCTGGCGCAGTTAATATAGTTAAAGCGTCCCAAGGTGCTTCACTAGAGTTAGCAAACAAAATGTAACACCGAACCATATAAGGAAATATTCGGCTGTTTCTTGGCCTGTAACAATAAATTTGGGAAGCGTTTCCTCAGCCAAGTCAAGGCTAGTTTTGGTGGGTGCTGGTAGTTAAATCCCCTCACCTTTACATTGGGTCAGGGCCCTGCCAATATCCTGCCCGTTTGCACCTTTATTCAGGGTGGGCTCCCTGTCCAGCAAGGTACCACCCCTTGGGTCTGGCGGAAAACCAATGAAAAAGTCATTTCTATCCCTGGATTCCTTCTTCCCCAGAAGTTCAGAGGTCCAACGCTGTGTCTGCAAATTCTGAGTCACCAAGGCAAGTTCATAATTGGAAGACCTTTTTTCGTGACAAGCTGAGAAGACTTTTTAAAGTTAAAGTTTATTTATTAGTCACAAGTAGGCTTACATTAACACTGCAATGAAGTTGCTGTGAAAATCCCTTAGTCGCCACATTCCGGCGCCTGTTCAGGAACACTGAGGGAGAAGTTATCATGGCTAATTCACCTAACCTGCACATCTTTGGACTGTGGGAGGAAACCAGAGCACCCGGAGGAAACCCACGCAGACACGGGGAGAATGAGCAAACTCCACATAGACAGTGACCCAAGCCGGCAATCGAACCCGGGTCCCTGGCGCTTTGAGACAGCAGTGCTAACCTCTCTGCCACCATTCAGATACACTGAAGAATCCAAGCCATGACCATTGAGAGGCTGATGATCAAAGCATTTCTTCTCTCCGAAAGTGCTATCAGTGCTAGATTGGTGATTGCCAACTTCTCAATTGGGACTAACTGGGAGGGCACCATGGTCGGCATGGACCGGTTGGACCCAAGGGCCTGTTTCCATGCTCTTTGCTCTCTGACTCTAGGACTCGGAAGGCACTTCAGCTGCCTAGCATTCCACCCAACTTAAGCCACACTTCCCTGCTGCCTGCCTTCACCACGGAACTTGAGTACAAAATCTAGGTTGATATTCTATACTGTGGTTCTGAGGTGGTGCTGCACTGTCAGATGTGCTGTCCTGTGGATTTTTTAAAAATTCACTTCTGGGACATGGGCGTCACTGGCTGGCCAGCATTTATTGCTCATCCCGTGTTGCCCTTGTTCAGAGAGCAGTTGAGAGTCAACCACATTGCTGTGGCTCTGGAGTCACATGTAGCCCAGACCAGGTAAGGACCTAAAGGACATTAATGAACCAGATGGGTTTTTCCGACAATCGACAATGGTTTCATTAGATTCTTAATTCCTTAATTTTTTATTGAATTCAAATTCCACCATCTGCCATGATAGGATTCAAACCCGGGTCCCCAGAACATTAATTGTCCAACGATAATACAACTAGACCATCAACTCCTAAGGTCCCATCTGTTCTCGGAGCTGGAAGTAAAAGATCCCATGGCACTATTTGGAAGAAGAGCCAGGGAGTCATTCCCAGGGTCCTGACCAATAGTTCTCCATCAACATCACAAAAAACAAAAGATTGTATGAGCCTTTATCTGGCTGTTGTTTGTGGGATCTTTCTGTGTAAACTGGCTCTTGCAGTTCCAGCATTTCAACAGTGAGTAGGCATCCGAAGTATCTTGTTGGCTGTAAAGTGCTTTTTAAAAATTTATTCTAGCCAGCATTTATCGCCCAACTCAATTGCCCTGAAGAAGGTGGTTATGAGCTGCCACCTTGAACCACTGCAGTCCGTGTGGTGTAGGTACAGCCACAGTGCTGTTCGGGAGGGAGTTCCAGAATTTTGGCCCAGTGACAATGAAGGAACATCAATAAAGCTCCAAGTCAGGATTTTATGATTTTATGATTCTGTTTATACGGATCGTCCTGTTCAATTTCTGGTCAACGGTAACCCCGCAGGATGTTGCCAGAGGGTTTTCGATGCCCTGTGGTTGGCTCTGCAGTGCAGACTACGAAGTGCCGCATACCAGGCAGATGGTCAACTATTTATGTTGCAAAATGTTACTCTGTCAGCTGGCTGCACTTTTACTGCAAATCTGTTCCACTTTGTAGCTCCTTTGCTTATCATTAATGACCCGCCTCAGTAAGAAGTCTCATAACACCAGGTGAAAGTCCAACAGGTTTATTTGGTAGCAAAATCCACTAGCTTTCGGAGCGCTGCTCCTTCGTCAGGTAAATGGGAGTTCTGTTCACAAACAGGGCATATAAAGACACAAACTCAATTTACAAAATAATGGTTGGAATGCGAATCTTTACAGGTAATCAAATCTTAAACGTACAGACAATGTGAGTGGAGAGAGCGTTAAGCACAGGTTAAAGAGATGTGTATTGTCTCCAGACAGGACAGTTAATGAGATTTTGCAAGCCCAGGCAAGTCGTGGGGGTTACAGGTAGTGTGACATGAACCCAAGATTCCGGTTGAGGCCGTCCTCATGTGTGCGGAACTTGGCTATCAGTTTCTGCTCAGCGACTCTGAGTCCTGACCGACTCAGGAAGGCATGGATTGAAGTTGCATCTAAAGTTTATTTATTAGCGTTACACATAGGCTTACATTAACACTGCAGTGAAGTTACTGTGAAAATCCCCTAGTCGTCACACTCCGGCGCCTGTTCGGGTACACTGAGGGAAATTTAGCATGACAATGTACCCAACTAGCATGTCTTTTGGACTGTAGGAGGAAAGTGGAGAACCCGGAGGAAACCCACGCAGACACGGGTTGAACGTGCAAACTCCACACAGACAGTGACCCAATCCGGGAATCGAACCCGGGTCCCTGGTGCTGTGAGGCAGCAGTGCTAACCACTGTGCCACCGCGCCGCCATTTTCTAAATATAGATACTGGAGAGCTTCTGCTTTCCCAGGAGCTTTGATGTCATGTCAGGTGGGGCTTTCATTGTCCGAAGGTGAACTTGATCTTGTTGGAAGTCTGAACTGTTGTTACTTTTTTGACAGATTCCTTTAAATTTTCAACTAAGAACATGAAGAGCGGCTGTAACAACTTGAGGCGACTTGATATGGCAGACAATTAACTAAGGATTTATTGATAAGTACTATATACAGGAAAGATTCAACAGCACAACCAGTACAGGTCTGCTCCTACCCTGACTCCAGCTGAAGCCCTCCAACCCTGGGACTGCTCACGCCTGGTTGGCCCAGGTTCACACGCTCATGCTTCATTGGCTGTGGCCCGGTTACGGGGCTTGCAAAGCGCCCTTTAAAGCGGCCACACTATTATAGCGGCTCTTTCCGATCTGGGCATAGATTCAAACCATATACTTAAAAAGGAAAAGAAGCAACTTCATCTAAAATTAAATAAATTCTTCAAAGCAATGTAATTTATTACATCTGTAAATGCAAAAGACTTTCTGTCCATCAGTTTAACATCAGTTACAAATATTGGAGGTCTCACTGTCAGAAACCGTTTTAGTTGAATTACATTTTTGTAAAACTTTCTTTGAGAAACAATCTTTATAACACCATGGATTATTCCTGGGCAGTATACCTTACTCATGTGTAAATGGGTGTAAATTGAGGGAGGTGGATACTCAACGAGACCTTGGAGTCCTCGTGCATCAGTCGTGAAAAGTAAGCGCGCAGGTACAGCAGGCAGTAAAGAAGGCAAATGGTATGTTGGCCTTCATAGCAAGAGGATTTGAGTATAGGGATAGGGATGTTTTACTGCAATTATATAGGGCGTTGGTGAGGCCACACTGGAGCATTGTGTGCAGTTTTGGTGTCCTTATCTGCGGAAGGATGTCCTTGCTATAGAGGAAATACAGTGAACGTTTACTAGGCTGATTCCTGGGATGGCAGGTCTGTCATATGAGGAGAGACTAAGTTAGGATTATATTCACTGGAGTTTAGAAGAGTGAGAGGGGATCTCAGAGAAACTTATAAAATTCTAACAGGATAGATTCAGAAAGAATGTTCCCGATGGTTGGGGAGTCCAGAATTAGGAGTCATAGTTTGAGGATAAGGGGTAAACCTTTTAGAACTGAGGTGAGGAGAATTTTTTTCATCCAGAGGGTGGTGAATGTGTGGAATTCACTACCACAGAATGTAGTTGAGGCCAAAATGTTGCTTGATTTCAAGAAGAAATTAGATATAGCTCTTAGGGCTAAAGGGATCAAGGGATTTGGGGGGGAAGGGAGGATCAGGATATTGAATTCAATGATCAGCCATGATCAAAATGAATGGTGGAGCAGGCTCGAAGGGCCGAATGGCCTACTCCAGCTTCTCGTTTCTATGTATGTAATTTAGGGTCATTTGCTTCCAAGAATCAAGTTAAAAAAGTGCTGTATTGATTATGACGGGATTTTCCGGCCCTCCCTGCTGTTGGGATCTTCTGATCCCGCTGAAGTTGACATCGGTTCACCGGCGGTGGGATTGGAAAGCCTTGCAAATGGCCATTGACTTCGGTGGAAGTGGAAGATCCAGCCGGTGACCAATGGTTCACTGCCTCCGCCACGAGGAAAACCTGCTGTGGGTTGTGGCCAGCTGGAGAATCCTGGCCAGAAAAATTTGCATTTCTTTATCAAACTTTGTGTAATTGGTTGTAGCATTCTCTTTGACTCTGCACCGATTCTCCCCAAAAATGCACAGAGTGTTGGCTCAGGCGAGAGAACCGGTGAAATGAGCTTCATAGCTGTCTTTTCTCACTGTGTTCAACAACAACTCTGTGCATTTTGAAACGCCGGCATCTCCACATTTTGAAAGGGGCCATGAAAATCATACCGACAGCTGGAGGGGCGAGGCCTAAAGATGCCGGTAAGGCCAGGAGTCCCGAAAAGGGCGCCCTGATTGGAAACTTAAATAAATGTCCCTCCCCAACCCCCCACCACAATGCCAGCACCAGGGCACCACAACGCCAATATCAGGGGATCTCCCCCACAGGCATGGGGCCTCCCCCCTTCCCCTTCCCCCCTCCACCCAGGCACAACACCAGGGTGCCAGGGGGTAGTGTCATGGCACTGACGACCTGCCCCTCATCACCAGGGGGCTATACTTCCCACTGCACTCCTGGTGTGGTCATCACGACTGGGTTTCATTTTTGTAGTGGTTCGTGCAGCGTGATGTCATGCCAGCTGGGTGGGAGGACAAGGTGTGGGTAAGGAGAATTAGGATGTTACAGCATCAAGGTCGGTAAGTAGATGTTAATATATTGAAATTTATGGAAATCAGATTTACGCCCTTTCTAATCACAACACAGCCGGGGTTGGGGAGTGGTTGAGGAAGATCTCAAGCTGAGGTTTTGGCTGCTGGCAAGATTTAGCAGCCATTACGTGATTTGCTTCCGTGATCAAGGGGCCACTAAATCACAGCCTTCAACTCTGAAGCTTGTAGGTTCGAGCCCCATTCCAGATACTTGCGACAAACCAAGGCGGAGGGATAAGTCCGTTTTGTTTAAGATGTTTATTCGTAGCTCCGTTCACCCTGTCAGGTGGGTGTAAAAGTTCCAAGGTCCAGTTTGAAGCAGAGCTGGGTTGTTCATCTGGTGTCAAAGGAAATATTTATCCCTCAACTAACACCACTGAAACAGCTTATCTGGTATTTTAGCTCACTGCTGCTCGTGGAACCTTGGTGTGTACAACTTGGCTGCTGTGAGTCCCAGCTTTGAAGCAGTAGTTATACATCATAAATACACAGTTGACTGTAAAGAAAGTTAGGAGATTGTGAAGGTGTGAAAAGCACTTTTCCTTTCTTTTATTGCAAAATCAAATCTTTGCCTCATGTCTACATTCATGTTTCACTATACTTTGTGGATGCAGTTACAATTTGCCAAAAAATGAGCCTAAGAATAGTCTCTTAAGACGCGTAATAGTAACCTTTCTTTTCAATATACCTCACACTAAATTGATCTTTCTCTGCACCCTAGCTGTGACTGTAACACTACGTTCTGCACTCTCTCCTTTCCTTCTCTATGAACGTTTTGCTTTATCTATATAGTGCATAAGAAACAATACTTTTCACTGTATGTTAGTACATTTGACAATAAATCAAATCAATAAAAATAAGCTATCAGTTTAAAGATGAAGCTGCAAGACGGGATATAATACAAGGAACCTGCTTTTCTGAATTTTTCTGAGCTTATTATTGGCACATATTTGTTGCTAGCAATACCCCATTTAAAAAGAAATCAAACAATGGAAGGTTACGGTGAAGTTATTTCTTCATATTTTAGCACCCCCAGCATTTTGAGCCCAATGTGATATTTCACTTTAACGACATCCAACTATACCTTGCATATTTAGCCTTTAACAGAACTCTCCAGTCCAGTCATCTGTTAGTTGCTCCCTCGCAACAGCAGAGACCATTTTTTAGTTTTAATAAAAGGCAAATGCAAAATAAAAGCAGAACCAGCCTGCTACAGAATAACATATGTTTGAAGGAAGCAGTGCAGACATGCGTGGGATTCATAATTTAACTTATGGCACAAGTAGGCCCAGCCCCATGCAAGGACTACATGCACCTCTTGTAACCCCAAGTGCCCATCACTTCACATACCACACCATATCATCGTAACTTGATATTTATTATGTGGCGTTTAATGTATTGTTCAAAAATTAGTTGATTTGTATTTCTCTCAGTGTTGGTAAGGAGCCTGTGGATTTGACAAATTGACTAATACATACAAGATGTGCTCTTGAGTAAATTTTGGTTCAATGTTTTACTTCAAAGAAGGTAAACAGAGCAGCTCGCTTTTGAGGAATACAAAGGTTCTCTCTACTCTTGACCATCCACTGGCTGCTGGCTACATTGACTATAACTCCGATTTAAATGAATCATAGAATCCCTACAGTGCAGAGAGAGGCCATTCGACCCATCAAGCCTGCACCACAATAATCCTACCCAGGCCTTATCCCTGTAACCCCATGGGCAGCACGGTGGCACAGTGGCTAGCACCGCTCCCTCACAGTGCCAGAGACCCAGGATCTATTCTGACCTCGGGTGACTATCTGTGTGGAGTTTGCACATTCTCCCCGTGTCTGCGTGGGTTTCCTCCAGGTGCTCCAGTTTCCTCCCACAGTCCAAAGATGCGCAGGTTATGTTGATTAGCCAATGTAAATTGCCCCTCAGTGTTGGGGGACTAGCAGGATGGATAAGTGGGGTTATGGGGATAGGGCCTGGGTGGGATTGTGGTCTGTGCAGACTCGATGGGCCAAGTGGCCTCCTTCTGCACTGTAGGGTTCTATGCTTCATATTTACCCTGCTTGTCCCCCTGGCACTAAGGCCAGAATTTTATCGGCACGCCCACCCCAGGCTACCAGAGAATGCTGTTCTGCGAGCCTTGTGTGCCGGTAAAATTAGAGCCTAAGGGGCAATTTAACATGGCCAATCCATCTAACTCGCACATCTTTGGAGTATGGGAGCACCTGGAGGCAACCCACGCAAACAGGGAGAGAATGTGCAAACTCCATACAGACAGTCACCCGAGGCCGGAATTGAACCGGTGTCCCTGGCACTGTGAGGCAGCAATGTTAACCACTGTGCTGCCCTGAAGACTTGTGTTTAAGGCTGTTCTGTACAATTGAGTAAATAGAAGTAATGATCCTTTCACAGTTCTAGACAACAAGCTTTGTTTAGGTTGAAAAACATTTCTAACTATTAAAACCATAATTAAGGATAGTTCTATGTTTAGAAATTCAGTATGTGTTATTGTAGTTTTTTCCAGTAACCAGAAACAAATCGTATAAACGGGCTTCCGAAAACTGCTTAACCAGTACAGATGGTTATGTTTTATTTTCTTCATCCCCATCTCCCCTCCCAACTGCACAGTGCAGTTGTATTTTCTAGATGCCATTGTTCTGTATATGACACGTTCAGTAAAGTAACAAGACCAAGGCCTTTGATTTGACATGTATGTCACAGCCTGTAACTGGTATTTTCCTGAATGGGTGTTTTTTTTAAAGTTTCTGTTCTTTTTTTCCCCCAAAACAGCTGAAGTTCATTTGGAGTTATCACGTCCCTGGAAAGTCAACTTAAGCCTTGTCAAACTGGATCAAGCAACAAATTTTTTAAAGAGGATCCTGCCCAGATATGGTTCCGAGATCACCTCCAAAGCTGCGGTTTCCCCCGAAACAGTTTACAGTAAAGAGGAGATGTTTACATCAGCATCTGGTACGAGGAATGAACCTGGATTGTTTACCGAGAGGGCAGTGGGTCAAGGAAGCATTTGGAAAACAGTGTCCTTCTTTCAAAAGTTTTCCATTCACACGGCTCAGATTGTTGTTGTAATGGAGACTGTACCACATCCTGACAAGCCTGGCATTCTGACCTCCCTTTCGAGCCTAAAAGGCAGCCTTGACATAAAAGCTGGACCCAAACCCACAGGTGAGTAACAAAACTTGCATTTCCAGATTACACCGCGGTTATTTATTGTTACTGGTTAATGAATAATGGCTGAAAAGTAATGGTGTTAAGATGTACCTCCGTTAATTTAAATACCATTTCTCCTCTGATCAGGTGGCAAAAGGGCGAGAAACTGAAAACAATTTGCTCCTTGGCCTTTAATGCTCTTTCTCTTGTGAAATGACCATTTCTTCTACCGCAGTATTTTTTTAAATATTAGGCTTTAAAATGCAATATGAGTATCGAGGGTCATAGAATCTTGCGGCACAGAAAGAGGCCCTTTGGCCCATCGTGTCTGTGCCAGCCGTCAAGCACCTATCTATTCTAATCAATCTAATTGGAAGGGGAGGAGCGAACCAGATCTCATCTTGATTGGCAAATTGTTCAAGTACAGCTGGGTGAAAGTGGATGAAAGGAAGGCGGTGGATGTTGTCTACCTGGATTTCAGCAAGGCCTTTGACAAGGTCCCTCATGGGAGGTCAGTTAGGAAGGTTCAGTCGCTAGGTATACATGGGGAGGTAGTAAATTGGATTAGACACTGGCTCAATGGAAGAAGCCAGAGAGTGGTTGTGGAGGATTGCTTCTCTGAGTGGAGGCCTGTGACTAGTGGTGTGCCGCAGGGATCGGTGTTGGGTCCATTGTTGTTTGTCATCTATATCAATGATCTGGATGATAATGTGGTAAATTGGATCAGCAAGTTTGCTGATGATACAAAGATTGGAGGTGTAGTGGACAGTGAGGAAGGTTTTCAAAGCTTGCAGAGGGATTTGGACCAACTAGAAAAATGGGCTGAAAAATGGCAAATGGAATTTAATGCAGACAAGTGTGAGATATTGCACTTTGCAAGGACAAACCAAAGTAGAACGTACAGGGTAAATGGTAGGACTCTGAAGAGTGCAGTTGAACAGAGGGATCTGGGAATACAGGTACAGAATTCCCTAAAAGTGACGTCACAGGTGGATAGGGTCGTAAAGAGTGCCTTTGGTACATTGGCCTTTATAAATCGGAGTATCGAGTATAAAAGTTGGAGTGTTATGGCAAGGTTATATAAGGCACTGGTGAGGCCGAATTTGGAGTATTGTGTACAGTTTTGGTCACCTAGTTACAGGAAAGATGTAAATAAGGTTGAAAGAGTGCAGAGAAGGTTCACAAGGATGTTGCCGGGACTTGAGAAGCTGAGTTACAGAGAGAGATTGAATAGGTTGGGACTTTATTCCCTGGAGCGTAGAAGGTTGAGGGGAGATTTGACAGAGGTGTATAAGATTTTGATGGGTATAGATAGAGTGAATGCAAGCAGGCTTTTTCTGCTGAGGCTAGGGGAGAAAAAAACCAGAGGGCATGGGTTAAGGGTGAAAGGAGAAAAGTTTAAAGGGAATATTAGGGGGGGGCTTCTTCACGCAGAGAGTGGTGGGAGTGTGGAATGAGCTGCCGGATAAAGTGGTAAATTTTAACATTTAAGAAAAACTTGGACGGGTTCATGGGTGAGAGGGGTGTGGAGGGATATGGTCCAAGTGCAGGTCAGTGGGACGAGGCAAAAAATGGTTCGGCACAGACAAGAAGGGCCAAAAGGCCTGTTTCTGAGCTGTAATTTTCTATGGTTCTATGGGTGTAGTTCAGTTCTTGTGGGTCTAAGTAATGTGTATATTTCCCCCTTTTGAAAGTACATTTGACTTGATTCAAATTTATTTATAAAGTGTACATACCGACATTCCATGGGCATGTATGTAACACAGATATTCTAATCCTTTAAGCATTATTCTCCTCCATTTGAAGGGCTACTAATCCTTTAAGCATTATTCTCCTCCTCACAGTTGGCTTCGTAGTTGCATTCAGCAAAGGGTTGACCTGTTGGCCATTGTTATTCAACAACACTGTTGAGTATTAGTACTGCCCGTGCCTTTCATAGAATCATAGAATTCTATGTCTATGAAGTTATTGAAAGTTAAAAATGCAGTGACTTTTGTAATGCATATTAAAAAAGGAAGACACTGAGTTTTGCGCCAGGTGAGTCATTTGCTGCAGTTGCTGATATACTGTATGATATCGCCTTGCTAAAGGCAGCTGGTACAAATGAAGAGTGAGTTCTTCTAGCCAAACCCTTGTTGTGAAATCTTAGGTTGAAAGAGAATGCACATTTATTTTGAATTTATCTTGTGTGTTAGAGCAGAACTCACATTAATTTTTCATAGAGTTATAGAATCCTTACAGTGCAGAAGGAGGCTATTCAGCACATCGAGTCTGCACCGACAACAATCCCACTCCAAGCCCTATCCCCACAACCCCCCACATTTACCCCGCCAATCCCTCTATACTACACATCCCGGGACACTAAGGTGCAATTTAGCAGGGCCAATCCACCTAACCCGCACACCTTTGGACTGTGGGAGGAAACCGGAGCACCTGGAGGAAACCCACGCAGACACGGGGAGAGTGTGCAAACTCCACACAGACAGTGACCCAAGCCTGGAATCGAACCCAGATCCTTGGAGCTTTGAGGCAGCAGTGCTAACCACTGTGCCACCGTGCAGCCCCTATTGATACCTAATAACTGGCAGCACCTGGAAACGTCTCTCTGGTGTCTTTGTTTTTAGCTCAGAAACTGAAGCATAATCATAATGTGCAACTTTGCTGTTAGATGAAGCAGATTCCAATTGCTACAGGGGGTTCAGCAGAATCCACTGTCTAATTTCTGTTCAAATGTTGCCTATTTGAGAAGATATTTCCCTGCAACGATGTATAATAGGGAAGCAGAAAACAGTGCAGAATAAAACTGCAGCAGTAACTCATTTTTAGTTCCCAAGGCTGAGGACTGCATGCAATATAAACTCTGTTACATCAAATGCAGCATGAAATGGACATTGTTATCATTCTGAGGAGGATGCTAGAGGGAGGTGCAATTATATTTGACCAGAAGCAGTACAGTCAGGAAAATTCTTCATTTCTTTAAATAGAATCATAGGCTCATAGAGTCATAAAGGTTTACAGCATGGAAACATGCCCTTCGGCCCAACTTGTCCATGCCGCCTCTTTTTTTTAAACCCCGAAGCTAGTCCCAATTGCCGACATTTGGCCCATATCCCTCTATACCCATCTTACCCATGTAACTATCTAAATGCTTTTTAAAAGACAAAATTGTACCCGCCTCTCGTACTACCTCTGGCAGCTTGTTCCAGACATCACCACCCTCTGTGTGAAAAAAATGCCCCTCTGGACCCTTTTGTATCTCTCCCCTCTCATCTTAAACCAATGCCCTCTAGTTTTAGACTCCCCCTACCTTTGGGAAAAGATATTGACTATCTAGCTGATCTATGCCCCTCATTATTTTATAGACCTCTATAAGATCACCCCTCAGCCTCCTACACTCCAGAGAAAAAAGTCCCAGTCTATCCAACCTCTCCTTATAACTCAAACCATCAAGTCCCGGTAGCATCCTAGTAAATCTCTTCTGCACTCTTTCTAGTTTAATAATATCCTTTCTATAATAGGGTGACCAGAACTGCATACAGTATTCCAAGTTCGGCCTTACCAATGTCTTGTACAACTTCAACAAGATGTCCCAACTCCTGTATTTAATGTTCTGACCGATGAAACCAAGCATGCTGAATGCCTTCTTCACCACTCTGTCCACCTGTGACTCCACTTTCAAGGAGCTATGAACCCATACCCCTAGATCTCTTTGTTCTGTAACTCTCCCCAACACCCTACCATTAACTGAGTAAGTCCTGCCCTGGTTCAATCGACCAAAATGCATCACCTCGCATTTACCTAAATTAAACTCCATCTGCCATTCGTCGGCCCACTGACCCAATTAGACTTAGACTTAGACTTCCTAACCCACAAAGCGCAGTCAGTAAGGATAGGCAACAACACCTCCTCCACGATCATCCTCAACACTGGTGCTCTACAAGGCTGTGTCCTCAGCCTCTTAGTATACTCCTTATACACCTCTGACTGTGTGGCCAAATTCCTCTTCATCTCGATTTTCAAGTTTGCTGACGACACCACCGTTGTGGGTCGGATCTCAAACAGAGTACAGGAAAGAGATAGAGGATCTGGTGAATTGTTGCGATAACAATAATCTCTCCCTCAATGTCGACAAAATGAAGGAGATTGTCATCGACTTCAGAAGCGTAGTGGAGGGCATGCCCCTGTCTAGGAAGTAAAATTGGTTGAGTGCTTCCAAGTTTTTAGGTGTCCAGATCACCAACATCCTGTCCTGGTCCCTCCATGCGGATGCTATAGTTGAGAAAGCCCACCAACGCCTCTACTTTCTCAGGAGACTAAGGAAATTTGGCATGTCCGTTACAACTCTCACCAACTTCTACAGATGCACTATAGAAAATATTCTTTCTGGTTGTATCACAGCTTGGTATGCCTCCTGCTCTGTCCAAGACTGCAATAAACTTCAAAGGGTCGTGAACAAAGCCCAGTCCATCACTCAAGCCAGCCTCCCATCCATTGACTCTGTCTACACTTCCCGCTGCCTCAGCAAAGCAGCCAGTATAATCAAGGGCCCACGCACCTTGGGCATACTCTCTTCCACCTTCTTCCATCAGGAAAAAGACAGAAAAGTCTGAGGTCACATATCTCAGCTTCTTCCCTGCTGCAATTAGACTTTTGAATGGACCTACCTTGCATTAAGTTTGATCTTTCTTTACACCCTAGCTATAACTGTAACACTACATTCTGCACCCTCTCCTTTCCTTCCTTGTGTATGGTATACTTTGTCTGTATGGTGCGCAAGAAACAATACTCCTCACTGTCTACTAGTACATGTGACAATAATAAATCAAATTAAATACCAGTCACCTTAAATCTTTGTCCCCTGGTATTTGACCCCACAGCTGGGGGGAAACATCTCTTTCCTGTCTACCCTATCTAGGCCCCTCATAATTTTGTACAGCTCAATTTGGTCATCTCCTCAGCCATCTCTGTTCTAAGAATAACAACCCTAGCCTATCCAATCTCTCCTCATAGCTGCAATTTACAAGCCTTGGCAGCATTCTTGTAAATCTCCTCTGTACTCTCTCCAGAGCAATTATGTCCTTCCTGTAATGTGGTGACCAGAACTGTGTACAGAATTCCAGCTGTAGGCTAACCAGCGGTTTGTACAGGTCCAGCATTGCATCCCTGCTTTTGTACTCAATACCTCACCCAGTAAAGGAAAGCATTCCATATGCCTTCTGTAACACCATATCCACCTGTCCTGTCACCTTCAAGGATGTAAGGATATGCACGTCAAGGTATCTCACTTCCTCTATCCTTCTCAATATCTTCCATTTTTTGGGTTTTCCTTTGCTTCAAGTGGATAGTCAGAAGTTTTTTTCCAGGGTGGAAGAGGTAGTAGCACGGTAGCACAGTGGTTAGCACTGCTGCTTCACAGCTCCAGGGACCTGGGTTCGATTCCCGGCTTGGGTCACTGCCTGTGTGGAGTTTGCACATTCTCCTCGTGTCTGCGTGGGTTTCCTTCGGGTGCTCCGGTTTCCTTCCACAGTCCAAAGATGTGCGGGTTAGGTTGATTGGCCATGCTAAAAATTGCCCCTTAGTGTCCTGGGATGCGTAGATTAGAGGGATTAGCGGGTAAAATATGTAGGGATATGGGGGTAGGGCCTGGGTGGGATTGTGGTCGGTGCAGACTCAATGGGCCGAATGGCCTCTTTCTGTGCTGTAGGGTTTCTATGATTTCTATGATTAAGAGTCAATTACTAGGAGGCATAGGTTTAAGATGCCAAGAGGCAAGGTTTAAAGATGTACGAGACAAGTTTTTTTTACACAGAGGGTGGTGGGTGTCTGGAACTTGCTCCCGCAGGAGGTAGTGGAAACAGATACGATAGTGACTTTTTAAGGCGTGCCTTGACAAATACATGAATAAGATGGGAATAAAGGGATATGGACCCTGGAAGGGGAGGGGGTTTTAGTTCAGTCGGGCAGCATGGTCGGTGCAGGCTTGGAGGGCCAAAGGGCCTGTTCCTGTGCTGTAACTTTCTTTGTTCTTTGTTCATTTGTCCTTTGCAAAAGCCTTATGTTCTCCAGCCTGAATTCTGCTTGTCACTTTTCCGCCCACTCAAGTGAACTATCAAATATCACTGGAGACAACAGTTTTGCTCTTCACCATCAACTACACAACAAATTTTTGTGTCATTTGCAAATTTCCCAATCATGTCTCCTATATTTAAGTCCAAATCATTAATGTATGCAGCAAACAGTAAGTGCCCCCACACTGAGTCCTGTGGAACACCACTGGAAACCGCTTCCCATTCACAGAAACATCCATCGAACATTCAGGGAGGATGACTCCAGTAATGGATCTAAGGAAGTGCCTGGACATCAAGGCAGAACTTTCCAGGGAGGCTGGAACACTAGGGATGCTTTGAACCTTCAGCTAGGTATCCAAGACATCGATACATCCTCAAGCCAATGGCAGTGTCTCCTTTGCAAACAATCATTATGTGACAACTCAACCCAAAATGCCAGCAACATACAACCCCATACAGTTACAAGCCTGTGCAGCATCTGGCACCTTTTAAAACCATGCTGCCAACTCATCTCATTAAAGCAAAATAAATATTGATGTTAATTCACAAGAACAGACAAAGAACATACAAAGTTGCCATCCCTAACACAACTTCAAAATCATTATTATAAACACCTCTATGAAACCCAATTTTAAGAAATCTCTTCTGAAATGCTAAGGGAAACCAAAGGAACTAAAGGGGCACAGTGGTTAGCACCGCTGCCTCACAGGGACCCGGGTTCAATTCTGGCCTTGGGTCACTCTCTGTGTGGAGTTTGCACATTCTCCCCGTGTCTGCGTGGGTTTACTCCGGGTGCTCCAGTTTCCTCCCACAGTCTGAAAGATGTGCAGGTTCGGTGGATTGAAGGTGCCTTCAACTTTTTGATTTCATTTGATTTATTATTGTCACATGTATTAGCATACAGTGAAAAGTATTATGTCTTGTGCACTATACAGACAAAGCATACCGTGCATAGAGAAGGAAGGGAGAGGGCGCAGAATGTAGTGTTACAGTCATAGCTAGCGTGTAGAGAAAGATCAACTTAATGTGAGGTAGGTTCATTCAAAAGTCTGATGGCAGCAGGGAAGAAGCTGTTCTTGAGTCGATCGGTACATGTAATCATAGAATCATAGAACAGAATCATAGGATCCCTACAGTGCAGAAGGAGGCCATTCGACCCATCGAGTCTGCACCGACCACAATCCCACCCAGGCCATATTCCTGTAACCCTGCACATTTACCCTGCTAATCCCCTGACACTTGGGTCAATTGATCATGGCCAATCAACCTAACCCGCACATCTTTGGATGTGTCTTCAGACTTTTGTATCCTTTTCCCGACAGAAGGTGGTGGAAGAGAGTATGTCCAGGGTGCATGGGGATCCTTAATTATGCTGGCTGCTTTTCCAAGGCAGTGGGAAGTGTAGACTGTCAATGGATGGGAGGCTGGTTTGAGTGATGGACTAGGCTTCGTTCACGACCCTTTGTAGTTTGTTGTGATCGTGGGCAGAGCAGGAGCCACACCAAGCTGTGTTACAAGCAGAAAGAATGCTTTCTATGGTGCATCTGTAAAAACAATCTGCGGGTATTGCATCTTGGTATTCCCCCGAACCTCGCAGCAGCATGGGAGGCAGCTTGCTGACTTTGCTGTCCTGGTGACCGTGGTAACCTTGGCAGTCGTCATCTGTCTGGCAGGGCCTGAGTAAGCTCCGCTTGGGAGGATGCATCAAGGCCCATAGCTGGCCAATCCTTAAATCGTTGCAGCATCATCAGCGCAGTGTGAGGTGTGTCTTCACCTCCCTGCTCACCATTGATGGAGTAACACTTAACGAAAAGACTAGGTGCCTCATCCATTTCTCACACTGACAGTGTGTTGGATTGTAGGTGCAAGCGTGACCCTGGAACCCCTCATTCTATTCCTGGAGCTGCCTCTCCGTGAGGGTTGCCACTCTCTCAATAGAGCAGGATGTGCACCCGGTGTTAAGGGTCAACGCAGTGCTCATGCTCCGTATGGACTCTTCCATGACCGAGTCAATGGCATGCAGACCCTCATGGGTTTCCACCAGATCTTACTGCCCATCCCACTGGACATCCAGCATCTGACGGTTGACTCTGGAGGCTCGCCATCTCATGTCAAACTCCGATTTATTGACTACAGCTCAGCCTTCAACACCATTAGTTCAACAAAAGTCCTCTCCAAACTCTGTAGTCTGGGGCTTGGCTCCTCCCTCTGCGACTAGATCCTAGACAGACCACAGACCGCAATCGGTAAGGATTGGCAACAACACCTCCTCCACGATCATCCTCAACACCGGTGCCCCACAAGGCTGTGTCCTCAGCCCCTCTCTATACTCCTTATACACCGATGACTGTGCGGCCAAATTCCCTTCCAACTTGATTTTCAAGTTTGCTGATGAGACCACCGTAGTGAGTCTGATCGCAAACAATGACGAGACGGAGTACAGGAAAGAGATAGAGAATCTGGTGAAATGGAGCAACGACAAAAGTCTCTCCCTCAATGTCAGTAAAACGAAGAAGATAGTCATCGACTTCAGGAAATGTAGTGAAGGACATGCCCCTGTCTACATCAACGCTGATGAAGTGGCGAAAGTTAAGAGCTTCAAGTTTTTAGGTGTTCAGATCACCAACAACCTGTCCTGGTCCCTCCACGCCGATGCTGTAGTTAAGAAAGCCCACCAATGCCTCTACTTTCTCAGAAGGTTAAGGAAATTTGGCATGTCCGCTACGCTTCTCTCCAATTTTTACAGATGCACCATAGAAAGCATCCTTTCCAGCTGTATCACGGCTTGGTATGGGTCCTGTTCTGATCAAGACCACTAGAAAATACAAAGAGTTGTTAATGTAGCCTAGTCCATCACAAAAACCAGCCTCCCATCCATCAATTCTGTCTACACTTCCTGCTGTCTCGGAAAAGCAGCCAGCATAATCATTCTCTTTCACCTTCTTCCATCGTGAAAAAGATACAGAATTCTGAAAACGCGTACCAACCGACTCAAGAACAGCTTCTTCTCTGCTATCAGACATTTAAATGGTCCTATTGTATTTGAAGCTGATCTTTCTCTTCACCCTTGCTATGACTATTATACTGCATTCTGCACCCTCTCCTTTCCTTCTCCCCTACGTACCCTGTGAACGGTATGTTTTATCTATATAGCGCACAAGAAACAATACTTTTTGTTGTATCCCAATACATGTGACAATAACAAATCAATCAAAATCAAATCTGCCTTGGACTCAGCATGATCCCATTTTCCAGCACTTGTCCCGTATCCCTGAGTGTTATGATATTATGGATGCGTCACATTCTTGACTTAAAAAAGTAAAGTTTATTTGTCACAAGTAGTCTTACATTAACACTGCAATGAAGTTTAACATTGCTTTGTTAAAGCAATTAGTTATTGTCAGGATTCTAACTCGTCGCTGCTGCCTCTTCCAAATGACTGAGCTGTTTACCTGCCTGCTTGGTGATTTAGCAAGATGAAATCATATAAATCTCCTAGTCGCCACACTCCGGCGCCTGTTCGGGTATACTGAGGGAGAATTTAGCATGGTCAATACACCTAACCAGCACGTCTTTCGGAGTGTGGGAGGAAACTGGAGCACCCGGAGGAAACCCACGCAGACATGGGGAGAACGTGCACAGCCCACACAAGCAGTGACCCAAGCCAGGAATCGAACCCGGGTCCCTAGCGCTATGAGGCAGTCGTGCTAACCACTGAGACATTGTGCCGCCCAAAGCCTACTGCACCTGGTATTCCCAGGCGTCTCCCATCTAACTACTATCCAGACTGAGTCTGCTTAGCTTCCGAGATCAGACGGGATCGGGTGTTTTCAGACTAGTATGGCCAGCCGTAGGCCAAACTTGGCGTTGCACTTTCAGCACGGGTCACTGGTCAGTAATCGAGAGCAGGGGCCATATCAATATTTCCCCATCCTTCTCTTGGACATTGTCCCTTTCCATTGAGGTCAACTAATTCTATACAGTCCAATCATCCATTTTGGAATCAACCCCAGTCTCTCCAGCAGAGTATTAAACTAGGCATTGTAATTCCACATCCGGCTACTGGGGAGCTATTTTGGTCTATTTAACTGTGGCTCAAGTTACTTTCCAAAGGAGCTCATAGACAAAATGATGAATAGGAGTATGACTTTATTGCTTCACGGAGCCTTTTTTAGTCTTGCCTCTGTGTGAAGTATCCATTGATGAATTACGAGAAGGAGAACAACAAAACGAGGAATCCCTCGTGTTACCAAAGTGATCACACAATACCAATGTTAATGGTCAGATTGTTTGGTGTTAATTTGCCCCCCGTACTGCCACAGCCAGAAGCTACTTTACATGGAATTAAAAATCCTCTACCCTGGAAATCGGCTCAAATATTTACCGCTGCTTTTACCACAGGAAATAAATTCTTTTGTCAGTGTAAGCCAGAGGACAAATTAAACATTAAAGAGACCATGGGGGATTGGAGCTAAGTGTGGTTTGTGGAGATGAATACAAATCACCGTTAACATTTCCCCGGCACTGTTTCTTGAATATTGGGTGTAGGTACCTTGATTTTGTCATTTTTGACACGTTGTCACAAGTAGCTTAAACCCTCTCTCTTCCCAGCACTCAATAAGAGGTTACGACCATATTGGCTAAATAACAGCTGGGATTTTGATTGTCATTACAACATATCTCCTGCCTGCTGAAACGAACAAGTAAGAGGAGATTTTTGCTGACAGAAAGTTAAGTTTACTGAATCTTGAGATGATTTAAGAAAAAAAACAAAAGGATCTTAATTCCCGTCTGCCTTAGCTTTGTGCTGAGGTGTGCTCTGCAATCTGCTGGGAGTAAGATATAGGAGGACCAACCAGATGTTGGCAAAACAAGCAGCCGCCTAATCCTGGGCTAGAATCCTGCAATAAATTGCAAACTCGCAACATCCTAACGCCTCCAGAAATGTTCTGTTATGAAGTGCTGACAATGATCAGTCGGTTAGAATTCAAATAAATGTACCGAACACAACTAAAAAAGAAGTTTATTTGTTAGTCACAAGTAAGGCTTACATTAACACTGCAATGAAGTTACTGTGAAATTCCTCTAGTCGCTACAGTCCGGCGTCTGTTCGGGTCAATGCACCTCACCAGCACGCCTTTCGGACTGTGGGAGGAAACTGGAGCACCCGGAGGAAACCCACACAGACACGGGGAGAATGTGCAAACTTCACACAGCCAGTGATCTAAGCTGGGAATTGAACCCGGGTCCCTGGCGCTGTGAAGCAGCAGTGCTAACCACTGTGCCACTGTGTCGCCTCTGGGCATGTAGATGAAGCCTGATGTCACATAGATTGTTTTTAAAAAAATGCTTCCTGAAATATTTAAGTGAAGATTAGTTGAAATTAAAACGAGGTCAGACACCGTTCTTGCGGTCACTTCGTTTTATCCTTTAATCGTTTACATCTTAAGGAAATTGCAACATTTTTCAAATTTGTAATTTTTAACATTGCTTTGTTAAAGCAATTAGTTATTGTCAGGATTCTAACTCGTCGCTGCTGCCTCTTCCAAATGACTGAGCTGTTTACCTGCCTGCTCGGTGATTTAGCAAGATGAGATCATATAAATTGATAACCATCTCTGTGTTTTCTTCTGATTCATCTCTGACCCGAACTTTACTTGAACCTAGTTAGACACAAAACATCCAGGATTCTTGGCTGAAGCCATAAAATTTAATTAAATCCTACAGAAATGATGTGTAAAAGAACACCACAGTACCCCAATAAAGTGAAAATAAGTACTGGGATGGATTAAAATAATAAATGTGCCTGCTTCTCTTGTGTTTGATGTGAAGGCAACAAATATGGGCTTCCAGCAGTCAATATATATGATGTTAACAGGAAAGGTTGTAAGTGACATGCACAAGAATCTCATCTGCTTAAGATCACTGTGTACATTTACTGCCGGTTATATGGTGTTGGACCATGGATTCCGCAAAGCTGCACACACAGCCGCATCAGACCTGAACGGTATCAGCCGTGGCTCAGTTAGTAGCAGTTTTGACGACAAATCAATAAGTTGCACGTTTCACGTCCCATTGTGAAGATTCGTGCACAAGAATCGAGGCTGACATTCCTGGTGCGGTACCGAGAGAGTGCTGCACCTTTTGGGTGACACAGTGGTTAGCACTGCTGACTCACAGCACCAGGGTCTCGGGTTCAAATCCCGGCTTGGGAGTGTGGAGTCTGCGTGTTCTCCCCGTGTCTGCGTGGGTTTCCTCCGGGTGCTCCGGTTTCCTCCCACAGTCCAAAGATGTGTGGGTTAGGTGGATTGGCTATGCTAAATTGCCCCTTAGTGTCAAGGGGGCTAGCTAGGGTAAACGCATGGGGTTTTGGGGATAGGGCCTGGGTGAGATTGTGGTCATTGCAGACTCGATGGGCTGAATGGCCTCCTTATGCGCTGTAGGGTTCTATGGTGCTGTGTTTTCGATGAGACCTTAAGCCAAAGCTCCGTCAATCCTCTCTGGTGGACATAAAAGAGCTCGCAACTACAACACTGACTATAATGCAAAAGTACACAATTGAGTGTAAACCCTGTGGTCATGAACGGCGCTATATAAATGCAAATGTTTGAACAGCGTTTTGCTCTGCAGCCGACAGTTTGAAGTTACAAGTGGTGCGACGCGGCTCATTATTTGTTTATACAGCCCACAGAAAATGTGGTTGGGGACAGATAGTTAGAACCACAGAATATATGTCAGCATGGAATAACTTGGTTCCGTTGTTTAGTTTGGACAAAATATAATGCTTTTTAAATTGTATGTTAAGTATTCACATGTTCCAACATTAGAGGAGAAAGAACAGCCTTCAATAGCACCCCGGAGTTCAATTGTTTTCTGCAGTCAACATCTGTAAGTGTGCAATTTAAAAGACATGTTTCAGGCTTCTGCCTTTGAGCAATGTTTGAGGAAACCATTAAATTATTTCTTCTTGAACTTGAATTAAAACACAGTTTTGGAAACAGTCAAGTATGCAGAATATTCAATCGAACACAGGAGAACATGTTATATTTCCTTTACAAGGCAGATCAGTCAGTCAGCAGAATATATTGGGTTCCATAAATTATTGCGGAAAGTTCAGTTGCTTCAATGGTTTGCTCCTAATTCCACAATGTTGCTTAGGAGTTGGCATCCTGTATTAATTACGTACAGATGTAAAGATCAGAGAACTGATTCATAAGAACTGTAGAAAGAAAGAAGGCAAAGATAAATGTTTCTTTTAGCCTTGCACTATTTAATTTATTGTGCCGTTGTCCAAGGGAGAATAAATCTGACATCCTTTTTCTTCCTCCGTTTAGGAATGATCTTAGGTGCCACATTTGCACTCCAACTGAAGGATCTGCTTGTAAAGACCTGCCTCAAAGACAGAACCAGAGCGCTAATTGGCCCATTCTGCTGCACCCTGCAACTGGAAGCCAAATGGTGCAGGCACAGTGGCGACCCTGACCCACGTCACTCTGTTCCAAAAACCCTGGTCGACTTGAAAGCTGGACTGATCCAGGTTTGTGTGGGTGGCAGCCGTGTCTGGGAGAGTCTGTCTTTAATGAGTCTGTTCCTTGTTTGACCCAAATGTCTTTTATTTCCAGCCCTCTAAATCATGCAAAGAGCACCCTTGTAACATGATCAGGTTATCTGGTAAAGCTCAACACTGTTGCATTTGAAGTACTGATTTTTTTGTATGAGTAATAAACTTTTAAAAAGATCAGAGCAGAACAAACAAAACTTCGGGGCAATAGGATGAAATGGCCAATACTCCATAAATACTGTAAAGCACTTAAAATGATTAGGAGTATACACAAAGCATTCTGTTTTCATGGCAATAGAGTTGCGGTACAGCATTTTTTACAGAGGAATTGAGCAGTTGGCCACAGGTCCAGAATGAAGGTTGCTCTCCAGGCACACGACTCTATTTTGCGTATGACCCTTGACATCTGCTATTGGCAAGTGATCATTGTGACTGGTTTGAGTTGAACTGATACATAAATCCTTCCCGCCTTTTAGTCCTTTAATGGAGTGCAGGAGGAATTCTGCATCTGTGCTTCACTAATTCACAAAAGGTTGTAGATGTTGGGTGGTTTCGCAGACTTCGCTGAATGTAACCGGCAGTCTTTTTATTATTGACGACCTGGGACGTGGAAGGTCTTTTACAACCTTTATAAAACAAATATGTAGATTCTAAAATCTTCCACAAACGATTAAAGGAAGATAAAATTTTAAAACCTTTAAAGTCGAAATTAATCTTAAAAGCTACCTAAACTTTCTCAAAACATCACACTCAGTAAGCATTTATATGATGTGTTCTCTTAGGCTCCAGAGGCTGAGTGGTAGCGTTGGTTTTGTTTTGAAACTGCTCCCACTTCTAATTATTAGTATTGGTGCTATAGCGAATCGCATCATTTATAATATATGCACTGTATAGTCTTTAGATCTTTTCAACTGGTACCCTGATGCAGGCAATTAACTACAAGATTATTGTCAAATTGTGTCTTTAATTGTTAAAATTTGCAGATGTTACCCTAGCATCCTGCAGTACTCTGTCTGCAGAAGTATCCCAGGCAAGGCTTTGTATGTGTGTGATAGCAATGAGACCTCATAGAATCATAGAAACCCGACAGTGCAGAAGGAGGCCATTCGGCCCATCGAGTCTGCACCGACCACAATCCCACCCAGGCCCCACCCCCACATATTTTACCCACTAATCCCTCTAACCTGCGAATCCCAGGACTCTAAGGGGCAATTTTTTTTAACCTGGCCAATCAACCTAACCCGCACATCTTTGGACTGTGGGAGGAAACCGGAGCACCCGGAGGAAACCCACGCAGACACGAGGAGAATGTGCAAACTCCACACAGACAGTGACCCGAGCCGGGAATCGAACCGGGACCCTGGAGCTGTGAAGCAGCAGTGCTAGCCACTGTGCTACCGTGCCGCCCGGACCTGAGGTCCAATATCAAACCCCACCATTCAGGCACTAAGCAGACATTTCTCAACCACGTCTGTAATGTGACTTTTGTGTACCAATGGCAGAGTTGCTCCTGAAATTCTGAACCGCATCTTTTAAAAAAATGTATTTGTGGGACATGGGCGTCACTGGCTGGGCCAGCATTTATTGCCGATCTCTGGTTACCCGAGGGCAGTTGAGAGTCAACCACATTGCTGTGGCTCTGGAGTCACATGTAGGCCAGACCGGGTAAGGACGGCAGATTTCCTTCCCTAAAGGACATTAGTGAACCAGATGGGTTTTTCTGACAATCAGCAATGGTTTCACGGACATTAGTCGATTCTTAATTCCAGATTTTTTTGAATTGAATTCAAATTCTACCCCCTGTCATGGCGGGATTCGAATCCGGTTCCTCAGAACATGAGCTGAGTTTCTGGATGAATAGTTTAGCAATAATACCACTAGGCCATTGCCTCCCCTGCATGGGATTCTACTAATAAAAGCAAATTACTGCGAATGCTGAAATCTGAAACCAAAAGGGAAAATGCTGGAAAATCTCGGCAGATCTGGCAGCATCTGTAAGGAGAGAAAAGAGCTGACGTTTCGTGTCCAGATAGTCCAGCATTTTTTCTTTTGGTTTGGGATCCTACTAATCCAATGCCGCCACACTGGAAGGTCACCATGCAGGATCCCAGTAAAATTCGGAGCTGGCCACTTGCAGCCATTCACTCCATTTCCCCAGAAGGTCTTCCCCCAGAGGGCTGTGGAGGCCGAGACGTTGAGCGTCTTCAAGACAGAAATTGATAAATTCTTGATTTCTCGAGGAATTAAGGGCTATGGGGAGAGAGCGGGTAAATGGAGTTGAAATCAACCATGATTGAATGGTGGAGTGGACTCGATGGGCCGAATGGCCTTACTTCCGCTCCTATGTCTTATGGTCTTATATTTACGAACTGTGGCCCAAAGAATTCCAGTGGAACTTTCAGGGCTATAGTGATGGGGCTGTGATTTCTGTCTCTCACAATAATTAGTAAGCGGCCAGACTGAGTTCCTCGAAAATTGTTCAATTATATCTTAAGGATTTTTAATATTTTTGATCTCCTGTATCTCATCAGTGCTGGTGCTTCTCTTTTTGGTGTCTATTTAGATATTCTGGGGCCAGGAGCATCTGAACTGCCTGAATCTGCTACACAAACTTCTTCAAGGCTACCTCAGGCATGATGCCAAGTCTCAGACATCAGACCACACACAGCAACCATCTGCTGCCATGGGCAGATATCAAGCTTCCAAGACCGAGCACAGTTCTGACGACTTGAGGACCGGGCAATTCCAATACATTCAAGATGCAGGTGCGTGGAATTATTGCTGTTCCATCCACTTCACTCCACCTTCTCATGAACAAACTCTCTACCTTGGATTACGGAGCACTGTTCAACTGTTTTTTAAAATTCATTCATGGGGTGTGGGTGTCACTGGCTCGGCCAGCATTTATTGCCCAACCCCAGTAGCCCCTTGAGAAAGGTGGTGGTGAACTGCATTCATGAACCTCTGCAGTCCATATGGCGTAGCTACACCCACAGTGCTGTTTGGGAGGGGGTTCCAGAATACTGACCTATAAACAGTGAAGGAGGGCACAGTGGTTAACATTGGCACCTCAAAAGCGCCAGGGACCTGGGTTCGATTCCCGACTTGGGTCACTGTCTCTGTGGAGTCTGCGCGTTCTCCCTGTGTCTGCGTGGGTTTCCTCCAGATCATGGTATAGAATCCCTACAGTACAGAAGGAGGCCATTTGGCCCATCGAGTCTGCACCGACCACAATCCCACCCAGGTCCTATCCCCATAACCCTATGCATTTACCCTAGCTAGTCCTCCTGACACTAAGGGCAATTCAGCATGGCCAATCCACCTAACTCGCACATCTTTGGACTGTGGGAGGAAACCAGAGGAAACCCACGCAGACACGGGGAGAACGTGTCAACTCCACGTAGGCAGTGACCCAAGCCGGGAATTGAACCCAGGTCCTTGGCGCTGTGAGGCAGCAGTGCTAACCACTGTGCCACCGTGCCGTCCTAAATGATGCTCCGGTTTCGTCCCACAGTCCGAAAGACGTGCTGGTTAGGTGCATTGGCCGTACTAAATTCTCCCTCAGTGTACCCGAACAGGCACCAGAGTGTGGCGACTAGGGGATTTTCACAGTAACTTCATTGCAGTGTTAATGTAAGCTTACTTGTGACACTAATAAAATAAATAAAATATGTTTCCAAGTCAGGATGCTGTGTGGCTTGGAGTGGAACTTTCCAGTGGTAGTTTTCCCATGCGTCTGCAAAGTGCTACCTCAGGAACAGATAAATGTGCAGTTCTGAGCGACAGGTCTCAGGGCCATTGGAACCTCATCTCAAAATCACAGTGATGGAACTGCAAGATTGGAATGACCACAGTCATCCCATGGAGGGGCTTCCTCCCATAAGATCATCTAAAACCTGGTCATGATCTCAATTATTTGCTATATCCAGAAGATTGCGAACAGTCAGATTCAACCTGGCAATGGCCAGGGATGGGGCAAGGGATAGGTGATGAGAGTACAGAACTTTTCGATATGCAATGTGAAAAGGATCATGAAGGAAAGTCCAGGTTTTCAACATTCCAAGCTCTGGGAGTAGGCTGAATGCCAGGGAGCTTATAGGTCATTTTAAAGCTAGTGTTACGATCCCAGTTAATGTTATAACTGGATGGAAAGATTCCAGAATGGAACACTGGCTAAAAAGACTGTAACTTCTACTTTTTCTTTTGGTAAAATGTCTCACAACACTAGGTTAAAGTCCAACAGGTTTATTTAGAATCTCAAGCTTTTGGAGCGCTGCTCCTTCATCAGGTGAGTGAAGGAGCAGCGCTCCGAAAGCTCATGATACCAAATAAACCTGTTGGACTTTAACCTGGTGTTGTGAGACTTCTTACTGTACCCAACTCCAGTCCAACGTCGGCATCTCCATGATTTTTTTTGAACTTGAAGGAACAGAATCACAGGACCACTAATCAGTTTTAACAAGAAAAAAACACATGAAATATTGGATGATACAATACGTCTTTGCATTTCCCTAGATTAACAAGTATACATAGAGTTTAAGATTAACACGGATTACCTCATATATCTTAAGATACAACGGTCTCAGACACGCAAACTGGTTGTGTCAAAACATATCCTCCACTTTGAACCCAAGTTAACGTCAGTGGTTTTCTTTTCAGAATCCTTCCAGATGAGTTTCACATGAGCATTCCCAAAATCCACTCCCACCCTCAGAAGACATACTTTTAAATCTTCTTTCACAACGCTGTGATTTGCATGCTGAAGTCCAGTCCAGGTTTTTCATATGGTTCTTTTAAACAAAGCTTCCATTCCGTTTTTAGCAAGGAATCCAGTATCCAGGATGTTCAACTCCCTCTTCTGAATTCCTTAGCCTTGGCTGTTGTGCGAATCACAATGGCTTTAAATATTGTTTCCCAGATTCAGTGGAAATGGTATCAAACCTTTGATTTATCTCTGAAGTCTGCTTTCCTATTTTAAGTCTGGTTAATACAATTGTCTATTTCACTCATACTTTGTCTGTTTTCCCTTAAATTCTCCTGAACAATACCTTGGTCTCTGTTCTCTTAATTTCAGTCTTAAGACATTCGTTCTCTCCCAATTCACTGGTCATCTGGACTGTATCAGGTTTTTTGGGAAGTCTGCTTCTATGCAGGATTCTCCCTGTCCTGTCCAGCTTCTCCTGACAGAGTTGAGAGATGTTCATTCCCTGGTGTCCTCTTTACCTGCAAACAAATTCAGCTTAAAACTTAAACTCGAAAACCTTCCTATCTTACAAGGCCCTAATTGCTAAGCAACAACTTTATTTACTCTCCATGCCGTAACTCTCTCTGAGCACAACAGAAGCACAGTTGGAACTGAGCCAACCCCCACACAAACCCACACCTTTGTGCAGCATCAATCTAACTATAGGTTTCACCTTTCCTTTCACAGAAACATTGAATTAAACCCACTTAAAACTGTACCTTATTTCTAAACTTTACCAATACAAATAAAACATAAAACCACTTTTGTTTTCCTAACAGCTACTTTGGATAAATAGCTCGGTAAAATTAATGATTGCCTTTCAGAATTATTTGAATTATGTTGACTATTAAGTTGGGGTGAATCGTGATTGAGCATGGAACAATAGCACTGCAAACAACCTTGGAAAAGTCTTTTTGAGGATTTGTCGTTTACTTTTTTCATAATAAGAAGTCTCACAACACCAGGTTCAAGTCCAACAGGTTTATTTGGAATTATGAGCTTTTGGAGCGCTGCTCCTTCATCACCTGAAGAAGGAGCAGCACTCCGCAAGCTCGTGATTCCAAATAAACCTGTTGGACTTGAACCTGGTGTTGTGAGACTTTTTACTGTGCCCGACCCCAGTCCAATGGCAGCATCTCCACATCATACTTTCTTTCATGGATGGCTGGACGGTTTTTTTGAAAGAATAGAAATTTTCCTGAAGGTTTGGTGTTTCTTAATTTTTTTTTACAAATTGTGTAGGATATTCGGACGAATCAGCGTGCTTCACTTAGCCGATTGTGATGTTCAATTTGTTTGTTTTTAGTGAATTTAGCCAACGCACGTGCTTTAGCCCTGTGACATTTGCCAGATGTAAAACGTTTAATTGTAGGTTATTTCCATCTTTTTTTTCAAGTAAACTACATGTATCAAGAATTGCTCAGGCTGTCAAGGGTCAAGGTACAATTGCAGCTTGGCAACGATCATGCAGTATGAAATCCAATGTTTCATCATATTTTCATTCTAAACCCTATAAATCAATCCTCTGTATTTAATGGACGTAAAAATATGCATATAGTTGAGACTTGCGCACCAGAACTTGATATACCATGTTGGCAACATTTGAATATTACATAGTACTATTTTCGATTTCAGAACTATAAACCTCTGTGCATTTTATAGATGTCAGCCTTGGCTTACTGGCAGCATTCTCGCCTGAGTTAGAAGGTTGTGGATTCAAACTTCTTGAGCACATAGTCCTGGCTGACACTGTCTGTGCGGCGTTTGCACGTTCTCCCCGTGTCTGTGTGGGCTTCCTCTGGGCGCTCCGATTTCCTCCCACAGTCCAAACGCATGCGGGTTAGGAGGATTGGCCATGCTAAATTGACCCTGAGTGTCAGAGGGATTCACAGGGTAAATACGTGGGGATGCAGGGACAGGGTGGAATTGTTGTCAGTGCAGGCTTGACGGGCTGAATGTCCTCTTTCTGCACTGTAGCTATTCTATGACTTCAGTGCAGTACTGTGGGAGTGCTATGCTGCCTTGCAGTTGAGACATTAAACGGCCTGCTCTCTCAGGTGAACATAAAGGATCACCTGGCACTTTTTGAGGGGAGCAAAATACTGCAGATGCCGGAAATCTGAAATAACAACAGAAGATGATGGAAAAACTCAGCAAGTCTGACAGCGTCTGTGGAGAGAGAAATGTTTCCAGTCTGTATGATTCTTCTTCAGAACTCTGAAGAAGAGTCATACGCACTAGAACCGTTAACTCTGTTTCTCTATTTTGGCCAATACTTATGCCTGAACCAAGTCAGTTGGATTACCTGGTCATTATGACATTGCTGTTGGAGGGAGCTTGATGTGTGCAAATTGGTTGCTGTTATTCCTACATCACGGCAGTGACGGCATTTCAAAAGTACTTCATTGACTATCAACGCTTTGGGACATCCTGAGGTTGTAGAAAAGCAAGTCTTCCTCTTTACAAATGAATCGTTGAGACCGAATGTTATGACGTAAGCCAATGTGGCTTGTCTTGATGGCCAACAGAAAAATCAAGAACATAATCTTTCTGCCAAAATCTCAAATCATTTCATCACTTTAATCATATCTGAAGGAGCCATCAAATTCCAATTTTTAAACCTTAACCTTAAATCAAATTCTGTATATTGTTATGAAGTGGAGGTGGATTCTCTCTCTCAGAACTACCTCACCTCATAATCTGTGAAAGTGAGTGTGCAATGTTACGATCTGTGCTTTAGTCATTTCTAATGGTTAAATCAAAATAACTACCTGACATTCTCTCTAAAGTCAACAAGTAACAATTATTTATCTAATTAACAGTGAACAAGTTAACAAAACTATTAACAAACCGAATAAAACACGATTCTAATGGAATGCTGTTTTGGTAAATATAATTCCCACTTACCAACAAAAAAATAGAATTTTAGTCACTCTCTAAATTACAACCAGGTTTGGCATCTTCCGGAATACTCTGGGTTTTCTCTGAGAATTCCTCTGTCTGGAATTTCGGTCTTTGGTACCTTCACTATCGAGATGGTGCTTTGTCTTAAGACATGGATGAGGATGTTACTCTGGCAAATGGCAGTTGCTTTCTCTATTTATTTTCCCACTGCCCTCTTCTTTTCAACATCCCCTACAATAGGTTTTGTCCCTGGTTGCCAAAACCATCAAATTTAGATCTAAAAGGTTGCTGGTATCCAAGTGCCTGATTTAAACTGATTGGCTGAATTCAAAAAATTTCCACAGCCTGTTTGTTGCCTTGGCAACACTGCTGCCTGGCCCTTCAATACAAATGTTTCATTCTGGGGCCCCATATGCACCTGCATTTCATTTTTAACTTTCTAAGCACAGAAAATAAAACACCACCTTTTTAACAGAACCATGTAATGCTTTCTCCTCTTAGCATTTTACCACAATGCAATTCAGCTGCTTTCCAATCCCCAATGAAAAGACCATCTTCCCTCGCCAGATCACTAAACTGAATAAAATTGCTGTACCTCACATTGGGCCTGATTTTACCATTTTCATTCTAAGTGCTGAATCTGGGTGCAATTCAGTTCCGACTTGGAAATCTGCTTTCAGCCGCCCCCATACGCACTCAGCCTGAAAAAAAAAATTGAAAGTCCCATTCGCGCTGTGGGTGGGGCTTAGCGTGCCCGAAATGATTGGAGCTCTGAACTGCATGTGCGCAGTTAGAAAAAAATCTGAAAAAGCGCGCCCGTGTCAGATTGCTCCCAATCTGCAAAAAGCAGAGAAAGCGGCCCTAGAGTGAAAAGCGGGAGCGATGGCCCCCACAGACATCTCTGTCCCCCTTATTCACCCACCCCCCGCCACCCAGATTGATCGCGACCCCCTGCCCCCTTCCTCCCCCACCGATCGCCCACAGAGTGGCAGCGGACCCCCCGTCCCCCCCACCAGAGATCCATCTGCCCCCCCCCCCCCCCTCCCCCCCCCCCCCCCCACCAGTGAGCGATCGCCCCCCCCACCAGAGATACATCTTACCCACCTCCCCCCTCCTCCCGAGAATGATCTGGTCTCACTCCCCCCCCAAGAGAATGATCTGGCCTCACTCCCCCCCCCCCCCCCCTGCCCAGAGAATGATCTGGCCTCACTGTTCCCCTCTCCCACAAGAGACTGATTGGCCTCACCCCCCCCACCCCTCCCAAAGGGGAACATCTGACCCGCCTCCTCCTCTTCCCTCCCCACCCCCTCACCTGAGAATGATCTGGCCTGCCTCCCCCCCCCCCCACCCCCCCCAAACCAGAGAACCATCAGCCCTCGCCCTCTTCAGCAACTGGAGCGCCCGATTCAGACTTTTATTCAGCATGTTCATTTCAGCGCGATTCCGGATCGGCGAACGCGGTGGTAAAGGGGGAAATGCTGAAAAAGTTGGGCGTGCAGTTCATTAATTCAATTTAAATGCATGCAAATGCATTTAAATCGCCGTTGCGCCCATTTCGGACACGAATCTGATCGTGGCCATTCCCGGGTCTCAGTAAAGTGACAATCTGCACGGACGCGGGTGCAGATCGCGTTAATGGCCTCACACCCGACTTTACCACGTTTTCACGCCCGAAAATGGGCGCGACGCAATGGTAAAATAAGGCGCCCATAGACTGCTCATCTGGTTCTCAAGGCCAGTATTTTAATGCAAACTGTCATCCCACATATACCAGTCAGTAAATGACCACCATTAATGCCCTCTGATTACAAGCTCACAACCAAAACACAAAGAAAATTACAATTCTCGCATGGCTACAGTTCTGGTCACCCTATTATAGAAAGGATATTATTAAACTAGAAAAAGTGCAGAAGAGATTTACTAGGATGCTACTGGGACTTGATGGTTTGAGTTATAAGGAGAGGTTGGATAGACTGGGACTTTTTTCTCTAGAGCATAGAAGGCTGAGGGGTGATCTTATAGAGGTCTATACTTAATGAGGGGCATAGATCAGTTACATAGTCAATATCTTTTCCCAAAGGTAGGGGAGGCTAAAACTAGAGGGCATAGGTTTAGGGGGAGAGACACAAAAGTATCCAGAGGGGCAATTTTTTCACACAAAGGGTGTTGAGTGTCTGGAACAAGCTGCTAGAGGTAGTAGTAGAGGCGGGTACAATTTTGCTTTTAAAAAGCATTTAGACAGTTACATGGGTAAGGTGGGTATAGAGGGATATGGGCCAAATGCAGGCAAGGGACTAGCTTAGTGGTCTAAAAAAAAGGGTGGCATGGACAAGTTAGGCTGAAGGGCCTGTTTCCATGCTGTAAACCTCTATGACGTCACAATTAAATCACAATATTTTGGCTCAGTGTCTTCTGAAAGAGCTTAATACATGGAAAAAAAAGGTGTGCTTTTTGAGTAGAAAGTGCACATTTAAGGTTATTGGTTGGATACAGTATTTGATGCCTTGCAAATTTCTCCAGATTTATTTCTATCGATTATCAGTTACATTGTGCTGTCCTGAAATGTTTCAGTTACTTGACTGGTACAAAGATATTTCTGTTTCTCAAGTGCAACCTAGTCCACAGGTGGCATGAGTTGTTAAAAAGTATTTGGAGGTGCAGTCTATTTTGTTTAAACTCCTGAACTTCAATTTGCACTGACCCATGACAATAATAGCTTATTATTCTGGAATGTGCGCTGTTTTTCCAGCATCTGCATTACAGATTGGATCATGACGCTACGAAAAGCCAAACGCAACACTCATCTGAGAATCTCCCAAACAACGAGAGATTTGTTTCCTCATAACCATGGGTTTCTGCAGACAGTGGTCACAATCAAAGACCCGTGACGGTGTTAGGGTTCTTTGCGAATTCACCTACATTTGGCTTGCCCAAAGTTTATGAGTGCACATAAATATTTTCGCAACTCTTTAGTGCATGCAACTTCTTGTAAACTGTCTATGTGACTGATCAACAGCTCTATACAACTTCCATCTGACTGTCCAGCCACTTTAGCCGGCTGTACCATGTTCCTGCAGCTGTAATGCTGACAGATGTTTGCTTCCTTTGCTAGCCAAGAGGTTAATTAACCAAAGTTTGATTGGTGGTCGTGAAAATCTTTTCCCATTGTTTGTCATTTGACGTGTTGCCAATCCAAATCCTGATGCTAAATTGCCTCTCCTTCCCCTAACGCCTGGCTCCATTGCTTATTTCTCCCTATTTTATAGCCATCGAAAACCCCCTTCCTGACCAGCACACCCTGGACTCATATATCTGACAGCAAAGTTATTTATTTTAATACAAAAGCTCTGCGGACACTGGAAATCTGAAGTAAAAACTAAAAACACTGCAAATGATCAGCAGCTCAGACAGCATCTGTGGAGAGCGAAACTCATTTTTTAACGTCCATGTTAGACATGTAACGGTTTCAAACAGAGAAAGTAGGGGAAGGGAGAAAAGAACAAAAGGAAAATAGGGTAGAAGGCAAGAGAGATAAAATGACAAATCGGATGATGGTGCAAGGCAGAGGTAAAGAAATGAAAGATGGCTCTAGAAGAAGTGTAAATGGCAACAGTTGAACTACTACCAATGCCAGCTGTCTGAGAACATGGAAGCAGTGGTAATGATCTGAAATTGAATCCAAGTGCCTATTTGAAAGGTCTTTGGGTTACTATTGAGTTTTCAATCAAAGAGACCGAGGAGAGAGAGATCAGAGTGGGACAAAGAATTAAAAAGTCATCGTAGATGGAATAGAATCATTGAATCCCTACAGTGCAGAAGGAGGCCATTCAGCCCATCGAGTCTGCACCGACCACAATTCCACCGAGGCCTTATCCCCCGATACTCACATATTTACCCTGATAATCCCCTGACACTAGGGTCAATTTAACATGGCCAATTAACCTAACTCGCTCATCTTTGGACTTTGGGAGAAAACCGGAGCACCTGGAGAAACCCATGCAGACACGGGGAGAATGTGCAAACTCCACACAAACAGTGACCCAAGACCAGAATCAAACCCGGGTCCCTGGCACTGTGAGGCAGTAGTGCTAACCATGCCAAAGTCAATGACTTTAATGGGAAAAGTTTAAGGGGGATGTGCGGGGGATGAGTTTTTTTTTAACAAAACTACTCGGTGACTTGGGTAGTCAAAGGTTATTTTCCCAGGGTGGAAATGTCAATTACAAGGGGGCACAGGTTCAAGGTGAGAGGGGGATAAGGGAGATGTGTGGGGGAAGTTTTTCACGCAGAGAATGGTGGGTGCCTCGAATGTGCTGCCAGAGGGGGTGGTGGAAGCAGACACATTAGCAACATTTAAGAGACATCTGGATGGGTACATGAATAGGGAAGGAATAGAGGCTTATGGTCCAATTAAGGGCAGAAGGTTTTTTTTTAGTTTAGTTTGGGCATCATGATCGGCACAGGCTTGGAGGGCTGAAGGGCCTGTTCCTGTGCTTTACTGCACTCACTTGATGAAGGGGCAGCGCTCCGAAAGCTCATGCTACCAAATAAACCTGTTGGACTTTAACCTGGCGTTGTGAGACTTCTTACTGTGTTCACCCCAGTCCAACACCGACATCTCCGCATCAGTATTTTTGTTTGTTCTTTGACCAAGAGCTCAGAATCACAGTAGCGGACTGAATAGAGATGATCAGCAAGGCAATCGTCTATTCTACGTTTGGTCTCCCCATTGTGGAGGAGACAGCACCTCGAGCAGCGAAGACAATAAAAAAGTACAAATATATTGCTGTTTCACCCGGAGGGGATTTCTGGGCCTGGAGTGATAAGAAGGAAGAAGCTGGAAGGCCAGGGAGCAGCGTGGGAAGAAGTTTAATCGAGGTAGTTGTGGGATATTTTGTGCTTGTACAAAGTAGTGGACAGATTTCCAGCATTGGCACTGTTTTGCATCGGCAGACAGACACCCTGCCCCCAATGAGACAGAGGGGAAGGAAGAGTGGAAGATGGAGCTATTGAAGGCGAGAGTTGGATGGAAATTGGAAGCAAAGTTGTTGAAATTTTCCAGCTCATTTCTAAACCATCTTTCCGCTCTAATTTTCTGAGCACATTGTCTGTCACCAGCCCATTTCATAGAATCCCAACAGTGCAGAAGGAGGCCATTTGGCCCATTCACTCCGCACTGGTTCTCTTATCTTACCAGACCCATCCCCCACCCTATCCCTGTAACTCCACACATTTAACCCACTAATCCCCCAACCTACACACTTGGAACACTTAAGGGGTAATTTAGTATGGCCAATCCACCTAATCTTCACATCTTTGGACTGTGGGAGGAAACCGGAGCACCCGGAGAAAGCCCATGCAGACACGGGGAGAATGTGCAAACTCCACACAGACAGTCTCCCAAGCCGGGAATCGAACCCAGTTCCCTGACGCAGTGAGGCAGCAGTGCTACACACTGTGCCACCATCCTGCCCAGTTGTGAGTCCACTATGAGTAATTTGAATCTTTTCAAAGCCATCAAATTCGCAGGACTGAAAATTCAACAAGATCCTACAACACAGCAACACCATCATGTTAGTCTTCCTCTTTGTCATTGACCTATTTGTAACATATCCAGTGGTACATCACACACCCTCTTCTCCATAGTCTATTTCCATCGCACCAACAAAACATGGGTCCATTTTCTATCTGTCCTGATGCAGTCAGTATATCTCTTCCAGTTGTTTCCTCTCCTGCCCCCATGCTCACCCTGGCTTGCCATCATTGTTCCACAGGAGCAGGCTGAGGGTAAGAGAGTTTGTTTCTGCATTTGATTTATTTATTTATTTGTCAGTGATTTTTGTGTTAAAAATCGGAGGTTTTCTCCAAAACCAGAAGTAGGCCCAGGAGAAGCCTGGGAAGGTTTTTGGAGGGTTTAAAAGCAGGCCGCACTTTTGAGCGGGCAGCGTCGGGAGCGGGCAGTGGAGTGAGCAGGGAGCAGAGTGTGAGCTGTAAGGGCTTTGGCTCACAGGGCTTCGGTGGAGCCAAGGAAGGTTGTTTGTTTTTCCTCTGTTCCCCCCCTTTTTGTTTGGTCTTCCAAAAACTAAAAAGGAAATGACAGGTATGAGTGGGAGGCCAGTATACTGCAGTCGATGTGAGATCTGGGAGTTCCTGGAGACGACTTGCCTCCCGGAAGTCCATATCTGTGCCAGATGCGTGGAACTGCAACTCCTGAGGGACCGTGTAAGGGAGCTGGAGCTGCAGCTCGATGACCTCAGTTTAGATAAGGAACATGAGAGATTAATAGATAGAAGTTATGGTCAGGTAGTGACACCAGGGTCTCGGAAGGAAGACACGTGGGTCACAGTTAGGAGGGGTAATAGTCAGAAGGGTGATGTGCCAGAAAGTATCCCAGTGGCAGTCTCCCGTAAAAGAAAGGGATGGGCAACAGAGATAAGGGAAGGGAGTGAGCAGTCTGTGGAGGGATCCCCTGTGGTTGTCCCCCTCCAAAATAGGTATATTGTTTTGGATTCTGTGGAGGGGGATGACCCTCCAGGGGTAAGCCACGAGGACCAGATCACCTGCACGGAGACAGGCTCAGGGGTCCAGGAGGGAAAGAAGGGGTTTAGGAGCGCGATAGTGGTGGGGGACGCAATGGTTAGAGGCACAGACAGGCGGTTCTGTGGGAGCGAACGAGAATCCAGGATGGTAGTCTGCCTCCCTGGTGCCGGGGTACTGGATGTATCCGAGAGGGTAGGAAGCATATTAAAAAAGGAAGGTAGTCAAACAGACGTAATTATACACATTGGTGAAAATGATGGAGGTAGGAAGAGCAGGGGGATCATATGAGAGAAATTCAGGGAGATGGGTGCTCGGCTAAAAAGTAAGGCCTCCAGGGTAGCAATCTCTGGACTGCTCCCGGTGTCTAGTGCAAGTGAGGCTAGGAACAGGGAGATTCTATAGTTGAACGCATGGCTAAAGGACTGGTGCAAGAGGGAGGGTTTTAAATTCATAGATAACTGGGAAGTCTTCAAGTCAGGATGGCAACTGTACAGAAAGGATGGGTTACACCTTAACTGGAAGGGAGCAAATATCCTGGCTGGGAGTTTTGCTAGAGTGTTTCGGCAGGATTTAAACTAGTGTGGCAGGGGGGTGGGGAACAAAACAGTAGGTCAGTAAATACTGAGGCACATCTTGAATTGGGGGCCAGGGCAAGGCTAGCTAAGAAGAGGAGCACTCTGGAGGAGGATGACCTGAGTGAGCCTGGAGGTCTGGAGTGCATCTGCTTCAATATGAGGAGCGTAACGGGTAAGCAGACGAACTTAGGGCCTTAATGCTTATGCGGAATTTGGATGTGGTTGCAGTGACGGAGACTTGGTTAAAAGAAGGACAGGACTCGCAGCTGAATATTCCGGGGTATAAGTGTTTTAGGCGAGACAGAGGAGGGGCTAAAAAAGGTGGGGGAGTAGCGATATTAGTTAGGGAGCATATTACCATGGTGCAGAGGGTAGACAACTTAGAGGGGTCATGTACTGAGTCACTGTGGGTGGAACTCAGAAACAGGAAGGGTGCAGTCAATATGCTGGGGGTGTACTACAGACCACCCAACAGCCCATGGGAGGTGGAGGAAAGGATATGTCAGGAGATTCTAGATAGGTGCTGAAAAAATAGGGTTGTTGTAGTGGGGGACTTTAATTTCCCTGGCATAGACTTGAAAGTGCTTAGAGCTGGGGTTCTGGACGGGGAGGAATTTGTAAAATGCATACTGGAAGGTTCTTTGGAACAGTATGTAGATAGCCCGACTAGAGAGGAGGCTATACTGGACCTAGTTCTGGGACATGAGCCCGGTCAGGTAAGTTTCGGTAGGGGAGCATGTGGCAAATAGTGACCACAACTCTGTTAACTTTAGGATAGTAATGGACAAGGATGAGTGCTGTCCTACGGGCAGGGTGCTAAATTGGGGGAAGGCTAACTATAGCCGGATTGGTGGACGTTGATTGGGAGAGGATGTTCGAGGGTAAGTCCGCGTCTGGCATGTGGGAGTCTTTTAAGGAACAATTGATAAGGCTGCAGGATAGGCATGTGCCTGTAAAAAGATAAGAAAGGTAGGATTCGAGAGCCGTGGATAACCAGGGAAATTGAGGATCTGATTAAAATGAAAAGGGAGGCGTACGTTAAGTCCAGGCAACAGAAAACAGATGGAGTTCTGGAGGAATACAGAGAGAGTAGGAAAGAACTCAAACGGGGAGTTGGAAGGGCAAAAAGAGGTCACGAGATGTTCTTGGCAGGCAGGTTAAGGAGAATCCTAAGGCATTCTATTCATACGTTAGGAACAAAAGAGTTGTCAGGGAGAAAATCGGACCTCTCAGGCACAAAGGAGCGGAATTATGCATAGAACCCAAGGGAATAGGGGAGATCCTAAATGAATACTTTGCATCGGTATTCACGAAGGAGAGGGACGTGTGTTAACCGGGAGTGTCTCGGAGGGAGGTGTTGACCCGTTAGAGAAAATCTCCATTACAAGGGAGGAAGTGTTAGGTTTTTTAGGGAACATTAAAACTGACAAAGCCCCAGGGCCTGATGGCATCTATCCTAGACTGCTCAGGGAGACGAGAGATGAAATTGCTGGGCCTCTGACGGAAATCTTTGTCGCTTCTTTGGACACAGGTGAGGTCCCTGAGGATTGGAGAATAGCGAATGTGGTCCCGTTGTTTAAGAAGGGTAGCAGGGATAACCCGGGAAATTATAGGCTGGTGAGCTTGACGTCCATGGTAGGGAAGTTGTTGGAGAGGATTCTTAGAGACAGGATGTATGTGCATTTAGAACGGAACAATCTCATGAGTGACAGACAGCATGGTTTTGTAAGAGGGAGGTCGTGCCTTACAAATTTGGTGGAGTTTTTTGAGGAAGTGACAAAAACGGTTGACGAAGGAAGGGCCGTGGATGTCGTCTATATGGATTTCAGTAAGGCATTTGACAAAGTCCCACATGGCAGGTTGGTTAAGAAGGTTAAGGCTCATGGGATACAAGGAGAAGTGGCTAGTTAGGTGGAGAACTGGCTTGGCCATAGGAGACAGAGTGTAGCGGTCGAAGGGTCTTTTTCCGGCTGGAGGTCTGTGACCAGTGGTGTTCCGCAGGGCTCTGTACTGGGACCCCTGCTATTTGTGATATATATAAATGATTTGGAAGAAGGTGTAACTGTTGTTATCAGCAAGTTTGCGGATGACACGAAGATGGCTGGACTTGCGGATAGCGATGAGCATTGTCGGGCAATACAGCAGGACATAGATAGGCTGGAAAATTGGGCGGAGAGGTGGCAGATGGAGTTTAATCCGGATAAATGCGAAGTGATGCATTTTGGAAGAAATAATGTAGGGAGGAGGTATACAATAAATGGCAGAGCCATCAAGAGTATAGAAACACAGAGGGACCTAGGTGTGCAAGTCCACAAATCCTTGAAGGTGGCAACACAGGTGGAGAAGGTGGTGAAGAAGGCATATGGCATGCTTGCCTTTATAGGACGGGATATAGAGTATAAAAGCTGGAGTCTGATGATGCAGCTGTATAGAACACTGGTTAGGCCACATTTGGAGTACTGCGTCCAGTTCTGGTCACCGCACTACCAGAAGGACGTGGAGGCGTTAGAGAGAGTGCAGAGAAGGTTTACCAGGATGTTGCCTGGTATGGAGGGTCTTAGCTATGAGGAGAGATTGGGTAAACTGGGGTTGTTCTCCCTGGAAAGATGGAGAATGAGGGGCTATTTCAGAGACATGGATAGAGCAGGGGCAGGAATGGATGCTGCAGGTCCCGGGGTTCAAATGTTTTAGTCGAAGTAGGGAAGGAGGTAGAAGAGGGGGAGGGGTAGCATTATTGGTCAGAGATTGTATCACAGTGTCAGAGAGGAGGTTTGATGAGGACTTATCTGTTGAGGTAGTATGGGCGGAGATTAGAAATAGGAGAGGAGAGGTCACCCTGTTGGGAGTCTTTTATAGACCTCCTAAAAGTTCTAGAGAGGTTGAGGAAAGGATTGCGGAGTCAATCCTGCTTAGGAGTGAAAGTAATAGGGCAATTGTTATGGGGGATTTTAACTTGACTAATATTGACTGGAATTGTTATAGCTCTAGCTCGTTAGAGGGGTCAGTTTTTGTTCAAAGCGTGCAGGAAGGTTTTTTGACTCAGTATGTAGACAGGCCAACTAGAGGTGAGGCTATATTGGATCTGGTGCTGGGAAATGAGCCAGACCAGGTGCTAGACTTGGAAGTTGGTGTGCATTTTGGTGATAGTGACCACAATTCGGTTACGTTCACCTTAGTGATGGAAAGGGATAGGCATGAACCTCGGGCCAGTGGTTTTAGCTGGGGGAAGGGTAATTATGAGGCTATTAGGAGAGAATTAGGAAACATAGGTTGGACTAGGAGATTACAGGGACTGGGAACGTCCGACATGTGGAGTTTTTTCAAGGAGCAGCTACTGCGAGTCTGTGATAGGTATGTCCCTGTCAGGCAAGGAGGAATTGGTAGGGCTAGGGAACCGTGGTGCACCAAAAAAGTTTCTTTGTTGGTTAAAAAGAAAAAGGAGGCTTATGTTCGGATGAGACGTGAGCACTCGGGTAGTGCACTAGAAAGCTTTAGATTGGCTAAGAGGGAGTTGAAGAGCGAGCTTAGAAGGGCTAAAAGGGGACATGAGAAGACTTTGGCGGATAGGGTTAAAGAGAATCCTAAGGCGTTCTATAGGTATGTCAAGAACAGAAGGTTGGTTAGGGCAAGTTTAGGGCCAGTTATAGATGGCAGAGGGAAGTTATGTGTGGAACCGGAGGAGATTGGTGAAGCATTGAACCAATATTTCTCTTCGGTGTTCACGCAAGGGGACATGAATATAGCTGAGGAGGACACTGGGTTGCAGGGGAGTAGAATAGACAGTATTACAGTTGATAAGGAGGATGTGCAGGATATTCTGGAGGGTCTGAAAATAGATAAATCCCCTGGTCCGGATGGGATTTATCCAAGGATTCTCTGGGAGGCAAGAGAAGTGATTGCAGAGCCTCTGGCTCTGATCTTCAGGTCGTCGTTGGCCTCTGGTATAGTACCAGAAGATTGGAGGTTAGCGAATGTTGTCCCATTGTTTAAGAAGGGGAACAGAGACTTCCCCGGGAATTATAGACCGGTGAGTCTCACTTCTGTTGTCGGCAAGATGTTGGAAAAAATTATAAGGGATAGGATTTATAGTTATTTGGAGAGTAATGAATTGATAGGTGATAGTCAGCATGGTTTTGTGGCAGGTAGGTCGTGCCTTACTAACCTTATTGAGTTTTTTGAGAAAGTGACCAAGGAGGTGGATGGGGGCAAGGCAGTGGACGTGATATATATGGATTTTAGTAAGGCGTTTGATAAGGTTCACCATGGTAGGCTTCTGCAGAAAATGCAGATGTATGGGATTGGGGGTGATCTAGGAAATTGGATCAGGAATTGGCTAGCGGATAGGAAACAGAGGGTGGTGGTTGATAGTAAATATTCATCATGGAGTGCGGTTACAAGTGGTGTACCTCAGGGATCTGTTTTGGGGCCACTGCTGTTTGTAATATTTATTAATGATCTGGATGAGGGTATAGTTGGGTGGATTAGCAAATTTGCTGATGACACCAAAGTCGGTGGTGTGGTAGACAGTGAGGAAGGGTGTCGTAGTTTGCAGGAAGACTTAGACAGGTTGCAAAGTTGGGCCGAGAGGTGGCGGATGGAGTTTAATGCGGAGAAGTGTGAGGTAATTCACTTTGGTAGGAATAACAGATGTGTTGAGTATAGGGCTAACGGGAGGACTTTGAATAGTGTGGAGGAGCAGAGGGATCTAGGTGTATGTGTGCATAGATCCCTGAAAGTTGGGAATCAAGTAGATAAGGTTGTTAAGAAGGCATATGGTGTCTTGGCGTTTATTGGTAGGGGGATTGAATTTAGGAGTCGTAGCGTTATGTTGCAACTGTACACAACTCTGGTGCGGCCGCACTTGGAGTACTGTGTGCAGTTCTGGTCCCCACATTACAGGAAGGATGTGGAGGCTTTGGAGAGGGTGCAGAGGAGGTTTACCAGGATGTTGCCTGGTATGGAGGGGAGATCCTATGAGGAGAGGCTGAGGGATTTGGGATTGTTTTCGCTGGAAAGGCGGCGGCTAAGAGGGGATCTTATTGAAACATATAAGATGATTAGAGGTTTAGATAGGGTGGATAGTGATAGCCTTTTTCCTCTGATGGAGAAATCCAGCACGAGGGGGCATGGCTTTAAATTGAGGGGGGGTAGTTATAGAACCGATGTCAGGGGTAGGTTCTTTACCCAGAGGGTGGTGAGGGATTGGAATGCCCTGCCAGCATCAGTTGTAAATGCGCCTAGTTTGGGGGCGTTTAAGAGATCCGTAGATAGGTTCATGGACGAAAAGAAATTGGTTTAGGTTGGAGGGTCACAGTTTTTTTTTTAACTGGTCGGTGCAACATCGTGGGCCGAAGGGCCTGTTCTGCGCTGTAATGTTCTATGTTCTATGTTCTATCTAATAGAGGTGTACAAGATTATGAAGGGGATAGATAGGGTGAATGGTGGGAAGCTTTTTCCCAGATCAGTAGTGACGATCATGAGGGGTCACGGGCTCAAGGTGAGAGGGGCGAAGTATAATTCAGATATTAGAGGGATGTTTTTTACACAGAGGGTGGTGGGGGCCTGGAATGCGCTGCCAAGTAGGGTGGTGGAGGCAGACACGCTGACCGTTTAAGACTTACCTGGATAGTCACATAAGCAGCCTGGGAATGGAGGGGTACAAACGATTGGTCTAGTTGGACCAATGAGCAGCACAGGCTTGGAGGGCTGAAGGGCCTGTTTCCTGTGCTGTACTGTTCTTTGTTCTTTGTTCTTTAATCTTTCTTTGATTCACGTGCTGCCCACCAGCGACTCTTGGGGTTACCTGCTATGTGTCTGCAGATAAATCCCCCTCTCACTATTCAGCCTCACCTTTTAAAATTATTTTCATAATTTAGTTGTCCATCCTTAATTGCTGTCAAGATGCTGCCATCTTTAATTGTCCATCCTTAATTGCTGTCAAGATGGTTGGGGCAAGACTCCTTCTTGAACCCCTGGAGTCCATGTGGAGTAGGTACACCCACAGTACAGGAAGTGAGTTCCAGGATTTTGACCCAGCGACAGTGAAGGAACTGCGATATAGTTCCAAGTCTTGATAGTCTGTGGCTCAGATAACTTGGAGGTAATGGTGTTCCCATACATCTGCTATCCCTTGTCCTTCTAGATGATAGAGGTTGTGGGTTTGGAAGCAGCTGTCAATTGAGCTTTGGCGAACAGTGCATCTTGTAGATGGTACACGCTGCTGCCACTGTGCGTTGGTGGAGGGTTTGTATCCTTAAGGTAGTGGGTGGATGGATACCAATCAAACATTAGCTTCATCCCGGATGCTGATGAGTAAGAAGTATGAGTGTTGTGGGAGCTGCACTCATCCAGGTAAGTGGAGAGGATTCTATCACACTCCTGACCTATCCCCCTCACCTCTTTGAAAGCTGCTATTATGTCTTAACATTCTGCCCTTTATCATCAGTTCTACTCAGCTTTGCAGGTTCACACACAGGTTCTACCTGATGATGGGTTCCACCACAAGCTGAACTTAAATGCTACTTTCCTGGGTGTCATCAAAGCCACCCCCTTCAGGTCGAGCTTGACATGCCCCACCACTATTCCTCACCTGAAGGTACGTTCGCCCATGCTTTTCCGACAGGCCTCTGGAGCTGCACTTTATATAAACGACAACTCATATGAACAAATGGATTACGAGCAGGAGTAGGCCATTCAGCCTCTTGCGTCCGCTCCACTATTTGATGAGATCATGGCTGATCTAACAGTGGCCTCAACTCCACTTTCCTGTTGCTCCATATAACCCCTTGATCCATGACAATCAAGAATCAATCCAACTCGGCATACAAAATATTCAATGACCCAGCGTCCACTGCTCTCTGCACAGAATTCCATAGGACTTCCTCAGTTAATGTTAGGGCATTGGCGAGAGTTCTGAAACAAAGAGACCGAGGGGTACACGTTCAAAACTCCTTGAAGGTGGAGTCACAGGTGGACAGGGTGGTGAAGAAGGCATTCAGCATGCTTGGTTTCATTGGTCAAAACATTGAATACAGGAGTTGGGACGTCTTGTTGAAGTTGACCAAGATATTGGTAAGGCCACACTTGGAATACTGTGTACAGTTCTGGTCACCCTATTATAGAAAGGATATTATTAAACTAGAAAGAGTACAGAAAAGATTTACTAGGATGCCACTAGGACTTGAAGGTTTGAGTTATAAGGAGAGGCTGGATAGACTGGGACTTTTTTCTCTGGAGCGTAAAAGGCTGAGTGTGATCTTATAGAGGTCTATAAAATAATGAGGAGCATAGATCAGCTCGATAGTCAATATCTTTTCCAAAAGGTAGGGGAGTCTAAAACTAGAGGGCATAGGTTTAAGGTGAGAGGGGTGTGATACAAAAGTGTCCAGAGGGGCAATTTTTTCACAGAGGGTGGTGAGTGTCGGGAACTAACTGCCAGAGGTAGTAGTAGAGGCGGGTACAATTTTATCTTTTAAAAAGCATTTAGACGTTACATGGGTACAATGGGTATAGAGGCATATGGGCCAAACGTGGGCAATTGGGAATAGCTTAGTGGTAAAAACTGGGCAGCATGGACAGGTTGGGCCGAAGGGGCTGTTTCCATGCTGTAAACCTCTATGACGCTATAATTGCATAATCTATTGCCCCCTACTCTTAGTGACTTCTGTTGGCTCCCCAGTCCCGAGCACATTGTTTTCGGAATCTTTGGCCACGCTGCTTGTTGAAAATCCATTATTGGATGAGCGGACATTTCCTGCACTTGTGAAGATCAGGACCAGTTACCCCATTGCCCCCAGTGCTTTCTGACTTACATTGGCTCCTCAGTTTAAATAGAGGACAAGGCCACCATTTAAAAATTCTCTTTTTTTTGCTCAGGTCGCTCAATGTTCTTGCCCCTCCCTATTCCTGTAACCTCCTGCAGCCCTGAAACCCAATAAATTAAGTTTGCTGTTAAAAATCAGGCCTCTTGAACAATCCTGCATTGGCCCATCATTGATGCTCGTGTATTCAGCTGCCTGAGCCTGGAGCTCCAGAAGTCCCTCCCTAAACTTCTCTGCTTCTCTTGCTCGGTCTCTCTCTTCCTTTAAATCTCTATGAATCCTTTTGGTCCTTATGAAAGCTTTTGGTCACCCGTTTTAATAGCTTTTTGTGTAGCTCTGTTTGGTAATGCTGCTGTGAAACACCTTACTCTTTGGTGCTATAAAAATAAAGTTTAAGTTTATTTATTAGTCACAGATAAGGCTTACATTAACACTGCAATGAAGTTATTGGGAAATTCCCCTCGTCACCACAATCCGGCACCTGTTCGGGTCAATGCACCTAACCAGCATATCTTTCAGAATGTGGGAGGAAACCGGAGCACCCGGAGGAAACCCACGCAGACACGAGGAGAACGTGCAAACTCCACACAGACAGTGACCTAAACCGGACATTGAAGCCGGGTCCTTGGCGCTGTGAAGCGCAGTGCTACCATGCCGCATGCAACTTGTTGTTCTCAATCTCAAATCCCTCCCTTACTTTTCTGCAGTGTTTTAAAATCTGAGATCCAGCAAACACTAGAGACCAGGGTCTTCCAAGTTGTTTCCAAATCCCTACGCTCCCCAATCTGTCCCTCTTTTCTCTCCATCTCTCTTATTCCAGGTAAAGATTAAAGTCACCAATGCACACTTCAGAAGTGCCTTTGCCTTATTACTTTCTACGGCGCTACTGAATAAAAGCTTATGCTTCTTTAACCATGCCTTTGATGGTCTCACCAGTAAGTTCTGTCTAATTTCCTGCTTCAGAGTAAAGTGATGCCAATAGCCCTGTATTAAAATATCAATAAGACGTTCAAAAGGGAATTGAATATATGCTTGCAAGCCAGTGGGGAAGGAACAGGGGAGTGGGACTAATTGGATAACTCTTTCAAAGAAATGGCACGATCAGGCCATTCAGATCCTCCAGCCTATCCCTCCATTCAATCAGTCGTGCGTAATCTGTGTCTGAGCTCCACCTACACATCTTGTTTCGATAACCCTTTTTGATTTGATTTGATTTATTATTATTGTCACATGTATTAGCATACAGTGAAAAGTATCGTTTCTTGCGCACTATACAGACAGCATAGAGAAGGTCACGGAGAAAATGAGATACAGGCTATTGGACGAGATGGGATTGAGGTTAATAAGGAGGAGGTGTTAGCAATTCTGGAAAGTGTGAAAATAGATAAGTCCCCTGGGCCGGATGGGATTTATCCTAGGATTCTCTGGGAGGCTAGGGAGGAGATTGCAGAGCCTTTGGCTTTGATCTTTATGTCGTCATTGTCTACAGGAATAGTGCCAGAAGACTGGAGGATAGCAAATGTTGTCCCTTGTTCAAGAAGGGGAGTAGAGACAACCCTGGTAATTATAGACCAGTGAGCCTTACTTCTGTTGTGGGCAAAGTTTTGGAAAGGATTATAAGAGATAGGATTTATGATCATCTAGAAAGGAATAATTTGATTAGGGATAGTCAACACGGTTTTGTGAAGGGGAGGTCGTGCCTCACAAATCTTATTGAGTTCTTTGAGAAGGTGACCAAAGAGGTGGATGAGGGTAAAGCAGTTGATGTGGTGTATATGGATTTCAGTAAAGCATTTGATAAGGTTCCCATTGGTAAGCTATTGCAGAAAATACGGACGCATGGGATTGAGGGTGATTTAGCGTTTTGGATCAGGAATTGGCTAGCTGTAAGAATGATGTGGAGATGCCGGAGTTGGACTGGGGTAAACACAGTAAGAAAGTTGGACTTTAACCTGGTGTTGTTAAACTTCTTACTAGCTGTAAGAAGACAGAGGGTGGTGGTTGATGGGAAATGTTCATCCTGGAGTTCAGTTAATAGTGGTGTACCGCAAGGATCTGTTTTGGGGCCACTGCTGTTTGTCATTTTTATAAATGACCTGGATGAGGGAGTAGGAGGATGGGTTAGTAAATTTGTGGATGACACTAAAGTTGGTGGAGTTGTGGGCAGTGCGGAAGGTTACAGAGGGACATAGATAAGCTGCAGAGCTGGGCTGAGAGGTGGCAAATGGAGTTTAATGTGGAAAAGTGTGAGGGATTCACTTTGGAAGGAGTAACAAGATTACAGAGTACTGGGCTACTGGTAAGATACTTGGTAGTGTGGATGAGCAGAGAGATCTCGGTGTCCATGTGCATAGATCCCTGAAAATTGGCACTCAGGTTGACAGGGTTGTTAAGAAGGCGTACGGAGTGTGAGCTTTTATTGGTAGAGGGATTGAGTTTCGGAGCAAGGAGGTCATGTTGCAACTGTACAAAACTCTGGTGCGGCCGCACTTGGAGTATTGCGTACAGTTCTGGTCGCCACATTATAGGAAGGATGTGGAAGCATTGGAAAGGGTGCAGAGGAGATTTACTGGGATGTTGCCTGGTATGATGGGAAGGTCTTATGAGGAAAGGCTGAGGGACTTGAGGTTGTTTTCGTTAGAGAGAAGAAGGTTAAGAAGTGACTTAATAGAGGCATACGAGATGATCAGAAGATTTGACAGGGTGGATAGCGAGAGCCTATTTCTTCGGATGGTGATAGCTAGCACGAGGGGACATAGCTTTAAATTGAGGGGTGATAGATATAGGACAGATGTCAGAGGTAGGTTCTTCACTCGGAGAGTAGTAAGGGCGTGGAATGCCCTGCCTGCAACAGTAGTGGACTCGCCAACATTAAGGGCATTTAAATGGTCATTGGATAAACATATGGATGATATTGGAATAGTGTAGGTTAGATGGGCTTTAGATTGGTTTCACTGGTCGGCGCAACATCGAGGGCCAAAGGGCCTGTACTGCGCTGTAATGTTCTATGTTCTATAGAAGGAAAGGGGAGGGTGCAGAATGTAGTGTTACAGTCATAGCTCGGGTGCAGAGAAAGATCAGCTTAATATGAGGTAGGTCCATTCAAAACCAAAAGAAAAAATGCTGGAAAATCTCAGCAGGTCTGGTAGCATCTGTAAGGAGAGAAAAGAGCTGACGTTTCGAGTCCAGACGACCCTTTGTCAAAGCAGAGAAAGTGGGAGATATTTATACTGCAGGGGGAGGGAATTAAAGATGAGTCATCGCCACAAAAACAAGGGGAAAGGCTGCTAATGGCAGTCCATAGAGAGAATAAAAGGTGTGACTGGCCAAACGGCAGAGAAACTGAAATCAGAGGGTAAACTGTGACAGATGAAGATGTGGGGGGAGCGGGGTGGGCGGGGGGGGGGGGGGGGGGGGGGGGTTGGCGGGGAATGGGTGGGAGAGAGGTAAAAAGGTCCATTCAAAAGTCTGATGACAACAGAGAAGAAGCTGCTCTTGAGTCAGTTGGTACGTGTCCTCAGATTTTTGTATCTTTTTCCCGACAGAAGAAGGTGGAAGAGAGTATGTCCGGGGTGTATGGGGTGCTTGTTTATGTTGGCTGTTTTTCCGAGGCCGCAGGAAGTGTAGACAGGCTGGTTTGCGTGATGGATTGGGCTTCGCTCTCGACCCTTTGTAATTTCTTGCGGTCTTGGGCAGAGCAGGAGCCATACCAAGCTGTGATACAACCAGAAAGAATGCTTTCTGTGGTGCATCTGTAAAAGTTGGTGAGAGTCGTAGCTGACATGCCAAATTTCCTTAGCCTTAGTGTCAGCATGGAGCGACCACGACAGGTTGTTGGTGACCTGGACACCTAGAAACTTGAAGCTCTTGACCATTTCCGCTTCATCCCCATTGATGTCGGCAGGGGCATGTCCTCTGCTATTTGAAGTCGATGACTATCTCCTTTGTTTTGCTGACATTGAGGGAGAGATTATTGCCGTCGCACCAGTTCACCAGATTCTCTATCTCTTATCACCGTGCCTAACAAAAACTATCAATGTCAGTTGAAAATTTTCAATTTACCACCAAAAACAATAGCGAATGGCCTTCTGTGCTATCTGATTCTGTCAAAGTTAATTTATCAGGTCGACTAGCAAAAAGCAGTGATGTTATCTTGATATTTTAATTGAGGAAATAAAGACTATCCAAATGAGCACGTTTAACTTAGTACGCGTTCGTTTTTACTCCATTTCAAAGGATTTGATTAAATCTTTTACGACTGAATTTAATGTTAATCATTGATAGCTGAGGATTTCCAAGAAAATTTCCACACAAGTGTATAGTGACAAACTTTGGAAGGATATATGTTTATATATTCGAATACTAGCTTCGCTGAAACTTGAGGTTTGCTTCTTTCATCCAAGAGAATCTTAAACCACATCTGGTGGGTCTCTTGAGCCAAGGAACAGAAATTTGGATAAATTAAAAGTTCCGAGATAATCTCTTTCTTAGAAAGGACAAACATCTGTAAGATTCCATAGAACACAGGAAACATTATCTCCAGCAGATAACGCAGAAGGACATCTGCAGCACAAAAGTCCGCAGAGTTGTGCTGAACAGACAAATCGTGTTGCCTCCAGCAAATGGTACAGCTCAGAGTTATTTTTCATCTCCTCCGAGGCAGGGGAATAATCATTTCTGTCTGATTTACAAGTGGAAACTTGAAACCTGGTATGAAATAGCATGAAGAGAAATTAAGCATCAGAGTAACTCCTAATTGGATTATGTTTTGCTACGATTCAGCCCAACATAACAAATCCTACCATGTCCTTTATCCTGCAGAATAAGAGCACCGTCTTCAGGAGCCTTGTCTAAAAAATACAGGAGTACAGGAAAGCAACAGAGGGTGGGATTTTACAGCTTCGCTCGTCCTGAAATGGTAAAATCCCGCCCGAGGTCAACGGACCTTCCCATGCCTCACCCGTTCCGATTCCCATGGAGAGCGGGCCGGTAAAATTCCGGTGAGAGAATCCGGTGAACTAAAGATGTGCGGGTTAGGTGGATTGGCCATGCTAAATTGCCCCTTAGTGTCAGGGATTAGCAGGGTAAATATGTGGGGTTATAGGGAAAGGACCTGGGTGGGATTGTAGTTGGTGCAGGCTTGGTGGGCCGACTGGCCTCCTTTTGCACTGTCGGGATTCTATGATTCTATGAACTGGTGCGACAACAATAATCTCTCAATGTCAGTAAAACGAAGGAGATGTCATCGACTTCAAGAAGACTTCAAGGACATGCCCCTGTCTACATCAACGGGGACAAAGTTGAAATGGTCGAGAGCTTCCTGCTGCCTCGACAAAGCAGCCAGCATAATTAAGGACCCCACGCACCCAGGACATTCTCTCTTCCACCTTCTTCTGTCAGGAAAAAGAAACAAAACTCTGAGGTCACGTACCAACCGACTCAAGAACAGCTTCTTCCCTGCTGCCATCAGACTTTTGAATGGATCTACCATGTATTAAGCTGATCTTTCTCTACACTCTTTCTGTGACTGCAATACTATACTCTGCACCCTTTGCTATCCTTCTCCCCTATGTACTCTATGAACGGTATGTTTAGTTTGTATAGCGAGCAAGAAATAACACTTTTCACTGTATATTAATACATGTGAAAATAATAAATCAAATCAAATCAAATGCCTTTCCAGAATGGGTTGTTGGCCAAGAGCAACAGGAGGGCTTCATTGTCTCCAACCCAAGGTAACATGCTTACCCTTCCACTTTCCACCTCCAGCCATTCTTGCTCTTTTCACCCTCCCCACCCCCTTCCCCTTCCAACTGCACCCCTCCTTCCATCCAGCCTCTGATTGCCCTCATCGCCAGCCTCTGAATGTCATCCCCGGCCCCTCTCCCTGGACGCCCGATCTTCTTCAATGCCAGCTTCTGGTCCCCCCCATCTCATGAGATGGTCTTGCAAGGGCGAGGGGAAGGGGAATGGCATTTTGGACAAGGGAGACCCGAAGTTTCCTCCTGGAGCCGAGAGGAGCGCTGCTGCTGCTCCTGCTGTGGAGGGAAACCTCAAACATTTCGCCGCTATCCAGCCGCTCCAGACTCTACAGCCTGTCAGCAAAATTCACAGCAACTTCCTCACTTCGGCAGAGTTCAAACCGCAGCCTGGGCCAGATGATATCATTGGATTTGACTCAATATGTTTAGGAAAAACCTGGGCCAGTTTTGGGCGCTGCATAACCGCCCATCCCAGTGCTTATGCAAGAAATCCTCAACAGCATCCCGGTGACTCAAGTGTGGTTTTTAATTGTCCAGAATGAATTAAAAGCCCGCGCCCCTTCTGTCAAAGTTTGTAACTCTGCTTTCGAACGTTCGAGTCACTCTGTGTACAAGAGTTTAAAATCCTGCGGCCACCTGCTGTTTCAGAATGGACGAGCTCCCAATAAGGGGTCTCGCCAAGGCACCAGGGTCCTGCTCAGAGCACTGAAGTTAGCCTAGCCTCAAAAACAGGGTCAGCACTGGGTCAGGAGGTGTTTTCTCCGCATCACGTTTCCATGAGTGAATGGTGTGCTGAAGAGGAAAATTTCCAGGCTTCCAATGTTGATAAACTGCCAAAAATACAAAGAAAATGTTGATATCCTCACAGAGCTGAGTTTCTTTTCTCTGGAACTGAGGACAGAGGAGGCAACCGAATGTAAAGTTTATTAGTGTCACAAGTTGGCTTACATTAACACTGCGATGAAGTTACTGTGAAAATCCCCTATTCACCACACTCCGGCGCCTGTTCGGGTACACTGAGTGCCACCTCTGTTGTCAGCTGATGAGTAAGAAGTCTCACAACACCAGGTTAAAGTCCAACAGGTTTATTTGGTAGCAAATACCATAAGCTTTCGGTAACACCGTATACCGAAAGCTTATGGTATTTGCTACCAAATAAACCTGTTGGACTTTAACCTGGTGTTGTGAGACTTCTTACTGTGCTTACCCCAGTCCAACGCTGGCATCTCCATGTCAGCTGATGAGACATAAGTGTTGGCTTCTTTATGGGAGAAGCAAAGCTGATGAGATGGAACAAGCAAAGCGTCTCCTTCGAACCAACATCTCAACCACAAACTTGGCAATAGAAATGTGAAGCCAGTAAATGGGGAATTAATTGGATATTGGCACTCTCTATCACATCACAGAGCTAACAAACAAGCACTGATTCAGACTGCAGCTTGTACGTCAGGTATTTAGACCCCATCCCTATTTCACTCATTTTCAGGGAAGCCGTTATATCTTTTGACCTCACTATCACAGAGTGATTACTACAGGCCAGCCTACAAATCCCGAGACATGGACTCATCACAAACATTTTGGGAGCTTTAAAACACTGAACTTGGCAAAGACCGAGGGAAAAGAAAGACTGCTTACGATCAGTTTGAAAGCAGACAGAGCGAGACTGTCGGGTTTGATAGGAAGTGGGCACATTCCACGATGATGCCCTTGGCTGATGCAGAGAACGTCATCTATTTAATTATTTAAGCAAACAGAGGATTAACAGGACACCATCAGGAAACTTTTCACAGACTCATCTGGCAATGATATTAATTAGAATGCAGCCAGGTCCCGAATATCCAAGATTCTGTCCAGGCATCGTAACTATATCAGGAAAAATAGTACCCCACTGGCGAACAGAGTGTGACCCCACTGGAATTTTCAGGGTCAGATTAAGTGAAGGCCCATTAACACATAGGCTCACCTGGGGCAGCACGTAGCACAGTTTTGAATCAGTCCTCTAATAGAACAAAGCCAATTAACAATATGGGTGACTTCTAGCTTCCAAAGTCATGGAGTAGAACATCTCTGTGGGTCCCACTTATACCACTTTATTGTGTCGTCTGTCAGTTGCTGGCGTCTGGTTTGTTCACCTGGACTCTTTTCTTTGGGGCTTTAGGATGTCGGGGGAGGTTTGGATGGAGGGGTGGCATGGTGGCACAGTGGTTAGCACTGCTGCCTCACAGTGCCAGGGATCCGGGTTCGATTCCCGGCTTGGGTCACTGTCTGTGTGGAGTCTGCACATTCTCCCACTGTCTGCGTGAGTTTCCTCCGGGTGCTCTGGTTTCCTCCCACAGTCCAAAGGTGTGCGGGTTAGGTGGATTGCCCATGCTAAATTGTCTCTCAGTGTCAAGGGGACTAGCTACGGTAAATTCATGGGTTTATGGGGATAGGGCTTGGGTGGGATTGTCGTCGGAGCAGATTTGATGGGCCGAATGGCCTCCTTCTGCACTGTAGGATTCTATGATTCTATGAGATGCGTGTGGGAGGCAGCCATGGAGGAAAATCTGGAACTGCAGACTTCCGCTGTGGAAAATCCCATTGCTGGTCCTAGGAGATGGAGATCCTGCCCTGTCCCATCCTCTTACTCAGCCTGCTCTGGATTGTTTCCAATCCACCACCTCAGCTACGCTGCTGGCCCCAAGGAAATTCTGTAACACCTGTCACTTCCGACTCTGCTGTAAGATCACACCTACTGCCCTGACCCCTCTCTGTCTGTGGGGTCACCACCTCCTGGAAGGTACGATTCAGGAAACGCATCCTCTCAGACACTCTGCCATCAATCCTGCTGACCCTCAACTCCAGAAATCTGGAGCTGGAGCAGCTGGGGCCATATCCGACACACACAAAGTGTCCTGAGGTTCCCACATGGCACGAGAATGACAATCAACAGATATCAGATGCCCATCCATAACTAAAAATACTCTCTGTTCCCAGTTAGATCCTGATTTAAATTGTACATTTTAATGAATACCTCTTGACCTGCAATGATCTGATGTACTTATAATTTACTTAAATTTTTCCTGATATCACATTTGATTTTTTTTAGAATTTAGTAGGTTGATGGTGAACCAACTGACTGTCTCACACCGCTCCCTGTCAGACTGTCTCACACTGCTCCCTGTCAGACTGTCTCACACCACTCCCTGTCAGACTGTCTCACACCGCTCCCTGTCAGACTGTCTCACCGCTCCCTGTCAGACTGTCTCACACCGCTCCCTGTCAGACTGTCTCACACCGCTCCCTGTCAGACTGTCTCACACCGCTCCCTGTCAGACTGTCTCACACCGCTCCCTGTCAGACTGTCTCACACCGCTCCCTATCAGACTGTCTCACCACTCCCTGTCAGACTGTCTCACACCGCTCCCTGTCAGACTGTCTCACACCACTCCCTGTCAGACTGTCTCACACCGCTCCCTATCAGACTGTCTCACCACTCCCTGTCAGACTGTGTCACACCGCTCCCTGTCAGACTGTCTCACAGCTCCCTGTCAGACAGTGTCACACGGCTCCCTGTCAGACAGTGTCACACCGCTCCCTGTCAGACTGTGTCACCGCTCCCTGTCAGACTGTCTCACACCGCTCCCTGTCAGACTGTCTCACCACTCCCTGTCAGACTGTGTCACACCACTCCCTGTCAGACTGTCTCACACCGCTCCCTGTCAGACTGTCTCACACCGCTCCCTGTCAGACTGTCTCACACCGCTCCCTGTCAGACTGTCTCACACCGCTCCCTGTCAGACTGTCTCACACCGCTCCCTGTTAGACTGTCTCACACCGCTCCCTGTCAGACTGTCTCACACCGCTCCCTGTCAGACTGTGTCACACCGCTCCCTGTCAGACTGTCTCACACCGCTCCCTGTCAGACTGTCTCACACCGCTCCCTGTCAGACTGTGTCACACCACTCCCTGTCAGACTGTCTCACACCGCTCCCTGTCAGACTGTCTCACACCGCTCCCTGTCAGACTGTCTCACACCGCTCCCTGTCAGACTGTCTCACCACTCCCTGTCAGACTGTGTCATACCACTCCCTGTCAGACTGTCTCACACCGCTCCCTGTCAGACTGTCTCACACCGCTCCCTGTCAGACTGTCTCACACCGCTCCCTGTCAGACTGTCTCACACCGCTCCCTGTCAGACTGTCTCACACCGCTCCCTGTCAGACTTCTCACACCACTCCCTGTCAGACTGTCTCACACCGCTCCCTGTCAGACTGTCTCACACCGCTCCCTGTCAGACTGTCTCACACCGCTCCCTGTCAGACTTCTCACACCACTCCCTGTCAGACTGTCTCACACCGCTCCCTGTCAGACTTCACACACCACTCCCTGTCAGACTGTCTCACACCGCTCCCTATCAGACTGTCTCACACCGCTCCCTGTCAGACTGTCTCACACCGCTCCCTGTCAGACTGTCTCACACCGCTCCCTGTCAGACTTCTCACACCACTCCCTGTCAGACTGTCTCACACCGCTCCCTGTCAGACTGTCTCACACCACTCCCTATCAGACTGTCTCACACCGCTCCCTGTCAGACTGTCTCACACCGCGCCCTGTCAGACTGTCTCACACCGCTCCCTGTCAGACTGTCTCACACCACTCCCTGTCAGACTGTCTCACACCGCTCCCTGTCAGACTGTCTCACACCGCTCCCTGTCAGACTGTCTCACACCGCGCCCTGTCAGACTGTCTCACACCGCTCCCTATCAGACTGTCTCACAGCTCCCTGTCAGACTGTCTCACACCGCTCCCTGTCAGACTGTCTCACACCGCGCCCTGTCAGACTGTCTCACACGGCTCCCTGTCAGACTGTCTCACACGGCTCCCTGTCAGACTGTCTCACACCGCTCCCTGTCAGACTGTCTCACACCACTCCCTGTCAGACTGTCTCACACCGCTCCCTGTCAGACTGTCTCACACCGCTCCCTGTCAGACTGTCTCACACCGCTCCCTATCAGACTGTCTCACCACTCCCTGTCAGACTGTGTCATACCACTTCCTGTCAGACTGTCTCACACCGCTCCCTGTCAGACTGTCTCACACCGCTCCCTGTCAGACTGTGTCACACCGCTCCCTGTCAGACTGTCTCACACCACTCCCTGTCAGACTGTCTCACACCGCTCCCTGTCAGACTGTCTCACACCGCTCCCTATCAGACTGTCTCACCACTCCCTGTCAGACTGTGTCATACCACTCCCTGTCAGACTGTCTCACACCGCTCCCTGTCAGACTGTCTCACACCGCTCCCTGTCAGACTGTCTCACACCGCTCCCTGTCAGACTGTCTCACACCGCTCCCTGTCAGACTGTCTCACACCGCTCCCTGTCAGACTGTCTCACACCGCTCCCTGTCAGACTGTCTCACACCGCTCCCTGTCAGACTGTCTCACACCGCTCCCTGTCAGACTGTCTCACACCGCTCCCTGTCAGACTTCTCACACCACTCCCTGTCAGACTGTCTCACACCGCTCCCTGTCAGACTGTCTCACACCGCTCCCTGTCAGACTGTCTCACACCGCTCCCTGTCAGACTTCTCACACTACTCCCTGTCAGACTGTCTCACACCGCTCCCTGTCAGACTTCTCACACCACTCCCTGTCAGACTGTCTCACACCGCTCCCTATCAGACTGTCTCACACCGCTCCCTGTCAGACTGTCTCACACCGCTCCCTGTCAGACTGTCTCACACCGCTCCCTGTCAGACTTCTCACACCACTCCCTGTCAGACTGTCTCACACCGCTCCCTGTCAGACTGTCTCACACCACTCCCTATCAGACTGTCTCACACCGCTCCCTGTCAGACTGTCTCACACCGCGCCCTGTCAGACTGTCTCACACCGCTCCCTGTCAGACTGTCTCACACCACTCCCTGTCAGACTGTCTCACACCGCTCCCTGTCAGACTGTCTCACACCGCTCCCTGTCAGACTGTCTCACACCGCGCCCTGTCAGACTGTCTCACACCGCTCCCTATCAGACTGTCTCACAGCTCCCTGTCAGACTGTCTCACACCGCTCCCTGTCAGACTGTCTCACACCGCGCCCTGTCAGACTGTCTCACACGGCTCCCTGTCAGACTGTCTCACACGGCTCCCTGTCAGACTGTCTCACACCGCTCCCTGTCAGACTGTCTCACACCACTCCCTGTCAGACTGTCTCACACCACTCCCTGTCAGACTGTCTCACACTGCTCCCTCTCGGTTTGGTTTTTGTATTTCCTTCTGCTCTTGTTCTTCTTCTGTTTGCTTTGACTTCTGCACAACATAGCGATTGTGATGATATAGTTTTGAGAATATGAGAACCTTAAGGAATCAATGTCTGGCACCCAAATTGCTCGTTATTTGCTGAAGAAATGTCCATGTTGCATTATATTGTGATCTACTCAACAATTTCAGATTTATCCTTGAATTTTTCTTTGCTTCACAAAATTACAATCTACACAACTAGTTGACCCCCACTGTGGTAATTTGAACCAGGCGAGTTTAGTGCAAAAAGGAATAATGTGCATTTATTAAATGAGCTTAATGTAGAAATCATCTGAAGGCACATTGCAAAAAGGGAAGAATGAATGGACGCTGAACACAGGTTAAGAGAATGGATCTAGAATATATTCAAAAGGATAGGTTGTGAGAAGGCCTTGAAAATGAGCAGTGGGACAAAGTGGATGGGGAGGAATTTGGGAAAGGCCAATGCATTTAGAATTTCTGCCACTAATAGTGATGCGGAGGGAGGGATGATGTTACGGGAGGAGAGACACACTGCAGGAGAAGGTTGCAGTTATGTGGGGCAAAGCCATGGAGGGATTTGTGGCTGCAGAGTAAACTGTGAAACCTGCTGCTTTTGAAGATGGAAGCAATGATGTGGAGATGCCGGTGTTGGACTGAGGTGGGCACAATAAGAAGTCTCACAACATCAGGTTCAAGTCTAACAGGTTTATTTGGTAGCACAACATTTCGGAATGTTGCTCCTTCTTCAGGTGAGTGAAGAGTTGTCTCTCACTCACAATTCTTCACTCACCTGAAGAAGGAGCGACACTTCGAAAGCTTGTGCTACCAAATAAACCTGTTGGACTTTAACTTAGTGTTGTGAGACTTCTTACTTTGAAGACGGATCCAGTGTATGTCAACAGAGTGGGTTGCAGTGATGGACAAAGTGCATGACAGGGTGTAGGGACATTGAACAGATCGTTGAGGTTGATTTCAGCCTGACTGAATAGCCAGGAAGGAAGATAGAATCAGCGGTAGGAGACCATTCTTTTGCCTTTGGGTAATTTCACCTTTCAAGTGGAGAAAAGCTTTGTGCCGACACAGCTTTCTCCCGGATTGGTGGTACAGAGTTCATTGGGGCAACAATGGAAAGTTACGTGTGAAATCTACCCTATGCTTACAGATACTGTTATATGCAGTACTCAAATAGCAAGTCTTTGAGTGATGTCTGCCTTGTGCTGTGAATGTTTTGAGTTGTTCGAGTGTTAGACATCTCTGTTATGCTTCAACATTTACAGATGTACAAAAGATGCCAAGTGTTTTTGAAGTGGTGTTTTATAATGAAACTGATGAGCGTCCAGGGATGATGATGTGGAGGTACCCGGAACCCCGTGTTCTCACTCTCGTTCGAATCAATCCAGTACCTTTCAACACAACTGAAGACCCAGACATCAGCACAGCGGATCTTGGAGATGTCCTTCAGGTCTGTTGGGACATGTTTTAATTCACAGTTCTGAAGAAGAGTCGTATTCGACTCGAAACTTTAACTCTGTTTCAATCTCCACAGCCAATGCCAAACTTGCTGAGTATTTCCAGCACTTTGTTTTATTTTAGTTTTCCAGCATCCTCTATATTTGGCTTTTATTTAAATTATACCGTTCGTTTTTCACTGACAAGTGAATTTTCTTAACGGGTTGCAATAATAGGTCTTGGGAGGTAGAAGTCCCTTCACTGAAATCCCTTCATTTACAATTCCAACAGCAGTACACAGAGTGTTATCAGTCAGCAGTCTACCTTTGGGAGTGCCAGAGGAACTGACACTCCCAGTTAAATACAACGAAAGGACTCCCTGAGTGGCCCATCAATTGACTCCTTAATCAGGGAGTTCATGTTCCAATAGACCAGCCTCAATGGCCTGATTGAAGTCATTACAGTTGCATCGACACAATCTTTAATTTACCACTAACAGGATCATTAAAATATGGTTTTATTTGCTTGCAAACATTTTACAAACACGAGTGTTGCTTGTGACACTTCATAAATCTCACTTACAAATTTGCTTGGCCCATTAGTTTGCTTGAAATTGGCCAACTCTGGCCCAGCTGGTAGCACGCTCACCACGGCATCACAAGATTCTGGGTTCAATTCCCACTCCAGGGATTGAATGCAAAAATCAAGGCTGATGCTCCAGAGCTGTATTGAGGGAGGGCTGCACTGTCAGAGGTGCCATCTTTCTGATAAGACCTTAAACCGAGGCGCCATCTGCCTGCTCAGAAAGACCTCGTCACACAGTTCTAAAGAGGAGCAGGGGAAAGTTCTCCCCAGTGTCCCGATCTATGTTTATCCCTCAATCAACATCTGGTCAGTATCACATTACCGACGTTTGTCGAAGTTTGTCAACAAGGGCTGCCATGGTAGCACAGTGGTTAGCACTGCTGCCTCACAGCGCCAGGGACCCGGGTTCAATTCCGGCCTCGGGTCACTGTGTGGAGTTTGCATGTTCTCCCGTAGCTGCATGGGTTTCCTCCGGGTGCTTCAGTTTCCTCCCACAGTCCAAAGATGTGCAGGTTAGGTGCATTGGCCATGCTAAATTGACCTTTAGTGTCCTGGGATGCGTAGGCGTAGGATTAGCGGGGTGAATATGTGAGGTTGCGGGGATAGGGCCTGGGTGGGATTGTTGTCGGTGCAGACGCGATGGACTGAATGGCCTCGTGCACTGTAGGGTTTCAATAATTCTATGATTCTCCATGTTAAATTGTCCCTTAGTGGTCCCTTAGTCCCCCTTAGTGTCAGGGGGATGAGCAGGGTAACTATGTGGGTTGAAGGATATAGGGCGTGAGTGGGATTGTTGTCGTTGCAGGCTCAATGGGCCGAATGGCCTCCTTCTGCACTGTAGGGATTCTATGATTCAGTTCTATGAAGTTTTCTGTGTGTAAGTTGGCCACCATGTTTCCTACACATGACTACACTTCGAAAGTCCTTCATGGGCCGTTAGGTGCATTGAGATATCCGGTGGTGATGAAAATTGCGATTTAAATGTGAGCTTTCCTTATCCCTTCTTTGCGAAAAAGGATCAATATAACCATTTGTCGTTTCATTTATTTTACAGTGTTTTCCCCGGGCTAAGAAGGTAAATGGGAGGATGCAGTTCACTTTGGTATAGATTTTGTGCTAGTCATTCCCACAGAAAGACTTTTTGTGGTTGATGGGGGCTGATAGGCCGGAGCCTGGATGTTAGCATTTTTTTTTGAAAGCAGATTTTTTTTTCACGTTTCCGTAGAAATTGAGTGCAAATTTCCCAGGGCTCTAAAATTACCATTTCCCAATACCAAAGGGAAAATAAATGTTGAGTTGAGTGCAGTGTTTATACACGCCTGCCTTTCCGGACAGGAAGAGAATTGTGATGCATTGCAGTATTCCACAATACTTGTGGGGCGACACAGGTGAACATGTTGCAGCTGTGCCTTCTTTCCAAAAATCAATACTGCAACTCTGGGCAAGGTTTTTTCCTGTGGAGCACGACTTCCTTGTTTCCCAAGAGTGGATTGCATTTACATTTTTTAAATCCTGAGTTCCTGCACCTCAGCCATGTGGATTCTTGTCCATTCCCACAAAATTGGTATTTGCATCTAGTCGGATAATTCAGTCAGGCAGTTGTATGAGGACCATTCAGAGCGTTCCCTCGTGTTTTGCTGAATCGTTGCAAACCTGTTCTGACCAACAAAATAATTGCATTGCTCTCTTAGAGTCATAGAGGTTTACAGCATGGGAACAGGCCCTTTGGCCCAACTCGTCCATGCCGCCCTTTTTTTTCACCACTAAGCTAGTCCCAATTGCCCGTGTTTGGCCCATATCCCTCTATACCCATCTTACCCATGTAACTGTCCAAATGCTTTTTAAAAGACAAAATTGTACCTGCCTCTACTACTCCTGGCAGCTTGTTCCAGACACTCACCACCCACTGTGTCAAAAAAGTGCCCCTCTGGACCTTTTTGTGCATCTCCCCTCTCATCTTAAACCTATGCCCTCTAGTTTTAGGCTCCCCTAACTTTGGGAAAAGATGTTGACTATCTAGCTGACCTATACCCCTCATTTTATGGACCTTTATAAGATCACCCCTAAGTCTCCTATACTCAAGGGAAAAGTCACTCCTGCGAAACATCTCCGCTTAAGTGTGCTACAGATTGAAAGGAGAAGGAATTTTTTTGTTTGACTTATTGGGGAAAGTTCAGGGAGACTGCAACTAATTTGGATGGCTCTGTATAAGAGCCAACATAGACACGAGGGGATGAAAGCCCTCCTCCTCCGCTCTGTGATGCTGCTTCTCCAAACCAAGTTATGTTTGCTCCTAAATTGTCTACACTGTAAAAGGGAGCATGAGAAATACTTTGAAATGCCCTTGAAGTAAAGGCTATAGAAATCAAAAGAAGAATCTGATGGCTGATGCAATTGCTTGCAGGTTGTTGGCAACATCATTCTCTGGCCGTGAAATGAGTTTTACAAACAAAGACATGTTCTGAAAGTGAGGAAAATGGGGAAGTTTGGGTTCTGTTGGGGGCTGAAACAGTTTTAGTGACTTCCTCTTGTTTTGAGGGATAGATAGGGAAGAAATGGGCTGAGATAAAGTTTTAAAGTTTATTTATTATTGTCACAAGTAATATTGTCACATTAATACTGCAATTAAGTTACTGTGAAAATCCCCTAGGCGTCACTGCGTTTCTGAATGGAAGGCTGTGACAAGTGGCATTCCTCAGGGATCAGTGCTGGGACCTTTGCTGTTTGTAATATATTTAAAGGATTTGGACGAAAATGTAACTGGTTTGATTCGTAAGTTTGCGGACGACACAAAGGTTGGTGGATTTGCGGGTTTGAGGACCATCAGTGGATACAGCAGGATATAGATCGGTTGGAGACTTGGGCGGAGAGATGGCAGATGGAGTTTAATCTGGACAAATGCGAGGTTAAGCATTTTGGAAGGTCTAATAAAGATAGGAAATGGCAGAACCCTTAAGAGTATTGATAGGCAAAGGGATCTGGGTGTACGGGTACACAGGTCGCTGAAAGTGGCAACGCAGGTGGAGAAGGTAGTCAAGAAGGCATACGGCATGCTTGCCTTCATCGGCCGTGGCATTGAGTTTAAAAATTGGCAAGCCATGTTGCAGCTTTATAGAACCTTAGTTAGGCCACACTTGGAATATAGTGTTCAATTCTGGTTGCCACACTACCAGAAGGATGTGGAGGCTTTGGAGAGGGTACAGAAAAGATTTACAGGATGTTGTCTGGTATGGAGGGCATTAGCTATGAGGAGAGGTTGGAGAAACTTGGTTTGTTCTCACTGGAAAAACGGAGATTGAGGGGCAACCTGATAGAGGTCCACAAGATTATGAGGGGCATGGACAGAGTGGATAGTCAGAAGCTTTTTCCCAGGGTGGAAGAGTCAATTACTAGGGGGCATAAGTTTAAGGTGTGAGGGGCAAGATTTAAAGGAGATGTATAAGACAAGTTTTTTACATAGAGGGTGGTGGGTGTCTGGAACTCGCAGCCGGGGGAGATAGTAGAAGCAGATCAGTGATTTTTGAGGGGCATCTGGACAAATCCGTGAATAGGATGGGAATAGAGGGATATGGTCCCCGGAAGGGTAGGTGGTTTTAGTTAAGTCGGGCAGCATGGTCGGTGCAGGCTTGGAGGGCCGAAGGGCCTGTTCCTGTGCTGTAATTTTCTTTGTTTTTCTTTGTTCTTTGTCACACCTCGGCACCTGTTCGGGTACACTGAGGGAGAATTTTGCATGGCCAATGCACCTAACCAGCACATCTTTTGGACTGCGGGAGGAAACAGGAGCATCCGGAGGAAAGCCACGCAGACACGGGGAGAACGTGCAGACTCCACACAGGCAGTGACCCAGGCCGGGAATTGAACCCGGGCCCCTGGTGCTGTGAGACAGCAGTGCTAACCACTGTGCACCTCTATGGGAAGTTGTTTTACATTGATAGCAACAACACCTTGCATTTATACAGCGTCTTTAATGGAGTAATATGCCTCAAGTGTTTCAGAAGAGCGTTATCAAACACCAACCACATGAGGAGATATTGAGACACGTGGCCAAAAGCTTCAGAAAAGATATTGGGTGGGATACTCCCAAAAAAAATGTCGAATTTGTATAAAAACTGGAGTAAATCCCGCTGGTGTTTTCAGCGGGATTTTCAAAATGAATCTCCCACAATCTCTGTACTGCAGAGTGCACTGGCGTGAATCACGCAAAACATGTGTGGCCGAGGCCTCTTCCTGCTGGAGAGGCCGGTAGAACAGCGCTGAGCGGGCCACTGCGCATGCGCTGCTCTGTCAGAGCGAAGATCGGCGCATGCGCAGTTGCCCCTCACTGCCGGCCTCCCGATTGCTGGCCTGCCCTGCAACCCCGCATCACTGCCCCACCGATCCCCCCGCAGCCTGATCGCTGCCCAGACCCCCCCCCCCCCTCCCCCCCACCGTAGACGTGTCCAGGTCTGCCTTGACTCTCCCGGCCCACCTCAATCTCCTCCCCCACCTCAACAGCAGTCCCGATTCCCCCCCCCCCCCCCCCCCAACCCCGATGGCCAGTCCTGATTGCTGGCCTCTGTCACCGCCGAATCCGGAGTGGCAGCGGATCTCTCTCTCTCCCCCCCCCCCCCCCCCCCGCCTTGAGGTCCTGCACCACATTAGGCACCACACCCCATTAGACTCCGCTGTCTTGGCAGTGCCCGATACCTGATGCCCCAGGGCAGTGCCAAGGTGCCCCCCCTGGGCATTGCCAGCTTGCCCCTTTGACAGTGCCAGGAGCCTCAATGCCCCCCCCTTCACTCCAGAGGGTTTGGGCCGCCAGCTTCCCGTTAGAGTGAAATACTCTTGGCGGGGTGGGTCTCCAGCAGGCCTCGAGACTTCAGTCCTGGACCTGCTAATTAGATGCAAATTCAAATTTAAATACATTATACAGTGCCGCACCAATTTGACACCGCCGGAAATCCGGTGCTGGGAGACGCTTTCGGGGCGGAAACACATGCGCAAACCCCGTGAACCGGCCGATGTGAGAATCTCCTGGCCCACTGCACAAAAAAATTAGTGCAGCAAGATGGGAAAATCACCTCCATTGACTGGGATTCACTTGTGTTCATATAAATAGGAACAGTTCTGATTCCACCTTTTTGTTGCAGTTCCCCTTTCAGTTGTTCATTTGACCCTTTGTTAATTTGCTCCCTTTATTTGCTCATTTGTTTTAATCGAGGTCGCACAAATGGAAACGGACTGAAACTGTGGTCATTGGGTTAGGAGCTTCATATTTGTAATACGGGCCTCCGTAAACGAAGGTTTGTAAGTGTGTACTAGTTAGGCTCCAGTTCTGTCCTCACCCACCTGACCCTCCGGAGCAAAATAATCTAGGAATTTGGAAACAAGGATAGGAACTTTAAAATCAAGGCTTCGCCTTGTCGGGAGCCAGTGTAGGTCAGTGAGCACAGGGGTAACACATGACAGGCCAGGGATGTGGGCAACAGAGTTTGGGGTAAGCTGAAGTCTAGAAGATGGGAGGCTGATCGGGAGATCTTTAGAACAGTCATAGAAACCCTACAGTGCAGAAGGAGGCCATTCGGCCCATCGAGTCTGCAGCGACCACAATCCCACCCAGGCCCTACCCCCACATATTTTATCCACTAATCCCTCTAACCTACACATCCCAGGACTCTAAGGAGCAATTTTTTTTTTTTAACCTGGCCAATCAACCTAACCCGCACATCTTTGGACTGTGGGAGGAAACCGGAGCACCCGGAGGAAACCCACGCAGACACGAGGAGAATGTGCAAACTCCACACAGACAGTGACCCGAGCCGGGAATCGAACCCGGGACCCTGGAGCTGTGAAGCAGCAGTGCTAACCACTGTGCTACCGTGCCGCCCTAATGTGCTACCGTGCCGCCAGTCACGTCTAATGTTAACAAAGGCATTGATGAGGGATTCAGCAGCAGATGAGCTGAGGTAGGGATGGAGTTGGGCAATGTTACGGAGTAAGTAGGCAGTCCTAGCGAGCGTGCAGAAATGTGGTCAGAAACTCATCTGAGATGTACTTCGATTTAACTCACTGAAACCTTCAGTTCAGAGACATTTCAGTGCAATATTGGGTGGCACGGTAGCACAGTGGTTAACACTGCTGCCTCACAGCGCCAGGGATCCAGGTTCGATTCCTAGTTTGAGTGACTGTGTGGAGTCTGTACGTTCTCCCCATGTCTGCATGGGTTTCCTCCAGGTGCTCCGGTTTCCTCCCACAGTCCAAAAGACGTGCTGGTTCGGTGCATTGGCCATGTTGAATTCTCCCTCAGTGAACCCGAACGGGCGCCGGAGTGTGGCGACGAGGGGATTTTCACAGTAACTTCATTGCAGTGTTAATGTAAGCCTACTTGTGACACTAATAAATAAAATAAATAAATAGAAACTCATCTGAGATGTATTTAGAATTAAGTCACTGAAACCTCCAGTTCAGACAGATTTCAGTGTGCAGTTTCAGGAGCAGCTTTAAGTGTCAGTCAAAGCTCACTTGGTAGCACATGTGTCTCTGACTCAAAAGATTGTGGGAGCAAGTCCCACTTCAGAGATTGAGTACTGCACCTTTGCAAATGCCACCGTATGTGTTGCCAGTCCAAAGCCTTGGGGTGCAATCACTCTCTGAGGTGACGTAAAAGAACCATGGTTCTGTATCAAAGAAGAACAAGTTAGTTCTCCATAGTGCCTTTTGCAAATATTTACCCTTCAATTAACATCAAAAAGATGAGATTATCAGGCCACTTCTGTTCTTCAGAGCTTGCTGTGAGCAAATTGAGAGCCGTACTTCCTACATTACTGTGACCACACATCAAAATGCTTCATTTGTGATGTCCTGAAGTTGTGAAAGACGCTACATAAATACAAGTTTTTATTTTGTTGTTGCAGCATATCTGCTGGGATGATTTTTTGCCGCAATATGGCACTTTTGAAAGCTGAGCAACTTGTCTCAATTTACAGGAATTTCTCTCATGCAACTGGAGGAAGCTTTGTTTAGTTGCATGTAGCCCAATGAAACCTTTAAATCAATCTTTTAGCTCATGGCTGGCTGTCAGCCCTGGAGAAATAACGGTCTCCGTGGTCTGACTAGTTTCTCGTGTTTTTAGATCAAACACTGCTGTGTTGAATCAGACACTAATATTGGAGCCATAAATCTGCTGCGGTGTCAGGACAAGTTTTATTGCTGTAACGCTAAGCCCACAGAACTGAAATATACATTCAAAATACAGTTTGATATAAATCTTAAACGCTTGGAGAGTCATTTTCCATTTTGGAATTGGTGGAAATCTGGACGATGTTCCATCAAATGCCCGTTATACACCCAGCACAATTTTCACTGGACGGGGAATACCAGTATGTTGGGAGGGGTGCAAACTGAGGGGGCACAAAATAGATGGAGTGTAGCATGCAGGATTGTAATGAGCAGACATATATATATATATATAGATATAGCAGGCAGGGTGTATAACAGAGGATGTATGTCGTGGGAGGCAAGCGCAGCAGATGGGGTGCATAGCGAAGGTGATATGCAGCGGACACTAACGGGTGGGACTAAAGTGGGGCATGTTATAGGAGTGTGTAACGGAGGGGTGCCAAAAGTAACTAATCAGATATTGAATGTTTTACATCATTTTGTCTTCTTTCTCTCTCTGATGCAACCTAATCAGTCTGTCAGAATTACGTAGGGCTGGATTCAATGGGGTATGCAGACCCCGCCCCCTACCTAAACGTCAGGTGGTGGGAGCATGCCCAAATGAAGAGAACTGCATGGCAGCCATTGAGGAGCCATTAAAATGGCTGTTAATATGCTGAATGCAGAATTTCTGCCCCTCAGAGATAGCAAGTCCCGCCTCAGAAAACAGTTGGCCAATCAGAAACAGCGGTACGGTACTTTGGGCCAGGATGAGGTGTGAGGTGCTGGATTGGAATTGGAGAGTGTTTGGGGGGAATGGGAGGTTTGAGAGGCCATGGTGGGAGGGGGGGAACATCTGGAGGTTGGCACCCTTTGGGCCCAGAAGGAGATTATTTCCATCCACCCAGCCCACGCAGGAAAACCTGCCAAGCTGGGCACTTGGCATGGGGCTCTCCTGATGCCAGCTAAATCCTGGTGGTGGTGCGATGAGGCCTTGAAGTGGGCATTTATTGGTGAAAGACCACTGATGCCCCTCCTGGCCAAGATTGCAGTGGGGGCAGGCAGTTAAGTTGGATTACCTACTCAATTTAACATGGCCCCCACCACTGTCCACTGGGGTGAGGCAGGGTAGGAAGTGGGAGCCATAGAATTCACTGCAGAAAAACAGGCCATTCAGTCCAAACCATTTTCTGCTGGTATTTATGCTAAGCACTTTTATACTCCCACCTGGCTTCATCTCAGCCTGTCAACGTACAGTTTTAATCCTCTCAAATGCTTATTTGATCAGAGTGATGCTTTCTATAAATTAACCTTTATATATAAATTCTTCTTGCCCTGTTTTCGTCTTCATCCTGACTTCAATTTTGGAAGTTGGGATCATTTCCAAGGAAGGAATAGATTTCTTAATGTTTCTTCTCAGTCAATGATGCTCAAAGTCTGTATCTTGTGATCTTTGTTGATTGACGTGGTCACATCATTGGCAAACCTCGTTCCATCACCTCACATGCCAACTAATGAAAACCCACAAATTGGTTGAAAGCATCTGTGCTGCACCTTGATCACCACTTGGTGACCTGTTCAACCAATCTACTGCCCACCTTTCATCACGGTGCCCCAGATACAGCAACCCTTCCTGAACAAAATCTCCCAGCAGACACCCTCTGGATCAAGGAGTGAGAAACATGGGAAGTCACAAACTAGTTCCTTGTGACAAACCCCATTTGTCAAATGGCAGGCTCTGAATTGCCACGGCGGCAGTGGTCCTTGTTGAACAGGTTCAGGAGACAGGCCAGGGCCACTGTACAGCCAACCACCACCTCTGGGGTCTCAGTACAAACCCCTCATGCACTTGTGGCATGACACAAACAATGTGGCACATTGCCATGGAGAGTCCCCGCCACCGACTAAGGGGTGGACAAATCATCTTAAACTCAGCAAATGAGGAGGCTATCGCTTGGCTTCAGGGATTTGCATCGCTAAATAAATAAATAATTATTGGCCAAGCTATTCCGCCTTGTTCAAGTGAATGTATTACAGCTGAACTCTTCCACCATCTCCAAGGGTCAATCTCACACAGGCAGCAGACCTGGTTGCAACCCAGAGTAGGTCCATTTTTGTAAAGTTTAATTCTTTGATGATCAATTACTCTCCATTTCAAACAGGTACCATGCAACCTGCAGTATTGGGATGAGCTACAGCAAGTATTCATGGATTATCGGGAATTTAGCCTGTCTGAGAGCAAAGCATGTGAACTGCAGCTCCCGAGTGTTACCTTGACTAATGACCAGAAGGAGCTCATTGCGTCTGATCTGTGGCGAATTGTTCTCAATAGTAATCAAGAAGTTACAGAAGAACAGAGGTGAGCCAAGACTCTTATGACGGTTGCCTATGGGATGGGGTGTGAGCAGCGGGGAATGTCTTGTTAGTGAAGTGATGTGCAAAAACACTCTTCTTGCAATTTTGGAGCCGAAATGGAAGTCTTTTAAGAGACTTCTGGATGAGTACATGGGATTTAATGGGATTGAGGGCTATAGATAGGCCTAGAGGTGGGGATGTGATCGGCGCAACTTGTGGGCCGAAGGGCCTGTTTGTGCTGTGGCTTTCTATGTTCTATGTTCTATGTTCTATAATTCTTTTTTTAATTATGCGAAATTGATGTGGATAAATAACTTGCGTTGAGTTTATTTTAGAAAATGCTGCAATAGATTTTTAATGAAACCAGGGTTTTGTGTCCTTGGACTTGAGTTGACATCCAAGGCCAGATTATTAATGGGATGAAAACTTGGTGTTGGACAGTTATGATGCAAAATTAATCTGAACTCGCACCAAGTTCACCCATCGCTCCTGTTCTTGCCAACATAGATTGGCTCCAGATCCTACAGTGCCTCAAATTAAAATGTTCATTCTTGTGTTCAAATCTCTCAATGCTTTTGCCTCTAACATTGTTACGTCCTCCATCCCTACAAATATTCAAGATCTCAGTGCATCTTCCTTTGTTTTTTTTCTTAATTCGTGGGACATGGGCGTCGCTGGCTGGCCAGCATTCATTGCCCACCCCTAGTTGCCCGAGGGCAGTTGAGAGTCAACCACATTGCTGTGGTTCTGGAGTCACATGTGTGCCAGACCAGTTAAGAACGGTAGGTTTCCTTCCCTAAAGGACATCAGTGAACCAGATGGGTTTTTCCGGCAATCAACAATGGTTTCATGGTCATCAGATTTGTAATTCCAGATTTTTTAAAAATTGAATTCAAATACCACCATCTGCCGTGGCAGGATTCGAACCTTGGTCCCCAGAACATTAGCTGAGTTTCTGGATTAATAGTCAAGCTATAATACCACTAGGCCATCACCTCTCCATTGGTGGCTGCCCCTTCAGCTGCTAGGGCACTAAGCTTTGTCCTGACATCTCAATATAAGGCTTGGAGTTGAATATTGTCTGCTAACAGTCCTGTGAAGCACCTTGGGTTTTACTTTGATAAAAATGGGTTCAAATCTCACCATGGCAGCTGGTGAAATTTAAATTCAATTAATAAATCTGGAATATAAAGCTATTCTTGGTAATGGTGACCATAGAACCATAGAACCATAGAAAATTACAGCTCAGAAACAGGCCTTTTGGCCCTTCTTGTCTGTGCCGAACCATTTTTTGCCTAGTCCCACTGACCTGCACTTGGACCATATCCCTCCACACCCCTCTCATCCATGAACCCGTCCAAGTTTTCCTTAAATGTTAAAAGTGACCCCGCATTTACCACTTTATCCGGCAGCTCATTCCACACTCCCACCACTCTCTGCGTGAAGAAGCCCCCCCTAATATTCCCTTTAAACTTTTCTCCTTTCATCCTTAACCCATGCCCTCTGGTTTTTTTCTCCCCTAGCCTCAGCGGAAAAAGCCTGCTTGCATTCACTCTATCTATACCCATCAAAATCTTATACACCTCTATCAAATCTCCCCTCAATCTTCTACGCTCCAGGGAATAAAGTCCCAACCTATTCAATCTCTCTCTGTAACTCAGCTTCTCAAGTCCCGGCAACATCCTTGTGAACCTTCTCTGCACTCTTTCAACCTTATTTACATCCTTCCTGTAACTAGGTGACCAAAACTGTACACAATACTCCAAATTCGGCCTCACCAATTCCTTATATAACCTTACCATAACACTCCAACTTTTATACTCGATACTCCGATTTATAAAGGCCAATGTACCAAAGGCACTCTTTACGACCCTATCCACCTGTGACGTCACTTTTAGGGAATTCTGTACCTGTATTCCCAGATCCCTCTGTTCAACTGCACTCTTCAGAGTCTTACCATTACCCTGTACGTTCTACTTTGGTTTGTCTTTCCAATATGCAATATCTCACACTTGTCTGCGTTAAATTCCATTTGCCATTTTTCAGCCCATTTTTCTAGTGATGCGCTATCAATAAGGCGAAAGACTACCGATATGCCAATATAAGTGTAGGCTTTTATTCACAACAGAATCAGGAGCAGATCCCAACAATTAACAGACCTGGACTGAACAAGGGGGAGGAGACAGCCACCTTTATACTAGGTGCTGAGGGGAGGAACCAAACTGGAAGGGGATGTGTCCAGGTATGACAAACACACACAACGGTGGTCCATATAGGACAAAGGCACAACTGAGGTCCACCACATTCACCCCTTCCTTTTAAAAAACAACACGGGGGTGAAGCGGAAACAATATCACAAGTCCAGACGAACCGGTGGCTTGATCCGTCGTCGCGATCGTCGTAGTGCAGGTCGCAGAGTCGACCGAGCCGGGAGCGATGTCGGCCCAGGCTCCGTACAGTGAGCGTCGAGAGAAGGCGCTGGGTGGTGTGAAGCGGACCGATCCGTCGTCCCGTCCAGTCGTCGGGTACTGCGTGGCGACGGCTCCGGCGACTCAAGCGAGCTGTACATAGGGGCGAGAGGAATGAGCAGTGGCCCTGGTGGCGTATGGGGAACAGTGGGAACCGGAGCTGGGGGGTGGGGGGCTGCAACAGGCTCTGGGCACACTACATTGGGGACAGGAACTGAGGGAGGAAGAGGCGTAGCAGTCTCCGAATGGACGACACCAGGGACCGTGGGGCGGAAGGACGTGGTGACCTCCGGGGCACCCGCGGGTGCCAAGTCACGGACAGAAACCGTGTCCTCCCGCCCATCAGGGTACGCTACATAAGCATATTGGGGATTAGCATGGAGCAATTGGACCTCCTCGACCAAGGGATCTGCCTTATGGGTCCGGACATGCTTCCGAAGCAGGACGGGTCCCGGGGACATCAGCCAATCCGGGAGCGAAGTACCCGAGGAGGACTTCCTGGGAAATGAAAACATCCGCTCGTGAGGGGTCGTATTGGTCGCTGTGCACAAGAGTGACCTAATGGAATGTAATGCGTCCGGAAGGACGTCTTGCCAACGGCTGACTGGAAGGCCCCTAGACCGTAACGCTAATAGAACGGCCTTCCAGACGGTTGCGTTCTCCCGCTCTACTTGACCATTGCCCCTGGGGTTATAGCTAGTGGTGCGGCTGGAGGCAACGCCTTTGGCGAGCAGGTACTGCCTCAGCTCGTCACTCATGAAAGAGGACCCACGGTCGCTATGAATATAGGCTGGGAAGCCGAACAGGGTGAAGAGCTTGTTCAGGGTCCGAATCACTGTAGCCGTGGTCATGTCCGAGCAGGGGAAGGCAAAAGGGAAACGTGAGTATTCGTCAATGATATTCAGGAAATAAACATTGCGGTTAGAGGAGGGGAGGGGGCCTTTAAAATCTACGCTAAGGCGCTCGAACGCGCGAGTGGCCTTTACAAGGTGCGCCCTACCTGGCCGGTAGAACTGCGGTTTGCACTCAGCGCAGACCCTGCATTGCCTGGTAATCGTCCGGACTTCCTCAAGGGAGAAGGGCAGGTTACGGGACTTGACAAAATGGAAAAATCTGGTGACACCCGGGTGACAGAGGTCGTTATGGAGGGACTGTAGCTGGTCTAGTTGGGCACTGGCACATGATCCACGGGACAGGGCGTCTGGGGGCTCATTGAGCTTCCCAGGCCGGTACATGATGTCATATCTGTAGGTGGAGAGCTCAATCCTCCACCGCAAGATCTTGTCATTCTTAATCTTGCCCTTTTGCCTGGTGTTAAACAGGAAGGCAACTGACCGCTGGTCCGTAATTAAGGTGAATCGTTGGCCCGCGAGATAATGGCGCCAGTGCCGGACGGCTTCCACGATGGCCTGGGCCTCCTTCTCGACCGAGGAGTGTCGAATCTCAGGGCCTTGTAAGGTCCGGGAAAAGAAGGCCACCGGACGGCCCCTCTGGTTAAGGGTGGCAGCTAGGGCAAAGTCAGACGCATCACTTTCCACTTGGAATGGGATGGATTCGTCCACAGCGTGCATCGCGGCCTTCGCGATGTCCGCTTTGATGTCATCGAAGGCCCGACAGGCCTCCTCCGCCAGGGGAAAAGAGGTCGATTTTAGGAGCGGACGGGCTTTATCTGCGTAACGGGGAACCCACTGGGCATAATAGGAGAAGAAGCCCAGGCATCTCCTCAGTGCTTTGAGGGTAGTAGGGAGGGGAAGCTGCATAAGGGGACGCATACGGGCTGGGTCGGGGCCAAGGACACCATTTTCTATCACGTACCCAAGGATGGCGAGGCGGCGTGTCCGGAAAACACACTTCGCCTCATTGTATGTGAGGTTCAGGAGAGTGGCCGTACGAAGGAATTTTTGTAGGTTGGCATCATGGTCCTGCAGGTCATGGCCGCAGATGGTGACGTTATCCAGATACGGGAAAGTGGCCCGTAGTCCGTGCTGGTCCACCATTTGATCCATGGCCCGTTGGAAGACTGAGACCCCATTGGTGACACCAAAGGGGACTCGGAGGAACTGGTAGAGGCGGCCATCCGCCTCAAAGGCAGTGTATGGGCGATCCTCCGAGCGGATAGGGAGCTGGTGGTAAGCCGATTTCAAATCGATCGTTGAGAAAACCCTATAGTGCGCGATGTGGTTGACTATGTCCGCGATACGGGGAAGAGGATATGCATCTAGTTGGGTATACCTGTTTATGGTCTGGCTGTAGTCAATCACCATGCGGTGTTTCTCCCCCGATTTAACTACGACCACTTGCGCCCTCCAGGGGCTGGTGCTGGCCTGGATAATCCCTTCCTGGAGCAAACGTTGTACCTCGGACCGAATGAAGGCCCGGTCATCCGCACTATAGCGCCTACTCTTGGTGGCTATAGGCCTACAATCCGGGGTGAGGTTATCAAATAACGGGGGGGGGGTGATCTTGAGGGTCGAGAGACTGCAGGTGGTGCGCGAGGGGCGCTGCCGTGACGGCGCCTTGCAGACGGAGAGCGGGGGATAAGGGCCATCATACTGCAGGATGACGCTTCTATGATGGCTGAGGAAATCTAACCCCAGCAGTACAGCTGCGCAGAGTCGCGGCAGCACGAGGAGCCGAAAACGCTCGTAGACTGTGCCCTGTACTGTCAGCGTCACCAAGCAGCACCCGAGGACCTCCACTGAGTGAGAATTCGAGGCCATGGAGATGGTCTGGCTCCAGGGTCGCACGGGAAGGGCATATTGACGCACTGTGCGAGGGTGTATAAAACTTTCCGTGCTCCCACAGTCAAACAGGCAGTTTTCTGCATAACCATTTACCTTGATCTCCATTATGGACTTGGAGAGTTGATGTGGCTGCGACTGGTCCAGGCAAATCGATGCCACTGTTGAATTAAAGAAGAATCCATCTTCGTCGCCGTCTGATGACGTCACGGTTGAAGCTTCCTGCTCAGCTTGCCTTGATGCCAGTCTCAAAGATGGCGACTCCCGCACTTCCGGTGACCGCATCAAAGATGGCGATTCCCGCACTTCCGGTGACCGCATCCAAGATGGCGATTCGCGCGCAGCCGCCGCCTGCATCAAAGATGGCCGCGCCCTCGGAGCACACATGGCTCCACGAGTCTTCAGAAGCGGCTTTGCTCTGCAGACTTTAACAAAGTGGCCTAGCTTACCGCATCCGGAGCAAATCGCGTCCTTTGCCGGGCAGTGACGCCGAGGGTGCTTAGGGAGGCCACAAAAGTAACATTTGGGCCCTGCTGGAGCAGCCGTCGCAGTGGAGCCGTCGGTGGAACGGGATCCAAGGTAAGACCCGAGATTATGGGAGGCTGCTTCTAACGTTTCAGCCATCGTGGCCGTTTTCCGGAGGTCTAGGTCATCTTGTTCCAGCAGACGCTGCTGGATGTATGTAGACTCAATGCCCGCAACGTAGGCGTCGCGGATCAGATCCTCCGTGTTCTGAGCTGCTGAAACAGCCTTACAGTCGCATGCTCGGGCGAGGACTCGCAGGGCACGCAGAAATTGGGCGCACGATTCTCCTGGCTGCTGTTTGCGGGTAGTTAGGAGGTGTCTGGCGTAAACCACGTTAGGGCTCTTTCGGAACTGCCCTTTTAGGAGTTCGATAGCGTCCGCGTAAGTAGCAGCGTCCCGGAAGATTCCATAGACAGTTTCGCTTACCCGGGCGCGGAGCACGTGGAGTTTAGCAGCGTCGGTGTCGATGGCCGTAGCGGTGTCGACGAATGCTTCGAAGCAGTCCAACCAATGATCAAATTTATCAGAGGCTCCAACCTCTTGAGGGTCTAATGCTAACTTGTCGGGTTTTAGAAACTGCTCCATACTAGTAACTGTTGTGAATAAAATTGATGCGCTATCAATAAGGCGAAAGACTACCGATATGCCAATATAAGTGTAGGCTTTTATTCACAACAGAATCAGGAGCAGATCCCAACAATTAACAGACCTGGACTGAACAAGGGGGAGGAGACAGCCACCTTTATACTAGGTGCTGAGGGGAGGAACCAAACTGGAAGGGGATGTGTCCAGGTATGACAAACACACACAACGGTGGTCCATATAGGACAAAGGCACAACTGAGGTCCACCACATCTAGTTGGTCCCAATCCCTCTGCAAGCTTTGAAAACCTTCCTCACTGTCCACTACACCTCCAATCTTTGTATCATCAGCAAACTTGCTGATCCAATTTACCACATTATCATCCAGATCATTGATATAGATGACAAACAACAATGGACCCAACACCGATCCCTGCGGCACACCACTAGTCACAGGCCTCCACTCAGAGAAGCAATCCTCCACAACCACTCTCTGGCTTCTTCCATTGAGCCAGTGTCTAATCCAATTTACTACCTCCCCATGTATACCTAGCGACTGAACCTTCCTAACTAACCTCCCATGAGGGACCTTGTCAAAGGCCTTGCTGAAATCCGGGTAGACAACATTCACCGCCTTCCCTTTATCCACTTTCCTGGTAACCTCCTCGAAAAACTCTAATAGATTGGTCAAACATGACCTACCACGCACAAAGCCATGTTGACTCTCCCTAATAAGTCCCTGTCTATCCAAATATTTGTAGATCCTATCCCTTATCACACCTTCCAATAACTTGCCCACCACCGACGTCAAACTTACTGGCCTATAATTTCCCGGATTTCTTTTGGAACCTTTTTTAAACAACGGAACAACATGAGCCACCCTCCAATCATCCGGCACCTCCCCCGTGAATACTGACATTTTAAGTATGTCTGCCAGGGCCCCTGCAAGTTCAACACTAGCTTCCCTCAAGGTCCGTGGGAATACCCTGTCCGGTCCTGGGGATTTATCCACTCTGATTTGCCTCAAGACAGTGAGCACCTCCTCCCCTTTAATCTGTAAAGGTTCCATGACCTCCCTACCTGTTTGCCCTATTTCCGGAGATTCCATGCCCGTTTCCTCAGTAAATACGGATGCAAAAAAACCATTTAGTATCTCCCCCATCTCTTTTGGTTCCATACACAGTCTACCACTCTTGTCTTCAAGAGGACCAATTTTATCCCTCACTATCCTTTTGCTCCTAACATACCTATAGAAGCTCTTTGGATTTTCCTTCACTCTGTCTGCCAAAGCCACCTCATGTCTTCTTTTAGCCCTCCTGATTTCCCTCTTAAGTAGCTTCTTGCACTTTTTATACTCCTCATGGCCCTATAACCATTAAACCATTGTTGATTGTCATTAAAAAATCCAAGGTTCATTAATGCCTTTTGGGGATGGAAATCTGCAGTCCTTGCCTGGTCTGACCCACAGGAGACTCAATGTGGTTGACTCTTAAGTGCCCTCTGAAATGTTCAGTTCTAAGGCAATTAGGGATCGACAACATATGATGGCTTTGTCAGCGACACTTACATCCTATGCAAAAAGGAAGATAAAAGTGCTATGTAAAGGGGACCACAGCATGAAAGGCAAAACAGATATGAAGCCCTTGGAAAAGGGTGCGGAGGAGATTCCCTGGAACGCTCCCAAGGATGTGGGCTTTCAGTTACATGGTGAGACTAGACAGGAATTGGTCCCCTAAAAGCGATGGTGCTATGTTATTGCTGTAAAGAGTCCTCCATGAACTGAGCTTGGGCTATTTCAATCATTTTTGAGTTTGCACACACACATAGCACAAAAGGATCCATCATCTGGGGGGTGAATTGATAAGTACATTGAGAAGCTCTCAGAATGATCCCAATCCAAAATGGGGATGTTAAAAACAATAAGTGCTCTTCTGAGCTAGCAATTAGACCAGGCAACATTTCTTTGTGGGCTATTGAGTGGTGTAAATTGTAAGTACAATCATAAAGTTGCTTTGTCTTACAATTTCACTGCAGGCTGAGGAAATCCTCCCCTATTGTTGAAAAAGCCTTCTGTCTAACTAATGCTGTACATGACGCAAAGATGTTACCTGCTGTCACTGAACGTGGGAAAAAATGTATAGAAAGGATTTATTCCACAATACTACTATCTCTTACCTTGATGACTATACAAAACATTAGCTTTCATGTTGATAGAATCATACAGTGTAGAAGATGGCCTTTTGGCCCATCAAGTCTATTCGGCACTTTGATGGACCTATCCAATTGATCTCACTCCCCATGTTCTTTCCCCATAGTCCTGCACATTTATTCAATAAGGTATCAAGTAGATTAGGATAAAATTCCAAATCTAACTCCTTAAAATTGTGAGAAACGTATAAAAACGTATAAAAGCTGCAAAATTCATCAAACTACATTTATAACAGATAAGCAAAAACAATGCACTGGCTGATCAGTGAAATTCTCTCGGTATTGCAGATATTTTCTATAAGAATTCATAGTTAAGGGAATGTTTTATGAATGGTTTGCTCTACATAAAGCTTAATGTGGAGCAAGACGAACCACAGAAGCTGGGATCATGTTGCAGGTTGTGTAAATTCAGCTGGTGCAGCCGTCTTGGCTGGAGGGTCTTTTACAAATGTTGTTACATCAACAAAAGCAAGATCACTGGGATGCAACTTTATTGTGCTACGCTCCACAGACGCTGGCATAAGCATTTTGCAAAACAAAGATGGAAGACATCGGTAAAGGGATTAAAATCATGCTGTCTAGGGCACTTCTTAAACCTATACACGCAAATATGATGACCTAGTTGTACAGAAGGGGTATCAATGTTACAAACACATGCAAGGCAAAGCAGATGTGAAGTCCTTAGAAAAGGGTGCAGAGGAGGTTCTCTGGAACGCTCCCAAAGATGCGGACTTTCAGATACATGGTGACACTAGACAGGAATTGGCCCCCTAGGAGCAAAGAACTTTGAAGGGGCATTAAATAGAGGTGTCAAAATCATGGATATTTTTGATAGAATAAAGATGAAGGAACAGGTTCAAGTGGCAGAAGAATTGGTAACCAGAGGACTTAAGGTGATTATTAAAAGAGCTTTTTTAAAAAATTCATTTGTGGGACATGGGTGTCACTGGCTGGCCAGCATTTATTGCCCATCCCTAGTTGCCCTTGAGAAGGTGGTGGTGAGCTACCTTCTTGAATCGCTGCAGTCCACGTGCTGTGGGTTGACCCACAATGCCGTTAGGGAAGGAATTCCAGGATTTTGACCCAGCGACTGCGAAGGAACGGCGATATATTTCCAAGTCAGGATGGTGAGTAGCCTGGAGGGGAACTTGCAGGTGGTGGTGCTCCCAAGTGTCTGCTGCCCTTGTCCTTCTAGATGAAAGTGGTTGTAGGTTTGGAAGGTATTGTCTAAGGATCTTTGGTGAATTGCTGCAGTGCATCTTGTAGATAATAGAGGAACTAGAGGAATGAAGATGTTTTTTTTTTAAATGCAGTTGGTTGCTGTGATCTGGAATCATTGTCAGAAAGGAAGGTGGAAGCAGATTGAATAATTACTTTCAAAAGGGAATTAAATAGTGGAACATTTAATTAAAGTGGAACATTTTGCAGGGCTCTGGGGAAAGAGCATGGGATTGGGGCAAATTGGATTGCTCTTCCAAAGAGCTGGCATGGACACAATGGGCCGAATGACAACCTCCTGTGCTGTGAGAGTCTATGAAAACCTGACTCTGGTCAATATCTCACAGGATTCTGACTAGACTGTGCCCTGTACTCTGGTTCAAACAGAATTGTGATGTGGAGGAGAAACTCAGCCAGTTAATCTGCTCAGGGCCAGGAAGTTAGTACTCTTAACATGGCATAGTCAAAATTCCGGTGGATAGTGTAGACGAAAAGAAAAGAAATAGTCTTGAAAATTGCATTCAGCATAATTACAGTAGTTACTCAACACAAGCTCAAACTATTCAACATCATATGGGGACGAAGAAAATTCGTAATCCTCGCTTTCCCCTGCGCCCTCTTTCTCCACCTCATCTGCAGCCCGTGATGTGTCAGGACTTAACCAGCTGGTTAAGCTGGGAGAGAGCGGGTAAATGGAGTTGAAATCAACCATGATTGAATGGTGGAGTGGACTCGATGGGCCGAATGGCCTTACTTCCGCTCCTATGTCTTATGGTCTTATGATTGTGTTGAAAATAAAAACATTGTTTAATTTTTTAAGAAGGCAGATAAAATCTGCAAATACTTTTTGTTTTAATTATTCACGATTGTTTCAATTGAGTGAATTCTCCTTATTCAGAAAAAAAAGAACACTTTTAAAATTATGACCAAAAGCATCAGGGCATCTCGTGGCTTGCACCTTTAGTTAGACTTATTCTCTCAAATATTTTTTGCACCTTAACTTGCTGGAGGTGTGAGCTGATAATGGTACAATGAGGACTATGGGGCACCTGGGAGCTTAGTGAACAAAGGGACCAGCAGACTACATCCCCTGAATCAATGAGATTTAAGGATTGAGAAAGAAAGTAATGACATAAGTTTAAAATTTTAAAGTTTATTTACTAGTGTCACAAGTAAGCTTATATTAACATTGCAGTGAAGTTACTGTGAAAATCCCCTCGTCGCCACACTCCGGTGCTTGTTCAGGGACACTGAGGGAGAATTTAGCACAGCCAATGCACCTAACCAGCACGTCTTTCTGATTATGAGAAGAAACCGGAGCACCAATGCAGACACGGGGAGAACGTGCAGACTCCGCACAGACAGTGACCCAAGCCGGGACTCGAACCCAGGTCCCTAGCGCTGTGAGGCAGCAGTGCTCGTCACTGTGCCGCCCCAAGAAAGGAAATCGGGTGAATTGGAATCAGATCAAGTAGCGAAAGAGAAATAACGAGAGGGGCAGAAAGATTGGATTAAGAGAGAGAAGAAAAGTAAGCTTATTTTTAATTGCAGTCTGTAAGAACAATTTACTACCTGTGAGAAAGACACTGCACAGTTTTGGTTGTTTGCTTTATGAGGCAGAAGGTAATTAGGAACAAAGAACAAAGAAAGTTACAGCACAGGAACAGGCCCTTCGGCCCTCCAAGCCTGCACCGAACATGCTGCCCGTCTGAATGAAAACCCCCTACCCTGCCAGGAACCATATCCCTCTATTCCCATCCTATTCATGTATTTGTCCAGATGCCCCTTAAAAGTCACTATCGTATCTGCTTCCACTAACTCCCACGGCAGTGCGTTCCAGGCACCCACCACCCTCTGTGTAAAAAAACTTGCTTCGTACATCTCCTTTAAACAAGAACAAAGAACAAAGAACAAAGAACAATACAGCACAGGAACAGGCCCTTCGGCCCTCCAAGCCCGCGCCGCTCCCCAGTCCAGGATTGAATCCTGAATCCAGGATCCCCACCCAATTTTCCAGCCTATCTACATACCAATATCCTATCCATCGAGCTGTCCCTCACAGCTACGATGCTTTGTTCATTACAACCTATTAACTTACCCCCACCCCCCCATTCCAGACCATGTGATCTCCAGGGAGAGGCGAAAACCCAGAGTGAAAAACCCCAGGGCCAATATGGGGAAAAAAAAATCTGGGAAATTCCTCTCCGACCCCCTGAGGCGATCGAAACGAGTCCAGGAGATCACAATGGCCCCGATCGGAAAATGCTTCCCAACCCTAGTCATTTCCACTTCCACGAACACCATATGAATCCCCTGCCCCCGAGACAGGTTCCCAACTATCCGCAGTATCACTCTGTACTGGCACCAGCAAGATGATCGTAGAATGAAGCCTTGAAACGAGAAACCAGGAACAATTAGCCCGCGCCGCTCCCTGGTCCAAACTAGATCACTCTTTTGTATCCCTCCATTCCCACTCCGTTCATATAGCTGTCTAGATAAGTCTTAAACGTTCCCAGTGTGTCCGCCTCCACCACCTTGCCCGGCAACACATTCCAGGCCCCCACGACCCTCTGTGTGAAATATGTCCTTCTGATATCTGTGTTAAACCTCCCCCCCTTCACCTTGAACCTATGACCCCTCGTGAACGTCACGACCGACCCGGGGAAAAGCTTCCCACCGTTCACCCTATCTATGCCTTTCATAATTTTATACACCTCTATTAAGTCTCCCCTCATCCTCCGTCTTTCCAAGGAGAACAACCCCAGTTTCCCCAATCTCTCCTCATAACCAAGCCCCTCCATACCAGGCAACATCCTGGTAAACCTCCTCTGTACTCTCTCCAAAGCCTCCACGTCCTTCTGGTAGTGTGGCGACCAGAACTGGACGCAGTATTCCAAATGCGGCCGAACCAACGTTCTATACATCTGCAACATCAGACCCCAACTTTTATACTCTATGCCCCGTCCTATAAAGGCAAGCATGCCATATGCCTTCTTCACCACCTTCTCCACCTGTGACGTCACCTTCAAAGATCTGTGGACTTGCACACCCAGGTCCCTCTGCGTCTCTACACCCTTTATGGTTCTTCCATTTATCGTGTAGCTCCTCCCTACATTATTCCCACCAAAATGCATCACTTCGCATTTATCAGGATTGAACTCCATCTGCCATTTCCTTGCCCAAATTTCCAGCCTATCTATATCCTTCTGTAGCCTCTGACAATGTTCCTCACTATCTGCAAGTCCTGCCAGTTTTGTGTCGTCCGCAAACTTACTGATCACCCCAGTTACTCCTTCTTCCAGATCATTTATATAAATCACAAACAGCAGAGGTCCCAATACAGAGCCCTGCGGTACACCACTAGTCACAGGCCTCCAGCCGGAAAAAGACCCTTCCACTACCACCCTCTGTCTTCTATGACCAAGCCAATTCTCCACCCATCTAGCCACCTCCCCCTTTATCCCATGGGATCCAACCTTTTTCACTAGCCTACCATGAGGGACTTTGTCAAACGCTTTACTAAAGTCCATATAGACAACATCCACGGCCCTTCCTTCGTCAACCATTTTGGTCACTTCTTCAAAAAACACCACCAGGTTCGTGAGGCATGACCTCCCTCTCACAAAACCATGTTGACTATCGTTAATGAGTTTGCACCTTAAACCTATGCCCCCGAGTAATTGACTCTTTCACCCTGGGAAAATTGTTAATTAAGATGCAAATGCAGCAATTTCTTGAAGGTCACGGGGAGTTGGAGGATGAAGTGCTGTTCTCGTGAGGCTAATGGCGAAACATCAGAATTCATTCAGCAACTTGTGGTGATTTGCAGTTCACGGGGTTTCTCTTCCTTGCTGCGAGTTACTGGACAGTTTACACGTTATTCACGACGAGCGCCGTTAAACCCCTCACCGTTACTTTGGCAGCAAGTTCCGGCCAATTGAAAAAAACGTTCTTTTGGAGTGACGCTGGATTAATTTCTGTCTCATACATAACAAGTCCATTTTCAGAATTAGAAAATACTTTATCTGTTTTAAATTAAGAAAGATGACTTGGCAAAGATAACTTCTGCTTAAGAGATCAGGAATGTGTTTTGAAAGAATGTAGTAACTGAGACGTATTGAATTTCCCTGTATGTTCAACTGTTGCTAAGTGACCCCTTTGTTAGATTACAATACTTAGATTGATACAATGGAAACTTTTTAACATCTGTATGGAACAAGTAAACCTCTGGATGTATGTTGTCCTTGTACAAATAGTTAAATGGAGCCACACATTGTCTCTCTCTGCCTTGATTTATTGTCATTTTGGATGTAGTTCTCGAAGAATTGAAGCTGGTATGCACTATTACTCATGCTGCTCATGCTTTCTCTACCTTTGCAACCTGTGACTGGACCCCAATGTTGAATATTTGAATGATCAGTGCATGTAACAGGCTGCTTCCAGGTCAGGGTTGGAATTTTATTCGCTTGACTTTCTCGCCAAGTAGCTCACAAGTAACGAGCTTGCACATCACTTTCAGCTGCTTGAAACCTTGTTTTTGAATAACAACCAAAACCCCAAATCAACTTTTGAAGGGAAAATGTGGGGCCAAGTACAGTATTACATTAATAAAGTCCAGAGAATAAATACAATGACATTAAGTCATCCACAAATGCTTTTTTAATTTTAATCGTAAATCCAGTACTTTGAAAAGGAATTATATCCGTACGACTCTCCACCTCATTCTAAATGCCGTAAAGTTCATAAGGTGGATAAAAGTGCGAAACGCTATTCAGCCTGTCATGATTCAACCATCTGGAACAAACCACCACATTCCTACATTGTAGCACCCAGCGAATTCTTAACCAATTCTAAAAATTCATTCACCATATTGGGCACTCTGTGTAGAACCTTTCGACATCTGTCTTCAGTTTGTCTTTCACTCTTTTGTGCTTTTTGGGGACGAAGTAGAAAGGGTCGAGAGCTTCAAGTTTTTAGATGTCCAGATCACCAACAACCTGTCCTGGTCCCCCCATACCAACACTATAGTTAAGAAAGCCCACCAATGCCTACTTTCTCAGAAGACTAAGGAAATTTGGCATGTCAGCTACGACTTTCACCAACTTTTACAGATGCACCATAGAAAGCATTCTTTCTGGTTGTATCACAGCTTGGTATGGCTCCTGCTCTGCCCAAGACTGCAAGAAACTACAAAAGGTCGTGAATGTGGCCCAATCCATCACGCAAACCAGCTTCCCATCCATTGACAAGGAAGTGACAAAGATGATTGATGAGGGTAGGGCAGTGGATGTTGTCTACATGGGACTTCAGTAAGGCCTTTGACAAGGTCCCTCATGGCAGACTGGTGCAGAAGGTGAAGTCGCATGGGGTCAGAGGTGAGCTGGCAAGGTGGATACAAAACTGGCTCGGTCAAAGAAGGCAGAGGGTAGCAGTGGAAGGGTGCGTTTCTGAATGGAGGGCTATGACAAGTGGTGTTCCTCAGGGATCAGTGCTGGGACCTTTGCTGTTTGTAATATATATAAATGATTTGGAGGAAAATGTAACAGGATTGATTAGCAAGTTTGCAGACGACACAAAGGTTGGTGGGTTTGCGGATAGCGATGAGGACCATCAGAGGATACAGCAGGATATAGATCAGTTGGAGACTTGGGCGAAGAGATGGCAGATGGAGTTTAATCCGGACAAATGTGAGGTAATGCATTTTGGAAGGTCTAATACAGATAGGAAATATACAGTAAATGGCAGAACCCTTAAGAGTATTGATAGGCAAAGGGATCTGGGTGTACAGGTACACAGGTCACTGAAAGTGGCAATGCAGGTGGAGAAGGCAGTCAAGAAGGCATACGGCATGCTTGCCTTCATCGACCGGGGCATTGAGTTTAAAAATTGGCAAGTCATGTTGCAGCTTTATAGAACCTTAGTTAGGCCGCACTTGGGATATAGTATTCAATTCTGGTCGCAACACTACCAGAAGGATGTGGAGGCTTTGGAGAGGGTGCAGAAAAGATTTACCCAGGATGTTGCCTGGTATGGAGGGCATTAGCTATGAGGAGAGGTTGGAGAAACTTGTTTTGTTCTCACTGGAGCGACGGAGGTTGAGAGGAGACCTGATAGAAGTCTACAAGATTATGAGAGGCATGGACAGAGTGGATAGTCAGAAACTTTTTCCCAGCGTGGAAGAGTCAATTACTAGGGGGCACAGGTTTAAGTTGCGAGGGGCAAGGTTTAAAGGAGATGTACGAGGCAGATGTTTTACACAGAGAGTAGTGGGTACCTGGAACTCGTTGCCGGGGGAGGTAGTGGAAGCGGATACGGTAGTGACTTTTAAGGGGCGTCTTGACAAGTACGTGAATAGGATGGGAATAGAGGGATATGGTCCCCGGAAGGGTAGGGGGTTTTAGTGAAGTCGGTGCAGGCTTGGAGGGCCGAAGGGCCTGTTCCTGTGCTGTAATTTTCTTTGTTCTTTGTTCTTAATAGTAGGGCGTTGGGGAGTGTTAGTTAGGAACACATGATTCCTATAACTAAGGACAAAGAGATCTAGGGACTCTGTCTACATTGCCCGCTGCCTCGGCAACGCAGCCAGCATAATTAAGGACCCTACGCACCCCGGACATTCTCTCTTCCACCTTCTTCCATCGGAAAAAAGATACAAAAGTCTGAGGTCACGTATCAACCGACTCGAGAACAGCTTCTGCCCTGCTGCTGTCAGACGTTTGAATGGACCTACCTCGCATTAAGTTGATCTTTCTCGACACCGGAGCTATGACTGTAACATTACATTCTGCACTCACGTGTTTCCTTCTCTATGAACGGTATGCTCTGTCTGTATAGCGTGCAAGAAACAATATATTCACTGTATACTAATACATGTGACAAAGAACAAAGAAAGAAATAAAATACAGCCCAGGAACAAGCCCTTCGGCCCTCCAAGCCTGCACTGACCATGCTGCCCAACTTAACTAAAATCCCCTACCCTTCCGGGGACCGTATCCCTCCATTCCCATCCTATTCATGTATTTGTCAAGACGCCCCTTAAAAGTCACTATCGTATCTGCTTCCACTACCTCCCCCAGCAGCAAGTTCCAGGCACCCATCACCCTCTGTGTAAAAAAAAAACCTGCCTCATACATCTCCTAAATAATAAACAATAATAAATCAAATCAAATAGTTCTACTATCCTGGTTTAATTCGTTGCAGTGTTCCAGGTTACTGCGCTTTTTCTGAAACTACAAATGTGGGCCACTACCATCCGCACCCCCCCCCACCCCCCAATCTTCGGTTGCCTATTTCTGAGATTGAAAACCCATCATTTCCCAGTCTGTCCTTTTATCTCACAATTAGTTTTTTTTTATTTTCCTCGAAACATTACTGTCTCGGTGGGCCAGAAAGCGATGCAATAATGGAGATTAAAAAAAGAAAGTGCTCGGTCAGGCAACATTGGTCAGGCCACACCTGGAGTATTGTGCACAGTTTTGGTCCCCTTATTTGAGGAAAGATGCAGTGACATTGGAGGCAGTTCAGAGGAAGCTCAGTGGATTGATTCCAGAGATGAGGGGTATGTTGTGTGAAGAGAGATTGAACAGTTTAAGCCTATACTTTCTGGAAGTTAGAAAAATGAGGGGAGATGTGGCACGGTGGTTAGCACTGTTGCCTCACAGCACCAGGGTTTGATCCCTGGCTTGGGTCACTGTCTGTGTGGAGTTTGCACATTCTCCCTGTGTCTGTGTGGGTTTCCTCCGAGTGCTCCGGTTTCCTCCCACAGCCTGAAAAAACTTGCTGGTTAGGTGCTTTGACCCGAATAGGCGCCCGAGTGTGGCGACTAGGGGAATTTCACTGTTTAACTTCATTGTTAATGTAAGCCTTACTTGTGACTAATAAATAAACTTTAACTTTTTAAATTGAGGTATACAAGATGATAGAAGGTGTGGATAAAGTAGACGTGGAGCGGATGCTTCCTCTCCTGGGGCACTCTCGAACGCGAGGTCATAGTCTTAGGATAAGGGGTAGCAAATTTAAAACAGAGTTGAGGAGAAACTACTTCTCCCAAAGGGTTGTGAATCTGTGGAATTCGCTACCCCAAAGTGCGGTGGATGCTGGGACAGTGAGTAAATTTAAGGAGGAGCGAGACAGATTTTTAATTGGGAATGGGTTGAAGGGTTATGGGGAGAAAGCAGGAAAATGGGAATGAGGAGCATATCAGCCATGATCGAATGGCGGAGCGGACTCGATGGGTTGAATGGCCTAATTCTTATGCTCTATCTTATGAATTCTTATAGAACCCCTACAATGCAGAAGGAGGCCATTCGGCCCATCGAGTCTGCACCTACCACAATCCCACCCAGGCCCTATCCCCATAACCCCTGCATTTACCCTAGCTAGCCCCTGACACTAAGGGTTGATTTACCATGGCCAATCCTCCTAACCATCTCGTCTTTCAGACTGTGGGAGAAAACTGGAGCACCCGGAGGAAACCCACGCAGACACAGGGAGAACGTGCAAACTCCACACAGATAGTGACCCAAACCGGGAATCGAACCCGGGTTCCTGGCGCTGTGAGGCAGCAGTGCTAACCACTGAATTTATGGACATATTTGGAGTGAGAGAAAAATTTAGAGTTAACATTTCAGGGTTGAACCCTTCCTCAAAACTATCAGCGTGAATCGTCTCTATGGATGCTGCCTGACCTGCTGAGTTTTCCCAGCATCTTCTGTTTTTATTGCAAGTTTTCAGCATCTCTGGTACTTCAATTTTTTTTAAAATTACAGTAAAGATATTGCGTGACCAGAGTAAATTGCCTACATAAATATAGATGTATATAAAATGATCCTTTTAATGGAATGGGCACTTCACAGGAGAGTTATCAAAAAGATTGACACGGTGTCACACATTAGGACAGGCAACCAAAGGTTTGGTCAATGATTTGGGTTTTAAGGAGCATCTTAAAGGAGGAGAGAGAAGTAGCATGGTGGAGAGTAAGGGAATTCCAGAGTTTTAGCACCTCAGCAGCGGAAGTCATAAGCACCAGTGGTGGAATGATTGAATCAGAGGCCAGAATAGCAGGAGCGCAGTGTAGGGACGGAACAGATTACAGAGATGGCAGCATGGGGTGGAGATGTTTGAACTTGAGGATAATAATTTTCAGATTGAGATGTGACTGGACCAGGAGCCAGTGTAGCTAGCTCAACGAGCTAATTTTAACAAAAACAGAAAATGCTGGAAAATCTCAAAAGGTCTGACAGCATCTAGGGAGAGAGAATAGAGCCAACATTTCGAGTCTGGATGACCCTTTGTCAGAGCTGAAGACAAAGAAAATAGGATGAGATTTACTACTGTAAGGGTAAGGAAGGGGGAGCTGTAATTGACAGCGATGGCATAGACAAAAAAGACCATGGGAATGTAAATGATGATGATAAAGGCTAGGAATGGTGTTAATAGCATCCATTAAGAGATTGGAATGTGTAAATGGCTGAACAAAAGTGCAGAATGTTTAGGGACAACCTGAGGCATGTGGCAGATGGTCGTAGTGGGGTGGGGAAAGGAAAATACATAGAATGTGAGATTTTAGAAGTGGACAGATGAAATGATGGAAGAAATAAAAAATAAATATAAGAATATAAAGTAATAAAAATGGATTATAAGATAAAAAGAAACATAATAAAATAAATGGGAATGAAGTGGAGGTGGAGGAGAGTGTTTGTGCTCTAAATTTAACCATGGCTTCCATTAACTTGTTCTCTACTATTTTGGTGATATAAATCAGCCTTCCAGCTGCTGATATTTGTTACTCAGTGACTGGATATTTAAGTGCTGTGTTTATAATAATCTAGATTCCTTAGTTCACTCTTACCTACTGGTATGTAAAAACCACTCACTAATTACCAATGTCACTTGTGTCTCAGCCTGTGCACACTACACTTCATGAATGTCATTTGCCATTGTTCTACCCACTTGAGGGAAAATATCTGTTCCCCAAACTCCGATCTTATGCCTTTCAATCCTGTTTTACTCTGATATTGTTCTTTAGAGGCTGCTCACAGTTAAAATGTCCATGTTATGTAAATCCCCATGATAGCATCATGAATACAGAATGTGAACAGCACTATTCATTCATAATATCTTTGAAGGGAAATTCTGTACAAAATGCCTATTCCCAACATTCTTTCTGTCTGAAAACTCAGTGTGTTATTTGTCCCCGAGTTGAGCTTCTGATATCATATGCTCTACATCACAAAGACCATCTCCATAATATTGCCCGTTCAATATCCAGGCAAGACTTGTCACTGAAATCCTCCTTCATGGCTTTCTCACCCCAAATCTTCTTACTCCAATGCCCTCCTGAGTGGCATTTCAGCCTCTACCCTCTAATTCAGTTTGTTTTCTGTGCTGTTGCTTCTTGCTACCATCTTAAAAAGCAAACCTGTTGCTTGCTTGAGTCCACTTGGAAAATATCAAATATCTTTTCACAGGATGGCACGGTAGCCCAGTGGTTAGCACTGCCTCACCTGGCTTTGACTCACAGTTTGGGTCACTGTCTGTATGGAGTCTGCAAGTTCTCCCCGTGTCTGTGTGGGTTTCTTCCGGGTGCTCCGGTTTCCTCCCACAGTCCGAAAGACGTGCTGGTTAGGTGGATTGGCTATGCTAAATTCTCCCTCAGTGTACCCAAACAGGCATTGGAGTGTGGCGACGAGGGGATTTTCCACAGTAACTTCATTTCAGTGTTAATGTAAGTCTACTTGTGACATTTTAAGAAATAGACTAAAAAAATTCTTTGCTAATACCTACAGCCTTACGAAATGGCCAATTTTCAGACTGTTGTTTGTCTGGTTCTGTGAAAATCCTTTGGTTGCAGAGAACTATGTTTAATAGAATAATATTGCGTTATATCATTTAAATAAACATTCTATTTCACTAATGCATTGGCAGAAATGTGACATTCATTGTCTTTGTCCTGTATTCTCATCAGCAGTGATGGCGAGTCTGGCTCACAAAGTGTCTGTGACCAGCTTGTGTCTCCAATGGCATTGGCAGCCTGTACCAGGGTAGATTCATGTTTTGCACCATGGTTCGTGCCTTCGCTTGGCATCTCATTACAGTTTGCCCAAATTGAGCTTCATCTGTGCCATCACCTGGATCAGCTGGGCACAGGTACGTTACTGATAAAACAAATGTGCTAATTGATTGCTTGGAAGTTTTCAATTCTAATGTAAAGCTTTATCAATTTATTCAAAGGAAATCTGCCACAATGTATTGAAAGTCTGCAAAGGGATATAGATAGTCTAAGTGAGTGGGCGAGGGTCTGGCAGATGGAGTACAATGTTGGTAAATGTGAAGTCATCCATTTTGGTAGGAATAACAGCAAAATGGACTATTATTTAAATAGTACAAAATTGCAGCATGCTGCTGTGCAGAGGGACCTGGGTGTCCTTGTGCAAGAATCTCAAGGAGTTGGTTTGCAGGTGCAGCAGGTAATTAAGAAGGCAAATGGAATTTTGTCCTTCATTGCAAGAGGGATGGAGTTTAAAAACAGTGAGGTTATGTTGCAGCTGTATAAGGTGCTGGTGAGGCCACACCTGGAGTACTGTGTCTCCTTACTTGAGAAAGGATATACTGGCACTGGAGGGGGTGCAGAGGAGATTCACTAGGTTGATTCCGGAGTTGAGAGAGTTGGCTTATGAGGAGAGACTGAGTAGACTGGAGCTATGCTCATTGGAATTCAGAAGAATGGGGGGAGAATTTATAGAAACATATAAGATTATGAAGGGAATAGATAAGATAGAAGCAGGGAAGTTGTTTCCACTGGCAGGTGAAACTAGAACTAGGGGCAAAGCCTCAAAATAAGGGAAAGCAGATTTAGGACTGAGTTGAGGAGGAACTTCTTCACACAAGGGGTTGTGAATCTGTGGAATTCCCTGTCCAGTGAAGCAGTTGAGGCTACCTCATTGAATGTTTTTAAGGCAAGGATAGATAAATTAAGGGTTATGGTGAGTGGTGGGTAAGTGGAGCTGAGTCAAAGAGGTTTACAGCATGGAAACAAGCCCTTCAGCCCAACTTATCCATGCCGCCCTTTTTTTTTAAAACCCCTCAACTAATCCCAATTGCCCGCATTTGGACCATATCCCTCTATACCCATCATACCCATGTAACTCAATGCTTTTTAAAAGATAAATTTGTACCCGCCTCTACTACTACCTCTGGCAGCTTGTTCCAGACACTCGCCACTCTCTGTGTGAAAAAATTGCCCCTCTGGACACTTTTGTAATTCTCCCCTCTCACCTTAAACCTATGCCCTCTAGTTTTAGACTCCCTTACCTTTGGGAAAAGGTATTGACTATCTAGCTGATCTCTGCCCCTCATTATTTTATAGACCTCTATAAGATCAATCCTCAGCCCCCTGCGCTCCAGAGTAAAAAGTCCCAGTCTATCCAGCCTCTCCTTATAACTCAATCCATCAAGTCCTGGTAGCATCCTAGTAAATCTTTTCTGCACTCTTTCTAGTTTAATAATATCCTTTCTATAACAGGGTGACCAGAACTGTACACACTATTCCAAGTGTGGCCTTACCAATGTCTTGTACAACTTCAACAAGATGTTCCAACTCCTGTATTCAATGTTCTGACCGATGAAACCAAGCATGCCTAATGTCTTCTTCACCACTCTGTCCACCTGTGACTCCATTTTCAAGGAGCTATGAACATGTACCCCTCGATCTCTTTGTTCTGTAACTCTCCCCAACGCCCTACTGTTAACTGAGTGAGTCAACGAAAAGATGAGCCATGATCTTATTGAATGGCGGAGAGGCTCGAGGAGCCAGATGGCCTACTCCTGCTCCTAATTCTCATGTTCTTATTTAAATCTTGTTTTTGAAATATTGGAAGAAGAGCAAAATGTGCTTTCTTCAAGATGTATTGTTTTTTTATTCAGAGAACAGTATGAACCAAAACAATTGGCCTCTTGTCTGTAAAATGCCATGACCTGAAGTCATCTGAGAGAGATTTTCCTACTGTATTGTTTATTGAAGTTATGCTAGTTTTTGCTACTCTAAATAAGAGATCATGTTGAGTATTATATAAAAAGTCGTTTGTTCGTATGGAACTCGAGAATTGATGAAAAAAGGGACACTTTTGTCGAAGCTTTTCAACTTGCACTCATCAGAATAACTGGCAAGAACACCAGTACCCAAACAGTATAAATTGTTGTTCGCTTGACATTTAGTATTCTTGCTAATTGACCTGATGCGTGCAAGGTGAAAAGCTTTGACAATTGTGTCTTTTTTCAGCAATATATGTGTATTATATATTAAACGACTAAACTGATGCAAGGTATGCACAGCTTCATAATTAATTCAAATCGGAGGGTTTAGTGTTAATGTGTAGAAGCATTTAGGGCAAGTTACACAAGTACATGAGGGAGAATGGAACAGAAAGATATGCTTAAAAGATGAGATGATGCAGGCTCATATGGAGCGTAAACACCAGCATACACAGGTTGGGCTGAATGTGCTGTAAATTCTACTTAATTTAGAATATACCATTTAACTATTGCACTGTTTTGAATGGGAAATAAAGGAATCTATATCCTTCATTTGTTAATTTGGGCTTTCAAAATACACTAAATAGTTAAGAAGTGTGTCTGGAATTCATCTCTGTGTTGTTATAGTGGGAGTTCCCCTCTTTAATCTGAATATAATTTCAATGCCTCAGTATTTAGGCTTTTCAGATGTTCTAATTTTACTAGCTGGAGACCATTTGGCCCTTTGTGCCTATGCCAGCTGTCAAAGTGCGATCCAATTGCTCCCACTCTCCGAAATCTGTTTGTGGTGATTGTCCCTTTAAGGGCAATACGGCAGAAGAGGGTCACCTGGTTTGGGGGGCCAATTAGGATGGGATTCAGTAGTCACTCCAGGGGGTGGAACTCTTAGGCAGAAGACATCTTGGAGCCAATTGGAAGACATGTAGGGACCAGGGCCGGGGAGGGGGCTGCTGCTGCTGGTCTCTGTGCAGTTATTCCTTGTTAATAAATACCTTTTGTGTTCCAGATCAAGTCTGTCGTGTGCATCATTACACTATTTTACATTTAAAATCCATTCTGTTTTTAATGTTGAACTAACAGCCACATGGAATGGGATAAATAATGCCTTTGATTTCACCAAATTAATCCCCCCTATTGCACCTGGGAAGATAGTTTCACAACTATTTTCTTGAAATGGATGAAAATCAAATGGTTTTATTTCATCTTAAGAGTCGTAATTAAAAGTAATTTTTTTTTAAAGTTTATTTATTCGTCCCAAGTAGGCTTGCATTAACAGTACAGTGACGTTACTGTGAAAATCCCCTAGTTGCCACACTCCGGCGCCTGCTCGGTTACACTGAGGGAGAATTTATCATGGCCAATGCATCTAACCAGCACGTCTTTCAGAATGTGGGAGGAAACTGGAGCACCCGGAGGAAACCCACGCAGACACGGGGGGAACTAATGAGATGAGATTGTTCCATTCTAAATATGCATACATCCTGTCTCCAAGAATCCTCTCCAACAACTTCCCTACCACGGACGTCAAGCTCACTGGCCTATAATTACCTGGGTTATCCCTGCTACCCTTCTTAAATAACGGTACCACATTCGCTATCCTCCAGTCCTCAGGGACCTCACCTGTGTCCAATGAAGAGACAAAGATTTCCGTCAGAGGCCCAGCAATTTCATCTCTTGTCTCCCTGAGCAGTCTAGGATAGATGCCATCAGGCCCTGGGGATTTGTCAGTTTTAATGTTACCTAACAACATGCAGTCTCCACACATACCCAAACGGGGAATCGTCCCCGGCACTGTGAGGCAACAGTGCTAACCATTGTGTTGCCGTGCCGCTCCTAAATGTCTATTATAAATCAGTGAACGGTTTTAATTTTTGCTCCATTGCAATTAAAAAAAAACATCAGGAACATTGTTAATTGAGATTTTTATTTTTATGTCACAGCACATCCCAGCCGCCTCCAGGCATTCATCCCCGATAGAAAGTTACCAGCGGAGCAAGAATACATGATCATTTCTCTGAAAAGCCCAAACGTCTACTTGCGGCAATGGTCTGATGGCCCTGTTTGCCGAGAGCTCCAGTTCTCCGCCATTGGCGACTGCAAATTGCTGGAGTACCGCAATCTAACCATGTTGAGCATTTTAAAGCCCTTCATTTTTCAAGGACAGGTGGCCATCAGCAACAGCTCCATGGAGCAGCTAATGGACGGAAACGTGTTTGTTGATCCTGTGTTTATCAACGTGGGGCAGCATGCAATTCATTCACTGGACACGGCCGTTCGTGCTTGGAAACAGGTATGTTAAAACAAAAGATGTCGTTTGTAATACAAACAGAAAATGCTGGAAAAACTCAGTGGACCTGGCGGCATCTGTGGAGGAAGAAACAGAGTTAACGCTCTGGGCTCTGAGTTAACGCTCTGGGCTCTGAGTTAACGCTCTGGGCTCTGAGTTAACGCTCTGGGCTCTGAGTTAACGCTCTGGGCTCTGAGTTAACGCTCTGGGCTCTGAGTTAATGCTCTGGGCTCTGAGTTAACGCTCTGAGTTAATGTTCTGAGCCCACATGACTCTCCATCAGAGCTGAGGAGGGGGAGAAATGTGGCGGATTTTATATTGTGGAAGAGATGGAGTGAAATAGAAGATCAGGGATATTGTTTCTCCACAGATGTTGTCAGACCTGCTGAGTTTTTCTTGCATTTTCTGCCTTTATTTCCGTTTCCCCTCAGCATTTTACTTTGCCATTGTTTAAATCAAGTCAACTTTTTTAATTGGCAATTAGGAACTCTGGAATTAGAGTACGCAATCGCATGGCTAAGGAGTCTGACTTTGCTGTGAATTGTGAGGTAATCAAAAGATTGCAGGTGCAAGTAAATCAAGCCTGTTCTGTCATACAGTGAAAAACAGACTTGTATGTGACCTAACTCCAAACACCTGCCTTTGCCCCTTACTACCCTTGGATAACCAGTATCGCAGATTTAAGATTAGCATAAAATGCCATATTCAGCATTTTAATTCGGATGACAAAGGATTGTCCAATGTCTCATCAATCAAAATAAAATTAATCTTCAAAAAGTTCTTTTTTTAAGCAATAGCTCCAACGTTTCAATTACAAAAAAACAAAGGAAGCTTATCAATTACAAGCATAATATATTCCTCGATGCCATTGCACTCCAGTTCCTCTGGTGCTCATTAATTCTACAAGGCTTCACATATACACAGGAACATAGGACTTAGGAATAGGAGTAGTCCTTTGAGCCTGCTCCACTATTTAATAAGATCATGGGTGATCTGTTTGTGGTCTCAGATCCACTTTCCTGTCTGTCCCCCATAACCCTCGACTCCCTTGACTACCAAATTCAATGATCCAGCCCCCACTGCTTTCTGGGGAAGAGAATTCCACACACTAACGGCTCTTTGAGAGAAAACATTTCTCCTCATCCCTTTCTTCACTGATAGACATCGTATTCATAAACCAGGTTCTGGTCTCTCCCACAAATGGAAACGTTCACCCACTAAACACCCGATAAAGTCCCCTCAGGATCTTAAATGTTTCAATAAGACCACCTCTCATTCTTCTCAACTTCAGTGGGTATAGGCCCGACCTGTTCAGCATTTATTTGTAAGAGCGAAGGCTATGGGAGCAGAATTAGGCCTTTTGGCCCATCGAGTCTGCTCCGCCATTCAGTCATGGCTGATATATTTCGCAACCCTGCCTTTTCTCTGTAACCTTTGATCCCCTTACCAATCAAAAACCTACCTATCTCTGCCTTAAATACTACATTCTGCGCACTCTCCTTTCCTTCCCTATGAACGGTATGCTTTGTATAGCACTCGAGAAACAATACTTTTCACTGTATACTAATACATATGACAATAGTAAATCAATGACTTAGCCTCCACAGCCTTTTGTGTGGCAATGAATTCCATAGGTCACCACCCTCTGGCTGAAGAAATTCCTCCTCATCTCAGTTCTAAGGGGTTGTCCCTTTACTCTGAGGCTGTGCCCTCGGATCCTCGTCTCTCCTACTAATGGAAAGATAAGCCCCTCATCCCAGAAATGAGTCAAGTGAACCTTCTCTGCACTGCTTCTAACACAAATTATATATTTTTATGAATAAGGAGACCAAAACGACACACAATATTCTGAATGTCTTGCCTGTGCAGCAGCAGTAAAACTTGATGACTTTAATATTCTATTCCCCTTGTAATAAATGCTAACATTCCATCTGTTTTCCGAACCACTTGCTATACTTGCATACTAACATTTTGTGATTCATGTCGCCGGACACCCAGATCCCTCTGTACTACCGAGTTCTGCAATTTCTCTCCATTTGATGAGTGTACTGCTTTTCCATTCTTTCTGCCAAAGTGGACAAGTGCACCTTTTCCAACATTATACTCATCTGCCAAACCTTTTTTTGCCCACTCACTTAATCGGCCTACATCTCTTTGCAGACTCTATGCCTTCTTTTCCTACTTATCTTGGTGCCATCAACAAATTTGGCTCCCATACGTTCAATTCCATCATCCAAATCATTGACGTAGAGTGTAATTAGTTGAGGCCCCAGCACTGATCCCTGATGCATTCCACTTGTTACACTATAACAGTGACCACACTTCAAAAGTACCTCAAAATTGCAAATAGTTTTGGAACATCCTTGGTCTTGAAAGGTGTGAAATAAATGCAGTTTTTTCTGATGTGATAGTGACTTTTCCATTTGATGTAAAATGACAAAGCTGGTCTGTTAAATCGCTTTAACTCCATAACTTCCATACATGGGTTAAATTTCCGTAAAGTAACGTGAGCACTGGATTCAGAAGGTGACTTCAAGCTTACACTGTCTTTGCAGAATTCTCATGCGTGCAATATCCTGTACGAATTTCAAAGTTTCACCAGATTTCATCTTCAGTTCGGGGAATTGCCTTTTGGATCCTTTGAGCATTGTGCAGAAAAGTGTCAATGATTCATACGGGGCAAAAACTAATGGATACCTAGGAATGACAGCAGACCAGTAAGCTAGGCCGCGATTTTCCCATGCCGCTGTGCTAATTTTTTAGTGCAGCGGGCCAGGAGATTGTCACGTTGGCCGATTCACTGGGTTTGCGTGTGTGTTCCCGCCCAGATAGCGTCTCCCAGCACCGGATTTCCAGCGGTGTCAGCTCCGTGCTGGAAATCGGTGGGGAGGTGCCAAGACCATTTAAATGGTCATTTAAATATAATTTAACTTTAATTAGCGGCCCCGGAGACTTCAGTCCCAGGCCCGCTAGCATCCCCCCCTCCTGTCAGAGTGGTTCACTTCAGCAGGGATTACAGTAGCTCTCCACTTTCGGGGAGGAAAGTGGCCTGATCCCGCTGGAGTGAAGGGCAAGCAATTGGGGCCCCCCAGAGGGTTGGGAGTGGAGGGGTGTCCCCTGGACATTGCCACCTTGACAGTGCCAGCCTGGGCCCCGGCACTGTCCAAGGGGCAAAGTGCCATTGCCCGGGGGGGGATGCAATGGCAGGAGGTCGGGGTTGGGGGCCTGGAGGGGTGGGTTCGAGATAGCCTGGGAATGGTGGGGGGGGGGGGGGGGGGGGGGGGGGGGGGGGGGGCAGCGATTGAGCCATTGGGGGGCTGGAGAGCCAGTGATGTGGGCTCGTGGGGCTGGCCAGTGATCGAGCAGGCCAGTAATCGGGAGGCCAGCAGACAGGGGCTGCTGCGCATGTGCCGATTTCCGACGCTGACAGATCAGTGCATGCGCCGTTGCCCGCCCAGCGCTGTGCTGCCAGTCTCCTGGGCAGGAATATTCCCCATCCACTGATGTTTAATGATATACATGCTAGTGACCTCTGCAGTGCACAGAGTGTGGCAGATTCTTCTCTGAACTCCCACTGAAAAAACCAGCGTGAATTACTCCAGTTTTCATGTGAATTCGACACTTAGAATTTCTTTGGGAGAATTCCGGCCCTAATCTCTTGGTTCATCTTCGTTCCCAACTGCAAGAGCTCTCGTGATTTATAACCAGAACAGCCTGGACTAGATTAAATCTGGAAAACATTATTATATGTGAAAGGTATGAACAGGTACTCTGGTGTTCTGTAACATTGCTCACGGAATGTTATAAATTTGGTCTCTTCTCCTGTTGATGACGTGCTACTCTTCTTTAGTGGGGTAGATGAGGGCCTGTCTTAGAATTGTATCTGTGTTTGTTCCTTCTGTTTGCTTTTAAAATGCACTCATTTTCTCCCTTGAGAGTGGAGGGCAGGTGAATAGCCCTGGACTGTGTCAATGAGGGGCCATTCCTGTGAGCAGGGTGCACTGGATCATGTTATCCCTGTCGGCTGGTTCGTAGGATCTTCCCAAGTGTAGCAGATAGAATTGAATATCTAGAAGCCAGGAACTTGATTGCAAACTGTGTCCCAAAATAAAATATTCCATTTAATCTTCAACCCTGGGTTCGATTCCTGGCTTGGGTCATTGTCTGTGTGGAGTTTACACGTTCTCCCCGTGTCTGCGTGGGTTTCCTCCGGGTGCTCCGGTTTCCTCCCACAGTCCAAAAGATGTGCAGGTTAGGTGCATTGGCCATGCTAAATTGCCATTTAGTTTGCGGGATGCATCGGTTAGAGGGATTAGCGGGGTAAATATGAGAGGTTTTGGGGATAGGGCCTGGGTGGGATTGTGGTCGGTGCAGACTCGATGGGCCGAATGGCCTCCTTCTGCCCTGTAGGGATTCTATGATGCTATGATTCTTTTCAGTGTAGATTATGCAAGCAAATGATACATAATCGACGTGAACGTTCCTTGTGACTGATTCTTTTTTAACTACTTTCTTTCCGAATATATTTCAAATTATTTTTGCTTCACGATGCCCAGCCCTGCTTGTTTGATAGCAGGGATGTTTCACAGAGGCAATAGTTCGATGGTTTACAGATTCAAATTGAATCTACTCACTGGTCAGCCTTGGGAATCTCCGTGCTCTTGTTTTTAAAAGTAGAACGTTGAGCTGCGAGTATTTTGTCTAAATATTTTTGCAGTCATTAAAAATTAAGCATCAGAGCCATTGCCAACTTTAAGTTCCAAATAAGTATATAGATGAGATGCAATCCAGCAGAAAGATCCGTATTTTTTTAAACAACTGTTTTATTAAGTACTATAGAGAATTTAAAATACTGGCATTGACAGGAACCAGCTTTTGTCAGTCATCTGAATTATTAACCAATGTATTCAGATGCTTGCGTTTTCAGGCTGTAGTATATACCACTAGGCGGACGGCTGCTAAACATCTTTAGGGCTGATCTAATGCACACTGATGTTTTTCTGTTCCAGAATGAACATCCAGAGGCAGAGGAGTTGGTTTTCAGCCACTTTGTGATATGTAACGACACTCAGGAGACGCTGCGGTTTGGCCAAGTGGATACTGATGAAAATGTTCTACTGGCCAGTCAGCACAGCCATCAGTACAGCTGGCGTTCGCACAAGTCCCCCCAGGTATTACAAAACGTAGCTAGCTGAATTATTCCTTGGCGGCTCCTTCACGGGGCTGAGCAGTAATAATAACAGCAGGTGCCCTGCAGTCGATATTAATACAGTTGTAAGTTTAGAGCAAATATTTCATGATTTAGTTTGGAACATGTCAGTGATGCACCGATGCAACTGCCTCTAATTTAGTTGGGAATACTGCATGCCAATGCGCAGCACCGCGTATCTTAAACGTGCCCCAGCAAGTCGAAGGAGCAACCCTTTCCGGATACCAGCAATACTTCCTCACCCCAAGGTCAGGATACAAGTTTGGCATTTTCTCCTGACTTCTGTCTGAATGCGATGAATTCTGGCTCCCCGTCACAGATTGTGCCTTTAATTCTGTCCTTGCTGCGAGAAGCAAATTGTGAATGGAAATATTTATTTCTTGCAGCACGCAGCTTTCGGTTCTGGAAGGTTAACATTAAGAAGCATGAGGCACTGATGTGTAGTTTGTTCCACAAAGGCGAAATCTCATTTCATTTTTAAATAGCCTGTTCTTGACAGTTGAAGTGATGTGAAGTATGCTCAAACTGGTAGGTGTCCTAATTGAGGCTGATATGATACTGTAAGGATTTTCCAACCTCTGCTCCCAAATTAACTGCTCAGAAGGAACTAGAAAAACAGATGATTGGATGCAGACCAGACTCCAGTACATTTAAGCTGTTCCCTGCCATAAAGCCTCGGCTGTACATCATTTCTCTCTCAGTTACCCATTCTACTGCTACCCCCTCACCTCTCAACCTAGACAAATGGCAATTCTCTCCTTTAATTTCTGTCTTGATCTTCTCCATGATACCAATCCTGCAACTGCCTGTACAAAGCTGTCACCATCTTGTCCTTTCAAAACAAAACAGGTTTAAAGTTTATTTATGAGTGTCACAAGTGTCGGCAATTAACTTACTGTGAAAATCCCCTAGTCACCACACTCCGGCGCCTGTTCGGGTACACTGAGGGAGAATTTAGTATGGCCAATCCACCTAATCAGCATATCTTTCAGACTGTGGGAGGAAACAGGAGCACCCGGAGGAAACCCACGCAGACACGGGGAGAGTGTGCAGACTCCGCACAGATAGTGACCCAAGCTGGGAATTGAACCCGGGTCCCTCGTGCTGTGAGGCAGGAGTGCAAACCACTGTTACCCCATGCTGCAGCACGATAAATGTCATCCACCCGGATTCCACAGCTACTAGTGAAGCAATGGTGCTCAACACTGGCCTAGAAGAAAGCCGCCCAGTAAAATCTAGCAGTCTCTGTGGAGCGGATTTCCCCTTTCCGGCAGTTCATTTGAATCTGGCATCAAAACTATGGGATCGCCAAGTGTCCAACTACAGTGATATAATCAAGGAGGTTAAGCAGTCAATTGCATTGAAGAATTTTAACAGACAGCAAAACAAAGTAAAATGCACTGATTAACCTTCACTCCTCTAGATTTTACAGCGAGTGAAATGAATGATTGGGTCATGCATGAGATTATTGTGGTTGGCATTCTTCCGTCTGTGAGTGATGCTGGGAATGCAGCCTCAGAACTTTAGTGAGGTTAGATGAGAGGGGAAGATGACGGCCTAGTGATATTATCGCTGGACTATTAATCCAGAAACTCAGCTAATGTTCTGAGGATCCGGGTTCGAATCCCGCCACGGCAGAAGGTGAAACTTGAATTCAATCAAAAAAATCTGGAAATAAGAATCTACTGATGACCATGTAATCATTGTCAATTGTCGGAAACACCCACCTGGTTCACTAATGTCCTTTACAGAAGGAAATTTGTTGTCCTTACTCGGTCTGGCCTCCATGTGACTCCAGAGCCACAGCATTGTGGTTGACTCTCAAGCGTGGGATGGGCAATAAATGCTGGCCAGCCAGCGACGCCCATGACCCACGAATGAATTTTAAAAATTGCTCATTGTGGAACTCGATCCGTGGGGTGGCACGGCGGTACAGTAGTTAGCACTGCTGCTTCACAGCGTCAGGGACCCGGTTCGATTCCTAGCTTGGGTCACTGTCTGTGTGGAGTTTGCATGCTCTCCCCGTGTCTGCGTGGGTTTCCTCCAGGTGCTCCAGTTTCCTCCCACATTCTGAAAGGTATGCTGGTTAGGTACATTGACCTGAACAGGTGCCGGAGTGTGGCGACTAGGGGAATTTCACAGTAACTTCATTGCAGTGTAAGCCTTACTTGTGACTGATAAACTTTACTTTTACTTTACTTCGATCCTATAACTCTGAGGTCAAGAACCTCGTACTCTACCTTCTGAGCTGTCTGGGCATTCTCTCCGTCTGTTTTGTGGTTGCATAGCCTGGGCAGGATTTGGAGATACAGCAATGCCCAGCAACAACACCTCCCTCTCAATCTTATAAACTGAATCCAGAGCGGGGGGTGGGGCTGTCTACGGCCAGTTGGCTTCGGGAGTTGTCAGAAAGTGTTTGCTTAAAGGGATCACCAGCTGCCCTTAGCACTCCACTCCAGTGCCATTGACTCGCCAGAGCTGTGAGGCAGTGGGTACTATTTGATGCATAATAGGGACCTGGTTGATGGACACAAGGGCATGCCCACATGACGGTTGTATATCACATCTCTGGAACTCAGCTTCCTCTGAGATGCCCTGTAGTTCAGGCTAGTGCAGTAGGGTGCCTGCTCGCCATCTGTTACCCGGAGGAGGCACTACAGGGGGATCTTGGTCATGTTGAAACTCGGTGCTGACAGAAGCGACTTACGCACTTTGCTCCCCTTTGACAGTAAACTAGCTAGCGGCAGTGGATCATGAACTGAACTTGATGCTTCACATCACCCAGTGGCAAACCACTGACACACAAAGCAGAACAAAAACATAGAAACATAGAAAATGGGTGCAGGAGTAGGCCATTCAGCCCTTTGATCCTGCACCACCATTCAACATGATCATGGCTGATCTTGCACTTTCAATATCCCACTCCCGCTTTCTCTCCATACCCCTTGATCCCTTTAGCCACAAGGGCCACGACCAGCTCCATCTTGAACACACCTAACGAACTGGTCCCAACAGCTTTCTGTGGTAGAGAATTCCACAGGTTCACAACTCTCCGAGTGAAGACGTTCTTCCTCATCTCAGTCCTGAATAGGTTACCTCTTATTCTTAGCCTGTGACCCCCTAGTTCTGGATTTCCCCAACATCGGGAACGTTCTTCCTGCATCTAGCCTGTCCAGTCCCATCAGGATTTTATACGTTTCTTTGAGATCCCCCCTCATTCTTCTAAATTCCAGTGAGTACAAGCCCAGTCGATCCAGTCTCTCTTCAAACGTCAGTCCTGCCATTCCAGGAAACAGTCTGGTGAACCTTCGCTGGACCCCCTCAATAACAAGAATGTCCTTTCTCAGACTAGGAGACTAAACTGCGCACAATACTCAAGGTGTGGCCTCACCAAAGCGCTGTATAATTGCAGCAAGACATCCTTACTCCTATACTCAAATCTTCTTGCTCTGATCCATTCAGAGGGCATTTGAAAGTCGACCACATTGCTGTGAATCTGGAGTCACACACAGGCCAGACCAGGTAAGGATGGCAGATTTCCTTCCCTAAAGGACATTAGTGAACAAAATGAGTTTTTACGACAATTGACAATAGTTCCATGGTCGTCATTAGACTTTTTAAATCCAGATAGTTATTGAATTCAAACTTCACCATGTGCCATGGTGGGATTTGAACCCAGGTCCCCAGATTTTGCTCTGGGTCTCTGGATTACTAGCCGATGATGTGGAGATGCCGGCGTTGGACTGGGGTAAACACAGTAAGAAGTTTAACAACACCAGGTTAAAGTCCAACAGGTTTATTTGGTAGCAAAAGCCACACAAGCTTTCGGAGCCCCTTCTTCAGGCCCACTCACCTGAAGAAGGGGCTTGGAGCTCCGAAAGCTTGTGTGGCTTTTGCTACCAAATAAACCTGTTGGACTTTAACCTGGTGTTGTTAAACTTCTTATTGTGTTTACTAACCAATACCATTGCACCCCTTGTGAACTAAAAAGAGCTGTTCAAGAAAAAGATCATGCGGTCTGTGTTTGGTCTCCCCGATGTAGAACGTCACCGTTCTATATCGTGAGCGGCAAATACAGTACACTGAATTGACAAGTAAATTGCTATTTTGGAGTGTCAGTTTGTATCACTCCCCTTCCATACAAAGGGGATCAGTTGTATAAAAGTCTACTGAGACCTAATTTAAAGTACTGTGCTCAGTTGGTGCAGGTGCAGCAGTATGATTCCAGGAATAAGAGGGTTAAATTATAGTAAGAAGTCTCTCAACACCAGGTTTAAGTCCAACAGGTTTATTTCAAATCACGAGCTTTCGGAGCACTGCTCCTTCATCAGATGAGCAGCCACTCACCTGATGAAGGAGCAGAGCTCCGAAAGCTCATGATTCCAAACAAACCTGTTGGACTTTAACCTGGTGCTGTGAGACTTCTTACTGTGCCCCACCCCAGTCCAACGCTGGCATCTCCACATCAGGGTTAAATTAGGACAAATAAGCATGTTCCTTTCTGTATCGGAGGTTAAGGGATGATCTAGTTGAGGGGTTTAAACTGACTAAAGGTACAGGTCAGGTGGCTAGAGAGAAACATTTTTCTCTGGAGAACAAGAGAGTATAACCTTAAAATTAGAGTTAAACTGATCAGGGGTGCTACCAGGAAGCACTGCTTCGCACACATGTGAGCCAACAACTTTAATACTTATGAATGTGTTCCTGTGCATTAGTTTTTAAATTATGTATTAGTCACAGAAGAATGCAAAAGAAAGGCAAATATTTGCATTTATATATAACCTATTCCTCAAAGTAGCTTCATTCAGATTATCTGCTTGCTCAGATTGAAATTGTGTAAAAAAAAACCTCCTGTTGGAAACGCATTGCAACTTAATTGTTTAACTTGATTCATATTCAAACACAGGATCCTGTCCATTGCAAATGTGTAGAAAATGTCCACGCATTGTGCCTTTTTGAACCAAATGAAAATTGGGGGGGGGGAATGCCATTCCCTGATTCATTCCCCATTAAGAGGTTTAACAACACCAGGTTAAAGTCCAACAGGTTTATTTGGTAGCAAAAGCCACTTTTTCTACCCAATAAACTTGTTGGACTTTAACCTGGTGTTGTTAAACTTCTTACTGTGTTTACCCCAGTCCAACGCCGGCATCTCCACATCATCATTCCCCATTGCCAATCACTGTTGACTTACCATGTTTGAATTTAACCTAAAGCTTGGCAGTTAACTGCTCCCTGCTGCATTCTCCATGACAATCCCTCTATTAATCAGAGTTCACTTGCCAACCAACTGGCACCCTCTTCTCATGCAGTATAAATTGTTGTTCCCTTTGAGATTTGGTATTCTTGCGATTCTGCCCTGATGAGTGCAAGATGAAAAGCTTTGGCAAGATGTTTCTTTTTTTCCAATTTTCTTTCAATTTAAGTCACGGGTTGATCCAGACTTGAATGGGCACTGAGCAGCGAAACCTCTAATCAGTGCCAAGTACATCTCCTCCTTCCTCTGCATGGAGGTAGTCAGCAATTTGAGCCAGGTTTATAGGCAGAGTTTGTAAGCTGAATTCAGAAGCTGTACGGGAACATAGCTATCAAGGGGTACCAAAACCCTGACTGCTGCTGCAAAAAATTAAACCATCCCGAAATATGGGATGAGCACTCCGGAGGGATGAAAGAAGCTAGATATAGAAATTCACCAACACGCTCTCTGCATATCTAAAAAATCAGTCGAGAATTTTACCTGCCGACAGGATGATGTGCACCATAGTTTATCCTGACATCAAACTCAGCTGGCTGAGTTGGTTTAAGGTCAAAGGATCTCTCGGGCCTGTCTGACCTCCTCTCATCCAGACCTCCCTGAAATATTCCCACAAAAAGCGCTGACAGCTAAATTTCTAAATCTCATTACAAGCCAGAGGTAATCTCCACGATTGATTAAAAACTGGCCTTTATTGTTGAACAAAAAAATACTGCAAAGCAGAATGTTCTCTTTCAGTAATGAAAAACATTCAAGTGGAAAATTATTGAGTGGCATATGGAAAGCTGCTATGGAATCAGTCGTGATCTAATTGAATGGCAAAACTGGCTCCACTATTTCTGCTCTGGATTCGTACGATAGCAGTGAGAGAGGGGGGGGGGGTGGGGGGGCTGGATGATGTGATGTAGTGATTCAAAACAAAATCATTTTGGTCCTGGGAAGTCCAATATCTGGGTATGTGTTTTGAGGTGGCGTCACTTTGCCCGGAATCTAAGTGAGCAAGAAAACGTGGGGATGACTGATGGCCATTTTGAAACATGGTCGTGTCACTTTAACCAAAACACGACATCAGAAGGTGCCATAATTGACAACCGTGGGGCTCATGTGAAAATACCTGTGTCTAGATGTGACAGTGCTACTTGATGGGATTTTCCAGCCCCACCAGCTGCAGGAATCATCGTGGGCATGGTGGAATTTTGAAGCTTCCGTAAAAGGTTCAATTGACGTTGGACAGGAAGTTCTGATCGCACAGTGGACGGGACAGGAAAATCCCACTCATTATTCCTGCCAGCTGCTGACTTGACAGTTAAATCCAACCATTGATCAATCAACATTGATTGTTTAAACAATGGTACAGCATAAAAATAATGCTCATTTAGTTAATATTTCTAACGTGGTAATATGTCCCATGGTGCTTCTCTGGACCATTAACAGACAGAAGTTGATACTGAACCATGTAAACAGATACGTGAATAGGTCAGGTTGCTTTTCCAAGAGTAGCTTAAAATGAGAAGAGAGAGGTGGAGAAGGGGGAATGTTCATGGAGGTAATTCCATAGTTTTAGAACTGAGTAGTTGGAGGAGTGGCAGCCAATGATGGGGCAAAGGATATTGAGGATGCACAAGAGGTCAGAATTGGAGGTGTTTTTAAGTTAAAGTTTATTTATTATTGTCACAAGTAGGCTTATATTAACACTGCAATGAAGTTATTGTGAAAATCTCTCAAGATGGAGTTTTACAGCATGGAAACAGGCCCTTCGGCCCAACTTGTATGTGCCGCCCCTTTTTTTAACCCTTAAGCCAGTCCCAATTGCCCGCATTTGGCCCATATCCCTCTATACCCATCGTACCCATGTAATTGTCCAAATTTAAAAGACAAAATTGCACCCACCTCCACTATGACCTCTGGCAGCTTGTTCCAGACACTCGCCACCCTCTGTGAAAGAATTGCTCCTCTGGATCCTTTTGTATCTCTCCCCTCTCACTTTAAACCTATGCCCTCTAGTTTTAGACTCCCCTATCTTTGGGAAAAGATATTGACTATCTAGCTGATGTGTGCCCCTCATTATTTTATAGGCCTCTATAAGATTACCCCTAAGTCTCCGACACTGCAGAGAAAAATGTCCCAGTCTATCCAGCCTCTCCTCATAACTCAAACCATCAAGTCCCAGTAGCATCCTAGTAAATCTTTTCTGTACTCTTTCTGGTTTAATATCCTTTCTATAATAGGGTGACCAGAATTGCACACAGTATTCCAAGTGTGGCCTTACCAATGTCTTGTACAACTTCAACAAGACATCCCAACTCCTGTATTCAATGTTCTGACCAATGAAATCAAGCATGCTGAACCTTCACCACTTTGTCCATCTGTGACACCACTTTCAAGGAGCTATGAACCTGTACTCCTAGATCCCTTTGTTCTATAACTCTCCCCAACGCCCTACCATTAACTGAGTAAGTCCTGCCCTGGTTCAATCGACCAAAATGCATCACCTCGCATTTATCTAAATTAAACTCCATCTGCCATTCGTCAGCTCACTGGCCCAATTGATCAAGATCCCATTGCAATCCAAGATAACCTTCTTACACTGTCTACTATGCCACCAATCTTGGTGTCATTTGCAAACTTACTAACTGTGCCTCCTATATTCTCATCCAAATCATTAATATAAATGACAAATAACACATGCCAATGGCAGGCGGGAAGAATGGGATGTGTTGGAAAGAAAATTGGAACCTCTACCATCACTGTTCATAGCTCCAGGCTATTGTATGCATGGAAAAGAGCACGTTGCCACAGCAACCCAGACTCCCTGAGTGATCAGTAACAACACAACAACTGGAATAGACAGAGACTGTGGAACAAAACTAACAGTCGCAGGCTCTGAAACCAGGGAATGGGGAGTATTTTAAAACAATTCTTTATCCCTCGACTAATATTTACATGGATTTGGACAGACCCGCCCCCAGTAGCTGCCTGGCCAATCAGAGGACGGGCAGCTCAGCAGCGCCACCAGGAATGCTGAGGAAGGCAAGAGTCCAGCAGCCAAAGACAATTAAAGAAATTAATAAAATAACCGCTGATGGAGGGAAACCTCACTGAGCGAATCACCGGGGCAGCGGGACTGCCTTCCCTGCTCACAGGAAAAACACCAATCATGGAGTCATCTGCAAACTTACTAGCCATGCCTCCTATATTCTCATCCAAATCGTTAATATAAATCCTGCAGAATTGTAGGTAGTGAACAGATTGCAGATGTAGGAAGGGAGTGAGGCCATGGAATGATTTGAAAGCAAGGATTAGAAGTTTAAAATTAAGGTAGTGCTGAGCAGGATGCCAGTTTAGGCCAGAGTATGGTGGTGGGTGAGCGGTATTGACACGGGAATTGGCTAGTGTGATCAGCTGTCACTCCATGTGACCAGCAGTTCAGTTACACATTCTACAGGCAATCCACCTGACCCACTCAGGAGAAGACAACAGGAGAATCAATTGCCAACTTTAACTGGAGTATTGCAGTCGGCTCTGAAACAGAAACCCCCAACAGACAATACGTATGCAATCTATCGTTGGTAAGGAAAACCTGACATGCCGTTTAGATCACTGAGAGTAATGTTTGATATTCTGCGCGAGTGCACCAGCAGCAACAAGAATGAGAAAGGGCCAAACAACTGAGCCCAGTGTGAAAATGGAGGTCCAGTGTTTCTTTGGAAGGAACTCTTCAAATGCAGACAATAAAAATATAACAAAGCTTACTCCAACTTATAAATCAAAGAAAGGGTTGAATAAAGAAACTTCATTACTCCAAACCTGGGGTCTCGCCCTGGGCCACTCCAAATTCCCCACAATTCTCAATAGGTTCTTATTTATAGTGAGTCAGCTGGTGAGCTGACCATCACATCATTCTGTAATTGGTTCCATGGTTTACTGGGCCAGCTGAGTCTTAACAGCTTGTTACCATTGGTCACATTACATCCGATACAAAGTTGTCACCGGTTACATTCTAACATCCAGGAATCAGCTCCCACCATGGCCATTGCGTCCAGTTCAATGGAAGTATTCAGGAAGTAGCTGATAATTAAACCCGATGTCCCAAAGGGCTTTTTTGCTCCAAGTGGTTTGACATCTTTGTGGCAAATGTTCTGTTGGCAGGAGGCAAACCACAGAGTATATTGACTGAGCTTCACATTGCAATACACTGCACAGCTAGAACAATACTTCAGATCACTCGCATTTAGTTGTTGTTGGATCTCCTTATGGGCTATTTCTCAGTGTTCTTTTAGTGTTTTCCTGTCACATTGACTCAAAATTGTTCGTTCCAAATGACTGACAGATTCTAGTTTTGCTTCAAGCAATAAGAATTTTGCAATCAGTGTAACCTGCAAGTTTTAAAGTTTCTTTATTAGTGTTACAAGTTGGCTTACATTAACACTGCAATGAAGTTACTGTGAAAATTCCCTAGTTGCCACACTCTGGCGCCTGTTGAACACACTGAGGTAGAATTTAGCATGGCCAATGCACCTAATCGGCAGGTCTTTCGGACTGTGGGAAGAAATCTGAGCACCCGGAGGAAACCCACGCAGACACGGGGAGAACGTGCAGACTCCGCACAGACAGTGACCCAAGCCGGGAATCGAACCCAGGTCCCTGGTGCTGTGAGGCAGCAGTGCTAACCACTGTGCCACCGTGCTGCCCTGCCTTAAGATAGTTCAAGATACTTTTTTTCTTTTTAAATGTAGTTAGTTTTTGTTTCTATTCACTTATGGAATCTGGGCTTCACTGGCTGGACTACACTTATTGCCCATCCCCACTTGCCTTTGAAAGAGCATTTAAGCCTCAACACATTGCTGGGGATCTGGAATCACAGGTAAGGGTGGCAGATTTCCTTTCCTACAGGACATTAGTGAACCAGCTGGGTTTTTATGACAATCAACAGTCGTTTTGTGGTCATCAGACTTTTAATTCCAGATCTTTATTAAATATAAATTCCACCATCTGCAGTGGTAGGATTCAAACCCTGGTGTGTGCTAGGTCTCTGGATTATTAGTCCAGCAACAATACCACGACACCACTGCAAACATCACAATGAATGTCCACACTAATGACAAGGGGAAGCGATGGCCTGGTGGCATTGTCATTAGAGTATTGATCCAGAAACTGAGCTCATGTTCTGGGACCAGGGTTCGAATCCTGCCACAGCAGATGGTAGAATTTGAATTCAATAAAAGATATCTGGAATTAAGAATCTACTGATGACCATGAAACTATTGTCGATTGTAGGGAAAACCCATCTGGTTCACTAATGTCCTTTAGGGAAGGAAATCTGCTGTCCTTACCTGGTCTGGCCTACATGTGACTCCAGAGCCACAGCAATGTGGTTGACTCTCAACTGCCCTCAGGCAACTAGGGATGGGCAATAAATGCTGGCCAGCCAGCGACGCCCATTGCCCATGACTGAATGAAAGAAAAAGATCCAGTGCAGAACACTACTAACAGCAAACAAGATGAATGAGCAAATGATCATTTTTGGTGATATTTTCACCACCTGAACTGATGGATGGAGCTTCTGAATTAATATTTCATCCAAAAGACAGCACCTCCAAAAATTATAGCTCTCCCTCGAGACTTCACAGAGGGTCATCCTAGATTGTGCACTGAAATCTTGGAGCAGAATTTAATGGTCAAGGCAGTGGACTCTTCAAGCAGCTAGAGCGTCCATCGCAACACAGCCATGGCCACTTCTGAGACCCCAGTCTGTTGAGGTTTCTGGATCCTGCAGGGGAAAATTTCCCGCCTGACAGAGCTGTCGGCCAACAGCACCACTGGGAGCAGTGGTCTCTGCCGGTACTGCAGTTAGCCTCAGGAGAAAGATTATTGCCGGAGCCCCGAACACAGGCGAATGGGGTAGTCTTATCGGGAGGAAGGGAGCATGTCTTCCCGTGAGGCCAGCTGGCAGGTCCTTCCTTTGAGTACAGGGAAGGACCCCTTTTCAGGCCACAGGCATGGCTGCCAGGGTTCGTCTGGTGGCTTGTCCACATGGAGTGGCCATCACCCACAAGTAGTTGAACACCAGCAGTAGCAGGAAGCACGGTGGCACAGTGGTTAGCACTGCTGCCTCACAGCGCCAGGCCTCGGGTCACTATCTATGTGGAGTTTGCACATTCTCCCCGTGTCTGCGTTGGTTTCCTCCGGGTGCTCCAGTTTTCTCCCACACTCCAAAGATGTGCCGGTTAGGTGGATTGGCCGTGCCAAATTGCCCCTTAGTGTCAGGGGATCAACAGGGTAATACATAGGGTTATGGGGATAGGGCCTGGCTGGGATTCAATGGGCTGAATGGCCTTTTTCTGCACTGTAGGGATTTTAAGATGTGACTTTAATGTGGCCATTTAAGCATCTCAGTTTTAGCCCACAGGCAGTAAGTCTGCCTTAAACACTGCCCATGATAGACTTAACTGGGAAGTTAGGAAGGCGATATGGTCTCCACCTTAAGTATTCCTGTCCCACTTAACTGCAGCACCCCCACCCCTCACCCCCCTCCGTCTCCCAACCCGCTCCCGGATATGGGTATTAAATTCCACTCTTGGAGTGGAATTTGAATCCACAGCTTTCTTATTCTGTGACAATTGCAACCGACTAAGTCATGCTAACACCACACCTGCTGTCTAAGCTTTTTTACACCTTCATTCCCTCCACCTGAAATATTTATACTCACTCCAAAGAAAAAATAGGAAGACGTGTGAATTCAGTTCAATAACTTTTAATTCGGCCAGTTAATGTTCTCAGGCTTATGTCACAACTATTTCTGCAACCAGCTTCGAAGAGACAATTACAATGTTCTCCTGGTTGACCACCTTGTACCCTCTGCAAACCTGACTGTATTTCAAACTCTGTTGCCCACATCCTAACCTGCACCAAGTTCCATTCATCCATCAGCCCCGTCGGTGGCACGGTGGCACAGTGGTTAGCACTGCTGCCTCACAGCACCAGGGACCTGGGTTCGATTCCCAGCTTGGGTCTGTGTGGAGTCTGCATGTTCTCCCCATGTCTGCGTGGGTTTCCTCAGGGTGGGCCTGTTTCCTCCCACAGTCCGAAAGACGTGCTGGTTAGGTGCATTGGCCATGCTAAATTCTCCCTCAGTGTACCCAAACAGGTGCCGGAGTGTGGTGACTAGGGGATTTTCACATTAACTTCATTGCCGTGTTAATGTAAGCCGACTTGTGACACGAATAAATAAATTTAAACTGTGTTCATTGACCCTCAGTGGCTCCCAGTCCAACAACAAATTTTAAAAACTCATCTTTGTTTTTAAATTCTTCCTTGTTCACCCCATCTTTTGTAACTTCTGCCCTACAACTCTCCAAAATATCTTCATTCCTCCAATTCTGCCCTCTTGCACATGCCTGATTTTAATCGCTGCACCATTAAAAACCAGACTTTAAGCTGCTTAGGCCTTCTTCACTGGAATTCCTTTCCCAAACCTCTTCATTTCTCTACATCTCCTCCTTAGAAACACCCTTGAAACTTACCACTTTGGGACAGGTGACCAGAAGTTTGTCCACCTGTCGTAACATCATCTAAGTGGCTCAGCGCAATTGCTATCGAAGGTATACAAATAACTTTTCATTGTCCAGTGTTTGGGAGCAGAAGAAAGTTGAGGAACTCAGAAAACTTGTACTCACCACCTCCGCGAAAGTGCTTAACCGCCACTCGTTATCAGCCTTCTGCTGAGATGAGAAACTCTCAATTCAATCAATTTTAATATGCGGTGACGTGCACCGATAGTTTTTGGCGAGATGGTGGTGTAGTGATAATGTCACTGGACCTGTCATTCAGAGGCCCGCGTTAATGTTCTGGGGAACATGAGTTCCAATCCCACTGTGGCACCTGCTGGAATTCAAATTCATTTAACAAATCTGGAATATAAAGCGGGTCTCTGTAATCAAAACCATGAAACTATCATCGATTGTGGTTAACAACCCACCTGGTTCACTAATGTCCTTTAGGAAATCTGCCATCCATACCCAGTCTGGCCCACATGTGACTCCAGACCCACAGCAACATGGTTGACTCTTAACAACCCACTGATATGGCCAAGCAAGCCACTCAGTTCTAGGGCAATTAGGAATGGGCAACATAGAATCCTACAGTGCAGAAGGAGGCCATTCAGCCCATCGGGTCTGCACCAACTACAATCCCATCCAGGCCCTATCCCCAGAACCCCATGCATTTACTCTAGCTAGTCCCCCTGACACTAGGGCAATTTAGCATGGCCAATCACCTAAACTGTACATCTTTGGACTGTGGGAAGAAACCGGAGCACCCATAGGAAACCCACGCAGACACGTGGAGAATGTACAGACTCCGCACAGACAGTGACCCCAGCCGGGAATCGAACGCGGGTCCCTCGTGCTGTGAGGCAGCAGTGCTAACCATTGTGCCACCGTGCCGCCCCATATGTTGGCCTTGCCAGCGATGCCCACATTCTAATGAAATAATTTTTTAAAATAGTTTGCGCTACAAGTGGCAGTCTCACATTTTCATTTGTTTATGCTGACGCTGCTGTTAATGAGGGAAAAGGTCAGGTCCTATACGTGCATGTAAAAGTATTTTGAGATAAAATGCAGAGGGACAAGCAATGTTGCGAGTTGTGCACAAATCTTTCTAGCGATTCAGTCGAGGCCAATTTTTCCTCCAACCTTTTGGGTGCATTAGTCACAGACTGTATGTGGAAAAGTTTCACAAAGCAGAGCCAGAATAGCATAATGAACCATGAATTATTTAGAGAGTTGACTGGGAAACAGGTGATTTCATCCATATAGAAGAAAGAAGGAAGAATCCACACGCATACTTTCTAATAAGCAAAAGTAAGTAATGCTGATCAAGTTTATTGATTTCACTGGAGTACTAGATTGAGGTAAAAATGTAAAAATTTATTTTCAAGAATTGAAATCCACAGCTTTTATGCATATTGAAAATTATTCTGTCAACTGCATAAAAATACAAGGACATTGAACGGAATAATAGGTACCATGTGCTGTAATGAAATGCCACAAAAATGTTAGTCAACAAAGATTATTTTGAATATTTAGTTCTGGTTAAACATGGCATTTGGACATAATTGTTTCCATGCTAAATAAAGTGTTTAATAGCTCATAGCAGATGAAAGATGGAATTAAAGCCTCAAGTGTGGACAAGCCCTCAGAGTGTTAGATTAGAGGAATGTTCGATGACTTCATAGCAATAAAATTATTTCAGTCCTCTTGGTAGTTCTGAACTTGCCAAGTTACTGAAGTTTCAGAACATTTAAACCAGATCTGAAGATAAATGTGAAATAATCTGTACGTTTGGAATCAGTAACTGCCCCAAAGGCGCTCGTTCATACTTGACTTCCACCAGGGAATAAAGTGAGTTAGGACAGGGGTCTCGGATACCACATACTTACAGTGGGAAAGAAAATGAAGTTACTCAATGTTAACATCTCATGTTTCTTATTATGCAGGCATTGCACAATTATAGAGTGTTGCTTTATATATGTAAAAAAATTACACATTTATATGATCCGTTTTGTAAATGGCAGTTTCACAATGTTAGCTGTTTACCAAGGTCACTCTTTTAGCTTTTTGTAAGGTCACTCCACAAAATGCCAATCCAGTGTATACGTCAATCTGGCAAATTTCTGAAATCTTGATATGCACAATGACAACTGCAGAGGTTTATATGGCCTTGTTGCCCCGTTGTTTTCTTAAACATGTTGTGAACTCAATACGAAATGTGTTACATCTCGCAACACTCCTGTTTTGGAGTATCACATACTGGAAATTTTCCTGTAAAAATGTTTCAGGATATAATAAATTGTCTGAAATTCTGGCAGTGAGTTAAACCTAGCATGCCCATTACGGCGAACATACAGAGCCTTTTCTGTTGCACTAATGGCACGACACTGAATGAATTGTGCAGAGTCACTGGGGACAGTCAGCATTCCAGATTGGTGATCTAATTAGTTTGTGTTTAATTAAATCGATTTCTTCGGGCTTCCTTCCAGAGGGGAGAGAGGCATTTTGCAACTACCTCAGCAACAGGGCTGGAGCTTTTTTCTTTTCAAACCCTCGCTTCCTCCAGCTCTATGAGTAATTGGGAATCCACGTTAATGCTTTCCTTTCCGAAGGAACGAGTAACCTGTTGCTCCTTGATTCAAGCAATTGTTCATTTTCTATCTCAGTGCCACATGTACTGGAATCACTTTTAGTGAAAATGTACTCCTTGCCCTCCTGTACAAAAGGTTAAAATGCCCTAATCTCTACCCAGCAGAGTTTTAAAAATGATATTGTTTTTACTTGTTGCCAAGAAAAGCTTTAACTTCAAATACAGTCAGTTCCGAGAACTAAACATGGCACCTAATAACCCCGAATAGACTTTAAAGTGTCACGAGGACCATTGTTGGTGCAGCTTCCTAATTCTTTCTTCCCTTCATTAAACTAATATTAGGGTTAACTTTTGTGTTGCCTGCATTGACCATAGCTTCAGTTTCCCAAAGAGCAATTAGTCCCTGCTTTGTTTGGGAATGTTTTTTTTTCCGAAAAGCAGCCCTCCACTTGCTTCTGTGTAGCGCCCCAGGACAGTGCAGAGCTTTCCCTGACTTGCGGCATTTTCTTCCGACACTTGATGCTTCTGTGAATGGAAAGGTCGTATACTACAAGGAGCAGGACATGGAAAGCACAGCAAGGTGCTATCCTGGTGAGCCACACAGAAGCGGATGCCAGGGACGTTAGTAAATTGTAACTTCTAAGCCTACGGTGAAATTCAATGCAGAACGCTGTGAGGAAGTCTTTTTAACTCCCATAAATTACTCCTTTTTCAACTGAGTTCCTGTGAAGCTACATTTGCAATTGTAGCACTGTGAATAGTCCTAGTTTCTCCCAGATTTGCGAGTGAAGCACGAACTTAAAAACAACACTGATTCCACAGACATCTGTTACAAGCCCACAGACTCCGACAACTATCTGGAGTATGCCTTCTCCCCACCCACCACCCTGTGAAGACTCCATTCCTCTCTCGCAGTTTCTCGCTCCTGGCTTCCAGTGTGTGTGTGCCAAAGCAACTGAAATGCATTCTTTTCTTTTGTCTGGCTGTGGTGAGCAGTATTATTTTAAGAATAGTTTCCCTCTATTTCACATGTTCCTGTCCTTTTCCTCACAGTGACAAAGTTCCCCTCTTTAGTTGAAACCCACCACACTAGTCTCCACATATCGCAGAATCACAGAAGTATGACGGTGCAGGAGGAAGCCATTCAGCCCATCATGTCTGTACTGGCTCTCCAAATGAGCATTATGACTTAGTGTCATTCTCCTGCCTTTACCCTCGCACATTGTTTCTATTCAAATAATTCTGTCATGCCCTCTTGAATGCCCTGATTGAACCTGCCTCGGACACACTACTAGACAGTGCATTCCAAACCCAAACTACTTGCTATGTGAAAAAATCATTTCACATCACATTTGCTTCTTTTTGCAAATCACTTTAAATGTGTGACCACTCGTTCTCGATCAATGGTCTAGTTGGACCAATGAGCGGCACAGGCTTGGAGGGCCAAAGGGCCTGTTTCCTGTGCTGTACTGTTCTTTGTTCTTTGTTTGTTCTTTGTTCTATTTACAAGTGGGAACAGTTTCTCTCTAATTACTCTATCCAACCCTCTCATGATTTTGAACATCTCTATCATATCTCTTCGTAGTCTTGTTCTCTGCAAGGAGGACAATCCCAACCTCTCCAATATATCCTCATAACTGAAGTTTCTCATCCCTGGAGCCATTCATGTAACCCTCTTCTGCACTCTCTTCAATGCGTTCACGTCCTTCCAATAGTATAGAAACTAGCAAATAGGGGCAGGAATATGCATTTGACACTCCGAATTTGTTCCGCCGTTCATTATGATCATAGCTGATCATCCAACTCTGTAACTTATTTATGCTCCCCCTCCACCCCCGCATATCCTTTCATCCCTTTAACCCCAAGTGCTAGATCTGACCCCTTCTTGAAAACATGCAATTGTTTGCTCTCAACTGCTTTCGAATTCCACAGGCTTACCACTCTCTGGGTGAAGAAATTTCTCTTCATCTTAGCCCTAAATGGTTTGCCTCGAATCTTAGGCTGTAACCCCTGATTCTGGACTCCCTGCCATTGGGAACGTCCTTCCTACATCTACACAGAAATCCTAAGGTTTCTATGAGAACCCCCCCCCCAACCATTCTTCTAAACTCCAGCACATATAATCCTAACTGACTCAATCTCTCCTCATTCGTTAGTCCTACTGCCCCAGGAATCAGTCAAGTCACCTTCTCTGCACTCCCTCCATAGCAAGAACACCCTTCCTCAGATAAGTAGACCAGAGCTACACAGTATTCCAGGTGTGGGTTTATCAAGGCCCTGTATAACTACAGCAACAGGTTAAAGTCCAACAGGTTTATTTGGTAGCACAAGCCACAAGCTTTCAGAGCGCTGCTCCTTCATCAGGTGAGTGGGAGTCGTGTTCACAAACAGGGCATATAAAGACACAAACTCAATTTACAAGATAATGGTTTGAATGCGAGTCTTTACAGGTAATCAAGTCTTAAAGCTACAGACAATGTGAGTGGAGAGAGGGTTAAACACAGGTTAAAGAGATGTGTATTGTCTCCAGGCAGGACAGTTAGTGAGATTTTGCAAGCCCAGGCAAGTCGTGGGGGTTATTCACTCAACTTATTCAAATCATACTGAAGCATCTCTGCATCCTCCTCACAGCTCGTCCAACCCCACCCCCTGCCCCATAGATTTGTGTCATCTGCAAATCTGGAGATATTACATTTAGTTCCCTCATCTAAATAATTAATATATTTGATTTATTATTATCACATATATTGGTATGCAGTGAAAAGTATTGTTTCTTGTGCACTATACAGAAAAAGCATACCGTACATAGAGAAGGAAAGGAAAGAGTGCAGAATGTAGTGTTACAGTCATAGTTAGGGTGTAGAGAAAGATAAACTTGTTGTGAGGTAGGTCCTTCCAAAAGTCTGATGGCAGCAGGGATGAAGCTGTTCTTGAGTCGGTTGGTACGTGACCTCAGACTTTTGTATCTTTTTCCCGATGGAAGAAGGTGGAAGAGTGAATGTCTGGGGTGCGTGGGGTCCTTAATTATGCTGGCTGCTTTTCCGAAACAGCGGGAAGTGTAGACAGAGTCAATGGATGGGAGGCTAGTTTGCATGATGGATTGAGCTGCATTCACAACCTTTTGTAGTTCCTTGTGGTCTTGGGCAGAGCAGGGGCCATACCAAGCTGTGATACATCCAGAAAGAATGCTTTCTATGGTGCATCTGTAAAAGTTGGTGAGAGATATTCAGTGAATAGCTGGGCTCCTAGCACTGATCATTGCTGTACCACAGCAGTCACTGCCTGCCACTTGGGGAAAGTACCTGGTCATTTCTACTCTTTGTTTCCTGTCTGCCAACCAGCTTTCTATCCATCTCAATACACTATCCCTAATCCTATGTGCTTTAATTTTACACACTAATCCCTTATCTGGGAATTTGCCGAAAGCCTTCTGAAAGCCCAAATGAACCATATCCACTGGCTGCCACTCATCAACTCCACTAGTTACAACCTCAAAGAATTCCACGAGGTTAGTCAAACATGATTTCCCTATCACAAATCCATGCTGACTCTGTCCGATCCTGCCACTCTATTTCAAGTGCTTTGCTATTAAAGCTTTTATAATGGACTCTGGCATTTTCTCCACTGCTGATGCTGGAATCTAACCTGGGTCCCTGGCGCTGTGAGGTGGCAGTGCTAACCACTGTGTCACCATGCCGCTCCTGTTCTTGAGCTGTACTTGAGTCGGTTCGTACGTGATCTCAGGCTTTTGTATCATGTGCCCAGGACAGTTTGTATGTTTTGAAACAGAATCTATTATAAACTGAGGTGTTCAGGATATATTTTTGCCTGCGAGTACGGAAATACCTTGGCGTGTCGCCTCAAATTTTGATAATGTGTTCACTATCTCATCATGGTGTCCAGCATTTAATTCAATGCTGTATCATGAACAAATGCAGTTGGTACACATTGCTGCCACTGTTTGTCGGTGGTGGAGGGATTGAATGTTTGTGGAAGAGGTAGCAATCAAGCGGGCTGTTATGATCTGGATGGTGTTGAGCTTCTTGAGTGTTGTTGGATCTGCACTCATCCAGGCAACTGGAGAGTATTCCGTCACACTCCTGACTTGTGCCTCATTGATGGTGGACATGTTTTGGGGAGCCAGGAGGTCAGTTACTTGTTACAGAATTCCTAACCTCTGATTTGCTTATGTAGCCACAGTATTTATATGGCCAATCCAGTTGATTTTCTGGTCAAAGGTAACTCCCAGGATAGTGGGGGATTCAGTGATGGTAATGCCATTGAATGTCAAGTGGTTAGATTCTCTCTTGTTGGAGATCATCATTGCCTGGCACTTGTGTGGCATGAATGTTACTTGCCACTTGTCAACCCAAGACTTGGTATTGTCCAGGTCTTGCTGCATTTGGGTATGGACTGCTTCAGTACCTGAGGAGTCAAAATGGTGCTGAACATTTTACAGTCATCAGCAGATATCACCATTTCTGACTCAGCCACCAGGATTGACCCATGACTTTTTAGCAGGAGTCCAGGGACTGCAGCACCCCATAAAACCCAACCCGATGCATTCCCATGGAACCTAAAGCATATAAAAGTTTTAAAAGGAGCTAATCCTGAGTGTCTAAAACAAAAAGAACTTGCAGTGAAAAACAAAGGATAAATTTAAAATAAATGAGATTGTTTGATTACAAAATGGCCCAGAATTTGCTGCCAGAATTTTGAGAGGGGACGGGCTTTAATGGTGCTGACTGCTGTTAATATATAACTTGTTTGGTGCCTTGTGATACAGAAGAGGAAGCAGATGAATTGTCACATATTACATAGCATTACGTAGGACATATGGCTACTAACAGGCCATTCAGCCCAACCAGCCCATTCTGGTGTTTGTGCTCCACCCAAGCATCATTGTAACCCTGTAAACCCTTTTCTCTCAAAGGCTTCTCTTTAAATGCACCTACACTCTTCACTTCAACCACTCCATTGGGATGGTTTTCCCGTCCTGCCCGCCACGGGAATCGTAGCGGGTGGGAGGGGGGCAGACCATGCAAAGGTTCATTGACCTCAGACGGGATTTTCCGGTTTTGGGGCAAGCGCAGCCGGAAAATCCCACCCAATGTGTTAGCAAGTTCCATATTCTTACCACTCTTTAGGTGAAGAAATTTCTTCTCAGTTCTCTGTTGGATTTCTTGCTGAGTCTCTGTTGATGGCCTGCAGTTATGCTGTCCCCCACAGGTTTCTGTCTTGATCCACTCTGTCAAAACCCGTCAGAAATTTAAGGACCTCTTTCAGGTCACCCCTCAGCCTTCTTTCAAAAGAAAAGAGACCCAGCCTGTCAATCCTTTCCTGATAGGTATACCCCCACCCACCCAAGTTACTGGACTATTTGTGTCACTCCAGTGTTAGCCTCCTTAAAACCACAGCTCACTCTCAACCCACCTGTATGAGTTTCATGAAATTGCCGCACTTGTACATTAATTTCCCTACTGTGCCCAGTTCTGGTCGCCACACTACCAGAAGGACGTGGAGGCTTTAGAGAGTGTGCAGAGAAGGTTTGTCAGGATGTTGCCTGGTATGGAAGGGCTTAGTTATGAGGAGAGATTGGGTAAACTGGGGTTGTTCTCACTGGAAAGATGGAGGATGAGGGGGTGACCTAATAGAGGTGTATAAAATTATGAAAGGCATAGATAGGGTGAACGGTGGGAAGCTTTTTCCCAGGTCAGTGGTGCCGTTCACGAGGGGTCATAGGTTCAAGGTGAGGGTGGGGGGGGGGGAGGTTTAACATGGATATCAGAAGGACGTATTTTACACAGAGGGTGGTGGGGGCCTGGAATGCGCTGCCAGGCAAGGTGGTGGAGGCGGACATACTGGGAACGTTTAAGACTTATCGAGATAGCCACATGAACGGAGTGGGAATGGAGGGATACAAAAGAATGGTCTAGTTTGGACCAGGGAGCGGCGCGGGCTTGGAGGGCCGAAGGGCCTGTTCCTGTGCTGTATTGTTCTTTGTTCTTTGTTCAAACTTGGCACATGAAGTTAAGGCTGGCACTTAATGCCACCATAATGAGAAGATTTAAATGTCACTCAACCCTCTGTGCCAGGAAGGTGAAGTCTCACTCCTACAGGAGCATAAATGGTTGGACATTTTAAAATTAAAAATATTCCTTACTTGGCCTTCCTGTCTCTTTTTTCACTCTTTCTAAATGTGATCTTTATTTCTCTCCGTACCTAATTTGACTCCATTGTGCCCTCTTTTCTTCTCAGTCAACCCTCATTATTTAAGTCCTTAAACCTCATTGCTTATAGAGCTAGACTGCAGTTCACTGAGCTCCCAGATACTCCACTATCCTCGCTCAGCCATTCCGCTAGCTTACAATGCAAAAAATGCTCAAGGGAAAAAGTCTAAGATGTGGAAGTTGTGCAGTGTCCCACTCAAGCTCATTCTGAGCCACAGTGTAATAATTAGAAAGGCAAGTTTGTGGGAAGTTGACCTTTTAAAAAAAATGCAATTTATCTGTTATTTTTGTTGAATGTTAAGTCAGCAAAGCAGCACTCTCTAACCAGGCGAGTATATACGTACAGTATTGGTCTTCTTATTTATGGAAAGATGTAAATGCTTTAGAAGCAATTCAGAGAAGGTTTACCAGACCAATACCAGGAATGGGTGGGTTGCCTAATGAAGGAAGTTTGGACGGGTTAGGTTCGTATCCACATGAGCCTAGAAGAGTAAGAGGTGACTTGATTAAAAACCTTTAAGATCCTGAGGGACATTGACAGAGTGGATGTGGAGAGCTTGTATCCTTTTGAGGGAGAATCCAGGATTGGGGGTCACTGTTTAAAAATAAGGGATTGCCCATTTAAAACAGAGATGAGGAGAATGTCTTTTCTCCCAGAGGATCGTGGGTCTCTGGAGCTCTCTCCCTCAAAAGGCAGTGGAAGCAGAATCTTTGAATATTTTTACAGCAGAGGTAGATAGTTTCTCGATAAGTAAGGGGTGAAAGGTTGTCGGAATGTGGGGTTGAAGTTACGATAAGATGCTTAACTACATTAAAGGTGCTACTGTATCAAAGCAAGTTGTTTTGAAGCATGATATTGCTGCTTTAATGTTGGCTCAACGGTTACTTTGGGTGGGATCTTGAGCCCGTGTTCGTCGTCAGTGGGATCAGCGGTGGGGGCTCAATATCAGGTGGAAGCTGGATCTCGCTGGCGAGAATACGACTTCCAATTTTCACTGTCCCTCGCCGGCAGCATAGTCAGGTTCATGCTCACAATGGACGTGAACCTGATTTAAATAAATATTAATATAGTTAACCAGCCCCCTCGCCGTATATTGACCCCCTGCCCCACCCCGTCGTATATTGCCACTTTGGTGCGACTTACAACAGGTTCACCTGGACTTGAACCTGTCGTGTAGGTCACCCCGAAGGGAGCAAAGGTAAGTATAGCCTCAGGGAGAAGAGGGACATAGTCAGGCAGTGGCCTGGCAATGCCAACCTGTGCCAAGAGGCAGACCCCAGTTGAGGCTCATGGGGGAGGGCAAGGTGTGGTGGAATCATTTGTATGTGGCAGCGACTGAGAGCGGACAGAGAAGCTGGGGATGCTGGCGATGGCTTCTGGGGGAGGTGGGGGTAAGGTGAGTGCCAGCTCAGCTTTGATAGTGGGGGCACGGTAGCACAGTGGTTAGCATTGCTGCTTCACAGCTCCAGGGTCCCAGGTTGGATTCCCGGCTCGGGTCACTGTCTGTGTGGAGTTTGCACATTCTCCTCGTGTCTGCGTGGGTTTCCTCTGGGTGCTCCAGTTTCCTCCCACAGTCCAAAGATGTGCGGGTTAGGTTGATTGGCCAGGTTAAAAATTGCCCCTTAGAGTCCTGGGATGCATAGGTTAGAGGGATTAGCGGGTAAATATGTGGGGGTAGGGCCTAGGTGGGATTGTGGTCGGTGCAGACTCGATGGGCCGAATGGCCTCCTTCCGCACTGTAGGGTTTCTATGATTTCTATGATTCTATGGGAGAGGGGCCGGGGGGGGGGGGAGGGGGGGTGTGGTGGGGAGTGTTGGGGAGTGTTGATCAGGGGGCAATGGGCTGTTGACCGGCAGGGGGTGGGGGTGTTGATAAGGGGCCACCGATGATTGGGTGTGGGGGGGGGAGAAGTGCCAAGTCCAATGGGGGGTGGGGAAGGGAGACCTCCATGGTGGGCTGTGGGGGAGGATTATTGCGGTTCTGATTGGGGCATCTTTTAAAGATAGCACACCAGGCTATCAGTTAAGCCAGGCTTTGCCAGTGTATTGAGGCCCAGGCCCCCCCCCAGCCGCATGATGGCATGAGACACGCCCCCTTGATTTTGTTTGGCTGTGTGTGTAAGATCTGGAGAGAAACCCAACTTGAGCTACATGCCGCTTTTCTCGCTGGAAACACCAGTTTTTGATTAGATTCCACCCCCCCCCCCCCCCTCTGTTCCAGAATCTGACAGCATGAAATGAAGCCATTTGGCCCATCATGCCTGTGCCAGTTCATTTCAGAGATATTTAATTTGTGCCATAAGACACAGGAGCAGAATTAGGCCACTCGGCCCATCGAGTCTGCTCTGTCCCAGTCCCATTCTCCTTCACCATTGTCCTGCAGTTGCCTTCGCTTCAAGCATTTATCCAATTGCCTTTTGAAAGTGGCTATCGATCTGCAACCCGCCTTTCAGAAGCTGCATTCCCGATACTTAATAATTCACTGTGAAAAAAACATCTTCTCTTGCCTCTGTTGCCAGAGATAATGGATGTCCAATTGCCCAACACCCTACTAACACTGTTGCCACTCACAAATCCTACATCGGCAGACTCTTTCTCGATTACACTCTAGATGTGATGATGGGATCTTGAGTGCATCTATTAACAGGAGGGTTGTGCATCAGTGCATTGCATGCAGCCTTACACCACCTGCCCATACTGAATTACCAGCGTGAAATTCAAACAGAAAATCTGAACTACACTTAACCAATGTAGTGTAAATTAATAAATGCACATTAACTCGAGCAGGTTTCTTCTCACTTCCAATGTAAATTTCCTCAACTGTTACCAGCTTATCCAATAGAAACATTCAGGGCTTTACCGCCTACATGACCCCCGTCTATTTACTTTCCTTGCTGATTTTCTAACTGGTCCGACTGCTGTGGCTGTTTTTCTTTGGCATTAACTGATGTTTAGAAATTAAACAAATTAATTGCATGCAGACGGACATACAAGAGACCCGAGTGCCTGGCCAAACGTGCCCCCAAGGTACTTATACATCAGTGAAGCCTCCCGGTGTTGGTTTCCAAGATTGACTGACCTCGTCATATTCAGAATTGAAATGACTATGATATCCTCTGGCTTTCCAAGATTACGATAGATTTGGCCACTTTACTGGCTACTAACATGATAAATCCTTTAAATATTTTTTATAAAACAGCCTGCAACTCCATTGTTTTGGTTGGATTACGAAACATTATATATAACTCTGCTGTATGCTTAAGATATATGCCTGCAGTAAACTTAACATATAACTCTTCTTAGAAAGTTTTTTAAAAAGTTTAGTTATTAGTCACAAGTACATTAACACTGTAATGAAGTTACTCTGAAATTCCCCTCGTCGCCACACTCCGGCGCCTATTCAGGTCAATGCACCTCACCAGCACGTCTTTCAGACTGTGGGAGGAAACTGGAGCCCCCGAAGGAAACCCATGCAGACACGGGGAGAATGTGCAAACTCCACACAATGACCCAAGGCAGGAATCGAACACGGATTCCCTGGTGCTGTGAAAGCAGCACTGCTAACCACTGTGCCACCATGCTTGACCTAAATACCACTAGCCTTTCCCTGATAAATAACCTTCAGGTAGTGATCATAATTGGGAAAGAATGTTTTGCAGTTCTGATACCTTTTGGCCTTGGCAGAGAGTCTGAAGCAAAACGTTTTTGCAGTGAAGCTAACATTGAAGTTATCAGCACTCAGCATCATTGCAAATAAATTGAACGTCAATCTCTGGTGACTACACGTGCAGATAAATACAGAAATGTGGAGTTTTCTATCCGAGTTACTCTTGCTCCTCTAGAAGCTGTGCTATAGCAGGAACTCGCCCACAGTCACCATTGAAATACATGGAATGGATCTTCTACTTACTGCTAGATACTCACTACCCCCACCCCCCCCCCCCCCCCCCCCCCCCCCCCCGTCCCCCCAAAAAGATTAGGGCATCTCCATTCCAGTGTAATTGTATTTTTAACAGCGTGATCAGTCTTGATTACTGCCAAAAACCTCTTTAGCACAGATAATTAAGTTTTCCATTTGTGGAGTCTCATTCCATCCAATTTTAATTATGGTTGAAGATTAAAAAACAAACAACATAATTTTCTAACTTTGTATCTATTTTACCTTGCTCTCCCCTAAGCTTTTCTTTCTCTCTCATTATTTCATTTTCTATACGTGAATTGGCATTGGATTAAATATTCTAACGCATTCTGGTCCAAACTCTGCGAGGGAGCACAACTTTGTATTTATTCACTGGGAGCCACTTCCTGCCCCAGTGAGTTGCGGAAAGCCTGCATAGTCATTCGTGATGCTATGCGAACAGATTTCTCCCCCTGTATGTTTCAATAAGGACTCTTCAATATGATTGGTGAAGGGCACACACAGTTGCTGGTACTGTCCGCACAAGTCCGAAATCGCCTCTGGAAGTTGTTATGCTGAAGCGAATTTCTAATCACAGCAAGTTCCAGTGGGAAAAAACCTATTGAAAGACAATGGGCAAGTTCAATGAGTGCTGGCCACTTGCTGAAAGAAGTCTCACAACACCAGGTTAAAGTCCAATAGGTTTAACCTGGTGTTATAGAGCCATAGAGGTTTACAGCATGGAAACAGGCCCTTTGGCCCAACTTGTCCATGCCGCCCTTTTGTTTTAAAACTGCTAAGCTAATCCCAATTGCCCGCATTTGGTCCATATCCCTCTATACCCATTGTACGCATGTAACTTTCTAAATGCTTTTTAAAAGACAAAATTGTACCCACCTCTACTACTACCTCTGGCAGCTTGTTCCAGACACTCACCACCCTCTGTGTGAAAAAATTGCCCCTCTGGACACTTTTGTATCTCTCCCCTCTCAATGGTGTTGTGAGACTTCTTACTGTGCTTACCCAGTCCAACGCCGGCACCTCCACATCACTTGCTGAAATCCAGGCAATTATTCAACTGATTTTGTGTAATTTAGGTCATGACTATTTACGTTCTTGTTTGATTGTGGTGACAGAATTGAATGTTAAAATGGAAAGATGTCCTCGACTCATGCTTCTGGATGTATGATGGAGGGTTGAGATATTATTTATTTTTAAACCCATGAAGTGAAATGATTGAGGGAATGGCTGCTGAATAACTAACAAAGCTGAGAGAGAATCTGCTTTTCTGTTCTGATTTGCAGATTGACAGTAGTCCATACACAAGGGAGCATCATTTATTTTACATTTATTTTTAAATTCTTTTTTGGGATATGGGTGGCGCATTTGTTTCCCATTCACAATTGTTCTTGAATTGGGGTGGCTTGCTGGACCATTGCAAAGGGAAAGTAAGAGTCACCCACATTGCTGTGGGCCTGGAGCCACATATAGGCCGGACCAGGTAAGGATGGCAGATTCCATTCCCTAAAGAACATTAGTAAACAGTCAATGATGGTTGTCATAGTCACCATCACTGAGACCAGCTTTATATTCCTGATTTATTATTTTAATTTAAATTCCACCAGTTGCCATGCCGAGATTCGAACCCATGTCCCCAAAGCATTAACCTGGGCCTCTGGATTGCTAGTCCAGTGACATTACCACTACACCATCAATCTCCAAACTGGGAGTCACATCACGCATAGTAAACAGTTTTAAAGTTAAGTTTTGGAGTCGATTTCGTGAATGTAGCCCAGTTAGTTTTGTGAATGCAGCTCAATCCATCATGCAAACCAGCTTCCCATCCATTGACCCTGTCTATACTTCCCGCTTTCTCATCAAGCAGCCAGCATAATTAAGGACCCCATCCACCCAGGACAGTCTCTCTTCCAGCTTCTTCCCTGCTGCCGTCAGACGTTTGAATGGATCTACCTTATATTAAGCTGATCTTTCTCTGCACCCTAGCTATGACTGTAACACCACATTATGCACTCTCTCATTTCCTTCTCTATGAACGGTATGCTTTGTACAGCGCGCAAGAAACAATACTTTTCACTGTATACTGATACATGTGACAATAATAATAAATCAACTCAAATCAAAATCAAATTACTTTCCTTGTGGAATGCTGTGGAATTCAATGAGTACTGGTTTAAGAAGCATCTTTTGATGTCTGATCAACAATATAGGAATTCAGATTACTTTAATCGTCACTCTGGCTGATTGAGAAATTGGTTCTTGGTCTACTCGGGAGGTTTCTGAACAGTATAGGTGGGCTCAAAATATATGGTAAGAAGTCTCACAACACCAGATTAAAGTCCAACTGGTTTATTTGGTAGCATGAGCTTTCGGAGCGTTGCCCCTTCATCAGGTGAGTGAAGATTTCGGTTCACAAACAGGGCATGTATAGACACAAACTCAATTACAAGATAATGGTTGGAATGTGAGTTTGTGAACCGAACTCTTCACTCACCTGATGAAGGGGCAACGCTCCGAAAGCTCGTGCTACTAAATAAACCTGTTGGACTTTGACCTGGTGTTGTGAGACTACTCACTTTACCTATCCCAGTCCAACGCCGGCAACTCCACATCTCAAAAAATATTATAGCCTTAGCAGTTCAGGAGCACCTTTTCAGCTTCTGTCAAGACTGAAATGCAAAATACAACTGGTATAAAAATCACATTCAAAACTACTTTATTTGCTGCTTGAAGCTGCTGCAAGGACAGGTTCGTGCTTAAACCGGTCCACCATGGCTCAGTTGGTGGCACGCTCATCTCTGACCGAATGTATTCCAGTTCTGCTCCAGGACTTGAGCACAAAGAAATCAAGGCTAACACTCCAGTGCATTGCTAAGCAGTTGCTGCACTGTTGCCATATTTCAGTAAGAGTTTTAACAACACCAGGTTAAAGTCCAACAGGTTTATTTGGTAGCAAAAGCCACAAGCTTTCGGAGCGCTGCTCCTTCGTCAGGTGAGTGGGAATTCTGTTCACAAACAGGGCATTATAAAGACACAAATTCAATTTACAGAATAATGGTTGGAATGCGAATACTTACAGCTAATCAAGTCTTAATGGTACAAACAATGTGAGTGGAGAGAGCACCAAGACAAGTCAAAGAGATGTGTATTGTCTCCAGACAGGACAGACAGTGAAATTCTGCAAGTCCAGGCAAGCTGTGGGGATTACAGATAGTGTGCATGAACCCAATATCCCGGTTGAGGCGGTCCTCATGTGTGTGGAACTTGGCTATCAGTTACTGCTCAGCGACTCTGCGCCGTCGTGTGTCGCGGCCTTCACAACGCACGACCTCCTCGCCAATATGCATCCCTCGAGTGACAAAAAAAAATTACCGAGTCATTATTTCAGTGCTTTTTTTGGGAGCTTGTGTACAAATTGGCTGCATTGTCTAAATGCAGTGACTGCGCTTCCAAAGTACTTAAAGTACTTTAGAAGCGTTATGGGGAGGTGATGGCCTAGTGGGATTATCGCTAGACTATTAATCCAGAAACTCAGCTAATGTTCTGGGGACCCAGGTTCGAATCCCGCCGCAGCAGATGGTGGAATTTGAATTCAATAAAAAAATCTGGAATTAAGAATCTACTGATGACCATGAAACCATTGTCGATTGTCAAAAAAACCCATCTGGTTCACCAATGTCCTTTAGGGAAGGAAATCCTTATGATCCTTATGGTCTGGCCTACATGTGACTCCAGACCACAGCAATGTGGTTGACTCTCAACTGCCCCCGGGCAACTTGGGATGGACAATAAATGCTGGCCAGCCAGCGACGCCCATGTCCCACAAATGAATTTTTTAAAAGTTTTACGTTTATTAGTGTCACAAGTAGGCTTACAGTGCAATGAAGTTACTGTGAAAATCCCCAATTGCCATGCTCTGGCACCTGTTCGGGTACACTGAGGGAGAATTTAGCATGGCCAATGTACCTAACCAGCACGTTTTTCGGACTGTGGGAGGAAACTGGAGCACCGGAGGAAACCCACGCAGACACGGGGAGAATGTGCAGACTCCGCACATTCTCAAGACCCAAGCTGGGAATTGAACACATGTCTTTGGCGCTGTGAGGCAGCAGTGTGTCACCATGCCGCCTTCATTGCGCTTTCAGATATCTGGCAGCCATGAAAGGCACTATATAAATGCAAAACCTTTCTTTTAATGTACAAGTGGTTCAGTATCCACCTCAGCTTATGCATGGGTAATCCAGCAGTGTCACTGGTGCCACGACAAAGTGCAACTCTCCTCAAATCGGTTGATCCGTTCTGAACAACAAATGCTATCCAGTGACCTGCTAATTATTTATATGTTACCATCCTATCAATAGATCGAAACAAATCATTTTGGAGAGAACTGTATCTGTCATAAAATGCACTGGTTTATCTCAGTCAATACAAACATGTTCATTGTTCTGTGCAGCTGCTTCACATCTGTATCGAGGGCTGGGGAAACTGGCGCTGGTCCGAGCCATTCAGTGTGGACAACATAGGCACATTTGTTAGAAGTATCCAGTACAAGGGAAGAACAGCATCACTGATCATCAAAGTGCAGCCACTTAACAGTGTGCAAAAACAAGTAAGTCACTTTCATGTGGTTACGTATGAAGCCAACCATTTTTTTTTCATATCACAACCCTTTAAATACAGACGAGAAATGTTAGAGTTTGTGGTCTGTAAATATGTTTTCCATTTCATTCTGTTTGTGAGAAGATCCCTCTTTAAAAGCTATGGCTGAATATTTAAACATGGAAGAAACAAAAAGAAAGTTTTTTTTTAAATAAAGGCATAAATAAGACGTGCCTTTTGAAAGATGTTGACTGCAGCATCGCAAATGCGGAACAGTCCTGCTTAATCTCAAAGTAATAGTTACTGCATTTGTCACACCAGTTATACTGACTCTACGTGAACCAATAATATGCATGAAGAATGCCTGAAAGTATAGAATAATTACAACACAGAAGTCTCCTGGTGAAAATTATTATGGTCTTATGATTAGAATTCTAAGTTTATGGCTCTTTAGTGTTGATTGGACAACCAATGGAACCAATCTTTCATGATTTACTCTTTCAAATCCCTGCATAATTTTGAAATTAATTTTGACATTCAATGGTGTAACCATCACTGAATCCCCCACTGCCAACATCCTTGGGGTTATCATAGACCAGAAACTTAACCTTACTCACCACTTCAGCACAGTGGCTACAAGAGCAGGTCAGAGGTGAGGAATTCCTAGCGCGTAACTCATCTCCTGACTCCCCAAAGCCTGTCCATCATCTACAAGGCACAAGTGATGGAATACTCTTCACTTGCCTGGATGGGTGCAGCTCCAACAACACTCGAGCAGTTTGACACCATCCAGGACAGAGCAGCCCGCTTGATTGGCACCACACTCACAAATATCCATTCCCTCCACCACCAACGCTCAGTAGCAGCAGTGTGTACTATCTGCAAGATGCACTGCAGCAATTCACCAAAGGTCCTTAGCCAGCACCTTCCAAACCCACGACCACTTCCATCTAGAAGGACAAGGGCAGCAGATACATGGGAACACCACCACCTGCAGGTTCCCCTCCAAGCCACTAATCATCCTGACTTGGAAAAATATCGCAGTTCCTTCGCAGTCGCTGGGTCAAAATCCTGGAATTCCCTCCCTAATGGCATTGTGGGTCAACCCACAGCACATGGACTGCAGCGATTCAAAAAGGCAGCTCACCACCACCTTCTCAAGGGCAACTAGGGATGGGCTATAAATGCTGGCCTAGCCAGCGACGTTCATGGCCCACAAATGAATAAAAAGAAATTAGACCCAATTTGATCTTTTCTTCAATGAGAAGAGGCTCTAGTTTTTAAAACCCTTCTTCACAACTACGTTCCCCTTTTTTAAGTACACTTTGTTGGGTTCTTTCTGTGGCTCCATTGTCCTTCCTGTAGTGTGATGCCGGGAAGTAAACACGTTACTCCTTACAATTAAGAACATTAAGGGACAATTTGATGGGGATTTTGGAGGCAGACAATAAGTAAAAAGACACAATAATTTCAAGTGGCAGAAGGGTGGACATGGATTAAAGGTAATTGGCAAAAGAACCAGCAGCGAGATGAGAAGATTCCTTTGCAGCAAGTTGCTATGATTTGAAATGGTGATCGAGGCTGATTCAATAATAACTTGCAAAAGGAAATTGGATAATACTGTAGTTGGAAGAGGAACATAAAGTTTAAAGATTTTTATTTACTAGCGTCACAAGTAGGCTTACATTAACACTGCAATGAAGTTACTGTGAAAATCCCCTAGTCGCCACACTCTGGCGACTGTTCGGGTACGCTGATGGAGAATTTAGCATGGCCAATCCCCCTAACCACGTACTTCAGACTGTGGGAGGAAACCCACGCAGACACGGGGAGAACGTGCAGACTCCACACAGACAGTGACCCGAGGCCGGAATTGAGCCGAGGTCCCTGGCACTGTGAGGCAGCAGTGCTAACCACTCTGCTGCCATATTTACAGAGCTATGGGAAAAGTGCAAGAGGAGTGGAGCTAATTGGATAGCTCTCCCCAAGAGCCAACACGGGCAGGGTGGGTCATGTGAACTGCTCCTGTGCCATGATTCTATTGCAAATCAAATATCTGAAAAGTGTATGTCCAAAATAAACAGAATCTGTGCTGCCAATGTGTAAATACTTGTGTTCTGTAATAAACCAATGTTCAAAATGCAGACCCACAACATACTTGAAATTTGGTTTGGCACCTTGTGCAAAGACACAAAAATGATTGGCATAATTTCAAAATAATCTATCCATATAAATTAAAAAGTGGATGAAGTTCTTGATTATGACGTGCAATATTGCCCTCAAGAAATGTGAGACATTTTGTTTCTTTCTGTTGATTATTCTTCAACTCATAACGCAAAGAGCCAACAATTTCTGATGCTGCTACTTTTCAGATCATTATTTGTGGAAGACAAGCTATTTGCAGTTACTTAAACCAGGACGTGGAACTGAAGGTGGTGCAGCATTGCAGTGGACCGGATGGACAAGTGTCGATCAAAGAGCATCTGAGCTGCTTGCCATTGAATCAGAAGATACCATCTTTTGTTCTTGAGAACACAGAGTTCACGGAGTTGTGCATCAGGGTGAAAGGGAATGACACAGGCTGGTCACCAGATGTGTATCTGGAATCTCTTCAATCCGATGGCAGTACAGTCATTCAGGTATTGAAATGACTAGTCATGATCAGAGGAACAGCAGAAGGCCATTCTGGCCCATTCTGCCATTTCAGTGGAATCATGGCTAATCTGTGCGTTACCTCTACCTACCTGCTTCGGCTTTATAGTCCCGAATACCTCTGCCTGACAAAAACTAACCAATCTCAGTTTTTAAATTTTTAGTTGAACATCCCAGCTTTTTGGCGGAGGGATTTCCACTCAGCATCCATACAGTCCTGAAGGAGGCCATTCGGCCCATCAAGTCTGCACCGACCACAATCCCACCCAGGCCCTATCCCCATAACCCCATGCATTTACCCTAGCTAGTCCCCCTAACACAAAGAGGCAATTTAGCAGGGCCAATCCACCTAACCCGCACACCTTTGGACTGTGGGAGGAAACCAGAGCACCCGGAGGAAACCCACGCAGACACGGAGAGAATGTGCAAACTCCACACAGACAGTGACCCAAGCCGGGAATTGAACCCGGGTCCCTGACGCTGTGAGGCAGCAGTGCTAACCACTCTGCCATCCTTTATGTCAATAAATTATTCCTGACATCAAAACTGAATGGCCTGACTGTAATTTGTTCTGGACTCCCATCTCGTGAGTGCGTGCGTGCATGCGTGTGTGTGTGTGTGTTCTGCTCCGATGAGAGCAAACAGTGAAACGTAATTGCACACTTAATCACACACAGCTCCTCTTGTTTGTGAAGTTGAAAGAGAGCTGACAACTCCTATCTACTCCACCTGGAACCAGGATGAACCTAAACCATGCACTGATTTTACTGACCTCCTCCTCCTCCACCTCGCTTGGCCCAGTAAAGAAGTACCAAATCGATACAATTATAATCTTTTTAATTCATTATCATACAAGGTGAGAGTTACTTTGCACCAGTGCAGGTGTTGCAATGTCATCAGACACCAATCATGATAATTGCACGAGGTTTGGAGTTTGGCCAGATTCACTCCTGCCCTGAAACATGTAAAGATCAGTGCTTAAAAACAAAGAGAATGGAGCAAGCATAAAATGATCATGTGGAAATCTACCTGATGTTAATGTAGCTTTCACTTCATCATAGCCTCCTTCAAATAACTAACTCATGTTTCCTTATTGATCGCTGCAGGTGCCCAATTCAAATGGTTCCATGCTACACGTGTGGTTCACTTGTTTGAGCTTGGAGGCCAAATCCCCTGTACAGCAGAGAGTGGTGAGTGTTTTATTCCTCTTCAGCCATTCCAACACCAATTTTCTTCTGCCAAGCGGACAACATTTTTAATATATGTATTCACTCCCCTGATTACAAATGTGAGAAGTCACATGACACCAGGTGACTTCACCTGACGAAGGAGCTGTGCTCCGAAAGCTTGTGATCTCAAATAAACCTGTTGGACTATAACCTGGTGTTGTGTGATCTCTCATCCTGTCCACCCCTGTTTAACACCGGCATCTCCACACCCTGATTATAGTAATGGTAGAAAGTTTAGATATGTGGACTTTCGTGGGAGGCTGGTAAATGTTGGTATTCTGAAATATTATTTTTATTCTTTCATGGGATGTGACCGCCAGTGGCTAGGCCAGCATTTATTGTCTATCCCTAATTGCTCTTGAGATGATGGTGGTGAGCCTATGCCTTGGACTGCCATAGCTCATGTGTTTAGGAACATCCACAGTGCTGTTACAAGGGGTGTTCCTGGATTTTGACCCATTGACAGTGAAGGAACAGCAAGTCAGGATGATGTGCGGCTTAGAGGGGGACTTGAAGGTGGTGGTGTTCTCATGAGCTGTTGCCCTTGTCCATCAAGATGGTGCAGGTTGCAGGTTTGAAAGGTGCTCCTATTTTATATGTTCTTGCATTCTAACAGCTATTCAAATATGATCCCTCATTATCTCTTCTCCTTCTTCAACACACTCCTTAAAACCTGCCCCTTTGGCTAAGCTTATGTGTCCTGCCAGTAAACGTCCTGATGTGTGGTTCAGTGTCAAGTGTAATAACCCTCCTGTGAGGCACGTTGGGATGATCCACTTATTGATCCTCCAGAAGGAATTCTTCAGGTGTAGGCAATAAAATATAACAAAACTTACTCCAGCTTATAAATCAAAGAAAAAGGTTTAATAAAGAAACTTCATTGCTCCAATATTTGAGGCCTCATCCTGGCCATTCCAAGTAATTTAACAATTCCCAATTATTTATACTGAGTCAGCTGGTCATCACATCATTTTGTCATTGGTTACATAGTTTATTGGGTCAGCTGATCCTGAGCAGCTTGTTATCATTGGTCACACTACAACAGATCCAATGTTATCATCGGTTACATTCTAACACCACTTCCCAAAGTCTATCCACCTGCAAGACACAAGTCAAGAGTGTGATGGAATACTCTCCATTTCTCTGGATGAGTGCTGCTCCAACAACGCTCAGGAAGCTCGATACCATCCAGGACAAAGCAGCCCGCTTGATTGCTACCCCTTTCACAAACATTCCCTCCCTCCACCACCGATGAACAGTGGCAACCTTGTGTATCATCTACAAGATGGACTGCAGGAACTCACCAATGCTCCTTAGACAATGCCTTCCAAATCCACGACCACCAGCATCTAGAAGAACAAGGTCAGCAGACACATTGAAACACCATCACCAAGTCACTCCAACTCACTCACCATCCTGACTTGGAAATATGCCGCCTTTCCTTCACTGTGGCTGGGTCAAAATCCTGGAACTCCCTCCCTTACAGCACTGTGGGTGTACCTACACCACATGGACTGCAGCAATTCAAGAAGACATCTCACCACCACCTTCTCAAGGGCAACTAGGTATGGGCAATAAATGCTGTCCTCGACAGTGATGCCCACATCCTGTAAATGAATTTTTATAAAAGCATACAAATAGGGGATAGCTGTGCACTGGGTGTGTGAGAGAAGAGCTGTGAGGCTGAGCAACATCAATAAACTCTCAGTTAAGAAAGGTTCCGTGACTTAGTTTTGACTTCACCAACCAGTTTGAGTTCTGTACTGTACAATTGCAATTTGTTATTGTACCATCAATGACACTGGAACTGTACTCTAAACGAGGCAACATCTAAGTATATTTTGTACTTGGATCATAGAATCCTATAGTGCAGAAAGAGGCCATTCGGCCCATCGAGTCTGCACCGACCACAATCCCACCCAGGCCCTACCCTGATAACCCCATGCATTTACCCGAGCTAGTCCTCCTGACACTAAGGGGCAATTTAGCATGGCCAATCCATCTAATCAGCACATCTTTGGACTGTGGGAGGAAACCAGAGCACCCGGAGGAAACCCATGCAGACACGGAGAGAATGTGCAGACTCCACACAGACAGTGACCCAAGCCAGGAATTGAACCCAGGTCCCTGGCGCTGAGAGGCAGCAGTGCTTCATGTGAATGACAGAGTAAAATTATTTTATTCCTCAAACCACATTGCCGCTCTTCTCTGCGCTCATCTTGCCCTTCTCTTTGCTGACATGTTGAATTGTTTTTCAGAGCTAAGGCATGTTTCATTTCTTGTGTTTCAATTGCAGCTCTTTCTCAGCCCTCTGTTTGTCATGAGAAGCCATCTCCCCGATCCCATTATTCTACACGTGGAGAGGCGAAGTTTGGGTTTGAAAGAGCCGCAAGTCATTACCGGAAAAGGACAGGAAGAGCCACTTCAGAACGTGGAACCAGAAGTTGTGCATCATTTGACATTTCAAGCAAGGTGACGTTAAAATTCCTGCCGGTGGCTGATTCTCCACCTTGTTTGAGACATGCTAACATATGCTTACGATGTGCTTTGATGAAGCTTCTCTTTCTGTTCCTCAGTCTGTAATACTTGCCTGTGTGCAGTGGCGTTTCCAAAGGGTACAATTAGTGGTAAATTGTTATGTTTGCCTACATTGTACATTTTGTCCTCTGATGTAAATTAATGAATCATTGGGAAAGGGTGGGAAAAGCACTGCTTCTGTCATCATTCCTGAATTTTGATCTGCAGATCTGTTAATGCAAACTGTTCTGTGACTTGGCACATTGAGCAGGTGGGCAGAAAATGCAGGACTCAAATAGAAATAAAGTCTTGCTTTAATGGAGGGCTGTTCATGGCCTCCATTAAAGCACTTTAGTTTCGTTTAAAGTTTATTCATTAGTGTCACAAGTCGCCTTACAATAACACTGCAATGAAGTTACTGTGCAAATCCCCTAGTCGCCACACTCTGGCGCCTGTTCAGGTACACTGAGGGAGAATTTAGCATGGCCAATGCACCTCACCAGCACGTCTTTCGGACTGTGGGAGGAAACCGGAGCATCCGAAGGAAACCCACGCAGACTTAAGGAGAACGTGCAGACTCCGCACAGGCAGCCACCCAAGCCGGGAATCGAACCCGGGTCCCTGGCGCTGTGAGGCAGCAGTGCTAACCCACTGTGCTATCATGCTGCCCTAACTTTACTGCAATAAAGTGTTTCCAAACTGTCATCAGTGAAGGAAACGTGGCAGCCAATTTGTGCACAGCAAGGTCGAACAAACAGCAAAGTGATAAAGGCCAGCTACTCTCTTTTGGTGGTGTAACCTGAAGTCCTCCTGTTTCGGAAGCTGGATTTAAATTCATATCATTAAGTAATTTAATAAAAACATAACTAAGATGTTTTAAAAGCCCTTTATAACCTCACTTAACCCAGGTAAGTATAACGCTCGTGGACACTTGATCAAGATACTGTTTCAGTCTCGATTATATCCATTGGCTGGATTTTATGGCGCACTCCAGTTCTGCCCCCTACCTCTTCCTAGTGTCCCAGCTAAAAGGTCGGGGATGGAATCCCACCCACTACCCCGAAGGCTGCCCTGCAATAATTTAATGCTGGGAGGCATGTTAGTTGATTTGCAATGTGACTTCCTCCATCCCTACCATGGGAGGAAGTCTTGCCTTAGAGTTAAAATTAAAGTTTATTTATTAGTCACAAGTAGGCTTACATTAACACTGCATTGAAGCTATTGTGAAAATCCCCTAGTCGCCACACTCCAGCGTCTATTCGGGTACACTGAGGGAGAATTTAGCACGGCCAATGCACCTAACCAGCATGTCTTTCGGACTGTGGGAGGAAACCAGAGCACCCAGAGGAAACCCACGCAGACATGGGCAGAACGTGCAAACTCCACAGACAGTAACCCAAGTCAGGAATCGACCTCGGGTCCCTGGCAGCAGTGCTAACCACTGTCACCACCGTGCCGCCCAGTGTGCTACTGACCGATCAGCTGTCCAGTGACTCTGTAGCCTGGAGCTCTGGAATATTAGGCACTGCTGAGACTGCAGGAAGTCCCACCATGCCAAGGAACCCAGGCAAATCTTGATGTTGTCCGACTCTTGATATCACTCTCATCCAACCCTGTGTAACTTTTACCAAAATATAAATCGATTTTTAGTGTTTGGCAAAGGAATTTGTGTTTTTAAAAAAACTAGGCAATGCATTGTAATAATGGCTCCCCCTCTTTCTTAGGGAGGAAGATGAAGCCTCTCAGTGTGCAGTCCCTATCTCCACGGTCCTTATTAAGCAAATCGTCCGTGGACCACAAAGTGATTGTGCTGTTGGCAAGTTACTTACAGAGTTCTACAACATGGACACTAATCCAGAGCTCCCATGGCCCTACTTAACAAAGGAAACTGACAGGTAAAATAGTAAAAACCTTGCACTTTCTGCTTACTGTGCCCCCAGCACTTTGGGAATATGCTAAATAGTTGATGCAAATGCATGCAGTTTGGGTTGTCTGTTAGTTTGGCACATTTAAGCTGAAATACCCTTTAATTGGAAGGCACATAACTGTTGCCAGATATGAACAATTGTGCCTAATAATGCTTCGCATAACTTTTTGGTGTCTTCTCTTATCAAATTCTTTACATTTTCAGTGGATTAAGGAAAATTTTTCAGGGAGGGAGCAGTCTGAATTTAAGCTGTATGAACTTGTTTCTGAGCGGGCTTACTGTATCATGCGTGTTCGGGAAAATATTTATTTTAGAGATAAAACATATACCCTTACAATGCTTTGGTTATAAAGTGACCAGTTTCTTTACAAGTCGGTCATGGTTGTGCGAGAGTCATTTGATCCCCCAAACTGGCTTTTTTTTAAAAAAAAATGTTCTGAGTCAAAACATTATATCAACTGGTAATCCGCAGTTCGGATGATAAATGTCGTTTTAGCTAGGTCTGGGAAGATTGTATAGTAACACAAAAGAATTTGTGGATAATCTTTATGTAATCATTTTCTGGCAGCTTTTTTGAAAGCCAGAACAATTTTTAAGGATCTGCCACTTTTGACATGAAAAACTATGACAGCTTAAATACTTGTTTCAAGCACATAACTGCCAGCAAGGATAACAACGAACTAATCTGTTCCTTTTGATGTGTGCTTGAACCGAGCAGCAAGAACAGCAGCGAGCTGCTTGCTCAGTGGGACAGCCCAATGCAAGTTAAGCTGTCGGCCTGGAAGCCCTGTCTTAATACACTCCTTGTTGAATTGCTACCTTGGGCCTTGTTTGTCAACCAGTCCAAGTGGGACCTCTGGCTCTTTGAAGGCGAGAAGATTGTCGTGCAAGTTCCTGCTGGGAAAATAATCGTGCCACCGAACTTTCAGGTAAAGTGCATTAACACATTGCCCTTTGCGTCTTCGAAAAGAAAAGTTTTTACGCTTCTAGAAAGGGGCTGCCTTTTACTTTCTGTGAAAGGTCTGTGGTGTGCATTTGTGCTTATATTAAGAGCTGAATTGACAATTTGCCTGAAACCTCATATCAGCCTGCATGCTGGAAAGATCTGCATCCAAACTGTTGGCCAATATAAATCATTTGGGCCCCCAGATAGGATCTTATTTTATTTTTTGTTTCACAGGCATATGGGTGGTGCTGGCAATTAAGGCCAACATTTCTAACTTGTCCCTAATTTCCCTTGGCTCACCGCCACCTTGAATGTAACTGAGTGGCTCGTTTGGCCATTTCAAAGGGCAATTAAGATTCCGTCACATAGCTGTGGGTCTACTGGGTAAGTCCGACTGGGTGAGGAGGGCATATTTCCTGCCTTAAAGGACGTTAGTGAACCAGATGGCTTTTTCTGACAGCCTGATAGACGCACAATCACCATTACTGAGACTAGCCTTTTATTGAAGATTAATTTAATTTAAATTCTCCAGCTGCCGTGGTGGGATTTGAATTTATGTCCCTGGATGTTTAGTCCTGGCTTCACTAATTTATTTATTTAATCTATTTTAAAAGTGATTGAAGACTAGGTGGTACATTGGTGCCCCAGCGCTATGTCGCAGCCTGGAAAGAACCCTGCCTTTTGTACCCATGACATCTTTATCCCACCCTTAGGTACACTGTCCACCTGGCTCCTATTAGAGATGTTACCACACAGGCAAAGAAAGTTAGAGATGAAACATGCACGTTCCCAGTTATGCTTATGGGTGACGTTCTCTGGCCTCCCCTCAGCAGTTTTTTTTCGGTGATGCACCTGCCATTTGCTGGTGGCGGAATTCCCATTGAGGTCACCGCACGCCGGCGGGAAGCCTGCGGCAGGGGGCTGCATTGACGGTGGATTCAGAGAATCTCACCAGCATGAACAGCCACAGAATTCCGGCCTTTTTTTTACCATTATAGAATCTTACAGCACAAAAGGACGCTATTTGTACCATCACACAAGAGCTTTCCAATTAGTCTCACCCCCTCATAGCCCTGCAAATTCTTCCCCTTCGAGTCATTATCTAATTCCCTTTTCAAAGTTATTATTAAATCTGCTTCCGCCATAGGAACATGAGGAGCCCATGAGTTAACCCCTTGAGTTTGTTCCATTCCATTCAGTGAGATCATGGCTTATCCCTTTCTCTGTGGCTAAAGGGTGCACCTCTCTTAATACTTTTGGTTAACAAAAGACTACCAATCGACTATTTAACATTGAGTTGACGCAGCATCAACTGTAGTTTGCAGAGCCATAAATTTCCACGATGCTTGGCATTTTCTAACGAGGCTTCTGAAAGCTTGGCTCTAGTTTCTAGATTGTATCCCCTAATCTAGACTCCCCAATCATACGAATTAGGAGTAAGCCACTCAGCCCCTCGAGCTTCAGTAAGATCATGGCTGATCTGATTGTAACTTCAATCCCACATTCCTGTCTACCCCCAATAACCTTTCACCCCCTTGTTAATCAAGAATCTATGTAGCTCTGCCTCAAAGATATTCAAGAATTCAGCTTTGACTGCCATTTGAGGAAGAGAGACCCAGAGACTTTCGATGCTCTGAGAGAAAACATTTCTCTTCATCTCCATCTTAAAGCATCAACCCCTTATTTTTAAACACTGACCTCTTGTTCCAGATTCTCCAACAAGAGGAAACATCCTCTCCACATCCACCCTGTCAGAAGTTCATAAGAAGTAGGAGCAGAATTAGGGCATTTGGCCCATCGAGTCCGCTCTGCCGTTCGATCATGGTGGATATGCTCCTCATTCCCATTTTCCTGCCTTCTCCCCATAATCCTTCAACCCCTTACCAATTCAACATTTGTCTAACTAATCTGTCAATACTCCTCAGGTTTCGATCAAGTCGCCTCTCATGAAACTCCAGTGGATACAAACCGAACCGATTCATCTAGGTCTGCCTTAAAAATATTCAATGATTCAGCTTCGACTGCCCTTTGAGGAAGAGGCTCACAACTATCTGAAAAAAAAGATTTCTCGTCACCTCCATCATAAATGATTAAACTCTCGTGGATACATACCTAACCACGCCTATCTTTCCTCATAAGACAATCCTCCCTATCAGTGGAAATAATGTCTATCTGCACTATTCATTCCTATTAGTACCTTGAAAACTTCAATCAAAAGTTCCTTTTCAGGCGATGCATTCCAGATTGTAACAATTAGTTGTCTAAAATGCATTGGCCGGAATTGTCCCAAAAAAATTCTAAGTGTTGAATTTACATGAAAACTGGAGTAAATCACACTGGTTTTTTCAGCGGGAGTTTCAAAATGAATCTCCCACACTCTGTGCACTGCAGAGTGCACGAAAGTGAATCTCGTGAAAATTCAGTGGCCGGGACCTATTCCCACCGGAGAGGCCGGCAGCACAGCGCTGAGTGGGACACTGCGCATGCGCTGATCTGTCAGTGCTAAGATCGGCGCATGCACAGTGCCCCCACACTGCCGGCCTCCCGATTGCTGGCCAGCCCGATGGCAGTGGCCCTGCGTCACCGGCCGTGCGACCCCCCACCCCAATTGCTGGCCCTCTGACAATTTCTGACCCAGCCTCCACCCCACCTGCAGCCTCCATCTCCCGACCCCGCCTCCCCACTGCAGTCCCGACCTCCCCCCCCCCCCCCCACCCCCACAGTCCTGACCCCTCCTCTCCCCCTGTATTCCCGACTCCCCAGGCAGGCTGACCCTCCCCATGTCGATGGCCAGGTCTTCTGCCCCTATATCTCATGAACATATGGCCTCCCTCCCTCCCTTCCACACTGATCCCGACTGCAGAGTGTCAGCGAGACCCCCCCCCCCCCCCCCCCGCCAGAAGTGCTCCATGGGCATTAGCACTTTGCCCCTTGGGCAGTGCCGGGGCCCCAGGCTGGCACTGCCGAGGTGCCAATGCACAGGGGTCACCATCCCCCTCCACCCGACTCTCTGGTGGGGGTGGGGCCTTGATTGCCCCCCCCCTTCACACCAACGGAGTCGGGCTGTCAGCTCCCCTAAAGTGGTGGGGGGGGCTTTAGTAATCTCTGCTGGAGTAAACCACTCTGGCGGGGCGGGAGACTCTGGTGGGGCAGGGTGGGGGGCGGCGGGGGGGAGAGATTCTAATGGGCCCGTGACTTCAGTCCCGGGCCTGCTAATCACATTTAAAATATATGGTCATTGGTATTACCATAATTTATGTGCCTCCCTGCCTATTTCCAGCGCTAGTGGGCCTGGAGGCCCAGCACAGATCCCGCAGCGCTGGAATCTCCTGGCCCGCTGCACTAATAAATTAGCACAGCGAGATGGGAGAATCGCCCACATCATCTCCTCATGGGAGTAGATTGTCTCTCATATACTCAGGATTGGGAAATCAACTTAAAATGTTGGCTAATTAACCCAGAAAGGGAAACCACAAAATGCCATTCAAAATCCTTTGCAAATGCTACAAAATAATTGGCAGTGTAATTTTTTTTCCGAACAATTATTTTTAGGAGCCTTTTCAGATCGGTATCTATTGGGCCAGCACAAACACCGTGCACAAATCGACAGCATTCCGACTTGTTCATGATGTCACGTCCCCCAAATGGAAGGATTATCCCATCACTGATGTCATTACCCTGGATGAAGAAGGGATTGCTGATGCAGATGTGAAACTTGGAACCTTTCCCGATCATCAGAAGGTCTGTTTGCAATAAGTGAACCTTTACTTGCACCTTGGGGAACATTTGGAAACCAGTCCAGGCGATTTTCTGTTGCGACATTAGTGTGATATCTAAAACAGTGAGCAAAAGCACCCTTTCCCCATGGTCATCGGATGAAGGTTTACATGGGATGCTGCACTGCCTCCCTGCCAGCTTGTATTTCTAAGAGGGTTCAGATGCACTATCTCCCAGAAAATACTGCTATTTAAACATTAGGAATTGTTGGATTTTGGTTTGCTGTTTCTGAGTAGATTCTTAGGAATACAGGAACAGAAGTAGGCCATTCAGCTGCTCCAGCCTGTTTCGCCATTCACTTAGAACATGTGCTATCACTTAGACCACCCTCAACGGACACGCAGGACACCCCCCACATGTATTGGGGGCTCTTCTCCACCCCCCCCCCCCCCCACCCCCACCCCAGTATCGTAGGCACTTTCAACCATCACAGGCAAGTCCCCCCACTCCTCCACTCAGAGGTATCGGCCCTTTCCCCCTACCCTTGCTACACATGGGTGGCACAGTGGTTAGCACTGCTGCCTCACAGCGCCAGGGACCTGGTTCGATTCCCGGCTTGGTTCACTGTCTGTGCGAAGTCTGCACGTTCTCCCCATATCTATGTGGGTTTCCTCCAAGTGCTCCGGTTTCCTCCCACAGTCCAAAAGACGTGCTGGTTAGGTGCATTGGCCATGCTAAATTCTCCCTCAGTGTTCCCAAACAGGTGCCGGAGTGTGGCGACTAGGAGATTTTCACAGTAACTGCATTGCAGTGTTAATGTAAGCCGACTTGTGACTAATAAATAAACTTTACTTTCAATGGGAACTCCCTCCCCCGCCATGGAGCTCCCCGAAGGGCCCGTTCCTGGCACTGCCCTGGCATGTCCATCTCCCCGCTCCACCCCAAACCCGGTGCTATACTTATCTTGGCACCCCGAGCAGTATCCCTCGATCTTGGCACCCCGAGCAGTATCCCTCGATCTTGGCACCCCGAGCAGTATCCCTCGATCTTGGCACCCCGAGCAGTATCCCTCGATCTTGGCACCCCGAGCAGTATCCCTCGATCTTGGCACCCCGAGCAGTATCCCTCGATCTTGGCACCCCGAGCAGTATCCCTCGATCTTGGCACCCCGAGCAGTATCCCTCGATCTTGGCACCCCGAGCAGTATCCCTCGATCTTGGCATCCCGAGCAGTATCCCTCGATCTTGGCATCCCGAGCAGTATCCCTCGATCTTGGCACCCCGAGCAGTATCCCTCGATCTTGGCATCCCGAGCAGTATCCCTCGATTGAATCCCATTTTAGATGTGGTTCCCGCCCTTTGTGGACTGAACTACGTTACGTCATTGGCGAGGGCCTGGGAAAATCGGGAAACGAGTCTGTGTGGAGTTTGCACGTTCGCCCCGTGTCTGCGTGGGTTTCCTCCAGGTGCTCCGGTTTCCTCCCACAGTCCAAAGACATGTGGGTTAGGTGGATTGGCCATGTTAAATTGCCCCTTAGTGTTAGGGGGAATAAGAACATAAGAACTAGGAGCAGGAGTAGGCCATCTAGCCCCTCGAGCCTGCTCCGCCATTCAATGAGATCATGACTGATCTTTTTGTAGACTCAGCTCCACTTACCCACCTGCTCACCATAACCCTTAATTCCTTTACTGTTCAAAAATGTATCTATCCTTGCCTTAAAAACATTCAATGAGGCAGCCTCAACTGCTTCACTGGGCAGGGGATTCCACAGATTCACAACCCTTTGTGTGAAGTAGTTCCTCCTCAACTCAGTCCTAAATCTGCTTTCCCTTATTTTGAGGCTATGCCCCTAGTTCTAGTTTCACCTGCCAGTGGAAACAACTTCCCTGCTTCGATCTTATCTATTCCCTTCATAATCTTATATGTTTCTATAAGATCTCCTCTCATTCTTCTGAATTCCAATGAGTATAGCCCCAGAATACTCAGTCTCCCCTCATAAGCCAACCCTCTCAACTCCGGAATCAACCTAGTGAATTTTCTCTGATCCCCCTCCAGTGCCAGTATACCGTTTCTCAAGTAAGGAGACCAAAACTGTACACAGTACTCCAGGTGTGGCCTCACCAGCACCTTATACAGCTGCAACATAACCTCGCTGTTTTTAAACTCCATCCCTCTAGCAATGAAGGACAAAACTCCATTTGCCTTCTTAATTACCTGCTGAACCTGCAAACTAACTCCTTGAGATTCCTGCACAAGGACACCCAGGTCCCTCTGCACAAATTCCCCCCCAGAACTCGCTACAGCCAAAGAGCATCATCCACCTCCTTCAGTTAAAACTCAACATTCCTTTCGCATTTTACATTTTTTTTTGTTCCTGACCGCTAACACTCGGTGATTTTTGTACCTGGACTCCTGAATCTCTCCTCTTAGCTCCTAGCATTTAGTAAATGTCTTTATTATTCTTTATTCAGTTCAAAGTGGACCAATAGCCTTTCTTTATCTGATAGAAACAGGTCAACAAATAACATTTGATTTGATCCACGTTCAACAGACCGATTACATTGCTTCCCTAAGAAGCTGGGTGGGATGGTGGGCCTGGGTAAGATACTCAGAGAGTCAGTGCCAACTCGCTGAGCTGAATGGCCTCATCTACACTGTAAGGATTCCATGATTCTAAACTATTTAAGCAACATCGCACCTCAATTGTGCACGCATTGTATGCTTTTCATGCCTCGTTCCAGAGGATTTCTTCTCTTCCTCCCCAAACCCCTTTCCTACTCAGAGGTACTTTACCCCTCTCCTGTCTCCCTGTTCACAGAAGCACAGTCAGACTTTCACCATCATAATACCTCCCCTCCACCTTCACCCATCAAAATGTGTTTAATTTCCAGCTCAGATGATGGTACATATTTCCTTGCAATGCAAATGCTCCTATTCTCTCTTAAAATCTTTGATGTGGAGTAAAATATTGGGGTGAATCCCCTCAACAATAGGGTAGTCTGTCATTCCAATGTTAAATCACTGATATACTCAGCATGCTCTGTATTAATTTCATTCAATGTTGTCATTATTCCACCATTATCCCTTGTACCTTCAGTTTTTCTTTATTTACTCTATCTAATCCCTTCATGATTTTAAATGCTTACATCAAAGCACTCCTTAAGCTCCTTTTTCTCCAAGGAGATCAACTCTAGCTCCTCCAGCCTATCCACATAAATGTGATCTCTGGAACCATTCCAGTAACTCTCTCCAAAACATCCTCATTCTTCTTTAAGTGTGCAGTCCAAATTGGGCACAATATTGTTTATTAAAGAGAAAGGTGGAACTTTCCAGGTGTTCATGCCAGCAGGACCTTCTGGTCCCGCCAATGGCACGCCCTCACCATGGGTTTCCCGGTGGCAAGGGGCGCATTCAACGGGAAACCCCATTGACAACAGTGGAACCAGAGGATCCCACCACCATCCAACGGTGGGCCACCTTCCTCCTCTGGTTCCAGAGGCTTTGTGGGGAGGGGACAGGAAAACCATCCATATTTTCTAAATTTTGTACTCTGTGTCTCTGTTTATAAAGCCCATGATACCGAATGCTTTGTTTACTTGTCCCACCATGTTCAAAGGTTGATGCGCCATCTTACACCACCTTTCAAATTGTACTATTTAGCTTGTATTGTTTTGCATTATGTTTAAGGCAGACAAGTAGAGAGGTGCTGTTTCAACTGTACAGGCCATTGGTGAGACCGCATCTGGAACACTGCGCACGGTTTTGGTCCCTTACATGAGGAAGGATATAAATGCATTAGAGGCAGTTCAGAGAAAGTTCACTAGATTGATTCCAGGGATGAAGGACTTGTCTTATGAAGAGAGATTGAGCCGTTTAGGCCTATACTTACTGGTGTTTAGAAGAATAATTGAGGCATATAGCATGCTTCAGGGCTTTGACAGGGCAGACGTATGTTTCCCCTTTTGGACATTCTAGAATGAGAGGCCATAGTTCAGACTAACGCAGAATTAAAACAGAAATGAGGAAAGATTGTTTCACACAAAGGGTTGTGAATTTGTGGGACTCTCTATCCCAGAGTTCAGTGGACGCCGAAACACTAAACACATCTAAGGAGGAGATAGATAGATTTTTAATTAGTAACAGGATGAAGGGTTATGGAGAACGGGCAGGAAGGTGGAGATGAGGTCGAGATGAGATCAGCCATGATTATATTGATAAGTGGGGCAGGCTCGAGGGGCTGAACGGCCTACTCCAGCTCCTAGTTCTTGTGTTCTTATGTTCTCTGTATATTCCCCTCACACCACTGAACATTCTGCCTCACATCACTATATATTTCAACTGCCAGGGTAGTATATCACTTGAATTGTGTCCTGATAATGATTGTGATGTATTAGTTATTTACGTATTCCCTATCTCATGCTGCAAACTCTACATAAGTCTCAGTACCAAGCTCAGTGGAAAGACAGTGTGTGTCCAATGCTTTGATTGCAAAGCTGTTTATCTACAAAACACTTCAAGAGTAGTTCATTGGCTGCAAAGTGTTTTGGAGAGTCCCAGGTATGATCGCGACCTTACGTAAATGTCAATGATTTGTGTTTCTTGCCTCATTTGTTCTCTTTGCCTCTGCAGCTGTGTCAGTTCTCCATATCTTCAGTGGTGCGCCATGGGATTCAGATTTTGGTGATTGAGGACAAAACAGTGATAATAAACACCACTGGTCACAAAATCTACTATCGACCTATGCTCATCTTCCCAGGACGCACAACACGAAAGGAGGTACAAGTTACAGAAGTCAATATAAGAGCGGTTCTTTACTTTGTCAAAGCTATGGCACCATTGATCATGTGTGTATTTTTTAAATTAATGTGTGGGATGTGGCCATCACTGGCTGGACCAGCATTTATTGCCCATCCCTCGTTGCCTTCGAGAAAGTGGTGGTGAGATGCCTTCTGGAACCACTGCAGTCCCTGAGATGTATGTACAGCCATGGAGCTGTTAGGGAGGGAGTTCCAAGAGTTTGACCCAGCGATAGTGAAGGATGTCAGGGTGGTAAGTGACTTAGAGGGGAACTTGGACGAGCCTGAATAGTCGCCAGAATGTGGCGACGAGGGAATTTTCACAGTAACTTCATTGCAGTGTTACTTTATTTATTAGTGTCACAAGTAGGCTTACGTTAACACTGCAATGAATCTATCATGAAAATCCCCCAGTCGCCACACTTCGACGCCTATTTGGGTACACTGAGGGAGAATTGAGCATGGCCAATCCACCTAACCTGCATATCTTTGGACTGTGGGAGAAACCGGAGCACCCGGAGGAAACCCACGCAGACACGGGGAAAACACGCAGATTCCGCAATGTGACCCGCCGGAGTCGAACCCGGGTCCCTGGTGCTGTGAGGCAGCAGTGCTAACCACTATGCCACCCTGCCAACCAATGTAAACCTGCTGTGACACTAATAAAATAAACTTAAACTTAAAATACTCTACTGTTAACCTTGATGCACAATTGTAAATATGATAGTTTTTCTTCAGCTGCATGACTCAAATTAGCAATCTACATATCCTGTACTGCTATAGATTCCAGATAGCAGTTTCAGCAGATCTTATTTAACTGCTTTTATGTTAAAAAAAATTGTTTTACCAATTTTCAGCTATTTAAAGATATGGCCGTAACTAATTATTGGATGCGTTCCTTTCAAAATTTGATATGCTCCTGTCTCATAATGGCCTTCAGTGTAACATCAGTAACTTGTGAAGTCATTAACAGATTTACACTCAATTTGAATGCGTAGCTTTTTGTATTATGACTATTTGAAGAGTAATTCTGTTGTAATTTGAGTTGGCTCCCTTTGTTATATTAATCTTCGGTGACCACTCAGTGCCATTGGCAACTTGGCAGCCGTGATCCCGTCGTGTTACCCTGAGGGGAGTAATGCTGCCCCTTCCACCCTTGTTAAAATGTCAACAGATGACATGCTCGTTGAAGGAAGGTGTTTATACACATTTCACAACAAGTAAGAAATTCTAATAACAGCCAGACATTTGTTTTAAAAAATAAAGTGAAAAATAGCATGGGTCTCACACACACACAGAAATTCGTATTTCTTTTTAAGCTGAAAACCACCGTAAGCTTTTTGCATCTTACCATCTTCCAGACAGTATGCCCAGCCAGGAGTATGTCTGGGAGGCAGCAGGCGGCTTCACTCCCAGTTTAGGTAGGATGTTACTGTAATGCATTATTCCATGTAAAGGCAAAGCCGCCATAGTCCCAGATGACCATAGGCTGTGACTGGTGGTGATTTAACCAGAGGATCACCACACCTCAGGCGAGGGGCACGGTTCAGAAGTTGGACCTTCATGAATAACCTCCATGTACAGTACAGAAACAGTGATGAGATCACTAAGAGACCGAGATAGAGGTTTAAAGAAATGTCCTCACTTGGAGAAGGACATTTCGGGTGGCACAGTGGTTAGCACTGCTGCCTCACAGCGCCAGGGATCCGGGTTCAATTCCGGCCTCGGACGACTGTCTGTGTAGAGTTTGCACGTTCTCCCCGTGTCTGCGTGGGTTTCCCCCAGGTGCTCCGGTTTCCTCCCATACTCCAAAGATGTGCAGGTTAGGTTGAGTGGACATGCTAAGTTGCCCCTAAGTGTCAGGGGGACTAGCAGGGTAAAACCTGGGGTTATGAGGTTAGGGTGGGATTGTTGTCAGTGCAGGCTCGATGGGCTGAATGACATCCTTCTGTACTGTGAGGATTTTATGATTCTAATTGGGCCATGGTTTGCTTTGCAGATCCCATTAGTTATTGAGTTACATATGTCACTTATAAAATGTGACGGGGCCCAGGGTGTGAGCCACCCATGTCTCCTCCTGACCAGTGGTATAATTCCAGCAGAGGCAGGGGTGGCCAGATAGGCAGTGGGCAGGCCACCTGTTGGATTTAACAAGCCCTCCCTCTCCTCCATCTTTCAAACCTGCTGGCAAGGGAGCATAAAATCTAGCCCCTTCATTCAGGAGTCATAGAGCATTACAGCACGGAAACAGGCCGTTCAGGCCAACCAGCCCATGCTGACTACGGTACTCTCCCAGCTAGTCCCAATAGAGTGGGCCGTGACTCTATCGGTAGCACTCTAACCTCTGAATCAGAAGCTGGTGGCTGAAGTATCAGTAATCTAGCTTGAAGCCCCAGTGCAGTACTATAGGAGTGCTGCTGTGTGTTGGAGGTGCCATCTTTCAGAAACGAGGCTAAATTGAGGCCTTGCCTGCCCTCTGATTGCCCTATTTCGAAGAAGAAGAGGAGATTTTATCTCAGTGTCCTGATTAGTATTTATCCCTCATCTCCTATCTGTCACATTGTCTTTGTGGACCTTGACTTGCACCAATTGTCCGTTGCATTTCCATTTCTCTACTTTTTGAGTGCGCCTCCAAAGTACCTCATCGGCTATAAGATGCTTTGGGACAGCCATGGGAGCTGCTATGTAAATGCATGTCTTTCTTTATAATGTTGGTCAATAATGTTGCTTAACACTATTTGTGTTTTACAGAATGTCTACATACCAGAGAGTTCTGTATTCAGCCTTAGCCCAGCGAAAGCCCATTCTCCTGCCATGCCAAGTTCCGTTCCTTGCTGGGACCTCGTCTCTGGCGGAAGTCAGGCAGATTTAAGCGTCCCGCTGCCCCAGAAATATCTGCTGTTTGGTTACTCTGCACACATCAGCTGTCAGTACTGGAGCCTGCCAACGATGGTTAGACAGGATTTTCCGAGGCAGAGTGTGGCGGTGCCCCTCGGGGATTCCGGTGAAAGTGGACTTCGTTCCAGGTACAGTGAGAGTATTTTTTAATAATCTCTTTTTGACAGATTCTGCCGTGCACAGATTTAACTTCAACATTGATATTTCAAGGAGCTCACTAACACTTATCAGAGGGACCTTTTGGAGGACCTTCTTGTTTGAAGATAGCAATTCAATAATCTTCTTTTTATTTCTGGAGCAAAAAATAGCTGTGCACAATTTGGGGCTAATCATTCTTCACTCTGTTCCTCTGCATTACAAGCTTCCCTTTGCAGTTAATGGACTGAAATCTGGCAAGAACATCAGACCGTTTATAAAGTTGATCAGCAAGGCCGAGGTTTAGTTGCAGCGGATTTATTATATCTGTTTCCCCTTCTTCCCGTCCAAAAGCTCTGTTCAAGCAACAAGGATTGTCAAACCTTATTATTATCAAAGCGTGAGAACCTATTATTTTTTAAAATTCTTTCATGGGATGTGGGCTTCGCTGGAAACTCTGGCAATTGCTGCCCATCCCTAATCATAGAATCCCCACAGTGCAGAAGGAGGCCTTTAGGCCCATCAAGCCTGTACCGACCACAATCCCACCCAGGTCCTAACCCCATAATCCCATGCATTTATCCTAACTAGTCCCCCCGACACTAAGGGGCAATTTAGTATGGCCAATCCACCTAACCTGCACATCTTTGGACTGTGGGAGGTAACTGGAGCACCTGGAGAAAACCCACGCAGACACGGGGAGAATGTGCAAATCTCCGCACAAACGGTGACCCAAGCTGGGAATCGAACCTGGGTCCCCCTCGCGCTGTGAGGCAGCAGTGCTAACCACTGTGCCACCCTTGAACTGAATGGCTTGCTAGACCATTTCAGAGAGTAGTTCAAAAACAACTACATTGCTGTGGATCTGGAGTCACATGTGGGCCAGACCAGGTAAGGATGGCAGATTTCCTTTCCTGAAGGACATTAGTGAACCAGATGGGTTATTACAACAATCCATAATAGTTTCATGGTCTGAGATTGGCTTTGAATTCCAGATTTTATTAATTGAATTTAAATTGCCCCAGCTGCCATGGTGGGATTTGAATCCATGTCCCAGAAAGAATTGGGCCTCTGGATGACTGGTCCAGTAACAACTAGACCATGATCTCCCACATGTAGTTCACATTGGCCGTTCACTGAGAAGTGTCTGAATTTTCAGGAACACAGGGCGGAATTCTCCCGTTTTGAGACGAAGTGCAGTGGCGGGCAGCTCGGACAGTGTCTGTCCTGCCGGCCAGAATGACGGGATTCTGTGCAGATTCTGCATTTGGAGCCTCATTGACTTTGCACAGGCGAGTTGCCTTCTGATTCCCCTGGTGGGCTGGCAGCTAATTTATCCGCCTGCTGACAGGTTTGAAGGCCTTGGCACAATATTTAAACCCCAATCCAGCACGCTCATATCACTCTCTCCAGCCCACTTATCTTCACCAGACCATGCAGGATGCCAGCATAGAATCAGAGAATCCTACAGTGCAGAAGGAGGCCATTCAGCCCATCGAGTCTGCACCGACCACAATCCCACCCAGCCCCTAACCCCATAACCCCATGCACTTACCCTAGCTAGTACCCCCATGACACTAAGGGGCAATTTACCACGGCTAATCCACCTAACCCGCACACCTTTGGACTGTGGGAGGAAACCGGTGCACCTGGAGGAAACCCACGCAGACATGGGGAGAACGTGCAAACTCCGCACAGACAGTGACCCAAGCCTGGAATTGGACCTGGGTCCCTGGCGCTGTGAGGCAGCAGTGCTAACTACTGTTCCAGCAACCCAGAGGGAGGAGGCTGGCAGCCGCAAGAAGAAGTCTGTGCCTCAATTCATCCCTCTCACCCCATACCCCGTCACCTGTGAGGCGCCCATGTACCACTCTGACCTCTACCCCACCGCATCTGGAGCGGTAGCCCTTTGGCCAAGGTCAGAGGCTTCTGGCGATAGAGAGTGTGGGGCAAGTGCAGAGGAGATTTACAGGGATGAAACCAGAAATGCAGAGCTCTAACTATCAGGAGAGGGTGAGCAGGCTCCTTGAAAAGAGAGGAATGAGGCTCTTTAAAATCATGAAAGGTTTTCAATAAGTAAACATAGAGAATCTTTCCACTTGCCGTGGGAAGAGCAAAGGTAGAGGTCTTCAAAATCAGATAGTCACTGAGTAATCCAATCGTGAATTCAGCAGGAATATCTTTGGTACCCAGTTGAGAATGTGGAACTCGCCTCCACAGGGAGTGGTTGAAACCCAAAAGCATAGATGCATTTAAGGGGAAGTTGGAGCCCATGAAGGAGAAAGGAATGGAGAGAATATACTGGTAGATATAGGTAGGGAAAGATGGAAGGAAGTTCGAGTGGAGCATAAATGCTGGTGTGGACTAGTTGGGCCAAAAGGCCTGATTCTCTGCTGTATCACCTGGGTAATCCTATGCAGATGTGATGTGATCTATATAGAGCAGCATTCTACAAGGCTAACAGTATATCCTTCTATTGTTGGGTTAGACACTGCAAATATTATGGGATGCCCTCCGTATCTGACTAATCTCTCCACTGGATGAAAAACCAGGCTGTTTCTTTTTTCAGTCTGAACTAAAAATTGTGTTTCACAGAAGCGAGTTAAAGCAACAGAATAAAGTAATGATACAGTCCATGGCTTTACATTTAAAACATCTCAAAACTGCTTTGAATTTAGCTCCCATCAGTAATGTGCATGATGAAAATTTGTGTTTTAAAAAAATTAATCTTCTCATGGCCCTTTTTAGTCCCTCCTCTCAGAATGGCACAGATTTCTTTGCAATGTATGCAGGAAAACATCCTCAGGAGGTTTTACACTTGCTTCATCACGTGGCCTACATTAACCCTTTTAATCAGTATAGGCAACATTACAAATATGCACGTGTTACATAAAAAGAGGTCACAGGTAGAGGTTGAGAGGCGGTAGATTTAAAACTGAAATGAGGAGGAACTACTTCTCGCAGAGGGTGGTGAATTTGTGGAACTCGCTGCCCCATAGCAAGGGTTCTAAGCCTCAGGCTGGCATCGTGCCAGCAGCAGCCATCGCCTCCCAGTGAGGCTGCCATTCAACAGATCTGCCAACCTCTGGCTGGCAGCTCTCAGCGTGTAGGACTTCTACTCCTCCAAGGTCCTTGACCCCCCCCTATATTTCTAATAATAAAATGGGGTTAAAGGGATATGGGGAACAGGTGAAGGGGTGGATTTGAGACCAGGAAGAGATCAGCCATGACCTCATAAAGCTTGTGCTATCAAATAAACCTGTTGGACTTTGACCTGGTGTTGTGAGACTTCTTACTGTGGCATGGTGGCACAGTGGTTAGCACTGCTGCCTCACAGCACCAGGGACCTGGGTTCAATTCCCGGCTTGGGTCACTGTCTGTGTGGAGTCTGCACGTTCTCCCCGTCTCTGCGTGGGTTTCCTCCGGGTGCTCCGACTTCCTCCCACAGTCCAAAGATGTGCGGGTTAGTTTGATTGGCCGTGCTAAATTGCCCCTGAGTGTCCTGGGATGCTTGGTTAGAGGAATTGGAGGGGTGAATTTGTGGAGTTCCGAGGATAGAGCCTGGGTGGGATTGTTGTCAGTGCAGACTCGATGGGCTGAATGGCCTCTTTCTGCACTGTAATGATTCTATGGATTCTGTGATCTGATTGAATGGTGGAGCAGGCTCGAAGGGCTGAATTCGCCGACTTCTGCTCCTAATTCCTGTGTTCTCATGTTCCTAAAAATGGCTAAGTTAGTGAGTTGCCTTAGTGGGTTTTTTTTTGTTTTGAACTTATCCTTGTAATACGTCACATGGGAGGATTTTCTGAGATAGAAATTAGCTGATCGGCTCAAATATTTCATGATGATGATGCTGCAGCTTTTGCCGTCAAGGGGACTGAACTGCTTTTGGCAGCTTTGTGACTTCTTTCAACACAGGCGCGCAACATTGTGGAGGCTGGAAACCTGAAACACACAGCAGGTTTGGCAGCATCTGTGGAGAGGGAAACGATTGACTGGCCAGGCAGTGTCTGCAGAAAGGGAAACGATTGAAGTTTCGGGTCAATGACCCCATTGCCAGAACAGTGCTGACTTAAGGTCATCGCCAAAGTAGGTTGGGGATCTTTTTGAAAGCAAGAATCAAAATTCTGAGGGGTTTTGATAGCCGACCTAGCAAGAAACTGTTCCGCTGGGAGGGTGAGTTACTGTAGGGCACACATCTAAGGCAGTTAGCAGGTGAGCGCAGCTGAGGAGAATTTATTATCGACATGGCAACCTGTTATGATCTGGAATGCACTGCCTGAAAGGGTGGTGGACACAGATTTAATAGCGGGGGGGTTTTGGTATCGGTAAAGAATCCATAGAATCCCTACAGTGCAGAAGGAGGCCATTCGGTCCATTGAGTCTGCACCGGCCACAATCCCATCCTGGCCCTATTCCTGTAACCCCACGTATTTACCCTGTTAACTCCCCTGACACTCGGGTTAATTTAGCACAGCCAATGAACCTAACCTGCAAATCTTTGGACTGTGGGAGGAAACCCACGCAGACATGGGGAGAATGTGCAAACTCTGCACAGACAGTGACCCGAGGCCAGAATTGAACCCGGGTCCCTGCCAGCCAAATCTGGCAGTGCCAGCCTGGGACGGGGGCAGTGCCAGGGGGCAGTGCCGTGACGGGTACTAGTGGGAGCCTCGTGGTTTATTTATTTATTAGCGTCACAAGTAGGCTTACATTAACACTGAAATGAAGTTAATGTAAAAATTCCCTGGTCGCCACACTCCGGCGTCTGTTCGGGTACACTGAGGGAGAATTTAGCGTGGCCAATGCACCCTAACCAACACATCTTTCGGACTGTGGGAAGAAACCAGAGCACCCGGAGGAAACCCACGCAGACACGGGGAGAACGTGCAGACTCCACACAGACAGTGACCCAAGCCAGGAATTGAAATTCTTTTGAAATTGAAATTGAAATTCAAATTGCTTTTGCTTTGTTTTTTTTTGGGTTCGGATCTCTGCAGCCAGCTTTACCAGTTGTAAGAGTCTCCACCTCGCCAGGGTGATGGCACAAACCCCACCCATTTTTTTTGATCGGTCAAAGTGTGAATATTCCGCAAGGAAACAGGCTGGTGGAGCTGGAGCGCTCCACTCCAATGTTCCCGCCAGAACTGACACTTCTAATCAGATTTGCCCCAGCAACATACAAAAAATGAGTTGGGGGTGGGGGGGGGGGGGGGGGGGGGGGGGAAGTGGGGGGGTGGGGGGGGGTGGGGTGGGGGCAGTGGAGGGAGAAGCAAGGATGGGACTAACTGGAGCTTTGTCAGAGAGCCAACAGGTGTGATGGGCCAAATGGCCTCCCCCTGTGCTGTATGATTTTCTAATGAACTCTGCAGATAAATAAAGTGAAATTCAAACTTGACTGTCCCAAATTAAGAAGTCTCACAGCACCAGGTTGAGGTCCAACAGGTTTATCTGGTATCACAAGCTTTCGGAGCACTGCTCCTTCACTCACCTGATGAAGGAGCAGCGCTCCAAAAGCTCACGATAACAAATAAACCTGTTGGACTTTAGCCTGGTGTTGTGAGACTTCTTACTGTGCCCACCCCAGTCCAACGCCGGCATCTCCACATCATCCCAAATTGAAACAGAGTTCGACAATTTCTCAGAACCGGTGGATTTTATGTTAACTGGCTCACGGGATTTCTTAGAGATCCCATTGTACCCTCAACATTAGACGTGAAAAGACCATCTGCAGGCCAAGAAGATTTCCAGAAACTATTTTCTTCTTGTATAGTGTCTTATTAATAGTGTCAGGCTTTGCTCAAACTCTTAACTGGATCAGGTTGGATCACATGTTTGGCATTGAGACAACACATTTATCCTATTCTTATCTTACATCTGTTTTTAATGAAGCCTTCAGATCTTCTTTTAGGGAGGGTGCAGCAGTTAAAATTTTTTAATATTTTTGTTTAATCATAAAGTGCATAAATCTTGGTGCAGTATGGGAGGTGACTGAGGCGGTTGGTGCCATTCCACTGACTGGGAAAGTCTGGCTGTGAATCCCAAACTTCCCTGACAGCTGGTTCCAGATTGCAGTCTGTTCTTGCAGTGCTCAGTGGCAGCAGAGAAGTGCAAAGGGAAAGCTTGGGCAGGGATGCTGCATCTGACAAGTCTTGGCATCTGTTGCTGACCGGTACCACCAAAGATATGTCATTAACCACTTGCCTCCACAGCTTGGATATGAGGGAGCATAAAATATGCATAATATTCCTTATTACCCAAGGTTTATCAACCCCAGATTTTATTCCCATCCACTTTTTCTCACATATCGGTCTTCAGCTTGCAGGATATCTAACCAGCTTCTGCCAGATTTGTCTGTGTACTCTTTTTTAAGTTTAAGTTTATTTATGAGTGTCACAAGTAGGCTTACATTTACACTGCAATGAAATTACTGTGAAAATCCCCTCGTCGCCATACTCCGGCACTTGTTCGGGTACGATGAGGGAGAATGTAGCATGGCCAATGCGCCTAACCAGCGCACCTTTCGGACTGTGGGAGGAAATCGGAGCACCCGGAGGAAACCCACGCAGACACGGGGAGAACGGGCAGACTCCACGCAGACAGTTACCCAAGCCGGGAATTGAACCCAGGTCCCCAGCGCTGTGAGGCAGCAGTGCTAACCACTGTGCCACCCTGCTGCACGTACCCGCGACAGTGACTCATCCAAGCTAACCTTCCCCTGAACCTCAGTTCTATCCTTTATAAGGTGACCTATCTCGGTTTAAAACCTGAGCTTATTCTGAATGACTTAAGTTGGGAGGAGGTTTGTGAGGAGCATAGCTGCTGCCATTGGCTAATTGAGTAAGATCACCTGTTTCTGAGCTGTGAATTCAATGTTGGTAAGTTAGACCTGCGAACTCATCTTCTGCTGAATGTGTTCCTGAGGTGGGAGAACACTGGTGCACCATTATCAGCATAGAGCAGCTTCTGAAGACCGAGCACATTTTTGGCTTGGATCTCAGGCAAGCAGGCTTTTCATCGGTTCTGGTATCTGAGTAGACACTCTCTGAAGATGACTTGAAGACATATGACAGCAGCAAAGAGAAGAATATGCTGATGTGTTAGTGCTCGAACACAATCCTGTTTGACCACGCTGCGGACCTCAAAGGGTTCTGATGTTGCCTCGTTCTAGCTGAACTTACCCACCATGTTGGCTGGGAAAGGATAGATCACATTGAGGAGCTTCGGTGGGCGGCCGTTTTTATCCAGCAGCTTAAATAGACCCTGTGCTCATGTGGTTAAGTGCCTTGGTGTGATCAGTGAAGACAATATATAGTGGTCTCCTTTGTTCTCAGCATTTCTCTTGCAACTGCAGGACTGAGAAGATCATATCAATTATAGATCTTCCAGTTCGGAAACCACATTGGGATTTGGGGTCGATGCATTCAGCCAGGATCTGCAGTCTGACAAAGGCAACATAGGCAAATACTTTCCCCTTGTTCTTGTCCAAGATCAAAGTCTTTGCATCTCATGTATCCTGGGACACTGCCTCCCTCCCCTCCTTCCAACAAAGACATAGAAATTAGTGCAAATAATGCAAGAGTGCTAGTTTCCCATGTTTGATGAGTTCAGGCGGTATAGCACAGCACCTGGATCTTTGCCCATGGCAATGCGTCAATCATTTTGTTAAGTTCCTCCACCGTCACAGGCAGACTTTTAAATAGTGTCTATAGTTTCCTCAGTGTTCTCCCTTGAGTATAACTCAACGTATCTCAACACCTTTCCAATTGTTTATTGAATCAGGGATGACCTATTCTCCCTTTGTTTTCAATAGAGTTGTTTTCTTTGCTGATGGACCTATTGTGTACAGTTTTGATCTCCTTACTTGAGAAAGGATGTACTGGGAGTGCTTGAGAAAGGATACACTGACACTGGAGGGGGTGCAGAGGAGATTCACTAGGTTGATTCCGGAGTTGAGAGTGTTGGCTTATGAGGAGACTGGGGCTATACGCATTGGAATTCAGAAGAATGAGGGGAGATCTTATAGAAACATATAAGATTATGAAGGGAATAGGTAAGATAGAAGTAGGGAAGTTGTTTCCACTGGCGGGTGAAACTAGAATAGGGAGCATGGCCTCAAAATAAGGGGGTGCAGATTTAGGACTGAGTTAAGGAGGAACTTTTTCACCCAAAGGGTTGTGAATCTGTGGAATTCCCTGCTCTATAAAGCAGTTGAGGCTACCTCATTGAAAGTTTTTAAGGTAAGGATAGATAAATTTTTGAACAGTAAAGGAATTAAGGGTTATGGTGAGTGGGCGGGTAAGTGGAGCTGAGTCCACAAAAAGATCAGCCATGATCTTATTGAATGACGGAGCAGGCTCGAGGGGCCAGATGGCCTACTCCTGTTCCTAGTTCTTATGTTCTTATTGCCTTTTTGGTCCCATCATGCAAGCCCCCTAGTACTTCCTGTATCAAAGGATATTCTGGCAAAGTTATAACCAGTAATCATTGGCGCACCATCCAGCAGTCATCAGCAGCACATGTATAGACTCTCTGATGCATGTGAAGAGTTTGGTTTAACCATCAGCAACAGCAAGACAAATGTTACGGTCTGGGATGTTGCTATGCCGTCATCTATCAGTATTGACAATGTGATAGTGTTGATAGCTTCACATACCTAGGTTTCACAATCACCAGCAATCTGTCACTGGATGTCAAAATCAATGTACAGATGCTGCAGTTGTGATGTCCCAACTGAATAAGAGAGGGTGGAACAACAGCAACCTAACTGAGAACACCAATCTGCAACTCTACCATGCCGGGCATCCGCAGCACATTCCGAGTGAGATCGGAAAACATATGCTAGGCAGGAGAAAAGGCTGAGCAGTTTCCAGTTTCGCTGTCTCAGATGCATTCTCGAAATCTTTTGGCAGGACAAGTTACCAATTCGGAGGTCCTGGTGCATGCTGAGATTAACATATTTCTGATTAAAAAGTGATAAGGGGATATGGGGAACAGGTGGGGAGGTGGATTTGAGATCAGGGAGAGATCAGCCATGATCTGATTGAATGGCAGAGCAGGTTAGAAGGGCTGAATTGCCTACTTATGTTCCTAATTCCTATGTTCCAATGCTAATTCCGCTAGCATACACTCATTGCTAAACCAACGATGTCTGCACTGACTTGGCTGTGTTCATTGGATGGATGACGATTATATATTCTAAGACCTTCTGTACAGTGAACTGGTCACTGAGTCATAGAATCATAGAATCCCGACAGCCATTTAAAGTTTATTTATTAGTCACAAGTAAGGCTTATATTAACACTGCAACGAAGTTACTGTGAAATTCCCCTAGTCGCCACAGTCTGGCGCCTGTTCGGGTCAATGCACATAACCAGCACATCTTTCAGACAGTGGGAGGAAACCGGAGCACTCGGAGGAAACCCACACAGACATGGTGAGAATGTGCAAACTCCACACAGACAGTGACCCAAGCCGGGAATTGAACCTGGGTCCCTGGCGCTGTGAAGCAGCAGTGCTAACTATTGTGCCACTGTGCTGTCCACGATCTTCTGGGTGTCCAGTCTTCCACGAAAGGAGCAGCCTAATGGAGAAGAGGTGTAGAAAAGAGTTTCTGGAGCATTGGCCTAGTCAGCTGAAGGCAAGGCTGCCAGTGATGGGGTGATAGAAATCAGTGATCCAGGGGAGGGCAGAATGCAGAACTGCAAGACCCTGGGGTTGTGTGACACTGGAGGTAGAGATGAGGAGGAGGGAGACCATGGAGGGACTTGATTACAAGGATGAGAATGTTAAGATCAAGTTGCTGCAGGACCGGGAGCCAGTTTGGTCAGCGAGTGAAGGGAAGATGGGTGAACGTGACTTGGCGCAAGTTAGGCTGCAGGCACCAGAATTTTGAATTGCAGATTCCTGAGGAAAAACTTTTTAACACAAAAACTGATTAGATTCTGGAAAGCACTACCTGAGAGAGTGATGGAGGCAAATTCAGTCAAAGCTTTCAGAAAGAAATTGGATCATTGTCTGGAGAGAATTTTTTTTTGAAGGACTATGGGGAAAAGGCAGGTAAGTGGGATGTGGTGAGTTGCTCTTGCAGGGACGGGCAAGGACGCAATGGGGCAAATGGCTGCTTTGTGTAACTGCCTCCAATTCTATGATATGATGAGCTCAAGTCTGGGGAAGGTGCCACACATGCAGAGGAGATGTAGACAAACCCCTGCATTAATGCTGCATCTACTTGTTGTTTGTGACCTGAATGGATTGACTTTTTCATCTGTGTTCTAGCTGTGCAGACAGTCTGTACAATTTGCGACTGATATGTTTGCCCCAATTTTAACTCTGAGCAGGAATCACTTGCACACACAAGCTGAGGTGGGTGCCACACCACTCTGACATTGGCAACATGACTCCCTGGCCTTACTGCATCACCCCACTGGGTTGGCCTGCAAGCAGAAATATAAAGACTGGCAGGAGCACAGGGGCAACAGAGTCATAGAGGAAACATGGAAACAGGCCGTTCGGCCCAACTTGTCCATGCTGCCCTTTTTTTTAACCACTAAGCTGGTCCCAATTGCGTTTGGCCTGTATCCCTCTTACCCAGGTAATTGTCTAAATGCTTTTTAAAGGACAAAATTGAACCCACCTCTACTACTGCCTCTGGCAGCTTGTTCCAGATGCTCACCACCCTCGGTGTGAAAAAATTGCCCCTCTGGCCCTTTTGTATCTCTCCCCTCTCACCTTAAACCTATGCCCTCTAGTTTTAGACTCCCCTATCTTTGGGAAAAGATATTGACTATCTAGCTGATCTATGCCCCTCATTATTCTATAAGATCATTCCTATGCCTCCTACGCTCCAGGGAAAAGAGTCCCAGTCTATCCAGCCTCCCCTTATAACTCAAACCATCCAGTCCCGGTAGCATCCTAGTAAATCTTTTCTGCACTCTTTCCAGATTAATAATATCCTTTCTATAATAGGGTGACCAGAACTGTACACAGAGGGGCAGAAACTTCTTTTGGTGGCCCAAGCACAGAGTACCCAAAAGTAAAATCAGAGTAAAATTCTTGATTGCTTTTTTGTTTGGAGGCATCTTCTGACTTCACTTCAAGCCACGTGGGACTGGTGGGTAAATCTTGCTCACTCCATTACAAAAACAGTCTCAGGTTCAATGACCTTACCCAAGCCTGACCTGGTATCAAAAGGACCTTGCCAATTATCGCCAACTGAGAAGAATCAGGGATCGGTGCTGGGTCCACTGTTATTCGTCATTTATATTAATGATTTGGATGAGAATATAGGAGGCATGGTTAGTAAGTTTGCAGAATACACCAAGATTGGTGGCATAGTGGACAGTGAAGAAGGTTATTTCGGACTGCAACGGAATCTTGATAAATTGGGCCAGTGGGCTGACAAATGGCAGATGGAGTTTAATTTAGATAAATGCGAGGTGATGCATTTTGGTCGATTGAACCAGCGCAGGACTTATTCAGTCAATGGGAGGGCATTGGGGAGAGTTACAGAACAAAGAGATCTAGGAGTACAGGTTCATTGAAAATGGAGTCACAGGTGGACAGAGTGGTGAAGAATGCATTTGGCATGCTTGGTTTCATTGGTCAGAACATTGAATACAGGAGTTGGGACGTCTCGTTGAAGTTGTACAGGAGATTGGTAAGGCCACACTTGGAATACTTTGTACAGTTCTGGTTACCCTATTATAGAAAGGATATTATTAAACTAGAAAGAGTGCAGAAAAGATTTACTAGAATGCTACCGGGACTTGATGGTTTAAGTTATACGGAGAGGCTGGATAGACTGGGACTTTTTTCTCTGGAGTGTAGAAGGCTGAGGGGTGATCTTTTAGAGGTCTATAAAATAATGAGGGGCATAGATCAGCTAGATAGTTAATATCTTTTCCCAAAGGTAGGGGAGTCTACAACTAGAGGGCATAGGTTTGCGGTGAGAGGGGAGAGATACAAAAGTGTCCAGAGGGGCAATTTTTCCACATAGAGGGTGGTGAGTGTCTGGAACAAGCTGCCAGAGGTAGTAGTAGAGGCGGATACAATTTTGTCTTTTAAAAAGCGTTTAGACAGTTACATGGGTAAGATGGGTATAGAGGGATATGGGCCAAATGTAGGCAATTAAGACTAACTTAGGGGTTAACAAAATGGGCGGCATGGACAAGTTGGGCCAAAGGGCCTATTTCTATGCTGTAAACCTCTATGACTCTGTAATGTGCTACAGCCAAAGTCTGCAGGTTGGTTTGGACACATGGCAGGGGCACCAAGAGCAGTTATAAGTGCCTGACTGCCCAGTTTCAAAGGAGTCCTTATGACGGATCAGTCTCTGTTTTGGAGTTTACCGGCACTGGCTGTGATCCGCACTCTGCACATCTTTGTTTGCCAAAGTGATTTAATTAGTTCTTATCTATCTTGAGTCTAGAATGGTGATAGTGTAGCTGTTGTTAGTGTTTAAAGGAAGGGCAGAGTGTTTCGGTTACTAACTGCACAGTGAGACTGGTGAAACATTTGGACTTTGGCTTCCAAATCAAAAGTTAAGATAAAAATAAAAAATGCAGAAAATCACACCAGTGGAAAGATATTAAGAGGAAGATCCGCATTTCTATCGTGCCTTTGCTGTCTTTAGGCCATCCAAAAGCACTTTACAGTGAAGCACTTCAGAAGTGAAGTCACTGTTGTAATGTAGGCAATGGGTGGAATTGCCCATCCCACCCGCCACGGGAATCGTAGCAGGCAGGACAGGACCGTGCAAAGGTTTTGCTCGGGCGGGGTTTTCGGGTCTTGGGGCGAGCGTGACTGGAAGATTCTGCCCAACATGTCTGCTGAATTATGCACAACAAGATCCCATAAACAACACTGATTATAAGCGGAATTTCTTTTGGCTTTTTTTGATTTTCTTGCTTGGAGGATAAATACAGGTCAGGACATATTCGAAACGTGTCCACCCGAGAGAGCAGCCACGGTTTAGGGTCTCATCTGATCAGTTCCAAAGCTTTGGAGAGAGTATAAAGAATGTTGCCCGGTCTCGACGGTGTTGGCTATGAGGAGAGATTGCATAAACTAACATTGTTTTCACTGGAAAGACAGAGGCTGAGGGGAGACCTGATAGAGGTCTACAAAATTATGAGAGGCATCAGCAGGGTGGATAGTCGGAGGCTTTTTCCCAGCGTGGAAGCGTCAATTATAAGGGGGCACAGGTTCAAGGTGAGAGGGGGAAAGTTTGAGGGAAATGTGCGGAGAAAGTTTTTCACGCAAAAGCGTGCCGCCTGAGGAGGTAGTGGAAGCAGACACATTAGCAACTTTTAATAGGCATCTGGATGGGTACCTGAATAGGGAGGGAATAGAGGGATACGGATCGAGTAAGGGCAGAAAGTTTTTTTGTACTTTAGTTAGGGCATCATGATTGGCACTGGCTTGGAGGGCCAAAGGGCCTGTTCCTGTGCTGTACTTGTCTTTGTTCTCTAGTTCAGCACTCCCTCAGTATTGCAATGGGAGTTCCGGCATGGGGTTTTGTGCTCCGGCTTTTGGAGTGGGGCTTGGACTCAGAACCTCGTGACAATAGTGCTTGATGAACAGGCCCACCCCAATCATTCACTTGTCTTCCTTGTTCGGAGGCTGACGTACCCTTCCCCGCACCCCACTCCACCCCACCATGCCTCATATTTTGTTCTCTCGGTTCTATTTTGAATAATTTACATTGCAGTCAAAGTTGGTTGTAAATTGCAATTCCTCTTCCATTTTCTTTGTTTTCAGAGCTGTGGTGGTGACTTATCAGGAATGCCTCGGTGTCACCTACATAACTGTCAGCGAGGATTGTAGTCCTCGGATGATCATCCATAACAGATGCCCTGTCGCAATCCTGATGAAAGAAAACGTGAAAGGTAGAAATCTGATTTAATATCTCTGAACTGTGGTCGCTATTTGTTTAAGCTTTGTACTTTGATTCTTTGAGATAACCAGTTTAACTTCAATATAAAAATGTGGAGGAGACCAAAACTGGGGGCCATAAATATAAGATAGACATTAATAAATCCAACCGGGAATTCAAGTCTATGCCCAGAGCATGGTCAGAATGTGGAACTCATTACCACAAGGAATGGTTGAAGCAAAAAGCATAGATGCAACCAAAGGGAAGGTAGATAGATAAATAGGGACACCTTCATCTGCAAGTTCCCCTCGAAGTCGCTCACCATCCTGACTTGGAAATATATCGCCGTTTCTTCACTGTTGTTGGGTCAAAATCCTGGAACTCCCCCTCCCTAACAGCACTGTGGTTGTACCTACACCACATGGACTGCAACGATTCAAGAAGGCAGCTCATCACCATCTTCTCAAGGACAATTAGGGAAGGGCAATAAATGCCAGCCTTGTTGATAGCACTTATATCCCACGAATGAATTCATTAAAAAAAGATATGTCAATAAAGTGAGCTGCGGTAAGACAGAAGGAGGCTCATGTGGAATATTAACACTGGCAGAGTCCCCTTGGGCTGAATAGTCTATTTGCAGTATAGTTTGATGTAATTATATTGATTTTTAACAATTTTTAAGCATGTCTTTTCACGCACTAGTTTCCCTTTGGGAAATATTGGACAGTCTGTGGAAAATCCCGGGCTGATTACCAGCCCATTGACCCATGTCACAAATACTCCTTCCGTGGCCAACAAATGGGACTTGACCCAGAACTGGCCCAAAGGTAGGGACACTGTCACTGCTCCGTAAGACCTCCTGTCAGATTCTATTGATGTAGAACCACTTATAATGGAATAAAATCAGGCAGTGTATGACTCAAATTCATACTTGACATCTGAATTGTAGAATCACTGCAATGCTCTCCAGCAGAGTATCTTACCCAGGCCCATCATTCAATTCCCCCCACCCCACCCTGCCTGTAACCCTGCACATTTACACCGCTAATCCACCTACCCTACACATCTTGGGACACTGAGGGGCAATTTGGTCATTCCACCTAACCTGCACAACTTTGGACTGTGGGAGGAAACCGGAGCACCCGGAGGAAACCCACACAGACACAGGAAGAACGTGCAAACTCCACACCGACAGTCACCCAAGGCCGGAATCGAACCCAGATCCCTGGCGCTGTGAGGCAGCAGTGCTGACCACTGTGCCACCGTGTCGCACCTGTATGCTCTTGCTTTCATGGATCTGTGAGATGTCTTCATGGGCATAAACTATAAAGTATTAAAAGTTTAAATTTTACATAAAGGGTAGTAAGTCAGTTGTGCCGTTACTGCAGTAGTATCCAGTCATCCAGAATCGGAAACAATGGGGATATCAGTTAAAGCATAGAATCCAACAGTGCAGAAGGAAGCCATTCAGCCCATCGAATCTGCACTGACCACAATCCCACTCAAGTCCTATCCCCATGACCCCATACATTTATCCTAGCTAGTCCCCCTGACACTAAGGGGCGATTTAGCATGGCCAATCCACCTAAGCTGCAGATCTTTGGACTGTGGGAAGAAACTAGAGCACCCGGAGGAAACCCACGCAGACACAGAGAACGTGCAGACTCCACACAGACAGTGACCCAAACCGGGAATCGAACCGGGATCCCTGTTGCCAACCACTGACGCACCATGCCGCCAATTCTTTCACTGTACTGTCTGATTCGCTAAATCTGCACTGTTTTCGATGAATAGTTTTTGAATATATTGAATTACATTAAAATACAGTGTGGAAACAGGCCATTCAGCCCGATTGTTTGATCGATGCTCCACACAAGCCTTGTCATGCACTACTTCATCTCATCTGATGAACGTATCCCTCTATTCCCTTCTCCCTCTTTCATTCATCTGGCTTCTGTTTCAATGCATTAGCACTTTTGGTTATAATTTAAACTGCGATTTTTTTTTGTTGTGTTTTAGATGTCCCAAAGTGTGCTGTCCATTGCCGAAAAATTCCCGCTGAGTCCTCAGTTCATCATGAGCTTTATCATCAAATCTGGAACTTCCCTGACTGCAAATCTCAGGAGCACTTGCCCAGTGTCCACCTTAGCATGGCGTCTCCATCTGTTCTCTCTGAGGAATGGAGCGATCTCATTGATCTCAATAGCCCTGGGACTCAGGTGAGATGTCACAGCCTTGTTTTATCATTGTTTTGTGCTTACCTGTAATATTATTATTGGGTGGCACAGTGGTTAGCACTGCTGTCTCACAGCACCGGGGACCCAGATTCAATTCCCAGCTTGGGTCACTGTCTGTATGGAGTCTGCACGTTCTCCCCGTGTCTGTGTGGGTTTCCTCCGGGTGCTCCGGTTTGCTCCCACAGTCCGAAAGACGTGTTGGTTAGGTGCATTGGCCATGCTAAATTCTCCCTCAGTTGCCAACCTGAACAGTAACTTCATTGCAGTGTTAATGTACGCCTACTTATGACACTAATCGTAGCACTAGATTGTAACACTGATTAAGAGGAAGTTGTATGAAATGTACAGGTAGCAAGGAACAGATCAGATGCTCGAGGAGTATAAAAGATGCAAGAAGCTACTTAAGAGGGAAATCAGGAGGGCTAAAAGAAGACATGAGGTTGCTTTGGCAGACAGAGTGAAGGAAAATCCAAAGCGCTTCCATAGGTACGTTAGGAGTAAAAGGATCGTGAGGGATAAAATTGGTCCTCTTGAAGACCAGAGTGGTAGACTGTGTATGGAACCAAAAGAGATGGGGGAGATACCAAATGGTTTTTTTTGCATCTGTATTTACTGAGGAAACGGGCCATGGAGTCTACGGAAATAGGGCAAACAGGTAGGGAGGTCATGGAACCTTTACAGATTAAAGGGGAGGAGGTGCTTGCTGTCTTGAGGCAAATCAGAGTGGATAAATCCCCAGGACCGGACAGGGTATTCCCACGGACCTTGAGGGAAGCTAGTGTTGAACTTGCAGGGGCCCTGGCAGACATATTTAAAATGTCAGTATTCACGGGGGAGGTGCCCGATGATTGGAGGGTGGCTCATGTTGTTCCTTTGTTTAAAAAAGGTTCCAAAAGAAATCCGGGAAATTATAGGCCAGTAAGTTTGACGTCGGTGGTGGGCAAGTTATTGGAAGGTGTGATAAGGGATAGGATCTACAAATATTTGGATAGACGGGGACTTATTAGGGAGAGTCAACATGGCTTTGTGCGTGGTAGGTCATGTTTGACCAATCTATTAGAGTTTTTCGAAGAGGTTACCAGGAAAGTGGATGAAGGGAAGGCGGTGGATGTTGTCTACCTGGATTTCAGCAAGGCCTTTGACAAGGTCCCTTATGGGAGGTTAGTTAGGAAGGTTCAGTCGCTGGGTATACATGGGGAGGTAGTAAGTTGGATTAGACACTGGCTCAATGGAAGAACACAGTAAGAGTTTTAACAACACCAGGTTAAAGTCCAACAGGTTTATTTGGTAGCAAATACCATTAGCTTTCATTTGCTACCAAATAAACCTGTTGGACTTTAACTTGGTGTTGTTAAAACTCTTACTGCGTTCACCCCAGTCCAACGCCGGCATCTCCACATCAATGGAAGAAGCCAGAGAGTGGTTGTGGAGGATTGCTTCTCTGAGTGGAGGCCTGTGACCAGTGGTGTGCCGCAGGGATCGGTGTTGGGTTCATTGTTCTTTGTCATCTATATCAATGATCTGGATGATAATGTGGTGAATTGGATCAGCAAATTTGCTGATGATACAAAAATTGGAGGTGTAGTGGACAGTGAGGAAGGTTTTCAAAGCTTGCAGAGGGATTTGGACCAACTAGAAAAATGGGCTGAAAAATGGCAAATGGAATTTAATAAGAGTTTTAACACCAGGTTAAAGTCCAACAGGTTTATTTGGTAGCAAATACCATTAGCTTTCGGAGCGCTGCTCCTTCGTCAGATGGAGTGGAAATGTGCTCTCAAACAGTGCAAACAGAGACACAAAATCAAGTTACGGAATACTGATTAGAATGCGAATCCCTACAACCAGCCAGATCTTAAAGATACAGACAATGTGGGTGGGGGGAGCATTAAGCACAGGTTAAAGAGATGTGTATTGTCTCCAGACAGGACAGCCTGCAAGTCCAGGAGGCAAGCTGTGGGGGTTACTGATAATGTGACATAAATCCAACATCCCGGTTTAGGCCGTCCTCGTGTGCGGAACTTGGCTATCAGTTTCTGCTCAGCGACTCTGCGCTGTCGTCTGTCGTGAAGGCTGCCTTGGAGAACGCTTACCTGAAGATCAGAAGCTGAATGCCTGTGACTGCTGAAGTGCTCCCCCACAGGAAGAGAACAGTCTTGCCTGGTGATTGTCGAGCGGTGTTCATTCATCCGTTGTCGTAGCGTCTGCATGGTTTCCCCAATGTACCATGCCTCGGGACACCTTTTCCTGCAGCGGATCAGGTAGACAATGTTGGCCGAGTTGCAAGAGTAGGTACCGTGTACCTGGTAGATGGTGTTCTCACGTGAGATGATGGCATCCGTGTCGATGATCCGGCACGTCTTGCAGAGATTGCTGTGGCAGGGTTGTGTGGTGTCGTGGTCACTGTTCTCCTGAAGGCTGGGTTGTTTGCTGTGGACAATGGTCTGTTTGAGGTTGCGCGGTTGTTTGAAGGCAAGAAGTGGGGGTGTGGGGATGGCCTTGGCGAGATGTTTGTCTTCATCAATGACATGTTGAAGGCTCCGGAGGAGATGCTGTAGCTTCTCCACTCCGGGGAAGTACTGGACGACAAAGGGTACTCTGTCCACCATGTCCCGTGTTTGTCTTCTGAGGAGGTCGGTGCGGTTTTTCGCTGTGGCGCGTCGGAACTGTTGATCGATGAGTCGAGCGCCATATTCTGTTCTTATGAGGGCATCTTTCAGCGTCTGGAGGTGTCTGTTGCGATCCTCCTCATCCGAGCAGATCCTGTGTATTCGGAGGGTTTGTCTGTATGGGATGGCTTCTTTAACGTGTTTAGGGTGGAAGCTGGAGAAGTGGAGCATCGTGAGGTTATCCACGGGCTTGCGGTACAGTGAGGTGCTGAGGTGACCGTCCTTAATGGAGATGCGCGTGTCCAAGAATGCCACCGATTCCGGAGACTAGTCCATGGTGAGTCTGATGGTGGGATGAAACTTGTTGATGCCATCATATGGTTGTTTCAGTGATTGCTCACCATGACTCCAAAGGAAGAAAATATCATCGATGTATCTAGTGTATAGCATCGGTTAAAGGTCCTGTGCGGTGAAGAAGTCTTGTTCACCATGGACTACTCTCCGGAATTGGTTGCATTCTTAGACACATGCATCTCCATTAAGGACGGTCACCTCAGCACCTCACTGTACCGCAAGCCCACGGATAACCTCATGATGCTCCACTTCTCCAGCTTCCACCCTAAACACATTAAAGAAGCCATCCCATACAGACAAACCCACCGAATACACAGGATCTGCTCGGATGAGGAGGATCGCAACAGACACCTCCAGACGCTGAAGGATGCCCTCATAAGAACAGGATATGGCGCTCGACTCATCAATCAAAGGTTCCGACGTGCCACAGCGAAAAACCGCACCGACTTCCTCAGAAGACAAACACGGGACATGGTGGACAGAGTACCCTTTGTCGTCCAGTACTTCCCCAGAGCGGAGAAGCTACGGCATCTCCTCCGGAGCCTTCAACATGTCATTTTTGAAGACAAACATCTCGCCAAGGCCATCCCCACAACCCCACTTCTTGCCCTCAAACAACCACGCAACCTCAAACAGACCATTGTCCGCAGCAAACTACCCAGCCTTCAGGAGAACAGTGACCACGACACCACACAACCCTGCCACAGCAACCTCTGCAAGACATGCCGGATCATCGACACGGATGCCATCATCTCACATGAGAACACCATCTACCAGGTACACGGTACCTACTCTTGCAACTCGGCCAACATTGTCTACCTGATACGCTGCAGGAAAGGATGTCCCGAGGCATGGTACATTGGGGAAACCATGCAGACACTACGACAACGGATGAATGAACACCGCTCGACAATCACCAGGCAAGACTGTTCTCTTCCTGTGGGGGAGCACTTCAGCAGTCACGGGCATTCAGCTTCTGATCTTCAGGTAAGCGTTCTCCAAGGCGGCCTACACGACAGCGCAGAGTCGCTGAGCAGAAACTGATAGCCAAGTTCCGCACACATGAGGACGGCCTAAACCGGGATGTTGGATTTATGTCACATTGTCAGTAACCCCCACAGCTTGCCTCCTGGACTTGCGGGCTGTCCTGTCTGGAGACAATACACATCTCTTTAACCTGTGCTTAATGCTCCCCCCACCCACATTGTCTGTATCTTTAAGATCTGGTTGGTTGTAGGGATTCGCATTCTAATCAGTATTCTGTAACTTGATTTTGTGTCTCTGTGCCCTGTTTGAGAGCACATTTCCACTCCATCTGACGAAGGAGCAGCACTCCGAAAGCTAATGATATTTGCTACCAAATAAACCTGTTGGACTTTAACCTGGTGTTGTTAAAACTCTTACTGTGTTCACCCCAGTCCAACGCCGGCATCTCCACAAAATGGAATTTAACGCAGACAAGTGTGAGATATTGCACTTTGGAAGGACAAAACAAAGAAGAACGTACAGGGTAAATGGTAGGACTCTGAAGAGTGCAGTTGAACAGAGGGATCTGGGAATACAGGTACAGAATTCCCTAAAAGTGACGTCACAGGTGGATAGGGTCGTAAAGAGTGCCTTTGGTACCTTGGCCTTTATAAATCGGAGTATCGAGTATAAAAGTTGGAGTGTTATGGTAAGGTTATATAAGGCATTGGTGAGGCCGAATTTGGAGTATTGTGTCCAGTTTTGGTCACCTAGTTACAGGAAGGATGTAAATAAGGTTGAAAGAGTGCAGAGAAGGTTCACAAGGATGTTGCCGGGACTTGAGAAGCTGAGTTACAGAGAGAGATTGAATAGTTTGGGACTTTATTCCCTGGAGCGTAGAAGAATAAGGGGAGATTTGATAGAGGTGTATAAGATTTTGAAGGGTATAGATAGAGTGAATGCAAGCAGGCTTTTTCAACTGAGGCTGTGGGAGAAAAAAACCAGAGGGCATGGGTTAAGGGTGAAAGGAGAAAAGTTTAAAGGGAATATTAGGGGGGCTTCTTCACGCGGAGAGTGGTGGGAGTGTGGAATGAGCTACCGGATAAAGTGGTAAATGCAGGGTCACTTTTAACATTTAAGAAAAACTTGGACGGGTTCATGGATGAGAGGGGTGTGGAGGGATATGGTCCAAGTGCAGGTCAGTGGGACTCGGCAAAAAATGGTTCGGCACAGACAAGAAGGGCCAAAAGGCCTGTTTCTGAGCTGTAATTTTCTATGGTTCTATGGTTTCTAATAAACTTTGTTATCATTTTGTTTCCAGTTTGGGTGATTAAAGAAGATTATGTTCTGATTTGTTGGGTTCACATTATGTCTTTTATCATAAAATCATTTCATAGAACCCTGATCGTGCAGAAGCGGCCGTTCGGCCCATCAAGCCTGCACCAATTTTCTGAAAGAGCATCCCATCTAGGCCCCCCCCTCTGACCTATCCGTGTAACCTTTCTTCTTTACCTTGGACACTGAGGGGCAATTTAGCATGGCCAATCCATCGAACCTGCATATTTTTGGACTGTAGGAGGAAACCGGAGCATCCGGAGGAAACCCACGCAGACACGGGGCGAATAGGCTAACTCCACACAGACAGTCTAGAATTGAACCCAGGTCTCTGGCACTGTGAGGCAGCAGTGCTAACCACTGTGCCACCGTGCTGCCCCAGGCACCTGACAGTTTTCCAGCCAGAATCCCAGATTCAACGCAACAATGTGTAGAGATGCAATGTACCTGAGCCTACAAGTCAGGAAAATCTGGAGTCTAACCTTGGGGAATTGTGGAGTTACCTGGGGTATCCGATGTGATAATCCTCTATTGTCTGGATTAGTTATGTCTGGGGCATGGGTCTGGGAAGTCCAGTTATAGAAATCAGGAGAACCTGAACATACATGAACAAAATCCAGTCCTGGTACTTATGATGGAGTTGATTTTTTTTAATTGAATGAATAATGAAAATAAGAGAGATTTTCCCTAGTTTTCACTACTTCACTTTTATCCTGAAAGTAGTGACTTATTGCGGGAATAATTCCATAGATGCCAGCAGCTCCGGGGTTTGCCATTTTTGCTAAAATTCATATTTGAGCTAAGCGGTCATCAACTTCACAGCAATCAAGTGTCGGTCCTGAGGCAGGTCATGCTTTGGTGATGTGTATTTGTCCCCGTCATAGAATCTACAGTGCAGACGGAGGCCATTCGGCCCATCGAACCTGCACTAACAACAACCCACTCAGGCCCTATCCCCGAAACCCCATGTATTTACCCTGATAATCCCCCTGACTCTACGAGGCAATTTAACATAGCCAGCACATGTTAACGACCCTGCACATCTTTGGACTGTGGGAGGAAACCGGAGCACCCGGAGGAAACCCACGCAGACATGGGGAAAACGTGCAAACTCCACACAGACAATCACCCGAGACCGGAATTACACCCAGGTCCCTGGCGCTGTGAGGCAACAGTGCTAACTACTGTGCCACCGTGCCACCCATTGGTTGATGATTGGAAAATGGCACCAGAGTTGATTTTCCTCTCCTGTACTCATTCCACACTGCACCTCACTAACGTGAGCAGTGCTCCGAAAGCTTATGGTATTTGCTACCAAATAAACCTGTTGGACTTTAACCTGGTGTTGTGAGACTTCTTACCGTGTTCACCCCAGTCCAACGCCGGCATCTCCACATCCTCACTAACGTGGCAGCCGAGTGAAATATCCTACCTCGCCTCTGCTGGATTCAGATAATTCAACCCAGACTTGGAGCTTTGTGGATCTCTACAGCTCAATACTGGACCCTGCGGTGCCCCTAAGGGACCATCCATTTGAAGGATTTCTGTTTGAAATCTCTGATTTCTTCTTGAACAACAAGACAGATTAACCTTTCTTTAAAATGGAAATGTTTTCTTCATCCAATCCTTCATTCAAGATGACATGTTTCTGCCGAGTGAAACATATAGATTAAGACCAATACCATTTAGAATCACTGTGATTTTACACTGAATGCCAAGCATGAAAAATCGAGAACGAGTTTGCACCGCTTTGCAAAGTCCGCAAATGATGTTTAGACAAACAATCCATCCAATTCAATTTTGCAGACTGCAAAGCAGATTGGCTGACTGCTGGAGGGTTTAGCTTTAAGAATAGCTAGATTTGTTTTATTGAATTGTGTTTTGTTTCCTCCTTTCCTCCACGCAGGTGGTGTTTCTCCCCGGTTACGGCTGTGTGTATGTGGATATTAGTCATCACTCCAGCTCCATAACCATGACCATGGCTCCAGAGGGTAGAGCTGGCCCCGTTCTGACCAGTCTTCATGGGTAATTATGCACTCCACATAGATCGTGGATTAACTATTGTGAGTCACAAAATCTGGAAACTTATCAAATCTGGGCAGTGCGGGTAGCACAGTGGTTAGCACTGCTGCCTCACAGCACCAGGGACCCGGGTTCGATTCCCGGCTTGGGTCACTGTCTTTGCAGAATTTGCACATTCTCCCCGTGTCTGCATCGGTTTCTTCCGGGTGCTCCAGTTTCCTCCCACAGTCCAAAGATGTGCTAGTTAGGTGCATTGGCCATGCTACATTCTCCCTCAGTGTACCTGAACAGGCGCTAGAGTGTGGCGACTCGGGGAATTTCACAGTAACTTCATTGCAGTGTGAATGTAAGCCTACTTGTGACTAATAAGTAAAAAACATCAAAAGAAGATTGATAGAATCGCACAGCTTGAAATGAGGCCATTCGGCCCATTGGTTGCCTGTGTTGGCTCTTGAATACTTTCAACGGCAGGATTTCTCTGGCCTCCCCACGATGTGTTTCCCGTGGCGGGGAGGCAGCCTGCCATTGTCCAGCGAACAGATCATCTGGACCATGGGATTTTCCATCGGAGAGAGATAGCAGAAGAGTAAAAGATTTCCAAACTAAAGGATCACATTGTCTGAATAATCCTGTCAGAGTGCGTGCAAAGACAGATACAAGGCCATTCAGCCTATCAAGTGCCATCCATTAAGGGAGTGCTGCACTGAAAGAAGTTGAACTGAGGCCCCATCTGCCTGCAAGGGTGGATGTGAAAGATTTCATTTTAATGTTCATGGGAGTGCAGCGAAGGTTTACCAGGCTGGTTCCTGGGATGGCAGGTCTGTCATATGAGGAGAGACTAAATTGGTTAGGATTATATTCACTGGAGTTTAGAAGAGTGAGAAGGGATTTCATAGAAACTTATAAAATTCTAACAGGGTTAGACACGGTAGATTCAGAAAGAATGTTCCCAATGGTAGGGGGAGTCCACAACTAGTCCACAATAATTTTAGGACGGAGGTGAGGAGAAATTTCTTCACCCAGAGGGTGGTGAATGTCTGGAATTCACTATAACCGAATGTAATTGAGGCCAAAATGTTGTCTAATTTCAAGAAGAAATTAGATATAGCTCTTGGGGCTAAAGGGATCAAGGGATATGGAGGAAGTGCAATCAGGATATTGAATTTGATGATCAGCCATGATCAAAATGAATGGTGGAGCAGGCTCAAAGGGCCGAATGGCCTACTCCTGCTTCTAGTTTCTATGTTTCTATGACTCCACTTTATGCCACTGGGAAACCCACAATGGGGGTGCACCGTTGACAGCGGGACCAGAAGATCCCGCTGGCGTGACAGCCGGAAAGTTCCGGCCCGAATATTTATTCCGGTTCTCTTTGGAAAGTTAGTGTTGAATGTATTCCACCCCATAACAAAATCCTCCGTCTCTTCACCGGGTTTTTATTTTGCTTTTTATCTTCGATCTGTGTCTTTGGGTTACTCATTCTCCCGCCAATACAAATAGTGAACTAGGACCTCAGTTAAACAATTAAAACTCCTTCGTGACTCCTTTTAAATAGTTTATTTTTAAATCCTTTCTTCCCTTTAACCTCCATTTCCAAGTCAGTGGGACAGTCTCCATTTGAAAGCTGTGGTGGGATCTGTATGCTGAGCTAGAATTCGGAGAGTCCCCAGTGTTTGTCACGAGAACTCACCGTGTTATTCACATAATTCATGGAGGGTTCTTAATGCCATAAACCTCGTAACGTACAATAAGAATATGGAGCAAGTTTTTGTAAAGGAAATGTTTGTCTTATTAAATCAAAATAGATCCTGATCTGTTTAAGATTGACAATTGGAGATGTTCTCTGAGAGTCAGAGGGGTTTACAGCATGGAAACAGGCCCTTCAACCCAACTTGTCCATGCCACCCTTTTTTTTAACCACTAGGCTAGTCCCAATTGCCCGCATTTGGCCCATATCCCTCAATACCAATCTTACCCATATAACTGTCAAAATGCTTTTTAAAAGACAAAATTGTAACCACCTCTACTACTACCTCTGGCAGCTCATTCCAGACACTCACCTCCCTCTGTGTGAAACAATTGCCCCTCTGGACCCTTTTGTATGTCTTCACCCTCACCTTAAATCTATGCCCTCTGGTTTTAGACTCCCTTACCTTTGGGAAAAAATGTTGACTATCTAACTGACCTATGCCCCTCATTATTTTATAGACCTTTATAAGATCACCCCTAAGTCTGCTATGCTCCAGGGAAAAAAGGGCCAGTCTATCCAACCTCTCCTTATAACTCAAACCATCAAGTCCCGGTAGCATCCTAGTAAATCTTTTCTGCACTCTTTCTAGTTTAATAATATCCTTTCTATGATAGGGTGACCAGAACTGTACACAGTATTCCAAGTGTGACCTTACCAATGTCTTGTACAACTTCAACAAGACGTCCCAACTCCTGTATTCAATCTTCTTCAAACTAGTTTCCTGCAATGTTTGCTGTTGGTGATGGTGTATAAGTTTTTGGTGCGCAGAATAACTTTTTTTTCAACCAGAAGTCAGTTTTGAGTCCCAACACACCCAACACAATCGAGTAGTATTCGAGCTGTGATGTTTAGTGAAATGCTTGCACATGTGAAAGATCCAGATGAGAAATATTACCACTCTGAAACGGCTCAGAACAACACTTGACTTCCCTGCACGGTGGCACACAACATGGCTAAAACTATGCATGCAGCATAAACATTTCAGGATGTGTGGCTGCAGCTTTTACACCAGGAGCCAGGTTTCTCCTCCTCACGACATCTGTTTTGGAGGGAAACTTTTATTTTCTGATGTTATGGTCTGAACTGTTATTGAGAAGAGAATGTGTCTCTATTTAAAGTAAAGTAAAGTTTATTTATTAGTCACAAGTAAGGCTTACATTAACACTGCAATGAATTTACTGTGAAATTACCCTAGTCGCCATAATCCGGCACCTGTTTGGGTCAATGCACCTAACCAGCATGTCTTTCAGACTTTGGGAAGAAATCGGAGCACTCGGTGGAAACCCACGCAGACATGGGGAGAACATGCCAACTCCACACAGACAGTGCCCAAGCCGGGAATCGAACCCGGGTCCCTGGCGCTGTGAGGCAGCAGTGCTGACCACTTTGCTGCAGTGCCACCACCGTGGTTTCTCAGTATCTAAAGAAATGTGTCACTTGTTTGTAATGGCATGTAAACTCTTTAAGGGGCCCAGGGGAAAAGTGATGAATACTCGTCTGATGTCTAAATGCCTCCAGTCACAGAGGTGGCATGACACAAGAGGAGTTGCACCTTATAACCAATAGAAGAGGTGAATTTGGACGATCTCCAAAAAATCAAGGAGGAATTAGTTGTGAGGGATAACATTTGAGAAATCATAGTCTTCGTTGGCACAGTGGGTTCTGGGGTATGGCTCTTCTGGACACAGTTCAACATCGCTTCAAAGACAAAGGAGGGAAATACATCGGCTGTGCTGGCAAAACCCCCGAGGATCTTGAGAGATGAGAAACCTCTGTGTTGCCTTCATTGCTTCTTGTTAAGTGTGTGTAAAATCTTGCTTAATAAATTCTACTTAATTCATAAATACTAGTTATTTGTACCTTGTAGGCCAAACACAACTGGAGACCCTCAGCGTTAGAAATTAAGAATTCAGACCTGAGATTTTTTTTTTTAATGAGGAGTGTTTTATACCTGGAAACCCTAAACCTTACAACTATACACAATATTCCAGCCGAATATTGGGCCCCTTAAAGAGTTTACATGCCATTACAAACAAGTGACACATTTCTTTAGATACTGAGAAACCACGGTGGTGGCACTGCAGCAAAGTGGTCAGCACTGCTGCCTCACAGCGCCAGGGACCCGGGTTCGATTCCCGGCTTGGGCACTGTCTGTGTGGAGTTGGCATGTTCTCCCCATGTCTGCGTGGGTTTCCACCGAGTGCTCCGATTTCTTCCCAAAGTCTGAAAGACATGCTGGTTAGGTGCATTGACCCAAACAGGTGCCGGATTATGGCGACTAGGGTAATTTCACAGTAAATTCATTGCAGTGTTAATGTAAGCCTTACTTGTGACTAATAAATAAACTTTACTTTAACTACCATGTCCTTTACAAGTTCAGCATGACCACCTTGTCCTTGTATTTTATGCCCCTATTAAGAAACGGCACGGTAGCACAGTGGTTAGCACTGCTGCTTCACAGCTCCAGGGTCCCGGGTTCGATTCCCGGCTTGGGTCACTGTCTGTGTGGAGTTTGCACATTCTCCTCGTGTCTGCGTGGGTTTCCTCCGGGTGCTCCGGTTTCCTCCCACAGTCCAAAGATGTGCGGGTTAGGTTGATTGGCCATGCTAAAATTGCCCCTTAGTGTCCTGGGATGTGGGGATTAGCGGGAGGGATATGGGGGTAGGGCCTGGGTGGGATTGTGGTTGGTGCAGACTCGATGGGCCGAATGGCCTCTTTCTGTACTGTAAGGTTTCTATGATTCTAAACCTAGGATATTGTATGCTTTATTAACCACGCTGTCAGCCTGTCCTGCCACCTTTAACAACGTATACACATATACACCCAGATCCCTCGAAATGTTGGCTCTATTCTCACTTCACAGGTTCTGTCAGACTTGCTGAGATTTTCCAGTATTTTCTGTTTTATTTTAGATTCCAGCATCCGCAGTAATTTGCCTTTATCCTAGATCATTAACATGCATCAGGAAAACCAAGGGTCCCAATACTGAGCCTTGGCGAATTCTACAGCAAACCTTCCCTCCAACCCAAAAATTATCCATTAACCATTAATCACTGCTTCCTATTATTCAGCCAATTTTGTATCCATGTTGCTTTTATTCCAATTTTTTTATATTTCCATGAGATCACCACTCAATCTTCAAACATCCTGAAACGTTCTACTCAACCTCCCATCCCAGGAATCAAACTAGTCAACCTTCCAAGGCAGTTATATCAACAAGGAAATCAAAACTGTACACATAGAAACTAGGAGCAGGAGGAGGCCATTCGGCCCTTCGAGCCTGCTCCGCCATTCATCTTGATCATGGCTGATCGTCAAATTTAATATCCTGATTCCCTCCTTCCTCCCATATCCCTCGATCCCTTTTGCCCCAAGAGCTATATCTAATTTCTTCTTGAAAGCAGACAGTACACACTACTTGAGGCATGGTCTGGCCAAAGCTCTAAAACGTTGCCACAGTATTTTTTGGCTCTTGCACTCTAAGGCTCCTCCCCCACCCCACTCACTCCCACTTCCTTGCAATGGAGGCTAATATACCATTTGCCTTTGGAGTTGCTCACTTTACCTGCATATTGAGAGCAGCAGGACAGAGTCTGAGTGCAAAATGGGTGAACTTGGAGGGAATGTTGGAGAAACTCAAGCTTTGCAGTCTCATAGGCAGCTGGTTCAGCAGGGAAATAAGTGAAGACCCAGAGATTTCCTTGAAACAAAGACAGGGCCAGAGATTAAATAGAAATGATTACAAAGTAAATATTAAGAAGAACTCTTTCAATCAAAAGGTTGATACCTAGGGATCCAGTGATGTAGTGGTCATGTTACTGGGCCCAGTAATTCGGAATTCTTTTTTTAAGTTTTTATTAGTCACAAGTATGCTTACATTAACACCGCAATGAAGTTACTGTGAAAATCCCCTAGTCGCCACATTCCGGCGCCTGTTCGGGCACACTGCGGGAGAATTTAGCATGGCCAATGCATCTAACCGGCACATCTTTCGGATTGTGGGAGGAAGCCGGAGCACCCGGAGGAAACCCACGCAGACACAGGGAGAATGTGCAGGCTCCGCACAGACAGTGACCCAAGCCAGGAATCGAACCTGGGTCCCTAGCTGTGAGGCAGCAGTGCTAACCACTGTGCCACCGTGGCGTCCTGAACCTGTTGTTCAGCCAGTGACAAATTAACACAAGCCAAATTCAACTGCTGACCCTGGGACATCTGAGCTCCTCAGCCACCCAACAATCATCTGGTTTTGCTCGAAAGCAGCTCGGGGGCTTTTGGCATTTAAGGTTTTTTTTAAAAAAGTAGTTTGTGGCTGCCAGGCTAAAAATGGTTAAAATCCAGAAAGATGACAATCTTTATGAATAGCTGGTCTGATCCTTATTAGCAGGCTCATGAGAAACAGTTCAAAGAGCTTCGTGCACAGTGTTTGAGAAAACGGCACTTAACATTTCCCATTTGTTCTCAGGAGGATTCTCTTAAATGTTTTACGAATCATACAGCGACTGACGAATTGCGTATCCTTAGTCTTTTGAGACTCTTAAAAATGCTTCTTGCCTGTTGCATTTCTGCAACGCAGACAAATTTTAACGTGTGGTTTCCTCTCATTTTTGTGCACAGGACACCGAAACAGGCCGTTGCAATGAGAGTGCTAATTACTCAAGCAAGCCTGACGATCAACGATGATGTGACCAATCACTGCAAATCTTCAGAGCTGCTGAGGCTGACACTGGATAATGTCCTGTTGAACCTCGCGCCAATGGTGAACCAGTCCAGGCCCCTGCTGCGGGAATTCCGGCCAGAGCCCGCTGATGGATTTGCGGAACTTTATATGCTCGAGGTCTGCGTCGGGGACTTGCAGATCGACAACCAGCTGTACCACAAAGCAAGCTTTCACTTCCCTGCCCTGCTCTGCCAAGAGCTGAAACCGGAAAGGCCACAGTGGAGAAGTGGCTCCAGTTCGACACTTTTGGCTAGAGACATTGACGACTACAAGCGCAAATGTTTTCTAACGGCCTGCGCCCTCCTTAGAGAGCAGAACTTTGTCTTCACCATGAATGAGCTGGACTTTGAATTGAAGCCTGCAAGACTTTACGTGGAAGACACATTTGTATATTACCTCAGGACTCTGTTTAACACATACATCCCGGACACTGGACTGTACCGGAAACAAGTGCGAACATCTTCAGCGACTGACCTTCCTGTGCCTGAGCAAGTGGTCAACGCAACCCAAGCGCTCGTTAATCCAATCAGACTGCAACGATTGACCATCCACGCCATCAGTTTACTAGTCAGTGTCCACGCTTCAATAAAGTTATACATTGCATCAGATCACGCTCCCCTCTCCTTCTCTCTCTTTGAACGAGGGCCCATCTACACCACTCCCAGGCAGCTCATCCATGCACTTGCCATGCACTACGCCGCAGGAGCATTATTTCGAGCAGGTTAGTGCAGCCATTAAAATGTTGACGTTCCCATTCAATGGTCAGCAGTGGGGAGGCGATGGCCAAGTGGTATTATTGTTACACTATTAACCCAGAACTCAGCTAATGTTCTGGGGACGCAGGTTCGAATCCCGCCACAGCAGATGGTGGAATCTGAATTCAGTAAAAAAAGTCTGGATTTAAGAATCTACTGATGACCACGAAACCATTATCGATTGTCGGAAAAACCCATCTGGTTCACTAATGTCCTTTAAGGAAGGAAATCCGCCGTCCTTAGTGTTCTGGCCAAAATGTGACTCCAGAGCTACAACAAGTGAAAAAAAGTTTATTAGTCTCAAGTAGGCTTAAATTAACACTGCAATGAAGTTACTGTGAAAATCCCCTAGTCGCCACACTCCGGCGCCTGTTCAGGTATTCTGAGGGAGAATTTAACATGGCCAATGCACTTAACCAGCACGTCTTTCAGATTGTGGGAGGAAACCGGAGGCCCAGAGGAAACCCACGCAGGCACGGGGAGAACATGCAAACTCCACGCAGCCAGTGACCCAAGCCGGGAATCGAACCCGGGTCCCTGGCGCTGTGAGGTAGCAGTGCTAACCACTGTGCCATCAATGTGGTTGACTCTCAACTGCCCTCCAAGGGCAACTAGGGATGGGCAATAAGTGCTGGGTAGCCAGCGACGCCCATGTCCCATGAATGAATACAAAAAATTCAGCTTGGGCAAGGTCTGTGAAAGCAGGCAAAACCACAATGGCCCCCTGTTGTACACCTCTTGGACAGGATTAGGCCATTTAACTGCTTGAACCTAATCCAACGAGAACATGGTTGAGTTGTGACCCAACCTCTTACACCCTGCCTGTGCCATGGCCCCTTAATACTTTTGGCTAATGTAAATCTATCAATGTCAACTTTTAACTGAATAATTGACCTAGCATTATGCAGAAGACAGTTCTAATCCTCTACCTTCAACATGTTGAAGTGTTTTGTAAATTCACCCCAAAAGGCCTGGCCTGATTTTGCCCGTTTCACAGTGAAAGTTAAGCTCTGGGTTTTCCGGCTACCAGGAGCTTCTCCTCTGAGAAGAAGAAATTCCTCCTCATCTCTGTTTTTATCACCCGCAACGTTCTAAATATTTGTTCACCAGTCTATCAGTTCTGCAGCCAAGCTGCTGCCAATATATACCGTGTAAGCGCCAGAATTATTTCTCTAAACCCCACCTGGGGACAGTCTTGAACAAGAGGTCACAGAGGCAGTAGATTTTAAACTGAGATGAGGAAGAACTACTTCTCGCAGAGGGTGGTGACTTTGTGGAACTCTGTCCCATAGCACGGTGGAGTCTAAATCGTTGAATTGTTTCAAAAAGGAGATAGATGTATTTCTAATAAGAAAAAGGGATATGGGGAACAGGTGGGGAAGTGGATTTGAAACCAGGCAGAGATCAGCCATGATCTGATTGAATGGCGGAGCAGGCTCGAAGGGATGAATTTGCCCACTTCTCCTAATTTCTATGCTCCTACCTCTCTAGCCCTCTCTTTTTTTAATCTACCTGCTACTCCTTTCATTGCTTTAGACTGTTCTCCAAGGGGATCACATAAAGATACCAAAAACACCAATGGCCATTTTTAAACTTGAGCTAAACAACAGATTTAATAACAGCCACGGTTCAGTGAGTAACACTCTCACCTTTGTTGTGGGTTCAAATCTCACCCGAGCTACCTGAACACGGAAATGTAGGCTCCAGTGCAGTATTGATGGAGTGATGCACTGTCAAATGTGCCACCTTTTTGATTAAATGCTAAACCAAGGCCTTCTCCCTGGGCTGGCAGTCCGACATCTCATGACTGTATTTTGACGAAGCCTAGGGCAGATCTCCATTTTGCCCTCGCCAAAGTTTACTCCTCAATCAACATCACTAAAGCTCATTATCTGCTCATTCTCAGTTTGTGAGAGTTTGTGTGCAAATTGGCTGCCATTTACTCTTCATTACTTCGGTGACAAATGGATTTGAAGAGCTTTAGGATGTTCTGAAAGGCCGTATCGAATGCAAGTTTTTACTTCTTGTGAAATTTTATTTGCTTTCTCACTTGAATTGCCATTGACATTTTTGGTTTGTGCTCCATGCAGGTTGGGTCGTTGGCTCCCTGGAAATTCTTGGAAGTCCCGCTAACCTGGTGCGAAGTATTGGTAATGGGATAGCCGATTTCTTCAGACTCCCATACGAGGGTCTGACCCGTGGTCCAGGCGCCTTTGTCAGTGGCGTCTCCAGGGGAACAACTTCATTTGTAAAACACATTTCCAAAGGTAAATGTTATTTTTCTCACTTATATTTAAAAATTCTACATTCTTACGCAGTATATGTGACACACACTATCACTCCGATGTCATGTAATAATCCCTCAGAAATCAGAAATATCAGGGATTTTCAGAGTAACTTCATTGCAGTGTTAATGTAAGCCTACTTGTGACTAATCAATAAACTTTGCTTTAAACAAAGGACTTGCATTTATATAGCACCTTGCTCGACCTCAGGACATCCCAATGAGGTGCTGTTGAAGTGTAGCCACTGGTATAGGAAATGCACAGCCAATGTATACACAGCAAAAAGAATGTGATAGTGATCAGATAATCCGATTTTAATATAGAACATCGCACAGGAACAGGCCCTTCAGCCCACGATGTTGTGCCGAACATGACGCCAAATTAAACTAATCCCTTCTGCCTGCCCTTGGTCCGTATCCCTCTATTCCTTGCATATCCATGTGCTTATCTAAAAGCCCCTTAAACGCCCCGATCGTATCTGCCTCCACCACCACCCCTGGCAACGCATTCCAGACACCTACAACTCTCTGTGTAAAAGAAACTTGGCCTTCACATCTCCTTTGAACTTGCCTCCTCTCACCTTAAGTTCTTGTTGATTAGGAGATAAGTATTTATCAGGATACAGAGGATAAGTAACTCCCCTGCTCTGCAAAATAGCGCAATGTGTTCTTTTGCGTCCTAATTATACGCTTTGTTTAAAATAAGAGAACACAGCATCATGTGGACCCACTGTTTTGTGCATTTCTGTACAGGTACACTGACATCAATCACCAACCTGGCTACCAGTCTAGCTCGGAACATGGATAGGCTATCCCTGGATGAAGAGCATTACAACCGACAGGAGGAATGGAGAAGGCAACTTCCAGACAACCTGGGGGAAGGCCTGCGGCAGGGATTGTCCCGGTTGGGAATCAGTCTGCTTGGTATGGCAATATTGACGAGTCTGGTAATAAATCTAAAAGTTAAATGTAAACCTCGAGAGCTCATAAGAGTAAATTCTGAGGGCGGGTCACCGAACTCGGTGCATGTTGCATTTCTGAATCTGTACAGTATTAAAAGGCTAATAACCCCATCACTGAAGGCCATGCATTATAAAACAGACTGCTATTCAGTGATGGCTCTTTAATGTAAGTTCCGTTATTGATGACTGTAAATGTGTCTACGATGTGTCGACCATTTATGTTGAAGCACTTCAGCTCTGTTTATATGGCTTTAAGTTTTGTTTAAACCTTGAAGAAAATCAGTTCACGATGAAGGAACCCAGACCCGGCCTGTCCTGAAACGATTCTGCTTGCTTCAGGGAAATGAATCTATTAATTTCAATAAGATACTGCGGTTCGGTGCCCTTGCTTTGCTTTCAAGGCAGATTTACATGCCTGTGGCGTGTTGCACCATGTGGCATGTCGGTGTGTCCACAGGGACATTTCTCTGGGAATATGTGGCTCATTTTTATTGGAAAAATCTTTGGTGTTAAAATCCATTTTGCAAAAGTCTTCCTTCAACCCCCTTTGATTATTGATTTTTGTTAATTTTTTCTTAGGGCGGGTGGTGATCAGCGAGGGGTGGGGGGAGTGTGTGAAATGAGAACATAGAATCCTACAGTGCAGAAGGAGGCCATTTGGCCCATCAAGCCCGCACCGACCTTAATCCAACCCAAGCCCTATCCCCATAACCCCATACATTTATCCTAGCTAGACCCCCTGACACTAAGGGGCAATTTAGCATGGCCAATCCACTTAACCCGCGCATCTTTGGACTGTGGGAGGAAACCGGAGCACCCAGAGGAAACCCACGCAGACACGGGGAGAATGTGCAAACTCCACACAGACAGTGACCCAAATCGGGAATTGAACCCGGGTCCCTGGCTCCGTGGGGGAGCAGTGCTAACCACTGTGCCACCACTGAGTACAAAGTACAATTTTAAACAAAGCTCGCTAAACTTTTTGTCATTGTTTATGTGAACTGTACTCTCGGAAGGAACATTTTCCCAGTAACTTCATTGCAGTGTTAACGTAAGCCTACTTGTGACACTGATAAATAAACTTTAAAAATTAGCGTGGTCGGTTTTTCCCACTCTGGTTATTTTGGTGAAATGTAAAACTGATTTCCTCAGTGGTCTTCAGACACAGTCATTGCATCGAGCGAATGGTATTATACTCATTTATTTTGATAATGGGCAGTTCAGGCAGTCAAAGCACTCACTATGATATTTAGGCTGTCTAGACTGTAGGTATTAAAAAGTGATATATTAAAGCGTTTTGAATAGTTGAACAGACTGGTATGGGCCAAAATGCAAATGAGAATGTGGGGACTGCAGAGCTACACAACTGAACAGGATATGCATCCAATAAGATTCTATGGCAATAGGAAATCTTAAATTCAATGCAGTGTGCTGTTATGAGCAAGTAGGATAGATCAGGAGATTATAATGAAAAGGATTGTAGCTGGTTAGCATCGGTTCTCTAATACCGGAACGTGATGGGAGAACAAACTTGAATTTTCATCTCAGGAAAGTTAAGGAACATACGGAATAGGAATAGGCCATTCAGCCCATCATGTCTGTGCCAGCCTCATCCCACTCTTAAGCTCGTAGTCGGTTGCCATGGTGGCACAGTGGTTAGCACTGCTGCCTCACAGCACCAGTTCGATTCCCGGCTTGGGTCAATGTCTGTGCAGAGTTTGCACATTCTTCCCGTGTCTGCATGGGTTTCCTCCGGGTGCTCCGGTTTCCTCCCACAGTCCGAAAGACGTGCTGCTTAGGTGCATTGGTCATGCTAAATTCTCCCTCTGTGTTCCCAAACAGGCGCCGGAATGTGGCAACTAGGGGATTTTCCCAGTAACTTCATTACAGTGTTAATGTGAGCCTACTTGTGACACTAATAAATAAACTTTAAACTTTAGTCTGCAGTCCTGACGGTTACAGCATGTCCATTTGGGTGATGTGGGTTGCTGCGTCTGCCACCATTTCAGGCAGTGAATTCCAGACATCTGCCATGCTTTGAGTGAAAGGTGTTCTCTTCAACACACCTCTGATTCTGCCAGTTACTTTATATCTACGCACACTGGTTATTGACCACACTGAATGGAAATACACTTTTTCTATCCACTCTATATAACCCCTCGTAATTTTATACATCTTAACTAGATTCCTCCTCAGCCTCCCATATTTTCCCCACCTTATCCAGTCTTTCTGCTGAGCTAAAATTCTCCAGTCCTGGCAACATCCTGTTAAATCTCCTCTTTAAGCAAGTGCCACTTGATAGCAATGTTGATGATCTCTCCCATCACTTTACTGATTGCCGAGAGTAGAATGATGGGGCAGTAATTGGCCAGGTTTCAGTTGTCCTGCCTTTCGTGTGCAGGACATGCTGAGTGGATGCCAGTATTGCAGCTATACTGGGACATCTTGGCTAGGGATGCAGCCAGTTCTGGAGCACAAGTCTTCAGTACTATTGCTGGAATATTGTCAGGGTCCCTAGCTTTTGCAGTATCCAGTGCCTTCAGCCATTTCTTGATATCACATGGAGTGAATCGAATTGGCTGAAGACTGACATCTGTGATGCTGGGGACCTCCAGAGGAGGCCAAGATGGATCATTCACTTGGCACTTCTGGCTGAAGATTAGAACATAGAACATAGAAAAGCTACAGCACAAACAGGCCCTTCGGCCCACAAGTTGCGCCAAGCATGTCCCTACCTACTAGGCTTACCTATAACCCTCTATCTTACTAACTTCCATGAACTTATCCAAAAGTCTCTTAAAAGACCATATCGAATCCGCCTCCACCTCCACTATCGGCAGCCGATTCCACACACCCACCACCCTCTGAGTGAAAAACTTACCCCTAACATCTCCTCTGTACCTACTCCCCAGCACCCTAAACCTGTGACCTCTTGTGGCAACCATTTCACCCCTGGGTAAAAGCCTCTGAGAATCCACTCTATCAATACCTCTCAACATCTTATACACCTCTATCAGGTCACCTCTCACCCTTCGCCTCTCCAAGGAGAAAAGACCGAGCTCTCTCAACCTATCCTCATAAGGCATGCCACCTAATCCAGGCAACATCCTTGTAAATCTCCTCTGCACCCTTTCTATGGCTTCCACATCCTTTCTGTAATGAGGCGACTAGAACTGGGCACAGTACTCCAGGTGGGGTCTGACCAGGGTCCTATACAGCTGCAGCATTATCTCCTGATTTCTAAACTCACTTCCTCTATTGATGAAGGCCAGCATTCCATACGCCTTCTTAACCACAGCCTCCACCTGCGACGCTGCTTTGAGCGTCCTATGAATCCGGACTCCAAGATCCTTCTGATCTTCCACACTGCCAAGCGTCTTACCCTTAATATTATATTCTTTCATCCTATTCGACCTGCCAAAATGAACCACCACACACATATCTGGGTTGAAGTCCATCTGCCACTTCTCCGCCCAGTCTTGCATCTTATCTATGTCTCGTTGCAACTGCTGACATCCCTCTACACTATTCACAACACCACCAACCTTTGTGTCATCAGCAAACTTGCCAACCTATCCTTCCACTTCCTCATCCAGATCATTTATAAAAATCACAAAGAGCAAGGGTCCCAGAACAGATCCCTGGGGCACTCCACTGGTGACCGACCTCCATGCTGAAAAAGACCCATCGACAACCACTCTTTGCCTTCTCTGGGCAAGCCAGTTCTGAATCCACAAAGCAATGTCCCCTTGTATCCCATGCCCCTTCACTTTCTCAATAAGCCTTGCATGGGGCACCTTATCAAACGCCTTGCTGAAATCCATATAAACTACATCTACCGCTCTTCCCTTGTCTATGTGTCTAGTTACATCTTCAAAAAATTCAATTAGGCTCGTAAGGCATGATCTGCCTTGGACAAAGCCGTGCTGGCTATTTCTGATCATACTATTCCTTTCCAGATGTTCTAAATCCTGCCTCTCAGGATCTTCTCCATCAACTTACCAATCACTGAGGTTAGACTCACTGGTCTATAATTTCCCGGGCTATCTTTTCTCCCTTTCTTGAATAACGGAACCACATCCGCACTCCTCCAATCCTCCGGAACCTCTCCCATCTCCATTGATGACGCAAAGATCATCGCCAGAGGTTCAGCAATCTCTTCCTTCGCCTCCCACAGTAACCTGGGGTACATCCCATCCAGTCCCGGCGATTTATCTAACTTGATGTTTTTCAAAAGCTCCAACACATCCTCTTTCCAAATGTCCACATGCTCAATCTTCTCAGTCTACTGCAAGTCTGCCCTGCAACTACTAAGATTCTTTTCCAATGTGAATTCTGAAGTAAAGTATTCATTGAGTACCTCTGCTATTTCTACCGGTTCTATACAGACTTTCCCACCGTCACATTTGATAGGTCCTCCTCCTTCACATCTTATCTTCTTGCTCTTAACATACTTGTAGAATGCCTTGGGGTTTTCCTTTATCCTGTCTGCCAAGGCCTTCTCAAGACCCCTCCTTGCTCTTCTAATTTCCCTCTTAAGTTCATTCCTACTAGTCGTATACTGTTCTAGATTTCTAACATTACCTAGGTCCCTAGATTGTTGCAAATACTTCAGCCTTATCTTTTGCACTGATGTGCTGGGCTCCTCCATCATTGGGGATGGGGATATTTGTGGAGCCTTGTCCTTCAGTCAGTTGTTTAAATTGTCCACCACCATTCATGACTGGATGTGGCAGGACTGCAGAGCTTAGATCTGATCCATTGGTTGTGGAATCACTTAGCTCTGTCTTTCACTTGCTGCTTATGCTGTTTGACACACAAGTAGTCCTGTGTTGTAGCTTCACTAGATTGGCACCTCAGTTTTAGGTATGCCTGGTGCTGCTCCTGTCATACCTTCCTGCATTGAACCATTGAATCATTGCACAATGATCAGCACCATTCCCAGCTCCTCAGATACTGAAGGAGTTCATGGCAAAATGCAGCAAGACCTGGACAATATCCAGGCTTGGGCTAACAACTGGCAAGTAACATTCACACCACCCAAGTTCCAGGCAATGACCATCTCCAAAACGAGACAGTCTAACCATTGACATTCAGTGGCATTACCATTGTTGAATCCTGCACTATCAACATCCTATGAGTTGCCATTGACCAGAAATTGAATTGGACTGGCCATTTAGATAGTGTGGCTACCACAGCAGGTCAGAGGCTAGGAATCCTGTGGTGAATAACTCACCTCCTGACTCCCCAAATCATGTCTGCCATCAGGGCACAAATCAGAAATGTGATGGAATATCCCCGACTTGAGTGCAGCACCAACAACACTCAAGAAACTTGACACCATCCAAGACAAAGCAGCATACTTGATTGGCACCCTATCCCTACACATTCACTCCCTCCACCACCAATGCACAGTGGCAGCAGTGTGCACCATCTACAAGATGCACTGCAGGAGCCCACCAAGGCTCCTGAGACAGTGCCTTCCAAGCCCACGACCGCTACCCTTCTGAATGACAAAGGCAGCAGATACATGGGAACACCACCATTTGCAAGTTCCCCGCAAAGTCATTCACCATCCTGACTTTGATATACATTATTGTTCCTTCACTGTCACTGGGTCAAAATCCTGGAACTCCCTCCCTCCCAGCACTGTGGGTATGCCTACATCACATGGACTGCAGCAGTTCATGAAGGCAGCTCACCCGCAATGGGCAATTAAGGATGGTCAATAAATGCTGGATTAGTGAGTGATGACCCCCATCCCATGAATTAATAAAAAATCTCCCTGCAGTTCACAGTTTCCATCCTCACGGAAAAACATGCAACCAACTTCTGCACCATCTGCAAACTTTTTAAGCATGAAAACATTAAGAGTCCAAATCATTGATATATACCATGAACAGCAAGGGACCTAACACTCGGGGAGGCGATGGCCTTGTGGTATTATCGCCAGACTACTAATCCAGAAGCGGTTCGAATCCCGCCACGGCAGATGGAGGAATTTGAATTCAATCAAAAAAAATGTCTGGAATTAAGAATGTACGGATAACCATGAAACCATTGTCGATTGCCGGAGAAACCCATCTGGTTCACTAATGTCTGGGAAGGAAATCTGCCGTCCTTACCCGGTCTGGCCTACTTGTGACTCCAGAGCCACAGCAATGGTGGTTGACTCTCAACTGCCCTCGGGCAACTAGGGATGGGCAATAAATGCTGGCCTAACCAGTGATGCCCATGTCCCATAAATGAATTTTTAAAAACTGAGTTCTGCAGAACCCTACTGTAAAACACACTACTCTTTGCTTACTGCCACTAAGGTAATTCTGAATCCAACTGTCTTCTGTTGTTATTGGTTTACATCGCAAGCCCTCATCAATATTTGCTACTCTGAATACTTTACTTCTAACGATTATAGATCTTTCTGTACACCAATGAACCTCGAGTGACAATTCACACAGGGAGTCAAACCCAAGTTTAGACTTTAGCTGAAACAAAGTTAGAGGGCCAGGAGAGAATGGGTTGGGGGGATTGGGGGCAATAATTAGAAAACTTGCTCAAACTTGGCAAGTGGCAGTAAGTGTAGAGGGGACATGAGGAAGGACTTTTGTGCGCCGAGGGTGGTGGGTGTCTGGAATTCACTGCCTGAGTTGGTGGTGGAGGCAGAGACCCTAAACTCTTTTAGAAAGTACCTGGATCTGCACCTTAAGAGCTGTAAGCTACAGGGCTGTGGGCCGGGTGCAGGAAGGTGGGATTAGAAAGGACACCTGGGTGTTCTCAGGCTGGCATGGGCAAGATGGGCCAAATGGCCTCCTTCTGTGCTGTAACCTTTCTATGGTTTTAAAAGCTTAGGGAATTAGGATTGATTGCTTTTTCATGGTGGACTCAATGCTATCTTTCCCTGCATTATGGTTCTATTTATTACTATTGTATAACTCAAATATTGAGGATAGTTTCATTACTGAAAAATGATAACTAAAAAAAAAACTCTAATATTGGGGAGGCGATGTAGTATTGTCACTAGACTATTAATCCAGAAGTTCAGCTAATGTTCTGGGGACCCGGGTTCAAATCCCGCCACGGCAGATGGTGGAATTTGAATTCAATAAACAATATCTGGAATCAAGAATCTACCACTGACGATGAAACCATTGTCGATTGTCAGAGAAACCCATCTGGTTCACTAATGTCCTTTAGGGAAGGAAATCTGCCGTCCTTACCCGGTTTGGCCTACATGTGACTCCAGAGCCATAGCAATGTGGTTGACTCTCAACTGCCGTCAGGCAACTAGGGATGGGCAATAAATGCTGGCCAGCTAGCGATGCCCATGTCCCAAGACTGAATTTTTTTAAAAATCACACTGGTAAATCTATCCCCAAATCAGTAATAGATAAATTATTGAATCATAGCTCTACAGTTCCAAAGATTGGGGGGGTGATCTTATTGAAGTGTTTAAAATGTTAAACGTATTTGTTTGGGTAAACATGGAGAAACTCTTTCTTCTTGTGGTGAATTCAGAACATGGCTGGAATTTTACTGCCTTGTCCCCTTGATTCCGGGGCAGGCGAGGCTCGCGGAACGGAATTCTCCGTTGGCCTCGGGCGGGATTTTATGAACCTCGCCCAAGCGAGGTCGTAAAATCCCAGCCCATAATCTCAAAGTTTGAGCCAAGCCTTTCAAGGAGTGAAGCCAGGGAGCACGTCTTCACATAAAGGGGAGTGGAAATTTGGCCTTTCAAGGTGTGTCTTCTGTGAGCTGATATAAAGAAACATTGATACTGGGGGTACAGTATTGGTTGCCCAGACAATCTACCCCTCAAAGCCAAAGGAATAATATCAAGGATGGGGGCAGACAAAGACTTTAACATTATTTTATTTGAGTGTGATAGGACATGAGAAGTGCTTACCTGTAGAAAAAGCAGGAATGGATGCTTTATCACCTCTGCTTCATACTTCCAGGTGCCATTGCTGGTATTGTGGATCAGCCGATGCAGAACTTCCAGAGGACGGTGGAGGTTTCAGCTGGACGCAAGGCCAAAGATGTCATCTCTGGTGTGGGCAAAGGGATTGTGGGGGTTTTTACCAAACCAATCGGAGGGGCCGCCGAGCTTGTCTCCCAAACCGGCTACGGCAAGTAACTTCACTGTGCTTTATCCAACGCTTTTGCGAACGTGCCAGCTCTCTACAGAAAACACAAGAGTGAAAGAATAGGAGCAGATGTAGGCCATTTGGTCCTTCGAGCCTGCTGTGTGCAATTCGGCAAGATCATTGTTGATCCTCGACCTCAACCTTCCTGCACTATCTCCGTATCCCTTCATTTCCAAAACGCCAAAAAACATCAGTCAACCTCAGTGCCCGAGTGTCACAGCTCTCGAGTGTAGGGAATTCCAAAGATTCATAATACTTTGAGGTAAGAAATTTCTCCACATCTCCACCTTAAATGGCCAACCCCTTATTCGGAGATGCTGGTCCCCTGTTCCAGATTCCCCATGTGGAGATGCCGGCGTTGGACTGGGGTAAACACAGTAAGAAGTTTAACAACACCACGTTAAAGTCCAACAGGTTTATTTGGTAGCAAAAGCCACACAAGCTTTCGGAGCCCCAAGCCCCTTCTTCAGGTGAGTCACCTGAAGAAGTGGCTTGGGGCTCCGAAAGCTTGTGTGGCTTTTGCTACCAAATAAACCTGTTGGACTTTAACCTGGTGTTGTTAAACTTCTTACCCAGATTCCCCAGCCAGGGAAACATTTTCTCAGCATTTACTCTCTTACGCCCCTTAAGAATTTGATGTTTCCATGAAACCACCTCTCATTCTTGTACACTGCAGGGAATATAGGCCTAATCTACTCAACCTCTCCTCACCGACAGTCCCCTGATCCCAGGAACCAGCTTAGTGAACCTGTGTTGCACTCCCTCTCGGGCAAGTGTGTACGCCCCTGGGTAAAGAAATCAAAACTGCACACAGTCCTCCGGATGTGGTCTTGCCAATTGTATAATTGTATTAAACCGTCTTTACTCTTGTACTCTAATTCCTTTATAACAGTCCAAACCAGTGCAGAAGAGGCCATTTGGCCCATCGAGTCTGCAACAACTTTCTGAAAGAGCATCCCAACCAAGTCTAACCCCCTGCCCTATCCCTGCAACCCCGTGCATTTAGCATGGCAAACCCATCTAACCAACACATTTTTGGACACAAAGGGACAACTTAGCATGGCCAATCCACCCTAACCTGCACACTTTTGTGACTGTGGGAGGAAACCCACGCAGACACGGGGAAAACATGCAGACTCCACAAAGACAGTCACCCAAGCAGGGAATCGAACCCGAGTCCCTCGTGCTGTGAAGCAGCAGTGCTAACCACTGTGCCACCCAAGTGAATTCATAAACTCAACACATCTTTCTATAATTTTAGCTATGAACTTAAAATGTCTCCCTGTGCTATACCATTACTTCAATAGGGCATGCTAAGTAATGGCTCAGTCTAAAAGTCACTGGCACATTTGGTCAAGATTTCAAATGCATTAACAAAGTGTCTTTGGGATGACTGTAGGAAGGAAGATTGTCATATCCTTTAAACACCAACAAGGGAAGTCTTCCATTGTTCACTCTCTTCCTCTCCTGTGGTGTGCCCTCTCAGTATTGTACTGGAGTGGCAGCCTTGACTTTTATGTTCATCTCCAAGAGTGGAACTTGAACCCACAACCTTCTGACTCGAGAGGCGAGACTTGCTACCACCCTGAAGTACCCGCTCGCAGACTGATACAACCTGGAGCCCAGAGCCAGTGTGAGGATGGAGCAAAAGAAAAAAACCACACTTCAACCATTAGCCTCCACATGTGTTTCGAATACTCAACTTCTGTTTTTTATTTATTTTAATGTTGCAATTCTGTTGATTTAACTTAAAGATTAGCCTGCAACTATAACAAGTAATGGATATATTTTATTTGGGAAGAGAGCTCGTTTCTCTTAACGATGGTGCTCGGAAATACTATCCAATGGAAATTATCATACTTGAATGTTGAGCTAATGTAGTTGTCATCGTATTTAGAAACCGTCCATTGTTACTGCGTTCGATTTGAGTTGGATGCTGGTCCTGATCTTTAGATGCAAATCCAGTTCCCCCAGTGTTCATGAGACTAGCTTAATGTACTTTTAATTTTTGTCACTGTTCTTGAGCTGTGCCTTGTGCGTAATTGCGGTTAAATAGATGAATATCCCTATCATTCTGTTCCAAACACATTACATCATTTCAGCACCGCGTGGCTGCTGGTTAAATAGAAGTAAGAATCTTGTCTTTATTGCTGTAGGTATTTTACATGGTGCTGGACTTTCTCAACTTCCAAAGCAGAGGTTTCACCCCACTGAGCAACAGACTGACCAAGCCCCAAACAGCCACGTTAAATATGTCTGGTAAGAGTGTTCTGGCAGTCAATCATTTTTATGATGGCATTATTCATTACATTGCTCTGGCTTAGTATCAAACTAACAGGTCATTTATCTTGGAAAGGTTTGCTTCTAACATGAAATGTTTCAGTTCTGGAATTTTAAATATAAAAAAAAATGAAATTGATGGTTTCTGTTCAACAACTTGTCTGCCGACAGGAAAATGCTCCAGTCTTTGGGCAGGCCTGAAGTCTTTATGGCCTTGGATGTGGTTATCGTGAGCAACTCCGGCCAGGAGTACGATGGCTGTCTGCTGCTCACCTCCGAGGTGCTGTTTGTGGTCAGTGTCAGCGAGGACACACAGCAGCAGGCCTTCCCGGTCACCGAGATTGAGTGCCGCCTGGACCCAAAGAAAGACAACTTGCTGCAGGTCGTGCTCAAGCAGCAGAGGGTATCGTGTGACGCGGAGGTAAGGCGCAACCCTTTCTACAACCAAATTGAGACAGTTGTAGGAAATGGATGGTTTCGAACCCTGTGAAACACGGCCTATTTATCCTTCGAGAAACATTTCCCCACAGCCATGACTTTCCAATCGTAAATCTCTATATTTCTGCAGTTGGACATTCTGACAAGTCTTTCATTCACATTAACACAAGATATCCTGTTTGCTAAAAGCTGTATCCCTGGTGTCACCCAACACAAATTTTGAATAATGGCCGTGTCTGTTCCCCAAATTGAAGACAGTTCTCGATGTTAGCATTTTGCAAAATACAAAACCAAGCACAAACCTGCTTATATGACAATTCTTTCCTCACTATTTGACCCAGTTTAAATAAAAATACAATCAAATGTTGCATAAACCCATGAAGTTAATTTTTGAAGTGTTTATTTCCCGCTAGATCTCCTTTGTTATTGGTTAGCAAGTTATCTGCAATTAATTAGAGGGAAAATTGTTGTCTTTTAGTCTTTAAACTAACCAGGCAGTGTGGTTAGCACTGCTGCCTCATTGTGCCAGGGACCCGGGTTCGATTCCCGGCTTGGGTCACTGTCTATGCAGAGTCTGCATGCTCTCCTCGTGTCTGAGTGGGTTTCATCCGAGTGCTCCGGTTCCCTCCCACAGTCTGAAAGACGTGCTGGTTAGGGTGCATTGGCCGTGCTAAATTCTCCCTCAGTGTACCCGAACAGGTGCCGGAGTATAGCGACTCGGGGATTTTTGCAGTAATTTCATTGCAGTGTTAATATAAGCCTACTTGTGACACTAATAAATAAACTTTAACTAACATGCTTTCAGGATTATAGTAGCCTGGCCTTTTATTAAAGTTGAGTTTTCACTCATAATAACACACATCGCTGCGAAAGGCAGCCGTTTCTTGTTCACTATCCTGTAGGGGGAAATAACACAAATGAACAGGCAGAGTGTTTTCCATTCATTTTATTTCAACTGGCTTTCCTACCCCGTTCAATGAATTGAGGACTTCATGCATGTGAATGGGGATTAATCATAATCGGAGCAAAGAGAATGCCGTGGCGAAAGATTCACTTACAAGTTAAAAATTGGGAAGTAAGGACTAAGAAGAAAGAATCATAGAAATCCTGCAGTGCAGAAGGAGGCCATTCGGCCCATCGAGTCTACACCGACAACAATCCCAAGGGGAATGGTTCACCAGAATGGGATTGAAAGTTGGGAATAATCATGTTCTAGAAATATGCAGTTTTGATTGAGATGCAACGGGCTTGCGTCCAGAGAGAGCTACCTTGATGAATAAGTGGACAGGACGAGCTACTGATAAGTAGTGAAAGGCATTTGCCGGAATTTTACCGGCACGCCCGCTCCGATTCCGGGGCCGGGTGGAGTTTGGAGAACGGATTCTCCATTGGCCTCGGATGGGATCGTACGAACCTCGGGCAGACGTGCCGGTAAAATTCCTGCCTCATTGCCTTTCCCTTCCCCGCTACATCCTTGTTTCCCTATTCAAATGTCCTGATTTCTAGTTTAACAGTTTTTCTTTCTATAATATAGGAATACAAGACATAACAGGCAGCACGGTGGCACAGTGATTAGCACTGCTGCCTCACAGTGTCAGGGATCCAGGTTCGATTCCCTGCTTGGGTCACTGTCTGTGTGGAGCTTGCACGTTCTCCCCATGTCTGCGTGGGTTTCCTCCGGGTGCTCCACTTTTCCTCCCACAGTCTGATGGGTGTTAGTTTGATTGGCCGTGTCAGCGGGGATTAGCAGGGTTATGGGGATAAGGCCTGGGTGGGACTGTTGTTGGTGCATGCTAGAGTGGCCTCCTTCTGCACTGTAGGGATTTTGTGATTGTAATTAATGCTTTTGATTTGATTTGATTTATTTTTGGCTCATGGTATTAACATACAGTGAAAAGTATTGTTTCTTGCACGCTATGCAGACAAAACATACCATTCATAGAGAAGGAAACGCGAGAGTGCAGAATGTAGTGTTACAGTCATTGCTAGGGTGTAGAGAAAGATCAACTTAATGCGAGGTAGGTCCATTCAAAAGTCTGATGGCAGCAGAGAAGAAGTGTTCTTGAGTCGGTTGGTACATGACCTCAGGCTTTTGTATCTTTATCCCAACAGAAGAAGGTGGAAGAGAGAATGTCCGGGGTGCGTGGGGTCCTTAATTATGCTGGCTGCTTTGCCGAGGCAGCGGGAAGTGTAGACAGAGTCAATGAATGGGAGGCTGGTTTGTGTGATGGACTGGGCTATGTTCACAATCCCTTTGTAGTTCCTTAAGGTCTTGGGCAGAGCAGGAGCCACACCAAGCTGTAATACAACCAGAAAGAATGCTTTCTGTGGTGCATCTGTAAAAGTAGGTGAGAGGCTGATGTGGTTCTTTCTATCTATTTCAGGGAGACGGCGTCCGGGAAAGACTTTCTGAGCAACAGTACGAACGGTTGGTGGATTATGTCACGAGGACATCGCATTACATCGTCCCCAGCAGCACAGCCATGCAGCTGGCTTCCCAAGTCGTTGTCGCTGAGCCTCCTGCCACCAGATCCAAGACTTACCAGTACTTGGTTGACCGCCACTACGGACTGGTGTTTGTGAGCAGGTTTTCTATGGTGAAAAACAAGGCACTGCGGAAGGGGTTTCACTAGTCACAAACGTGCATCAATGTCAAAGATTTTTTGTCAGTGCTGAAAATGCAGACACTTTGCTGATTAAATCGCTGGACATCAGCTCTTGATTAGCATCAGTGAAGCACAGCGCTATCTTTTCATAAGAACCTCTAATTAAAAGACATGTAATTTGGGTCAGTTTGTTTACGTAATTTAATTAACTTGCCTTTTTCCGTACTGACTGCAGTTATATCAACTTTGTAAATATCTGTTGAATGAAAGGGTCTGGCCACTAATGCTGCTGCTGTGGAAACTTCATTAAGTGCTGTCAATAAGGAGATTTTATTATTCTCTCGTGATTACTTCAACAAAGCTATTGTTAATATAACTGAAAATATTGGAAGAAAATAAATTTTAAAGTCAGAATTGCACTACGCCATTTTATTTTGCAAATAGTTTCACCTGGTAAACAGCTAGTGATCAAATAATCTTTCTGCTCAATATATTCGACAGATAGGTGAAATGTTTTCATTTGTGGCACGGTAGCACAGTGGTTAGCGCTGCTGCCTCACAACGCCAGGGACCCGGGTTCGATTCCCGGCCTCGGGCCACTGTCTGTGTGGAGTTTGCACATTCTCCCAGTGTCTGCGTGGTTTCCTCTGGGTGCTCCAAAGATGTGTGGAATTGGGCATGCTAAATTGCCCCTTCCTGTCAGGGGGACTAGCTAGGGTAAATGCATGGGGTTGTGGGGATAGGGCCTGGGTGGGATTGTGGTCGGTGCAGACTTGATGGGCCAACTAGCCTCCTTCTGCACTGTAGGGATTCTATGAAGCAAACAAGGTTGGGAAAATGGGAATCTGGTGCATCTGGCAGGTAAATCTTGTATCAAATTGATAAGTGCTCAGGAATTCTGTGACATAGGGGCAAATTTTCCCATTCCGCAGGAAACGTAGTGGGTGAGGGGCGCACCGTGGAATTGTCCATTGGTCTCGGGTGGGATATTCTGGTTTCAGGGTGGGCATGGCCTGAAAACCCCGCCCATGCTCTCACTTGCTGTCCTAGCTGGCCTCCCATCCTCTACCTTCCAAAACTTTGATGCCCACATATTCTAACTGACACTAGGAACCGTTCACCTATCACCTCTATGCTCACTGATCAACGTGGGTTCCTGGTCTGGCAAAGCCTCATGTTTAAAATTCCCATCCTTGTTTCCAAATGTCTCCATGGGCTTTGACTTTCCCTTTCGCAGTAATCTCCTTCAACCACACACACACCTCCAAGATAGGGCGGCACGGTGGCACAGCGGTTAGCACTGCTGCCTCACAGTGCCAGGAACCCGGGTTCGGTTCCAGCCTTTGATGACTGTCTGTGTGGAGTTTGCACGTTCTCTCTGTTGGTTTCCTCCGGGTGCTCCGGTTTCCTCCCACAGTCCAAAGATGTGCGGGTTTAGGTGGATTGGCCATGCTAAATTACCCCTTAGTGTCCGAAGATGTGTAAGTTAGGTGGATTTGCCATGATAAAGGCACAGGGTTGCGGGGATAGGGCGAAGGGGGTGCCTGGGTGGAATGCTTTTTCAGAGGGTCGGGCGGACTCAATGGGCCAAATGGCCTTTTTTGCACTGTAGGACTTTTATGGTTCTATATCTGTGCTTCGCTAATCGTTGAGATCCCTCATTTTCATCGCTGCACTCTTGGTGAGTATGCTTTCAGTGGCAAAGGCCCAAATCTCTAGAATTCCCTCCCTAAACCTCTCGTCATCTTTACCTCTCTCCTCCTTGAAGCCAAACCTCTTTTACCAAGCTTTAGCTCATCTGTCCTAATACATCCTCATGTGGCTCAGTGTCATTTGAGTAAAATTTATTTATTAGTCAGAAATAGGCTTACATTAACACTGCAATGAGGTTACTGTGAAAATCCCTGAGTTGCCACACTCCGGCGCCTGTTCGGGTACACTGAGGGGGAATTTAGCACGGCCAATCATGTTCATGTGAAGAGCCATGGGACAATTAACTATGATAAAGGTGCTATATAATTTTAAAACAATTCATTAAAGGGGTGTGGGCTTTGCTGGCTGGGCCAGCATTTATTGCCTTCCCTAATTGCCCTTTGAGATGGTGGTGGTGAGCTGCCTTCTTGAATCACTGCAGTCCATGTGGTGCAGGTACACCCACAGTGCTGTCGGGGAAGGAGTTCTAGGAATTTTGATCCAATGACAGCGAAAGAATGGTGATATATTTCCAAGTCAGGATGGTGAGTGACCTGGTGGGGAACTTATAGGTGGTGATGCTCCCATGCGCCTGCTGTCTTTGTCCTTCTAATCTAGATGGTAGTGGTTGTGGGTTTGGAAGGTGGTGTCTAAGGAGCCTTGATGAGTTGCCGCAGTGCATCTTGTAGATGGTACACACTGCTGCCGCTGTGCATTGGTGGTGGAAAGAGTGAATGTTTGTGGATGGGGTGCCAATTAACCGGGCTGCTTTGTCCTGGATGGTGCCAAACCTCTTGAATGTTGCAATCGGAACCAAGTTTGTGGCACCACAGGTGACGCTGCTGTACAGGAAGGGGAGAAAGAAGAGAGGAAGGGCAGTAGAATCATAGACCCTTACAGTGCAGGAGGCCATTTGGCCCATCAAATCTGAACCGACCACAATCCCACCCAGGCCCTGTTCCCATAACCCCATGCATTTACCTAGCTAGTCCCCCTGAGACTAAGGGGCAGTTAAGCATAGCCAATCCACCTAACGCGTGCATCTTTGGACTGTGGGAGGAAACTGGAACACCTGAAGGAAACCCACGCAGTCATGAGGAAAATGTGCAGACTCCGCACAGACAGTGACCCAAGCCCAGGAATCAAACCCAGCCCTGGCGCTGTGAGGCTGCAATGCTAACCACTGTGCCACCGTGCTGCCCCAAAGGGGATAGGGGATTTGTTAGACAGGCATTTCTGTGGCTTTAGATGTGACTCCAGGATGGCATGTTGCCTTCCTTGCGTCAGGGTCAAAGAGGATACAGAGCAACTGCAGGACATTCCTTTGGGGTGGCTGAACAGCCAGAGGTCATGGTTCACATTCATACCAAGGACTGAGGTAGGAAGGGGTTGTTGGATGATGTCCTGAAGGTGGATTTTAGGGATCTAGGAAGGAGATTAAAAAACAGCAGCTGTAAACAGTTATCTCAGGATTATTCCCAGTCCCACATACAAGCGACTATAGAAACAGGAGATTTGAGCGATTAAAACGTGGCTGAAATGGGGTTTAGGAAGGAGGCGACCAGATGTCTGAGACATTGGTACCCATTCTGGGGAAGGTGGGGCTTGTACAAGTTGGACAGTCTACACTTGAACAGGACTGGGTGAATATCTTCGCAGGGGAGATTTGCTAGTGTTATTGAACCCAGAATCCATGCAGTGCAGAAGGAGGCCATTCAGCCCATTGGACCTGCACTCTCTCTCCAAAAGAGCATCTTACCCAGGATCTCCTATTTTGTTTTTTATTCACAATGTGGAGATGCCGGCGTTGAACTGGGGTGGGCACAGTAAGAAGTCTCACAACACCAGGTTAAAGTCCAACAGGTTTATTTGGAATCATGAGCTTTCGGAGCACTGCTCCTTCATCAGATGTGTGGAGGTAGGTTCACAAACACGGTATATATAGACAAAGACACAATCACAAGATAATTACAGATTGGAATGTGAAGAATGGTTGGAATGCGAGTCTTTACAGGTAATCAAGTCTTTACAGGTACAGACAATGCGAGTGGAGAGAGGGTTAAGCACAGGTTAAAGAGGTGTCAATTGTCTCAAGCCAGGACAGTTAGTAGGATTTTGCAAACCCAGGGAGTATGGTGGGAGGGTTACAGACAGTGCGACATGAACCCAAGATCCTGGTTGAGGCCGTCCTCATGCGTGCGGAACTTGGCTACCATGCTGTGGATCTGGAATCACATGTCGGCCAGACCAGGACGGCAGATTTCCTTCCCTAAAGGACATGAGTGAACCAGATGTGTTTTTACGACAGTTGACAATGGTTTCACGGTCTTCATTAGACTTTTAATTCTAGATTTGTATTCAATTCAAACGTCACGGTGGCCTCACAGCACCAGGGACCCGGGTTCAATTCCAGCCTCAGATGACAGTCTGTGTGGAGTCTGCACATTCTCCCGGTGTCTGCATGGGTTTCCTCCGGGTGTTCCAGTTTCCTCCCAAAGTCCAAAGATATGCAGGTTAGATGGATTGGCCATGCTAAATTGCCCCTTAGTGTCAGGGAGACTAGCTAGGGTAAATGCATGGGGTTATGGGGATAGGGCCTGGGTGGGATTGTGGTTGGTTCAGACTCGATGGGCCAAATGGCCTCCTTCTGCTCTGTAGGATTCTATGATTCACCATCTGCCATGGTGGGATTCGAACATGGGTCCCCTGAGTGTTACACTGGCTCTTTGGATTATCAGTCCAGTAACAGGGGAGTTGGTTAGTTCACTTGGCTGGACAGCTGTTTCGTGATGCAGAGTGACGCCAGTGGCGTGGGTTCAACTCCCGTACCGGCTGAAGTTACTCACGAAGGCCCCTCACCTGAGGTGTGGTGATCCTCCGGTTAAAATCACCACCATTCAGTTGTCCCCGTCAAGCAGGAGAGCTGCCTATGGTCATCTGAGACTATGGCGACTTCAGTCCAGTGACAATACCGCTACACCACCGCCTCCTTTCTGAGTTAATCAATGAGTTGCGATGAGTCAGTCAGTATTTGGAGGCAGAATGAGACATAGGTGGCTGAACTCTCAGCAATCTGACTATTTTAGAGCAAACAGGATCTATTTGATGCAAAGTGCAGCACAGCAAACAGTATACAGATAAACGCAAAATATTGCGGATGCTGGAATCTGAAACAAAAACAGAAAAGTGTTGGAAAATCGCAGCAAGTCTGACAGCATCTGTGGAGAATCTAGATGACCCTTTGTCAGACAGTCTACAGAGTCTATTTAAATAGAGTCTCTAGAAACTACAGCAAACGGAACTCATGCCCAAACTGCAGCAGCTTCTGATAAAAAGTAGTGATTTCTCCAGCAAGATGCAGTGGGTGGAGGAAAGCTACACAATCCTAATCTTTTACAACAGTGCAGACATCAGGAGAATTGCTCATTTTCATGCTGTTCGGGAATAATAGTGTCATTGTATGCAGCCCTTTTATTTATTTCTTGGCATAATAAGACCATAAGATATAGGAGCAGAAGTAGGCCATTCAGCCCATCGAATGTGCTCCACCATTCAATCATGGCTGATAAGTTTCTCAACCCTATTCTCCCGCCTTTTTCCAGTAACCTTTGATCCCCTTACCTACCAATCAAGAACCTAACTATCTCTGTCTTAAATACACTCAATGACCTGGCCTCCACAGCCTTCTGCGGCAATGAATTCCACAGATTCACCGCCCTCTGGCTGAAGAAATTCCTTCTCATCTCAGTTCTAAAGGGACGTCCCCTTATTTCAATTGCTAGGGGGCACAGGTTTAAGGTGTGAGGGGCAAGGTTTAAAGGAGATGTACGAGGCAAGTTTTTTACACAGAGGGTGGTGGGTGCCTGGAACTCGCTGCCGGGTGAGGTAGTGGAAGCAGATACAATGGTGACTTTTAAGAGGCGTCTTGACAAATATATGAATAGGATGAGAATAGAGGGATATGGTCACCGGAAGGGTAGGGGGCTTTAGTTCATTTGGGCAGCATGGTCGGTGCAGGCTTGGAGGGCCAAAGGGCCTGTTCCTATGCTGTAATTTTCTTTGTTTTTTGTTCTTGGTTCTTCTGAGGCTGTGCCCTCGGATCCGAGTCTCTCCTACTAATGGAAACATCTTCCCCACATCCACACTGTCCAGGCCTCTCAGTATTCTGTAAGTTTCAATGAGATCCGCCCTCATCCTTCTAAACTCCATCAAGTACAGACCCAGAGTGATTTATGGATATGAGATTCCTCCCTCTGACAAGAAAATGATAGATATCAAGGGTAATGGAGCATTCAACTCCAAAATGGACCATTCAGCAACTAAACGTGATGCACGGATTGGAAAGAAATTGAATGTAAATGGTGCTGCAACTTGTACATGACGCATCAGCGCACAATACTTTGGAAAAAATGGACAGGAAAGTTCGAGCCAACGCATAAAAGTTAACAGATGCAGGACAGTACTGGACAGTGTAAAGACAGATGAAACAACACAGATGTTCACAGCAGGAGATATGAATCTAGATCCAGTACGCGTTGTGTACACATGCACAAACAAACAGAAACTCATCCCATTCCCCCCTTCAAAGGAAAAGGCCAAGATTCCTGGAACTGATTCTGCCTTGTTGCGGTCAGGTAAAAACCAAAAGGATCTATTCTGCGCATTTGATGAGCGCACTTGATGGTGAAAGTGTTTTGTCCTTGTTCCAACTGCCACATCATCGGTGGTACTCCAACATGACCCTGACTGATTAATGGCAGAAATCCAATGAGGTTTGAGCTCTGCTAGACTTTGAAACTGTCAACTTTCTTGAGCGCACCTCTTTAAAGCATCCATTTCCAACATCTGGTTTCGATTTTCCTTCAAATAATCTGTGTCTAAATAACAATATTTGCACAACATCCAGTAAGGTTCATTTCATATTGTTTGCGAACATACTGGATGTTGAAGTCAACTATTTTGATGTAATCACTGAAAAGATGTCACAAGTGTCAAATAGAACTTCACTCGAGTGTATGATTGTTCTGTATACATTCAGTTATCCTTGTTGTTTTCTGCGTTGTCGGCAACTTTCTGTTATTGCTTTTAGGATCGTCTCCAACAATGGAAAATGTTGCATTTGTTTTTTCACCATACTTCTGGATAGTTATTACTTCTTTGCAGCTGATGACAATTAACTTCTGGAGTCCGGACATGCTCAATTTAAACACGGAATTGCAAACATTGACGTCTGTAGATTTTATGCTTCTCCGTAAGGTGCATTGCTCATGTCCCCTGCGGACTGCAATCAATTAGAAATTACTGAACTGATGAAAACTTGTCCTTTTTGCAATTAGTCTCACTTTGAAAATCCTTGAAAATGCTGCACCTTTATGAATGAGGAGGCACAGGGTTTTTAATGGCATGCTAAATTCAGAAGTACTGCTGAATAACTTCACTGGCCCTGAAAAGTTAGTTTTACATTTGTGGAGTTTCAAAGTTTTCCCATTTTAGTAAAAAGAAACCATGCGCATTTTAAAATACTTCATTTTTAAACTTTGTTTTGATATTTTAGCTTCTACTTTCATCCTATTTGTGCATTCCACTCATTTAATTTGCTTTCTGTAAAATGATATTACAAGTGAAGAGCAATGAATGCATTTAACTTCCTGGTTTGCTGTCTGTGGGAATACGTCAATGTGATTGCTCTTTCTGCTTGGTGGCACTGCTGTTGCATGGATGCCTGGAGATACCCTCAGCTTGGTGCCAGACTTTGCAAAATGGAAAATCTACATCCAAGATTGAGGGTTCTTTGTGGGGAACTTTCATTCAAGGTCAGCAATGAACCCCAATACTGACTGCAAAACCCACGCCCGAATGAATGATGCCTTTCAATTAGTTGCTACTGCAACTCAGGTATGAGTCAGTACCTTGTGGAGAGAATGTTGTGGAAAGAATCAGTATCGATAACACAGTGCAAGAGCGCTCGCCGTGTAACTATATTGCATGACATTCAGTAGCCGCTATATTTTAGTTCATTTGCCTTCAAATTCTTGAAGGACTGATATAGTTTGTATCTGCCATTCCTAGCGTACTTCTCTTGTATCCCCCTGAGACAATCCTACAGAAATGCTTGGGTTAAGTTTATATTGGAAAATAGAAGTTATATTTATGTAGCACCAAATGAAACTGATTCCTTTTTCTGAAGAGTTTGTGGGCAGACTTCAAAGCAGAGATGTTGTTTCAGTTAGTTGCACTTGAGTTAGCAGCCAGCGAAAGATGTAAACATAATGGGTCCCACAGATGTCTTGCATTAAGAGTATAGTATTTAGCAAATTGCCGCCTGTAGTATGATCTCCTGTTTTGTAATACAACAAAAAAAATTGCACTTCTTCCAGGATGAGATGGTCCCGCAGGAGAAAGACTGCAGTGAAAAACTCCATCGGAGAAGAATCATGGCAGACTCCCATATAGGGAAGAGAATCGCCATTTCTCTGAACTAACCACGGCTTGGAGCCACGGAACTGTCAGAGCAGATGAAAGCGGAAACGGGAGTCGTTTATTCAGCCCCACGATGCTGTCAATTCAATCAAGTATGATCTGGAAATAAAGTGTTGTTTCTGTAATCATGGTTTAACTGGGGGACAAAGTTGTAATCGTCCAGCATTTGACCATCATATATCTATACGCATGGGTATTTCAATCGCAGGAACATTTTTAAGGATCTGCAACCTACATAACAACATTTAAAAGTTAAAGTTTATTTATTAGTCACAAGTAAGGCTTACATGAACACTGCAATGAAGTTACTGTGAAAGTCCCCCTGCCGCAACACTCGGGTGCCTGTTCGGGTCAACGCACCTAACCAGCATGTCTTTCAGACTGTGGGAGGAAACAGGAGCATCCAGAGGAAACCCATGCAGACACGGGGAGAGCGTGGCAGTGACTCAAGCCGGGAATCGAACCGGGTCCCTGGTGCTGTGAGACAGCAGTGCTAACCACTGTGCCACCATGCCGCCCCTAAACTGGTTGTATCACAGCTTGGTGTGGCTCCTGCTCTGACCAAGACCACAAGAAAGTACAAAGGATCGTGAATGTAGCCCAACCAATCACGCAAACCAGCCTCCCATCCATTGACTCCGTCTACACTACCTGCTGCCTCAGAAAAACAGCCAGCATGATTAAGGACCCCACGCGTCATGGATATTCTCTCTTCCACCTTCTTCCGTCGGGAAAAAGATACAAAAGTCTGAGGACACGTACCAACTGACTCAAGAACAGCTTCTTCCCTGCTGCCATCAGACTTTTGAATGGACCTACCTTGCATTAAGTTGACCTTTCTCTACACCCTAACTATGACTGTAACACTACATTCTGCACTCTCTCCTTTCCTTCTCTATGAACGGTATGCTTTGTCTGTATAGGCGCAAGAAACAATACTTTTCACTGTATACTAATACATGTGACAATAATCAAATCAAATTATTTCTTTCCATATTAGTCCCAGAAAGCTGGTGAAGGCAGATAGTTACAGTGACAGAACAAATACTTTTTAAAATGTATTCTTCCATGAGATGAGGGCATTACTGGCAAGGCCAGCATTTGTGGCCCATCCCTAATTACCCTTGAACCAGGTTGCTTGTTCATTCCAGAAGGCAGTTAAGAGTCAACCACATTGCTGTTGGTCTGGAGTCACATGTAGGCCAGACCAGGTAAGGACAAAGAACAAAGAAAATTACAGCACAGGAACAGGCCCTTCGGCCCTCCAAGCCTGCACCGACTATACTGCCCGACTGAACTAAAACTCCCCTACCTTTCCGGGGACCATATCCCTCTATTCCCATCCTATTCATGTATTTGTCAAGACGCCCTTAAAAGTCACTACCGTATCTGCTTCCACTACCTCCCCCAGCAGCGAGTTCCAGGCACCCACCATCCTCTGTGTAAAAGAGCTGCCCCGTTCATCTCCTTTAAACCTTGCCCCTCTCATCTTAAACCAGTGCCCTCTAGTAATTGACTCTTCCACCCTGGGAAAAAGCTTCTGACTATCCACCCTGTCCATGCTTCTCATAATCTTATAGACTTCTATCAGGTCGCCCCTCAACCTCCATCGTTCCAGTGAGAACAAACCAAGTTTCTCCAACCTCTCCTCATAGCTAATGCCCTCCATACAAGGCAACATCCTGGTAAATCTTTTCTGTACCCTTTTCAAAGCCTCCACATCCTTCTGGTAGGGTGGCGACCAGAATCGAACACTATATTCCAAGAGCGGCCTAACTAAGATTCTATAAAGCTGAAACACGACTTGCCAATTTTTAAACTCAATGCCCCAGCCGATGAAGGCAAGCATGCCGTATGCCTTCTTGACTACCTTCTCCACCTGCATTGCCACTTTCAGTGACCTGTGTAACTGTACACCCAGATCCCTTTGCCTATCAATACTCTTAAGGGTTCTGCCATTTACTGTATATTTCCTGTCTGTATTAGACCTTCCAAAATGCATTACCTCACACGGCAGATTCCCTTCCCTAAAGGACATTAGTAAACCTGATGGGTTTTTAATATGACATTCGATAATAGTTTCATGGTCACCATTGCTGATACTTTTAATTCCTGATTTATTCATTGAACTTAAATTCTCCCAGTTGCCTGTGGTGGGATTTGAACCTGTATGCCCAAGATCATTAGCCTGGTGCACTGGATTACTAGTTTAGCGACATTACCATTACGCCACATGAGCGATAGAATCGGGGAATCTGGAGATTGAGGAACAGTTGAAGAGAGTGGCATTGATTTATTTAAGTAGGAGCTAGATAAGGACATGGGGAAAAATGGAATCGAAGAATATATCGATATGGTTCGAATAAAGTAAGCTTTGAAGAGATGTGTGGAGCATTATCACCAGCAGAATGGTGTGTTTTGATGTGTATTCTAAGCATTTCATTAATTATTTTAATTTTGTTTTTTTTCTTAATCAAAGAATGATTGCCAGGAGCAGCAGTGTATTATCTACAAGATGCACTGCAGAAATTCACCAAAGATCCTTAGGCCCCACCTTCCAAACCCACGATCACTTCCGTCTAGAAGGATAAGGGGACACCACCACCACCTGCAAGTTCCCCTCCAAGTCACTCACTGTCTTGACTTGGAAATATATCGATGTTCCTTCGCAGTCGCTGGGTCAAAATCCTGGAACTCTCTCCCTAACGGCATTGTGGGTCACCCCAAAGCACGTGGACTGCAGCGATTCAAGAAGGCAGCTCACCACCACCTTCTCAAGGGCAACTAGAGATGGGCAATAAATGCTGGCCTAGCCAGCGACACCCATGTCCCACAAACGAATAAAGCAAAAGGCACAGAAGGAGGCCATTCTTTCCATTGTGCTGTGTCAGCTCTTGGCAAGAGCTTTCCAATGAGCACCACTCTTTATCTCTCCCCTCGTAGCCCTGCAATATTTTTCCCCCTTCAATTGTTCAATTGCCCAAGTTGTTTTTGACTCTGGTTCCCCCACTATTTCAGGCAGTGCAATGCCGAACACTTCCTCTCCAGCTGAGAGAATTTAGAATAGAATGTCTGGATTCACATTTCCAAGGAATGTCGACGGCCTGAAAGAGAAGTCGCGCTGCATCTGCTGCCGAGCTCATCAGGATGGTTTCAGATGGTGAATGGTTCCCACTCGAAAGGCGAGATTTCACAGCCTGGCTCATCCCGAAACCATAAAATCCCACCCGAGGGTCAATGGACCTTTCCATGGTCCACCCCTCTCCCGCTCTGATTCCCGTGGCGGACGGGACTGTAAAATTCTGGCCAAAGGCCCTGACAGAGCCTTGATCAGCTGCATCTCTGAATGATGCCAGTAACAGTCTGGGTGACATAGAGGCGGCCCACATTTTGCAGTGGAATATCAGCTCACTAATGAAGTGTAAAGCGGCATCCGGTATCTGTACGTGTGCAGTTAAACATGGAAATCAAGCTGCAGTTTGCTATTTGCCCTGCTCCTCCGGAACCTGCGCTGAGACTTTAGGGCGGCATTTTCCCGTCCCGCCTTCCATGGGAATCGCAGTGGGTGTGATGCGGACCATGCAAAGGTCCGTTCAACTCGGGCAGGTTTTTTCGACCTTGGGGAGAGCGCGGCTGGAAAACCCAGACCTAAATATTTGAACACATGGAAGAGAACATTTAAATTATCTTTATTATACTTTTTCTTTCTGTCCGTTTAAGTTCAAGTTGATTTATTAGTGTCACAAATAGGCTTACATGAACACTGTAATGAAGTTACTGTGAAAATCCCCTAGTTGCCACATTTTGGCGCCTGTTCGGGTACACTGAGGGAGAATTTAGCATGGCCAATGCATCTAACCAGCATGTCTTTGGATTGTGGGAGGAAACCGCAGCACCCGGAGGAAACCCATGCAGACACAAGGAGAACATGCAAACTCCACACAGACAGTGACCCAAGCCAGGAATCGAACCTGGGTCTCTGGTGCTGTGAGGCAGCAGTGCTAACCACTGTGCCACCGTGCCACCCTGGCATAGTGTTTAATGTTAACCACATGTAAGAGAACCTTTAAATTATCTTTATTACACTTTTTCTTTCTGTCTATCTCTCTCGGTTATATTTTTCATTCCGTCCCTTTATGGGGAGGTGATGGCGCAGTGGTATTGTTGCTGAACTAGTAATCCAGAAACCCGGGATAATGCTTTGGGAACAAACAAAGAACAATACAGCACAGGAACAGGCCCTTCGGCCCTCCAAGCCCGCGCCGTTCCCTGGTCCCAACTAGACCACTCTTTTGCATCCTTCCATTCCCACTCCGTTCATATGGCTATCTAGATAAGTCTTAAACGTTCCCAGTGTGTCTGCCTCCACCACCTTGCCCGGCAGCGCATTCCACGCCCCCACCACCCTCTGTGTAAAATATGTCCTTCTGATATCCGTGTTAAACCTCTCCCCCCCCCCCCCCCCCCCGCCCCACCTTGAACCTATGACCCCTCGTGAACGTCACCACCGACCTGGGAAAAAGCTTCCCACCGTTCACCCTATCTATGCCTTTCATAATTTTACACACCTCTATTAGGTCACCCCTCATCCTCCGTCTTTCCAGTGAGAACAACCCCAGTTTACCCAATCTCTCCTCATAACTAAGCCCCTCCATACCAGGCAACAGGTAAACCTCCTCTGCACTCTCTCTAAAGCCTCCACGTCCTTCTGGTAGTGTGGCGACCAGAACTGGGCGCAGTATTCCAAATGCGGCCGAACCAACGTTCTATACAACTGCAACATCAGACCCCAACTTTTATACTCTATGCCCCGTCCTATAAAGGCAAGCATGCCCATATGCTTTATTCACTACCTTCTCCACCTGTGACGTCACCTTCAAGGATCTGTGGACTTGCACACCCAGGTCTCTCTGCGTATCTACACCCTTTATGGTTCTGCCATTTATCGTATAGCTCCCCCCTACGTTAGTTCTACCAAAATGCATCACTTCGCATTTATCCGGATTGAACTCCATCTGCCATTTCTTTGCCCAAGTTTCCAGCCTATCTATATCCTTCTGTAGCCTCTGACAATGTTGCTCACTATCTGCAAGTCCAGCCATTTTTGTGTCGTCCGCAAACTTACTGATCACCCCAGTTACACCTTCTTCCAGATCGTTTATATAAATCACAAACAGCAGAGGTCCCAATATAAAGCCCTGCGGAACACCACTAGTCACAGGCCTCCAGTCGGAAAAAGACCCTTCCACTACCACCCTCTGTCTTCTGTGACTTGTGGGAACTTGTGTTCGAATCCCACCATGGCAGATGGTGAAATTTGAATTCAATAAAAACAAAATCTGGAATTAAAAGTTGATTGATGCCCATGAAACCATTGTCAATTATCATAAAAACCCATCTGGTTCACCAATGTCCTTTAGGGAAGGAAATCTGCCGTCCTGACCTGGTCTGGCCTACATGTGACTCCAGAACCACAGCAATGTGCTTGACTCTCAACTGCTCTCCAAGGGCAACTAGAGATGGGCAATAAATGCTGGCCCAGCCAGCGACTTCTGCATCCCATAAATGAATTTTAAAAATTGCAAGTCAATATTATGACTGGGGTTTCCTGGTTTAAATTCTATATTTCTCCGTCAAGATTATTCACATGGGATCTCAGAATCTCTGCAAAGGCATTGGGGCTTAATGGCTCTCTACCTTTCTTTGTTCAGTCATGGGATATGAACATCACTGGCAAGACCAGCATTTGATCCCCTTCACCTTGAACCAATATCCCCTCATGACTGACCCTTCAACAAAGGGGAACAGCTGCTCTTAATGCACTCTGTCCATGCCCATTATAATCTTGTACATCTTAATCAGGTTGTCTCTCAGTCTTCTCTGCTCCAACGAAAGGTGGGATTGTGATCGGTCCATGTTCGATGGGCCAAATGGCCTCCATCTGCACTGCAGGAATGATTCTATGATTCTTGCAATTCTGTCCTGATAAGTGCAAGAGGAAAAACTTTGACAACTCTTTTTTCAACCCGTTCTATGCCACTAAGCGACTATTTATCAACCTATTTCTTCTCTTTCAGACACTCTTGTTTCTTTCTTTAAAGATTTTGTTGTCTCGCATGTGGTCTTTTTCTTACAGATTTAGAAAGGACAAACATGCGTAGATTTTCTGAATTAAGTTTTGAAGAGGGGGAAATGTACTGACCTCCACACTTGCATTCCTGACGTACGGCCTGTAGTCTGCTTTGGCACCATGGATTTTGTGAAATGCGCTCCACAGAGAGGTAATAATTAGATATGGCACTCGCTGTAAATCCAAATGTACCCAGACGGTCCCGATTCTGCTCTGGTTCCTGCTAGCATTTTTTTTCCAGTGAATCAGTTATATCTGTATGGAAATGAGTAAGAATTTCAACCTCCTGTGTGCACCTGTCAAGTTTCTCACATATTTATCAAGTGGCACATTTCAATCCTCATGTTACCTATTGTAGGCCACGCAACAATGTGAGTAAGTCTATTTATTAGTGTCACAAGTAGGCTTACATTAACACTGCAATGAAGTTACTGTGAAAATCCCCCAGTCACCACACTCCGGTGCCTGTTCGGGTACACCGAGAGAGAATTTAGCATGACCAATGCACCCTAACCAGCACGCCTTTCGGACTGTCGGAGGAAACCAGAGCTCCCGGAGGAAACCCACGCAGACATGGGGAGAACGTGCAGACTCCGCACAGACAGCGACCCAAGCTGGGAATCGAACCCAGGTCCCTGGCGCTGTGAGGCAGCAGTGCTAACCACTGTGCCACCGTGCCGCCCACTGTTCTAACCACTGTGCCACCCACTCTGCTAACCACTGTGCCACTGTGCTAATCGCCATGCCAACCACTGTGCCGCCATGTCACCCACTTGCTAACCACTTTTCCACCATGCCGCCCACCGTGCTAACCTCTGTGCCGCCGTGCTGCCCACTGCGCTGCCCACTGTGCTAACCACTGTGCCACTCACTGTTCTAGCCACTGTGTCACCATGCCACCCACTGTTCTAGCCACTGTGCCACCCACTGTGCTAACCACTGTGCCACTCACTGTTCTAGCCACTGTGTCACCATGCCACCCACTGTTCTAGCCACTGTGCCACCCACTCTGCTAACCGCTGTGCTGCCATGCCACAACAGATGGCTGGAATCTGATTCACTACAAGAGCTGAAAAGACATTTCAGATCCAAACACTAAAAGAGATGGATTATTAAATGTAATGGATATTTAAAGCTATTATATCAGTGCAATGTGTTCAGTCAGTTTTATTTTTAAATACTTTTCAACAATGTTTCTGGCTCTTTCCATTACAAGTAATACTTAAAGGCTCATGATGATTGACCATAGGAATTACATTTTTAATGGCTGAATATTTATTACCAAGACTGATAGTCTTCCCGTCCTGGGTGATGTGGGTTCTGATCTGCATTGCTCTACCCCAGCAGTCCAAAGGCGTCAGCTGTTTATTCGCCACTTATAATAGAACAAATTTGCTGAATTTTTGGGCCAGATTTTCCTGGCAAAACAACGGGAAATTTAATGCTGCTCATCATTATTAATGCATAAATTATTCCGGCAAAGAATGGATAGTAAGAAGTCTCACTACACCAGGTTAAAGTCCAACCTGCTGGACTTTAACCTGGTGTTGTGAGACTTCTTACTGTGCCCACCCCAGTCCAACGCCGGCATCTCCACATCAAAGAATGGATAAGCAGTGATCTCCAATTCAGCAGACAATTGGCAACGCTCGGGCATGAGCCTCACAATGATGGCAGTTTGTCCTCAACTTCCCTGTGAGTTCCACTGTGTTTGCATGTTAATTATCAATTAACCTCACCACGGAAATTTGGAGCTGCTTCTTAAAGGACCATTAGGTCCTTTCCAATCTTGGGATTTACGTTCCTGCAGTCACTCAACCTCTCTGGCCTCATAAGGAAGCAATTGAAACGAGGGCTCTCATTCCTCCAGGTAATCAATTGTTCTGAGATTTTTTTGAAGTATATGTGTCTTAGTCTTTATCTTTTCCTTTCCCTGCTCTCTTGTGAGCACAAGTGCTCTATCACTACAGATTGATTCATGGAATGATGCAGCACAGAAGAGAAGCCATTTGGCCCATCATGCCTCTGCTAGCTCTTTGGTTGAGTCTTCCTATTAGTTCCACCCTCCGCCACCCATGCCCGGTCATCGCCATAGCTTATAAAAATTTTCCCTTCAGAATCCCATAAAATAATAGAATCCCTACAGTGCAGAAGAGGCCATTCGGCCCACCTCGTCTGCACCGACTCTCTGACAGAGTATCTTACCAAGGTCCTCTCCGCTTCCCTATCCCCATAACCCCACACATTTACCATGACTAATCCATCTAACCGAGACATCTTTGGTTACTAAGGGAGAATTTAGCACAGCCAATCCACCTAATGCGCGCATCTTTGGACTGTGGGAGGAAATTGGAGCACCTGGAGGAAACCTACACAGATACGGGGAGAACGTACAAACTCCACATAGACAGTGACCCATGGCTGGAATTGAACCCGGGTCCCTGGTGCTGTGAGGCAGCAGAGCTAACCACTGTGTCACCTTATTGATCCAATTCTCTTCCGTATGTAACTATGGAATCTGCGTCCACTGTGTTTTCAGGCAGTTTATTGCAAATCATAATAACTCACAGTGAAAATCTTTTGATACATGTCCCCTGTAGTTTTTGTACCAATCACCTTAAATCTGTGTGTAGTGGGGGAGGTGAACGGCATCCCAACTTGCAGCGGCATGGCGGGACAGTGGTTAGCACTGCTGCTTCACAGCGCCAGGGACCCGGGTTCAATTCCTGGCATAGGTCACTGCCATATGTGGAGTTTGCACATTCTCCCCGTGTCTGCGTGGGTTTCCTCTGGGTGCTCCGGTTTCCTCCCACAGCCCTAAGGACGTGCTGGTTAGGTGCATTGGCCGTGCGAAATTCTCCCTCAGTGTACCCGAACAGGCGCCGGAGTGTGGCCAATAGGGGACTTTCACATTAACTTCTTTGCAATGTTAATGTAAGCCTACTTGTGACACTAATGAATAAATACAAACTTAAAAACCTAGATGCCCAGACCAATGCTCTGGGGCCACTAGTTCATGAATTCAAATCCCACCACGGTTGCTGGTGGAATTTATTAAATTTAATTCAGCAGGATGTAAACCAAGGTTTGATCTGATGCTGCACAGTGGGTCGGGGTAAGATTGCCCCTCACAGGCCTAACACCCACAGTCCAAAAGACGTGCTGGTTAGGTGCATTGGCCATGCTAAATTCTCCCTCAGTGTACCTGAACAGGCGCCAGAGTGTGGCGACTAGGGGAATTTCACAGTGACTTCATTGCAGTGTTAATGTCAGCCTACTTGTGACTAATAAATAAACTTTAACTGATTGCAGAGCAGGGCTGGAGATCAGGCCCCGGCCACTGAGGGACATTCCTGTTGGACGCCAGCACCCCATCAACAGAGGTCATTGGCCTGGTAAAACGCCATGCAGGGAGTTCCAATTGGCCTTGGCGATGCCCCATCCCCCAGCACGAGAGCTCAGCAAGCTGAGGATGGAGCCTTCGTCCAGAGCATGGGATTGGAGGAGAGATAGGGACTGGAAGCCAACTGGAGAGGGAGCAGGACTGCAGCCACGTGTTGGAGCAGTAGTTCAAGACTGGCAAGTCACTGGTTTAAATTTTATTTATTAGTGTCACACCTAGGTTTACATTAACACTGCAATGAAGTTACTGTGAATATCCTCTAGTCGCCACACTTTGGTGCCTGAATCAAAGAATCAGAGAATCTCACAGTGCAGAAGAGGCCCTTCGGCCCATCGAGTTTGCACCAACGCATGAAAGGCCCTGACCTGCCCACCTAATCCCACTTGCCAGCACTTGGCCCATAGCCCTGAATGTTATGGCGTGCCAAATACTCATCAAAGTACTGTTTGGGTGCACTGAGGGAGAATTTAGCATGGCCAATTTAGCATGACCTAACCAGCATGTCATTTGGATTGTGGGAGGAAACCGGAGCACCCGGAGGAAACCCACGCTGACACGGGGAGAACGTACAAACTCTACACACTCTGGCGCCTGTTCGGGTACACTGAGGGAGAATTTAACATGGCCAATGCACCTAACCAGCACGTCCTTAGGGCTGTGGGAGGAAACCGGAGCACTCAGAGGGAACGTATGCAGACACGGGGAGAACGTGCAGACTCCATACAGTCAGTGACCCAAGCTGGGAATCGAAGCTGGGTCCCTGGCGCTTTTAGGCAAAAGGCTAACCACTACGCCACCGTGCCATTGTTAAAGGGTTGAGGAGCCGAAGCGTCAGCTAAACAGGTAAACAGTTGCTGCAGACCTAGGTGGACCATCTGGACAACATTCCAGAGCTCATGTAGCATTTGTGATGAGAGATTATATTCTATTTAATATTGTGTTATTCTGTGAAGCAAGCTTGTGTGTCTATGTGTCTCTGTGTGTGAACATAATTTAATTAAGCTGGGGACTTGTTGTCTATAAGGTTTAGGACAGGAAAGGAATGTAGGTGTTAAAGGCATGCATTTGAAGTCAAGGTGGCAACTAATTTTCTATTAGAAAATAAGGAGAGGGTGGAAATTTGCATTAGGAGATAAATGGGAGTTTGGACACATTTATGCCTTTCAACATTTAAAAGGCATTTGGGCAGATTTATGGACAGAAAAAGTTTAAAGGGTTATGGGCAAATAGGGTTAGCTTGGATGGGCTTTTTGGTCAGCATGAACCAGTTTGTGCCGAAGGGCCTGTCTCTGTGCCATAGATTCTATGAATCTATAATTGTCTTTCCTGTCGCGGGACAACAACTTCTGGTTCATGCGGGAAGACTGGATCCCTAAGATCCAGCCCAAGGTATACTGCACAGGAGCACTGGAAATGTAATGGAGCTGGACAGTTCAAATGAGACTGTTCTCAACAACCACAGCCTAAGACGAAGAGGGAAACGGCTTGGGTTCCTGGTCTATCTGCCTACTATAGAAGGTTTTTGTTAGGCTCTGCACAATTGGCCATGTCACTCCACGACTTGCTAAATAAACCAGAGGATGGTGGGGTGTATACTTCACAAAACAGCGCAGGGAGATAGACCCTAGCATGGCTTCAGAGTGGAGTTGGAAGCTGTTTTTGTTTGGCGGGTTTTTCAGATTGAATCTCCCACACTCGGTGCACTGCAGAGTGCCTCAGTGTGATTCCCTCTGACAATCAGTGGGCAGGGCCCATTCCCGCTGGAGAGGCCAGAAGCATAACGTCTGCACTGTTGCCTCACAGCGCCAGGGACCTGGGTTCGATTCCCGGCTTGGGTCACTATCTGTGCGGAGTCTGCACATTCTCCCCGTGTCTGCATGGGTTTCCTCCAGTGACCCTGGCCCTTGAGGGCCCTGGCCAGCTTCCAGGAGTCTGGGATGTTTCCATGACACCCTCTTCATCCCGCTGCCCCTGAGATGCCCCGGTGTCAGGAAGGCGCAAAACAAAATGTCTACTGTTCGATGCGATTCTCCAATTGGACAGCACCAGCTGAGCAATCCTGAGTGTGCTGATAGCTACACTAACAACCATTTTAAGATCCGGGGTTACCTTTAGGGGCTTCCTTCGAAACGAGCCAAAGTCCTTGTCAAGCTGGGGGTGGAACCTAGACATAGAGAGCGGTTGTGAGCTGGGAACCGGAGGAGAAGGAGCGACCCACAGCTGCCTGTAGAGCGAGTGAGAGCCAGGAGCTGGGCAGGAGTTGAAGACTGGTGAGTCACTGCATTGAAGAACTGAAGCCACGAGTGGGGCTGACTGAGGCCTCTGACTGGCTGGAGAGCTGGGAAGCGGCAGCGAAACGCTGCTAGAGACCTAGGTGGGCCACTTGGACTGGACCCCTGCCAACCAATCAACACCCTCTTCCATACAGTGCAAATTGTTGTTCCCTTTGAGAATTTGTATTTCTTACAAACATGTCCTGATGAGTGCAAGATGTAAAGCTTCAACAGCATGTCTCTTTTTTCAAATTCTGTACCAAAAAGAACCCTTCATTTAGATTTGCAATCAGTGTTTATTAAGAACACAACACCTCCCTCAAAAGGAATTAGGTTCAAATCAGTTTTGATTTGATTTGATTTATTATTGTCACATGTATTGGTATACAGTGAAAAGTATTGTTTCTTGCGCGCTATACAGACAAAGCATACCGTTCATAGAGAAGGAAAGGAGAGAGTGCAGAATATAGTGTTACACTCATAGCTAGGGTGTAGAGAAAGATCAACTTAGTGCAAGATAGGTCCATTCAAAAGTCTGATGACAGCAGGGAAGAAGCTGTTCTTGAGCCGGTTGGTAGGTGACCGCAGACTTCTGTATCTTATTCCCGACGGAAGAAGGTGGAAGAGTGTACGCCTGGGGTAAGCCTAATGTAAGCCTACTTGTGACACTAATAAATAAACTTAAACTTAATGAACGGTATGCTTTGTCTGGACGGGGTGCAAGAAACAATACTTTTCACTGTATCCCAGTGCATGTGGCAATAATAAATCAAATCAAATCACTGCTGAACACAATGGTATCTGCAAAAGGTATCTACAAAAAGGGAGCCTTGGAGCAGGGTCCAAAGATTCACATTGGTCCAGTGAGCATTCATGGACACACATCAGAGTTGTTTGCGTCTGTGAATACTCAGACACAGTGAAGTCGGGAAAGTATAAGCAACGGACAGTATGTGCCACCCGTTGGAAAATGTTCACCTTTGGGTGCAGCCAGGCAGAAAATTGAGTATTGGGCGGGAGCGAAGTTTGGGTTGAATTTCTGCCAGTTTGTGTTTAACTGGGCAAAGAACAGCTTTCCTGCAAAAATCAGGAAATGCAGTAATTAAGCTAATTATGAAGGTGTGCGCTCACTCCACTGCAGCCTCATTCCAATTATCCACGATGACTTCAACATTTCCACTTGCTTGGAATGAAGAACAAGGAATGGAACGTGGCTCTGAAATCACATTGCCCACGCAGAGGGGTGGATAATTGTACTGACCACTCTCAGTCCATTCCTCACGGTCTACTACTGTTGAGAAATGAAGAAAAGGTTGATCATTATCATGCAGTGCCCCATCCTATGACTCCGTCTACACTTCCTGCTGCCTCAGCAAAGCAGCCAGCATAATTAAGGACCCCACACACTCCGGACATTCTCTCTTCCACTTTCTTCCATCGGGAAAAAGATACAAAAGTCTGAGGTCACGGACCAGCTAACTCAAACGGCTTCTTCCCTGCTGCCATCAGACTTTTGAATGGACCTACCTTGCATGAAGTTCATCTTTCTCTACACCCTAGCTATGACTGTAACACTTTCTCCTTTCCTTCTCTATGAACGGTATGCTTTGTCTGTGTAGTGCGCAAGAAACAATACTTTTCACTGTATACCAATACATGTGACAATAGTAAATCAAATCAAATCAAATCAGTGCTCCACTGGTCCCTTGGACCAATGGAATTGATTCAATCAGAGAATGGTGCAACACATAGGGAGGTAATTCAGCCCATCATGGTTCTGCCAGCCCTTCAGTAGAGTTCTCCAGTTAGTCCCTCATCCATGCTCTTTTCTCTTCACCAGTTTCTTCTCCCCCCCATTATCAAATCCCCTTTTGGGAGTTGCTGTTGAGTCGGCTTCCACCAGCCAATCAGGCAGAACATTCCAGAATATAACTGCATCAGTGTGTAAAAACACCTCCTCAATCTTCTCACTATTTCTTTTACCAACTATCTTATCTATTCCCTTCATAATTGTATATGTTGCTATAATATACCCCCTCATTCTTCTAAATGTGTATAATCCCAGTCTACTCAGTCTCTCCTCATAAACCAATGCTCTCAACTCCGGAATCAACCTAGTGAATCTCCTCTGCACCCCTTCCAGTGCCAGTATATCCTTTCTCAAATAAAGAGACCAAAACTGTACACAGTACTCCAGGTGTGGCCTCACCAGCACCTTATACAGCTGCAACATAACCTCGCTGTTTTTAAACTCCATCCCTCTAGCAATGTCGTACAAAATTCCATTTGCCTTCTTAATTACCTATTGCACCTGCAAACCAACTCCTTGAGATTCCTGCACAAGGACACCCAGGTCCCTCTGCACAACAGCATGCTGCAATTTCTACCATTTAAATAATAGTCCATTTTGCTGTTATTCCTACCAAAATGGATGACCTCACATTTGCCAACATTGTACTCCATCTGCCAGACCCTCGCCCACTCACTTAGACTATCTATATCCCTTTGCAGACTTTCAGCGTCCTCTGCACACTTTGCTCTGCCACTCATCTTAGTGTCATCTGCGAACTTTGACACATTACACTTGGTCTCCAACTCCAAATCATCTATGTAAATCGTAAACAATTGCGGTCCCAACACTGATCCCTGAGGCACACCACTAGTCACTGATCGCCAACCAGAAAAACACCCATTTACCCCCACTCTTTGCTTTCTGTTAGGTAACCAATCCTCTATCCATGCCAATACCGTGCACCTTTATCGTATGTAGCAGTCTTTGGTGCGGCACTTTGTCGAATGCCTTCTGGAAAGCCAGATACACCACATCCACATGTTCCCCATTGTCCACTGCACTTATAATGTTCTCAAAGAATTCCAGTAAATTAGTTAAACGTGACCTGCCCTTCATGAACCCATCCTGCGTCTGCCCAATGGGACAATTTCTGTCCAAATTTCTATTTCTTTCTTGATGATAGATTCAAGTATTTTCCCTACGACAGAAGTTAAGCTAACCTGCCCATAGTTACCCACCTACCTCCTTTTTCAAACAGTGGTGTTACATTTGCTGATTTCCAATCTGCAGGAACTGCCCCGAAGTCCAGCGAATTTTGCTAAATTACCACGAGTGCATTTGCTATTTCCCCCGCCATCTCTTTTAGTACCCTGGGATGCATTCCATCAGGACCAGGAGACTTGTCTATATTTAGCCCCATTAGCTTGCCCAACACTGCCTCTTTATTGACTGGGACTCACTTAGTGCTAGGGGTGTGGATGGGGCAGAGTTTGGAAGGAGCATCCAGGAGGGCTTCCTGAAACAGTATGTAGATAGTCCAACTAGGGAAGGGGCCATACTGGACCTGGCATTGGGGAATGAGCCCGGTCAGGTGGTTGGTGTTTCAGTAGGGAGCAGTTCGGGAACAGTGACCACAATTCAGTAAGCTTTAAGGTACTGGTGGATAAAGTCCTTAAGTTAAGGTGCTAAATTGGGGGAAGGCTAATTACAACAATATTAGGCAGGAACTGAAGAATGTAGATTGGGGGCAGATGTTTGAGGGCAAATCAACATCTGGCATGTGGGAGGCCTTCAAGTGTAAGTTGATAGGGATTCAGGACCGGCACATTCCTGTAAGGATGAAGGACAAGTATGGCAAGTTTTGGGAACCTTGGATAACGAGAGATATTGTGAGCCTAGTCAAAGAGAAAAAGGAAGCATTTGTCAGAGCGAGGAGGCTGGGAACACACGAAGCAAGTGTGAAATACAAGGAAAGTAGAAAGAAACTTAAGCAAGGAGTAAGAAGAGCTAAAAGGGGTCATGAAAAAGCATTGGCCAGCAGGATTAAGGAAAATCCCAAGGCTTTTTACACATATATAAAGAGCAAGAGGGTTGCCAGGGAGAGGGTTGGCCCACTCAAGGACAAGGGAGGGAATCTATGTGTGGAGCCAGAGGAAATGGACGAGGTATTAAATGAGTACTTCGCGTCAGTATTCACCAAAGAGAAGGACTTGGTGGATGATGAGTCTGGGTAAGGATGTGTAGATAGTTTGAGTCATGTTGAGATAAAAAGGAGGAGGTACTGGGATTCTTGAGAAACATCAAGGTAGACAAGACCCCAGGGCCTGATGGGATATACCCCAGAATACTGAGAGAGGCAAGAGAGGAAATTTCTGGGGCCTTGAGAGAAATCTTTGTATCCTCACTGGCTACAGGGGGGTCCCAGAGGATTGGAGAATAGCCAATGTTGTTCCTTTGTTTTAGAAGGGTAGCAAGAATAATCCAGGTAATTACAGGCCGGTGAGCCTTACATCAGTGGTAGGGAAATTATTGGAGAGAATTCTTCGAGACAGGATTTATTCCCACTTGGAAGTAAGTGGATGTATTAGTGAGAGGCAACATGGTTTTGTGAAGGGGAGGTCGTGTCTCACGAACTTGATCGGGTTTTTCGCGGAAGTGACGAAGATGATTGATGAGGGTAGGGCAGTGGATGTTGTCTACATGGACTTCAGTAAGGCCTTTGACAAAGTCCCTCATGGCAGGCTGGTGCAGAAGGTGAAGCTGCATGGGATCAGAGGTGAGCTGGCAAGGTGGATACAAAACTGGCTCGGTCAAAGAAGACAGAGGGTAGCAGTGGAAGGGTACGTTTCTGAATGGAGGGCTGTGACAAGTGGTGTTCCTCAGGAATCAGTGCTGGTACCTTTGCTGTTTGTAATATATAAATGATTTGGAGGAAAATGTAACTGGATTGATTAGTAAGTTTGCAGACGACACAAAGGTTGGTGGATTTGCGGATAGCGATGAGGACCATCAGAGGATACAGCAGGATATAGATCAGTTGGAGTCTTGGGCGGAGAGATGGCAGATGGAGTTTAATCTGGACTAATGTGAGGTAATGCATTTTGGAAGGTCTAATACAGATAGGAAATATACAATAAATGGCATAACCCTTAGGAGTATTGATAGGCAAAGGGATCTGGGTGTACAGGTACACAGGTCACTGAAAGTGGCAATGCAGGTGGAGAAGGTAGTCAAGAAGGCATACGGCATGCTTGCCTTCATCGGCTGGGGTATTGAGTTTAAAAATTGGCAAGTCATGTTGACGATTTATAGAACCTTAGTTAGGCCGCACTGGAATACAGTGTTCAATTCTGGTCGCCACACTACCAGAAGGATGTGGAGGCTTTGGAGAGTGTACAGAAAAGATTTACCAGGATGTTGTCTGGTATGGAGGGCATTAGCTATGAGGAGAGGTTGGAGAAACTTGGTTTGTTCTCACTGGAGCGACGGAGGTTGAGGGGAGACCTGATAGAAGTCTACAAGATTATGAGAGGCATGGACAGAGTGGATAGTCAGAAGCTTTTTCCCAGGGTGGAAGAGTCAATTACTAGGGGGCATAGGTTTAAGGTGCGAGGGGCAAGTTTTAAAAGACATGTACGAGGCAGATTTTTTACAGAGAGGATTGTGGATGCCTGGAACTCGTTGCCGGGTGAGTTGTGGAAGCGGATATGGTAGTGACTTTTAAGGGGCGTCTTGACAAGTACATGAATGAGATGGGAATAGAGGGATATGGTCCCCGGAAGGGTAGGAGGTGTTAGTTCAGTCAGGCAGCATGGTCGGTGCAGGCTTGGAGGGCCAAAGGGCCTGTTCCTGTGCTGTAATTTTCTTTCTTCTTTGTTTAGTGATACTGATACTGCCATAGTCTCCTTGTCTCAATTTTTGGCATGTTATTTGTGTTTACCACTGTGAAGACAGACACAAAGTATCTGTTCAATGCCTCGGCCATTTCTTCATTTCCAATTGTTAAATCCCCCTTCTCACCCTCTAAAGGACCAATGTTTACTTTAGCCACTTTTTTGTAGTTTTATATATTTATAGAAACTTTTGCTATCTACTTTTATATTCTGAGCTAATTTACTCTCATAATCCATCTTACTTTTCTTCATAGCTTTTTTCCTGGCTTTCTGTTGACCTTTAAACATTTCCCAATCCTCGAGTTTCGCACTAATCTTTGCCACTTTGTATGCATTTTCTTTCAATTTGATACCCTCCTTTATTTCCTTAGATATCCATGGCTGATTATCTCTTTTTCTACAGTCCTTCCTTATCACTGGTATATACTTTTTGCTGAGCACTGCAAAAAAATCGCTTTGAAGGTCCTCCACTGTTCCTCGGTTGTCCCACCATAAAGTTTTTGCTCCCAGTCTACCTTAGCCAACTCCTCCCTCATCCCATTGTAGTCTCCTTTTTTAAGCCCAAGACACCGGTATTGGATTTTACCTTCTCACGCTCCATCTATATTTTAAATTCAACCATACTGTGATCGCTTCTTCCGAGAGGATCCCTAACTGTGAGATCATTAATTATTCCTGTCTCATTACACAGCCCCGAACATCACCCAAGCACAACGCAACGCCATCCACGCTCTCAAGACCAACCACAACATTGTCATCAAACCAGCAGACAAAGGAGGGGCCATCGTCATACTGAACAGAACGGATTACTGCAAAGAAGTGTACCGACAACTGAACAACGAGGAACACGACAGACAGTTACCCACAGATCCGACCAAAGAACACACCCGTCAACTCAACACTCTGATCAAAACCTTTGAACCGGACCTTCAAAACACCCTCCGTGCTCTCATCCCACGTACTCCACGCGTTGGAGATCTCTACTGCCTCCCAAAGATACACAAGGCAAACACACCCGGCCGTCCCATCGTTTCAGGCAATGGAACCCTGTGCGAGAACCTTGCCGGCTATGTCGAGGGCATCTTGAAACCCATTGTACAAAGAACCCCCAGCTTTTGTCGCGACACTACAGACTTCCTACAGAAACTCAGCACATATGGAGCAGTTGAACCAGCATCCCCCACGATGATGGCATTGCTGCAACGGCCTCAGTACTCAATGCCATCAACTGCCAGTTTCCAGATGCAATTTTACAACTCATCCGCTTCATCCTGGACAACAATGTCTTCACCTTCAACAACCAGTTCTTCATCCAGACACACGGAACAGCCATGGGGACCAGATTCGCACCTCAATATGCCAACATCTTCATGCACAGGTTCGAACAAGACTTCTTCACCGCACAGGACCTTCAACCGATGCTATACACTAGATACATCGATGATATTTTCTTCCTTTGGAGTCATGGTGAGCAATCACTGAAAAAACTATATGATGACATCAACAAGTTCCATCCCACCATCAGACTCACCATGGACTACTCTCCGGAATCGGTTGCATTCTTGGACACACGCATCTCCATTAAGGATGGTCACCTCAGCACCTCACTGTACCGCAAGCCCACGGATAACCTCATGATGCTCCACTTCTCCAGCTTCCACCCTAAACACATTAAAGAAGCCATCCCCTACGGACAAGCCCTCCGAATACACAGGATCTGCTCGGATGAGGAGGATCGCAACAGACACCTCCAGACGCTGAAAGATGCCCTCATAAGAACAGGATATGGCACTCGACTCATCGATCAACAGTTCCGACGCGCCACAGCGAAAAACTGCACCGACCTCCTCAGAAGACAAACACGGGACACGGTGGACAGAGTACCCTTTGTCGTCCAGTACTTCACCGGAGCGGAGAAGCTACGGCATCTCCTCCGGAGCCTTCAACATGTCATTGATGAAGACGAACATCTCGCCAAGGCCATCCCCACACCCCCACTTCTTGCCTTCAAACAACCGCGCAACCTCAAACAGACCATTGTCCGCAGCAAACTACCCAGCCTTCAGGAGAACAGTGACAACGACACCACACAACCCTGCCACAGCAACCTCTGCAAGACGTGCCGGATCATCGACACGGATGCCATCATCTCACGTGAGAACACCATCTACCAGGTACACGGTACCTACTCTTGCAACTCGGCCAACATTGTCTACCTGATACGCTGCAGGAAAGGATGTCCCGAGGCATGGTACATTGGGGAAACCATGCAGACGCTACGACAACGGATGAATGAACACCGCTTGACAATCACCAGGCAAGACTGTTCTCTTCCTGTGGCGGAGCACTTCAGCAGTCACGGGCATTCAGCCTTGGATCTTCAGGTAAGCGTTCTCCAAGGCGGCCTTCACGACACACGACAACGCAGAGTCACTGAGCAGAAACTGATAGCCAAGTTCCACACACACGAGGACGGCCTAAACTGGGATGTTGGATTTATGTCACATTGTCAGTAACCCCCACAGCTTGCCTCCTGGGCTTGCAGAATCTCACTAGCTGTTCTGTCTGGAGACAATACACATCTCTTTAATCTGTGTTTAATGTTCCCTCCACCCACATTGTCTGTACCTTTAAGACCTGGCTGGCTGTAGGATTCGCATTCTAATCAGTATTCTGCAACTTGATTTTGTGTCTGTTTGCACTGTTTGAGAGCACATTTCCGCTCCAGCTGATGAAGGAGCAGTGCTCCGAAAGCTTATGGTATTTGCCACCAAATAAACCTGTTGGACTTTAACCTGGTGTTGTGAGACTTCTTACTGTCATTACACAGGACCAGATCTAGGATAGCTTGCTTCCTTGTAGGTTCCATTACGTACTGTTCAAGGAAACTCATTTGTGAGACCATTTGTGTTAACTTTATAGGGCTGTCGCATCAGGTGGAGTGGCAGTCGACTCACAGTGGTTAGCACTGCTGCTTCACAACGCCAGGGACCTGGGTTCGATTCCCAGCTTGGGTCACTGTCTGTGCAGAGTTTGCACGTTCTCCCTGTGTCTGCGTGGGTTTCCTCCGGGTGCTCCGGTTTCCTCCCACAGTCCGAAAGATACGCTGGTTAGGTGCATTGGCCATGCTAAATTCTCCCTCAGTGTACCCGAACAGGCGCCGGAGTGTGGTGACTGAGGAATTTTCACAGTAACTTCATTGCAGTGTTAATGTAAACCTACTTGTGACACTAATAAACAAACTTTAAACTCATAATTATCGACCTTGGAATCCATCTACTTCCATTTTGCATGACAGGGGGTTGGGGGTAGGGTGGGGAGGTGTGGTGGGGGGGTGGGTGGGGGAGTGGGGGTGGGTGGGTGGGGTAGTGAGGGTGTGGGTGGTGTTTTGGGGAGGGGAGTGGGGGGGTGGGTGGCGTGTGGGGGAGTGGGTGTGGGGGGGGTGTGGTGTGGGTTGGGGGGTGGTGGGGAGGGGGTGGGTGGGTGAGAGAGTAGATGGAGTGGTGGGGTGGGTGGTGTGTTGGGGAGGGGGTGTGGGGGCGTGGGGTGGCGGGGAGGGAGTGTTGGAGGTGTGGTGTGGGTTGGGGGGTTGTGGGGAGGGGGTGTGGGGAGGTGTGGTTGGGGGGGGGGGAGGTGGGGGTCTCCAATGGGCAGTCAGATTGGGTCAGTATGATAGTTACCCAGGAGTGGTTTTAATTCTTTGAACTTTTTCTGAGTAACTATTGCTGTTGGACAGGCAGAACCATTCATAGTTTGCGATGACTCACGGAGCAGGGCAAATTCTCCGAAGGAAATGTGAACTACCCGGGCAATTGCCATGTAATGTTTTACCTGGGATTGTGCCAGTGGGGGGAGTGGGGGTGGCGGGGAGGGTTGGGGAGGGGGAGGGAGAGGGAAGCTTATGGCTTGTAAATTAAAAAAAGGTGATTACAAGCTACAAAATATCCGAAGGGGCCTTGTTTTGGGTAAGCTCGTGACATCGCGACAGATTTTTTCCAGTCCCAAAGTTATCACCACAAATACTGAATGGGTGGGCTCCAATTCTCAGGCATAATCTCTCATAAAATCTATTTTTGGACATAAAAGTGTTCATAAACCCGGCTTGACAAGTTGCCACGGATACTCTCCAGTTCTGAGGAGCTGTGAATAAACAAATTATATTTGTAACATTCCGTTAACATTTTTCAGGAACCTCTTCTCCCAGCGTGTCTGCTTTGAGGATTTCGCTTTGTTTGGGGTTTCATTGGGCTGAACTCATCTGGTGAGTGGCAGCTGTACTCGAAGATTTCCAAATGCCCTGGTGTCATTCTGCCGCTCTCTACAGGGACGTCATTCTTCAATCGGGCCTTGGCTCAGTTGGCGCTGCTTTGGAATCAGTCAGTTGTGGGTTCAAACCCCACTCCAGCACCTGAGCACAGCACCCTGGAGTGGCATTCCAGGGCAGTATTGAGGGAGAGCTGCACTGTTGAAGATGCTGTACTTCAGATTTTGATGGCAAATCAAAGTCCTGCCCCACCCTCTTCCAATTCCAATTCTCTTCCCCCACTTACTGGTGCATGAAGACAGACTTTGATCTGTTTCCATAGTGAGTAATTCCAGCAACAGGAAGCTTGTCTGTCACCAGGGGCTTCTAACTTGAGGCTTATAACCTTCAAGAGTGGCTGACTAGGAGTCCCCAGTCATGCAATGTTGGTCTGAGGAATCGGATGATCTTCTGCAGGACTGAACAAAGAACAAAGAAAATTACAGCACAGGAACAGGCCCTTCGGCCCTCCAAGCCTGCACCGACCATGCTGCCCGACTTAACTAAAACCTCAACCCTTCCAGGACCATGTCCCTCTATTCCCATCCTATTCATGTATTTGTCAAGACGCTCCTTAAAACTCACTATCATATCTGCTTCCCCTACCTCCCCCGGCAACGAGTTCCAGGCACCCACCACCCTCTGTGTAAAAAACTTGCTCGTACATCTCCTTTAAACCTTGCCCCTCGCACCTTAAACCTGTGCCCCCTGGTAATTGACTCTTCCATCCTGGGAAAAAGCTCCAGACTCTCCATTTTGTCCATCCCCCTCATAATCTTGTAGATTTGCTTGGAGTTAGTGGACTGGTCAATATTTTAAAACTCTGCAACCAGCCTGAACGAGTACGCCACTACAGTAAATGACTTCATTAGTAAGTGTGTAGAAGACTCTGTGCCAAAGAAGCAAATTCGTGTGTTCCCCAACCATGGATGAACAGGGATATCCACAGCTTGCTGAAGTCCAGGTCTGAGGCGTTCAAGTCAGGCGACACTGACCTATACAAGAAAGTAAGAAGTTTAACAATACCAGGTTAAAGTCCAACAGGTTTATTTGGTAGCAAAAGCCACACAAGCTTTTTTGTGTGGCTTTTGCTACCAAATAAACCTGTTGGACTTTAACCTGGTGTTGTTAAACTTCTTACTGTGTTTACCCCAGTCCAACGCCGGCATCTCCACATCATGACTATACAAGAAAGCCAGATACGATCTAAGGAGATCCATCAAAGGTGTTAAAAGACAGCACTGGACTAAGCTAGAGTCCCAGGTGAGCCACACCAACCCCCGCCGACTATGGCAAGGTCTGCAAAACATAACAGGCTACAAGATGAAGGCATGTAAAATCACCGGCTCCAACGCACCCCTCCCTGATGAGCTCAATGCATTCTTTGTCTGTTTTGAGCAAGAGGTCAGTGAGAGCATGCCCTCCACCCTGGAAGCCTCGGCCAAACCGATATCCAAAGTCAGCATCGCAGACATCAGAGCAGCCTTGTCGAAGGTCAATGCAAGGAAAAGCGACTGGCCCGATGGTAAGCCTGGACAAGCACTCAGATCCTGCGTGGATCAGCTGGCAGAGGTATTCACACACATCTTCAACCTCTCTTTACACCAATCTGAGCTCCCTATCTGCTTCAAGAGGACAACCATCATCGTGGTACCTAAGAAAAGCCAAGCAGCGTACCTTAATGACTATTGTCTGGTGGCTCTGACATCCATCATTATGCAGTGCTTCGAAAGGTTAGTTATGGTACGAATCAATTCCAGCCTCCCAGATTACCTGGATCCACCAGAGTTTGCCTACCGCCGCAACAGGTCCACAGCAGACGCCTTCTCTCTGGCCCTGCACTCAACCCTGGAACACTTGGATAACAAAGGCACCTATGTCAGACTCCTATTAATTAACTATATCTCAGCCTTCAACACCATTATTCCACCGAAACTCATCTCCAAACTCCATGACCTGGGGCTCGGCTCCTCCCTCTGTGACTGGATCCTCGACTTCCTAACCCACAGATCGCAATCAGTAAGGATAGGCAACAACACCTCCAAGATCATCCTCAACACCTGTGCCCCACAAGGCTGTGTTCTCAGCCCCTTTGCTATGCTCCTTGTACACCTATGACTGTGCGGCCAAATTCCCCTCCAGCTCGATTTTCAAGTTTGCTGATAGAATAGAATCCCTACAGTACAGAAGGAGGCCATTCAGCCCATTGAGACCATAATCCCACCCAGGCCCTATTCCTGTTACCCTGCTAAAGTCCAGGTCTGAGGCGTTCAAGTCAGGCGACACTGACCTGACTTGATACAATCTAAGGAGATCCATCAAAGATGCTAAAAGACAGCACTGGACTAAGCTAGAGTCCCAGACGAGCCACACCGGGCCATCAGTGGATACAACAGGATATAGATCAGTTGGAGACTTGGGCGGAGAGATGACAGATGGAGTTTAATCTGGACAAATGTGAGGTAATGCATTTTGGAAGGTCAAATACAAATAGGAAATATACAGTAAATGGCAGAACCCTTAAGAGTATTGATAGGCAAAGGGACCTGGGTATACAGGTACACAGGTCACTGAAAGTGGCAATGCAGGTGGAGAAGGTAGTCAAGAAGGCATATGGCATGCTTGCCTTCATCGGCCGGGGCATTGAGTTTAAAAATTGGCAAGTCATGTTGCAGCTTTATAGAACCTTAGTTAGGCCACACTTGGAATACAGTGTTCAATTCTGGTCGCCACACTACCAGAAGGATGTGGAGGCTTTGGAGAGGGTACAGAAAAGATTTACCAGGATGTTGCCTGGTATGGAGGGCATTAGCTATGAGGAGAGGTTGGAGAAACTTGGTTTGTTCTCACTGGAGCGATGGAGGTTGAGGGGAGACCTGATAGAAGTCTACAAGATTATGAGAGGCATGGACAGAGTGGATTTTCGCAGGGTGGAAGTCAATTACTAGGGGGCATAGGTTTAAGGTGTGAGGAGCAAGGTTTAAAGGAGATGTACGAGGCAGACTTTTTATACAGAGAGTAGTGGGTGCCTGGAATTCGTTGCCGGGGGAGGTAGTGGAAACGGATACGGTAGTGACTTTTAAGAGGCGTCTTGACAAGTACATGAATAGGATGGGAATAAAGGGATATGGTCCCGGAAGGCAGCATGGTCGGTGCAGGCTTGGAGGGCCGAAGGGCCTGTTCCTGTGCTGTAATTTTCTTTGTTCTTTGTTCTTTGTAGTCCCCCTGACATTATAGTCAATTTAACATTGCCAATCAACCTAACCCGTGCATCTTTGGACTGTGGGAGGAAACTGGAGCGCCCGGAGGAAATCCATGCAGACACAGGGAGAATGTGCAGACTCTGCACGGACAGTGACCCAAGGTCGGGTTTGAACCTGGGTCCCTGACGCTGTGAGACAGCAGTGCTAACCACTGTGCCACCATGCTGCCCCCTGACGCCACCGTAGTGGGTCGGATCTTAAACAATGTCGAGACGGAATACAGGAAAGAGATAGAGAAGTTCAGCAAAATGAAGGAGATAGTCATCAACTTCAGGAAGCACCCGTGGAGAACATGCTCCTGTCTACATCAATCGGGACGTAGTAGAAATGGTCGAGAGCTTCAAGTTTTTAGGTGTCCAGATCACCAACAACCTGGCCTGGTCCCTCCATGCTGACACTATAGTTAAGAAAGCCCAGCAATGCCTCTACTTTCTCAGGAGACTAAGGAACTTTGGCATGTCAGCTACGACTCTCACCAACTTTTACAAATGCACCATAGAAAGCATTCTTTCTGGTTGTATCACAGCTTGGTATGACTCCTGCTCTGCCCAAGACCGCAAGAAACTACAAAGGATCGTGATCAGGCCCAGTCCATCACTCAAACCAGCCTCCCATCCATTGACTCTGTCTACACTTCCCACTGCCTTGGAAAAGCATCCAGCATAATTAAGGACCCCACACACCCCAAACATTCTCTCTTCCACCTTCTTCCATCAGGAAAAAGATACAAAAGTCTGAGGGCACGTACCAATCGATTCAAGAATGGGTTATTCTCTGCTGCCATCAGACATTTGAATGGACCTACCTTGTATTAAGTTGATCTTTGTCTACACCCTAGCTATGACTGTAACATTACATTTTGTTATGAACGCATCTTCCTTGGCTATCAAATCCTGGGGTGGAACTCGATTAATTATGCTGGCTGCTATTCCGAGGCAGTGGGAAGTGTAGACAGAGTCAATGGATGGGAGGCTGGTTTGTGTGATGGATTGGGCTACATTCACAACCTTTTGTAGTTCCTTGCGGTCTTGGGCAGAGCAGGAGCCATACCAAGCTGTGACACAACCAGAAAGAAAGTTATCCCAAGTTTTCTAACCCCAATAGTAATCTCTCCACACGATCGCAATTGCAGGTTACCTGTTCACCACCACCTTGCTGTTTGTGGGAGCTTGCTGTGCACTAATTGGTTGCCGTGTTTCCGTAGCTGCAGTGGCTACATCCCCAAAGTACATCATTGGCTGTCAAGCAGTTTGGACTTCCTGTGATTGTGAAAGGTGCTATCCAAATGCAGGTCTTTCGTTTCTTTTTATTAGTTAGCGGGCGGCGAGGGGGTGATCCTGTTATCTCCACCTTCCCTTTATATTTTGACTTGTTGCAGAAGCTGAGTGGTCACGGGGTATCAGAGTGGGGAAGAGAGACAAAAACATTGTGGTTCTGCAATGCTAAACTCGGTTTGCAGATTCTTGGAAAGAAAGCTGAGGGAGCTTGCGAGTTCCAGACGGCTGAGGTCATGAGAAAAAGTGAGTGAGAAGTGGAGACCTGCGGAGATGCCTCATGCTAATGTGGCAGAAGATGTGGGACTCGCTGCGTGTGGGGGGAAATAACCGCAAAAGCAAAACCAGCTCTGTTATTATCCTTGCACTGTCATCAAAGCAGTTGTATTCGTCCAAGTGAGCTTGGGACTAGTTGTATTTGCGTGGGTTAGAAGGATCTGAAAGTCTTGTGTTTTGACGGAGCTCTGTGTGATATGTGGAATGTGGATCAGAATTCAATGCACACTATTCATCTGCATACCGGAGGTTATTGCATGTCATGGTGTGAAGATGGCTTTCAGATATTTTAATGTGATAAACCCACATTTGTCTTCTGAACACCCTTTGAGTGATCGATGAAAACGTGTGGTTGTTAAAACTGGACCATCAAGAAAAATGACGAGCCTCGAAGGAGAGGGTTCATAGAATCCTACAGTGCAGAAAGAGGCCATTCAGCCCATCGAGTCTGCACCAACCACAATCCCACCCAGGCCCTATCCACATATTCCTACATATTTACCCACTAACCCCTCTAACCTATGTATCCCGGGACACTAAGGGGCAATTTAGAATGGCCAATCAACCTAGCCCATACATCCTTTGGACTGTGGGAGGAAACCGGAGCACCCGGAGGAAACCCACGCAGACATAGGAAGAATGTGCAAACTCCACACAGACAGCAACCCGATCCGGGATTTGAACCCAGCTCTCTGGAGCTGTGAAGCAACAGTGCTAACCACTGTGCTACCGTGCCGCCCATTCAAAATGAAGGGATGCAGACAGCACATGTCCTGGACAAGGCAAGTGGTTAGCACTGCTGCCTCACGGCACCAGGGACCCGGGTTCAATTCAAGCCTTGGGTTCCTGTGTGGAGTTTGCACGTTCTCTTTATGTAAAATAGTACTTCTTACTCAGGGCGCACGGTGGCACAGTTGTTAGCACTGCTGCCTCACAGCGCCAGGGAGCTGCGTTCCATTCCCAACTTAGGCCACTGTCTGTGTGGAGTTTGCACATTCTCCCCGTGTCAGCATGGGTTTCGTCCGGGTGCTCCAGTTTCCTCCCACAGTCCAAAGATGTGCGGGTTAGGTCGATTGGACATGCTAAATTAACCCTTATTGTCCTGGGATGTTAGAGGGATTTGCAGGATAATTAAGCAGGGGATAGGGCTTAGGTGGGATTGTTGTCGGTGCAGATTCGATGGGCCAAACAGCCACCTCCTGCATTGTAGGTTTCTATGATTCTATGAACTGCTCACTCTATGATTCTATCTGGGCACTAGCTAGGGTAAACGTATGGGGTTATGGGGATGGGGCCTGGGTGGGATTGGGGTTGGTGCAGACTTGATGGGCCGAATGGCCTCCTGTACTGTAGGATTCTATGATTCGACCTCCTTCCCTAAAGGACATTAGTGAACCAGATGGATTTTTCTGACAATCGACGATGGTTTCATGGTCATCAGTAGATTCTTAATTCCTGTGTGCATGGATTTCTTCTGGGTTCTCCGGTTTCCTCCCACAGTCCAAAGATGTGGGGGGTAGGTTGATTGGCCAGGTGAAAATTGACCCTAGTGTCAGAGGGATTGGCGGGGTGGATGTGTGGGGATGTGGGAATAGGGCCTGGGTGGGATTGTGCAGAATCGATGGGCCGAATGGCCTCCTCTGCACTGTAGGATTCTATGATTCAGATATTTTTTATGGAATTCAAATTCCACCATCTGCCGTGGCGGGATTCAAACCCGGGTCCCCAGAACATTAGCTCTGACAAAGGGTCATCGAGACTCAAAACGTTGGCTCTATTCTCTCCCCATAGATGCTGTCAGACCTGCTGAGATTTTCCAGCATATTCTGATTTTGTCCCCAGAACATTAGATGAGTTTCTGGATGAACAATCCAGTGCTAATACCACTGGGCCATCACCTCCCCTGATCTGTCCAGATCTTCCTTCCTGTCTGATGAGAGGTTGGATTGAGGTCTGGAGTGTTCTCTTTGAAGAACATAAAGGCTCCCACAGGACAATTGTGAAGAAGAGTTTGGGAGATTCTCCAGCCAACATTCAACCTCCACCTAAAACATGTGATCTGATCGTCTGCTTCAGTGTTGGTTGTGGGATCTTGCTGTGCACAAATTGGCCGCAGATTTTCCTCCATAACAACAGTGACCTTTTTTCAAAAGTAATTAACATAAGAACATAAGAACTAGGAGCAGGAGTAGGCCATCTAGCCCCTCGAGCCTGCCCCGCCATTCAATAAGATCATGGCTGATCTGAAGTGGATCAGTTCCACTTACCCGCCTGATCCCTATAACTACTAATTCCCTTACCGATCAGGAATCCATCTATCCGTGATTTAAACATATTCAACGAGGTAGCCTCCACCACTTCAGTGGGCAGAGAATTCCAGAGATTCACCACCCTCTGAGAGAAGAAGTCCCTCCTCAACTCTGTCCTAAACTGACCCCCCTTTATTTTGAGGCTGTGCCCTCTAGTTCTAGTTTCTTTTCTAAGTGGAAAGAATCTCTCCATCTCTACCCTATCCAGCCCCCCATCTCTACTCTATCCAGCCCCTTGCATTGGTTTTAAAGCACTTTATTAGAAAGTTTATTTATTTATTAGTCACAAGGCTTACATTAACACTGCAATGAAGTTACTGTGAAATTCCCCTAGTCGCCACAGTCTGGCACCTGTTTGGGTCAATGCATCTAACCAGCACGTCTTTCAGAATGTGGGAGGAAAGCAGAGCACCCGGAGGAAACCCACGCAGGCACGGGGAGAACGTGCAGACTCCACACAGACAGTGACCCAAGCCGGGAATTGAACCCGGGTCCCTGGCGCTGTGAGGCAGCAGTGCTAACCACTGTGCCACCGTGCCGCCCCTTTGGGGGTATCCTGAGGTCAGGAGCTGTACAATATAAATGAAAGACTTCCTTCACACACCGATGGATGCAATAATGCCCTAACGGCATTGTGAGAGAACCCACAGAACATGGACTGCAGCGATTCAAGAAGGCAGCTCACCACCACCTTCTCAAGGGGCAACTAGGGATGGGCAATAAATGCTGGCCTAGCCAGCGACGCCCATGTCCCACGAATGAATTTAAAAAACGGCCATTGAATATTGGGACTGAATTGAACGCTGACTGCAGTTGCTGGAAATCTCAAATTGAATCAGGAAACTCCGGAAATACTCACTGGTCTGGCAGCATCAGTGAGAGAAACAGAGTTAACACTTCAGCTGGTTAAACTTCTTTCGGGACTGGCGAGATCGGGAGGTGGGACAGGAATTTATGTGGTGCCATGGTCCTCATTTAATGGTCAACTGGCTGTTAATAGCCTAGAGGTGGGATTCTGGCCCTTAAGAATAGGAGGTCCCACCTCAGGGAGATGCCAGCCAGTCGGATGGTCAGCAGCTCTGTCGTCTTAGCAGCGCCAAATCGGAGCGGTGATCATTGCTGGGACTGCAGGCTGCCCCCATTGGGGACTCGGGGTGGAATTCTGTCCAAAAAATTCGAAGTGTTAAATTGATGGGAAAACTGAGGTAATTCACGCTAGTTTTTTTCAGTGGGAGCTCACACCAGAACCTCCCGCACTCTGTGCACTGCAGAGGCCACCGGCGTGAATGTCATTAGATTTTGGGGGTGGGGCCTATTCTCACCCCGGAGACCGAAACCAGCGGGTCTCTGCACGTGCGCAGTGGCCCCGAACTGTCAGCCTCCCGATCGCTGGCCAGCCTGGGACCCTTGCAGTGCTGCCGCCCTAACCTCCTCACGGCCCGTTTGTGGTCCCCACCCGACCATTTCCGGGCCAGCCCCGACCCCCCTCCCCCATCCCAGCCCGCCCCAATCTCCGGCGGGGTTGGGCCACTTGCTCCCCGAAAATGAAACACTCTGGCGGGGGTCGGGGAGAGGCTAGCGGGCCTGGAGAATTCAGTCCCAGGCCCGCTAATTACATTAAAATTAGATGTAAATAGAGTTTTCAATTACTTACCTGTCTTCCGGCCGGTTTCCAGCGCTGATCTGATGGCACCAGAAATCCGGCGCTGGGAGATGTGCTCATGGCGGGAACGCATGCGGGAATCCTGCGCATGCCCGGCCACAAGATTCTCCCACCCCGCTGCACTATAAAATTAGCACGGCGGGGTGGGAGAATCTACCCCCCCCCCCCCCCCCCGCCGGGTGGGAGAATCCATCCCCTGGGTTGAGAGCTCGGGGAAAGAGTAACGAGGGAAATGTGATCACTGGGGGTGGGCAAGGGCAGGGATTGCGTCCAATGGGCACAGTGGACTAACAAAGAAGGCCTTCCCCCCCCTCCCCCCTCCCCCGTTCCCCCCGCTGCTGCCCGAGACTCACTGTAAAATCCACAGCGAACGGGTGTTGGGGGGAGTCGGAAAGCCAGCGATGCAGGTTGTAGGCCTGGCCAGCGATCGGGAGGCTGGCAATAGGGGGTCCACTGCGCATGCAGGTGGTCTCCTTTTCTGAGGAAGGATGTTCTTGCTCTCGGGGGAGTGCAGCGAAGGTTTACCAGGCTGATTCCGGGGATGGTGGGACTGATGTATGAGGAGAGATTGACGAGGTTACGGTTGTTTTCACTGGAGTTCAGACGAATGAGGGGGGGATCTCATAGAGACTTATAAAATTTTAACAGGACTGGACAGGGTAGGTGCAGGAAGGATGTTCCCGATGGTGGGGGTGTCCAGAACCAGGAGTCACAGTCTGAGGATTCGGGGTAGACCATTTAGGACGGAGATGAGGAGACATTTCTTCACCCAAAGAGTGGTGAGCCTGTGGAATTCATTACCACAGGAAGTAGTTGATGCCAAAACATTGAATGTATTCAAGAGGTGGCTGGATATAGCACTTGGGGCGAATGGGATCAAAGGTTACGGGGGGAAAGCAGGATTAGGCTATTGAGTTGGATGATCAGCCATGATCATAATGAATGGCGGAGCGGCTCGAAGGGCCAAATCCTGCTCCGATCTTCTATGTTTCTATGTTCCTGTGTAACTCTGAGGGCTAGAACAAGTAAATGACACCTGTTTATAAAGAGAGGCAAATTGAAACAATGAAAGATGTAGATGACAACACTGCCCCTCTCTGACCATTGCAGCAACCAGACTCGTAAATAACTCGACTGAGAGCGAGCTTAGAATGAGGAGAGGGGGGCTTTCTGATCAAAAATACCCTGGGAGTCTGTGACCCTGAATCATAAAATCCACATCAAATGACACCCCGATGTCATGGGCCACAGCTTTAATGAAGGCACCCACTGCATTAAACAAACTGACTGCCCTCAATGCTGCTTATGAAAATATTTGACGAATCGCTCTCCTTTAACTTATATAAATAATCGGCTGTGAAGGATTTGAGACAGTAATACGATCCTAACTGTCAAAAGGGCTCCAGGCTTCAGTATCAAGTTTTGTAACATCACCTAGGCCTTTGGATCCATTTAGTGTCTTGTGTATCACTCGCAGCCGATGGTGTCCTTTAGTCTACAAGAGCTGGCCTCTAAATCCCGGGGAAAATGTCTAACTATGAAGCCGGTATTTAAAATGGGGATGTTATGCTTCAGTTATACAGGGCATTGGTGAGACCGTGGCTGGAATTTTACCAGCCCGCCTGTCACCGGAATCAGAGCGGGTGAGGGGCGGAGCATTGGAAGGTCTAGTGGCCTCCGACAGGATTTTACAGTTTCGGGACGAGCAAGGCCAGAAAATCCCACCCCGCGTCTCTTTTTCTTAAAAGTTCATTTGTCACAAATAGGCTCACATTAACACTGCAATGAAGCTGCCGTGAAAATCCCCTCATCTCCACACTCCGGCACCGTTCGGATACACTGAGGCAGAATTTAGCACGGCCAATGCACCTAACCAGCACGTCTTTCGGACTTGTGGGAGGAAACCGGAGCGTCGGAGGAAACCCATGCAGACACGGGGAGAATGTGCAGACTCTGTACAGGCAGTGACCTAAGCCGGGAATCGAACCTGGGTCTCCTGCCGCTGTGAGGCAGCAGTGTTAACCACTGTGCCACCGTGCTGAGTGCAGTTTTGGTCTCCTTGTTTAAGGAAGCGGGTAAATGCATTGGAAGCGGTTCAGAGACGGTGAACTAGGTTAACACCTGGAATAGGCGGGTTGTTTTTTGAGGAGGTTGGACAGGCCGTGTTCCACTCATATTTCACATGTGTGAATGTCTGTAAGTGCATGGGTTTTACTTAGGGGAAACTTGCACTGAGACAGATTTCTTGCTGGACTGAATACCTCGATGATAGTGAAACAGGTTTGATATTGCACTCTACCTGCTTATAGGAGAATGACAACAACAGAGAATTAACATTGCTGTGCTGTTTCCCTGAGTAAAACTCATGCACTTACAGACATTCACACAGACATCCAGCCCAACAGGTCTTTGCAAGAATCAGCTCGCGTCCGACTTCATTGAGTCATTCGAAGCATCACGGCTCAGAAGGAGGCCATTCTGCCCATCAGATCCATGCTTTGGTCGCACATTGGTTAGCACTGCTGCTTCACAGTGCCAGGGACCCGGGTTTGATTTCTGGCTTGGGTCACTGTCTGTGTGGAGTTTGCACATTCTCCCCGTGTCTGCGTGGGTTTCCTCCCGGTGCTCCGGTTTCCTCCCACATTCTGAAAGACGTGCCGGTTAGGTGGATTGACCCGAACAGGTGCCGGACTGTGGCAATTAGGGGAATTTCACAGTAACTTCATTGCAGTGTTAATGTAAGCCTTACTTGTGACTAATAAATAGACTTTAACTTTAAACTTTTCATTTAAGTGCCGGCGGTGGGTCAGTGGGTAGCACTCTTAGCCTGGAGTCAGAAGGTTCTGTAGGGATTCTATGATTCTATTAGGATATTGAATTCAATGATCAGCCATGGTCAAAATGAATGGCGGAGCAGGCTCGAAGGGCTGAATGGCCTATTCTTGCTTCTAGTTTCTACGTTTTTATGTCAATGTGGAACCCCCCTCCCCCACCGCCAGTGTGGCTATTGCCAATGAGGGAGCCCCCCCACCCCCATTGTAGCTATCCTGAATGGGGAAAACCCCCAGTGTGGCTATCGCCAATGGGAAACCCTCACCAACCCCTGTGAATCGTACAGGTCATGATGTGGAGATGCCGGCGTTGGACTGGGGTAAACACAGTCAGAAGTTTAACAACACCAGGTTAAAGTCCAACAGGTTTATTTGGTAGCAAAAGCCACACAAGCTTTCGGAGCTCCAAGCCCCTTCTTCAAGTGAGTGGGAATTCTGTTCACAAACAGAGCATATAAAGACACAAACTCAATTTACATGAATAATGGTTGGAATGCGAATACTTACAACTAATCAAGTCTTTAAGAAACAAAACAACGTGAGTGGAGAGAGCATCAAGACAGGCTAAAAAGATGTGTATTGTCTCCAGACAAGACAGCCAGTGAAACTCTGTGGGGGTTACAAATAGTGTGACATGAACCCAATATCCCGGTTGAGGCCATCCTCGTGTGTGTGGAACTTGGCTATCAGTTTCTGCACAGCGACTCTGCGCGGTCGTGTGTCGCGAAGGCCGCCTTGGAGAACGCTTACCCGAATATCAGAGGCCGAATGCCCGTGACCGCTGAAGTGCTCCCCAACAGGAAGAGAACAGTCTTGCCTGGTGATTGTCGAGGGGTGTTCATTCATCCGTTGTCGCAGCGTCTGCATAGTTTCCCCAATGTACCATGCCTCGGGACATCCTTTCTTGCAGCGTATCAGGTAGACAACGTTGGCCGAGTTGCAAGAGTATGTACCATGTACCTGATGGATGGTGTTCTCACGTGAGATGATGGCATCCATGTCGATGATCCGGCACGTCTTGCAGAGGTTGCTGTGGCAGGGTTGTGTGGTGTCATGGTCACTGTTCTCCTGAAGGCTGGGTAGCTTGCTGCGGACAATGGTCTGTTTGAGATTGTGTGGTTGTTTAAAGGCAAGAAGTGGGGGTGTGGGGATGGCCTTGGCGAGATGTTCGTCTTCATCAATGACATGTTGAAGACTCCGGAGGAGATGCCGTAGCTTCTCCGCTCCGGGGAAGTACTGGACAACGAAGGGTACTCTGTTCACTGTGTCCCGTGTTTGTCTTCTGAGGAGGTCGGTGAGCTTTTTCGCTGTGGCGCATTGGAACTGTTGATCAATGAGTCGAGCGCCATATAATCGTACAGGTGGCTGCCTCTACCTGTGATCACCCCCCCCCCGAACCTTCCCACCCCCAAGGAGTCGGGTATGAACTTGATTCGTAGACCCTTCAGTTACGAGGTTGGAGGATGATTGGATCAATGCATTCAAAATCATTGAGGGATTTCCTCCCCCTGGTTCAGAATCGGATGCAAGAGCTCCCTCTTCGCTGGTAGACTGTGAGCGCACTCTACTGGTGAAATGTTTGTGCACAATGGGGCAGGGGCTGTGAATGCTGTTCGGAGAAGTCGGTGCTTTACCACCAAGGCAGTGATTCAGTGCGTCGCTCTTCCAACATTGAAAGCTGGTCAGCGGAATGTTAAAAAACAACGGTAACACCAGGAGGCTGACTTTAGAAGCCTGATCCAAAAATGTTTAGGCAATAATCTGTGTTAAAGTTAAAGTTTGTTTATTAGTCACAAGTAGGCTTACATTAACACTGTGTGTCTTTCTCTTAGAATGCGACAAATGTTAACACGAAGGAGAAATGTCTTCACCCAGAGAAATTTCTTCACTTTTGAATGTGTGGAATTCACTTCCACCAAATGTAGTTGAGGCCAAAACATTGTGTGATTTCAAGAAGAAATTAGATATCGTTCTTGGGGCTAAAGGGATCAAGGAATATGGGGGGAAGAAGGGGATCAGGATATTGAATTCGATGATCAGCCATGATCAAAATGAATGGCGGAGCAAGCTCGAAGGGACAGGTAGTATTGAGGAAGCAGGGGGGCTGCAGAAGGGTTTGGACAGATTAGGAGAGTGGGCAAAGAAGTGGCAGATGGAATACAATGTGGAAAGGTGTGAGGTTATGCACTTTGGAAGGAGGAACGGAGGCATAGACTATTTTCTAAATGGGAAAATGCTGAGGAAATCAGAAACACAAAAGGGACTTGGGAGTCATTGTTCAAGATTCTCTTCAGGTTAACGTGCAGGTTCAGTCGGCAGTTAGGAAGGCAAATGCAATGTTAGCATTCATATTGAGAGGGCATGAATACAAGAGCAGGAATGTACTCCTGAGGCTGTATAAGGCTCTGGTCAGACCCCATTTGGAGTATTGTGAACAGTTTTGGGCCCCATATCTAAGGAAGGATGTGCTGGCCTTGGAAAGGATCCAGAGGAGGTTCACAAGAATGATCCCTGGAATGAAGAGCTTGTCGTATGAGGAATGGTTGAGGACTCTGGGTCTGTACTCGTTGGTGTTTGGAAGGATGAAGGGGGATCTTATTGAAACTTACAGGATACTGCGAGGCCTGGATAGAGTGGACGTGGAGAGCATGCTTCCACTAGTAGGAAAAACTAGAACCGGAGGGCACAACCTCAGGCTAAAGGGACAATCCTTTAAAACAGAAATGAGGAGGAATTTCTTCAGCCAGAGAGTGGTGAGTCCATGGATCTCTTTGCCGCAGAAGGCTGTGGAGGCCAGATCATTGAGTGTCTTTAAGACATAGATAGACAGGTTCTTGATCAATAAGGGGATCAGGAGTTATGAGGAAAAGACAGGAGAATGGGGATGAGAATAAAATCAGTCATGATTGAATGGTGGAGCAACTTCGATGGGCTGAGTGGCCTAATTCTTCTCCTATGTCTTATGGTCTTATGGTCAAATGGCCTCCTCCTGCTTCTAGTATCTGTGTTTATATTTTAGCATTTAAACAGGAACAATCACTGAGCTCTGTGGTGCTGACCAGATGCAATGTTTCTTTTCAGAGCAAGCATGCTTTTTGTCCAAAAAAAATCCAAAATAATAGTTTTGAATTAATGCAGGTTTTAAAGAAACAAATCACAATGTGAGTTGCTCGGAGAATGAGGGACTCAGACGGCGTACATAAATCAATAGAAACCTGTAAATTAGGCCCCTCCAGCCTGATCCATCATTCAAATTCCATCATGGCCAATCTATTCTGTTTATTTTATTCATTTAGTAGTGTCACAAGTAGGCTTACATTAACACTGCAATGAAGTTACTGTGAAAATCCCCTAGTCGCTACTCTCCGGCGCCTGTTCGGGTACACTGAGGGAGAATTTAGCACGTCCTTTGGACTGTGGGAGAAAACCGGAGCACCCAGAGGAAATCTGCACAGACACAGGGAGAGCGTACAAACTGCACACAGACAGTGACCCAAGCCGGGAATCGAACTCGGGTTCCTGGCGCTGTGAGGCAGCAGTGCTAACCCACTGTGCCATCATGATCTGATGGCGACTTCAAGCTCACGTTCTTCTGGCCCCCGATAAGCTTTAACTCTCTTGTTGTTCAAGAATCTGTCTACCTCTGGATGTGCAGGATATTCTGGAGGGTCTGAAAATAGATAAATCCCCTGGTCCGGATGGGATTTATCCAAGGATTCTCTGGGAGGCAAGAGAAGTGATTGCAGAGCCTCTGGCTCTGATCTTCAGGTCGTCGTTGGCCTCTGGTATAGTACCAGAAGATTGGAGGTTAGCGAATGTTGTCCCATTGTTTAAGAAGGGGAACAGAGACTTCCCCGGGAATTATAGACCGGTGAGTCTCACTTCTGTTGTCGGCAAGATGTTGGAAAAAATTATAAGGGATAGGATTTATAGTTATTTGGAGAGTAATGAATTGATAGGTGATAGTCAGCATGGTTTTGTGGCAGGTAGGTCGTGCCTTACTAACCTTATTGAGTTTTTTGAGAAAGTGACCAAGGAGGTGGATGGGGGCAAGGCAGTGGACGTGGTATATATGGATTTTAGTAAGGCGTTTGATAAGGTTCACCATGGTAGGCTTCTGCAGAAAATGCAGATGTATGGGATTGGGGGTGATCTAGGAAATTGGATCAGGAATTGGCTAGCGGATAGGAAACAGAGGGTGGTGGTTGATAGTAAATATTCATCATGGAGTGCGGTTACAAGTGGTGTACCTCAGGGATCTGTTTTGGGGCCACTGCTGTTTGTAATATTTATTAATGATCTGGATGAGGGTATAGTTGGGTGGATTAGCAAATTTGCTGATGACACCAAAGTCGGTGGTGTGGTAGACAGTGAGGAAGGGTGTCATAGTTTGCAGGAAGACTTAGACAGGTTGCAAAGTTGGGCCGAGAGGTGGCGGATGGAGTTTAATGCGGAGAAGTGTGAGGTAATTCACTTTGGTAGGAATAACAGATGTGTTGAGTATAGGGCTAACGGGAGGACTTTGAATAGTGTGGAGGAGCAGAGGGATCTAGGTGTATGTGTGCATAGATCCCTGAAAGTTGGGAATCAAGTAGATAAGGTTGTTAAGAAGGCATATGGTGTCTTGGCGTTTATTGGTAGGGGGATTGAATTTAGGAGTCGTAGCGTTATGTTGCAACTGTACACAACTCTGGTGCGGCCGCACTTGGAGTACTGTGTGCAGTTCTGGTCCCCACATTACAGGAAGGATGTGGAGGCTTTGGAGAGGGTGCAGAGGAGGTTTACCAGGATGTTGCCTGGTATGGAGGGGAGATCCTATGAGGAGAGGCTGAGGGATTTGGGATTGTTTTCGCTGGAAAGGCGGCGGCTAAGAGGGGATCTTATTGAAACATATAAGATGATTAGAGGTTTAGATAGGGTGGATAGTGATAGCCTTTTTCCTCTGATGGAGAAATCCAGCACGAGGGGGCATGGCTTTAAATTGAGGGGGGGTAGTTATAGAACCGATGTCAGGGGTAGGTTCTTTACCCAGAGGGTGGTGAGGGATTGGAATGCCCTGCCAGCATCAGTAGTAAATGCGCCTAGTTTGGGGGCATTTAAGAGATCCGTAGATAGGTTCATGGACGAAAAGAAATTGGTTTAGGTTGGAGGGTCACAGTTTTTTTTTTAACTGGTCGGTGCAACATCGTGGGCCGAAGGGCCTGTTCTGCGCTGTAATGTTCTATGTTCTATGTTCTATGTTCTGCCTTAAAAAATATTCACTGACCGAGCCTCCACCACACTCCAGGGAAGGGAGTGTTCCAAAGATTCACGACCCGCTGAGTGAAATAAATCCTTCACATATCCGTGTCGAAAGGGAGAGCCATTATTCATTTAACGGCAAAGTTACTCGAACAGAGTTGGTTAATGAAGAGCAGAAGAAAATCCTTGCAAGGTGCAAATCACCATGACACGGGGTGGAGGTGGGGGTGGGGGGGCAGTTTCGGTGAGGTGCAGCGAGATGGTGTGTGGGGCATGTTGTGGGGAGTGAAATCCCTGGTGCTTTTATGCCCATGGATGTGTGTAACAGGCATGCGGGGAAAGGCAGTGGCGTGGTATTATCACAACCTGTCCTGGTCCCCCCCATGCCAACACTATAGTGAAGAAAGCCCACCAATGCCCTTCGCTTTCTTAGAAGACGAAGGAAATTTGGCACGTCAGCTACGACTCTCACCAACTTTTACAGATGCACCATAGAAATCGTCCTTTCTGATTGTATCACAGCTTGGTATGGCTCCTGCTCTGCCCAAGACCGCAAGAAACTACAAAAGGTCGTGAATGTAGCCCAATCCATCACGCAAACCAGCCTCCCATCCATTGATTCTGTCTACACTTCCCACTGCCTCAGAAAAGCATCCAGAATAATCAAGGACCTCACGCACCCCGGACATTCTCTCTTCCACCTCCTTCCTTCGGGAAAAAGATATAAAAGTCTGAGAACACGTACCAACTGACTCAAGAACAGCTTCTTCCCTGCTGCTGTCAGACTTTTGAATGGACCTACCTTGCATTAAGTTGATCTTTCTCTACACCCTAGCTATGACTGTAACACTACATTCTGCACCCTCTCATTTCCTTCTCTATGAATGGTATGCTTTGTCTGTACAGGGTGCAAGAGACAATATTTTTCACTGTATCTCAATACATGTGACAATAATAAATCAAATCAAATCAAGCATCAAAATATATATCCTCACTGGGACCAGGCCTGCATTTCTGTTTCTTTAATGGGATTAGATGTTAAAAATCGAAAGGATTCTGAGTTGCATCCTTAAACATGCTGTCCTGGATTTTGAGATGTGGAGATGTCGGCGTTGGACTGGGGTAAATACAGTAAGAGTTTTAGTCCAACAGGTTTATTTGGTAGCAAATGTCATTAGCTTTCGGAGCGCTGCTCCTTCGTCAGATGGAGTGGATATCTGCTCATAAACAAGGCACAGAGACACAAAATCAAGTTACAGAATTCTGATTAGAATGCGAATCTTTACAACTAATCAAGTCTTAAAGATACAGACAATGTGAGTGGAGAGAGCATTAGGCACAGGTTAAATAAATGTGTATTGTCTCCAGACAGGACAGCTAGTGAGATTCTGCAGGTCCAGGCAAGCTGTGGGGGTTACAGATAGTGTGACATGAACCCAAGATCCCAGTTGAGGCCGTCCTCATGTGTGCGGAACTTGGCTATCAGTTTCTGCTCAGCGACTCTGCGCTGTCGTGTGTCGTGAAGGCCGCCTTGGAGAACGCTTACCCGAAGATCAGAGGCCGAATGCCCGTGACCGCTGAAGTGCTCCCCAACAGGAAGAGAACAGTCTTGCCTGGTGATTGTCGAGTGGTGTTCATTCATCCGTTGTCGCAGCGTCTGCATAGTTTCCCCAATGTACCATGCCTCGGGACATCCTTTCCTGCAGCGTATCAGGTAGACAACGTTGGCCGAGTTGCTCGAGTAGGTACCGTGTACCTGGTGGATGGTGTTCTCACGTGAGATGATGGCATCCGTGTCGATGATCCGGCACGTCTTGCAGAGGTTGCTGTGGCAGGGTTGTGTGGTGTCATGGTCACTGTTCTCCTGAAGGCTGGGTAGTTTGCTACGGACAATGGTCTGTTTGAGGTTGCGCGGTTGTTTGAAGGCAAGAAGTGGGGGTGTGGTGATGGCCTTGGCGAGATGTTCGTCTTCATCAATGACATGTTGAAGGCTCCGGAGGAGATGCCGTAGCTTCTCCGCTCCGGGGAAGTACTGGACAACGAAGGGTACTCTGTCCACCGTGTCCCGTGTTTGTCTTCTGAGGAGGTCGGTGCGGTTTTTCACTGTGGCGCGTCGGAACTGTCGATCAATGAGTCGAGCGCCATATCCTGTTCTTATGAGGGCATCTTTCAGCGTCTGGAGGTGTCTGTTGCGATCCTCCTCATCCGAGCAGATCCTGTGTATTCGGAGGGCTTGTCCGTAGGGGATGGCTTCTTTAACGTGTTTAGGGAAATTTATTGCCTTTGACCTCTGTGTCCAAAGAGACAGTCACAAGAGTTCAGAGTGGCGATTTGCTGTAATTTAGTGCCTGGTCCAATGCAGCACCACCCACAGTGAATCACTGGCATCTGTGAGCAAGGCTCCTCAGCCAATTAGACTGAAGAATCCTCGCGGAGGCATGCAAAGTCTAAACCAGGACGTACAAGGTATGGATTGGATTTAAATCACGTGTAGAAAGCAAGAGTGGGGGAAATACACTTGGGATTAGGGGAGATAAAAGAGGCAGATTGAAAAACAATTTATATTCTATTATTTTTTCAAACCTCCAACAGAAATTATCCTGAGGGAATTATCCTGAGGGGAATGCACTTAAGGTGAAAGGGGCAAATTATTTGCAGAGAGTGTTAGGTATCTGGAACATGCTGCCTGGGGTGGTGGTGGAGGCAGGTACGATAGGGGTGTTTAAGGGGCTTTTAGATAAACACATGAATGTGCAAGGAATAGAGGGATATGGACCAAGAGCTGGAAAAAAAGGGATTAGTTTAATTTGGTGTCATGGGCGGCACGGTAGCACAGTGGTTAGCACTGCTGCTTCACAGCTCCAGGAACCTGGGTTCGATTCCCGGCTTGGGTCACTGTCTGTGTGGAGGTTGCACATTTTCCTCGTGTCTGCGTGGGTTTCCTCCGGGTACTCCGGTTTCCTCCCACAGTCCAAGGATGTGCGGGTTAGGTTGATTGGCCATGCTCAAATTGCTGCTTAGTGTCCTGAGATGTGTAGGTTAGAGGGATTAGTGGGTAAATATGTAGGGATATGGGGGTAGGGCCTGGGTGGAATAGTGGTCAGTGTGGACTCAATGGGCCAAATGGCCTCTTTCTGCACTGGAGGGTTTCTATGATTCTATTTTCAGCACAACATGGTGGGCTGAAGGGCCTGTTCCTGTGCTGTACTGTTCTCTGTTCTATGAATGGCACTTGTAAAATTAAATTTTCAGGGTCAGAGATGCTGCGCCTCAATGTCCAGGTGTTAAAGTTCTCTTGCTCCTGACTGCAACAGCCGTAACCTTATCACGCATCTTTAGTAGGGAACAAGGAAGCTTTGTGGCACAGAGGGTCATGTCCCTGCCTCTGAGCCGGAAGATCTAGGTTCAAGTCCCACTTCAGAAATTGATGGCCAGGGACAAAGTGTTTATAACATAACCAAACCGGTTGGTCATCAACCTTTCAATCCTTCCAATTTGCCTATGGCAGGCAGTGAGAGTGGGCAAGTCTCCTGGCTGCTCAGTCATTCTTACGGCGGAATGGCGCTCTTCCAGCGATAGCCTCTGACAACAGGCTGGCGATCTGTTCCAGGTAAAAACTAGCGACAGAAACAGACATGACCCCTGGCACAGAAAAACCTCCAAGTTGGAGTTAGTGCGGAATAAGTGGGCAAGTATAGCAATTCCATACAATTGCATTGATTTCAGTGTGGAGACTAATTGAGGAGGACTGAAACAGTGCCACTCAGTGGGGGAATGGGGTATTTCACACAGCAGCACGTGGATCTGTTTACCAAAAGAGAAAATGCTGGAAAATCTCAGCAGGTCTGGCAGCTTTGACAAAGGGTCATCTGGACTCGAAACGTCAGCTCTTTTCTCTCCTTACAGATGTTGCCAGACCTGTTGAGATTTTCCAGCATTTTCTCTTTTGGTTTCAGATTCCAGCATCCACAATAATTTGCTTTTATTTTAGACCTGTTTGTTTAACTGCACTTGTGTACTGGAAGTTGCTATCTGTATCACCCTGCAAAATCCAGCCTGCTGCACCAACCGTGCATGAATAGTGGTTAGATGGATGGAAACTTCCATACTCAGAGAAGGGCCCCTGAATGTTTTTATAGAATCCCTCCAGTGCAGAAGGAGGCCATTCAGCCCATCGAGTCTGCACCGACCACAATCCCACCCAGGCCCTATTCCTGTAACCCCCACACATTTTCCCTGCTAGTTCCCCCGACACTCGGGTCAATTTAGAATGGTCAATCAACCTAACCAACACATCTTTCGGACTGTTGGAGGAAACCAGAGCACCTGGAGGAAACCCACGTAGACACAGGGAGAATGTGCAAACTCCACACAGACAGTGACCCGAGGCCAGAATTGAACCCGGGTCCCTGGCGCTGTGAGGCAGCAGCGCTAATCGCTGTGTCACCGTGCTGCCCTTTTGATTTGATCTGATTTGATTTATTATTGTTACATGTATTAGTATACAGTTGAAAGTATTGTTTTTTTGCGTGCTATACAGACAAAGCATACCATTCATTGAGTACATAGGGGAGCAGGAAAGGAGAGAGTGCAGAATGTAGTGTTACAGTCATAGCTAGGGTGTAGAGAAGGATCAACAATATAAGGTAAGTCCATTCAAAAGTCTGACAGCAGCAGGGAAGAAGCTGTTCTCGAGTCGGTTGGTACGTGACCCCAGACTTTTGTATCTTTTACCTGATGGAAGAAGGTGGAAGAGAGAATGTCTGGGGTGCATGGGGTCCTTGATCATGCTGGCTGCTTTTCTGAGGTGGCAGGAAGTGTAGACAGAGTCAATGGTTGTGACGCTAGTTTGCGTGATGGTCTGGGCTTCGTTCATGACCATTTCTAGTTTCTTATGGTCTTGGGCAGAGCAGGAGCCATACCAAGCTGTGATACAAACAGAAAGAATGCTTTCTATGGTGCATCTGTAAAAGTTGGTTAGAGTTGTAGCTGACATGCCAAATTTCCTTAGTCTTCTGAGAAAGTAGAGGCGTTGGTGGGCTTTCTTAACTATAGCATTGGACTGATTTTGACTTGCTTTTATCAATATTTATCTCACCCTATGTTAATGACAGATGATGTGGGCATTAAAAAAACCTGCTGATATTTGTGGAACAAATTGCTTCAAAGCATGTATAGAATCAGAATGTCACAGCACAGAAGGAGGCCATTTCACCTCCTATCATTGTTGGAGCCAACTAGTTAGTCACAATTCCTAATCTTAAAATACTTTGGATCTTGGGTTAATTAACGTCAACTGAAGTGAAACTAGGGCCCCGACAATTTGGCCTCCGTGCTCTTAAAGAAAACTAGCACTTTTATGGAACATCAGAACAGCTGGAGGCCATTCAGCCCCTCAAGCCTGTTTTGCCAGTCATCAAAGTCATGGCTGATCTGCAACCTAACTCTATATACCCGACTTTGCCCCAAATATCTTAATACCTTTGGTTAACAAAAATTTATCAAACTCGGTTTTAAAATTCATGATTTTTCGAGCATGAATTTCTGTTTTGTGAGAGGGAGGTCATGCCTCACTAACCTGGTGGAGTTTTTTGAAGAAGTGACCAGAATGGTTGACGAGGGAAGGGCCGTGGATGTCGTCTATATGGACTTTAGTAAAGTGTTTGACAAAGTCCCTCATGGTAGGCTGGCGAAAAAGGTTGGATCTCATGGGATAAAGGGGGAGGTGGCGAGATGGGTGGAGAACTGGCTTGGTCACAGAAGACAGAGGGTGGTGCTGGAAGGGTCTTTTTCCGGCTGGAGGCCTGTGACTAGTGGTGTTCCGCAGGGCTCTGTATTGGGACCTCTGCTGTTTGTGATTTATATAAACGATCTGGAAGAAGGTGTAACTGGGGTGATCAGTAAGTTTGCGGACGACACAAAATTGGCAGGACTTGCAGATAGTGAGGAGCATTGTCAGAAGCTACAGAAGGATATAGATAGGCTGGAAATTTGGGCAAAGAAATGGCAGATGGAGTTCAATCCTGATAAATGCGAAGTGATGCATTTTGGTAGAAATAATGTAGGGAGGAGCTATATGATAAATGGCAGAACCATAAAGGGTGTAGATACGCAGAGGGACCTGGGTGTGCAAGTCCACAGATCCTTGAAGGTGACGTCACAGGTGGAGAAGGTGGTGAAGAAGGCATATGGCATGCTTGCCTTTATAGGACGGGGCATAGAGTATAAAAGTTGGGGTCTGATGTTGCAGATGTATAGAACGTTGGTTCGGCCGCATTTTTTTATAGAATTATAGAAACCCTACAGTGCAGAAGGAGGCCATTCGGCCCATCGAGTCTGCACCGACCACAATCCCACCCAGGCCCTACCCTCACATATTTTACCTGCTAATCCCTCTAACCTACGCATCCCAGGACTCTAAGGGGCAATTTCTTTAACCTGGCCAATCAACCTAACCCGCACATCTTTGGACTGTGGGAGGAAACCAGAGCACCCGGAGGAAACCCACGCAGACACGAGGAGAATGTGCAAACTCCACACAGACAGTGACCCGAGCCGGGAATCGAACCCAGGACCCTGGAGCTGTGAAGCAGCAGTGCTAACCACTGTGCTACCGTGCATTTGGAATACAGCGTCCAGTTCTGGTCGCCACACTACCACAAGGACGTGGAGGCTTTGGAGAGAGTACAGAAGAGGTTTACCAGGATGTTGCCTGGTATGGAGGGGCTTGGTTATGAGGAGAGATTGGGTAAACTGGGGTTGTTCTCCCTGGAAAGACAGAGGATGAGGGGAGACTTAATAGAGGTGTATAAAATTATGAAAGGCATAGATAGGGTGAACGGTGGGAATCTTTTCCCCAGGTCGGTGGTGACGTTCACGAGGCGTCATAGGTTCAAGGTGAAGGGGGGGAGGTTTAACACAGATATCAGAAGGACATATTTTACACAGAGGGTGGTGGGGGCCTGGAATGCGCTGCCAGGCAAGGTGGTGGAGGCGGACACACTGGGAACGTTTAAGACTTATCTAGATAGCCATATGAACGGATTGGGAATGGAGGGATACAAAAGAATGGTCTAGTTTGGACCAGGGAGCGGCATAGGCTTGGAGGGCCGAAGGGCCTGTTCCTGTGCTGTATTGTTCTTTGTTCTTTGTTTACAGAACAGAGTTGCACATTTCTACCACTCTTCTTGCAAAGAAATACTTAGTTGCTACCGAGCCTTTCTCCTGAAATGTCTGGCTTTTAATTTTAAGAGTATTTCCAACACACCGCACCCCCCTCCCACCCTCCACTACGTCCTAGACTCCTCAACCAGCAGAAACAGTTTCTCCCCATCTACCCTATCTGTTTCCCTTAATATTTTAAAAACCTTGATCGAATCAAGCCTTAACCTATTAAATTCCAAGGAATGCAACACTACATCTGTCTGTTTGGAGTTTGCACCTTCTCCCTGTGTCTGCGTGGGTTTCCTCCGGGTGCTCCAGTTTCCTCCCACAATCCAAAGCTGTGCAGGTTTGGTGGATTGGCCAGGGCAAATTACCCTTAGTGACCCAAGATGTCTAGGTTAGGGAGATAAGTGGGGTAAATGTGTGGGGTTACGGGGATAGGACGGGGGATGGGCTTGGGTAAGATGCTCTGTTGGAGCGTTGGTGCAGACTCGGTGAGCCAAATCGTAGAATCCCTGTAGTGTAGAAGGAGGTAATTCGGCCCATCAAGTCTCTACCAACAACAATCCTACCCAGGCCCTATCCCCATTACCCCATATATTTACCCTGCTAATCCCTCTAACAACAAAGAACAAACAAAGAACAAAGAACAATACAGCACAGGAACAGGCCCTTCGGCCCTCCAAGCCCGCGCCGCTCCCCGGTCCAGGATTGAATCCTGAATCCAGGATCCCCACCCAATTTTCCAGCCTATCTACATGCCAATATCCTATCCACCGAGCTGTCCCTCACAGCTACGATGCTTTGTTCATTACAACCTATTAACTTACCCCCACCCCCCCATTCCAGACCATGTGATCTCCAGGGAGAGGCGAAAACCCAGAGTGAAAAACCCCAGGGCCAATATGGGGAAAATAAATCTGGGAAATTCCTCTCCGACCCCCTGAGGCGATCGAAACGAGTCCAGGAGATCACAATGGCCCCGATCGGAAAATGCTTCCCAACCCTAGTCATTTCCACTTCCACGAACACCATATGAATCCCCTGCCCCCGAGACAGGTTCCCAACTATCCGCAGTCTCACTCTGTACTGGCACCAGCAAGATGATCGTAGAATGAAGCCTTGAAACGAGAAACCAGGAACAATTAGCCCGCGCCGCTCCCTGGTCCAAACTAGATCACTCTTTTGTATCCCTCCATTCCCACTCCGTTCATATAGCTGTCTAGATAAGTCTTAAACGTTCCCAGTGTGTCCGCCTCCACCACCTTGCCCGGCAACACATTCCAGGCCCCCACGACCCTCTGTGTGAAATATGTCCTTCTGATATCTGTGTTAAACCTCCCCCCCTTCACCTTGAACCTATGACCCCTCGTGAACGTCACCACCGACCCGGGGAAAAGCTTCCCACCGTTCACCCTATCTATGCCTTTCATAATTTTATACACCTCTATTAAGTCTCCCCTCATCCTCCGTCTTTCCAAGGAGAACAACCCCAGTTTCCCCAATCTCTCCTCATAACCAAGCCCCTCCATACCAGGCAACATCCTGGTAAACCTCCTCTGTACTCTCTCCAAAGCCTCCACGTCCTTCTGGTAGTGTGGCGACCAGAACTGGACGCAGTATTCCAAATGCGGCCGAACCAACGTTCTATACATCTGCAACATCAGACCCCAACTTTTATACTCTATGCCCCGTCCTATAAAGGCAAGCATGCCATATGCCTTCTTCACCACCTTCTCCACCTGTGACGTCACCTTCAAAGATCTGTGGACTTGCACACCCAGGTCCCTCTGCGTCTCTACACCCTTTATGGTTCTTCCATTTATCGTGTAGCTCCTCCCTACATTATTCCCACCAAAATGCATCACTTTGCATTTATCAGGATTGAACTCCATCTGCCATTTCCTTGCCCAAATTTCCAGCCTATCTATATCTTTCTGTAGCCTCTGACAATGTTCCTCACTATCTGCAAGTCCTGCCAGTTTTGTGTCGTCCGCAAACTTACTGATCACCCCAGTTACTCCTTCTTCCAGATCATTTATATAAATCACAAACAGCAGAGGTCCCAATACAGAGCCCTGCGGTACACCACTAGTCACAGGCCTCCAGCCGGAAAAAGACCCTTCCACTACCACCCTCTGTCTTCTATGACCAAGCCAGTTCTCCACCCATCTAGCCACCTCCCCCTTTATCCCATGGGATCCAAACCCATAACCTACGCATCCTGGGACACTAAGGGGCAATTTAACATGGCCAATCAACCTAGCCCACATATCTTTGGAGTGTGGGAGGAAACTAGATCACCCGGAGGAAACACACGCAGACACGGGGAGAATGTACAAACTCCACACAGAGAGTGACCCAAGCCGGGAATGGAACTCGGGTCCCTGGAGCTGTGAGGCAACAGTGCTAACCACTGTGTTACCATGCCGCCTCTATCTTTCCTTGTAATGTAATCCAAGGTGTCAAGTATTGTAATGTGTCTTTAAAGAATATCATTAGTCCATTCATTAGAAAGTAAGTGCATCATGTTATCCTGTTTTAGTTTCACTTTTGCTTTTAAGTAGAGCGTGGAGTGTTGTGTTATTGGTTTGTTTGGCATCTCGTTGACCAGATCTTGACATTTAAACATGAACCATTTATTTGCAATCCTTAACTATGTACAGATTCCAGTTACTGCCACTCACAGTGCTGTTGCCATACAGGTTCCTTCTAGACTGCTCTCTGAGTCTATTACCATGTGACACGCTACATCATACAGTGGGTGGTACTATTCCCCAGCACCACATTAACCCTTGCTCTTTTGCACAACTTTACTTTACAATGGTATTCAGACATATGCAACACGGTGCTAAGGTACTTTCCCAATGAATCTGTATTGCACTCCATCCATTATATCCCTCTGAAGTTGTGGTGCCCAGAATTGCACAGTATACCAAATGTGGTTTGACCAGCTTGTACTTGTCCAGCTGATACTTCCACCCACTTGTACTCTAGTCCACTAAAGGTCAGCATTCCATTAAAAAGACGTAAACGTGAAACCATGATTCTGCCAATCAATCATGCGAGATGTTTTGAATAGAAATTACAGCACAGAACTAGTCCATTCAGCCCAATGGGCCAATGTTGGTGTTCACTACCTACCACCCTCCATCACCTAACTCCACCAGAAGACCCTTCTATCCCTTTCTCTCCTGTGATTTTCACCTTGCTTCCCCTTAAATGCATCAATGTTATTCACCTCAGCCAGTCCTTGTCGTAGTGAGTTCCACATTCCCCCCATTCTCTGGGCAGAAAGTTTGTTCCTGAATTTCCTATTGGATTTCATTACCGATGTCCTTTCATTTTGAGCAAATCCTTTACAATACCTGATGTTAATTATTATTGTCTTTCTTCCTTTTAAGTCATCATTGACGATAAAGCTTGTACCAAATGATATATTTCACCATTTCATATTGCATGACATTTTAACCATGAGCAGTAGAAATATACCACAGCATGAGGATTGTTGAGTTGAGTTTAAATATTGTCATTTATTCATTTGTGCGACATGGGTGTCGCTGGCTGCCAGCATTTATTGCCCATCCCTAGTTGCCCTTGAGAAGGTGGTGGTGAGCTGCCTTCTTGAATCGCTGCAGTCCATGTGCTGTGGGTTGACCCACAATGCCGTTAGGGAGGGAATTCCAGGATTTTGACCCAGCGACTGCGAAGGAACGGCGATATATTTCCAAGTCAGGATGGTGAGTGGTTTGGAGGGGAACATCCAGGTGGTGGTGTTCCCATGTACCTGCTGCCCTTGTCCTTCTAGATGGAAATGGTGATGGGTTTGGAAGGTGCTGTCTAAGGATCTTTGGTGAATTGCTGCTGTGCATCTTGTAGATAGTACACACTGCTGCTACTGAGCGTCGGTGGTGGAGGGATTGAATGTTTCTGGATGCGGTGCCAATCAAGCGGGCTGCTTTGTCCTGGATGGTGTCAAGTTTCCTGAGTGTTGTTGGAGCTGCACCCATCCAGGCAAGTGGGGAGTATTCCATCGCACTCCTGACTTGTGCCTTGTAGATGGTGGACAGGCTTGGGGGAATCGGGGGGTGTGGGGTGGGGGGTGGCGGTGAGGTTACTCGCCACAGTATTCCTAGCCTCTGACCTGCTCTTGTAGCCACTGTGTTAATGTGGGAGTCCAGTCAATCGTAATTCCAAGAATGTTCACAGTATGGGATTGAGTGATGGTAACAGGACTAACATTTCCACTCTGGCACTGATTTGCTGCAAAACAAGTTCTGATCCGAACTGAGCCTTTAGTATTCAGCAAACACTCATCTTTCCAAAATTACAAACCCTTTAGAGAGATGGTGGTGTCGTGGTAATGTCACTGGACGATTAATACAGAAACTCCTGGGAAGTGGGGTTCAAATCACACCATGATAATTGGTGAAATTTAAATTCAATCAATAAATTAAATTAATTCAAAGAAAAGGCTAGAATTCACAACTAGTGCCTGTAATGCTGACCCATCTGGTTCACTAATGTCTGAAAGAAAAGGAAATCTGCCATCCTGACCCAGCCTGGTCTATATGTGACTACAGGCACACAGCAATGTGGTTGACTCAGTGGAAATGGTCAAGAGCTTCAAGTTTCTAGATGTTCAGATGACCAACAACTTGTCCTGGTCGCTCCAAACCTATGCTGTGGTTAAGAAAGCTCACCAACGTCTCTACTTTCTCAGGCAGCTAAAGAAATTTGACATGTCCTCTACGACTCTCACCAACTTTTACAGATGCACCATAGAAAGCATTCTTTCTGGTTGTATCACAGCTTGGTATGGCTCCTGCTCTGCCCAAGACCGCAAGAAACTACAAAGGGTTGTGAACGAAGCCCAGTCCATCACACAAACCAGCCTCCCACCCATTGACACAGTTTACACTTCCCACTGCCTTGAAAAAGCAGCCAACATAATCAAGGACCCCACGCACCCCAGACATTCTCTCTTCCACCTTCTTCTGTCGGGAAAAAGATACAAAAGTCTGAGATCATGCAGCACCTGACTCAAGAACAGCTTCCTCCCTGCTGCCATTGGACCTTTGAATGGACCAACCTTACCTTTCTCGACACCCTAACTATGACTGTAACACTACATTCCACACCCTCTCCTTTCCTTCTCTCCTATGTACTCTATAAACGGTATGTTTTGTTTGTAAACTCATCCCTTCATTGCTAGAGGGATGGAGTTTAAAAACAGGGAAGTTATGTTGCAGCTGTATAAGGTGCTGGTGAGGCCACATCTGGAGTACTGACTACAGTTTTGGTCTCCTTACTTGAGAAAGGATATAAAGTTAAAGTTTTTAGTTTTATTTATTAGCCACAAAAAAGGCATTACATTAACACTGCAATGAAGTTACCGTGAAATTCCCCTAGTCACCACAGTCTGGCGCCTGTTCGGGTCAATGCACCTAACCAGCACGTCTTTCAGAATGTGGGAGGAAACCCACGCAGACATGGGGAGAATGTGCAAACTCCACACAGACAGTGACCCAAGCCGGGAATCAAACCCGGGTCCCTGATGTTGTGAGGCAGCAGTGTAACCACTGTGCTACCATACCACCCCTGGCGCTGGAGGGAGTTCAGAGGAGATTCACTAGGTTGATTCCGGAGTTGAGAGGATTGGCTTGCGAGGAGAGACTGAGTAGACTGGGCTATACTCATTGGAATTCAGAAGAATGAGAGGAGATCTTATAGAAACATATAAGATTATGAAGGGAATAGATAAGATAGAAGCAGGGAAGTTGTTTCCATTGACGGATGAAACCAGAACTAGGGAGCATAGCCTCAAAATAAGGGGGAGCAGATTTAGGACTGAGTTGAGGAGGAACTTCTTCATTCAAAGGGTTGTGAATCTGTGGAATTCCCTGACCAGTGAAGCAGTTGAGGCTACCTCATTGAATGTTTTTAAGGCAAAGATAGATAGATTTTTGAACAGTAAAGGAATTAAGGGTTATGGTGAGCGGGCGGGTAAGTGGAGCGAAGTCCACGAAAAGATCAGCCATGATCTTATTGAATGGCGGAGCAGGCTCGAGGGGCCAGATGGCCTACTCCTGCTCCTAGTTCTTATAGTACTCAGGGAACAATACTTTTCACCATATCCCAATACATGTGACAAAATAAATCAAAATCTTAATTGGTCAATATAGGTTGGCATCGCCAGTGACGCCTTTTTGAATTGAAATGTACTAAAGGTCCTACCTGGCTTTCCATAGTCATGTGATCTCTGCCACGAGGCACTGACCAGAAGCAGCCATGTTACATTCAGTTCTAATAACGACACAGTACAAGAGGCATTGTACTCTTTGAGCTCCGAACGTGGTGAAAGAAATGCAGCTGAGATTGAGTTTTATGGAGCTGTGTGGAAGCATCGCTGCTAAAAGAGGAGCTCAGAAATGTTCAGTGCTGCTGATACGTGCTTTCAAACTCACTGAAAAGGAGGAGCAGCCGCAGGAAGCAGGCTGAAAACTATTGGGTGAGTCACAATGGCTGCCAATTTCCCCCTCCTGTTGAAATGAAAGGCCATATGTGGCTAAACTGGCAATTTTTCCTCTTGCAATGGCAGAACTATGAGACTGTGACAGATTTAATTAACAAGTGCAAATGCAGATAATAACCCTTGTCACAAGGGTTGGGAGAAACTGTTACAAATTGTATTCCACCTTAAATCTCTCCAAAGAGCAGTAAAACAGACTGCAGAATTTTTTTTATTCATTCATAGGACATGGGCATCACTGACTGGCCAGCATTTATTGCTCATCCCTCGTTTGCCCAAGGGCAGTTGAGAGTCAACCACATTGCTGTGGCTCTGAAGTCACATGTAGGCCAGACCGGGTAAGGACAGCAGAGTTCCTTCCCTAAAGGACATTAGTGAACCAGATTAGTGAACCAATTCCCGACAATCGGCATTGGTTTCGCGGTCATCAATAGGTTCTTAATTCTAGATATTTTTCATGGAATTCAAATTCCACCACCTGCCGTGGCAGGATTTGAACCCAGGTCCTCAGAGCTTGTCTTGGAAAGCTCCAGGACTTTCTGGATTAATAGTCCAGCGATAATAGCACTAGGCCATTGCCTGCCTTGAAAACCCTGAAGACACGCTTCGAACTTCAACGTAACGTAACGTATGAATGGTATGTGCTCAAAATTAGGGTTCAAGGTGACAAAGAGGGGAGTTGGACTAACTGAGTAGATCTTACAAAGAGCCAGCACCGTCATGATAGTTCGAATGGCCTCCTTCTGTGCCATATGATTCTATGAGTCCTCAGAAATAAGTTAGTGATGATGAATAAGCTATGACATCGAACTGTAGGGACAGTTTTCTATTAAAAGAAAACTGAAGCACTTTGTAAAGATCAAAACCATAAAAAACTTTCACTCATCATTTCTGGAGCAATAGTTCGCCTCGCGGTTAGATAAAAAAATAAACTGTGCCATTACTGAGATGTCATGCTGACATTTCAATGACTAAATTTAGTCTGGGATGCTTGGGGCTCCAGCAATGCTCTTTTTCAGTTTAACTTTGTAATTTCTGTATTTGACCCTGTAAATTCTGTTTAAAATGAACAATGAGAAAACTTCTGAAAGAGGTTGGCATTCTTATTGGAAAGGAACTAGGGTGAAGGATTGATCGCTTGGACAGCTAAAGATAATTTTTTACTTGCTCCCACAAAAACAGGCTCTCAGCGCAACCAGACCATGCCGGCACTTATGCTCCACTCAAGCCTCCTCCCATCCTTCCTCACTTAACTCTATCAGCGTAACCCTCCTAATAGGGTGGCAAGGTGGCACAGTGGTTAGCACTGCTGCCTCACAGTGCCAGGGACCGGGATTCACTTCCTGGTCTTGGGTGACTATTTGTGTGGAGTTTGCAGGTTCTCCCCATGTCGACATGTGTTTCCTCCGGGTGCTCCGGTTTCCTCCCACAGTCTGAAAGACGTGCTGGTTTGGTGCATTGGCCGTACTAAATTCTCCCCCAGTGTCCCTGAACAGGCGTCGGAGTGTGGCGATAAGAGGATTTTCACAATAACTTCATTGCAGTGTTAATGTAAGCCTACTTGTGACACTAATAAATAAACTTCTGAAACTTAAAAAGAACATTGTATATCTTGGGTCACTGCAGAGATGACACCTGTTTTTATGTGTGGAACAAGTTTTATAACATGTCTACTCCATGTTTCAACTCTGCCTTCCAGGTCTTTCTGCAGTTTGTTAACTTTGGTCTGGGTCAAGCTTAACCAAACAAGCACAGTGAGCATCAATAGTAAACAGACTCACATCATTAATACAGCACAATTGAGCACCCTCTATCCCCTTCTCCCTCATACGTTTATCTAGCTATCGCCGTAATTGGATCGCTACTAACTTGCTTCAACCTCCCCCTGTGGTAGCCAGTTCTACATTCTCACCACCCTCTTTGTAAAGGGATATCTACAGGATTCTCTGCATGATGTCTTGGTGATGATTTTATAATGACGATCTCCAGTTATGCTCTTTCTCCACAAGAGGAAACATGCTCTCTGTACCCACTCAATTAAAACCTTCTATATTCCTAAAGATCTCTTTCAAAGAACAAAGAGCAAAGAACAGTACAGCACAGGAACAGGCCCTTCGGCCCACTAAGTCTGTGCCGACACAGATGCCTCTCTAATTTAATATTTTCTTGTCTCTATGTGGTCCATATCCCTCTATTTCCTGCCTATTCATGTATCTATCCAGATGCCTCTTGAACGTTGTTATAGAATCTGCTTCCACCACCTCCTCCGGCAGCGCGTCCCAGGCATTCACCACCCTCTGTGTGAAAAACTTGCCCCTTATATCTTTTTGAAACTTTCCCCCTCTCACTTTCAACCTCTGCCCCCAAGTAATTGACCCTTCGACCCTGGGAAAAAGACTCTGACTATCCTCTCTATCCAAGCCTGCCATAATCTTGTAAACATCTATCAGGCCCCCCCCCCTCATCCTCCGACGCTCCAATGAAAACAATCCAAATTTGTTCAACCTTTCTTCATAGTCCATATCCTCCAAACCAGGCAACATCCTGGTAAATCTCTTCTGCACTCTTTCCAATGCATCAACATCCTTCCGGTAGTGTGGCGACTAGAATTGCACACAATTCTCCAAATGTGGCCGAACAAAACTCTTATACAGCTGCAACATGATTTTCCAATTCCTATACTCAACGCCCTGACTGATGAAGGTCAGCATGCCATACGCCTTCTTGACCACCTTGTCCACCTGAGTTGCCACCTTTAGGGAGCTGTGGATTCGCACACCTAGATCCCACTGAATGCTAATATTTCTAATCGTTCTATCATTTACCATATATTTTCCTTCTGCAGCCGACCTTCCAAATTGCATCACCCCACATTTGCCGGGTTAAATTCCATCTGCCATCTTTCAGCCCAGGTCTCCAAGTGATTTATATCCTGCTGTATCCTCTGACAATCCTCTTCACAATCTGCTACTCCTCCAATTTTTGTATCATCTTCAAATTTACTCATCAGACCCATCTACATTTTCCTCCAAATCATTTATATATATATTACAAACAATAGAGGCCCCAGCACTGATCCTTGTGGAACACCACTTGTCACAGACCTCCAGTTGGAAAAGTACCCTTCCACTGCCACTCTCTGCTTTCTATGCCCAAGTCAGTTTTGTATCCATCTTACCAGCTCATCTCAGATTCCAAATGACTTCACCTTCTGTATCAGCCTGCCATGAAGAACCTTATCGAAGGCTTTACTAAAGTCCATGTACACAACATGGTCAATTTTTCTTGTCACTTCCTCAAAGAACTCAATCAAGTTTGTGAGTCATGACCTGCCCTTCACAAATCCATGCTGCCTATCGCTAATAAGCCTATTCCCTTCCAGATGTGAGTACATCCTGTCCCTAAGAATCTTCTCCAAAATTTCCCCACCACTGATGTGAGGCTCACAAGCCTGTAATTTCCCGGATTGTCTCTTCTGCCCTTCTTAAACAGAGGAACAATGTTAGCTACTCTCCAATCCTCTGGTACCTCACCCATGGCTAAAGAGGATACAAAGATTTTGGCCAAGGCCTCAGCAATTTCTTCCCTCGCCTCTCTCAGTATTCTGGAATAGACCCTATCTGGTCCTGGGGACTTGTCCACCTTAATGTTTTTCAAAACCTCCAATACCTCCTCCCTTTTTATCTCAACATGTCCTAGAATGTCAACATCCTCCTTTCTACACTCACCATCCACCACATCCTTTGTGAATACTGATACAAAGTACTCATTAAGGACTTCACCCACCTCATCTGGCTCCACACACAAATTCCCTCCACTGTCCTTGAGTGGACCTACCATTTCCTTAGCTACCCTGTTGCTCCTTACGTATGCATGAAAAGCCCTGGGATTCTTCTTAATCCTGCCTGCCAAGGACATTTCATGGCCCCTTTTTGCCCTTCTAAGTCCCTGTTTAAGCTCTTTCCTGCTATCTTTGTATTCCTCAAGAGCCTCATCCGTTTTCAATTTCCTGAAGTTTACGAATGCCTCCTTCTTCTTTTTCACTAAGCTCACACTCCCTCTTATCATCCAGGGTTCCCGAATCTTACCATCTTTATCTTTCATTTTTACAGGGACATACTTGTCCTGAATTGTTAACAAAAAAACTAACTTTTAAAAGACTCCCACATATCGGGTGTGGATTTACCGTCAAACAGCAGCCCCCAGTCTACGTTCCCTAGCTCCTGCCTAATACAGTTGTAGTTGGCCTCCCCCCAGTTTATTGCTTTCACTCGGGGATACTTCTATCCTTTTCTACAAGTATATTGAAACTTATAGAATTGTGATCACTGTTCCCAAAATACTCCCCCACTGAGACATCAATCATTTGTCCGGGCTCGTTTCCCAGGACCAGGTCTAAGATAGCCCCTTCCCGAGTTGGACTATCTACATATTTCCTCAAGAAGCACTCTTGGACACTCTGAACAAATTCTGCCCCGTCCAAGCCCCTGACACCAAAGGAATCCCAGTCTATGTTGGGGAAGTTAAAATCGCCCATCACAACAACCCTATTGTTTTTACATCTTCCCGTAATCTGCTGACGTATCAGTTCCTCCACTTCACGCTGGCTGTTGGGAAGTCTGTAGTACAACCCCAAAAGTGTGATTGCATTGCTCCTGTTCCTGAGTTCTACACATACAGCCTCACTGCATGATCCCACCAAGGTGTCCTCCCTCTGTGTAGCTGTGATATTCTCCCTAATCAGTAAAGCAACACCCCTACCTCTTTTGTCACCCTCTCTATCTCGCTTGAAGCATCTAAATCCTGGATCCAGGATCAACTCTCAGCATTTCCTTCTTTCAAGAGGCAAGCGATCCAGTCAATTCATCCTCGGATGAATCCCCGTTGGATTTACACTCACGTGCCCTGTATCACACTTGTAAATCATTTTCACACCACCTCCAGTGCTCTGTTACCTCATAATATGGAGATCAGAATCGTACAGTACTCTACAATGAACAGTACAGCACAGGAACAGGCTCTTCAGCCCTCCAAGCCTGCACCGATCATGATGCCTGCCTAAACTAAAACCGTATGCACTTACAGAGTCCGTATCCTTCCATTCCCATCCTATTCATGTATTTGTCTAGTTGCCCCTTAAATGCTGCTTCACAGCTCCAGGGTCCCGGGTTCGATTCCCAGCTCGGGTCACTGTCTGTGTGGAGTTTGCACATTCTCCTCGTGTCTGCGTGGGTTTCCTCCGGGTGCTCCGGTTTCCTCCCACAGTCCAAAGATGTGCGGGTTAGGTTGATTGGCCAGGTTAAAAAATTGCCCCTTAGAGTCTTGGGATGTGTAGGTTAGAGGGATTAGCGGGTAAAATATGTGTGGTGGGAGGGCCTGGGTGGGATTGTGGTCGGTGCAGACTCGATGGGCCGAATGGCCTCCTTCTGCACTGTAGGGTTTCTATGATTTCTATGACTTCTATGAAATGCCGCTATCGCACCTGCTCTCACCACCTCCCCGGGCAGCGCGTTCCAGACATTCACCACCCACTGTGTAAAAGAACTTGCCTCGCACATCTCCTCTAAACGTTTCCCCACGCACCTTAAACCTATGTCCCCGAGTACTTGACATTTCTACTTTAAGAAAAAGCATCTGACTATCCACTCTGTCCATGCCACTCGTAATCTTGTAAACCTCTATCAGGTTGCCCCTCAACCTCCATCGTACCATTGAGAACAATCTGAGCCCTCCACACCAGGCTACATCTTGGCAAACCTCTTCTGTACCCTCTCCAAAGTCTCCACATCCTTCTGGTAACGTGGCGACCAGAACTGTACACAATATTCCAAATGAGGCCTAGCTAAGGTTCTGTACAGCTGCAGCATGACCTGCCAATTTTTATACTCAATGCCCCAATGTTCAATGCATGTGGGTTGAACAATGTTCAATGTAACTTCAGCAAAACTTCTTCACTTTTAAATTCTATTCTTTTCAATTCTATGTAACTCTTCTTGCTCTTGAGGGAGTGCAGTGAAGGTTTACCAGGCTGATTCCGGGGATGGCGGGACTGATGTACGAGGAGAGATTGACTAGGTTAGGATTGTTTTCACTGGAGTTCAGACGAATGAGGGGGGATCTCATACTTATAAAATTCTAACAGGACTAGACAGGATAGATGCAGGAAGGATGTTCCTGATGGTAGGAGAGTCCAGAACCAGGCGTCACAGTCTGAGGATTCGGCGTAGATCATTTAGGACGGAGGTGAGGAGACATTTCTTCATCCAAAGAGTGGTGAGCCTGTGGAATTCATTACCACAGGAAGTAGTTGATGCCAGAACATTGAATGTATTCAAGAGGCGGCTGGATATAGCAGTTGGGGAAAATGGGATCAAAGGTTATGGGGAAAAGCAAGATTAGGCTATTGAGTTGGATGATCAGCCATGATCGTGATGAATGGCGGAGCAGGCTCGAAGGGCCAAATGGCCTCCTCCTGCTCCTATCTTCAATGTTTCTATGTTTCTTCTTAAGAACATCAGTGAGCCTATGGCTTGTACCACTTGTGAGAAAACAAATTGAGGGATTTGTTTCAATTACAGATTGTGGCTGTTAATTTCTTTCATAGTGGATGGAGTTTCCTACGGGAGTGATGCGCGTTATCACACACGAGGCTTGAGATGCTCAGGAAATAAAGGCTTTTATTTGCTGTAACAACGAAGCTACTAATTATATACACGATCCCAGACTGAGGGGTCTCAGACAGAGCAGAGACCTTTATACCTCTCCCAGGAGGCGGAGCCCGACTGGGATGTACCACAATAACTATAATACAAGGTGTAACAGCCCAACCCTAACCCCAACAGCAACAAGTAGAACAACCCATCCCTAACCCCAACAGCAACATATATACATACTTGTAGTACTGGCCAGACCCTGGCTCAGTACTATCTAGTGGGAACCAACGATGGTTCACCACATTCACCCCTCCTTTGAAGACAAAGGCCGGCGGGGTACAAAAAAACAGAATAATTTGTCATCAGTCTATAAGTTCAGACGGTCAGGGGGACCGCACCGTCGTTGTGACCTCCTCAATACCGGCAATGACACCGGAGTAGGCACTCGCGGTGGCGTTCTCCCCAAGGCGATGTCCAACTGTTCCTCCACAGTTTCACGGGCCGGTTGACCCTGAGGTGATGGTAATCCATGGAGTTCCGACACACCCTGAAGTGGCGACCATCCTCTGGACTCAGGCAAGCTGTACACGGGAGTAAAAGGGTTAAGTAATGGTCCCGATGCTGCCCGTGCCGTGTCCGGGGGGGAAACAAGAGTTATGGGGTTTGTAACAGGGGGTATGGGAGCGACAGGGGTTGCTACGTCCCCTGCTGGCGCCAGGTCTCGGATCGAGACCGTGTCCTCTCGCCCATCAGGGTATGCCACATAGGCATACTGAGGGCTGGCGTGGAGGAGATGGACGTGTTCGACCAACGGGTCGGACTTGCGGGCCCTTACATGTCGCCGCAGGAGGACAGGTCCTGAGTACGTCAACCAAGACGGTAATGAGGTCCCAGAGGAAGACTTCCGAGGGAATGAAAACAGCCTCTCATGGGGAGTAGCGTTGGTTGCCGTACACAGGAGTGAGCGTATGGAATGGAGCACATCAGGGAGCACCTCTTGCCAACGGGAGACTGGAAGGCTTTTTGACTTCAACGCCAGTAAGACAGCCTTCCAGACTGTAGCATTCTCACGTTCCACCTGTCCGTTACCCCTAGGGTTGTAGCTCGTGGTTGTACTAGAGGCAATCCCGTATGAGAGCAGGTATTGCCTCAAGTCATTGCTCATGAACGACGAGCCCCTGTCGCTGTGAACGTAGCAGGGGTACCCGAACAGGGTAAAAAGATCACGGAATGCCTTGATAACCGTGGCAGCGGATGTATCAGAGCAGGGAATAACAAAAGGGAATCTCGAGTACTCATCAATGATGTTGAGGAAGTACACATTCCGATCTGTTGAGGGAAGGGGGCCCTTAAAATCGACACTGTCTTTCGAAGGGACGAGTGGCCTTGACTAATTGTGCCCGGTCAGGTTGGTAAAAGTGCAGTTTGCATTCCGCGCATACCCGACAGCTTCTTGTTATGGACCTGACATCCTCCACCGAGTAGGGCAGTTTGCGGGCTTTTATAAAGTGGTAGAGCCGAGTGACCCCAGGATGGCATAGGTCATTATGGAGAGCCTGCAAACGGTCCTCCTGTATACTGGCGCATGTTCCACGCGAGAGGGCATCCGAGGGCTCATTGAGTTTCCCTGGATGATACATGATGTCATAGTTATAGGTGGAGAGTTCAATTCTCCACCGCAAGATCTTGTCGTTCTTGATCTTGCCCCTCAGCGTGTTATTAAACATGAACGCCACGGACCACTGGTCCGTGATCAGGGTGAACCGTTTTCCCGCCAAGTAATGTCGCCAGTGCCTGACGGCCTCCACAATGGCCTGGGCCTCCTTTTCCACCGCTGAATGCCGAATTTCGGGGCCTTGGAGGGTGCGGGAAAAAAAGGCGACGGGCCTGCCCGCCTGGTTAAGTGTGGCGGCCAGGGCGAAATCAGATGCATCGCTCTCCACCTGAAAGGGGATGGACTCATCAACAGCGTGCATCGTAGCTTTCGCAATGTCGGCTTTTAGTTTATCGAAGGCCAATCGGGCCTCTGGTGTTAGGGGAAAAGAAGTGGACTTAATGAGCGGACGGGCTTTGTCCGCGTACTTGGGAACCCACTGTGCATAATAAGAGAAGAAGCCTAAGCATCTTCTCAGTGCTTTTGCACTAGTGGGCAGGGGAAGTTCAAAGAGGGGACGCATACGGTCTGGATCAGGGCCAATGACCCCGTTTTCCACCACGTATCCGAGGATGGCTAAACGGCGCGTACGAAACACACACTTCTCCCTGTTGTAGGTCAGGTTCAGGCGAGATGCAGTGCGTAGGAAATTCAGGAGATTTGTGTCGTGGTCCTGCTGGTCATGGCCGCAGATGGTGACGTTATCCAGGTACGGGAAGGTAGCCCGCAGCCCGTTCTGGTCCACCATTCGGTCCATAGCACGCTGGAAGACCGAGACCCCATTGGTGACACCAAAGGGAACCCTGAGAAAGTGATACAAGCGACCATCCGCCTCAAAAGCCGTGTATTGTCGGTCCTCTGGGCGAATGGGGAGTTGGTGGTAGGCAGACTTGAGGTCTATGGTGGAGAACACCCGGTACTGCGCAATCTGATTGACCATGTCAGATATGCGCGGGAGGGGATACGCATCCAGCTGTGTGTATCTATTAATGGTCTGACTATAGTCAATGACCATCCGGGGTTTGTTCCCACTCTTGACCACCACGACCTGCGCTCTCCACGGACTAGCGCTAGGTTGTATGATCCTTTCCTTGAGGAGCCGCTGAACTTCAGATCGAATGAAGATCCGATCCTCAGCGCTGTAACGCCTACTCTTAGTCGCAATGGGCTTGCAGCCTGGCACAAGATTCTGGAACAGGGAGGGTGTGGTAATCTTCAGCGTCGAGAGGCTACAGGCGTTGGGCAATTTGGAGGCTGCTGTTCTCCCACTGACAGTGAAGGGAGTGGCCCACCGTACTGTAGGGTTACACTCTTCAAGTGGACCATGAAGTTTAGTCCGAGAAGTATTGGCGCGCAAAGGTGCGGCAACACCAGGAGCTTGAAACGCTCGTAAACTGTGCCTTGCACCGTTAAAGTTACCACGCAACTCCCTAGCACGGTGACAGACCGGGACCTTGATGCCATAGAAATTGTCTGTTTGACAGGTTGAATCCGGAGTCCACACCGCTTCACAGCGTCTGGGTGGATAAAACTCTCAGTGCTCCCGCTGTCAAACAGACAATAAATCAAGTGGTCGTTTACCTGAATGTCCATCATAGACTTGTCAAGTCTATGAGGCTTGGCCTGGTCCAGGATGATCGACACCACCGTTGGTTCATGAGCGCCACTGCAGGCGGCTGAGACCGACGAGGATGACCCCTGCTGGCCGTTCGTGGTCGGTGCCGACCAACATGGCCGCTCCCATGAGTCGCACGTGGGTGATGGCGCCAAACTCAGCGACCCCTGGTGGTCACACCTCTCCGACTCCATCGACCGTAATGGCGTCATCCTGGCCTCGCACGTGGACGAAACCCTCGACGATGCCGACGACGAAGAACCGGGCTCCAAGGAATCGCAGGCCGCACTGCTGTTCCGAGAAGCAGATTTAGATCGGCACACTTTCGAATAGTGCCCCTTCTTACCGCAGGCGGAGCACAACACAGCTTTAGCGGGACACCGTTGCCGAGTATGCTTCGCTCCCCCACAGAAGTAACACCGCGGGCCGCCCGGAGCTGCTGCCGTCGTCTGGCCTGAGTGTGAGCACGCCATCACGCAGCTTTTCGAACCCGAGGGACGAGGAGGGATCAGCGACTGCTCCTGCCACGTTCTCTCCACGTGGTCTTCAGGATACAATACTAGGCTTTTGGAGGCCGTCTCCAGCATCTCCGCTAGTTCTATTGCCTGGGTGAGGTCAAGATTACCTTTCTCCAGTAGTTTGAGTCGGATGTACGATGATCCGACTCCCGCCACAAACGCATCTCGAGCGAGGTCGCTCATATTCTGCTCTGCCGACACTGCTTTGCAGTTACAGCCCCTGGCTAGCTGTAGGAGCTCGTTCGCATATTCCTCCGTCGTTTCGCCGGACTGCCATCGTCGAGTGGCTAAGAGGTAACGAGCGTGCATTTCGTTGGGCGGTTTGATATAACGCTTCTTAAGAAGCTCGAGAGCCTTTGTGTAGTCGGTGGCCGCACGGATCGCGAGGTAGACGGTGTCGCTTACCCTCGCATGAAGGACCCGGAGTCTGTCATCATCTGTGGTGACCGCTGCGGAGGCTGCCAGGTAGTCCTCAAAACATTTCAACCAGTGGTCGAAGGTGTTAGAGGCGCCCGCCGCACGTGGATCCAATGTAAGGCGTTCCGGCTTCAGTATCTGCTCCATACTCTCTATATCGTTTTTTCCCGACGAGAGTTTATTTACAGCAAATAAAATTGATGCGCGTTATCACACACGAGGCTTGAGATGCTCAGGAAATAAAGGCTTTTATTTGCTGTAACAACGAAGCTACTAATTATATACACGATCCCAGACTGAGGGGTCCCAGACAGAGCAGAGACCTTTATACCTCTCCCAGGAGGCGGAGCCCGACTGGGATGTACCACAATAACTATAATACAAGGCGTAACAGCCCAACCCTAACCCCAACAGCAACAAGTAGAACAACCCATCCCTAACCCCAACAGCAACATATATACATACTTGTAGTACTGGCCAGACCCTGGCTCAGTACTATCTAGTGGGAACCAACGATGGTTCACCACAGGGAGTAAGTCTAAAACTGCATTTTTTTTAAGATGACGGGTGGGATTTTCTGGTGCTTCTCGCCGCTGGGATCTTTCTGTCCCACTGAAGGTGGCACCCCCACCCCCCCGCAGTGGATTCGGCGGCAGTGAGAGAGATGAGCCATGGAAAATGCCGTAGACATTGGCGGAACAGGAAGCTGCGGCCAGCGGCCAGTGGCGAGCCCCCTTTGCTGTCTCTTCTGCCGTGGGGGTGGGGGTGGGGGGTGGGTGGGAGACACGGAAATTCCCACCAATACAAATACTTGTTTGTCCTCAGTGAACAAGGGGACACCGTTTCATCTGGGGCATGGTGGCAACACTGCTGCCTCACAGTGCCAGGGACCCCAGTTCGATTCCAGCCTCGGGTGTCTGTCTGTTTGAAGTTTGCAAATTCTCCCCGTGTCTGCATGGGTTTCCCCCGGGTGCTCCAGTTTCCTCCCACACTCCAAAGATGTGTGGGTTAGGTGGATTGGTCATGATCAATTGCCCCTGAGTGTCCCAAAATGCGAAGATTAGGGGGATTCGTGGGGTGAATATGTGGGATTCCATGACAGGGCCTGTGTAAGATGCTCTGTTGGAGAGTCGGTGTAGGCTCGATGGGCCAAATGGCCTCCTTCTGCACTGTGGGGATTCTATGATTCAATGAACTGGCAGGAAGGTCACGAACCAGAAGGCTCAGATTTGAAGTAATTGGCCAAAAGAGACAAGGTGAAATCTTTTGCCACAGCAAGTTGTTATGACTTGGAGTAAACTGTCTGAAAAGGGTGGTGGAAGCAGATTGAATAGTTCCCTTCAGAAGAGTCATAGAGGTTTACAGCATGGAAACAGGCCCTTCGGCCCAACTTGTCCATGCTGCCTAGTTTTTAACCACTAAGCTTTCCAGTTGCCCATTGTTGGCCCATATCCCTCTATATCCATCTTATCCATGTAACCATCTAAATGCTTTTTAAAAGACAAAATTGTACCCGCCTCTACTACTACCTCTGGCAGCTTGCTCCAGACACTCACCACCCTCTGTGTGAAAAAATTGCCCCTCTGGACACTTTTGTATCTCTCCCCTCTCACCTTAAGCTGATGCTCTCTAGTTTTAGACTCCCCTACCTTTGGGAAAAGATATTGACTTTCTAGCTGATCTGTGCCCCTCATTATTTTATCATAGAAACCCTACAGTGCAGAAGGAGGCCATTCGGCCCATCGAGTCTGCACCGACCACAATCCCACCCAGGCCCTACCCCCACATATTTTACCTGCTAATCCCTCTAACCTACGCATCCCAGGACTCTAAGGGGCAATTTTTTTTTTTAACCTGGCCAATCAACCTAACCCGCACATCTTTGGACTGTGGGAGGAAACCGGAGCACCCGGAGGAAACCCACGCAGACACGAGGAGAATGTACAAACTCCACACAGACAGTGACCCGAGCCGGGAATCGAACCCGGGACCCTGGAGCTGTGAAGCAGCAGTGCTAACCACTGTGCTACCGTGCCGCCCTATAGACCTCTATAGGATCACCCCTCAGCCTTCTACACTCTAGGGAAAAAAGTCCCAGTCTATCCAGCCTCTCCTTATAGCTCAAACTATCAGGTCCTGATAGCATCCTAGTAAATCTTTTCAGAACCCTTTCTAGTTTATATTGGAATAAATACTTGAAACGGAGCAATTTGCAGGAGTCTGGGGAAACTGCAACAAGAATGGACTAATTAAATGATGTCTCTCAAAGACCGGCACAGTGAGTTGAATAGCACGATATGAATCTGATTCTATTCCACAGAATAGTCACCAAAGGCAACTTGTCTGCACGGCAACAAATGGTAACTCATTGCAATCCGACGCTTAATCCATTGACCCTTTAAAAAAGTTGCGTAAATATTTAAGAAAGCCCACCAACGCCTCTACTTTCTCAGAAGTCTAAGGAAATTTGGCATGCCAGCTACGACTCTCACCAACTTTTACAGATGCACCATAGAAAGCATTCTTCCTGGCTGCATCACAGCTTGGTATGGCTCCTGCTCTGTTCAAGACCGTAAGAAAGTACAAAGGGTTGTGAATGTAGCCCAATCCACCAGGCAAACCAGCCTCCCATCCATTGACTCTGTCTGCACATCTCGCTGCGTCGGAAAAGCAGCCAGCATAATTAAGGATCCCACACACCCTGGACATTCTCTCTTCCACCTTCTTCTGTTGGGAAAAAGATACAAAAGTCTGAGGTCACGTACCAACCGACACAAGAACAGCTTCTTCCCTGCTGCTGTCAGCCTTTTGAATGCACTTACCTTGCATTAAGTTGATCTTTCTCTACACCCTTAGCTCTGACTGTAACACTACATTCTGCACTCTCTCCTTTCCTTCTCTATGAACGGTATGCTTTGTCTGTATAGTGTGCAAGAAACAATACTTTTCACTGTATGTTAATACATGTGACAATAATAAATCAAATTAAAAAGTGGCATCTTTGAAATGAGAGACTGGCTGTGAAGGTTACATTAATGAGACACTTGTGAAGCTAATCTTTTACTTCTCCAGTCAGGAATAATTCAGGCAAATGTGATTAAAGTTGTCAGGGTTTTGAGGAGAAGCAGAATTCAGTGTTATCCACTAGATGGGGCCAGAGGTAATCACATTGCTGAATGCTGAGAATCGGACTGATTTTTTAAGGATTGTTAAAATGTTCAACATCAGTGCACCGATTTTGTTTTGGGTCCTTTGGACAGGATGGGAATGAATATGAGACTCTTTTCATGCACAGCTGTTAGCGCTGCTGTCTCACAGCTCCAGGGACACGTGTTTGATTCCCGGCTTGGGTCACTGTCTGTGCGGAGTTTGCACCTTCTCCCTGTGTCTGCGTGAGTTTCCTCCGGGTGCCCCCGTTTCCTCCCACAGTCCAAAGATGTGCTGGTTAGGTGCATTGGCCACGCTAAATTAATTCTCCCTCAGTGTACCCGGTGGTGAATCTCTGGAATTCTCTGCCCACTGAAGTGGTGGAGGCTACCTCGTTGAGTATGTTTAAATCACGGATAGGTGGATTCCTGATCGGTAAGGGAATTAGGGGTTATGGGGATCAGGCGGGTAAGTGGAACTGATCCACTTCAGATCAGCCATGATCTTATTGAATGGCGGGGCAGGCTCGAGGGGCTAGATGGCCTACTCCTGCTCCTATTTCTTATGTTCTTATGTTCTTATGTACCCGAACAGGTGCCGGAGTGTGGTGACTGGGGAATTTTCACCATAACTTCATTGCAGTATTAATGTAAGCCTACTTGTGACACTAATAAACAAGCTCAAAAAAAGATTAAACTTAGAGCAAGTAACTGGGTGGCAATCTATCCAATAAAAAGTTTAGTTTAGTTTACTTATTAGTGTCAGAAGTAGGCTTACATTAACACTGCGATGAAGTTACATGAAAATCCCCTAACGAATGTGGCACAGTAGTTAGCACTGCTGCCTCACAGCGCCAGGGACCCGGGTTTAATTCTGGCCTCGGGTCACTCTCTGTGTGGAGTTTGCGTGTTCTCCCCGTGTCTGCATGGGTTTTCTCCGGGTGCTCCAGTTTTCCCCCACAGTCCAAAGATGTGCGGGTTAGGTTGATTGGCCATGCTAAATTGACCCTAGTTTCAGGTGGATTAGCAGGGTAAATATGTGGGGGTTACGGGAATAGGGTGGGATTGTTGTCAGTGCAGACTCAATGGACCGAATGGCCTCCTTCTGTTCTGTAGGGTTGAACGTCTAGTGGAGACTATTTCTCCAGTTCATTCCTCCCAAGGATCACTGTCTGTCCAGAGTTTGCACCTTCTCCCCGTGTCTGGGTTGATGTATGAGGAGAGATTAAACAGTTTGGGCTTGTACTACTAAGATTTTTGAAAAAGAGGAACAGAAATAGTGATGGATTCTTTAAACGGGTAGCCTGCTATTGTTCCGACTTTGGAACTCTCTGCCTCAGAAGGGGGCAGAGATGGTCATTGAATATTTTGAAACTGGAGGCAGATAGACCCGTTTGATAAGGGAGTAGACGGGGGAGTGTGGAGCTAGAAACACAAGCTTTGATCTTAATGAACGAAGGAGCAGGCTCGAGGGATTGAATGGCCTATTTCTGTTCCTATTTCATACTTTTGTATTACTTCACAACTTTATTTTTGAGAAAATGAGCAGGACTGGAAAATGGTACCGAAACAAGGGGTAGCGTGGAAACTTGTGGAACTGACGCGGTTCTGGGCTGGAGAGCTGGTGAGAACCCCGTGTCACCTCTTTTTGGGAAGGCCTGCTATCACTCAGGCACTTAACAGGACAGCTGTGGGCCCTTCAACTGCACCCCCCCCCGCCCCCCCCCCCACCCCCGTCCCCCCTGCCAGGATCAAGGGTCCTGAGGGTGGAAGCAGTCCCACCTGTCGAGGGCTGCTGACCAATCGGAGGCCGGCAGCTTTCCTGTGCTCAGCAGGGTCCCCGGGGAGGTAGTGGCTGCTGCTGGTATAACACCCACCCCACACCTCAATCAGGGGGAGGGATCCGGGCCACAGGTGAGTGTGACGGTGGGAGGAGGGTTGTGCGGTGGGGTTTGTGGGGATTGAGAAGGCTCATCGGCAAGAGAAGGGGGTGGCTTCCAGTAAATCCCTCCCCTTTGCAGAAAGTCGGTGTGCAGGTACAGCATGCAGTAAAGAAGGTCAAAGGGAAGGTTCGCATTTGTTGCAAAAGAGCCGGAGTATAAAAGTAGAGAAGTGTTGTTGCAATTGTATAGGGTGTTGGTGAGACCACATCTGGAGTATTGTGTCCAGTTTTGGTCTCATCATTTGAGGAAGGATCTGGTGGCATTGGAGGCAGTTCAGAGGAGGTTCACCAGGTTGATTCCGGGGATAAAAGGGTTGATGTATGAGGAGAGATTAAACAGTTTGGGCTTATACTGACTGGAGTTTAGAAGGATGAGAGGGGATCTGATCGAAGTAGGTGAAATTTTAAAAGGGATTGAAGATGTAAATGTAGACCAAATGTTTCCCCTTGTGGGGCAATCTAGAACAAGAGGTCACAGGTATAGGTTGAGAGGCTATAGATCTAAATCTGAGATGAGGAGGAACTACTTCTCGCAGAGGGTGATGAATTTGTGGAACTGGCTGCCCCATAGCACGGCGGAGTCTGAATCGTTGAATGGTTTCAAGAAGGAAATCGATATATTTCTGATAAAAAACGGGTTGAAGGGACATGGGGAACAGGTGGAGAGGTGGATTTGGGACCAGGGAGAGATCAGCTATGATCTGATTAGAATCATAGAATCCCTACTGTGCAGAAGGAGGCCATTCAGCCCATCGAGTCTGCACCAACCACAATCCCACCCAGGCCCTATCCTCATAACCCCATGCATGTACCCTAGCTGTTCCCTTGACACTAAGGGGCAATTTAGCATGGCCAATCCACCTAACACGCACATCTTTGGACTGTGGGAGGAAACCAGAGCACCCGGAGGAAACCCACACGTGTTTCTTCAGAAGGAACTCTTCAAAATGCAGCTAATGAAAATACAACAAAACTTACTCCAACTTATAACTCAAATAAATTATTTAATAAAGAAACATCATTACTCCAAACTTGGGGCCTCCCCCTGGGCCACTCCAAGCTCCCCACAATTGTACATAGTTCCTTATTTATAGTGAATCAGCTGGTCAGCTGACTATCATATCACTCTGCAATTGGTTCCATGGTTTACTGGGTCAGCTGACCCTTACATCTTGTTCCCATTGGTCACATTACATCCAATCAAAGTTGTCACCAGTTACATTCTAACAATGCAGACACGGGGAGAATGTACAAACTCTGCACAGACAGTGACCCAAGGCCAGAATTTGAACCCGGGTCCTTGGCACTGTGAGGCAGCAGTGCTAACCACTGTGCCACCGTGCCACCCATATGAATGGCAGAGCAGGGTCAAAGGTTGAATTGTCTACTTCAGTTCCTAATTCCAATGTACCCATGCTCTACTCCCCTGCGCATTACTCACAGTCTACCTGATGCCGGGTACCTTGTTCAGGCCTGGCATGTGTTTGAATAAGGGCATCATTCCCCCAGCCCCCTGAAGCCTGGATGCCATGCTTCATACTTCAAATGTGACAAGATTCTCATTGATGTTCAGTTAATGACAGCAGCAAGGGAATGAGGCCATTAATTCTCCAACTAAGAGCCTTATTTGGCGGTGGGGTGGGATGGTCAGACATGGGCCTTCTTGCCCGGGACTTAAAAGGGGACAGAGGCGGGACGGTGTCGGAGTCCCCACCCACTGACTAAATGCACCCCCCCCCCCTCCCCCAACCCCCCTGTAGGGGAAGGCACAAGATTGTCCTCAGGCAGTCTGTATGGTCAGAGTTAGATCCACAATCCCAGGCTGCTACCTCTGGAGTTAGCCACCGGGTGTCATTGATACCATGTGTATCCCAATCCGGTTAGCCGGAATAGCCGGAATGCCTGAGTTGCTGGAAATGGAGACAGTTACGGGACAGCAATGATGTAGAGATTGCAAATCAATGTTGAACATGAAAAATGACACCGCTGATTGGAGGGAAAGTAGATGGGTGCAGCTGAGCGATGACATGTTTCTCGTAAGAACATTCCGATGCAAAACAGAAATACAGATAATCAGAAGCTGCTGCTCACACGGAGCTTCTTAGACCTGTGAAGAATATTATTTATTATTTTCAGTGTCTCGTGTTCGGAACACTAGACACGGAATCTCATAAAAAGGTACAAAAGTCTGAGGTCACGTACCAACCGACTCAAGAACAGCTTCTTTCCTGCTGCCATCAGACTTTTGAATGGACCTGCCTCGCACTAATTTGATCTTTCTCTACACCCTAGCTATGACTGTAACATTACATTCTGCACTCTCTCCCTTCCTTCTCTATGAATGGCATGCTTTGTCTGCATTGCACGCAAGAAGTAATACTTTTCACTGAATGTTAATATATGTGACAATAATAAATCAAATCAAATTGGATCAAATCACTGGGCAACCCAATATCAGTAAGAAGTTTAACAACACCAGGTTAAAGTCCAACAGGTTTATTTGGTAGCAAAAGCCACACAAGCTTTCGGAGCTCCAAGCCCCTTCTTCAGGTGAGTGGGAATTCTGTTCACAAACAGAGCATATAAAGACACAGACTCAATTTACATGAATAATGGTTGGAATGCGAATACTTACAGCTAATCAAGTCTTTAAGATACAAAGAACGTGAGATGAGAGAGAGCATCAAGACAGGCTAAAAAGATGTGTATTGTCTCCAGACAAGACAGTCAGTGAAACTTTGCAGGTCCAGGCAAGCTGTGGGGGTTACAAATAGTGTGACATGAACCCAATATCCCGGTTGAGGCCGTCCTCGTGTATGTGGAACTTGGCTATCAGTTTCTGCTCAGCGACTCTGCGCTGTCGTGTGTCGTGAAGGCCGCCTTGGAGAACGCTTACCCGAATATCAGAGGCCGAATGCCCGTGACCGCTGAAGTGCTCCCCCACAGGAAGAGAACAGTCTTTCCTGGTGATTGTCGAGCAGTGTTCATTCATCCGTTGTCGCAGCGTCTGCATAGTTTCCCCAATGTACCATGCCTCGGGACAACCCAATATCATCCATAGGGTACAGAAAGCATCATTGCCCATCCCTAATTGCCCCTTGAGAGGGTGGTGGTGAGCTGCCTTCTTGAACTGCCGCAGTCCATCTGGTGTAGGTACAACTCAAGTGCTGTTAGGGAGGGTGTTGCAGGATTTTGATCCAGTGAAAATGAAGAAGTAGTGACTTAGTTAAATTAGGATGGTGTGTGGCTTGGTGTGGATCTTGAAGATGTTGTTATTGCCATCATCTTCTGCCCTATGAACATACAAATTAGGAGCAGGAGTAGGCCATTCGGCCCTTGAGACTGCCCTGCCATTTAATAAGATCACGGCTAGTCTGATTGTGGACTCAACCCTGCTTTCTTTTCTACTCCCTATACCCTGTGACTCATTGTAAAACAGAATCCATCTAATTCAGCCTTAAAATATTCAGTGACCTTCTCTCCATCGCTCTCTGGATCAGAGAATTCCACAGAGATAAGACCTCCTGAGAGAAAACGTTTCTCCTCATCTCCATCTTACATGGGAGACCTTTCTGTTCTAGTCTCCCCTGACCAACTTTTCTCCATGAGATAGTCCCCTCATTCCAGGAGTCACTCACATAAATCTACTCTGAACTGCCTCTTGTCCTTCTTGGTGGTAGAGGTTGCAATCTTGTACCTCCATTTATATGGGTATGATGATTGCTATTAAATGGCATTAGGTGGGAGGTCAGGTGTTTCTCATGTGTTGGTGCAGACTCGATGGGTTGAAGGGCCTCTTCTGCACTGTATGATTCTTGATTTGATGTGATTTAATTTGAGGACATGCCCCTGTCTACATCAATGGGGATGAAGTAGAAATGGTCGCGAGCTTCAAGTTCTTGGTGTCCAGATCACGAACAACCTGCCCTGGTCCCTCCATACCGACACTATAGTTAAGAAAGCCCACGTCTACTTTCTCAGAAGACTAAGGAAATTTGGCATGCCAGCCAAGGTTCTCACCAACTTTTACAGATGCACCATAGAAAGCATTCTTTCTGGTTGTATCACAGCTTGGTATGGCTCCTGTTCTGCCCAAGACCGCAAGGAACTACAAAGGGTCATGAATGAAGTCCAGTCCATCACTCAAACCAGCCTCCCATCCATTGACTCTGTCTACACTTCCTGTTGCCTCGGAAAAGCAGCCAGCATAATCAAGGACCCCACGCATCTCGGACAGTCTGCCTTCCACCTTCTTCCTTCGGGAAAAAGATACAAAAGTACCAACCGGCTCAAAAACAGCTTCTTCCCTGCTGCCATCAGACTTTCGAATGGACCTATCTCGCATTAAGTTGATCTTTCTCTACACCCTAGCCATAACTGTAACACTACATTCTGCACCCTCTCTTTTCCTTCTCTATGAGCGGAATGCTTTGTCTGTATAGCGCACAAGAAACAATACTTTTCTCTGTATGCTAATACATGTGACAATAATAAATCAAATCAAATCAAAAAGTACTGTTTCTTGCGCGTTATACAGACAAAACATACTGTTCATTGAGTACATAGGGTAGAAGGAAAGGATGGGGTGTTACGATTCTGAGTGGGCACCTTGGCTGGCAGTGATGTGGAGGAAGTCCCCACCCCCACATTATTATCTGAGTGAGGTTCCACCAAGTCCATTCACTCATCACCCCTGTTCTTGCTGACCTATATTGGCCTGCGATTAAACCTCAGTTTTACAATTCTCTTTCCTGTTTTCGAATTCCTCCATCGTCTAACCCCTACCTTATCTCTGTAATCTCCTCCAGTCCCACAACTCTCCAGAATTCTGTCCCCCAAGCATCCTCAATTTTAATTGTAGTGGGAGCATAGTGGTGCTGATAGTGGATCAGTAATTCAGGGACAATGAGCAGGATTTTAATCCCACCCCCCCCCACCACCCCCATGGTCTGTTTTACAGTGTCGGAGGCAGCCTGCCATTGGCCAGTGGCGGAATTGGAATTCCATTCTGTGCACCCCTCACTTGTTGCTGGGAAAACCATGGTGGGGTTTCGCCATTGCTAAGACTGACAGGTACCGCCAGCAAGAATGGCCAGAAAACTCAGGCGGCACAGTGGTTAGCACTGCTGCCTCTCAGTGCCTGTTCGATTCCCGGCTTGGGTCACTGTCTGTGTGGAGTTTGCACATTCTCCCCGTGTCTGCGTGGGTTTCCTCCGGGTGCTCCGGTTTCCTCCTACACTCCATAGATGTGCGGGTTCGGTTGATTGGCCATGATAAACTGCCCCTTAGTGTCAGGGGGACTGGCAAGTAAATGCATGGAGTTACCAGAAAAGGGTCTGGGTGAATTGTTGTCGGTGCAGACTCAATGGGCCAAATGGCCTCCTTCCGCACTGTAGGGATTCTATGATTCTATACAAGTACTGTGGCTACTAGAGCAGATCAAAGGCTATGAATCTTGTGGTGAGTAACTCACCTCCTGTCTCTCCAAAGCCTGTCCATAAGCTACAAGTCACAATTTAGGAGTGTGATGGAATACTCAAAGAACAAAGAACAAAGAACAGTACAGCACAGGAAACAGGCCCTTCGGCCCTCCAAGCCTGTGCCGCTCCTTGGTCCAACTAGACCAATCGTTTGTATCCCTCCATTCCCAGGCTGCTCATGTGACTATCCAGGTAAGTCTTAAACGATGTCAGCGTGCCTGCCTCCACCACCCTACTTGGCAGCGCATTCCAGGCCCCCACCACCCTCTGTGTAAAAAACATCCCTCTGATATCTGAGTTATACTTCGCCCCTCTCACCTTGAGCCCGTGACCCCTCGTGATCGTCACCTCCGACCTGGGAAAAAGCTTCCCACTGTTCACCCTATCTATACCCTTCATAATCTTGTATACCTCTATTAGATCTCCCCTCATTCTCCGTCTTTCCAAGGAGAACAACCCCAGTCTACCCAATCTCTCCTCATAGCTAAGACCCTCCATACCAGGCAACATCCTGGTAAACCTTCTCTGCACTCTCTCCAATGCCTCCACGTCCTTGTGGTAGTGCGGCGACCAGAACTGGACGCAGTACTCCAAATGTGGCCTAACCAGCGTTCTATACAGCTGCATCATCAGACTCCAGCTTTTATACTCTATACCCCGTCCTATAAAGGCAAGCATACCATATGCCTTCTTCACCACCTTCTCCACCTGTGTTGCCACCTTCAAGGATTTGTGGACTTGCACACCTAGGTCCCTCTGTGTTTCTATACTCCTGATGACTCTGCCATTTATTGTATAACTCCTCCCTACATTATTTCTTCCAAAATGCATCACTTCGCATTTATCCGGATTAAACTCCATCTGCCACCTCTCCACCCAATTTTCCAGCCTATCTATATCCTGCTGTATTGCCCGACAATGCTCTTCGCTATCCGCAATTCCAGCCATCTTCGTGTCATCCGCAAACTTGCTGATTACACCAGTTACACCTTCTTCCAAATCATTTATATATATCACAAATAGCAGAGGTCCCAGTACAGAGCCCTGCGGAACACCACTGGTCACAGACCTCCAGCCGGAAAAAGACCCTTCGACCGCTACCCTCTGTCTCCTATGGCCAAGCCAGTTCTCCACCCATCTAGCCACTTCTCCTTGTATCCCATGAGCCTTAACCTTCTTAACCAACCTGCCATGTGGGACTTTGTCAAATGCCTTACTGAAATCCATATAGACGACATCCATGGCCCTTCCTTCATCAACCGTTTTTGTCACTTCCTCAAAAAACTCCACCAAATTTGTAAGGCACGACCTCCCTCTTACAAAACCATGCTGTCTGTCACTAATGAGATTGTTCCGTTCTAAATGCACATACATCCTGTCTCTAAGAATCCTCTCCAACAACTTCCCTACCACGGATGTCAAGCTCACCGACCTATAATTTCCTGGGTTATCCCTGCTACCCTTCTTAAACAACGGGACCACATTCGCTATCCTCCAATCCTCAGGGACCTCACCCGTGTCCAAAGAAGCGACAAAGATTTCCGTCAGAGGCCCAGCAATTTCATCTCTCGTCTCCCTGAGCAGTCGAGGATAGATGCCATCAGGCCCTGGGGCTTTGTAAGCCTACTTGCGACACTCATAAAATAAATGAAAGTTTGCCTTGCGCACAACTGGGTGTGGCAAGAGAAACACCAACATCTGGTGAGGAAACGAGAGAAAGACGCGAGAGAAAAAGGATAGTCTGATAAACTGAAATGAAGAGGGGGTGGAGTATAAATTTCAGACTGGATTAGTTGGGCTGAATGGCCTGTTAATGTGTTGAAGTTTCCGTAAATCTGACTTTGAGAATTTTATGAAGTTAAAAGGCAAAGTTGTACAGGATGCACTGCCTAATTCGTCTTACAAAATGCCACAAGTACACACAGACGGAGCAACAGATGACATTACATTTAACATTTAATTCTATTTCACTCAAGTTTTTGAATGTCATGCTATCATCTGCCAGTTCCTGAGATAAGCAGCCCCAGTGTCAGTAAACTAAACTCAATCTGGAGGCTGTTTGTGCTCCAGTTTATATCCAATTTCCCCAAATCTCCCATCTGTGAAACAAAAACAAGATAAAGGCCTGAGGCATGAACAAGAAACTGCTCCATATATGCAGCAAGTCTGGCTGTATCCAACCATCGTCCTGAAGACTTGTGCTCCAGAACTTGCCAAGCTGTTCCAGAACAGTTACAACACAGGCATCTACCCGACAATGTGGAGAATTGCCCAGGTGTGTCCTGTACACAAAGAATGGGACACGTCCAACCCGGCCAATTACCGTCCCATCAGTCTACTCTCGATCATCAACAAAGTGTGGAAGAGATCATCAACAGTGCTATCAAGCGGCGCTTATTCAGCAATAACCTGCTCAGTGACCCTCAGTTTGGGTTCCGCCAAATTCATACAGCTTCTGACCCCATATAGCCCTGATTCAAAGATGGACAAAAGAGCTGAATGCCAGAGGTGAGGCGAGAGTGAGAGCCCTTGACATCAAGGCAGCATTTGACTGAGTGTGGCACCAAGCAGCCTGAGCAAAACTGGAGTCAATTGGAATCAGGGGGAAAATATCCCGCTGGTTGGAGTCATATCTGGTACATAGAAAGATGGTTGTGGTGATTACAGGTCAGTCATCTCGGCTATATGTTTTAACCAGGGTTCAGGGTAAGCACATTCCTCTTAGAATGAAGAGCAAGGCTGGCAGAAGTAGGGAATCCTGGATGACCCGGGATATTGAGGCCCTGGTCATGAAGAAGAAGGAGGCACATGACATGCAAAGGCAGCTGGGATCAAGTGAATCCCTTGAAGAGTATAGGGGGTGTAGGAGTGGAGTTAAGAGAGAAATCAGGAGGGCAAAAAGGGGAAATGAGATTGTTTTGGCAGATAAGACAAAGAAGAATCCAAAGAGCTTCTACAAATACATAAAGGGCAAAAGAGTAACAAGGGAGAGAGTAGGGCCTCTTAAGGATCAACAAGGTAATCTGTGTGCGGATTCACAAGAGATGGGTGAGATCCTAAATGAATATTTCTCATCGGTATTTACTGTTGAGAAAAGCATGGATGTTAGGGAACTTGGGGAAATAAATAGTGATGTTCTGAGGAGTGTACATATTACAGAGAAAGAGGTGCTGGAAGTCTTAAAGCGAATCAAGGTAGATAAATCTCCGGGACCTGATGAAGTGTATCCCAGGACATTATGGGAGGCTAGGGAGGAAATTGCAGGTCCCCAGCAGAGATATTTGGATCATCGATAGTCACAGGTAAGGTGCCTGAAGATTGGAGAGTGGCAAATGTTATGCCTTTGTTTAAAAAGGGCTGCAGGGAAAAGCCTGGGAACTACAGGCCAGTTAGCCTCACATCTGTGGCGGGTAAGTTGTTGGAAAGTATTTTGAGAGACAGGATCTACAGGCATTTAGAGATGCAAGGACTGATTAAGGACAGTCAGCATTGCTTTGTGAGTGGAAAATCATGTCTCTCAAATTTGATTGCGTTTTTTGAAGGGCTAACCAAGAAGGTAGATGGGGGCAGTGTAGTTGATGTTGTCTACATGGACTTCAGCAAGGCTTTTGACAAGGTACCGCATGGTAGGTTGTTGCATAAGGTTAAATCTCACGGGATCCAGGGTAAGGTATCTAAATGGATACAAAATTGGCTTCTTGACAGAAGCCAGAGGGTAGTTGTAGAGGGTTGTTTTTCAAACTGGAAGCCTGTGACCAGCGGTGTGCCTCAGGGATCAGTGCTGGGCCCACTGTTATTTGTCATTTATATTAATGATTTGGATGAGAATATAGGAGGCATGGTTAGTAAGTTTGCAGATGACACCAAGATTGGTGGCATAGTGGACAGTGAAGAAGGTTATCTCGGATTGCAACGGGATCTTGATTAATTGGGCCAGTGGGCTGACGAATGGCAAATGGAGTTTAATTTAGATAAATGCGAGGTGATGCATTTTGGTAGATTGAACCAGGGCAAGACTTACTCAGTTAATGGTAGGGCATTGGGGAGAGTTACAGAGCAAAGAGATCTAGGGGTATATGTTCATAGTTTCTTGAAAGTGGAGCCACAGGTGGACAGAGTGGGGAAGAATGCATTCAGCATGCTTGGTTTCATTGGTCAGAACATTGAATACAGGAGTTGGGATGTCTTGTCGAAGTTGTACAAGACATTGGTAAGGCCACACTTGGAATACTGTGTGCAATTCTGGTCACCCTATTATAGAAAGGATATTATTAAACTTGAAAAAGTGCAGAAGAGATTTACTAGGATGCTACCTACTTGATGGTTTGAGTTATAAAGAGAGGCGAGATAGACTAGGACCTTTTTCTCTGGAGCATAGAAGGCTGAGGGGTGACCTTATAGAGGTCTATAAAATAATGGGTGGCACAGATCAGCTAGATAGTCAATATCTTTTCCCAAAGGTAGGGGAGTGTAAAACTATAAGGCATAAGTTTAAGGTGAGAGGGGAGAGATACAAAAGGTCCAGAGGGGCATTTTCTTCAAACAGAGGGTGGTGAGTATCTGGAACAAGTTGCCAGAGGTAGTAGTAGAGGCGGGTACAATTTTGTCTTTCAAAAAGCATTTAGACAGTTACATGGGTGAGATGGATATAGAGGGATATGGGCCAAATGCAGGCAATTGGGATTAACTTAGGGGTTTAAAAAACAAAGGGCGACATGGACAAGTTGGGCTGAAGGGCCAGTTTCCATGCTGTAAACCTTTATGACTCTAGGACATCTCTTCAGGAGTCCCTCGGGGTAGTGTCCTAGGCCCAACAATCTTCAGCTGCTTCATCAATGACCTTCCCTCTGTAATAAAGCCAGGAGTGGAGATGTTTGCTGATGATAGCACAATATTTAGCACCGTTTGCGACTCCTCAGATACTGAAGCAGATGTTCAGTATAAGTATCAGTCTGTGTTTGGTCTCCCTTTATAGAGGGAACCACATTGTGAGCAGCTAATACTGTAAGCTGAAAGAAGTACAAATAACTTGCTGCGTCTCCTGGAAGATCCATCTTCTCTGTGGGGGCAAGAGAGCGGGGGAGTGGGGATGGCTGACCCAACTTCTAATCTGGCCTGCCCCCCCCTACCCCCTGAATGGGAATCCTAACTGTGGGTGGCCATTTTTAAAGGCCGGGTTTGCAAATTTAAAACAAATTCATTCGTGGGACATGGGGCGGGGGTGCCACTGGCTGGCCAGCATTTATTGCCCATTCCTAGCTGCACTTGGAGGGTAATTGAGAATCAACCACATTGCTGTGGCTCTGGAGTCACATGTAGGCCAGACCGGGTAAGGACGGCAGATTTCCTTTCCTAAAGGACATCAGTGAACCAGATGGGGTTTTTTCCAACAATCGACAATGGTTTCATGGTCATCAGTAGATTCTTAATTCCAGATTTCTTTTATTGAATTCAAATTCCGCCATTTGGTGTGGCGGGATTTGAACCTTGATGGAATACCCCCTCAAAATACCCCCCAAAAAATACATCAGTCTAAAGATAGTCTAAAAATAACTCTTGGAAAGGAAGCTAGCTTCCAGTACAATAGCCTTTCAAACCTTTCAGGATGAAAGGAGCTGGAGATTCCAACTGTGCCCCTTCCAACCAGATGGATAAAGTTTGGAAGAAATCAAAAGGTTTCAGCATGGGAGCAATTTAGCTACACTTAGGAGGTACCGTGAGGCTAGTGCACACGCCTGTGTGTCGGTAAATGAAAGCCTCTTTCATCAGAATAACATCAAAAGACTGGCATTGGATGTCGGTCAAAGAAAAGAATTACAAGCTGAGACGTTCCGATAACTTGGCTTTCAATCCACCTTTTAACCTTGTTTAAGAAAACGCAAATGCTGTTTTCAATTATCCGATCTGTGTTCTGCAATGGATCTCATTAATCTTTGGCATGAGGGCAACGTCTGACAAGTGTACCAAACGTGGCAAGTGTCTTCCTCCAAGCCAGGGCAATACTTGTCTCTTAACAATGAAGGGAAGTTTGGTGAGATGCTGGGCAAGGTTTTCCTGGTTAGTATCCCAACATCAGGCTCAAATTCGGGTCCCTTCCCTTCACCGTGTCGGGAGCAGTCACTTTGTCGGAATTGGCGAATTAATGGGCAGCGGGTGTGTGAACCATCTAAGTGAGGATGGTGGGAAGGCTTTTGAAGCTAGGATGTGACCGGGACTTGATGGTTTGAGTTAAAAGGAGAGGCAGGATAGACTGGGACTTTTTTCTCCGGAGCGTAGCAGGCTGAGGGGTGACCTTATAGAGGTCTATAAAATAATGAGGTGCACTGATGAGGTAGATAGTCAACGTCCTTTCCCAAAGGTAGGGGAGTCTAAAACTAGAGGGCATAGGTTTAAGGTGAGAGGGGAGAAGTACAAAAAGGTCCAGAGGGGCAATTTTTTCACAGAGGGTGGTGAGTGTCTGGAACAAGTTGCCAGAGGTAGTAGTAGAGGCGGGTACAATGTTGTCTTTTCAAAAGCATTTAGACAGTTACATGTGTAAGTTGGGTATAGAGGGATATGGGCCAAATGCGGGCAATTAGGACTCGCTTAGTGTTTAAAAAAAAGTGGGTGGTATGGACAAGTTGGGCCGAAGGGCCTGTTTCCATGCTATAAACCTCTATGACTCTAAGCTGGATGACCAAGTAGGTAGGTCCTCCAGGACGGATGGAGCTTGGAGCTGGAGGCAATGGGGAAAGAAAGGTGACCTCCATCTTGAGGACCATCCTCAGCGCTTGTCAAACCTTTGAAGCATTGCGAGTGTCACCGTGTGCTTTTGAAAGCTGATGTGTGCCTACACCACATGGACTGCAGCAGCTCCAGAAAGTGGTTCCCCGCTATCTTCTCAAGGGCAATTTAGGGATAGGCTATAACTAGATGTCTTCTATACTAGATGTCTAGATGTCTTAACTATAATAAACGCTGGCCTAGCCAGCAACATCCATATTCTGTGAATGAATAAAGAAAAGTTTCAAAAATTGGCCACAGCTACCAGACAACCATGGGGGGGGGGGGGGGAAACCAGTGGGTCACAGCTGTGGTGAGGTGAGCAGCCAGGGGTCCTCAAGGTCAATCTACAGTACCAGGCTTTACCCACACCCTGGTACCTCACAGTGCCAGGGACCCGGGTTCAATTCCGGCCTTAGGTGCCTGTCTGTGTGGAGTTTGCATGTTCTCCCCATGTCTGCGTGGGTTTCCTCTGGGTGCTCCAGTTTCCTCCAGAGATGTGCCGGTTAGGATTGGCTATGCTAAATTGCCCCTTTGTGTCCAAAAGATGTGTAGGTTAGGGGGACTCGTGGGGTAAATACGTGGGATTAAGAGGTTACTCTGTCGGAGAGGCGGTGCAGACTCAATGGGCTGAATGGCCTCCTTCTGCACTGTAGGGATTCCATGATTCATTCTTTTAAACTAATAGGCAAAGGGATCAAAGATTACTCTTTGAGAGGGCTGACATGGGTACGATGGCCTGAATGGTCTCACCTGCGCTGCATTGTTCCAAGATTAAGTGAAGCAGGGCATGTGATTGTTAAGAAGGTGCACACACCATGCGCTGCTGTCAGATTTGAATTTATTCCAATATTCTCTCGCAGACATCCAAATCGGAGCTCCAAAATAGATAGGCCAGGTGACAGATGTTGGAAGTGTAATACAGAAAGTGCTAATAATGAGCACATGTAATGTTAACGTCTCAGTTCCTGGCTGGTGGCTCTTGGCAAGTTGCTTCTGGGTGGAAGTAAGACCTGTACAAGGTGCTTGCTTCACGGTTGTCAACGGAAGGAACAACCCTGATGGCGATTGTTACCCGGGGAATGTCTCAGCATCGTTCCGGTAGCAGCAGGAACGGAGATGGCCGGGGACAATCTGGGGAGAGTTCGTAACGAGGAGACGAAGTGGCAATTGTCAACTGCTGCTGAATGCCTGCTCAAGGTGACCGGCCGGTTACTGAATCGCTTCGGCAAATAAGGAGCGACGTGGAACCGCAATGAGATTTATCATGCGGATATTTGAATACTGCAAAAATTGACAGAAAGCATCAGGGGCACCTGAAAGCGAGAGCTGGAATCACAAATCACTCCCCCCAGTGCAGATGATAAATGGCTTTCTGAGTCAATTTTGCGAATCACATGTTCGCAGATTTCAAGCCTCAGCGTGAAGGTATTTGGTTGATGTTACAGACTCCCAGCCCCTGGGGGTTTAAATGGGCTGTAGTTTATTTCAGCGACAGATCAGTTGGTAAAGGAGTGTTGCTCGAGGGGTGTGAGAGCTGTCCCAGTTTAACTCTCTATCGCCCAGGATAGTGACCGATTACCCTTTCAGGGGACTGACATGAGTACGATGGCCTGAATGGGGTCTCACCTGCACTGTATTATTCCAAGGTTACATGAAACAGGGCATGAGATTGATACAAAGATACACACAGCATGCTCGACTGTCAAATTTGAGTTTATTCTAATATTATTCGTATCATAGAAACATAGAAAGTAGGCCATTTGGCCCTTTGCACCTGCACCATGAAATCTGCCACTGCATCTCTGACCTATCCCCTAAACTAATTTCCCAATTCACTTCAGCCAGCTCAATCTTCATGCCCTCATAATTGCCCTTATTTAAGTTTAAAACAACAGTCTCAGACCCCCATCTCTCTCCCTCAAACTGAATGTGAAATTGAATCATATTATGATCACTGTCACTTTTTCTGAAATGTTGCTTTCAGAGCACTGATCATTGTTCTGCTACTAATGCATTCTGCTATCTTACCTTTATGCCGCTTTCAGCACCTTCTTTAGTCTTTAACACCACCATTAACACTCCCTTTGTCTTGTGTCCATTGCATCTTTGTCAAATCTCTCCTCGCTCCCACCTAACCCCGACTTTCTATTCTGCTCCATTTGTCCCACTCTCTCCTGAACAGAATCAAATCTACCAGTTTTCTCCCTCTCTTTAGCTCTGAAGAAGAATCATACGGACCTGAAACATCAACCCTGTGTTTCTTTCTCCACAGATGCTGTCAGACCTGCTGAGCTTTTCCAGCATTTTCTGTTTTATATTTCTTATATCGCCCCCAAGTTACACCTGATCTGTGCACCCACTGTACCTCATTTCAACTTCGACCTACATACAAATGAACAGAGAACAAAGAAAAGTCCAGCACAGGAACAGGCTCTTCGACCCTCCAAGCCCGTGCCGATCATGATGCCCTAACTAAACTAAGGAAAAAAACCTTCTGCCCTTACTCGGTCCGTATCCCTCTATTCCCTCCCGATTCATGAACCCATCCAGATGCCTCTTAAATGTTGCTAATGTGCCTGCTTCCACCACCTCCTCTGGCAGCGCGTTCCAGGCAGCCGCCACTCTCTGCGTGAAAAACTTCCCTCGCAAATCTCCCTTAAACTGTCCCTCTCTCACCTTGAACCTGTGCCCCCTTGTAATTGACACTTCCACCCTGGGGAAAAAGCCTCTGACTATCCACGCTGTCTATGCCTCTCACAATTTTGTAGACCTCTATCAGGTCTCCCCTCAGCCTCCATCTCGCTTATCTATACTATCTTATAATTCTTGGAAAAAATCTTCTGAGGGCTCAAAGTGTTAATTTCTTTAAGAATTTTAGTTACCTCAATGAAAAAAGGGAACCTGATTTCAGATAAATGGCAAAAAGGATATCGAGGGGGAAATTGTGGAGATTGTGTTTCACTCAGTGAATTGCTATGATTTGAAAGGCACTGTAAGAAGTTTAACACCAGGTTAAAGTCCAATAGGTTTAAATAAACCTGTTGGACTTTACCCTGGTGTTGTTAGACTTCTTACCGTGCTTACCCCAGTCCAACGCCGGCATCTCCACATCTTGAAAGGCACTGCCAGCTAGGGGGCAGTGCAAATAGATTTAACAATAAATTTCAAGATGGGATGATAAAGGTGGGTGGTTAGCACAGTGGTTAGCACTGCCGTCTCACAGCGCCAGGGACCCAGGTTCGATTCCTGGCTTTGAATCACTGTCTATGTGGAACCTGCACCTTCTCCCTGTGGCTGTGTGGGTTTCCTCCCACAGTCCGAAAGATGTGCTGGCTAGGTGCTAAATTCTCCCTCAGTGTACCCGAACAGGCGCCGGAGTGTGGCGACTGGGAGATTTTCACAGTAATGTCATTACAGTGTGTGACTGTAAGCCAACTTGTGATACTGATAAATAAATTTTAAAACTAAAGAGTTGCAAAGGAGAAATGACCAGCCTTGTGGGATAAGGGCGGGACTAATTGGAAAGCTGTTTCAAAGAGTCAGGGCAGATACAATGAATTGATTGACGCCTTTCTGTGCTGTATGATTTGGTGCAGATCCCCTTCTCATCTCTCTTCTCTGCAGAATAAACAAACACTGCTTTAGGGGCCTCTCCCAGAGGCTCAGGGACCTGATGGCAGTCTTCATAACTGTCATATAGATATCCATTTGCTGAAACAAAATCAATAGACTGTACAGGCTCAGTATTATCTTGCGATTTGTATTCTGTTCAGAGCACTCTATAGCCCAAGATTTGCCATATTTATGGCTGTCGCATGCTGTGCAGTCTGTTTTCATCGAATCATAGAATCCCTACAGTGCAGGAGGAGGCCATTCGGCCCATCGCGTCTGCACCGACCACAATCCCACCCAGGCCCTATCCCCATAATCTCTATTTACCCTTGCTACTCCTCCTGGCACTAAGGGTCAATATTTAGCATGGCCAATCAAACTGACCAGCACATCTTTGGAGTTTGGGAGGAAACCGGAGCACCCGGAGGAAACCCACGCTGACACGGGGAGAATGTGCAGACTCCACACAGGCAGTCACCCGAAGCCGGAATCGAACCCGGGTCCCTGGCGCTGTGAGGCAGCAACGCTAATCACTGTGCTACCGTGCCACCTCATTTTAACCATTCAGAAGTCCTCATCCCATGTTCCAAGATGGCGTCGGAGCGAGGCAACTTCTTGCAAGCTGTGCCCAGCATACCTTCTAATTCTATCTTTTACTCTCATTCTATAGAAACATAGAAACATAGAAGATAGGAGCAGGAAGAGGCCATTCGGCCCTTCGAGCCTGCTCCGCCATTCAGCACGATCATGGCTGATCGTCCAACTCAATACCCTAATCCTGCTTTCACCCCATAATCTTTGATCCCATTCACCCCAACTGCGATATCCAGCCACCTCGTGAATACATTCAATGTTTTGGCATCAACTACTTCCTGTGGTAATGAATTCCACAGGCTCACCACTCTTTGAGTGAAGAAATGTCTCCTCATCTCTGTCCTAAATGGTCTACCCCAAATCGTCAGACTGTGACCCCTGGTTCTGGACACCCCCACCATCAGGAACATCCTTCCTGCATCTACCCTGCCTAGTTCTGTTAGAATTTTATAAGTCTCCATGAGATCCCCCCCCTTATTCGTCTGAACTCCAGCAAAAACAATCCTAACCTAGTCAATCTCTCCTCATACATCAGTCCTGCCATCCCCGGAATCAGCCCAGTAAACCTTCGCTGCACTCCCTCGAACGCAAAAACATCCTTCCTGAGAAAAGAAGACCAAAAGTGCACACAATACTCTTCTAAAACATTATTCTAACTCTTTTAAATTCTCTAACAATGCTTTAATCCAATCTCTTTCAGATTTGGTGATTCTTAGGACCCTGGAGATACCTGACCTGAACTTCCCTGCTGCCATCAGACCTTTGAATGGACCTACCTTGCATTAAGCTGATCTTTTTCTACACCCTAGCTATGACTGTAACACTACATTCTGCACTATCTCACTAATTTAATTGAGTTTTTTGAAGAGGTGACAAAAATGATTAATGAGGGAAGGGCTGTGGATGTCGTCTACATGGATTTTAGTAAAACATCTGACAAGGTCCCTCATGGCAGGCTGGTGCAAAAGATTAAATCTCATGGGATCAGGGGTTAACTAGCTAGATGGATTCAGAACTGGCTTTGCCATGGAAGATAGAGGGTAGCGGTGGAAGGGTGTTTTTCTGAATGGAGGTCTTAACTAGTGGTGTTCCTCAGGGATCAGCGCTGGGACTTCTGCTGTTTGTAATATATATAAATGACTTTGAAGAAAACGTAGCTGGTCTGATTAGCAAGTTTGCAGATGATACTAAGATTGCTAGAGTTGCGGATTGTGATGAAGGTTGTCAGAGAATACAGCAGGATATAGATAGGCTGGAAAAATGGGCGGAGAAATGGCAGATGGAATTTAATCCGGACAAATGTGAGGTGATGCATTTTGGTAGATCCAGGTCAGGTGGGAGTTATAAAATAAATAGCAGAACCATCAGGAGCATAGACACACAGAGGGATCTGGGAGTACAGGTCCACAGATCCTTAAAAGTGGCAGCACAGGTGGAAAAGGTGGTGAAGAAAGCATACGGCACGCTTGCCTTCATTGGACGGGGCATCGAGTATAAAAGTTGACAAATTATGTTATAGTTGTATAAAATGTTGGTTGGGCCACATTTGGAACACTGTGTCCAATTCTGGTCACCACACTACCAGAAGGACGTGGAGGCTTTGGAGAGAGTACAGAAAAGGTTTACCAGGATGTTGCCTGGTATGGAGGGTGATGCACTATCAACACCCAGAGACGGAATCTGGAATAATAGGCTTTTATTAACTATAAAAGGGAACTAACTCTACAGTAAACTCTAACTGAGGGACCGGACCAGAATGAGGCGAAGGGGAGGAGCAGACACCTTTATACCCCAGTGAACAGGGGAGGAGCCTCAGGCAGCACCGGTAGGGGTGTGTCCAGTCATCAGAACATAACAGTGGTTATCAGAACATAACAGTGGTTTACCACAGAGGGTATCAGCTGTAAGGAGAGATTGAATAAATTGGGATTGTTCTCCGTGGAAAGACGGAGGCTGAGGGGCGATCTGACAGAAATTTATAAAATTATGAGGGGTACAGATAGGGTGAACAGTTGGAAGCTTTTTCCCAGGGCAGAAATGACAATTATAAGGGCGCACAAGTTCAAAAATAGTGGGGAAAAGTTCAGTGGAGATGTGCGGGGTAGGTTTTTCACACAGAGGATGGTGGGGGCCTGGAATGCACTGCCAAGTGAGGTGGTTTGTGGCAGATACGTTAGTGACATTTAAGACTTATCTGGATAGGCACATGAACAGCTGGGGAATAGAGGGATACAGGCGGTTGGTCTAGATAGGACAACATTATGGGCGCAGGTTTGGAGGGCCGAAGGGCCTGTTCCTGTGCTGTACTGTTCTTTGTTCTTTCCTTCCCTATGTACGGTATGTTTTGTCTGTATAGTGCACAAGAAACAATACTTTTCATTGTATACTAATACATGTGGCAATCATAAAGTTATTTATTAGTCACAAGTAAAGCTTACATTAACACTGTAATGAAGTTACTGTGAAATTCCCCTAGTTACCACAGTCCGGCGCCTGTTTGGGTCGATGCCTCTAACCCGCACATCTTTCAGAATGTGGGAGGAAACCGGAGCACCTGGAGGAAACCCACACAGATATGGGGAGAACGTGCATCATAAATGAAATCGAATCAACTTTCTGATGGTGCTAACATCAATTAATCTAGAATTGGGTCAGTGATTCCCCAAGTTTGTGCTAGTTTGCTCAGCATGGTCTGGGTGAAATTGGTCAAACCAGAACAAAGTCTTCTGTAATGTAAAGTATGTCAAGCATAAATCAAATTCCCACAATTTTTAAAATGATTTTTCCCAAAGCGGAATACAGCCTGGAGGCTGATTGCTGTGGACGAGGCTCTTCAAATTGAACACATTTTCTTAGGCGCGCAGCCATAAGTAGACATGTTTTAAACATTTTTTAAAACATATTGAAATGACAATTGACTAAGGAAGTCAGTGTTGTACATTCAAAGTGCTTTTTGTTCCATGTACTTTTGCTTTTTTAAGCACTGGAGGACTACCGCAGGATCAGGTCTTTGGACAAGCTCATGCTTCACAATCCAACATGAGTTCGTAGACAAATCATATTCCGCAATCTTGGAATGATTACGTTATCCTTTATTTATTCAGTTAGAACATAGAAAAGCTACAGCACAAACAGGCCCTTCGGCCCACAAGTTGCGCCGAACAATTTCTTTACCTTCTAGGCTCATCTATAACGCTCTATCTTACTAACCTCCATGAACCTATCCAAAAGTCTCTTAAAAGACTCAATTGAATCCGCTTCCACCACCACTACTGGCAGCCGATTCCACGCACCCACCACCCTCTGAGTGAAAAACTTACCCCTAACATCTCCTCTATACCTACCCCCCAGCACCCTAAACCTGTGGCCTCTCGTGACAACCATTTCAGCCCTGGGTAAAAGCCTCTGAGAATCCACTCTATCAATACCTCTCAACATCTTATACACCTCTATCAGGTCACCTCGCATCCTTCGCCTCTCCAAGGAGAATAGACCTAGCTCACTCAACCTATCCTCATAAGGCATACCACTTAATCCCGGCAACATCCTCGTAAATCTCCTCTGCACCTGTTCTATGGCTTCCACATCCTTTCTGTAATGAGGCGACCAGAACTGGGCACAGTACTCCAGGTGGGGTCTGACCAGGGTCCTATACAGCTGCAGCATTATCTCCCGATTTCTAAACTCAATTCCTCTATTGATGAAGGCCAGTATTCCATACGCCTTCTTAACCACAGCCTCTACCTGCGACGCCGCTTTGAGCGTCAAATGAGCGTTCATGCTTCATCGTAAGGTACATCGCAGTCTATGGCCCAGAATTTTCAGTATCCGGATACTTGGACTGACTGGCGGAGCAGACACGATGGATCGAATGGCCTCATTCTGCTCCTGTATCTTATGGACTCGGTGAGAATTGCCTGGGAATTCAGAACCTCCAATGGCCGTTCCCGTGCCCTTGAAGACCCTCCGGAAAAGGCTCCAACAAGGGGATTTTCCAGCCGCGCTCACGCCAAAGGCCCCAAATTCCCACCTGAGGTCAATGGACCTTTGCATGGTCCCCGCCGAATTTTCTGTCCCATCCCGCTGCCAGTCCCGTGGCGGGCTGGACGGGAAAATTCCACCCCAAATCTGAGTTGGAGGTGGAGACTTCAGACAATTCCGACTTACTTACCAGGATACTTACCCAAGAAATATTAGACAGGAAAAAAATCTAGACTGACGCCTGGATAACCATACAGCTGATCTCTCCCCCCCCCCCCACCAAACCCCTTCCCCCAATCACTCGTACTGACACTCCCTCGTCCTCCTCACTAACCCTCTGCAATGTCCTAACTGTGTTAGGGTTTGTGGGTTTTGTACAAAAGGATAATACATGGTTTGCACACATAGATTAAAACTAACAAAAGGTTTATTCTAGGCCATTTCACTTCTATTAAGGGCGCTGTTTTGCCATTGTTTGTCTCAGTGGCGGGTGGACTTGAAATTGGGAGAATTGGAAGCATTTTCTCCACATCTACCCCATCAAACCTCTTATCATTTCAAAGACTTCTGTGACACAGTGGTTAGCACTGCTGCCTCACAGCGCCAGAGACCCGGGTTCGATTCCCAGCTTGGGTCACTGTCTGTGTGAAGTTTGCATGTTCTCCCTGTGACTGCGTGGGTTTCCTCCGGGTGCTCCGGTTTTCTCTACAGTCCAAAAGACATGCTGATTGGTGCATTGGCCGTGCTAAATTCTTCCTCAGTGTACCCCAACAGATGCCGGAGTGTGGCGACTATGGGATTTTCACAGTAACTCCATTGCAGTGTTAATGTAAGCCTACTTATGACACTAATAAATGATATAATAAAAATAAACTTCCAGTAGTTCACGCCTCAGTCTTTACTTTTCTAGAGAAAAGGACCATGGAATCATAGAGTCATAAAATACAATCCCTACAGTACAGAAGGAGGCCATTCTGTCCATTGAGTCTGCAGCAACCACAATCCCACCCAGGCCCTATTCCCGTAACCCCACACATTTACTCTGCTAATCCCCCTGACACTAGGGTCAATTTAGCATGGCCAATCAACATAACTCGCAGATCCTTGTCGGTTCGGCCTTTCCTGATCGGTGTAAGTTCTTGTTCTTGCTTTCATCCATATCCTTCTTGTTTTTGCACTTTCTCCACGTCTCTCTATCCTTTTTATAATAGAGAGACCCAAACTGTTCACCGTGCTCCGAGTGTGGTCTAACTAAAGCTCAAGCCAGCTGGGCTTAACATAACACCTCCGCATTTCAATTCTACTTTCTCGGGAGAACCCCAGCGAGCTATTAGTATTTATAAAGTTACAGATTGATTTTCCCAATTTATTTTTGACGCAATAAATTCTAATCTTTCCCACCCTGTTAGCCGTGCGTCATGTCTGATTGTAACCTGCGCCAAGTGGCCTGATTTATTCCAAGCGGTTTGTGCGTCATTTTCAATTGAAGATCTGGCTGTGAGACTGAATGCATGTGTCAACAATTCTCGGCTGGAGACACAGAGTTGCAGAAGTACACAATAAAAAGTTACACTCCGTTTCATGACTAGCAATCCCTCCTGGGACGTGTTGTATCTGTGTTTGAGTTGTATCCGTCTTGTGGACCTGAATCCGTTGATAAATTCACGTCTGAAATGAAACCATTTCCAACTTGAATTGTTTTCTGTTAATTAATCCACGCAGTGTCTACAAAATCTTCTTAAAAGACAAATGACCAAACCACTTAATTCACGTAATATCTAGAGGACGAAACCCAAAAGAAAAGGGCCCATTGTGGCAGTTGGAAATTGCTTCCACCCACCCCCTCAGTTTACAGGCCGTGCGTTATTGCTGTCAATTGGACTTTGAACATAGAACATAGAACATAGAACAGTACAGCACAGAACAGGCCCTTCGGCCCATGATGTTGTGCCGAGCTTTATCTGAAACCAAGATCAAGCTATCCCACTCCCTATCACCCTGGTGTGCTCCATGTGCCTATCCAATAACCGCTTAAATGTTCCTAAAGTGTCTGACTCCACTATCACTGCAGGCAGTCCATTCCACACCCCAACCACTCTCTGCGTAAAGAACCTACCTCTGATATCCTTCCTGTATCTCCCACCACGAACCCTATTGTTATGCCCCCTACTTGAAGTTGCAGAACAGAAATTTAACTTTAACAACAGCTCATTTCAAAAAATGTCTTTCTTGTTAATGATAAAATAAGGATAAAGGTACAGCTTAGATAATGCAACCCTTCAGATCATGAGACGTGAATCTGAGCAAACTTCATCGAATTATACAATCCCTACAGTGCAGAAGGAGGCCATTCAGCCCATCGAGTCTGTACCGACCACAATCCCAACCAGGCCCTATCCCAGTAACCAGACTTATTTGCCACACTAATGCCTTGACACTGGGATCAATTTAGCATGTCCTAGGCAATGGCCTAGTGGTATTACCACCAGACTATTAATTCAGAAACTCAGCTAATGTTCTGTGGACTCGGGTTCGAATCCTGCCACGGCAGATGGTGAAATTTGAAATCAATAAAAAATATCTGGAACTAAGAATCTACTGATAACCATAAAACCATTGCTAATTGTCGGAAAAAGCCATCTGGTTCACTAATGTACCTTTAGGGAAGGAAATCTGTCGTCCTTACCTGGTCTGGCCTACATGTGACTCCAGAGCCACAGCAATGTGGTTGACTCTCGACTGCCCTCCGAAATGGTCTAGCCGCCCACTCAGTTCAAGGGTAACTAGGGATAGGCAATAAATGATGGCCCAGCCAGTGACGCCCATGTCCTACAAATGAATAAAAATACAATCCACCTAACCTGTACATCTTTGGATTGTAGGGGAAAACCAGTGCACCCGGAGGAAACCCACGCAGACACGGGGAGAACTTACAAACTGAACACAGGTATGACTTGAGGCCAGAATTGAACTCGGGTTCCTGGCGCTGTGAGGCAGCAGTGCTAACCACTTTGTCACCGTGCCGACCCTCACTTACTGCATATCCCTAATTATTTCCATGTCATAATGTGACAAATAAGGAGGAAATGGGAGTGAATTTCAGGAGCATTGCTGAAACAGGGAGACACATGGCAGTGAAAGTTAACGTAGTAGCGTGCAAACTGATGCATTTTGTAGAAATAAAATGGGGTGTTTCATTGATATCTTCCTGCAGTCTACAACTTCATTCCCCACCATCAACCACACGAGCAATTTTGTATCATCAGGAAACTACTTAATCACGCCTCTCGCATTTAAGTGCAGTGCAGTTGATGTTGTCTCCATGGACTTTAGCAAGGCCTTTGACAAGATACCGCATGGTAGGTTGTTGCATAAGGTTAAATCTCATGGGATCCAGGGTGAGGTATCTAATTGGATACAAAATTGGCTTCTTGACAGAAGCCACCTCTACAGGTGGTTGTAGAGAGTTTTTCAAACTGGAGGCCTGTGACCAGCGGTGTGCCTCAGGGATCAGTGTTGGGCCCACTGTTATTTGTCATTTATATTAATGATTTGGATGAGAATACAGTGGGCATGGTTAGTACGTTTGCAGATGACACCAAGATTGGTGGCATGGCGGACAGTGAAGAAAGTTATCTCCAATTGCATCGGGCTCTTGATCAATTGGGACAGTGGGTTGACAAATGGCAGATGGAGTTTAATTTAGATAAATGCAAGGTGATGCATTTTGGTAGATCGAACCAGGGCAGGACTTACTCAGTTAATGGTAGCAGGGTGTTGGGGAGAGTTACAGAACAAAAGGATCTAGGGGTACATGTTCATAACTCCATGAAAGTGGAGTCACAGGTGGACAGAGTGGTGAAGAAGGCATTCGGCATGCTTGCTTTCATCGGTCAGGATGTGGAGATACCGGCGTTGGACTGGGGTAAACACAGTAAGAAGTTTAACAACACCAGGTTAAAGTCTAACAGGTTTATTTGGTAGCAAAAGCCACTAGCTTTCGGAACAGGCTGTCCCTTCATCAGGTGGAGTGGAGAAATGCTCACAAACAGGGCGTACAGAGACACAAACTCAATTTACAGAATAATGATTGGAATGCAGTCTTTACAGATAATCAAGTCTTAAAGGTACAAACAATGTGAATGGAGGGCCCATTAAGCACAGGTTAAAGAGATGTGTATTGTCTCCAGACAGGACAGCCAGTGAGATTCTGCAAATCCAGACAAGCTGTGGGGGTTACAGATAGTGTGACATGAACCCAAGATCCCGGTTAAGGCCGTCGTCATGTGTGCGGAACTTGGCTATCAGTTTCTGCTCAGCGACTCTGCGCTGTCGTGTGTCATGAAGGCCGCCTTGGAGAACGCTTACCTGAAGATCAGAGGCCGAATGCCCGTGACGGCTTAAGTGCTCCCCAACAGGAAGAGAACAGTCTTGCCTGGTGATTGTCGAGCGGTGTTCATTCATCCATTGTCGTAGCATCTGCATGGTTTCCCCAATGTACCATGCCTTGGGACATCCTTTCCTGCAGTGTATCAGGTAGACAACGTTGGCCGAGTTGCAAGAGTATGTACCGTGTACCTGGTGGATGGTGTTCTCACGTGAGATGATGGCATCTGTGTCGATGATCCGGCACGTCTTGCAGAGGTTGCTATGGCAGGGTTGTGTGGTGTCGTGGTCACTGTACTCCTGAAGGCTGGGTAGTTTGCGGACAATGGTCTGTTGGAGGTTATGCGGTTGTTTGAAGGTTGCATTCTTGGACACACGCATCTCCATTAAGGACGGTCACCTCAGCACCTCACTATATCGCAAGATATCCACGGATAACCTCACGATGCTCCACTTCTCCAACTTCCACCCTAAACACGTTAAAGAAGCCATCCCTTATGGACAAGCCCTCCGTCTACACAGGATCTTCCTGGATGAGGAGGATTGCAACAGACACCTCCAGACGCTGAAAGATGCCCTCATAAGAACAGGATATGGTGCTCGACTCATTGATCAACAGTTCCGACGCGCCACAGCGAAAAACCGCACCGACCTTCTCAGAAGACAAACACAGGACATGGTGGACAGAGTACCCTTCGTCGTCCAGTACTTCCCCGGAGCGGAGAAGCTACGGCATCTCCTCCGGAGCATTCAACATGACATTGATGAAGACGAACATCTCGCCAAGGCCATCCCCACACCCCCACTTCTTGCCTTCAAACAACCGCACAACCTCAAACAGACCGTTGTCCGCAGCAAACTACCCAGCCTTCAGGAGAACAGTGACCACGACACCACACAACCCTGCCACAGCAACCTCTGCAAGATGTGCCGGATCATCGACACGGATGCCATTGGATACAGGTGAGGGGGGGCAACCTACCAGTGGTAAGCCGCAGTGACCAGATCGCCAGCGCTGAGTCCGTCCCTGTGGCTCAGAAGGGAAAGGGGGAGAGCGGTAGAGCTATAGTTATTGGGGACTCGTTTGTTAGAGGGATAGATAGGAGGTTCTGTGGCAACAAGAGAGACTCACGGATGGTATGTTGCCTCCCGGATGCCAGGGTCCGTGACATCTCCGACCGTGTCTTCAGGATTCTAAAGGGGGAGGGGGAACAGTCACAAGTCGTGGTGCACGTCGGCACCAAAGACATAGGTAAGAGAGGGGACGGGGATTTAAAACAGGAATTCAGGGAGCTTGGGTGGAAGCTGAGAGCCAGGACAAAACAGGTTGTCATCTCTGGTATGTTGCCGGTGCCACGGGATAGCGAGTTGAGGAACAGGGAGAGAGTGCAGTTGAACACATGAATGCAGGGATGGTGTAGGAGGGAGGGTTTCAGCAATGTGGATAATTGGAACACTTTCTGGGGAAGGTGGGACCTGTACCAACAGGACGGGGTGCACCTGAACCAGAAGGGCACCAATATCCTGGGAGGGAAATTTGCTACGGCTCTTCGGGGGGATTTAAACTAATTTGTCAGGGGAGTGGGAAAAGGAGTTGTAGTCCAGAGGTCAGTGAGTGTAGTGAGGTACTGGGAAGGGTATCATGGTCAAAGGTGGGTACCAGCAGACAAGAAGGTGGGTTGAAGTGTGTCTACTTCAATGCAAGGAGCATCCGAAATAAGGTAGGTGAACTTGGGGCGTGGATTGGCACTTGGGACTACAATGTTGTGGCCATTACGGAGACATGGGTAGAACAAGGACAGGAATGGTTGTTGGAAGTTCCGGGGTATAGATGTTTCAGTAAGTGTAGGGTAGCTGGTAAAAGAGGTGGAGGAGTGGCACTGTTAATCAAGGAGAGTGTAACGGCTGCAGAAAGGCATTTCGAAGGGGATCTGCCTACAGAGGTAATATGGGCTGAGGTTAGGAATAGGAATGGAGCGGTCACGTTGTTAGGAGTTTACTATAGGCCCCCAAATAGTAATAGAGATGTGGAGCAAGAAATTGCTAAGCAGATTATGGATAGGTGTGGAGGTCACAGGGTAGTTGTCATGGGGGACTTTAACCTTCCAAATATTGATTGGAACCTTTATAGGTTGAATAGTTCGGATGGGGCAGTTTTTGTGCAGTGTGTGCAGGAGGGGTTCCTGACTCAATATGTGGATAAGCTGACAAGAGGTGGGGCCACATTGGATTTGGTAATGGGAAATGGGCCGGGCCAAGTGTTGGATTTGGTTGTGGGAGAGCACTTTGGAGATAGTGACGACAATTCGGTGTCTTTTGTTATTGCAATGGAGAGGGAGAGGGCCATACGGCAGGGCATAGTTTACAATTGGGGGAGAGGTAATTATGATGCAATCAGGCGGGAATTAGGAAGCATAGGATGGGAACAAAAATTGCCAGGCAAAGGCACTAATGATAAGTGGAACTTTTTCAAGGAACAAATACTGCGTGTCCTTGATAGGTATGTCCCTGCCAGGCAGAGAGGAAATGGCCGAGTGAGGGAACCATGGTTCACAAAAGAGGTGGAATGTCTTGTCAAGAGGAAGAAGGAAGCGTATGTTAGGTTGAGAAAACAAGGTTCAGTTGGCTCGATGGAGGGTTACAAGTTAGCAAGAAATGAGCTGAAAAAGGGGCTTAGGAGAGCTAGGAGGGGGCATGAGAAGTCCTTGGCGGGTCGGATCAAGGAAAACCCCAAGGCTTTTTACTCTTATGTGAGGAATAAAAGAATGACCAGGGTGAGGCTGGGGCCGGTCAAGGACGGCAGTGGGAATTTGTGCATGGAGTCAGAAGAGATAGGAGAGGTGATGAATGAATACTTTTCTTCGGTGTTCACCAAGGAGAGGGGCCATGTTTTTGAGGAAGAGGTGGTGTCACAGGCTGATAGGCTGGAGGAAGTAGATGTTCGGAGGGAAGATATACTAGCAATTTTGAATAAACTGAAAGTTGATAAGTCCCCTGGGCCTGATGAAATATATCCTAGGATTCTTTGGGAGGCAAGGGATGAGATAGCAGAGCCTTTGGCATTGATCTTTGCGTCCTCACAGTCCACGGGGGTGGTGCCAGAGGACTGGAGAGTGGCGAATGTGGTTCCTCTGTTTAAGAAAGGGAATAGAAATGACCCTGGTAATTATGGGCTGGTTAGTCTTACTTCGGTGGTTGGTAAGTTGATGGAAAAGGTCCTTAGGGATAGGATTTACGACCATTTAGAAAGATGCAGCTTAATCCGGGATAGTCAGCACGGATTTGTGAAGGGCAAGTCTTGCCTCACTAATTTGATAGAATTTTTTGAGGAGGTAACTAAGTGTGTAGATGAAGGTAGTGCAGTTGATGTCATATACATGGATTTTAGTAAGGCGTTTGATAAAGTCCCCCACGGTCGGCTTATGAAGAAAGTAAGGATGTGTGGGATAGAGGGAAGTTTGGCCGATTGGATAGGTAACTGGCTATCTAACAGAATAAGTTTAACAACACCAGGTTAAAATCCAACAGGTTTATTTGGTAGCAAAAGCCACACAAGCTTTCGAAGCTCTAAGCCCCTTCTTCAGGTGAGTGGGAATTCTGTTCACAAACAGAGTTTATAAAGACACAGACTCAATTTACATGAATAATGGTTGGAATGCGAATACTTACAACTAATCAAGTCTTTAAGAAACAAAACAATGGGAGTGGAGAGAGCATCAAGAGCCTGTCTTGATGCTCTCTCCACTCCCATTGTTTTGTTTCTTAAAGACTTGATTAGTTGTAAGTATTCGCATTCCAACCATTATTCATGTAAATTGAGTCTGTGTCTTTATAAACTCTGTTTGTGAACAGAATTCCCACTCACCTGAAGAAGGGGCTTAGAGCTTCGAAAGCTTGTGTGGCTTTTGCTACCAAATAAACCTGTTGGACTTTAACCTGGTGTTGTTAAACTTCTTACTGTGTTTACCCCAGTCCAACGCCGGCATCTCCACATCATATCTAACAGAAGACAGAGGGTGGTGGTGGATGGAAAATTTTCGGACTGGAAACCGGTTACCAGCGGATCAGTGCTTGGTCCTCTGCTCTTTGTAATTTTTATAAATGACTTGGAGGAATGGGCTGAAGGGTGGATCAGTAAATTTGCTGATGACACCAAGGTTGGTGGAGTAGTGGATGAGGTGGAGGGCTGTTGTAGGCTGCAAAGAGATATAGATAGGATGCAGAGCTGGGCTGAAAAATGGCAAATGGAGTTTAACCCTGACAAATGCGAGGTGATTCATTTTGGTCGGACAAATTTAAATGTGGATTACAGGGTCAAAGGTAGGGTTCTGAAGAATGTGGAGGAACAGAGAGATCTTGGGGTTCATATCCATAGATCTCTGAAGGTTGCCACTCAAGTGGATAGAGCCGTGAAGAAGGCCTATAGTGTATTGGTGTTCATTAACAGGGGGTTTGAGTTTAAGAGCCGTGGGGTTATGCTGCAACTGTACAGGACCTTGGTGAGACCACATTTGGAATATTGTGTGCAGTTCTGGTCACCTCACTACAAGAAGGATGTGGAGACACTGGAAAGAGTGCCGAGGAGATTTACCAGGATGCTGCCTGGTTTGGAGGGTAAGTCTTATGAGGAAAGGTTGAGGGAACTTGGGCTTTTCTCTTTGGAGTGGAGGAGGTTGAGAGGAGACTTGATAGAGGTTTATAAGATGATGAGGGGGATAGATAGAGTGAACGTTCAAAGACTATTTCCTCGGGTGAATGGAGCGGTAACTAGGGGGCATAACTATAGGGTTCATGGTGGGAGATATAGGAAGGATGTCTGAGGTAGGTTTTTTACTCAGAGAGTGGTTGGGGTGTGGAATGGACTGCCTGCAGGGATAGTGGAGTCAGAAACTTTAGGAACATTTATGAAGCTATTGGATAGGCACATGGAGTACTTCGGGATGATAGGGAGGAAATAGCTTGATCTGGGTTTCAGACAAAGCTCGGCACAACATCGTGGGCCGAAGGGCCTGTTCTGTGCTGTACTGTTCTATGTTCTATCTCACGTGAGAACACCATCCACCAGGTACACGGTACCTACTCTTGGAACTCGGCCAACGTTGTCTCCTGATACGCTGCAGGAAAGGATGTCCCGCGCATGGTACATTGGGGAAACCATGCAGACGTTACAACAACGGATGAATGAACACCGCTCGACAATCACCAGGCAGGACTATTCTCTTCCTGTTGGGGAGCACTTCAGAGGTCACGGGCATTCGGCCTCTGATATTCGGGTAAGCGTTCTCCAAGGCGGCCTTCACGACACACGACAGCGCAGAGTCGCTGAGCAGAAACTGATAGCAAAATTCCGCACACATGAGGACGGCCTCAACCGGGATCTTGGGTTCATGTCACACTATCGGTAACCCCCACAGCTTGTCTGGACTTGCAGAATCTCACTGGCTGTCCTGTCTGGAGATGATGCACATCTCTTTAATCTGTGCTTAATGCTCCCTCCATTCACATTGTTTGTACCTTTAAGACTTGATTATCTGCAAAGACTGCATTCCAATCATTATTCTGTAAATTGAGTTTGTGTCTCTGTACGCCCTGTTTGTGAGCATTTCTCCACTCCACCTGATGAAGGGACAGCCTGTTCCAAAAGCTAGTGGCTTTTGCTACCAAATAAACCTGTTAGACTTTAACCTGGTGTTGTTAAACTTCTTACTGTGTTCATCGGTCAGAACATTGAGTACAGGAGTTGGGATGTCTTGTTGAAGTTGTACAAGATATTGATAAGGCCACACTTGGAATACTGTGTGCAATTCTGTCACCCTATTATAGAAAGGATATTATTAAACTAGAAAGACCGCATAAAAGATTTACTGGGATGCTACCGAGACTTGATGGATTGAGTTATAAGGAGAGGCTGAAGAGACTGGGACTTTTCTCTCTGGAGCGTAGGAGGCTGAGGGGTGACCTTATAGAGGTCTATAAAATAATGAGGGGCATAGACAAGGTAGATAGTCAATATCTTTTCCCAAAGGTAGGGGAGTCTAAAACTAGAGGCCATAGGTTTAAGGTGAGAGGGAAGAGATACAAAAGTGTCCAGAGGGGCAATTCTTTCACACAGAGGGTGGTGAGTGTCTGGAACAAGCTGCCAGAGGTAGTAGTAGAGGCGGGCACAATTTATCTTTTAAAAAGCATTTAGATAGTTACATGGGTACGATGGGTACAGAGGGATATGGGCCAATGCGGACAATTGGGATTAGCTTAGGGGTTTTTTAAAAAAAAGGGCAGCATGGACAAGTTGGGCTGAAGGGCCTGTTTCCATGCTGTAAACCTCTATGACTCTATGACTCTAAGTCTAAATCATTGCTGTACAAAGCATGGGACTCAATACTGAACCAGATCCTCCGGTTTCAGTATTGAGTCCCTTCACAGTAACTGCAGTGTTAATGTAAGCCTTACTTGTGACTAATAAATAAACTTAAATAAAAATTGGGCAGCACAATGGCACAGCGGTTAGTGTTGCTGCCCCACAGCGCCAGGGACCTCAGTTCAATTCCCGGCTTGGGTCACTGTCTGTGTGGAGTTTGCATGTTCTCCCCGTGTCTGCGTGGGTTTCCTCCGGGTGCTCTGATTTCCTCCCACAGTCTGAAAGTCATGCTGGTTAGGTGCATTGACCCGAACAGGCGTCGGAGTGTGGCGACTAGGGGAATTTCACAGTAACTTCATTGCAGTGTTAATGTAGGCCTCACTTGTGACTCAGTCCAAAGATGTGCGGGTTAGGTTGATTGGCCTTGCTAAAATTGCTCCTTAGTGTTCTGAGATGCGTAGGTTAGAGGGATTAGCGGGTAAAATATGTCGGGAAATGGGGGTAGAGCCTGGGTGGGATTGTGGTCGGTGCAGACTCGATGGGCCAAATGGCCTCTTTCTGCACTGTAGGGTTTCTATGATTTCTATGATAAATGAACTTTTAACTTTTCCTCTGACAGTCCAATGATGTGTCGGTTAGATGGTTTGGCCATGGGAAATATGTCGGGTTACATAGATAGAGCGGGTGAGGGGGTCTGGGTAAGTTGCCCTCAGAGAGAGTTGGTACAGACTTGATGGGCAAAATGGCCTCTTTTACACTTTGGGGATTCAATGATATTTCCTGCACTGGGTAGCTGACCTCTTTAGCATTGCGTTGGCGCTGACCGCTGCTGCCCACAGCCTGCCAAGCTGGATTGGTCAACTTGCTTATTGTTGTGCATCCATAGCGGGGGGGGGGGGAGGTGGGGATGGGGGGTGGAGGATGTTGCATGGGTCTCCGCTGTGTCCAGCAGGCATTCCAGTGAGGCAGCACCAATATGGGCACTGAGTGCTTTCTCCCTTTGGATGCCATTTAGTTTTTGCAGCTTTCCCAAGCTGAGGAAATCTGAAAACTGTGCAAGGGTCATTTAACCGTGGCGCCTGGAGTTTAGGAGCTCTGACGTCATAGAATCATAGTCTGGATCTGCTCACAGATCTGATGAAAAATGAGTCGCTTCTGCCTTACCAATTAGCAAAAAGGAAAAAGAAAGACTTCATATTGCACAGTTCATGACCCCAGGAAATCCCAAAATGCTTCCCAGCCAATTAAATACTTCTGAAGTGCTGTCAATTCAAAACTCAATTAACGAAGATCACTCAGAGAGCTGGATCCATTCATTACCCTCCATTTATTTTGACTCTTTCAAGCAAATTCATCAAACCTTATGATCCTGTGATCATAGAGTCATAAAATCCATATGGTGCAGAAGGAGGCCATTCAGTCCATCGAGTCTGCACTGACAGCTTTCTACCCAGGCCCTATCCCCAGATATTTACCTGCTAATCCCTCTAACCTACACATCCCGGAACACTAAGCGGCAATTTAGCATGGCCAATGTACCTACCAACACATCTTTAGAGTGTGGATGGAAACCGGAGCACGCGGAAGAAACTCACGCAGACATGGGGAGAATGTACAGACTCCACACGGACAATGACCCTTGCTAGGAATTGAACCCGGGTTCCTGGCGCTGTGAGGCAACAGTGCTAACGGCTGTGCCACCGTGCCGCCCACAGCAGGGTGTTTAAATTATTCGCCGTATGCCAACGATATGGCGTGATCCCTGTGGACTACTAACTACCTAAGCTGAGACTACATGACGTAGCGCAAAACCCCCCCATTGCAGTAGTTGGGTGTTACACCGATTTTAACATTTGCCGAGTTGAGGGAAAATCTTGGGTGTTTTTTCCCTTCTGCAATAAGGCTTTCAATCCAGTTAACAGGGTCATTCTCTGGGATTTTGCATTATGTATTAACTTCCTTTTGGTCATGCATAATTCATAATGTTGCTTAAAAAACATCAGCATTGTAAATTAATGTCGAGGTAATAGCAAATAAATTTAAGCTTTCAGGTACCCTGTGGATTTATTCTCAACATGCTCCACTTTCAGGCTGTCTTTTAAAAGCCTTGATATATTGAAATAATACACTTCTTCAAGGCAAGAGATCTCCTGAGAGTAGTCATGACCTATCAATAACACCAGAACTGAACGCAGTTTACCTGAACTAATCCTTAACTTGCATCATAGGAAACCTTTAATGGAATGATGTCTGCCTGACCTAAAATGCATCACAGCCATGAGATAGATTTAATAGAAAAAAAAATTTCCATCTGAAATTGATCATAGAATAAACATCGAAACTAGAAGCAGGAGGAGGCCATTCGGCCCTTCGAGCCTGCTCCACCACTCATCTTGATCATGGCTGATCATCCAATTCAATATCCTGATCCTGCTTTCCCCCCATATCCCTTGGTCCTTTTAGTCGCAAAAGTTGCATCTAATTTCTTCTTGAAATCACACTGCATTTTAGCCTCAACTATTTTCTGTGATAGTGAATTCCACACATTCACCACTCTAGAATCCCCTACAGTGCAGAAGGAGGTTATTCAGCCCATCGAGTCTGCACAGAGTCTGACAGAGCACCTTACCCAGGCACTTCCTCCCACCTTACTCCCTTAACCCCCCACATTTACCACGGTTAATCCAGCTAACCTGCACATCTTTGGACACTAAGGAGCAATTTAACATCGCCAATCCACTTAACCCGCACATCTTTGGACTGGGAAGAAACCGGAGCACCCGGAGGAAACCCACGCAGACACGCAGTGAATGTGCAAACTCCACACAGTCACCCAAGGTCGGAATTGAACCCAGGTCCCTGGCACTGTGAGGCAGCAGTGCTAACCACTGTGCTCTCATGCCGTTCTATGATACCGTACATCTAGAATTGGTTTCATTATGAATGACGTTTTCCAATCTTTCTCATGCATGAGAAATGGACTGGTCACAGTGGCTGGATTTTGCAATAGGGATAGAAGTGAGGCCATCAGCGCTCATTGTAATTAAGGAATAAATTGGACAGCAACTTCCAATGTCTGTACATAAACTGTTTAACAGTTCATAATAAGTTCACAAGATATAGGAGCAGAATTAGGCCATTCGGGCCATCCAGTCCACTCCGCCATTCGATCATGGCTGATATGCTCCTCACCCCCATTTTCCTGCCTTCTCCCCATAACCCTTCAACCCATTACCAATTAAAAATCTGTCTAACTCCTCCTTAGATTTACTCACTGTCCCAGCATCCACCGCACTTTGGGGGAGCGAATTCACAACCCTTTGGGAGAAATAGTTTCTCCTCAATTCTCTTTTAAATTTGCTGCCCCTTATCCTAAGACTATGACCTCTCGTCCTAGAATGTCCCACAAGAGGAAGCATCCGCTCCTCTTGCATGGGGCGGCACGGTAGCACAGTGCTTAGCACTGCTGCTTCACAGCTCCAGGGTCCCGGGTTCGATTCCCGGCTTGGGTCACTGTCTGTGCGGAGTTTGCACATTCTCCTCGTGTCTGCGTGGGTTTCCTCCGGGTGCTCCGGTTTCCTCCCACAGTCCAAAGATGTGCGGGATAGGTTGATTGGCCAGGTTAAAAATTGCCCCTTAGAGTCCTGAGGTGCGTAGGTTAGAGGGATTAGTGGGTAAGTATGTGGGGGTAGGGCCTGGGTGGGATTGTGGTCGGTGCAGACTCGATGGGCCGAATGGCCTCCTTCTGCACTGTAGGGTTTCTATGATTTCTATGACGTCTACTTTATCCAAATCTTTTATCATCTTGTATACGTCAATTTGATCTCCCCTCATTCTTCTAAATTCCAGACAGCATCGGCCTAAACTGTTCAACCACTGTTCATACGACAAACCCCTCATCTCTGGAATCAACAGGCAAATCTGGAAATTCCTGTCTGATATTATGACACAGTAAGAAGTCTCACAACACCAGGTTAAAGTCCAACAGGTTTATTTGGTAGCACAAGCCACTGGCTTTCGGGCGCTGTTCCTTCATCAGGTGAGTGGGAGTTCTGTCCACAAACAGGGCATATAAAGACACAAACTCAATTTACAAAATAATGGTTGGAATGCGAGTCTTTACAGGTAATCAAGTCTTAAAGGTACAGACAATGTGAGTGGAGAGAGGGTTAAGCACAGATTAAAGAGATGTGTATTGTCTCCAGACAGGACAGTTAGTGACATTTTGCAAGCCCAGGCAAGTCGTAGGGGTTATAGATAGTGTGACATGAACCCAAGATCCCGGTTGAGGCTATCCTCATGTGTGCGGAACTTGGCTATCAGTCTCTGCTCAGCAACTCTGTGTTGTCGTGTGTCATGAAGGCCGCCTTGGAGAATGCTTACACGAAGATCAGAGGCCGAATGCCCGTGACCGCTGATCAGTTTCTCAATCGCATTCTCTCACGTTTTCCCATAATCTTTGATCCACTTACCTATCAAGAATTTATCTATCTCTGCCTTAAATACACTCAATGACCTGGCCTCCACAGCCTTCTGTGGCAATGAGTTCTATAGATTCACCACCCTCTGGCTGAAGAAATTCCTCCTCATCTCGGTTCTAAAGGGTCGTCTTAGCTTTGAGGAGAGATTGTCTTAGCTATGAGGAGAGATTGGGTAAACTGGGGTTGTTCTCCCTGGAAAGACGGAGAATGAGGGGAGATCTAATAGAGGTGTACAAGATTATGAAGGGTATAGATAGGGTGAACAGTGGGAAGCTTTTTCCCAGGTCGGAGGTGACGATCACGAGGGGTCACGGGCTCAAGGTGAGAGGGGCGAAGTATAACTCAGATATCAGAGGGATGTTTTTTACACAGAGGGTGGTGGGGGCCTGGAATGCGCTGCCAAGTAGGGTGGTGGAGGCAGGCACGCTGACATCGTTTAAGACTTACCTGGATAGTCACATGAGCAGCCTGGGAATGGAGGGATACAAACGATTGGTCTAGTAGGACCAAGGAGCGGCACAGGCTTGGAGGGCCGAAGGGCCTGTTTCCTGTGCTGTACTGTTCTTTGTTCTTTGTCCCTTTACTCTCAGGCAGTGCCCTCAGATCCTAATCCCTCATACTAATGGAAACATCTCCACGTGCACTCTATCCAGGCCTTTCAGTATTCTGTAGGTTTCAATGAGACCCACCCTCATCCTTCTAAACTCCATCAAGTACAGACCCAGAGTGCTCAAACGTTCCTCATACGTCAAGCCTTTCATTCCTGGGATCATTCCTGTGAACCTCTCTGGATCCTCTCCAAGGCCAGCACATCCTTCCTGAGATACGGGGCCCAAAATTGCTCACAATGCCCCAAATGTGGCCTGACCAGAGCCTCATAAAGCCTCAGCAGTAGATCCCTGCTTTTGTATTCTAGTCCTCTCAAAATGAATGCTAACATTGCATTTGTCTTCCTAACTTCCAACTCAACCTGCGAGTTAACCTCAAGAGAATACTGAACTCCCAAGTCCCTCTGTGCTTCCGATTTCTGAATTCTCTCCCCATTTAGAAAATAGTCTATGCCTCTATTCTTCCGACTAAAGTGCATAACCTCACAACTTCCCCACATTGTGGCTGGAATTCTCCCATCTTGCCCGCCACTGGAATTTTAGCGGGTGGGTTGCGGAGAATATGAAACACCATTGACGGTCGGGCGGGAATTTCCGGCTTTTAGACCAGCGCGGCCAGAGAATTCCACCCTGTATTCCATCTGCCACTTCTGTGCCCACTCTCCTAACTTGTCCAAGTCCTTCTGCAGCCTCCGCTCCTCCTCAATACTACCTGTCCCTCCACCGATAGAGTTTAATTCGGACAAATGTGAGGTAATGCGTTTTGGAAGATCTAATGCAGTTGGGAAATATACAGTAAATGGCAGAACCCTTAAGAATATTGATAGACAGAGGGATCTGGGTGTACAGGTACACAGATCACTGAAAGTGGCAATGCAGGTGGAGAAGGTAGTCAAGAAGGCATACGGCATGCTTGCCTTCATCGGCCGGGGCATTGAATTTAAAAATTGGCAAGTCATGTTGCAGCTTCATAGAATGAGGTGGCACGGTGGCACAGTGGTTAGAACTGCTGCCTCACAGCACCAGGGACCCGGGTTCAATTGTGGCCTCGGGTCACTGCCAGTGTGGAGTGTGCATCGCAGAGAGCTCTCGTGTGAATCACGCCGAAAATCAGTGGGCGGGGCCTATTCCCGTTGGAGAGGCCGGCAGCATAGCGCTGAGTGGGCCACGGCGCATGTGCCGATCTGTCAGCGCCAAGATTGGCGCATGTGCAATAGCCCCGCACTGCTGTGACCCCATGTCACTGGCCAGTTCGATCGCTGGTCAGCCACGTAACCCTGTATCGCTGCCCCTCTGATCACCCCACCCCCGATCGCTGGGCTCCCGGACATATCCGAAACAGCCCTCCATGGCCCACCTCGATCTCTTCCTCACCCCCCCTGGCAGTCCTGATCTCCCAATCCTTCCCCCACTGGGAGTCCCGACCCCTCCCCAGTCCCGACCCCTCCCGCGCAACGCCCACCCCGTTTGGCAAGTTAATCCCACCCCCCCAACGCCGATGGCCAGCCCTGATTGCAGGCCTCCCTCTCTCTGCCTACGATCCCAAATACAGAGTGGCAGTGGGACCCCTCCACCGATCTCCCCAGAGGCCCCGCCCTCATTAGGTCCTGCCTCCCCCCCCCCCCCGGCCCTGCCCCCCTTGACATGGTTCGATGCTTGGTGGGCTGTGCCAAGGTGCCCCTTGGGCAGTGCCAGGGGGCCAGGCTGGCGCTGCCAATCTACACATCTTTGGACAATCAGGGGAAATTTAGCATGGCCAATCCACCGAACCCGCACATTTTTCAACATGTAGTTATCCAGGTTGTAAGTCGGTCTAAGAATTCCCACATGCTGCAAAATTCTGGAATTTGTTTATGTCAAGAGTTTAAATGCTGATTGACCTGAATTAATTGAGCAGAAGGAGCAGAACCTCAGGCAGTGAGCGACAGGACTCATGCGTATGGCAGCTCCGAACAACATCATGGCAACACCGAGGCTGCAAAGCCGAGCCCCCCCCACTATCCGAGCGGCGGGCACAGTTGTTGCTCACTTGGATCACCTGATTCGCTAAAGTTCAGAGGTCTTATCGGCAGCAGCGACATAGAATCGTAGAGAGTCATAGACCAATACAGCACGGAAACAGGCCCTTTGGCCCAACCAGCCCATGCCAACCATGGTGCCTTCCCAACTAATCCCAGTGGCCCGTGTTCGGCCCACATCCCTCTAATCCTTCCCCATCCAGGTACTTATCCAAATGCTTTTTAAATGTTGCTATTGAACCTGCCTCAAACCACTTCCTCTGGCAGCTCATTCCATACACGCACCACCCTCTGCGTGAAGAAGTTGCCCTTCGGGTCCCTTTTAAAACTTTTCCCTCTCACCTTAAACCTCCACCCTCCAGTTTTCAATTCCCCTTCCCTGGGAAAAAGAACCCTGTGTGTTGATCCTATCTATGCCTCTCATGATTTTATACACCTCAATAAGGTCATTCCTTATTCTCCTCTGCTACAAGGAATAAAGCCCCAGCCTGGCCAACCTCTCCCTAAAACTCAGGCCCACTAATCCTTGCAACATCCTCATAAGTGATGTTGAAGAATGCTTTACCGGGTATTATCACTATTGAACTGTTTGTTGCTGTTGAGATTGCCATTTTAAAGATGCATTCACTGGGCCTGGTAAAGTTAATGAAAAAATAAATCAACCAAAATATATCTAGTTTTAAACTTTGGATGCATTTTGATTTGATTTGATTTATTATTGTCACATGTATTAACATATAGTGCGAAGTATTGTTTCTTGCGCCCTATACAGACAAAACATACCGTTCATAGAGAAGGAAAGGAGAGAGTGCAGAATGTAGTCTTACAGTCATAGCTAGGGTGTAGAGAAAGATCAACTTAGTACGAGGATAGGTCCATTCAAAAGTCTGACAGCAGCAGGGAAGAAGCTGTTCTTGGAACATAGAACATAGAACAGTACAGCACAGAACAGGCCCTTCGGCCCACGATGTTGTGCCGAGCTTTATCTGAAACCAAGATCAAGCTATCCCACTCCCTATCATCCTGGTGTGCTCCATGTGCCGATCCAATAACCGCTTAAATGTTCCTAAAGTGTCTGACTCCACTATCACTGCAGGCAGTCCATTCCACACCCCAACCACTCTCTGCGTAAAGAACCTACCTCTGATATCCTTCCTATATCTCCCAACACGAACCCTATAGTTATGCCCCCTTGTAATAGCTCCATCCACCCGAGGAAATAGTCTTTGAACGTTCACTCTATCTATCCCCTTCATCATTTTATAAACCTCTATTAAGTCTCCCCTCAGCCTCCTCCGCTCCAGAGAGAACAGCCCTAGCTCCGTCAACCTTTCCTCATAAGACCTACCCTCCAAACCAGGCAGCATCCTGGTAAATCTCCTCTGCACTCTTTCCAGCACTTCCACATCCTTCTTATAGTGAGGTGACCAGAATTGCACACAATATTCCAAATGTGGTCTCACCAAGGTCCTGTACAGTTGCAGCATAACCCCACGGCTCTTAAACTCCAACCCCCTGTTAATAAAAGCTAACACACTATAGGCCTTCTTCACAGCTCTATCCACTTGAGTGGCAACCTTCAGAGATCTGTGGATATGAACCCCAAGATCTCTCTGTTCCTCCACAGTCTTCAGAACCCTACCTTTGAACCCTACCTGTTCTTGAGTCGGTTGGTACGTGACCTCAGACGTTTGTATCTTTTTATCGATGGAAGAAGGTGGAAGAGAGAATGTCCGGGGTGTGTGGGGTCCTTGGTTATGCTGGCTGCTTTTCTAAGGCAGAGGGAAGTGTAGACAGAGTCATGGATGGGAAGCTGGTTTGCGTGATGGATTGGGCTACATTCACGACCTTTTGTAGTTTCTTGCAGTCTTGGGCAGAACAGGAGCCATGCCAAGCTGTGATACAACCAGAAAGAATGCTTTCTATGGTGCATTTGTAGAAGTTGATGAGAGTTGCATCTGACATGCCAAATTTCCTTAGTTTCCTGAGAAAGTAGAGGTGTTGGTGGGCTTTCTTAACAATAGTGTCAGCATGGAGGGACCAGGACAGGTTGTTGGTGATCTGGACGCCTAAAAACCTGGTGCTCTCGACCATTTCTACTTCAGCCCCATTGATGTAGACAGGGGCATGTTCTCCACTACACTTCTTGAAGTTGATGACAATCTCCTTCATTTTGTTGACATTGAGGGAGAGATCATTGTTGTCACACCAGCTCACCAGATTCTCTGTCTCTTTCCTGTACTCCATTTCGTCATTGTTTGAGATCTAAGCCGTCATCAGCAAACTTGAAAATCGAGTTGGAGGAAAATTTGGCCGCATAGTCGGAGGTGTAAATGGAGTATAGTAGGGGGCTGAGAACACAGCCTTGCGCAGGCGGTGTTGAAGATGATCATGGAGGAGGTGTTGCTGCCTATCCTTACTGATTGTGGCCTGTGGGTTAGGAAGTCTAGGATCCAGTTATAATGGGAGGAGCCGAGCTCCAATCCAGGATGTTTGGAGATGAGTCTCGTAGGATTAATGGTGTCTATGAATGGTGTCTGAGCTGTCTATGAATAGGAGTCTTTGTTATCTAGGTGTTCCAGGGTTGAGTGCAGGGCCAGGGAAATGGCGTCTGCTGTGGACCTGTTGTGGCGATAGGCGAACTGTAGTGGAATAAGGCAGTCTGGCAGGCTGGAATTGATTTGTGCCATGACTAACCTTTCGAAGCACTTCATGTACGATGCCTGTTCATTTCCCAATAGTAACTGAACACAGATCAGTTAGTTTTGAACAATTATCTGCTCGGTTAATTACCCTCTCCATGATACAAGATATCACACCATTGGTGCTTGAAAGAACTTCTTTAAAACTGTGAATAGTTCAAATCATGATGTACTCAATGGTAAGTGGTTGATGCTTTTCCAATCCGTGAGGGGTTTACCGTGACAACCCCCACGATCCGCATGGAGAATCATTGACTGACCTTCCATTGAATACGAGCTCCCTGGGGATTGGTAATTAACCAACCAGGTGGAACCTGTTTACTGAGCCCTGTATAAAGCAAGCCCCTGAGTGGGTCCATTAATGCATTGTCCCAGCTGGGACTGGGTTTGTGTTCAAAACAGGCTGATGCACCATCAATCAAGCAAAGACTAGTTGTATGCAAGAACAAATAGGCTTTTATTAACCAGAACTTGGAGCCATCCCTGTCGGAGATCTGGTCCGTACTAAAGGCTAGGGGGAGGAGCCACCGCCTTTATACCCGGACCAGGGGGAGGAGTGTTGGGTGGAGCCGACAGGGATGTGCCACATATACAGGTAATAACAGATACTAACTAACAATGGTTAACCACAACAGATAACAGCTAACAGTGGTTTACCACATTCACCCCCTGTTTTAAAAAAAAGAGTCCGTCGGGGGTGAGGCAGAATGAACAATATTTACAGGTTCAGTCTATCTGGAGGTTTGCTCTGCCGCTGCGACCGCCGTAGTGCCGGTTCCAATGTAGGTTCAGGTGGCCGCGGTGTTGTTTCAAGCGCCAGGACATTGTTGTCATCAGTCGTCTCTTCCGATCGTCGAGTGCGTGGTGACGACTCCTGGGGCTCAGGCGAGCTGTATACAGGAGTGAGAGGAGTGAATAGTGGTTCTGATGTGGTAGGGACAAAGTTGGGGATTGGAGGTGAGGGGTTGGGGGCCATAGTGGTCCCTGAGTCAAAGAACAAAGAACAAAGAACAGTACAGCACAGGAAACAGGCCCTTCGGCCCTCCAAGCCTGTGCCGCTCCTTGGTCCAACTAGACCAATCTAGTCACCTGCGGGCGCTAGGTCACGGATAGATACTGTGTCCTCCCGCCCATCGGAGTGCGCCACAAAGGCGTACTGGGGATTGGCGTGGAGGAGTTGAACCCTTTCGACCGGGGGGTCAGACTTACGGGTCCTGACATGCTTCCGAAGCAGGACGGGCCCGGGTATGCCAGCCATGACGGTAGTGAAGTCCCCGAGGAAGACTTCCTGGGGAACACGAACATCCGATCGTGGGGGGTGGCATTGGTTGCCGTGCACAGGAGGGACCTAATGGAGTGTAGTGCCTCCGGTAGGACCTCTTGCCAATGGGTGACTGGAAGGCCTTTAGACTGTAGCGTTAGTAAAACGGTCTTCCATACTGTTGCGTTCTCTCTCTCCACCTGTCCGTTTCCCCGGGGGTTGTAGCTAGTAGTCCTACTCGAGGCTATACCTTTGGAGAGCAGGTACCGTCGCAGCTCATCACTCATGAAGGAGGATCCCCGGTCACTATGGATATAGCTTGGGAAACCAAACAGAGTGAAGAGGCTGCGCAGGACCCTGATGACCATGGCCGAGGACATATCTGGGCAGGGAATCGCGAAGGGGAAACGTGAATACTCGTCAATGACATTGAGGAAATATGTGTTGCGATCAGATGAGGGAAGGGGGCCTTTGAAGTCAACGCTTAGGCGTTCAAAGGTGCGGGTGGCTTTTATGAGGTGTGCCCTGTCTGGTCGGTAGAAGTGCGGCTTGCATTCCGTGCAGATCTGGCAATTTTGAGTTATGGACCTGACATCCTCAATGGAGTAGGGCAGGTTACGGGCTCTAATGAAGTGAAAAAACCTGGTGACCCCCCGGGTGGCAGAGGTCGCTGTGAAGAGCCTGTAACCGGTCCACCTGCGCACTGGCACATGTTCCACGGGATAGGGCGTCAGGTGGTTCATTGAGCTTCCCGGGCCGATACAAGATATCGTAATTGTAGGTGGAGAGTTCGATTCTCCACCGCAATATCTTTTCGTTCTTGATCTTGCCCCGCTGCGTATTGTTGAGCATGAAGGCAACGGATCGTTGGTCCGTCAGTAGGGTGAACCGTTTACCAGCTAAATAGTGGCGCCAGTGCCGTACAGCTTCCACTATGGCTTGGGCCTCTTTTTCAACAGAGGAGTGTCGAGTTTCGGGGCCTTGGAGGGTTCGTGAAAAGGCCACGGGTCTGCCCGCCTGGTTAAGGGTGGTGGCTAGGGCGAAGTGAGATGCATCGCTCTCCACTTGGAACGGGATGGATTCGTCTATAGCGTGCATCGTGGCCTTCGCGATGTCAGCTTTGATGCGGTCGAAGGCCAGACGGGCCTCTGCCGTCAGAGGAAATGAGGTGGATTTTATGAGTGGACGGGCTTTATCCGCATAGTTGGGGACCCACTGTGCATAGTACGAGAAGAAACCCAGGCATCTTCTCAGTGCTTTGAGGCTAGTGGGGAGGGGAAGTTCCAGGAGGGGACGCATATGGTCGGGATCGGGGCCGATGACTCCATTTCCACTATGTACCCGAGGATGGCGAGGCGGTGTGTACGGAATACGCACTTCTCCTTATTGTAGGTCAGGTTAAGGAGGCTAGCCGTGTGCAGGAATCTGTGGAGGTTGGCATCGTGGTCCTGCTGATCATGGCCGCAGATGGTGACGTTATCCAGGTACGGGAAGGTGGCCCGCAGCCCGTTCTGGTCTACCATTCGGTCCATTTCACGCTGGAAAACCGAGACCCCGTTGGTGACGCCAAAAGGGACCCTAAGGAAGTGGTAAAGGCGACCATCCGCCTCGAACGCTCGAATGCCATCAGATGGCAATCTGATTGACCATGTTAGATATGCGAAGAAGAGGGTACGCATCCAGCTGCGTGTATCGATTAATGGTTTGACTGTAGTCAATGACCATTCAGTGTTCCTCCCCAGTCTTAATGACTACCACTTGTGCTCTCCAGGGGTTGGTACTGGCCTCGATGATCCCTTCCTTGAGGAGCCGCTGGACTTCGGACCTGATAAAGGCCCTGTCTCCAGCACCATACCGCCTGCTCTTGGTGGCAATGGGCTTGCAGTCAGGAGTGAGATTCGCAAACAAGGAGGGAGGGGCGATCTTAAGGGTCGAGAGACTGCAGGTGGAGCGCGGTGGGCAATTTAGACGCCGCTGATTGCAGACGGAGAGCGGGGGAAAAGGCCCATTATACCGTATAGTGACACTCTTCAGATGGGTCATGAAATCTAGCCCCAGGAGTATAGCAGCGCAGAGATGTGGCAGCACGAGGAGCCTGAAGTTATCGTATACTGTGCCCTGCACCTTCAGTGTCACCACGCAGTACCCGAGGGCATTTACAGAGCGGGACTGCGATGCCATGGAGATCGTTTGCTTGATGGGCTGCACGGAAAGAGTGTATCGACGCACCATATCAGGGTGAATGAAGCTCTCCGTACTCCCGCTGTCAAACAAACACTATTTCCTGTGCCCGTTTACCTCGATGTCCATCATGGACTTGGCGAGTTGAAGAGGCTTGGACTGGTCCAGGGTAACCGACGCCACCGCTGGATCTTGCAGATAACCATGGGGGGCTGATGAGGTTGGAGATGGCGGCCCCTGCTGGTCGCTCGCGGCTGAAGTTGTCCAAGATGGTGGCCCCCGCGGGTCGCCGGCGGCCGATGACGTCATCCAAGATGGCGGCCCCCACGGGTTGCTTGCGGCCAGAGTTGTCCAAGATGGCGGCCCCCGCGGGTCGCCGGCGGCTGATGACGTCATCCAAGATGGCGGCCCCCACGGGTCGCTTGCGGCCGGAGTTGTCCAAGATGGCGGCCCCCGCGGGTTGCACGTGGCTGGGGTCGTCCAAGATGGCGGCTCCTGCGGGTCACACGCGGCCGGAGTTGTCCAAGATGGCGGCCCCCGCGGATTGCACGTGGCCGGGGTCATCCAAGATGGTGGCCCCCGCGGGTCGCACGCGGCCGGAGTCGTCCAAGATGGCGGCCCCCGTGGGTCACACGCGGCGCTCGTGGATTTGGAGGTGGACTTACGGCAGACTTTGGCATAGTGTCCTTTCTTCCCACACGCGGAGCAGAACCGACTCCCTCGCCGGGCAGCGTTGTCGGGCGTGCTTACCCAGGCCGCAGAAGTAGCACTTCGGGCCTCTAGAGGCTGCTGCAGCGGTCAGATCACCGGTGAGACGTGATGCGGCGTAGGTCTGTGGCCCTCCCGGGTACAGGGGTAGCGACGGCTGCGGTGTCCACGATGCGCCCACGTGGTCAGGTGAGTAGGCCTCGAGATGTTGGGAGGTCACCTCTAAGGATTCGGCCAGTTCCACTGTTTTCTTTAAGTCCAGCACACCCTGTTCCAGCAGCCGTTGTCGGATATAGGTCGTCCCGATGTCCGTGACAAAGGCATCCCTGATTATGTCCTCTGTATATTGGGTGGCAGTCACAGTCTTGCAGTTGCAGTTCCGGGCAAACAGTCGCAATGCGCGCAGGAATAGGTCAACCGATTCTCCTGGCTGCCGTCTGCGCGTAGCTGGGAGATGTCTCGCGTAGACTTCATTTGGCCGTTTGTTATACTGGTCCTTTAAAAGTTCGATGGCGTCCTTGTAATTTTCTGCGTCCCGAATCGTAGAATATACTACGTCACTTACCCGGCCGTGGAGCACTCATAGTTTGTCGGCATCCGTACGGACAGCAGCGGAGGTGTCGATGTAGTCTTCGAAGCATTTCAGCCAATGATCAAACATGTTTGACGCTCCTACAGTTTGAGGATCCAGATTCAAACTGTCGGGTTTTAACATCTGCTCCATTTTAAAATCTTGTTAATAAAATTGATGCACCATCAATCAATGCAAGAACAAATAGGCTTTTATTAACAAGAACTTGGAGCCATCCCTGTCGGAGATCTGGTCCGTACTAAAGGCTAGGGGGAGGAGCCATCGCCCTTATACCTGGACCAGGGGGAGGAGTCTTGGGCGGAGCCGGCAGGGATGTGCCACATATACAGATAATAACAGATACTAACTAACAGTGGTTAACCACAACAGATAACAGATAACAGTGGTTTACCACACAGGCTTGTGGTTTTTGTTTATTTTATTTTGTGCAATGAAAGCACTGTTCCAAGACAATCGACTCATAGAAACATAGAAACTGGATGCAGGAGTGGCACAGTGGCTATCACTGCTGCCTCACAGCATCAGGGACCCAGGTTCGATTCCTGGCTTGGGTCACTGTCTGTGTGGAGTTTGCATGTTCTCCCCGTGTCTGTGTGGGTTTCCTCTGGGTGCTCCAGTTTCCTCCCATAGCCCAAAGCTGTGCGGGTTATGTGGATTGGCCACGCTAAATTGCCCCTTAGTGTCAGGGGGACTAGCTAGGGTAGATGTATGGAGTAATGGAGCCTGGGTGGGAATGTGTTTGGTGCAGACTCGGTGGGCTGAGTGGTCTCCTTCTGCACTGTAGGCATTCTATGAGTAGGCCATTCGGCCCTTCGAGCTTGCTCCATCATTCATTATGATCAAGGCTGATCATCGAATTCAATATCCTGACCCCGCCATCCCCTCCATATCCCTTGATCCCTTCAGTCCCAAGAGCTATATCTAATTTCTTCTGGAAATCAGAGAATGTTTTGGCCTCAATGACATTCTATAGTCGTCAATTCCACACATTCATCACCCTCTGGGTGGAGAAAATAGGAACAGAGAGACTCCTGGAGTTATTCCAGTTACAGATGTAAGTCATCCAAGAGAAGGGGTGGTAACTGTGAAATCAGAGCCAAACCAAACAGGACAGAGAAGTGAGAAACTTTCTTTCATGTTGAAAGTCCAGGGGAGACGGTGATGTCACTGGAATGGTAATCCAGAGGCCCAGTCTAATTCTCTGGGGACAGTGGTTCAATTCCCACCAAAGCAGATGGTGGAATTAAAATTCAATTAATAATCTGGAATATAAAATTAGTCTCAGTAATGTTGCCCATGAAACCATTGTTACAATATAAAGTACAATTATAAAGGGAAAGACTCTGAGTGCTGTAGAGGATCAGAAGGACCTTGGGGTCCGGGTCCATAGGACTCTAAAATCGGCCCCGCAAGTGGAGGAGGTGGTTAAGAAGGCGTATGGTGTGCTGGCCTTTATCAATCGAGGGATTGAGTTTAGGAGTCCGGGGATAATGATGCAGCTATTTAAAACCCTCGTCAGACCCCACTTGGAATACTGTGCTCAGTTCTGGTCGTCTCATTACAGGAAGGATGTGGAAATGATTGAAAGGGTGCAGAGGAGATTTACAAAGATGTTGCCTGGATTGAGTGGCATGCCTTATAAGGATAGGCTGAGGGAGCTCGGTCTTTTCTCCTTGGAGAGACGTAGGATGAGAGGAGACCTAATAGAGGTATATAAGATGTTGAGAGGCCTAGATCGGGTGGACTCTCAGAGGCTTTTTCCCAGGGTGGAAATGTCTGCTACGAGAGGACATAGGTTTAAGGTGCTGGGGGGTAGGTACAGGGGAAATGTTCGGGGGAAGTTTTTCACACAGAGGGTGATGGGCGAGTGGAATCGGCTGCCATCAGTGGTGGTGGAGGCAAACTCAATAGGGTCTTTTAAGAGACTCCTGGATAAGTACATGGGACTTAATAGGATGGAGGGTTATAGGTAGGCCTAGAAGGTAGGGATATGTTTGGCACAACTTGTGGGGCCGAAGGGCCTGTTTTGTGCTGTAGTTTTTCTATGTTTCTTCTAATTGCCATATAAACCCATCTGGTTCACTAATGTCCTTTAGGGAAGGAAATCTGCTGTCCTTACCAGGTCTGGCCTACATGTGACTCCAGACCCACAGCAATGTGGTTGTCTCTTAAACAGCCTCAGAACAGGTATGGTAAGTCACTCAGTTTGAGGGCAGTTAGGGATAGGCAATAAATGTTGGCCTTGCCAGGGACGGCTGCATCCCAGGAAAGAAAAAATATATATTATTTTATAAATAAAGTAAAGTAAAAGTAAAGTTTATTTATTAGTCACAAGTAAGGCTTACATTAACACTGCAATGAAGTTCATAGAATCATAGAATCCCTACAGTGCAGAAGGAGGCCATATGGCCCATTGAGTCTGCACCAATCACAATCCCACCCAGGCCCTATTCCTGTAACCCCACATATTTACCCTTCTAATTCCCCCGACACTCGGGGCAATTTAGCATGGCCAATCAAACTAACTCGCACATCTTTGGGTTGTCGGAGGAAACCGGAGCACCCGAAGGAAACCCACGCAGACACGGTGAGAATGTGCAGACTCCACACAGACAGTGACCAAAGCCAGGAATCGAACCCGAGTCCCTGGCGCTATTGTGAGACTTATTGCTATGAGGCAACAGTGCTAACCACTGCGCTACCGTGCTGCCTGCAAATGTGGGATTTTTTTTCTGCAAAACGCATTAGATGCTAACTCAGTTCATCATTTTAAATGATTTTTTGGCTAACCAAGAGTACAAAATGACATGGGAGATCAAAGTGTGTGCTTGGGGCTAAAAGATAGATTAGTCACGATTTTACTGAACAAGAATGGAACAGACTCAATGGGCTGAATGGCCAATTCCTTTTCCTTTGACAAACAGTAAAGGAGGTCACTTGGTATGGAAGTTGACTATTTCTGAAAGGAGAGACATGTTGCCAAAATTTTTTGTTTTGTACTCATCAGGACAAACACAATAAAAAATTCAAACAATCACAGCAATTTATATTGGAGGACAAAAGGTTGCTGATTGGCTGGCAAGTCGACTCTGGCTGAGGCATTTCCACTGCTTTCTCAGCCAATCAGAGTTGACTTGTTAACCAATGAGAGGTATAGATAGGGTGAACAGTTGGAAGCTTTTCCCCAGGGCAGAACTGACAATTACAAGGGTGCACAAGTTCAAGGTAAGGGGGGAAAGGTTCAGTGGAGATGTGCGGGGGATGTTTTTTACACAGAGGATGGTGGGGGCCTGGAATGCACTGCCGCGTGAGGTGGTTGAGGAAGATACGTTAGTGACATTTAAGACTTATCTGGATAGACACATAAACAAATGGGGGATAGAGGGATGCAGGTGGTCTAGATAGGACAACATGATTGGTGCAGGCTTGGAGGGTCAAAGGGCCTGTTCCTGTGCTGTACTATTCTTTGTTCTTTGTTCAGTCAGCACCCTTTTCTCCTGTCATGTAAATCATTGCGATTGTTTGAAATTTGGCACTCTTGTGTTTGTCCTGATGAGTACAAGATGAAAAACTTCGGCAACACATCTCTCTTTTCAGCAACAGTAAAGGAGGTGGTCAGCTTAGAAAGGAGCGGGTGATAATGGTCACTAGGGAATGAAGGGATTCAAAGAAAGCTGTTACTGCCTGGCACCATGAAAATTAGTTGTGCTTTTCCAGTTTCTGCAAGTAAGATGTCAAAACTCTTCCACATCTCTGACTTAACATTTCAGGTTGGACCCCGATAATGTCCTGTAAGTTTCTAGTCTGTTCTCTTGTAAAGCTCTATAGATGGAGAAGGAACAACTACAATGATGATTTTAACAACAATAATAGCAATATTAGCATTAAAGGGCTCTTCTGGTTGAGAGTTAAGCATGCTGGGATTTTTGGTCAACTTATAATTAAAAACAGATGCTGGTCGTAAAGTTGCTGTGAGTCATGACCTGGTCTGGGAACTGTGACCTGAAGCCTCCTGTGTTAACAAAATATGGGAAGTTGTTTACTCTGGGGTAGACCTGATGGCACTCAGTTGATGGGTTTTACATGCAATCTGAACCAAACATAATGGTGTCATTTACAAGTAATTTCATTGACCGTTTGAGTCATGTGATCAGTTTCCGGTTACACAATTGGCCGGATGCCAGAGAATCTCCTGGAAGCAGGTAAAAGAATGTGTAGCTAAAAGACAGGTGCAGGCTTTGTCTCCAGCAATAACTCTATAGAGATCCGCTATTGCAAGAAGTGTGCCCTGAAGGAACTCCTTCAGAGAAGACTATGAAGATAGATTCTACATTGGGAACAGACTTGGCCAATTTTTTTCTAAAGCTCAGTAGTATCTATTTTATATCAGATAATTAGAGTAAATGTTTAGTTAAGAGTTAAAGTTCAGTAAAAGAGTTGGAAGTGTTGGAACTGTGTAAGATTGATTTGGTACCTAAAGTGTTACATAAAGGGCGAATGTTGAATAAAGTAACAGTCGGCTCCTGTCTTTGCTTATCACATTAAACTGGAATGCTTGGCAGTGTTTAAGTTATTAGCCGAGTAACAGCTAGCTGCATTTGATGGCTTTCCGACCATGGACTTCCTTTGAAAATGTTTGCACATGTAGTGAGTGCTGGTGACATCATCGGGCTAGCTTGGGGATAGAGTACGAGGGGAAATTACATACATTGGTTGATGTCATCTCTCAATCACTCAACACACAGCAATTAATTTTGGCCAACGGAATTGAATCTCTGTGCTGCCAGACTCAAAAGCTCATCCAAGCTGGTTCACATCGATGATCCCATTCGGTGTTCATTAAGTAAAAGATCACGTAGCGAATTCTGCTGACTAATTTGTTGAGAGGATGCTAATGGTGAGGCGAGTGTTTGTGTTGTTCCCTTTGTGGATATGTCATAGAATCGTAGAATTCCTACAGTACAGAAGGAGGCCATTCAGCCCATTGAATCTGTAACGACTCAGTATCTTATCCAGGCCCACCCTATCCCCATTATCCGGCGCATCTACCATGGCCAATCATAGAACCATAGAAAATTACAGCTCAGAAACAGGCCTTCTGGCCCTTCTTGTCTGTGCTGAATCATTTTTTGCCTAGTCCCACTGACCTGCACTTGGACCATATCCCTCCACATTCCCCTCATCCATGAACCCGTCCAAGTTTTTCTTAAACCCGCATTTACCACTTCATTCGGCAGCTCATTCCACACTCCCACCACTCTCTGCGTGAAGAAGCCCCCCCTAATATTCCCTTTAAACTTTTCTCCTTTCACCCTTAACCCATGCTCTCTGGTTTTTTTCTCCCCTAGCCTCAGTGGAAAAAGCCTGCTTGCATTCACTCTATCTATACCCATCAAAATCTTATACACCTCTATCAAATCTCCCCTCAATCTTCTACGCTCCAGGGAATAAAGTCCCAACCTATTCAATCTCTCTCTGTAACTCAGCTTCTCAAGTCCTGGCAACATCCTTGTGAACCTTCTCTGCACTCTTTCAACCTTATTTACATCCTTCCTGTAACTAGGTGACCAAAACTGTACACAATACTCTAAATTCGGCCTCACCAATGCCTTATATAACCTTACCATAACACTCCAACTTTTATACTCGATACTCTGATTTATAAAGGCCAATGTACCAAAGGCACTCTTTACGACCCTATCCACCTGTGACGTCACTTTTAGGGAATTCTGTACCTGTATTCCCAGATCCCTCTGTTCAACTGCACTCTTCAGAGTCCTACCATTTACCCTGTACGTTCTACTTTGGTTTGTCCTTGCAAAGTGCAATATCTCACACTTGTCTGCATTAAATTCCATTTGCCATTTTTCAGCCCATTTTTCTAGTTGGTCCAAATCCCTCTGCAAGCTTTGAAAACCTTCCTCACTGTCCACTACACCTCCAATCTTTGTATCATCAGCAAACTTGCTGATCCAATTTACCACATTATCATCCAGATCATTGATATAGATGACAAACAACAATGGACCCAACACTGATCCCTGCGGCACACCACTAGTCACAGGCCTCCACTCAGAGAAGCAATCCTCCACAACCACTCACTGGCTTCTTCCATTGAGCCAGTGTCTAATCCAATTTACTACCTCCCCATGTATACCCAGCGACTAACTAACTAACTTATATATATTTGGACTGTAATTGGAGGAGGGGCATGACCATAGAATCCTTACAGTACAGAAAAAGGCCATTTGGCCCATTGAGCCTGCACTGACAGCAATCCCACCCAGGCCGTATCCCTGTAATCCCATGTATTTACCCTAGCTAGTCCTTCTGACACTAAGGGTCAATTTAGCATGCCCAATTAACCTAACCCACACATCTTTGGACTGTGGGAGGAAACCGGAGCACCCGGAGGAAACCCACGCAGACCCGGGGAGAATGTGCAAACTCCACACAGGCAGTGACCTAAGTCAGGAATCGAACACGGGTCCCAGGCGCTGTGAGGCAGCAGTGCTAACCCACTGTGCCACCCCATGATACAGGTGAAACTTCTGCCTATCCCACTGGTATGCCTCGGCCTCCAAAACTGCCTGAATTTCTGGCCCATGTTAATGTTAGACGCATGTTAGCCCCTTTAGCTCTTTAACCCTCCAAGACGTCTGCACTGCTCTAACTCTGGCCTCTTGCACATACCCAATTGTAATGTTTGTTGTCCTTTCATGGGAACCTCCTTCTCCAGTGAGTGGTTTAATTGTCCACCGTCATTTCCGACTGGATGTGGCAGGACTTCAGAGATTAGATCTGATCTATTGGTTGCGGGATTGCCTAGCTCTGTCTATCGCTACCTCTGCTGCTTGGCACAACAGTTGTCCTGTGTTGTGGTTTCATCAGGTCGACGCTTCATTTTTAGTTGTGCCTGGTGCTACCCCTGGCGTGCCCTCCTGCACTCTTCATTGAACCAGTGTTGTTGATCCCAGGCTTGATGGTAATGGTAGAGTGGGGGATATGCTGGGCCACTATACAAGCTTTCTTCTTTCTTATTTCCCCTATCACCTTCATCCTCCCCATTACATGAGGAATATTTTTAGATTTTCTGAAGATGCATATTAGATGTAATTACAGCAGAGATATGTAGACCAGCCTTCTCCCATTTAACACATCAACATACCCTTCTATTCTTTTCTCATTCCAGTGTTCATCCACCTGTTTGTTAAATGCATCAGTCCTGTTCACCTTTAACTAAGAAATGCGGTGGCACAGTGGCACAGTGGTTGACAGGGACTTGGGTTCGATTCTGGCCTCGGGTCACTGTCTGTGTGGAGTCTGCACGTTCTCCCCGTATCTGTGTGGGTTTTCTCCGGGTGCTCCGGTTTCCTCCCACATTCCAAAGATGTGCAGGTTAGGTTGATAGAACATAGAACATAGAAAGCCACAGCACAAACAGGCCCTTCGGCCCACAAGTTGCGCCGATCACATCCCCACCTCTAGGCCTATCTATAGCCCTCAATCCCATTAAATCCCATGTACTCATCCAGAAGTCTCTTAAAAGACCCCAACGAGTTTGCCTCCACCACCACCGACGTCAGCCGATTCCACTCACCCACCACCCTCTGAGTGAAAAACTTACCCCTGACATCCCCCCTGTACCTACCCCCCAGCACCTTAAACCTGTGTCCTCTCGTAGCAACCATTTCAGCCCTTGGAAATAGCCTCTGAGAGTCCACCCTATCCAGACCCCTCAACATCTTGTAAACCTCTATCAGGTCACCTCTCATCCTTCGTCTCTCCAGGGAGAAGAGACCAAGCTCCCTCAACCTATCCTCATAAGGCATGCCCCCCAATCCAGGCAACATCCTTGTAAATCTCCTCTGCACCCTTTCAATGGCTTCAACATCTTTCCTGTAATGAGGTGACCAGAACTGCGCGCAGTACTCCAAGTGGGGTCTAACCAGGGTCCTATAAAGCTGCAGCATTATCTCCCGACTCCTAAACTCAATCCCTCGATTAATGAAGGCTAGTACGCCATACGCCTTCTTGACCGCATCCTCCACCTGCGAGGCCGATTTAAGAGTCCTATGGACCCGGACCCCAAGGTCCTTCTGATCCTCTACACTGCTAAGAATGGTACCCTTCATTTTATACTGCTGCTCCATCCCATTGGATCTGCCAAAATGGATCACTACACACTTATCCGGGTTGAAGTCCATCTGCCACTTCTCCGCCCAGTCTTGCATTCTATCTATGTCTCGCTGCAACTTCTGACATCCCTCCAAACTATCCACAACACCACCTACCTTGGTGTCGTCAGCAAACTTACCAACCCATCCCTCCACTTCCTCATCCAGGTCATTTATGAAAATGACAAACAGCAAGGGTCCCAGAACAGATCCCTGGGGCACTCCACTGGTCACTGACCTCCATGCAGAGAAAGACCCCTCCACAGCCACTCTCTGCCTTCTGCAGGCAAGCCAGTTCTGGATCCACAAGGCAACAGCCCCTTGGATCCCATGCCCTCTCACTTTCTCAAGAAGTCTTGCATGGGGGACCTTATCGAACGCTTTGCTGAAGTCCATATAGACCACATCCACCGCTCTTCCTTCGTCAATGTGCTTGGTCACATTTTCAAAGAACTCAACCAGGCTCGTAAGGCACGACCTGCCCCTGACAAAGCCGTGCTGACTACTTTTGATCATACTAAACTTCTCTAGATGATCATAAATCCTGTCTCTCAGGATCCTCTCCATCAACTTACCAACCACTGAGGTTAGACTCACCGGTCGGTAATTTCCCGGGCTGTCCCTGTTCCCTTTCTTGAATATAGGGACCACATCCGCAATCCTCCAATCCTCCGGAACCTCTCCCGTCTCCATCGACGATGCAAAGATCATCGCCAAAGGCTCCGCAATCTCCTCCCTCGCCTCCCACAGTAACCTGGGGTACATCCCATCCGGTCCCGGCGACTTACCAACCTTGATGCCATTCAATAGTTCCAACACATCCTCTTTCTTTATGTCCACATGCTCGATCCTTTCTGTCCTCCGCAATCCAGCAGTACAACCACCCAGATCCCTTTCCACCGTGAATACCGAGGTAAAGTATTCATTAAGCACCTCCGCCATTTCTAACGGTTCCGCACAAACTTTTCCCCCTTCACCTTTTAAGGGTCCTATGCCTTCACATCTCATCCTTTTACTCTTGACATATTTGTAGAAAGCCTTGGGATTCTCCTTAATCTTACCCGCCAAGGGTAATTGATTGGCCATGATAAATTGCCCCCTAGTGTCAGGGGGATTACGAGGGTAAATATGTGTGGTTACGGGGATAGGACCTGGGTGGGATTGTGGTCGGTGCAGACTCGATGGGCCAAACGGCCTCCTTCTGCACTGTAGATTCTATGGCGATTCTATCACATTCTGCCCACTCTCTGGAAAAGAGGTTTCTCCAGAATTCCCGGTTGAATTAATTGGTGGCTGTCTTGTATTTATGGCCCCTCATTCTGGTCTTTCCTGTGCACCTGAAGTTATTTCAAAACTTGTGTTTCCATCAGTTGAGTGTTCTTTTGAAGGTTTATTCCACAACTCCATTTGACTTCCAGCAGAATCTTGCACAATAGCTGGAGTGACAAAGAGATTGTGGCATTTTATCAAGCTATCCTTAAAATAGAATCATAGAATCCCTTCAGTCATGAAGGAGGCCATTCGGCCCATCGAGTCTGCGCCGACTCCCTGACAGAGCATCTTATCCAGTCTCTTATCCCCATATTTACCCTACAAATTCCCCTAACCTACACATCTTTGGACACGAAGGGGCAATTCAACATGGCCAATCCACCTAACCCGCACATCTTTGGGCTGTGGGGGGACACCGGAACAGCTGGAGGAAGCCCATGCAGCTACAGAAGAAAGTGCAAACTCTGCACAGTCACCGAAGCTGGGGAATCGAACCCAGGCCCTGGTGCTGTGAGGCAGCAGTGCTAACCACTGTGCCACCGTGCTACCCCTGCAGAGGCAGGTATCTCCTGCAGAGAATCTAGCCATTGCAATTTTAGTAATTAGCGCACTGTTTATTTATTGGCAAAGATATTGGTACTTCAGCCTGGCAATTTAGTGTAGCAATTCATGGCTCTATACAAAACTGCGATGAATTCGGTAAGCAGACCATTAACTGTATATAGGATAACAGCTCTCACTTACTTCTGGAAGGACTGGGTATGGATTGGTGCTAATTGCAAAACATTGAGGATCCAAGCTGGGCTTGCTAATCTACATTGGATCTCACTCTGACAACACCAAAATTTTAAAATTCTCGTCTTTGTTCCCTCCGTGGTCTCCCCCCCCCCCCTCCCTCCCTCCCTCCGTATCTCTGAAACCTCTCCCAGCCCTGTGACGTTCTGAGATACCGTGTTCATAAGGGTGGCAGGGTGGCACAGTGGTTAGCGCTGCTGCCTCACAGCGCCACGGACCTGGGTTCGATTCCTGGCTTGGGTCACTGTCTGTGTGGAGTCTGCATGTTCTCCCAGTGTCTGCGTTGGACTTCCTCCGGGTGCTCCAGTTTCCTCCCACAGTTGAAGGATGTGCGATTAGGAGGATTGGCCATTCAAAATTGCCCCTTAGCGTCAGGGGGACTAGCTAGGGTAAGTGCATGGGGTTATGACGATAGGGCCTGGGTGGGATTGTGGTCACTGCAGACTCAATGGGCCGAATGGCCTCCTTCTGCACTGTAGGATTCCATGATAACTTTCTATGATAACTCCAGTTCTGGTCCCTTGGGGAATCCTTATTCTTTTTATTAATCCACCACTGGTGGATGCGATTCCCGAATTCCTTCCATAAACACCTCTGCTTCCCCACCTCTCTCTCGCTCTCTCCCACTTAAAAGATACTTCGTCAAACCTATCCCTTTCACCATCTGCCCTAATGTCTCCGAGAAGGAAGGAATGAGTGAGTCACATTGACGTAGAATCTGTCACACTTTCAAGTGATCACAAAACACTTTACAGCCCATGAAATACTTTTTGAAGGGTGATCGTTCTTGCGCACAGCAAGATCCCGCAGACAGCCATGTGGCAATGAGTGACGACTTCCTGATGTTGCCTGTTGGATCAATAATGACCGGGGATGGATGCAGAATATTCCAGAACAAAGAGGCGATAATGGAAATATGGACAGACCAATGATTGGCCGGGGCACAGTGGGGAGGCAGTGGCGCAGTGGTATTGTCACTGGACTGGTAGTCCAAAGACTCAGGGTCGCGCTCTCGGGACCTGGGTTCCAATCCCGACATGTCAGATGGTGAAATCTGATTTCAATAAAAATCAGGAATTAAAAGTCTAATGGTGACAATGAACCCATTGTCGATTGTCGTAAAAACCCATCTGTGTGGAATTCACTACCACCGAATGTAGTTGAGGCCAAAACATTGTCTGATTTCAAGCAGAAATTAGATATTGCTCTTGGGGCTAAAGGGATCAAAGGATAGGGGGGGAAGGCGGGATCAGGACATTGAATTCGATGATCAGCCATGATCAAGATGAATGGCGGAGCAGGCTCGAAGGGCCAAATGGCCTCCTCCTGCTTCTAGTTTCTATGGTTCATTAATATCCTTTCGGTAAGGAAATCTGCCGTCCTTACCCGTTCTGGCCTACATGCGACTCCAGATTCACAGCAATGTGGTTGACTCTTAACTGCCCTCTGAAATGGCCAAGCAAGACACAGGTGTTATGGATAATTAGGCAATAAATGATGACCCAGTCAGCGATGCCCACATCGAATGAATAAAAACAAATACCATTGGGATGTGAGAAACTTCTCACTGGAATGACGGAGGTTGAGGGGCGACCTGATAGAAGTCTACAAGATTATGAGAGGCATGGACAGAGTGGATAGTCAGAAGCTTTTTCCCAGGGTGGAAGAGTCAATTACTAGGGGGCACAGGTTTAAGGTGCGAGGGGCAAGGCTTAAAGGAGATGTACGAGGCAAATTTTTTACACAGAGAGTAGTGGATGCCTGGAACTCGTTGCCGGGGGAGGTAGTGGAAGCGGATACGGTAGTGACTTTTAAGGGGCGTCTTGACAAATGCATGAATAGAATGGGAATGGAGGGATATGGTCCCTGGAAGGGTTGGGGGTTATGGTTAAGTCTGGCAGTCATGGTTGGTGCAGGCTTGGAGGGCCGAAAGGCCCCTTCCTGTGCTGTAATTTTCTTTGCTCTTTGATATTAAGGTTTAAAACCAACATGGGAAATAAAGCTCAAAAACCAATGAAGGCTTGATATGAACAGATTGCAATTTATCTCAGCATCCTCGCTAACAATGGTGCATTTTATAGCTCAATGAGCTGACACGCTGAATACGGATGTGTGTTGATAACTTTGTGCTTTGCTCTGTGAAGGGAGAGCAGTTGAAAACTGCACGCAGAGCGCCATATGCTTTGAGAGAATCAATTGTTTTATTCCTGCTATTCGTGGGCAAAGGGTTATGTCAAACGGTAACACCTAACGTGCCGTTAACATGTTCCTCTTAGCCACCTCTGTGTAATTATTATGTCACTCGACAACACACAGGGCTACTTGGAGCTAAGAACTAAAAGGCTGTTCTGTTCTAACCGGACTGGAAAGAATTATGGCGTTGAATCTTTTACATTAATACATGTTTCTATATACCCACCCGCATTAAAGTAAAGTAAAGGTTATTTATTAGTCACAAGTAGGCTGACATTCACACGGCCATGATGTTACTGTGAAAATTAACCTAAACTGAATTAAAATTTACAAATCAATACGGACTTGAACCAATAAGTGGTTTGAGCAGCTTAAGGTGGATGAATGAACAACAGAGCAAGACAGTGAAATATACATTTAGGAATAATGGTCCAGATTTTCCACTCCCAACAGCAGGCATTGTGTCACAATGGTATCGGACGTCCCAGGGATTTACACCTTAATCCCGAACATCTCAATAGTTGGAAACGGCTCAATGAGAATCCTCACTGATTGTTTTCCTGGAAGACGCAAACAGGTAACCTTGCTCAGATAGTTATAGAGTCATCGAGTCATAGATGTTTACAGCACGGAAACAGGCCCTTCAGCCCAACTTGTCCATGCCACCCTTTCTTTTTCAAAACCCCTAAGCTAGTCCCAATTGCCCGCATTTGACCCATATCCCTCTATACCCATCTTACCCATGTAACTATCTAAATGCTTTTTAAAAGATAAAATTGTACCCGCCTCTACCACCACCTCTGGCAGCTTGTTCCAGACACTCACCACCCTCTGTGTGAAACAATTGCCCCTCTGGACACTTTTGTATCTCTCTCCTCTCACCTTAAACCTATGCCCTCTAGTTTTAGACTCCCTTATCTTTGGGAAAAGATATTGTTTATCTAGCTGAGCTATGCCCCTCATTATTTTATAGACCTCTATAAGGTCACCCCTCAGCCTCCTACGCTCCAGAGAAAAAAGTCCCAGTCTATCCAGCCTCTCCTAATAACTCAATCCATTAAGTCCCAGTAGCGTCCTAGTAAATCTTTTCTGCACTCTTTCTAGTTTAATAATATCCTTTCTATAATAGGGTGACCAGAATTGCACACAGTATTCCAAGTGCGGCCTTACCAATGTCTTGTACAACTTCAACAAGACATTCCAACTCCTGTATTCAATGTTCCGACCGATGAAACCAAGCATGCCGAATGCCTTCTTCACCACTCTGTCCACCTGTGACTCCACTTTCAAGGAGTTATGAACATGTACCCCTCGATCTCTTTGTTCTGTAACTCTCCCCAATGCCCTACAATTAACTGAGTAAGTCCTGCCCTGATTCAATCTACCAAAATGCATCACCTCGCATTTGTCTAAATTAAACTCCATCTGCCATTTGTCAGCCCACTGGCCCAATTGATCAAGGTCCCGTTGCAATTGGAGATAACTTTCTTCACTGTCCACTGTGCCACCAATCTTAGTGTCATCGGCAAACTTACTAACCATGCCTCCTATATTCTCATCCAAATCATTAATATAAATGACAAATAACATTGGACCCAGCACTGATCCCTGAGGCACACCACTGGTCACAGGCCTCCAGTTTGAAAAACACCTCTCTACAACCACCCTCTGGCTTCTGTCAAGAAGCCAATTTTGTATCCATTTAGAAACCTCACCCTGCTTCCCGCGAGATTTAACCTTATGCAACAACCTACCATGCGGTACCTTGTCAAAGGCCTTGCTAAAGTCCATGTAGACAACATCAACTGCACTGCCCTCATCTACCTTCTTTATTACCCCTTCAAAAAACTCAGTCAAATTTGTGAGACATGATTTTCCACTCACAAAGCCATGCTGACTGTCCCTAATCAGTCCTTGCATCTCTAAATGCCTGTAGATCCTGTCTCTCAAAATACCTTCCAACAATTTACCCACCACAGATGTGAGGCTCACTGACCTGTAGTTCCCAGACTTTTCCCTGCAGCCCTTTTTAAACAAAGGCACCATATTTGCCACTCTTCAATCTTCAGGCACCTCACCCGTGACTATCAATTATTCAAATATTTCGGCTAGGGGACCTGCAATTTCCTCCCTCGCCTCCCACAATGTCCTGGGATATACTTCATCAGTTCCCGGGGATTTATCTACCTTGATGCGCTTTAAGACTTCCAGCACCTCCTTCTCTGTGATATGTACACTCCTCAAGACTTCACTATTTATTTCCCCAAGTTCCCTAACATCCATGCTTTTCTCAACAGTAAATACTGATAAGAAATATTTATTTAGGATCTCACCCGCCTCTTGTGGATCGGCACATAGACGACCTTGTTGATCCTTAAGAGGCCCTACTCTCTCCCTTGTTACTCTTTTGCCCTTTATGTATTTGTAGAAGTTCTTTGGATTCTCCTTTGCCTTATTTGCCAAAACAATCTCGTGTCCCCTTTTTGCCCTCCTGATTTCTCTCTTAACTCTACTCCTACACCCCCTATACTCTTCAAGGGATTCACTTGATCCCAGCTGCCTATGCATGTCATGTGCCTTTTCTTCTTCTTGACCAAGGCCTCAATATCACGAGTCATCCAGGGTTCCCGACTTCTGCCAGCCTTGCCCTTCACTCTAAGAGGAATGTGTTTACCCTGAACCCTGGTTAACACATTTTTGAAAGCATGCCACTTACCAGACGTCCCTTTGTCTTCCCACAGACTCCCCCAGTTGACTTTTGAAAGTTCCTGCCTGATACCATCAAAATTGACCTTGCCCCAATTTAGAATATTAACTTTTGGGCCAGACCTGTCATTCTCCGTAGCTATCTTAAAACCAATAGAATTATGGTCACTGGTCCCAAAGTGATCCCTCACAAACACTTCTGTCACCTGCCCTTCCTTATTTCCCAAGAGGAGGTCATGTTTTGCTCTCTCTCTAGTCGAGCCATCCACATACTGAATGAGAAATTCCTCCTCAATACACTCAACAAATTCCTCTCCATCCAACCCTCTGATACTATGGCTGTCTCCCAGTCAATGTTGGGAAAGTTAAAATCTCCGACTATTACCATCCTATTTTTGGAGCTATCTGTAATCAAGTTAACCCATTATTTGACACTGATTATATTCAAGCTCCTCCAAGCAGCCGTAAGACAGGCTCAGGAGAATAAATAACTCAAAGGAAGCCAGGTGCAGAGTTGAAGCATTGCGGCACCCACAATGATCCCAACCCTGCCCACGGACCCCCTCCACACTGCCCCCCCCCCCCCCCCCACAACACTGGCCCCCACCCCCTCACACTGTCTGCCCACTGCCTCCCCACTCCCACACACTGCCCACTCACCCTCTCCCCGTCCTCCCACACACCCACCCACCCCCTCCCGCCCCCTCCATTGCCCACTCACCCTCTCCCCACCCCCCACATGGCCACCCCCTCCCCACACCCCCTCCCCACACAATGCCCACCCACCCGCTCCCCAACCTTCCTACTTGCCATCCCACTCCCCCCACATCCCCACTCTGCCCACCTCCCCCACACCCCCACTCTGCCCCACCACCCCCTCCCCACCCTCCCTACTCTGCCCACCCACCCCCTACACGCCCACATTGCCCACCCACCCATTCCCCCCAACACTGCCCACGCTCCCACACCCCCACACTGCTCCTGCACCCCTTCCCTCCCCTCCTCCCACACCCCCACCCCACATCCCCCACACCGCTGATCCACCCCTGAAACCAGAGCGAACCTTGGTTTAACCTGTATTCTGAAAGGCAGCACCTCTGCCACTGCAGCACCCTCTCGGTAGCGCACTGGTGTGCCAGCCTGGATTATTGTGCTCAAGTCCCTGGAATAGGATTTAAAATGACACAGGAAGATGACGGGAGCTTCTTGCATTCGGCTACTTTATTTAAAACATGTGGCAAACGCACACAAGGATCCCCAAGGTCACAAAAGACAAATAAAATTACAAATCAGGCTGACAGCTTCGGCCACTGTCACATCCTTATTAGAATTCTGATCCAAATAGCACATTCAGTGAGGTACATTCTGTCGAGTATTATTCTAATGAGTATTTGGAAGATGACTTTAGTTTCAGCATTATTATTGAGCCACATATGTCTTAGTGTTATGTCTTAGGGCCGGCACGGTGGCACAGTGGTTAGCACTGCAGGCTCACAGCGCCAGGGGTCCGGGTTCGATTCCCAGCTTGGGTCACAGTCTATGCGGAATTTGCACGTTCTCCCCCGTGTCTGCATGGGTTTCCTCCGGGTGCTCCAGTTTCTCCCACAGTCCAAAGATGTGCAGGTTAGGTTGATTGGCCGTGCTAAATCATCCCTTAGTATCGGGGGGACTAGCTAGGGTAAATGCATGGGGTTATGGGGATAGGGCCTGGGTAGGATTGTAGTTGGTGCAGACTCGCTGGGCCAAATGGCCTCCTTCTGCGCTGCGGGGATTCTATGATTCTATGAGTTGCACTCCTGCTGTGACAAGTATATCCTTCCTGAGAAAGGGAGACAGTGGTGTAGTGGTGCTCTCACTTGACTAGAGGCCCAATACAATATCTGGGGACTTGGGTTTAAATCCCGGGTTCAAATATGAATTCAATAAAAAAATAGTTGTCATTAAAAGTCTAGTGATGACCATGAAAGCGATTGTCCTTAAAAACCCACCTGGTTTGCTAATGTCCTTTAGAGAAGGAAATCTGCCGTCCTTACCTGGTCTGGCCTACACAGCAATGTGGTTAACTCTGAAATGGGGGTAAGTTAAGGATGGGCAATAAATGCTGGTCCTGTCATCGATGCTGACAGCCTGTAAAAATTAATTCAAAAAGAAAGATGGATGGAGTTTTCCCAATAACAGTGTCATACCCATGTGAAAACAAGAGTGTTCCACACTGCTCTTTTGGGTAAGTGTGGCGCTGCAATTTTCCAGCACTTCAATTTTTTTGACAGTTGGGAGATTTGCCCTTGGTGGGTGGGGGTGGGGGGTGGGGGTGGGGTGGGGGGGGAGCAGGGGCGGTGGGGTAGGATTAGAGTTAGGGGCAGAGCCTGAGTAAGGCGGTGAAGCCAGCTTCAGAGCACTTGGGCGCCATTTTGACCTCTCAAGCTATCTTCCCGGGTCGCCGTGCTGATCGACCAGGGGGGCGAGCTGGTGAAATCTTGCGCAAGGTGTGGTCTCACAAAGCCTCGATACAATTGCAGTTTTAGAACAAAGAACAAAGAAAAGTACAGCACAAGAACAGGCCCTTCGGCCTTCCAAGCCCATGCTGATCATGATACCCCAAGTAAACTAAAGAAAAAACCTTCTGCCCTTACTCAGTCCGTATCCCTCTATTCCCTCCCTATTCAGGTACCCATCCAGATGCCTCTTAAATGTTGCTAATGTGCCTGCTTCCACCACCTCCTCTGGCAGCGCGTTCCAGGCACCCACCACTCTCTGCGTGAAAAACTTCCCCCGCACATCTCTCATAAACTCTTCCCCTCTCACCTTGAACCTGTGCCCCCTTGGAATTGACACTTCCACCTGGGAAAAAGCCTCTGACTATCTATGGGATGGTTGAATTTAAGAAAAAAGCCAACTGCTCAGCCAACGAGGAGATTTGATAGCGGCGTTCAAAATTACCAAGGGTTTTGTGAGAGGAGATGAGGTGAAATGATTTCCAGTGGTATTTGGTTAATTGCGTTGAAGCTACTGGAAAAGTAAGCTGGCGGGGTGGGAGGGGGGAGGCGGAGGCGATGACCATAAGACTGTAAGACATAGGAGCAGATTTAGGCCACTCGGCCCATCGAGTCTGCTCCGCCATTCAATCATGGCTGATATTTTTCTCAGCCCCATTCACCTGCCTTTTCCCCATAACCCCTGATCCCCTTATTAATCAAGAACCTATCTATCTCTGTCTTAAAGACACTCAATGACCCGGCCTCCACAGCCTTCTGCGGCAAAGAGTTCCACAGATTCATCACTCTCTGGCTGAAGAAATTCCTCCTCATCTCTGTTTTAAAGAATCGTCCTTTTAGCCTGAGGTTGTGATGAGGGGGGAACATCTCTTTGTGATCTGGAAAGGGTGGTGGAAGGAGATTGAACAAAGAACACAGAACAAAGAACAATACAGCACAGGAACAGGCCCTTCAGCCCTCCAAGCCCACGCCGCTCCCTGGTCCAAACTAGACCATTCTTTTGTATCCCTCCATTCCCACTCCGTTCATGTGGCTGTCTAGATAAGTCTGAAACGTTCCCAGTGTGTCCGCCTCCACCACCTTGCCTGGCAGCGCATTCCAGGCCCCCACCACCCTCTGTGTAAAATACGTCCTTCTGATATCCGTGTTAAACCTCCCCCCCTTCACCTTGAACCTATGACCCCTCGTTTCATTGTAATCCCACTGACTCTCACAGTCACCTTGACGACAGCTCCTCACATGCCGTGCCCTGCACAGACTCCATCCCATTCTCCTGGTTTCTCCACCTCCATCGCATCTGTTCTGATGATGCTGCCTTCGAAAATGGTGCTTTCTAACATGCTTACCTTTTTCCTTAACTGAGGTTTCCCCCCCACCCCCATGTTTCACAGGGCACACAAAGAGGTTCGACCCATTTCCTCCCTCCTCACCGTTCCAAATACTCCTTTCAGGTGAAGCAACATTTTACTTGCACCTCCTTCAATTTGGTCTCCTGTATTCGCTGCTCCCAATGTCGCCTCCTCGACACTGGAGAGACTAACCACAGGCAGGGTGACTGCTTTGTGGAACACCTTCACAAACATGACCCCGACCTTCCTGTTGTTTGCCATTTTAATTCATGCCCACATTCCGTCCTTGCCTGGTGCAGTGAAACTCAACGCAAACTGGAGGAGCAGAATCTCATCTTCCGATTAGGCACATGACAGCCCTCAGAACTCGACACTGTGTTCAACGACTTTAGACTGAGATCTTTCTCCTCCATTAAGCCCCTTTAAAAAAAAAATCCCATACCATTATTATCTCAATGTAATAACCCTCCCTTCCCCCACCCTCCTTCTCTCCCAAGCCATCGGTCTTAAGCATCACGGCGGCATAGTGGTTAGCACTGCTGTCTCACAACACCAGGGGCCTGGGTTTGATTCCCGGCTTGAGTGACTGTGTGGACTCTGCATGTTAGGTAGAATTAAGGATCTTATTGTGAAGGACCCTCTTGGGTCTAGTGACCACAATATGGTCGAATTTCTGATTCAGATGGAAGAGGAGAAAGTTTGGTCCCAAACCAGTGTCCTCTGTTTGAACAGAGGGAAATATGATAGGATGAGGGATGAATTGGCTAAGGTAGACTGGGAGAGCAGGCTGGCAGGTAGGATAGCTGAGGAACAGTGGAGGATTTTTAAGGAGATCCTTTTCAGTTCTCAGCAAAAATATATTCCAGCAAAAAACAAGGATTGTAAGAAAAGGGAGAACCAGCCGTGGATAACGAAGGAAATAAAGGAGAGTATTAAAATAAAAACAGCTGCGTACAGAGTGGCCAAAAATAGTGGAGAAACAAGTGATTGGGAAAAATTTAAGAAACAACAAAGAGAGACTAAGAAAGCGATAAAGAAAGGAAGGATAGACTATGAAGTTAGGCTAGCAATTAATATAAAAAATGATAGTAAAAGTTTTTATAAATATATAAAAAGGAATAGAGTGGCTAGAGTGAATGTTGGACCCTTGGAGGATGAGAGGGGGGAGTTAATAGTGGGAAATGAGGATATGGCTGAGTCTTTAAATAAGTTTTTTGTGTCGGTCTTCACGGTGGAGGACACAAATAGTTTGCCAAATATTAACGATAGAGGGTTGGCAGCAGGAGAAATACTTAATACAATTAATGTTACCAGGGAGGCAGTGCTGGGTAGACTAATGGGACTGAAGGTGGACAAGTCCCCGGGTCCGGATGGAATGCATCCCAGGGTATTGAAAGAAATGTCAGAGGTAATAGTGGATGCGTTAGTGATTATTTATCAAAACTCGTTGCATTCTGGGGTAGTGCTGGTTGATTGGAAAACGGCTAATGTTACGCCGCTGTTTAAAAAAGGAAGGAGACAAAAGGCGGGTAACTATAGGCCGGTCAGCTTAACGTCTGTAGTAGGGAAAATGCTGGAATCCATTATTAAAGAGGAGATAGCAGGGCATCTGGATAGAAATGGTTCGATCAATCAGATGCAGCATGGATTCATGAGGGGAAAGTCGTGCTTGACGAACATGTTGCATTTTTATGAAGATGTGACTAGGGCGGTTGACGGAGGAGAACCGGTGGATGCGGTGTTTTTGGATTTCCAAAAGGCGTTTGATAAGGTGCCCCATAAAAGGCTGCTGAAGAAGATTAGGGCACACGGAGTTGGGGGTAGTGTGTTAAAGTGGATTGGGGACTGGCTATCCGACAGGAAGCAAAGAGTCGGAATAAATGGGTGTTTTTCCGGTTGGAGGAAGGTAACTAGTGGCGTGCCACAGGGATCGGTACTCGGGCCGCAACTGTTTACCATTTATATAGATGATCTGGAGGAGGGGACGGAGTGTAGGGTAACGAAGTTTGCAGACGACACAAAGATAAGTGGAAAAGTGAATCGTGTGGAGGACGGAGAAGATCTGCAGAGAGATTTGGACAGGCTGAGTGAGTGGGCGAGGATATGGCAAATGGAGTATAACGTTGAGAAATGCAAGGTTATACACTTTGGAGGAAATAATAACAAATGGGATTATTATCTCAATGGAAACAAATTAAAACATGCTACCGTGCAAAGGGACCTGGGGGTCCTTGTGCATGAGACGCAAAAGCCCAGTCTGCAGGTACAACAGGTGATCAAGAAGGCAAATGGGATGTTGGCCTATATTGCGAAGGGGATAGAATATAAAAGCAGGGATGTCTTGATGCACCTGTACAGGGCATTGGTGAGGCCGCAGCTGGAATACTGTGTGCAGTATTGGTCCCCTTATATGAGGAAGGATATATTGGCATTGGAGGGAGTGCAGAGAAGGTTCACCAGGTTGATACCGGAGATGAGGGGTTTGGATTATGAGGAGAGGCTGAGGAGATTGGGTTTGTACTCGTTGGAGTTTAGAAGGATGAGGGGGGATCTTATGGAGACTTATAAGATAATGCGGGGGCTGGATAGGGTGGAGGCGGAGAGATTCTTTCCACTTAGTAAGGAAGTTAAAACTAGAGGACACAGCCTCAAAATAAAGGGGGGTCGGTTTAAGACAGAGTTGAGGAGGAACTTCTTCTCCCAGAGGGTGGTGAATCTCTGGAATTCTGGAATTCTCTGCCCACTGAGGTGGTGGAGGCTACCTCGCTGAATATGTTTAAAGCGCGGATGGATGGATTCCTGATCGGTAAGGGAATTAAGGGTTATGGGGATCAGGCGGGTAAGTGGTACTGATTCACGTCAGATCAGCCATGATCTTATTGAATGGCGGGGCAGGCTCGAGGGGCTAGATGGCCTACTCCTGCTCCTATTTCTTATGTTCTTATGTTCTTATGTTCTCCCTGTGTCTGCGTGGGTTTCCTTTGGGTGCTCTGGTTTCCTCCCACAGTCTGAAAGATGTGCTGGTTAGGTACATTGGCCATGCTAAATTCTCCCTCAGTGTACCCAAACAGGCGCCGGAGTGTGGCGACTAGGGGATTTTCGCAGTAACCTCATTGCATTGCTAATGTAAGCCTACTTGTGACTCGAATTAAAAATCTTAAACTTAAAAACTTCTGGGGACCTGGATTTGAATCCCTCCACGGCAGATGGTGAAATTTGAATTCAATAAAAATCTGGAATTAAAAGTCTACTGATGACCATGAAACCACTGTTGATTGTCGGAAAAACCCATCCAATTCACTAATGTCCTTTAGGGAAGAAATTCCGCTGTGCCGTCCTTACTTGGTCTGGCCTACATGTGACTCCAGAGCCACAGCAATGTGGTTGACTCTCAACTGCCAAGCAAGGGCAATTAGGGATGGGCAATAAATGCTGGCCAGCCAGCGACGCCCATGTCCCTCTGAATCATTCAACTAGTATAGATACTTAAATAAATATAATGACAAGCGGTAGTTATTCCGTTGAATATCTTGGTCACAGAATGTTGCTAACCTTTCTAAGAGTGAGCCACTTCATTCAGGATAAGGATGAATGAAAGGTAACAATACAGAATAAAAGAACCTCGCAAATGTTTGGAGTATTTATTATTGAGGTTGGAAAATAGACTGGCACATCGGCAGAAGTGGGTCAGTCAGCGTTTCGATGCTGAGTGTAAGAACTTCACCGGAAGTTGTTACCAACGAAATTTCTTTGGTTCTTCATCTTGACGTCAGGTATCCACAGGGTTTTTAGATTAAATTTGCTTCAACGTGACAATTGTGAATTCAAAATAATTGAAACATGTGTGGTAGACAGTGGTAGACAGTGGTAGACAGTGAGGAAGGGTGTCGTAGTTTGCAGGAAGACTTAGACAGGTTGCAAAGTTGGGCCGAGAGGTGGCGGATGGAGTTTAATGCGGAGAAGTGTGAGGTAATTCACTTTGGTAGGAATAACAGATGTGTTGAGTATAGGGCTAACGGGAGGACTTTGAATAGTGTGGAGGAGCAGAGGGATCTAGGTGTATGTGTGCATAGATCCCTGAAAGTTGGGAATCAAGTAGATAAGGTTGTTAAGAAGGCATATGGTGTCTTGGCGTTTATTGGTAGGGGGATTGAATTTAGGAGTCGTAGCGTTATGTTGCAACTGTACACAACTCTGGTGCGGCCGCACTTGGAGTACTGTGTGCAGTTCTGGTCCCCACATTACAGGAAGGATGTGGAGGCTTTGGAGAGGGTGCAGAGGAGGTTTACCAGGATGTTGCCTGGTATGGAGGGGAAATCCTATGAGGAGAGGCTGAGGGATTTGGGATTGTTTTCGCTGGAAAGGCGGCGGCTAAGAGGGGATCTTATTGAAACATATAAGATGATTAGAGGTTTAGATAGGGTGGATAGTGATAGCCTTTTTCCTCTGATGGAGAAATCCAGCACGAGGGGGCATGGCTTTAAATTGAGGGGGGGTAGTTATAGAACCGATGTCAGGGGTAGGTTCTTTACCCAGAGGGTGGTGAGGGATTGGAATGCCCTGCCAGCATCAGTAGTAAATGCGCCTAGTTTGGGGGCGTTTAAGAGATCCGTGGATAGGTTCATGGACGAAAAGAAATTGGTTTAGGTTGGAGGGTCACAGTTTTTTTTTAACTGGTCGGTGCAACATCGTGGGCCGAAGGGCCTGTTCTGCGCTGTAATGTTCTATGTTCTATGTTCTATGTTCTATGAAACATGGAGCAGGAATACAGGGCTGCACAGTGGCACAGTGGTTAGCACTGCTGCCTCACAGCACCAGGGACCCGGGTTCAATTCCAGGATTTTGATTTATCGTTGTCACATGTATTAACATACAGTGTAAAGTATTGTTTTTTGTGCGCTATACAGACAAAATATACCATTCATAGAGAAGGAAACGAGAGAGTGCAGAATGTGGTGTTACAGTCATAGCTAGGGTGTAGACAAAGATCAACTTAATGCAAGGTAAGTCTATTCAAAAGTCTGATGGCAGCAGGGAAGAAGCTTAAGAATCATAGAATCCCTACAGTACAGAAGGAGGCCATTCGACCCATCGAGTCTATACCAACCACAATCCCACCCAGACCCTATTCCCATAACCACGCACATTTACCCCGCTAGTCCCCCTGACACTAGGGTCAATTTAGCATGGCCAATCAACCTAACCCACACAATTTGGACTGTGGGTGGAAACTGGAGCACCCGGAGAAAACCCACACAGACACGGGAGGAATGTGCAAATTCCACACAGACAATGACCCGAGACTGGAATTGAACCTGGGACCCTGGTGCTGTGAGGCAGTAATGCTAACCACTGTGCCACCGTGCCGCTGTTCTTGAGTCGATTGCGATGTGACCTCAGACTTTTGTATCTTTTTCCCCACGGAAGAAGGTGGAAGAAAGAATGTCCGGGGCGCGTGGGGTCCTTAATTATGCTGGCTACTTTGCCGAGGCAGGAGGAAATGAAGACAAAGTCAATGGATGGGTTGCTGGTTTGGGTCAATGTCTATGTGGAGTTTGCATATTCTCCCCGTGTCTGCGTGGGTTTCCTCCCACAGTCCAAAGGTGCGCGGATTAGATTGATTTGGCCATACTAAATTGCCTCTTAGAGTCAGGGGGATTAGCAGGGTAAATCCGTGGCGTTATGGGGATAGGGCCAGGGTCGGATTGTTGTCAGTGCAGGCTCGATGGGCTGAATGGCCTCCTTCTGCGCTATAGGGATTCTCTGCTTCTATGAAACAGGGAACCTAAGGTTTGATGAAGTTGCTTGAAAGAGTCAAACTAAATGGAGGGTGATGAATGGATCCAGCTCTCTGACTGATCTTCTTTAACTGGGTTTTGAAGTGACGGCACTTCAGAATTATTTAATTGGCTGGGAAGCACTTTGGGATTTCCTGAGGTCATGAACTGTGCAATATGAAGTCTTTCTTTTTCCTTTTTGCTAATTGGTCAGGCAGAAGTGACTAATTTTTTAAATCAGATCTGTTAACAGATCCAGCCTGTCCCCGCCTCGGTAAAGTGGATGGGGTGAAATCTTATACAGTGTTTATACGCTGTGAATGGGATTGCCTCAGCATTGAACCTGAGAGGATAGACATATGCGAATAGTGGTGATATATTACAGTTCACTCAGGGGGCGGGATTTTCTGGCCGCGTTCGCCCTGAAACCGCAAAGCCCAAGGTCAACGGACCATTCCATGGTCTGTCCCTCGCCCGCTACGATTCCCGTGGCAGGCGGAAGGGTAAAATCTGCCCCAGGGAGTCCGAATTGCTGTGGCAACACGTGCTTCCATGCATGTTGTAGTCCAGGGCTGTGGATAGCGATGGTAGGTGCTCCAACTATTGCATGACTAACCAGGAATCTCTCCCAATCTTACTCCCTGCTAATGGTGCATGTTGGGAGGATTTGCAGATTGATACTCAACCTGTTTGGTCACATTATTTCTTTAAATGTGTAGAACCTTGGCCTGCACCTGGAGCAATTTAGATCCCCTTACCTTGGGAATCCCCCTATAGCCAATAATATTGGCTATAGGGGGAGTGCAGTGAAGATTCACCAGACTTGTTCCAAGGATGGTGGGACTGTCCTATGAAGAAATTGAGACTGTATTCTTGTGAGTTTTGTGAGGCGGCGCGGTGGCACAGTGGTTAGCACTGCTTCCTCACAGCGCCAGGGATCCGGGTTCGATTCCCGGCTTGGGTCACTGTCTGTGTGGCGTTTGCACATTTTCCCCATGTCTGCGTGAGTTTCCTCTGGGTGCTCCGGTTTCCACCCACAGTCCAAAGATGTGCAGGTTAGGTGGATTGGCCGTGCTAAATTGCCCCTTAATGTAAAGGGGACTAGCTAGGGTAAATGCATGGGGTTACGGGGATAGAGCCTGGGTGGGATTGTGGTCAGTGCAGACCCGATGGGCCAAACGGCCTCTTTCTCCACTGTAGGATTCTATGAGTGAGGGGTCATCTTGTTAAAACCCACAAATAGGGAATGGGGTAGGCAGGCTAGGTGCAGGTAAGATGTTTCTCCTGCTTTGGGAGTCTAGAACCAGGAGACACAATTTCAAGACAAGGAGGAAGCCACTTAGGATGGAGATGAGGAGAAATTTCTTAACACAGGGGGTTGTGAATCTTTGGAATTCTCTACTGCAGAGGGCTGTGGAAGCTCAGTCACTGAATACGTTTAAAGCAGAGATGGATAGATGTCTAAATGCCAATGGCATAAAGGGACATGAGGGCATTGTGGGAAAAGAAGACATTGAAGTTGTTGATTGGCCATGATCATATTGAATGGTGGAGCAGCCTCGATGGGCTGAATGGCCTACTCCTGCTCCTATGTTCCTATTATGAAGACGCCTTCCTATTTTTATTTTTATTTTTCTCACTCCGTCCTTAAAGCCAATGCTCAGAGTGGACCCAGCAAACCCAAACCCATTCCTTGCTTGTTCCAAAAAAACAAATTCAAATTGAATCTCCCCACAAGGGAGACAAAAAAGACCCAAGCTGACAGGATAAGGCATTGCACCTCAAATTGGGCTTGATCTGCTGCTCGATCTTAGCCAAAAGGCCAAGACGTGATATGAACACACCTTCCTTGGCCATCAAGTCTTGGGGTGGGAGTTGGAGCTTCTGACTCTGAGACAGAGACCACTACTACTCCTTCACGAGACCTCTCAGGGTGAATAGAACGATGGCATATTATTAAAGGATATTATTAAACTAGGAAGAGAGCAGAAAAGGCTTACTAGGATGCTACTGGGACTTGATGGCTTAAGTTAGAAGGAGAGGCTGGATAGACTGGGACTACTTTCCCCGGAGGATAGGAGGTTTAGGAATGATCTTATAGAGGTCGATAAAATAATGAGGGGCATAGATCAGCTAGATAGTCAACATCTTTTCCCAAAGGTAGGGGAGTCTAAAACGAGAGGGCACAGGTTTAAGGTGAGAGGGGAGAGATACAAAACGGTCTAGAAGGGCAATTGTTTCACACAGAGGGTGATGACCGTCTGGAACGAGCTGCCAGAGGCAGTAGTAGAGGCGGGTACAATTTTGTCTTTTAAAAAGCATTCATTTAAATGGATAAGATTGGTAGAGAGGGAAATGGGCCAAATGCGGGCAATTGGGACTAGCTTAGTGATAAAAACTGGGCGGCATGGACACGTTGGGCCGAAAGGCCTGTTTCAATGCTGTAAACCTCTATGACCCTATGGGCGGGATTCTATAGCCCCGCTCGGGTGAGGCTCGTAAAATCCCGCCCGAGGCCAACAGAGAATTCCGTTCTGCAAGCCTCTCCGAGGTGGCAAAATTCCAACCATTACTCTATAAAACTGAACATTCATGTAGCAATCATTTAACTTATTTCAGATACCAAAGTAGATACGCACTGAAAAATTGTCAGTTTAGATTTCGACTGAGAAAGCAGAATTGCATTATAATTATAAACCATCTTCAGGGACTTAGCCAAAAGTATAAAAGCAAAATACTGCAGCTGCTGGAATCTGAAACAAAAACAGAAAATGTTGGCAAATCTCGACAGGTCTGACAGCATGTGTGGAGAGAGAACAGAGCCAAGTGTTTCGAGTATGGATGACTGGAGGTGATGGCCTAGTGGTATTATCGTTGGACTATTAATCCAGGAAACTCGGCTAATGTTCTGGGGACCTGGATTCGAATCCCACACACGGCAAATGGTGGAATTTGAATTCAGTAAAAGGTATCTGGAATTAAGAATCTACTGATGACCATGAAACCATTGTCGATTGTCGGAAAAACCCATCTGGTTCACTAATGTCCTTTAGGGAAGGAAATCTGCCGTCCTTACCCGGTCTGGCCTACTTGTGACTCCAGAGCCACAGCAATGTGGTTGACTCTCAACTGCCCTCGGGCAACTAGGGATGGGCAATAAATGCTGGCCGGCCAATAATGGGCATGTCATGAATGAATAAAAAATAAATCCAGACCCGAAACGTTAGCTCTCTCGCAGTTAGTACTGCTGCCTCACAGCGCCAGGGACCCAGATTCGATTCCCGGTTTGGGTCACGGTCTGTGCGGAGCCTGCATGTTCTCCCCATGTCTGCGTGGGTTTCCTCCGGGTGCTGCGGTTTCCTCCCACAGTCGAAAGACTTGTTGGTTGGGTGCATTGGCAATGCTAAATTCTCCCTCAGTGTACCCGAACAGGCGCCGGAGTGTGGTGACTAGGGGATTTTCACAGTAACTTTGTTGCAGTGTTAATGTAAGTCTACTTGTGATGCTAAAAGATAAAAAAAGATAAAAGATAAAAGAACAATGCTGTTAGACCTGCTGAGATTTTCCAGCATTTTCTGTTTTTGTTTTTGCTCTGCCCAGTTTAATGCAGTACATCAGTTCATAGAATCATAGAATCCCTACAGTGCAGAAGGAGGCTATTTGGCCCATCGCGTCTGCACCCACTCTCCATTAGAGCATCTTACCCAGGCTCTATCCCCACCCTTCTTAGTCCCTCTAACCTGTACACTAAGGGGCAATTTAGCATGGCCAATCCACCTACCCTGCACATCTTTGGAGTGCATAGAATTCCTACAGTGCAGAAGGAGGCCATTTAGCCCATCGGGTCTGCACTGACAACAATCCCCCCCAGGCTCTATCCTCATAGCCCCATGCATTTGCCCACGCAGACACAGGGAGAACGTGCAGACGTGGAGTCAGACACTTTAGGAACATTTAAGCGGTTATTGGATAGGCACATGGAACACACCAGGATGATAGGGAGTGGGATAGCTTGATCTTGGTTTCAGATAAAGCTCGGCACAACATCGTGGGCCGAAGGGCCTGTGTGGTGAACCATTGTTGGTTCCCACCAGGTAGTGCTGAGCCATGGTCTGGCCAGTACTATGAGTCTGTAGATATGTTACTGTTGGGGTTAGGGTTGGGCTGTTCTATCTGTTAATATAGTCCTTATGGTACACCCCAGTTGGCTCCGCCTCCTGGGAGAGGTATAAAGGTCACTGCTCTGCCTGGTGACCCTTTAGTCTGGGATCGTATACTGTATATAGTAGCTCTGTTATTGTTGGCAATAAAAGCCTTTATTTCCCGAGTACATCCTGCCTCTCGTGTGTTATATCGCGCATCAGCCTGTTCTGTGCTGTACTGTTCTATGTTCTATGTTCTACTCCACACAGACGGTGACCCAAGCTGTGAATCGAACCCGGGTCCCTGGCGCTGTGAGGCAGCAGTGCTAACCACTGTGTGTTAAATAATGATTTTCCCGCTTGAACAAGATCCGAACTTTCAGCAAAGCTAACATTTATTTAAGGATTGAACACTGGCTTCATATCGTTCAGCTCCTGCTCATATTTCTAGGTAGAAGCTTATTACTGTGCTCATTGATCTACACTGGCTCCTGGCATTGCCTCAAGTTTAAAATCTGCAGCTTGATGTTCAATTCCCTCCACCACCTTGTCCCTTCCCCACCCGCTCTCTGCAGCCACCTTCACCTCAGCAACCCTTTGACGTCTCTCTGCTTCTCCATTCTGGCCTCTTACACATTCCCTTCATCGTCGGTTGTCAAGCTTTCAGGTGCCTAAGCTGTAGAATTTTCTCCTGAACCCCTCCACCTCGCTACTCTTTTTGCTTCCTTTAAGACTCAGCTTAAAATCTACCTCTTTAACCAAGCTTTATTATGATGTTTCCTAACATCTCTTCATTTGTCTTTCTGTCACATTTGGTTTGTCTTGTAAGATGCCATGTTTATGGAAGGCACGGTGGCACAATGGGCAGCACGGTGGCACAGTGGTTAGCGCTGCTGCCTCACAGCGCCAGGGACCCGGGTTCAATTCTGGCCTCGGTTGACTGTGTGGAGTTTGTATGTACGTTCTTCCCGTGTCTGCGTGGGTTTCCTCCGGGTGCTCCGATTTCCTCCCACATTCCAAAGACGTGCGGGTTAGGTTAATTGGCCACGGTAAATTGCCCCTTAGTGTCGGGGGACTAGCTAGGGTAAATACATAGGATGATGTGGATAGGGTCTGGGTGGGGTTGTGATCGGTGCAGACTCGATGGGCCAAATGGCCTCCTTTTGCACTGTAAGATTCTATGGCTCTATGGTTATGTTTTATACACTGAAGGTGCTATATCAATGCAAGCTGTAATGTGGAAACTTTTTCTCAACTTCCAATTTCCGATGTTCAAGCTTCCACCTTCTCTCTTTGCACAAACGTTCCTAATACCTGTTTTTTTATATTTAACATTACTGAGATTTATTGTTCATTTGCATTTTCCCTAAAGAATTCTCCTAACATCTTCATTGTGTCAAAATGAAGGCATTCCCCGAATTCCACCACCTCGCCTTCCACAGGAATCGGAGCGGGCGTGGGGCGGACAATGGGAAGATCCGTTGACAGCAGGTGGGATTTTCCAGTCTCGGGTTGAGCGAGGCCACAAAATCCCGTCCACTGTGTCAGAACGAATGGAGGTGATGGCGTAGTGGTATTGTCGCTGGACTAGTAATCCAGAGACCGAGGGCAATGCTCTAGGGACTCGGGTTCGAATCCCACCACCGCAGATGGTGAAATTTATAATTGATCAAAATCTGGAATTAAGAGTCTAATGATGACCATGAAACCATTGTTGGAAAAACCCATCTATTTCACCAATGTCTTTTCGGGGAAGGAAATCCGCTGTTCTTACCTGGTCTGGCCTACGTATGACTGCAGACTCACAGCAATGTGGTTGACTCTTGCCCTCAGGGATGAGCAATAAATGCTGACCCAGCCAGCGACACTCACATCCCATGAACAAATGAACATAAAATCTGCTACTCAATCAGTTTAATGTTATTTTTCCTGCTATTCTTTTGTCTTATCTGGCAGGAAGGATGAAGAAAACAAATCAGAATATTAAGTTTTAGAGACATTGAAAGCCAATAAATGGGGGATGGAAATAATTGAGAGAAACTAACTGTGATTGTGTTTTAAATCCACAAGGTTAATTGATTTTAAATACAAGAAATAATTAAGGCGAGTGTTAGACAATGAGCAAAGTTAAATACATCAGAATTGTGGCCTTACTTGCAAAATAAAAAGACATTACAGCACAAAAGAATGTTTGGCTTCCTTATCTGAGGAAGGATGTCCTTGCTATAGAGGGAGTACAGAAAAGGTTTACCAGGCTGATTCCTGGGACAGCAGATCTGCCACATGAGGAGAGACTAAGTCGGTTAGGATTGTATTCATTGGAGTTTAGAAGAGTGAGAGGGAATTTCATAGAAAGTTATAAAATTCTAACAGGGTTAGACAGATTCAGAAAGAATGTTCCCGATGGTGGGGAAGTCCAAAACTAGACGTCATAGTTTGAGGGTAAAGGGTAAACCTTTTAGGACTGAGGTGAGGAGAAATTTCTTCACCCAGAGGATGGCGAATGTGTGGAATTCACTATCACAGAACGTAGTTGAAACAAAAACGTTTTGTGATTTCAAGAAGAAATTAGATTTAGTTCTTGGGGCAAAAGGGATCAAGGGATATGGAGGGGAAGCGGGGATCAGGATATTGAATTCAATGATCAGCCATGATCAAAACGAATGGGGGAGCAGGCTCGAAGGGCCGAATGGCCTCCTCCTGCTTCTATGTTTCTATCTTTGGACAGTGGGAGGAAACCGGAGCACCCGGAGGAAACACACATCGACACAGGGAGAACGTACAAATTCAGCGCAGACAGTGACCCAAGGCCAGAATTGAACCCGGTTCCCTGGCATGGTGAGGCAGCAGTGCTAACCAGCACCCAGTACCTGGGGAAAAACTCAGACTCATATTACCCTCAGGAGTAACAGGCGAATTTCTCCTGCCTCCTAGCCATGTATTTCCCGCTGGCGGAAGGTGGCGCGCTGTTTGCGAGCGGTGAAATTCCCTGGTCCCGCCGCTGTCAATGGGAATTCCCATTGATGTCACTCCATGCCGGCGGGAAAGCCATGGGCTGGGCGTGCTGCCGACGGGACTTGAGAGTCCCGCCGGTGTGAAGGGCCGGAGAATTCTGTCATCGACTAGGAAAGTTAACACATGGGAATGAAACATATTCAGCAATGTTGTCATAGAGTCATAGAGGTTTACAGCATGGAGACAGGCCCTTCAGCCCAACTTGTCCATGCCGCCCTTTTTTTTAACCGCTAAGCTAGTCCCAATTGCCCGCGTTCGGCCCATATCTCTCTATACCCATCTTACCCATGTAACTGTCTAAATGCTTTTTAAAAGACAAAATTGTACCCACCTCTACTACTACCTCTGGCAGCTTGTCCCAGACACTCACCACCCTCTGTGTGAAAAAATTGCCCCTCTGGATACTTTTGTATCTCTCCCCTCTCACCTTAAACCTATGCCCTCTAGTTTTAGACTTCCGTACCTTTGGGAAAAGATGTTGACTATCTACCTTATCTATGCCCCTCATTATTTTATAGACCTCTATAAGATCATCTCTCAGCCTTATACGCTCCAGAGAAAAAAGTCCCAGTCTATCCAGCCTCTCCTTATAACTTAACTCATCAAGTCTCAGTCGCATCCTAGTAAATCTTTTCTGCACACTTTCTAGTTTAATAATATCCTTTCTATAATAGGGTGACCAGAACTGTACACAGTATTCCAAGTGTGGTCTCACCAATGTCTTGTACAACTTCAACAAGACGTCCCAACTCCTGTATTCAATGTTCTGACCAATGAAACCAAGCATGCCGAATGCTTTCTCCACCACCCTGTCCACCTTTCAAGGACAGTAAGAAGTCTCACAACACCAGGTTAAAGTCCAACAGGTTTATTTGGTAGCACAAGCCAGTAGCTTTCTGAGCGCTGCTCCTTCATCAGGTGAGTGGGATTTCAGTTCACAAACAGGGCATATAAAGACACAAACTCAATTTACAAAATAATGGTTGGAATGCGAGTCCCCACAGGCAATCAAGTCTTAAAGGTACAGACAATGTGAGTGGAGAGAGGGTTAAGCACAGGTTAAAGAGATGTGTATTGTCTCCAGCCAGGACAGTTAATGAGATTTTCAAGCCCAGGCAAGTCGTGGGGGTTACAGATAGTGTGACATGAACCCAAGATCCCGGTTGAGGCCATCCTCGTGTGTGCGGAACTTGGCTATCAGTCTCTGCTCAGCGACTCTGCGTTGTCGTGTGTCGTGAAGGCCGCCTTGGAGAATGCTTTGTCCTATAATTCTCCCCAGCACCCTACCATTAATAGGTCCTGCCTCGATTCGATCTACCAAAATGCATCACCTTGCATTTATCTAAATTAAACTCCATCTGTACAATGAAGTTAATCATTTGTTGATTGAACTAATGTTGCTGAAACCTTGATATATTAACATTTGTAGTTTAAAAATGGAATATTTTGTTTAACACCGGGGAACACCATGTCTGTGCACAGCACTAATTTATCCAAGAAGTATTAGGCTTTTCCCTCTAATTATAAGTTTAATTCTTCAATTGATTGTGAGACTAATTCCAATAATGGGTAATTGAAAATACAGCGAAACAAAATGGCTTCTCCTTGATCTAAATAGCCAATTAAATTTCCCCATTTAAAACCTCCAGAGAAGAAAGTATTAAACCCTGATGGAATTTCATGGCATGAAAAATGCATGACGAGGTAATTACCGAGATGAAAGAAGTGAAATTGGGCTGTGTAGTTTGTTGGGATCTTCGTAACACTTCCCCTAACAAAGTGCACTGTCCACCATATTGAGTAAGGACAAACAAGAGACATTCATTGAACTGGGCCTGAAGTCAACCTTAGCTCACTTTCACAATGCAAATAATGGGCCAAAAGTCTACTTCAGCGATTCACTCCAACATTGGCTTGCTAAACATTGAAACTATCTGTATAGATTACTTACTACACTCATTGGCCCAATCACAGCCTTTCCTGGTCATCGAATCAGAGAATCATAGAATCCCTAAAGTGCAGAAAGAGGCCATTCAGCCCATCAAGCCTGCACTGCCAACAGTCCCACTCAGGACCAGTCCAAAATGTGCAGGCTCGGTTAACTGGCCATGATAAATTGCCCCTTTATGCTAGGGGGATTAGGAGGGTAAACATGTGGGGTTACGGGGATAGGGCCTGGATGGGATTGTTGTCGGTGCAGGCTCGATGGGCTAAATGGCCTCCTTCTGCACTGTAGAACCTATCCCCTGTAGCCCACAGTCTGAAAGATGTGCGGGCTAGGTGCATTGGCCATGCTAATTTCTCCCTCAGTGTACCCGAACAGGTGCTGGAGTGTGGCAACTTGGGGATTTTCACAGTAACTTCATTGCACTGTTAATGTCGGCCTACTTGTGACACTAATAAATAAACTATAAACCTTATTTGCTCTGTTAATCTTCCTGACACAAAGGGGCAATCAACCTAACCAACACATCTTTTGTTCCATGTTTCAGATCCCGGTTGCCCCAATTTATAGGGATCCTGACCCAGAATTATTTCCCTTGTTCCCACCTTACCCCCGCCACTGTTGCCTCACAGGGTCAAAGACCAGGACTGGCCTCGGGTCATTGTCTGTGTGGCGTTTGCATGTTCTTCCCGTGTCTGTGTGGGTTTCCTCCGGATGCTCTGGTTTTCTCCCACAGTCCAAAGGTGTGCGGGTTCAATGAACTGGATTGGCCATAGAGGACAGAGGGTAGTGGTCGAAGGGTCTTTTTCCGGCTGGAGGTCTGTGACCAGTGGTGTTCCGCAGGGCTCTGTACTGGGACCTCTGCTATTTGTGATATATATAAATGATTTGGAAGAAGGTGTAACTGGTGTAATCAGCAAGTTTGCGGATGACACGAAGATGGCTGGACTTGCGGATAGCAAAGAGCATTGTCGGGCAATACAGCAGGATATAGATAGGCTGGAAAATTGGGCGGAGAGGTGGCAGATGGAGTTTAATCCGGATAAATGCGAAGTGATGCATTTTGGAAGAAATAATGTAGGGAGGAGTTATACAATAAATGGCAGAGTCATCAGGAGTATAGAAACACAGAGGGACCTAGGTGTGCAAGTCCACAAATCCTTAAAGGTGGCAACACAGGTGGAGAAGGTGGTGAAGAAGGCATATGGTATTCTTGCCTTTATAGGACGGGGTATAGAGTATAAAAGCTGGAGTCTGATGATGCAGCTGTATAGAACGCTGGTTAGGCCACATTTGGAGTACTGCGTCCAGTTCTGGTCGCCGCACTACCAGAAGGACGTGGAAGCGTTAGAGAGAGTGCAGAGAAGGTTTACCAGGATGTTGCCTGGTATGGAGGGTCTTAGCTATGAGGAGAGATTGGGTAAACTGGGGTTGTTCTCCCTGGAAAGACGGAGAATGAGGGGAGATCTAATAGAGGTGTACAAGATTATGAAGGGGATAGATAGGGTGAACAGTGGGAAGCTTTTTCCCAGATCAGAAGTGACGTTCACGAGGGGTCACAGGCTCAAGGTGAGAGGGGCGAAGTATAACTCAGATATCAGAGGGATGTTTTTTACACAGAGGGTGGTGGGGGCCTGGAATGCGCTGCCAAGTAGGGTGGTGGAGGCAGGCACGCTGACATCGTTTAAGACTTACCTGGATAGTCACATGAGCAGCCTGGGAATGGAGGGATACAAACGATTGGTCTAGTAGGACCAAGGAGCGGCACAGGCTTGGAGGGCCGAAGGGCCTGTTTCCTGTGCTGTACTGTTCTTTGTTCTTTGTTCAAGAACAGCTTCTTCCCTGCTGCCATCAGACTTTTGAATGGACCTACTTCGCATTAAGTTGATCTTTCTCTGCACCCGAGCTATGACTGTAACACTACATTCTGCACTCTTTCCTTTCCTTCTCTATGAACAGTATGCTTTGTCTGTGTAGCACACAATAAATAATACTTTTCACTGTACATGTGACAATAATAAATCAAATCAAACCCTTTCCTTCTGAAAGTACGGTATGTTTGTGTGGTAAACCACTGTTAGCTTATTGCCTGTGTGTGTGTGTGACATGCCTGGACATGCCCCTGCCGGCTCGGCCTGGGATTCCTCCCCCCAGGTCCAGGTATAAAGGTGACTGCTCCCCACCCCCTGCCTCAGTCTCTGGACCAGTTCATCGGCATGGGTGTGCTCCAAGTCTTTTGCTAATAAAAGCCTATTTGTTCTTGCATACAAACTAGTCTTTGCTTGATTGATAGTGCATCAGTTTTGTCTGTATAGTGCGCAAGAAACAATACTTTTCACTGTATACTAACACATGCGACAACAACAAATCAAATCAAATCAAAAAACTTGAGGTTCCTTTTGAAAGGTAGTGATTCGTCAGCACCAGGTCAGAGTAACAGCCTGGATGTGATGCTCGAGTGCGGAATGGATTGTGCCATAGCTCATTATCTTTGATAATCAGGAGCTACCAATGGAACAATAAAGCAGAAATAATGCCGCAATGCTATTAAATATTCAAGTGGCGGCGTTTGGAAGCATGTCACGGTGACTGATGAGACGGTTGTGATGTTGAAAACATTTGGTTAGCCTCAGTATCGTCAAGTCAAAGAGCCGAAACGAAGCCCTGCCTCACTGGCTAAAATTATACTTTTAAAAATTGGTCAGATTGGAATAAAAGCTGGTCTCAGTTCTCTGTAGGTGAAGTGGAAACTAGCCACTGTTGATTTTATGTGGCTGTGTCTGAAATGCTGGGGGCGATCTTCCCAGAATTGGGCCAAGTGTCAGGATCTGAGCGCACACCGGCGGTGTGGGAAACAGCCTGGTTTTCTCTCTGGATGTTCTGACATTCTGTCCAAAAATAAACAGGTGGACGAGGCCTAACCATGCCGGTAAAGCCTGGCTTCACGGAGGAAAAAAAACAATGCACCCGTTACCCCCCCCCTGCCCCCGACTCCACCGTGGAGGTCGCAGGAGCACTGCTCCCCTCCCCACCCCATGATTAGAGTCAACATTCCTCCCCCTGTGATCTGGGTCAGGACTCCCCCCGCCCCAACCCATGCCTGGATTCAGAGCCGGCATTCCCCCTCCACCGTGAACAGAATCGACATTCCCCCCCCCCAATAACCCCACCCACGGCAATCAGAGTCCCTGTTCCCTGTCTGGGTGAACTTGTTGTAAACCTCATTGATGTAATGTCACGTCGACAGGATATGAAGATACGCCTGGGGGGGGGGGCTGTGGGGAACTATATGGTGAGGTGGGTGGTTAATGATATTCAATAATATCGGCACGGTGGCACAGTGGTTAGCACTGCTGCCTCACATCGCCAGGGACCCGGGTTCGATTCCCAGCTTGGGTCACTGTCTGTGCAGAATCTGCATGTTCTCCCCGTGTCTGCGTGGGTTTCCTCCGGGTGATCCGGTTTTCTCCCACATTCTGAAAGACACACTGGTTAGGTGCTTTGGCCGTGCTAAATTGTCCCTCAGTGTACCCGAACAGGCGCCGGAGTGTGGCGACTAGAGGTTTTTCACAGTAACTTCATTGCAGTGTTAATGTAAGCCTACTTGTCACACTAACAAATAAACTTTAAAAATATATTTAAATATATTTAAATCAGGTTCACCCCCATTATATGCATTGTAAGAAATCTCACAACACCAGATTAATTATTTAATTAATTATGAACGTTGACCCGATGAAGTCGCCAGCGAGGGAAAGGCGGAAATTGCAAATCACAATCTTGCCGGCGAGATTAGCATTTCTGGTTGTCACCGAATCCTGAGCCCTCACCATCACTCCAGTGGATGGAAAGCCCATGCTCAAGGTCTGATGCGCTATCAATAAGGCGAAAGACTACCGGTGTGCCAATACAAGTGTAGGCTTTTATTCACAACAGAATCAGGAGCACATCCCAACAAATAACCGACCTGGACTGAACAAGGGGACAGCCACCTTTATACTAGGTGCCGAGGGGAGGAACCAAACCGGAAGGGGATGTGTCCAGGTATGACAAACACACACAACGGTGGTCCAAATAGGACAAAGGCACAACTGAGGTCCACCACAAGGTCGCCCCCATCATTTCTGTTTTTCTCTCCATAGATGCTGCCTGACTTGCTGTGTATTCACAGCATTTTCTGCTCTCATTTCAGATTTTGCTTCATGCATTATTTATTTTGCATGAGTTTTGTGTGGTCAATCATCAGAAATTAGGGTGGCACGCAGGCACAGTGGTTAGCACTGCTGTCTCACAGCGCCAGGGACCTGGGTTCAATTCCAGCTTCGGGTCACTGTCTGTGGGGAGTTTGCACGTTCTTCCCGTGTCTGCATGGTTTCCTCCCACAGTCTGAAAGACGTGCGGGTTAGGTGGATTGACCGTGCTAAATTGCCCCTTAGTGTCCCGGGGACTAGCTAGGGTAAATACTTGGGGTTTATGGGGACAGGGCCGCGGCGGGACTGTTGTCGGTGCAGATTCGATGGGCCAAATGGCCTCCTTCTGCATTGTCGGGATTCAATGATTAACAGCAGAGAGAGAAACCGTGACAGGGTCAAAGCTTTTGTTCTCGATTATGCTGGAAGGGTCACGACGGAGGACAAAGAACAGATCAATAAAATGTCTGCCAGAGATTGTCTGCTGACAGTTCTGCATCCGGAGATTCATCTATTGTGCTAACGATGCTTCCTAATGCTGTGACTTCATGACATTGAGACATCCACCTTGTGTTGACACTGAGCAAAAAAAAAGATCGTGTGACAAACAAGTCGCAATCCTGACAGTGGGAAAAAACCAAAAGGGTACAGTTTCCCTGTCTGTGCGGTGTCTGCACGTTCCCTCTGTGTCTGTGTGGGTTTCCTCCGGGTGCTCCGGTTTCCTCCCAAAGTCCAAAGATGTGCAGGTTAGGTGGATTGGCCATGCTAAATTGCCCCTTACTATCCCAAGATGGGCAGGTTAGGTGGATTGGCCATGCTAAATTGTCCCTTAGTGTTCAGAGATGGATAGGTTAGGGGAATTGGCCATGGTAAGTTGCCCCTTAGTGTTCGGGGGATTGGCTGTGGTAAATTGCCCTTTAATGTCAAAAGATGTGCAAGTTCGGTGGATTGGCCATGCTAAAGTGCCTCTTAGTGTCCAAAGATGTTCAGGTTGGATGGATTAGCCCTGCTAAATGTATAAGGTTGCAGGGATAGGGCAGAGGGGAGAGAGCCTGGGTAAGATACTCTGTCAGAGGGTCAGTGCAGAACTTGATGGGCCGAATGGCCTCTTCTGCACTGTGGGGAATCTATGATTCTATGAAAAGCCAACTGCACAGAAGGAACCCTCTGGAGAAAAGAAAACCACATGGCTCTCCAGCAATGGCGGAGAATGGAGAGTGCAGCGTTTGAGAAAATATTCACCATGCACAAAACAGCAAGATTCGTTAATGCCGATTAAACATACAGCCGTTAAGAAAGCCTTTAGCTGAGTGAAACATTACCTGTGCCGCCGAGGAGCGCGGTGGAAGATGGTAATTACAGTATGATGATCAGGGAACAAATTATATTATTCAATGTTATTGCTTGGAGTAACAGTGGCGCACAGTTAGCAATGAAAATAAAATAAAAGAGGAGATGAGGGAGTGCTGAAGGTGATCTATGGCGCAAAAGGGAATTTGTTATTTGAATAATTTATGATTGTGAAGCCCAAAATATGAATAAATCATATTAGCTAGAAAACATATACAAATGTTTAATTATAGGACCCTTTCCTTTCCTCTGTGAGAAAGTAATGTAACAAATACATCCAAACCAGACTTGGTAGTGTGGATGAACAGAGGGATCTGGGTGTCCATGTGTATAGATCCCTGAAAGTTGGCACCCAGATTGATAGGGTTGTTAAGAAGGCGTACGGTGTGTTAGCTTTTATTGATAGAGGGATTGAGTTTTGGAGCCAGGAGGTCATGCTGCAACTGTACAAAACTCTGGTGCGGCTGCATTTGGAGTATTGCGTACAGTTCTGGTCGCCGTATTATAGGAAAGATGTGGAAGTGTTGGAAAGGATGCAGAGGAGATTTACCAGGATGTTGCCTGGTATGGTGGGAAAATCGTATGAGGAAAGGCGGAGGGGCTTGAGGTTGTTTTCGTTAGAGAGAAGAAGGTTAAGAGGTGACTTAATAGAGGCATACAAGATGATCAGAGGATTAGATAGGGTGGATAGTGAGAGCCTTTTTCCTTGGATGATGTTGGCTAGCACGAGGGGACATAGCTTTAAATTGAGGGGTGAGAGATATAGGACAGATGTGAGAGGTAGGTTCTTTACTCAGAGAGTAGTAAGGGCGTGGAATGCCCTGCCTGCAGCAGTAGTGGACTCGTCAAAGTTGAGAGCGTTCAAGTGGTTATTGGATAAACATATGGACGATATTGGAATAGTGTAGATTAGAGGGGCTTTAGATTGGTTTCACTGGTCGGCGCAACATCGAGGGCCGAAGGGCCTGGACTGCGCTGTAATGTTCTATGTTCTATGTTCTAAACCTGTCAAAGGGGTACAGTCTAATTGTGATGGGTTAACCCCCATGCAGCAACCATATTAAGAACTTATTTATTCCTATCATAAGTAGGCTGACATTAACACTGCAATGAAATTACTGTGAAAATCCCCGAGTCACGCACATCATTACTGATGCACAAATCAACAAGCAAGTTCAGTTTTAGAAGAGACATGGGGCAGAATGGAGGTGATGGGGGTCCATCATTATATAAGAACATAAGAACTAGGAGCAGGAGTAGGCCATCTGGCCCCTCGAGCCTGCTCCACCATTCAATAAGATCATGGCTGACCTTTTCGTGGACTCAGCTCCACTTACCCACCCACTCACCGTAAACCCTTAATTCCTTTACTGTTCAAAAACTTATCTATCCTTGCCTTAAAAACATTCAATGAGGTAGCCTCAACTGCTTCACTGGGCAGGGAGTTCCACAGATTCACAACTCTTTGTGTGAAGAAGTTCCTCTTCAACTCAGTCCTAAACCTGCTTCCCCTTATTTTGAGGCTATGCCCCTAGTTCTAGTTTCACCCGCCAGTGGAAACAACTACCCTGCTTCTATCTTATCTATTCCCTTCATAATCTTATATGTTTCAATAAGATCTCCTCTCATTCTTCTGAATTCCAATGAGTATAGCCCCAGTCTACTCAGTCTCTCCTCATAAGCCAACCCTCTCAACTCCAGAATCAACCGAGTGAATCTCCTGTTCACCCCCTCCAGTGCCAGTATATCCTTTCTCAAGTAAGGAGACCAAAACTGTACACAGTACTCCAGGTGTGGCCTCACCAGCACTTTATACAGCTGCAACATAACCTCGCTGTTTTTAAACTCCACCCCTCTAGCAATAAAGGACAAAATTCAATTTGCCTTCTTAATTACCTGCTGCACCTGCAATCCAACTTCTTGAGATTCCTGCACAAGGACACCCAAGTCCCTCTGCACAGCAGCATGCTGCAATTTTTTGCCATTTAAATAAGAGTCCATTTTGCTGTTCTTCCTACCAAAATGGATAACCTCACATTTATGAAGTCACATTATGAAGTGCTTCAAAAGGTTAGCCATGGCACGGATCAATTCCTGCCTCCCAGATTGCCTGGATCCACTACAGTTTGCCTACTGCCACAACTGGTCCACAGCAAGTGCCATCTCTCAGGCCCTACACTCAACCCTGGAACACCGAGGCAACAAAGATACTTATGTCAGACTCCTATTTATTGACACAAAACCAGAAAATGCTGGAAAATTTCAGCAGGTCTGACAGCATCTGTGGGGAGAGAAAAGAGCCAACGCTTCGAGTCTGGATGACCCTTCGTCAGAGCCTTTGGAGTTTCATCTCGGGTCATCTAGACTCGAAATGATGGGGGAATCTAGAACTTGGGGGCGTAGTTTAAAAATGAGGGGTGTCCCACTTAATGCGGAATTTCCTTTCTCAGAAGTTGTTGGTCTTTGGGATTCTCTTCTACGGAGAGCACTGGAGGCTGGCTCATTGACTATATTCAAGTCTGATTGAGAGGCTTTTGAGACACAAAGAAATGAAGGGTTATGGGGGGAAGACAGGAAAGTGGAGGTAAGGCCTCAGTTAAATTAGCCGTGATCTCATTGAATTGTGGAGCAGGCTGGATGGGTCGAATGGCCTACCCCTACCCCCATTGCTTGTGATCTTACAAACTCAACTCATCTTCATTTGGGTGTAGCTTAGAGCCAGGCCAAACTGCAACCTTATGCCAGAGAATCCTGGCATGATTTTTCCAAAAATGACTACCCAACGGCAAGAAAACTGGAGTGACCGGCACAGTCTGGACCGCAATTGTCCCACAGTTTCTCATACTCCCTCTTCGCTCTCCTAATTTTGTTTTTAAGTACCTCCCTGCACTTTCTATACTCCTGCAGGGGTTCTGCCTCAACTCCTCCAGAAACGTGGAGTTGCGGCAGAAGATTAGCCACGAGCGTATCGAATGGAGGGGTGGGCTTGCGGGCCATATGGTTTACATATTTCTTATGTTGTGATGCGCGTTATCATACCCGAGGCTAGATGCTCAGGAAATAAAGGCTTTTATTTGCTGTAACGAAGCAGCCAATAATTATATACACGATCCCAGACTGAGGGGTCCCAGCCAGAGCAGGGACCTTTATACCTCTCCCAGGAGGCGGAGCCCGACTGGGATGTATCACAACACTAGAATACAAAGGTGTAACGACCTCACCCTAACCCCAACAGCAACAAGTAGCACAACCCATCCCTAACCCAACAGCAACATATGTACATCCTTGTAGTACTGGCCAGACCCTGGCTCAGTACTATCCAGTGGGAACCAACGATGGTTCACCACATGTTGTTAGAACTGAAGACACCGACATTAAAGCTGGAAGGTTTCTGGATTAGACTCATTGGGGAGGCCGTGGGGGGGGGGGGGGGGGGCGAAGGGGGGACACCCTCTACTCTCATCCTCTGGGTAGAGGAAGTCCCTCCTGGCCTCCATTTCAATTGACAGCATTTCCAGGGAGGTGAATCTAGGGGCTGAACGTCCCTGGGGTTTGTGGGCCATCTCCTCCTTGAACAGTGGGTAAGTTAATGTCCTTCTAAATATAGCGCCTGGCTATGACGGCGGGTAACATGCCGTCCAGCCCACCCCGCCAGGCGAAACATCAGAAAACCCCCGGCTGTGTAATGAACGTGGCGAGTATCAGGGCTGGTTTGTAACGATGGTGAGTTAGTAAAGCGCACACATTTCCATCGGAACAAAGAACATTGGACCTAGGAACTTAACTAGGCCATTCAGCCCTTCACGCCTGCTCTGCCATTCAATAAGACCACGGCAGATCTGGCTCTGATCTCAACTGCACTTTCCTGCTTGTCCCCACGTCAACCTTGACTCCCATGTCTATCGAAAATTTATCCAACTGCCAAGAATACATTCAATGACCCAACAGGTGAGGCAATAGCCTAGTGCTATTACTGCTAGACTATTAATCCAGGAACTCAGCTAATGCTCTGGGAACCTGAGTTCGAATCCCGCCACAGCAGGTTGGTGGAATTTGAATTCAATAAACAATATCTGGAATTAAGAATCTATTGATGATTGTGAAATCATTATCAATTGTCTTGCCCCCCCACTCTACCCCATATCCCTTTAGCCCCAAGAGATATATCTCCTTTCAAATAACGAGACCAAAGTTGTCCACAATATTCCAGATATGGTCACACCCCGAGGCCCTTATTTCCCGACCCTTATGTTGCCATCTTCCAGCAATATTTGCCTTCTTACACGGTGGCACAGTGGTTAGCACTGCTGCCTCAGAGAGTCAGGGACCTGGGTTCGATTCCTGGCTTGGGTCACTGTCTGTGTGGAGTTTGCACGTTCTCCCCGTGTCTGCGTGGATTTCCTCCAGGTGCTCCGGTTTTCTCCCACACTCCAAAGATGTGTGGGTTAGGTTCATTGGCCATACTAACTTGACCCTAGTTTCGGGGGGACTAGCAGGGTAAAGTTGTGGGGTTACGGGAATAGGGTGGAATTGTTATCAGTGCAGGCTCGATAAGCTGAATGGCCTCCTTCCGTGCTTCTTTAGGCATTCCATGATTCTATGCCCCAGGACACCCAGATCCCTCTGTACCACCGAGTTCTGCTGTCAAATCTCCAGGGCTACATGGGGTCTGAGGTGACCTTCTCTCTCCTTATAACCTGTCTGAAGCAGCCTCACTTCCTATGGTGAGTTAAATGTTTTGAAAACTCTGGTGTCCAGCCTCAGTTTAAAGTTTATTTTTCATTATTCATTCGTGGGACATGGGCGTCGCTGGCTGGGCAGCATTTATTGCCCATCCCTAGTTACCCTTGGAGGGCAGTTGAGAGTCAACCACATTGCTGTGGCTCTGGAGTCACATGTAGGCCAGACCAGGTAAAGATGGCAGATTTCCTTCCCTAAAGGACATTAGTGAACTAGATGGGTTTTTCCGACAATCAACAATGATTTCATGGTCATCAGTAGATTCTTAATTCCAGGTATTTTTTATTGAATTCAAATTCCACCAGCTGCAGTGGCGGGATTCGAACCCAGGTCCCCAGAACATTAGCTGAGTTTCTGGATTAATAATCTAGCAATAATACAACTAGGTCATCACCTCCCCTTAGTGTCACAAGCAAGCTTACATTCACACAGCAATGAAGTTACTGTGAAAATTTCCTGGACACCACACTCCGGCACCTGTTCGGGTACACCGAGGGAGAATTTAGCACGGCCAATGCACCTAACCAGCACGTCTTTCGGACTGTGGGAGGAAACCGGAACACCCGGAGGAAACCCACGCAGACACGGGGAGAGTGTGCAGACCTCGCACAGTCAGTGACCCAAGCCGGGAATCGAACCCGGGTCGCTGGCGCTGTGAGGCAGCAGTGCTAACCACTGTGTCACTGTGCTGCCGCAGCTCTGTCACTTGTGGAGAAGGGGATGATTTTTCCCCCATAAAACAGTGCAGTTTCAAACCATGCCATTCGAAGAGATGGGAGTAAAATTGGGGTGTCATGGGATACAATTCAGTTGATTCCGTCAACGCTTCCTGCTAGTCTGTTCCATTCACAGCCTGGGTCTCGGATATTCGAACAGCGATGCTGTGACGTGCAACACCCGCACGAGGCAGGAGACTGTCCTTTTTTTTAAACGTTGACATTTAATCACTTTTCTTCTTCCTTGACAGCACAGAAAATGAGTTTTACCTGCACCGTGTAATCATCCATCCATCTTTATCTGTCTATGTCCGCGGAATATTACACGGAAGTATGAAAAGCCAATAATAGCCATGAGATTAAGAAAATAACAGACATTTCCGATATCCATTCCAACGCAACAGCTGAAAGGCAGAGAGGGAGAGGGAGAGAGAGAGAGAGTGAATAAGAGAAAGAAACAAAGAGAGAGAGAAAGAAAGAGATATACATAGGCAGAAAGAAATTAAGAAAAAGAACGAGATAGAGATAAGAGACAAAGAAGCAAGAGCGAAAGAGAGATAGCGATTGAAAGAAAATGAGAGAGAAAGAAAGGATAGAGATAGGAAGAGAAGAAGAGATAGAGAAAGAGAAAGTTTCAGCATCCTGGGGTTACCATTGACAGAAACTGAACTGGACGAGCCATATAAATACTATGGCTACAAGGGCAGGTCAGAGGCTGGGAATCCTGCAACGAGTAACTCACCTCTTGACTCCCTAAAGCCTGTCCATAAGGCACAAGTCAGCAGTGTGATGGAATATACATTTTTAAAAATTCATTCATGGGACACGGGCGTCGCTGGCTGGCCAGCATTTACTGCCCATCTCTAATTGCCGGAGGGCAGTTGAGAGTCAACCACATTGCTATGGCTCTGGAGTCAGATGTAGGCCAGACCGGGTAAGGACGGCTGATTTCCTTCCCTAAAGGATATTAGTGAACCAGATGGGTTTTTTCGACAATTGACAATGGTTTTGTGGTCATCAGTAGATTCTTAATTCCAGATACTTTTTATTGAATTCAAATTTCACCAGCTGCCATAGCAGGATTCAAAACCAGATCCTGAGAATATTCGCTGGGTTTTTGGATCAATAGTGTAGCAATAATACCACTGGACCTCCCCACTCTGCCTTCACTTACCTGGATGAGTGCAGCTCCAACAACACTCAAGAAGCTTCACATTATCCAGCCTGCTTGGTTGCTAGCCCTTCTACAAATATTTGCCCCCTCCATCACTGACAAACAGTGGCAGCAGTGTGTACTATCTACAAGATGCCACTGCAGGAACACACTAAGGGTCCTTAGACAGTACCTTCCAAACCACAACTGCTACCATCTAGAAGGACAAGGGCAGCAAATACCTGGGAACACGCCCAGTACTTTCTCAGGAGGCTAAGGAAATTTGGCATGTCTGCTACAACTCTCACTAATTTCTACAGATGCACCACAGAAAGCATTCTTTCTGGTTGTACCACAGCCGCATTTGGAATATAGTGTTCAATTCTAGTCGCCACACTACCAGAAGGATGTGGAGGCTTTGGAGAGGGTACAGAAAAGATTTACCAGGATGCTACCTGGTATAGAGGGCATTGGCTATGAGGAGAGGTTGGAGAAACTTGGTTTGTTCTCACTGGAGCGATGGAAATTGAGGGGCGACCTGATAGAAGTCCACATGATTATGAGAGGCATGGACAGAGTGGATAGTCAGAAGCTTTTTCCCAGGGTGGAAGAGTCAATTACTAGGGAGCACAGGTTTAAAGTGCGAGGGGCAATTTTTAAAGGAGATGTACGAGGCAGAGTTTTTACACAGAGAGTAGTGGGTGCCTGGAATGCGATGCTGGTGGAGGTAGTGGAAGTGGATACGGTAGTGACTTTTAAGGGGCATCTTGACAAATACATGAATAGGATGGGAATAGAGGGATAGAGAAGGTTTTAGTTAAGTTGGGCAGCATGGTCAGTGCAGGCTTGGATGGCCGAAGGGCCTGTTCCTGTGCTGTAGGTTTCTTTGTTCTTGTCCTTTGTTCTTGGTATGGCTCCTGCTCTGCCCACGACCGCAAGAAACTACAAAGGGACGTGACTTACCAGTGTAGGTAAGTCTGGGCTTTCGATCAGGAGAATTTGGATATGTTAGATAGAGGGTTGGGGAGATGAGTTTAAGGGAGGGGCAAGTAGGAAGGAAGGAGGATGGGTTCTACCAAAGGTGGAGGGTGGGGTGCCTCCATGTGATCGGCAATGGACAGCCACCGAACAGCGATCCACCGCCTTCCTTTCTATAGATAGATCTCTTGGGGCTAAAGGGATCAAGGGATATGGGAGGAAGGGGGGAATCAGGAGATAGAACATAGAACATTACAGCGCAGTACAGGCCCTTCGGCCCTCGGTGTTGCGCCGACCAGTGAAACCAATCTAAAGCCCCTCTAATCTACACTATTCCAATATCATCCATATGTTTATCCAATAACCATTTGAATGCTCTTAATGTTGACGAGTCCACTACTGCTGCAGGCAAGGCATTCCACGCCCTTACTACTCTCTAAGTAAAGAACCTACCTCGAACATCTGTCCTATATCTCTCACCCCTCAATTTAAAGCTATGTCCCCTCATGTTAGCCATCACCATCCGAGGAAAAAGGCTCTCACTATCCACCCTATCTAATCCTCTGATCATCTTGTATGCCTCTATTAAGTCACCTCTTAACCTTCTTCTCTCTAACGAAAACAACCTCAAGTCCCTCAGCCTTTCCTCATACGATTTTCCCACCATACCAGGCAACATCCTGGTAAATCTCCTCTGCACCCTTTCCAACACTTCCACATCTTTCCTATAATGCGGCGACCAGAACTGTACGTAATACTCCAAGTGCGGCCGCACCAGAGTTTTGTACAGTTGCAGCATGACCTCCTGGCTCCGAAACTCAATCCCTCTATCAATAAAAGCTAACACACCGTATGCCTTCTTAACAACCCTATCAACCTGGGTGCCAACTTTCAGGGATCTATGCACATGGACACCCAGATCCCTCTGTTCATCCACACGACCAAGTATCTTACCATTAGCCCAGTACTCTGTATTCCTGTTACTCCTTCCAAAGTGAATCACCTCACACTTTTCCGCATTAAACTCCATTTGCCATCTCTCAGCCCAGCTCTGCAGCTTATCTATGTCCCTCTGTAACCTGCCACTTCCCTCCGCACTGTCTACAACTCCACCGACTTTAGTGTCATCCACAAATTTACTAATCCATCCTTCTATGCCCTCATCCAGGTCATTAATAAAAATGACAAACAGCAGTGGCCCCAAAACAGATCCTTGCAGTACACCACAAGTAACTGAGCTCCAGGATAAATATTTCCCATCAACCACCACCCTCTGTTTTCTTACAGCTAGCCAATTCCTGATCCAAACCACAAAATCACCCTGAATCCCATGTGTCCGTATTTTCTGCAAAAGCTTACCATGGGGAACCTTATCAAACGCATTGCTGAAATCCATATACACCACATCAACCGCTTTACCCTCATCCACCTCTTTGGTCACCTTCTCAAAGAACACAATAAGGTTTGTGAGGCACGACCTACCCTTCACAAAACCGTGCTGACTATCCCTAATCAAATCATTCCTTTCTAGGTGACTTTAAATCCTATCTCTTATAATCCTTTCCAAAACTTTGCCCACAACAGAAGTAAGGCTCACCGGTCTATAATTACCAGGGTTGTCCCTACTCTCCTTCTTGAACAAGGGGACAACATTTGCTATCCTCCAGTCTTCTGGCACTGTTCCTGTAGACAATGACGACACAAAGATCAAAGCCAAAGGCTCTGCAATCTCCTCTCTAGCCTCCCAGAGAATCCTAGGATAAAACCCATCCGGCCCAGGGGACTTATCTATTTTTACCCTTTCCAGAATTGCTAACACCTCCTCCTTATGAACCTCAATCCCGTCCAGTCCAACAGCCTGCATCTCAGTACTCCCCTCGACAACACTGTGTGAATACCGACAAAAAATATTCATTTAGTGCCTCTCCTATCTCTTGAGACTCCACGCACAACTTCCCACTACTGTCCTTAACTGGCCCTAATCTTACCCAAGTCATTCTTTTACTCCTGACATACCTATAGAAAGCTTTCGGGTTTTCCTTGATCCTACCTGCCAAAGACTTCTCATGTCCCCTCGTGGCTCTTCTTAACTCTTTCTTTAGGTCCTTCCTCGCTAACTTGTAACTCTCAAGCGCCCTAACTGAGCCTCCACGTCTCATCTTAACATAAGTCTCCTTCTTCCTCTTCACAAGAGATCCAACCTCTTTAGTAAACCACGGTTCCCTCACACGTCTGCTTCCTCCCTGCCTGACAGGTACATATTTATCAAGGACGTGTAGTAGCTGTTCCTTGAACAAGCTCCACATTCCAATTGTGTCCATCTCCTGCAGTTTCCTTTCCCAACCTATGCCACCTAAATCTCGCCTAATCGCATCATAATTTCCTTTCCCCCAGCTATAACTCTTGCCCTTTGGCATATACCTATCCTTTTCCATCGCTAAAGTAAACGTAATTGAATTGTGGTCACTGTCACCAAAGTGCTCACCTACCTCCAAACCTAACACCTGGCCTGGTTCATTACCCAGTACCAAATCTAATGTGGCCTCGCCTCTTGTTGGTCTATCTACATACTGTGTCAGGAAGCCTTCCTGCACACATTGGACAAAAACTGACCCCTCTAAAGTACTCGAACTGTAGCTTTTTCAGTCAATATTTGTAAAGTTAAAGTCCCCCAGTACAACTACCCTGTTACTTTTGCTCCTATCCAGAATCATCTTTGCAATCTTTTCCTCTACATCTCTGGAACTTTTCAGAGGTCTATAAAAAACTCCCAACAGGGTGACCTCTCCTTTCCTGTTTCTAACCTCAGCCCATACTACCTCAGTAGACGAGTCCTCATCAAATGTCCTTTCTGCCACCGTAATACTGTCCTTGATTAACAATGCCACACCTCCCCCTCCTTCACCACCTTCCTTGCACTTACTGAAACATCTAAACCCTGGAACCTGCAACAACCATTCCTGTCCCTGCTCTATCCATGTCTCCGAGATGGCCACAACATCGAAATCCCAGGTACCAACCCATGTTGCAAGTTCACCCACCTTATTCCGGATGCTCCTGGCGTTGAAGTATACACACTTCAAACCACCTTCCTGCCTGCCAGTACACTCCTGCGACCCTGAAACCTCATCCATGACCTCACTACTCTCAACCTCCTGTACACTGGAGCTACAATTCAGGTTCCCACCCCCCTTAGTTTAAACCCTCCCGAAGAGCATTAGTAAATTTCCCCCCCAGGATATTGGTACCCCTCTGGTTCAGGTGCAGACCATCCTGTTTGTAGAGTCCCACCTACCCCAGAAAGAGCCCCAATTGTCCAGGTACCTGAAACCCTCCCTCCTGCACCATCCCTGTAACCACGTGTTCAACTGATCTCTCTCCCTATTCCTCTCCTCACTATCACGTGGCACGGGTAACAAACCAGAGATAACAACTTTGTTTTTTTCTAGCCCTAAGCTTCCACCCTAACTCCCTGAATTTCTGCCTTACATCCCCATCCCTTTTCCTACCTATGTCTTGAGTGCCTATGTGAACCACAACTTGGGGCTGGTCCCCTTCCCCCTTAAGGATTTCGAAAACACGATCCGAGACATCGTGGACTCTGGCTCCTGGGAGGCAACACACCAACCGCGAGTCTCTCTCGTTCCCCCAGAATCTCCTATCCGTCCCTTTAACTATGGAGTCCCCAATGACTAATCCTCTACTCCTCTCCTCCCTTCCCTTCTGAGCAACAAGGACAGACTCTGAGCCAGTGACCTGTACACCATGGCTTACCCCTGCTAAGTCCCCCCCCCCTCAACAGCACCCAAAAGTGTACTATCCCCAATTTGTACTACATTTCTTGTTTCTCCCCCCACTTGAACGGCTCCCTGTACCCTGGTGCTGTGGTCAATTTGCTCATCCTCCCTTTCCCTCCCCTTCTGAGCTGCCGGGCCAGACTCTGCGCCGGAGGCACGGCCACTGTTGCTTCCCCCAGGGAGGCTGCTCCCCCCAACAGCACTCAAACAGGAGTACTTATTGTTAAGGGGCACAGCCACTGGGGCACTCTCTCGTACCTGACCCTTCCCTTTCCCATTCCTAACCGTGACCCACTTGTCTGTCTCCCGTGGCCCCGGTGTGACCACCTGCCTGTAACTCCTCTCTATCACCTCCTCATTCTCCCTGACCAGACGAAGGTCATCGAGCTGCAGTTCCAGTTCCCTAACGCGGTCCCTTAGGAGCTGCAGCTCGACGCACCTGGCGCAGAAAAGGACGTCCGGGAGGCTAGGAGACTCCAGGACCTCCCATGTCCGACACCGAGAATAACAAACTGGCCTCACACTCATAATTCCCCCTTTCTTCCAATGACACAGGAAAAACTATCTAAACCTATCCTGCCTCTGCCTGTTTACGCCGAAATCCGATGAGCCAAAGCTCTTTAGCTCTCACTCTGCTCCCTGCTCACTCTGCTGCCCGCTACAACGCTGCCCGCTACAATGCTGCCCGCTACAACACTGCCCGCTACAACGCTGCCCGCTACAACGCTCCCTGCTCACTCTGCTGCCCGCTACTACGCTGCCCGCTACAACGCTGCCCGCTACAACGCTGCCCGCTACAACGCTCCCTGCTCACTCTGCTGCCCGCTACAACGCTGCCCGCTACAACGCTGCCCGCTACAACGCTGCCCGCTACAACGCTCCCTGCTCACTCTGCTGCCCGCTACAACGCTGCCCGCTACAACGCTGCCCGCTACAACGCTGCCCGCTACACCACTGCCCGCTGAATATTGCGGCCTCCCCTTTAAACCTCCCGCGTGCTAAAAGAAAATTCAAAAACCTTTCCCACAACACCCCGCATGCGGCCTACTTCCGGTCTACACTTTAAAAGTTTAAAAATAAATAAATAAACCAAGCCCGCGAAAAAGTGATTTAAAAGTCGATCTCTTACCCCCGCACTCCTGTAATAAATTGCTCCTCCTTGCCTCTCTCAGGATGAACAATGAGATTGAATTCGATGATCAGCTATGATCAAAATGAATGGCGGAGCAGGCTCGAAGGGCCAAATGGCCTCCTCCTGCTTCTAGTTTCTATGTTTTTATGTTTCCTTCCCGCCATTTAAACATTTGAGTTAAAAAATCAGGCTTCCCCTTCCCATTCTGCTGCCCATGTCAAACATTTAATGATGTAGGTAACGTGTTATCACGGTCAATTGCACAGTCAGAAGCTTTTTCCCAGGGTGGAAGAGTCAATTATTCGGGGCATCGGTTTAAGGTGCGAGGGGCAAGTTTAAAGGAGATGTACGAGGCACGTTCTTTTACACAGAGGGTGGTGGGTGCTGGGAACTCGCTCCCAGGGGAGGTAGTGGAAGCGGATACGATTGTGACTTTTAAGGGGCTTCTTGGCAAATACATGAATAGATGGGAATAGAGGGATATGGTCCCTGGAAGAGTAGGGTGTTTTAGTTCAGTTGGGCAGCATGGTCGGTGCAGGCTTGGAGGGCCGAAGGGCCTGTTCCTGTGCTGTAATTTCCTTTGCTCTTTGTAAATGGTCTTGATAAGAAGCCTAATTTACCATTGATTATTAATTAAAATATGGTGGGCGGGCTGCAGTTGCCATTGCCAACCTGTACCATGGGGGTGAGCTCAGGGGTGGACAGTGATGTGGTGGGATGGGTGCTTAGATACCATTTTACATACCCTCCCCATTGTGAGAAACATGCCTCTCCCAGGGGCGTGCAAACTGTAGCCCACTGTCCCAAACCCCCACATTGTGTGAGGATTTTGGATATTGTTTAGTTCATCATTTATGTACTGAGGAAAACTTTGCCTTGTATAAAATAAGATAAATCCACCTAATATCATCTGCACAAAAAACTCCAATTGAACAAAAAATGCCCTGATGCGTTTCTGAGCAGTATTTTAATAATAACGGCTGACAAAAGAACAGAACATTCTGGTGAACAGCCAATCCTCGCACCATTATATTTTAATTTACTCCCTAATGCCAGATTTCACTTTGAATTTCAGAACTTAATTTAAGATGTCTGTCTCGTTGCAAGTGATAAAGTCATGGGATGATTCACCCGCCTGGATTGTTGCTTCAGAGGTGGGTGTGCAGAGTTGGGAAATCTCCCAGTTTATTGTATTTTACTTGGGAAAAGGTGCCCTGAATGGCGGGATTTACATTCTGGGGGTGGGTGTGGAGGGGGAGGGGGGGTGGGGGGCGGGGGGTGCAGTTGCAGGATGGAGTTGGGTCCATAGTCCCTGGACATAGATCAGGGTGACTGGTCCACTTCAGCTCTCTGGAACTTTGTCCCAGTTGTTTTATTAACCATGAGGCCCTCACCCCATGCTGACCCCCCTCTAACCCTCACCCCACACTGATCCCGATCCACTCCTCTTGCCCACACATGCCAACTCATGCCACTCCTTGCCATGCCACCCTTCCCCAATGATTGATTTAGCCCCTGTGTCAATTACAACTCATGCCAATACTTGTCCTGTTACCCAGCATCCTTTGTCCTTATTCCATGCCAACTCACCCTGGCAGACCTCAGGAGCCATGCTGAGATTAATTACGATAAAGTTATAAATATCTACTTGCAGATTTGATTATATATAAAACACTCTCATTAGTGAAAACCAGTTCAATACATTTAACTCCCTCCAATACTTAATCCCTCAACATTGATTCTGGACCCCCTGAAGTCTCATGGCATCAGGTTAAACAGGGCAATGAAACCTCCTGTGAAATCTCCATGTATGCCGCCTCCCCCTCCCCGCTCAGCTGATCAATCAGCACAACAACATGTCAAAAACAAATTGGAGAAAGCTCTGAGGGTGGCAAGGGCACAGAATGTACTCTGAGTGGGAACTTCAATGTCTACCACCAAGAGTGGTTTGCTCGTACCATCAGCTGGCCGGGTCCTAAAGGATATAGCTGCTGGGCTGAGACTGCGGCAGGTGGTGAGGGAACCAACAAGAGGAAAAAACATACTTGACCTCATCCTCACCAACCTGCCCGTCGCAGGTACATCTGTCCATAGTATTGACGATGTGGAGATGCCGGCGTTGGACTGGGGTGAACACAGTGAGAAGTTTAACAACACCAGGTTAAAGTCCAACAGGTTTATTTGGTAGCAAAAGCCACACAAGCTTTCGGAGCTCTAAGCCCCTTCTTCAGGTGAGTGGGAATTCTGTTCACAAACAGAGCTTATAAAGACACAGACTCAATTTACATGAATAATGGTTGGAATGCGAATACTTACAACTAATCAAGTCTTTAAGAAACAAAACAATGTGAGTGGAGAGAGCATCAAGACAGGCTAAAAAGATGTGTATTGTCTCCAGACAAGACAGCCAGTGAAACTCTGCAGGTCCACGCAACTGTGGGAGTTACAAATAGTGTGAGCAGGTTTCACTGGCTGTCTTGTCTGGAGACAATACACATCTTTTTAGCCTGTCTTGATGCTCTCTCCACTCACATTGTTTTGTTTCTTAAAGACTTGACTAGTTGTAAGTATTCGCATTCCAACCATTATTCATGTAATTTGAGTCTGTGTCTTTATATGCTCTGTTTGTGAACAGAATTCCCACTCACCTGAAGAAGGGGCTTAGAGCTCCGAAAGCTTGTGTGGCTTTTGCTACCAAATAAACCTGTTGGACTTTAACCTGGTGTTGTTAAACTTCTTACATAGTATTGACAGCAGTGGCCAGTGGACATTGCCCCCACCCCCGCATGGACGCCGCCCAATCGCCACCTGCCGCACCCCCACCCCATGGAGCCCCCCCGATCGCCAGACACCCGATCGCTGGCCTCCTGATAACTGCCCCTGCCCCCCCCCAATCACTGCTGCCCCTTGTTCACCAGCCCTCGAATGGTCAGCCTCCTGATCGGTGGTCCCAACCGCCAATCACCGGCCTCAACTCCTGATCATTGCCCCCCACCCCCACCATGGAACCACCCTCCATCGCCGGACACCTGATCGCTGGCCTCCTGGTAGCCGCACCGCCCCCCTGCTATCGCCACCACCCCCGTTCACTGGCCCCCCCCCGATTGCTGGCCTCCTGATCGGTGGCCCACCCCCCCATGGAACCCTCCCCTGCCGATCGCAAGACAGCTGATTGCCGGCTTCCTGGTAGCCACCCCCACCCCCGCCCCCGATTGTTGCCCCCTCCCTGTTCACCGTCCCCCCCTGATTGCCGGCTTCCTGAACGGTCGCCCTAACCCCCGATCACCAGCCTCAACTCCCGATCGCCGCCCCCACCCCATCCCACTCTGATCACCGGCCTTAGCCCCCTGATCGGCAGCCTCCCCAGGCCTGAGGCTGATTAATGCCGGCAGGATGGGGCCGGCAATATCAAGAGAGGCGGGAAATCGGGCGTGAGCTTGATTTTCCGCCTCTCGCTAATATCTCCCTCCCCACTACGCTACTTGATTAGCGCAGTGGGGCGAAAATATCCAGCCCTGTATCTGTGCGTGAGCAGGAGGCTTTCTGAAGATGGCGTAACTAAGAGCTAAAAGTTGGATGAGACTTTGGTGCCGTGTTCATGATAACTTGGTAGAGTCGGGCACTGAGGATATTGAGTTGGGATTTTATAGTTTATTATTGAAAGAGAAACATAAATGTACTCTTAAATGTTTGAGTTCACCTTCTGGTGGGTGTGGATAATAAATTCTTGCAGAGGCCTGCCAGTTTTTAACCACAGGTACTTATTATGACGAGTCCTTGTTCGCTGGCCAACTGCTTGCAGTCCCCTCGCTGCCTCTCAGGGATATCTCAGGCCTCCCTGCCCAGGCCTCCCCCACAGGCCCCTGATTATAGAGTTACTCAGCCCCCTCGCTCATATGGTTACTCACCTTTCATGCGACTCTTTGGCCGATGGAAAATGAATGGCAAACAACAGATTATAAGGAATATAAATCATCTGGTCCCACCAAACTGAATGGGGATTCAAATGGGGTGGCACAATGGCACAGTTGTTAGCACTGCTGCCTCACAGCGCCAGGGACCCGGGTTCGATTCCAGCCTTGGATCACTGTCTGTCCAGAAACTACACATTCTCTCCGTGTCTGCGTGGGTTTCCTCCGGGTGCTCCAGTATCCTCCCACAGTCCAAAGGATGTGCTGGTTAGGTACGTTGGCCATGCTAAATTCTCCTTCAGTGTACCCGAACAGGCGCCAGAGTGCCGACTGGGGGATTTTCACAATAACTTCACTGCAGTGTTAATCATAGAATCTACAGCATGGAGACAGGCCCTTCAGCCCAAATTGGTCCATGCCAACCAAACTGCCCATCTAAGCAAACCCCATTTGCCTGCATTTGGTCCATATCCCTCTAAACCTTTCCTATCCATGTATCTGTCCAAATGTCTTTTAAATGTTGTCAACGTCCCGGCCTCAACCACTTGCTCTGGCAGCTCATTCCACACTCGTATCACTCTCTGTGTAAAAAAGGTGCTCCTCAGGTTCCCATTAATTCTTTCCCCTCTTAACTTAAACCTATGCCGTCTAGTTCTCGAGCCCCCAAAACTGCAGAATCCTAATATAAGCCTAGTTGTGACTAACAAATAAACTTTAAACTTTAACGGGTAGCCATTGTTACATTGTGGGAAACACAATATCCAATATGTGCACAGCAAGCTCCCACCAACCGCAGTGCAATAATGACCTGGTAATCTGTTTTTTCTGATGTTGATTGAGTGATTAATCCGGGTGCTCTGGTTTCCTCCTACATTCCAGAGATGTGTGGGTTTGGTGGATTGGCCATGGTAAATGCACAGGGCGGAGGGGAGAGTCAGGGTGGGATGCTGTTTCGGAGAGTCGGAGTAGACTCGGTGAGTCAGGTGCACTGTCGGGATTCTATGGTTCAAATGCCTCACTGTATCCGTCAAGAGGGCGACAGCCCTGGGAAGGTCCATAAAATCTGGCCCTACAACATTAGACATTGCAGCAAATAAAAAAACAATGTCAAATGTCAGCTGTGTGTGGTATAATTGTGCAAAACGCTGAAAATACTCAGCAGCTCTGTAGGTATCTGCAGAGAGGGCAAATCAAAATCAGATGACATGAAAATTGGTGGTGTTGTTGATAGTGAGGAAGATAGTTGTAGGCTACAGATTGATATTGCTCAGCTGGTAAACTATGCAGAACAATGGCAGAAGGAATTTCATCCTGATAAGGGTGAAGTGTTGCATTTGGGCGGTTTAATAAGGATAGGACATACACAATAAACGATAGGTCCCCAGGGAGTATTGAGGAACAACCTTGGTGTACAAGTCAATAGATCCCTGAAGATGGCAGCACAGGTAGGTAAGGGTGAAGAAGGCATACAGAATATTTGCCTTCATTAGCAGGGGCATAGAATTTGGGGGCAGGGAGGCCGAGGTACAACTTTATAAAACCAAAAGAGAAAATGCTGGAAAATCTCGGCAGGTCTGGCAGCGTCTGTAAGGAGATAAAAGAGCTGACGTTTTGAGTCCAGATGAGCGCTTTGACAAAGGGTCATCTGGACTCGAAACGTCAGCTCTTTTCTCTCCTTGCAGATGCTGCCAGACCTGCCGAGATTTTCCAGCATTTTCTCTTTTGATTTCAGATTCCAGCATCTGCAGTAATTTGCCTTTTTACAACTTTATAAATTGGTTGGGTCGCAGATAGAATATTGTGTATGGTTCTGGTTGCCACACAATCGGAAGGATGCGACTGCACTGGAGAAGGTGCAGAGGAGATTCCTCAGGGTGTTGGCTAGGATGGAAAGTTTCAGCTGTGAGGAGAGACTGGATAGGCTGAGTTTGTTTTCCCTGGAGCAACGGAGGCTGAGGGGGGATCTGATAGAGGTGTACAAAATTATGAGAGGCAGAGATAGGGTAGATCATCAGAATATTTCACCCATGGCAGAGGTGTCGAGGAACAGAGGGCATCAAAGGTGACCCTCAAATGGTTTAGAGGAGTTCTGAGCAAAAGGATTTTCACCCAGAGGGTAGTGGAAATCTGGATGTCTGAGAGGGTGGTGGAGGCAGCATTTAAGAAGGATTTGGATGAGCATTTTAATCGCCAAGCCATAGTAGGCGATTGGCCAAGTGCTGGTAAATAGGATTAGTATAGATTAGTACTTCATTCGTGGCCTATACATGGTGGGCTGAAGGGCCTGTTTCTGTGCCATATGACTCTATGACTCAGTGGGCGGGATTTTATGGCCTCACTCATCCCAAAACTATAAAAGTCCACCCAAAATCAATGGACCTTTCCATTGTCCGCCCCTCACCAGCTCCAATTCCCGTGGCAGGTGGTGCGCTAAAATTGCAGCCTAGGGCGGCACGATGGCACAGTGGTTAGCACTGCTGCCTCACAGTGCCGGGGACCCGGGTTCAATTCCAGCCTTGGGTCACTGTCTGTGTGGAGTTTGCACATTCTCCCCATGTCTGCGTGGGTTTCCTCCAGGTGCTCCGGTTTCCTCCCACAGTCCAAAGATGTGCAGGTTAGGTTGATTGGCCGTGCTAAATTAACCCATAGTGTCAGGGGGACTAGCAGGATAAATATGTGGGATTACGGGAATAGGGCCTGGGTGAGATTGTAGTTGGTGCAGACTTGATGGGCTGGGGAGGCAATGGCCTAGTGGTTTTATCACGAGACTATTAATCCAGAAACCCAGCTAATGTTCTGGGTCCCGGGTTCGAATCCCACCATGGCAGATGGTGGAATTTGAATTCAATGTAAAAAGAAATCTGGAACTAAGAATCTGCTGATGACTATGAAACCATTGTCGGAAAAACCCATCTGGTTCACTAATGTCCTTTAGGGAAGGAAATCTGTCTTCTTTACCCGGTCTGGCCTACATGTGACTCCAGAGCCACAGCAATGTGGTTGACTCTCAACTGTCCTCGGGCAACTAGGGATGGGCAATAAATGCTGGCCAGCCAGCGACGCCCATGTCCCACGAATGAATGGAAAAAAAAGAATGGCCTTCTTCTGTATGATTCTATGTTTCAGTTCAATGAGGTCTCTTCAGAACTGTTAGCGATGCCACTGGGTTTTTTTTTGGAAAGGTGGGGAACAGAGAGAAGGGAGAAAAAGGAGAAAGGTGGATGAGAGGAGAAATTAAACAACAAAAGGTGAAGGGAGTGAGACTGGGACAAAAGAGACAGAAGCAGAATTATTAACAACAGATGCCTTTAAAATAAACCAACAAGAAACAGAAAGTCAGAAGCACCATTCTTTGATGGCAGTTGATGGTCATAAGCCAAAGGCTCAAAACAATCCACAACAGAGAATGACAAGCAACAGACTTTTGTCTATAATAGAAAACAGATGCACAGCAGAAAGAAAGTCACAAGTTTGGACACGGGATCAAAAGAAAACGTCAAAGAAGTTTCCTTTTATGTTGCAAAGGCAGAAAAGGCTGGAAATAACGCAGCAGACAGCAACTGTGGAGAGGGATGAATGTTTGAGGTTGGTGAACTTTCTTCAGGATTGATAGAAGTTGGAGTTGTGACAGGTTTCAAAGCAAAGACAGAGGGATATGTATTCCCCACATTTTCTGTTTTTATTTCAGATAGAGGGCAGTTTATTAATACAGCTGGAAAAGGGCAGAAAATAAGCATAAGGGCGCTCAGTTCTCCAAGTTATTTTAAAAAGAAAGTTATATTGAATCGTTTAATAATGTCACTGGTGTACATTCGTTAGTTTATTAGCAACGTAAATATTTTTCATTATGAAAAGTCTTGTAGCCCGTGTCTACTGGTACCTATGCTCACCTGAGAAAATGAGCAAAATTGGAAGAGTCTTTGTCAATCGGCCCTATTGGCGGAATCAATGACTCCCTTACTTCTAAGATCTGGGCTGTCTTACCTGTGGGGGACACCAAAGATGTGCTGGGGTACACCCCCCGAGAGTCCCCATGTAAGGACTGTACAGCTACTGCCTGGGAAATTCAAATTCCCATCTGACCCGGCGCGCGTCCTGTTTACACTCTCAAAGAATCATAGAATCCCCACAGTGCAGAAGGAGGCCATTTGGCCCATCGAATCTGCACCGACCACATTCCCACCCAGGCCCTATCCCCATAACCCCACATATGTACCCTGCTTATCCTCTGACACTAAGGGGCAATTTAGCATGGCCAGTCAACCTGATTTGCACATCTTTGGACTGTGGAAGGAAACCGGAACACCAGGAGGAAAGACACGTAAACACGGGGAGAATGTGCAAACTCCATACAGACAGTGACCCGAGGCCGGAATTGAACCTGGGTCCCTGGTGCTGTGAGGCAGCAGTGCTAACCACTGTGCCACCGTGCCGCCCACCAAGGAATAAAGAACACTACAGCACAGGAACAGGCCCTTCAGCCCATCAAGCTTGCGCCAATCACATTGTCCTATCTAGACCTACCGCCTGTATTCCTCCAAAGTTAAAGTTTATTTATTAGTCACAAGTATGGCTTACACTAATACTGCAATGAAGTTACTGTGAAATTCCCCACCTGTTCGTGTGTCTATCCTGATAAGTCTTAAATGTAGCTAACGTGGGTGCCTCAACCATCTCACTTGGTAGCGCATTCCAGGCCACACCACCCTCTGTGTAAAAAAACTTCCCCCACACATCTCCAGTGAATCTTTCCTCCCTTACCTTGAGCTTGTGATTGTAACTTATTTCCTTGCAGGAGAAGCAGGCTCACAATGGAGAGGAGATAACGCAGACAGGCGGAGGGATGCCTGAGCTAAAAGTCCTCTCGCTGTTTGAGCACTGCTCTAGGGTGCCAGACTCAAATCCCACCATGGTAGATGTCAAAGTTTAATTTAATAAAATCGTCTGCATGTGGCCTAACGGCCTGGTCACTGAGCTTTTTAAAAAATTCATTTTACAGATCATGAACGTCGCTGGCTAGGCCAGCATTTATTACCCGTCCCTAACCGCCCTCCCTTTCAAAGGGCATTTGAGAGTCAACCACATTGCTGTGGATCTAGAGTCACATGTAGGCCAGACCGGGTAAGGATGGCAAATTTCCTTCCCTGAAGGAGAGTATTAGTTTTTTTATTTATTAGTGTCAGAAGTAGGCTTACGTTAACACTGCAATGAAGTTACTGTGAAAATCCCCTAGTCACCTGTTCGGGTACACTGAGGGAGAATTTAGCATGGCCAATGCACCTAACCAGCACGTCTTTTGGACTGTGGGAGGAAATCAGAGCACCCGGAGGAAACCCACGCAGACATGGGGGGAACATACCAACTCCACACAGACATCGACCCAAGCCGGGAATCAAACTCGGGTCGCTGACGCTGTGAGTCAGCAGTGCTAATCACTGTGCACTGTGTCACGCCATTAGTGAACCAGATGGGCTTTTATAACAACGGACAATAGTTTCACGGTCATCATTAATTTTTATTGAATTCAAATTTCACCATCTGCCGTGGTGGGATTTGAACCGGGGTTCCCAGATTTTGCTTGCTCTGGGTCTCTAGATTACTAGTTCAGTGACAATACCGCTGTGCCATTGCCTCCTCCTTCACAAACCTAGAGCAATACTTTGGTGTTTCAAGGTCAAATCCCACAACAGTAGATGGTCAAATTTGAATTTACCATAAAACAAACAAGCAGTGGCCTAAAGTTTATTTATTAGTGTCACAAGTAGGCTTTCATTAACACTGCAATGAAGTTACTGTGAAAATCCCCTAGTCGCCACACTCTGGCACCTGTTCGGGTAAACGGAGGGAGAATTTAGCATGGCCAATGCAGCTAACCAGCACGCTTTTCAAACTGTGGGAGGAAACCGGAGCACCCGGAGGAAACCCACGCAGACACGGGAAGAACATGCAGACTCCACACAGACAGTGATCCAAGTTGGGAATTGAACCTGGGTCGCTGGCACTGTGAGGCAGCAGTGCTAACCACTGTGCCACCATGCCACCCCTTGTGCCACCGTGCCGCCCTAGTAGTATGGAATTCGTAATTCACAAACCTGGGCCAATGTTCTGGGTTCTGGGGAAGCTCACTTGGAATGCTTTACCCAATTCTGGTCTGTACCCAACAGAAAGAATATCCGAACTCTGGAAAAGTGTTGCGTCCGGAAGGTGAGGATTTTTACAGGTTATAATAATTAACGTGAAGAGCCTGCATATCTCAGGTTAAAATCTTCCATCAATTGTTTGTGTCGAATGGATTTGTATGAATAAGGTTTTAATATTAACTTCCTTCCTCATGGTTTCAATATTTATGAGCTGGACAAAAATCTAAGCAATTCCAAGTCTTAAAGTCCCTTAATAATGGAAACAATCTTGAGTACAACTATTTTCCCTTTCAGACAATGAGAGTTAATTTTGGCATGTGATTACAGATTAACATTGACTTTGATGGACATTTAAATAGTGAGAGAGGTAAAATAAGCTGCTGACTCCCTATTAACTGTTTTACAACATCTCGCAGCTGTTACAATCGCTGTAGAGAGAAATCCAAACTTCCAGTTAACAGAATGACAAGCCTGGGTGGCACGGTGGCACAGTGGTTAGTACTGCTGCTTCACAGCGTCAGGGACCCGGGTTCAATTGCAGGCTTGGGTTGCTGTCTGTGCGGAGTTTGCATGTTCTCCCCGTGTCTGCGTGGGTTTCCTCCCACAGTCCGAAAGACATGCTGGTTAGGTGCATTGGCCATGTTAAATTCTCCCTCAGTGTACCCGAACAGGCGCCGGAGCGTGGCGACTAGGGGATTTTCACAGTAACTTCACTGCAGTGTTAATGTAAGCCTACTTGTGACTAATAACTAAACTTTACTTTAAAGCCAAGATTTCACATTTTAAAATTTTTACTGTAACAAATGATGCAAAAAGAAAACACACCATTGACTAAACACTACTTTATTTTTGTTGGCAATTTATACGTTAAGCCATAGAAATGCTGCAGATGCTGGAGTCCTGAAATGAAAACGGAAAGTGCTGGAAAAATTCAACAGGTCTGACAGAATCGGTGGAGAGAGAAGCAGAGTTAATGTTCCAAGTTGAATATGACTCTTCTTCGGAACTGAAAAGAAATAGAAGTGTGAAGGGTTTTATGCTGTTGAAAAGTGGGTGGTTGAGGGTTGCGGAGGAACTAATGGGAAAGTCAGAGATGGGTTAGAGGAGGGGAGAGATGAAATGACAAAGAAATAAACAGTTCCTTGTTACTTATCACAACTCACTCTCCACAGAATGACAGATCTTGTAAATAGCTCACTGTTGTTCTCAGATTTCAATGGGCTTTTACTTTTCCAGCTGAATAACATTTAATCCCAGAACTATCGCTCAGGGTGAGTTTTTGATTGTAGTTTGCTTTCTATAGCTCCAAGCTGGATAAATCTTCCAGTCTCCTTTATCATCTCTTGAACTGTGTCTTCAGTCTGACTATGAGCTCCTTCTGCATTCTGCATGGTCAGCATGATTGAGTCAGCATTTACTCTGGCTAATTAAATCTCTTGTTCTCTACCTCTCAGTTGTCTAAAGACTACATAAATCAAAAATGCAACTGCTGTCTATCAGTGTTACCTCCTGGACTTATTAGGAAGCCTGTAACCTGATCTCAAAATGGCTTCTGTTATCCTCTTCCCTTTCAATAAACAAGCCATGTCCATTTGATCTCTAGCAATTAAACCACCCAAGCTTACTGTCAGATAGAACAGCTTCTTCCCTGCTGCTGTTAGACTTTTGAATGGACCTACCTCGCATTAAGTTGACTTTTCTCTACATCTTAGTTATGACCATAACACTACATTCTACACTCTCTCCTTTCCTTCTCTATGAATGGTATGCTTTGTTTGTATAGCGTGCGAGAAACAATCATTTTTGCTTTATAGTAATACATGTGACAAGAGTAAATCAAATCAAATCAAATCAAATTAAACTTCACAATTGTGAACACAGTCACACAGTGCCTGCTAAGTCTATTTTCACAGGATGTGCTTCAGAAGTTAAACAAAGTGTTCAGTCCTTGGAGAAATGTGTCTTTATTATTTCCAAACAGATGCACCCGTTAGCTAAAATGTCATGGAGATAACCAAGCACATTCTTTTCTTATTCTCCAGTGATTGATGTTCAAGAAAAGAGGCAACCTGTTCACTTTGTGATTAATACCTTGTGCTGAACACAGAGAAAAAAACAATCAGACTTTATAATAGGATATTGCGGCTGTTTTTTTGCTTATTTATGGCCCTTGAAAGTCTGAATAGCCAGTCCCTTTTAGAATCATAGAATCCTACAGTGCAGAAGGAGGCCATTCAGCTCATCGAGTCTGCACCAACCACAATCCCACCCAGACTCTATCCCCATAGCCCCATGCATTTACCCTAGCTAGTCCCCCTGACACTAAGGGTCAATTTAGCATGGCCAATCCACCTAACCCACACATCTTTGGACTGTGGGGCGGCATGGTGGCACAGTGGTCAGCACTGCTGCCTCACAGCTCCAGGGACCCAGGTTCAATTCCAGCCTCGGGTGCAGTGCACTTTCTCCCCGTATCTGAGTTTCCTCCGGGTGCCCCGGTTTCCTCCCACACTCCAAAGATGTGCAGGTTAGGTTGATTGGCCATGATAAATTGTCCCTTAATGTCAAGAGGATTGGGAAGGTAAATATGTGGGGTTGTGGGAATAGGACCTGGGTGGGATTGTGGTCAGTACAGTCTCGATGGGCTGAATGGCCTCCTTCTGCACTGTAGGGATTCTATGATACGAAACTGGAGCACCTGGAGGAAATTCACGCAAACACGGGGAGAATGTGCAAAGTCCACACTCACAGCGACTCAAACCGGGAATCGAAACAGAGTCCTTGGCGCTGTGAGGCAGCAGTGTTAACCACTGTGCCACCGTGCCACCCTACTCAATTGATAAGCACTAGTCAATCTACTTTTGGTTATGCAGCTTTGAGGCTGTGAACAAGGGTTTTTTGGGATGGAGGGAATGGAATGAAACTTGGAAAAACTTTCCTGTTTATAATTCATCTTTGGGATGTAGGCACCACTAGTAAGCATTCATTACCCACTCCTGTGCAACTGGCTGGGCCATTTCAAGGGACAATGGGGAAGCAGTGGCATAGTGTTATTGTCACTGGACTAGTAGTCCAGAGACCCAGGATAATTCTCTGCAGATCTGGGTTCAAATCCCACCACGGCAGGATGGTGAAATATGTATTCAATAAAAATCTGGAATTAAAAGTCTAATGATGTCCATTGTCAGTTGTCGGAAAAACTCATCTGGTTCACTAATGTCCCCGAGGGAAGGAAATCTGTCATCCGACGTGTGAAACCAGATCCACAGCAACGTGGTTGACACTTAAATACGCTCTGAGATGGAGGGCAGTTAGGGATGGGGCAATAAATGCTGACCCAGCCAGCGCTGCCCAAATCCTGTCAATGAATAAAACAGTTAAGATTCAACCACATTGCTGTGAGCCTGGAGTCAAAAATAGCCAACTGGCTCAGGATGGCAGATTTCCTTCCTTGAATCAGATGGATTTTTACAACAATAGTATCATGGTCCTCCGTACATAGGAACATAGGAATTAGGAGCGAGAGTAGGCCACTCAGCCCTTCAAGCCCACTCCACCATTCTATATGAGCATGGCTGATCGCCATCTCATCTGAAATCTACTTCCCTGCCTTTTTCCTATAGCACTTTATCTTGCTTTTGATCAAATATATATCAGAATCACAGAATCCCTAGAGTATAGAAGGAGATCATTTGGCCCATCGAGCCTGCACCGACCACAATCCCACCCTATCCCCGTAACACCACATGTTTATCCTGCTAGTCCCCCTGACACTAGGGTCAATTTAGCATGGCCAATCAACCTAACCTGCACATCTTTGGACTGTGGGAGGAAACCGGAGCGCCCGGAGGAAACCCACACAGATAGTGACCCAAGCCGGGAATCGTATCCAGGTCCCTGGTGCTGTGGTAGTAGTGTTAACCACTGTGCCAGGTGTGAGTTAGAAGCAGGAGTAGGCCATTCAGCCCCTCAAGCCTACTCCACCATTATTGATACTGGAATTGTTTAAATTCCGTATTTATTTCATTAACTGAGTTGAAATTCCCCTTCCATGGTGGTGGGATTTGAACTGGCATCTCCAATTGATTAGTTTGGGCCTTTCAATTACCAAACATAACAATTACTTTACCTTATCACTACTTGGAAGATAATTGTGAACAAAAATATACCCAGAGAGAGTGCAGCAAGCTTGCTTCAGCCGGCTGCTAGGAATGTGATCCACGGCATATTCCTCACCCAGTGTAAGTGCGTAAATTAATTTGTTCTCTTCACTTCTCACACTCACTAAATAAGCCTGTGTGTGTGAAGTGGAGGGACTTAGTAGATAAAGAATGCTCCATTGGAAAGGTAGAGCCCAGTGGATAGTAATCTTGCCTATTCCATGTTCACACTCCAATCCGGACATTGGGAATAGGATGTAATACTCCATGCCAGTGCTGAGGGAAAGCTGCACTGTCAGGGATGCTGTCCTTCCAATGAAATGTTCAACAAAAGCCCCAGCTGCTCTCCCAGTACATGTAGAAGATCCCATGACACTATTATGATCATACTAATGTGTGAATTAGGAGCTAGTGTAGGCCACTTGGCCCTTCAAGTCTGCTCTGCCATTCAATAAGATCATGGCCGATCTGACTGTAGCCTCAACTCCACATTCCAGCCTACCCACAATAACCTTTCACCCCCTTGTTCATCAAGAATCTGTCTCGCTCTCCCTTACAAATATTCAAGTCTCTGTTTCCACTGTCTTTTGAGAAAGAGAAGTTTAAAGTTCATTTATTAGTGTCACGAGTAGGCTTACATTCACACTGCAATGAAGTTACTGTGAAAATCCCCTGGTCGCCACACTCCAGCGCCTGTTCGGGTACACTGAGGGAGAATTTAGCACAGCCAATGCATCTAACCAGCACGTCTTTCAGACTGTGGGAGGAAACCGGAGCACCCAGAGGAAACCCACACAGACATGCAGACTCCACACAGGCAGTGACACAAGCCGGGAATTGAACCCGGGTCCCTGACTCTGTGAGGCAGCAGTGCTAACCACTGTGCCACCGTGTCGTGAGTTCCAGAGACTTGCCACCCTCTGAGAGAAAAGAATTCTCTTCATCTCTGTCTTAAATAAGCAACCTCTTATTTTGAAGAGGAACAGGGGGGGGTTTTCCAGTGATCTGACCAGTATTTATCCCTCAACAAACATGACGAAAAACTAAACAGATTATCTGATAATCTTCACATTGTTCTTTGTTGGACAACACTGAGTCAGCTTCCAAAGTATTTCAATGGGTTTAAAGTGCTCCGTTGCATCCTGAAGTCCCTGCAATGTGCCAAGTAAATACAACTTCCTTTCTTTCTCTCATTTTTTTTTCTGTGCCCTACTGTGGGAAGTAAGGACAAAGCAATTAAATTTATCAATGACTGATGTGTGAACACAGAGATGGCCTGCGTCATAGTCACATAGCCCAGAGCTCAGCCTTGGGAATAGAAACCATGATAATAACCATAGGAAGTAATAACTAACCACAGACATAAAAAAACAGGTGATTATAGATCAGTTAGCTTAACATTGCCATTGGAAAAATGTTAGAGTCCAGTATAAAGGATGGAATAGTAGGTCATTTAGAATTTTTAAAAATTCTTTCATGGGACATGGGTGCCACTGGGGGCTAGGCCAGCATTTATTGCCCGTCCCTATTTGTCCTTGAGAAGGTGGTGGTGAGCTGCCATCTTGAATCGCTGCAGTCCATGTTCTATTGACCCTCAATGCCGTTAGGGAGGGAATTCCAGGATTTTGACCCAGCGACTGCGAAGGAACGGCGATATGTTTCCAAGTCAGGATGGTGAATGGCTTGGAGGGGAACTTGCAGGTGGTGGTATTCCCCATGTATCTGCTGCCCTTGTCCTTCTAGATGGAAGTGGTCATGGGTTTGCAAGGAGCTGTCTAAGGGTCTTTGGTGAATTGCTGCAGTGCATCTTGTAGATAGTACACACTGCTGCTACTGAGCGTCGGTGGTGGAGGGAGTGGATGTTTGTGGATGTGGTGCCAGTCAAGTGGGCTGCTTTGTCCTGAATGGTGTCAAGCTTCTTGGGTGTACTTCTTGAGTGTATTATACGTCATATAATCAAACAACGGCTTCACAAAGGGGAAATCATGCCTGACGTGTTCATTCGAATTCTTTGAGATGGTAATGGGTAGGATAAATGAAGGGGAAGCAGTAGATATAATATACTTGGATCCCAAAAAGCATTCGATAAACATAGAAACAAAGAAAATAGGAGAAGGAGGAGGCCATTTGGCCCTTTGAGCCTGCTCCACCATTCATTATGATCATGGCTGATCATCCAACATCGTTCGCTGTTTCCACTTTCCCCCTATATCCTTTGATCTCTTTAGCACCAACAGCTATATCTAACTCCTTTCAGGTACTGCACAAAAGGTTACTTGATTGGCTACCTAATAGAAGACAGAGAGTTGGGATGGAGAGGGGCATTTTCAGGATGGCAACCTGTAACCAATGGAATGCCACAGGGATCAGTGCTGGGGACACTACTGTTTACACAATATATTAATGACTTGGACAAGGGAAATTAATATGCTATTGCCAAAGTTGTGGATGACACAAAAATGGTGGGAAGGCAAGTGGTCAGGATGATACAAAGGGTGGAATTTTCCCATCCTGTCCACTATGGGAATCGTAGCAGGCAGGACACGGACCATGCAAAGGTCCGTTGACCTCGGACGGGATTTTCCGATCTTGGAGCGAATGCGTCCGGAAAACCCCACCCAAAGAGTCTACAGAAGAACATTAACAGCTTAGGTGAGTGGGCAAAAACTTGGCAGATAGAATATAATGGGGGGAAATGTGAAGTTATGCCCATTGGTAGGAAGAATAAAGGAGCTGAATATTATTTAAATGGAGAAAGACTGCAGAAAGCTGCAGCTCAGAAGGATTGGGGGGTCCTTGTGCATAAATCACAAAAAGCTAGAATGGAAGTTCAGGATGTAATCGGGAAGGCAAATGGAATGTTGACCTTGATTTCAAAGGGAGTGGAGTATAAAAATAGGGAAGTCTTGCTAAAACTATATAAAGCACTAGTTAGGCTGCACCTGAAATACTGAGAACAGTTTTGGTCCCCTATCTAAGAAGATACTGGCATTGGAAGCAGTCCAGGGAAGATTGGCTGGGCTAATCTTGGGTATGGAGGGATTTTCCCATGAGGAGAGGTTGAGTAGGTTCGGCCTGTGCACATTGGAATTTAGAATAATGTGAGGCGACCTCACTGAGATATATAGGATTCTCAGGGGCTCAGCAGGGTAGGTGCTGAGAAGTTGTTTCCCTTTATGGAATTCCTATTCTGAGCGTTTTCAGTACTTTGTTCAAGCGACTAAAATTGAAAATGAGTTCTCGTACCAGCTTTTCTCAGTACAATAGGAAGTATAAATTTGCTCTGGAACTTGGTTGATTGGGATGATTTGACGAGGGTTCTTGAAGAGCATTACTTTTCAAGGCCTCTGGTCATTGTGGAACAGTTCAGGTTCCACCAAAGGAATCAAGTGGTGGGAAAAGTATTACTCAGTGTGTGGCAACTTTAAAAAAGCTGGCACAACATTATGAGTTTGGTGAGTCATTAGGTGATACTCTCGTATTGTGGTCTCCAAAATTAGGCTATCAAAAGAAGATTGCTTACCAAACATGTTTGACTTTAAAGACAGCAGTAGAAATTGCAGTGTTGATGGAACTGGTTGCTAAATTTGGTTTCGGAATGAAAATCCACAAGTTGGGAACTGCCATAAGAAGTCAAAACAGCAGAAAGTTTGTCGAAGATATGCCAAAATGGGCCAATCAGCGAGTGAATGCTGGAGCATTGATAGTCAGTGTCTGAATTGTGGCAAAATGGGTCACATTGCAAATGCTTATTGGGCTAGACCAACTTCCTTGAGAAGACTATTCAGAAGAAGACTCCTTCAAGAAGAACAAGTTGCATTCTACAAAAGGAATTTACAAACATGGAAGAAAAGAATTACGACTGTGAAGAAGAGAATGGCCAGGAATATGACGAAGAGTTCTAACTGAATGCCTCATCCATACAGGGTGAATCACACAGATTCTGGGTGATTCTGAAGTTAAGTGGATAACATATTAGGATGGAGGTTGATACGGGTAGTGCTGTATCTTTAATTCCTGAGACTGCATACCAACAACAGCTGAAGCATCTTCCTTTAAAACCAGCTGATGGGATTTTAAGGACATACACGGAAGAGATTGCGCTGCTAAAAAGTTACATCATAATCAATGTCGAGTTGAGTGGACAAACAGTGCAGTTGCCTCTCCATGAGGTTCCTGGTAATGTTCCAGCTCTATTTGGGACATCAAGGCTGGAGAAGATGAAGCTTAACTGAAGTGCTGTCGGCACTTGGTCGATGTCAAAACAGACCTACAGCACTGATGTGCGACAATCAAGCACGAGGTACAAGGCTTCAGCGATTGAAGGCTTTTATTGACAAACAATGGAACTATCTAACACGAGTACACCAATCCAGACTGGAGGGGTCCCGCCTGAGCAGAGAGTCTTATACCTCTCCCCAGGAGGCGGGGCCCGACCGGGATGTGCCATAACAGCATCCAGCACAGGTATATTAATCCCACAGTGTAAACACCCTAACCCAACCGTAACATTGGAATAACCCCACAGTGGTAACCAACGATGGTTCACCACATTCACCCCTCCTTTGAAAACAAAGGCCGGCGGGGTGCGAAAACAGATTACATATATACAAAATCTACAAGTCCAGACGGTCTGGAGGACCGCACCATCGCTGTGATCTCCTCAACACCGGTTGCGACACCGGAGCAGGTGCTTGCGGTGGCGTTCTCTCCAAAACAGCGTCCGGCTGTCCCCTCGAGGACTCACGGGCCGGTTGACCCTGGTGAAGCGGTGGTGCAGGGGATCCTGGTACCTTCTGTGGTGGTGCCGATCTCCGAGTCTCAGGCAAGCTGTACATGGGAGTATAACTGTTATGCACTGGTCCTGGTGCTGACCGCGCCACGTCTGGGGAAGAAAGAAGTGAAAGGGGGTTTTTGACAGGGGGTATAGGAGCGACAGGAGTTGCTACGTCCCCTGCGGGCGCCAGGTCTCGAATCGAGACTGTGTCCTCTTGCCCGTCAGGATATGCCACATAGGCATACTGAGGGTTGGCGTGGAGGAGTTGGACCGGTTCGACCAAGGGGTCGGACTTGCAGGCCCTCACATGTCGCCGCAGAAGGACGGGTCCTGGGTACGTCAACCAGGCTGGTAAGGAGATCCCCGAGGACGACTTCCGAGGGAATGAGAACATCCTCTTTTTTGAGGAGCCGCTGAATCTCAGATCTAATGAAGATCCGGTCTTCAGCGCTGTAACACCTACTTTTAGTAGCGATGGGCTTGCAGCCTGGTACCAGATTCTTAAATAAAGAGGGTGTGGTGATCTTTAGTGTGGAAAGATTGCATGCGGGGCGCTTTGGACAATTTGGAGGCTGCGGCTGATTCCCTACTGCCAGCGAAGGGAGTGGCCCACCGTACTGTAGGATCACACTCTTCATGTGGACCATAAAGTTTAGTCCGAGGAGAATTGGCGCGCAAAGGTGCGGCAACACAAGGAGCCTGTATCGCTCGTAAATTGTGCCCTGCACCTCCAGGGTTACCATACAACGTCCTTGGATCGGTACAGACCGGGACCGTGATGCCATAGAAATTGTCTGTTTGGCAGGTAGAACCCGGAGTCCACACCTCTTTGCAGTGTCAGGGTGAATAAAACTCTCGGTGCTCCCACTGTCAAACAGACAATACACAGTACGACCATTTACCTTGATGTTCATCATCGAACAGTCAAGCCTGTGATGCTTTGTCTGGTCCAGAGAGATCGACGCCACCGTTGGCCCCTGGGCGTCACTGCAGGCAGCCGAGGTTGATACTGAGGACCCCTGCTGGTCGCTCCTGGTCGTCGTCGACCACGATGGCCGCCCCCATGAATCGCACGTGGGTGAGGGTGCCAAGCGTAGCGACTCCTGGTGGTCATCTTCCTCCTCCGCCAGCCACAATGGCGTCGTCCTGGATTCGCACGTGGTCGGACCTCGTGGATACTGCGACGCCGAAGGAGATTGTCTCCGCTCTGGAGGGTCACAGGCTGCACTGCCGTTCTTGGGCTTCGATCTGCAGACTTTCGCGTAGTGCCCCTTTTTACCGCACTGACTGCAGATCACCGTTTTAACTGGACACTGTTGCCGTGGATGCTTGGCTCCTCCGCAAAAATAGCACCGCTGGCCGCCTGGAGCTGCCGCCGTCGTCGGGTCGATATGGGAGCGTGAGCCCGTGGGGCGAGGAGGGATTTGTGCTTGCTCCTGCCACGTTGTCTCCATGTGGTCTTCGGGGTACAGAGCCAAGCTTTTCGACGCTGCCTCCAGCATCTCAGCCATCTCCATCGCTTGGGTCAGGTTGAGGTTCCCTTTCTCCAATAGCTTAAGCCGGATGTACGAGGACCCTACCCCTGCTACAAACGCATCTCGGGCGAGGTCGTACATGTACTGCTCAGCCGACACAGCTTTGCAGTCGCAGCCCCTGGCAAGCTGCAAGAGCTCATTGGCGTAGTCCTCCATGGTTTCGCCCGACTGCCGACGTCGTGTAGCGAGGAGGTAACGAGCGTGAATCTCGTTGGGTGGTCTCGTGTATCGTTTTTTCAAGAGCTCGATGGCCCTCGGGTAAGTGGTGGCCGCACGAATTGCGAGATAGAACGTGTCGGTTACCCTCGCGTGGAGGACCTGGAGTCTGTCGTCGTCCGTAGTAACCGCTGCAGAGGCCACCAGGCAGTCCTCGAAACACTTCAGCCAGTGGTCGAAGGTGTTAGAGGCACCGACCGCACGTGGGTCCAGCGTCAGACGCTCTGGTTTCAGCATTTGCTCCATATTCTCTTTACTGTCGAGAGTTTTGTGTTTGTCAATAAAATTGATGCGCGACAATCAAGCACGAGGTACAAGGCTTCAGCGATTGAAGGCTTTTATTGACAAACAATGGAACTATCTAACACGAGTACACCAATCCAGACTGGAGGGGTCCCGCCTGAGCAGAGGGACTTATACCTCTCCCCAGGAGGCGGGGCCCAACCGGGATGTGCCATAACAGCATCCACCACAGGTACATTAATCCCACAGTGTAAACACCCTAACCCAACCGTAACATTGGAATAACCCCACAGTGGTAACCAACGATGGTTCACCACAAGCACCTTCTGGATAAATACAAGAGTGTTTTTGAAGAAATACTTGGCTCAATAAAGGGAATTCAAGACAATGCAAGATAAATTCAAGATAAAGCCTAATAGACGACCAACAAATCTCAAAGAAAGAGCAGTACCATATGCAATTCGTCCCAATATTGAAGAAGAATTAATCTTACTGCCCCTTACTGTTTCTCCGCTCCACCCAAATAAATTCCGTATCGTCAGAGCTCATATCTTTCCTCACTATTTCGTTAATTTCCTCTTTAATCAGCAATATCCCTGGATGCCCAATTCCCATCCCTGGTCACCCTGCAGCCAAGTCTTCATAATCCCAACTATATCATTCCCATTTACACCTATTTGCACAATTAACACTTTTTTTTGAATGCTTAACACATTAACGCACAAAACCTTCAGGCTTTTCTGAACGACGGCTGGTTAGGTGCATTGACCCGAACAGGCGCTGGAGTGTGGCAACAAGGGGAATTTCACAGTGACTTCATTGCAGTGTTAATGTAAGTCTTACTTGTGACTAATAAATAAACTTTACTTTTTTAACATTAGTTGTCCCTTTCCCATTATTTTTCACTGTGGCCCTGTTTGATTTCTCTACTGGTCACTTTTCTTTTTCTCCTTTCTGTATCTTGTTCTAGTCCTTATTTCCCCTTCCTGTGACTCCTTGAATAGGTTCTCACCCCCCTCCATTTTAGGCTGAACCCTCCTCAACCACTCAAGCAAGTACCCACGCCATCGGCAAGGACATCAGTTCCTGGTCCTGCCCAGATGTAACCTGTCCACTTTGTACTGGTCCCACCTCTGCCACAGCCAATCCCAATGTTCCTGGAATCTGAAACCCTCCCTCTCACACCATCTTTTCAGCTGCGTATTTATCCAATACATCCTGCAATTTTTACTCTGACTAGCATGTGACACTGATAGTAATCCTGAGATCACTACCTTTGAGGTCTTATTTTTCAACTTTCTTCCAAAATCCTTATATTTTGCTTTTAGGACCTCATCCTTTTTTTTTAACCGATGCTGTTTGTACCAGTGTGTACCACGACCACTGGCTGTTCATCCTCCCTCTCCAGAATGACATGCAACCAAGACATCTTTAACCTATTCTGTATATCTCTATGACTCTATTGAGCCAAACACAGGCAGATGGGCCTAACTCAGTTTCGGAAATCTGGTCGGCATTGATGGGTTGGGCCGGAGGGCCTGTTTCCATGCTGTATATCTCTATGACGCTAACCCAGCACTGGGGAGGCAACATACTATCCCTGGAGTCTCATTTGTGGCCACAGAAATGCCTATTTGCCCCCCTTGCAATTGAATCTCCCATAACTATTGCATTCCCATGCTTCTTACTCTTCCTCTCTGCTGCAGAACCAACCATGGTGCTACAGATTTGGCTGCTGCTGTTATCTCCTGAGAGACCATTCCTCCCAACAGTATTCAAAGCGGTCTATCTGTTTTCCAGGGGAATGGTCACAGGGGGTTCCTGGACTGCCCACCTGGTCCCCTTGCTCTGCCTGGTGCTCACCCATTCCCTTATTGCCTGTGGACTCTTAGCCTATAGTGTGAGCACCTCTCTGTATGTGTTATCCACGATACTCTCCTCCTTATAAGTTCATAAGATATAGGAACAGAATTAGGCCATTTTGACCATCAAGTCCGCTCTGCCATTCGATATGTTCCTCATTCCCATTTCCTGCCTTCTCCCCATAACCCTTCTGCTGTGAGGCAGCAGTGCTAACCACTGTGCTCTCATGCTGTTCTATGATACCATACATCTAGAATTGGTTTCATTATGAATGATGTTTTCCAATCTTTCTCATGCATGAGAAATGGACTGGTTACAGTGGCTGGATTTTGCAATAGGGATAGAAGTGAGGCCATCAGCGCTCATTGTAATTAAGGAATAAATTGGACAGCAGCTTCCAATGTCTGTACCTAAACTGCTTAACAATTTATAATAAGTTCATAAGAAAAAGGAGCAGAATTAGGCTATTCGGCCCATCGAGTCCACTCTGCCATTCGATCATGGCTGATATGCTCCTCATCCCCATTTTCCTGCCTTCTCCCCATAACCCTTCAACCCATTACCGATTAAAAATCTAACTCCTCCTTAAATGTACTCACTGTCCCAGCATCCACTGCACTTTGGGGGAGCGAATTCCACAGATTCACAAGCCTTTGGGAGAAGTAGTTTCTCCTCAACTCCGTTTTAAATTTGCTGTCCCTTATCCGAAGACTTCTCGCCCTAGAATGCCCCACAAGATCCGCTCCACGTCTACTTTATCCATACCTTTTATCATTTTGTATACGTCAATTTGATCTCCCCTCATTCTTCTAAATTCCAGAGTCTCGGCCTAAACTGTTCAATCTCTCTTCACACGACAAACCCCTCATCTCTGGAATCAATCTAGTGAACCTCCTCTGAACTGCCTCCAATGCCACTACATCTTTCCTCAAACAAGGGGACCAAAACTGTGCACAATATTCCAGGTGCGGCCTCACCAATGCCTTGTATAGTTGCAACAATACTTCCTTACCTTTATATTCTATTCCTTTAGCTATAAATGCCAACATTCCATTCACTTTCTTTATTATCTAATGTACCTGCATGTTAGTTTTCTGTGATACATGAACAAGGACACCCAGATCCCTCTGCACTGGAGCACCCCAAAGTCTCTCCCCATTTAGATAATAAGTCACCTTCCCATTTTTCCGACCAAAATACATGACCACACACTTATCCACATTAAACTGCATCTGCCCACTCTCCTAACCTACCTATCCATTTGTAATGTTCTTATTTCCTCATTGCAACTTACTGTCGCTCCTAGTTTTGTGTCACCTGCAAATTTGGCTATAGAGCCTTCTATCCAAGTCATTAATATAGGCTGTAAATAGCTGGGGCCCAAGGACCAAACCCTGTGGCACTCCACTAGTTACTGCCTGCCATCCAGAAAAAAAAAACATTTACCCCCAACTCTCTGTCTTCTGTCCATCAGACAGTCACCTGTCCAAGCTAATAAATTACCCCTAATCCCATGTGATCTAACCTTTTGTGCAGCACCTCATCAAACGCCTTCTGGAAGTCCAGATATACTACATCTACAGGATACCCATTATCCACTTTGCTTGTTACACCCTTGCAGAAGTTCCACAGTGTCAGCAGTCACCACTCCAGCTCCAAAACCCAGGCTTCCAGGAGCTGCAGCTGGCGACGTTTCCTGCAAACATTTCCTGCACGGTCCCAGAAATGGAAATGTTTGTGGCTTCCCACATGGAGCATGAGGAGCAGACCACAGCCATGACATACCCCTTTAAACCTTTGGAAGATGCTTAACATCAAATAATATCAATTACTCTAGGTCCCTTCTTCCCTGGTCTTTGTTAATACAAAATATAGCCTTAATATATTACAAGCCACTAAAAGACCGATAAGCGATAAGGGTAGGGCATACTTACCCAACCTTACCCACTTCTCACTAATCAGCTCTCTCCCTCGTAGCCTCTACTGCTGCAGCATGGTCAGACCACTCTGAAGATCAAAGATCAAAGAAGTTAGAAAACAAAGAAAAAAAAGCAAAAAGCACCTCCTTCCCCTCTGCAGCGAATTCCCACTGTGTTCCAAATTCCAAATATCTACACTCACCCTGGCTGTGTCTTACTCAGCATGGGGTCTCTCCCACTGCTCATGTGCAAAGCTCACCGATCGCGTACTTGTGATAGTCTTAAATAGTGCTCAGGTGAGCTGCAGATATAAACTCGGAGAAAAATGTTCCGAAGGTGACATGCAGGAGACTGTGGCTGGAATTTTCTGGCTGTTCACACCCCAACGCTGCTGCAAGCGAGGATGGGAATTTGGCGCTCAGCCGAATCTTCGTTCACTGCAGCGGGATCAGAAAATCCCGCCCGCATGAACTGCTGGAAAATTCCATCCTGTAGCTCCAGCGGAATTGAAATGCACGACATCAAATTCTCACAGAGGGTGGTGAGTGCCTGGAACGAGCCTGGGTGGCATGGACAAATTGGGCCGAAGAGCCTGTTTCCATGCTGTAAACCTCTATGACTCTCAATGGATTGAGTGTTTTTTTTAAATTAAATAATGTTTTAGAACCACAGTTGTATCTTAACAGGTCATGACCCCGAGATCTCCAGTGTCCAATCCGTACAGTATGATATAGGGCACTTGATTTGGATTACCATTGTTCTGTTTCTTGCTTTTTTCCCCTTTATACAAGGAAGGATATACTTGCATGGGAAACAGTTCAGAGAAAGTTCACTGGGCTGATTCCTGTTGGGGGAAGGGGTTTATATTCTGAGGAAATGTTGAGGCTAATATTCATGCATTTAATTTTCTTTGTATGATTTGATTTGATTTCATATTGTCACATGCATCGGCACACAGAGAAAGTATTGTTTCTTGCGCACTATACAGTCAATGCATATCGTTCATAGAGTACATAGGGGAGAAGGAAAGGAGTGAGTGCAGAATATAGTGCTACAGCCATAGCTAGGGTGTAGGGAAAGATCAGCTTAATATAAGGCAGGTCATAGAATCCTTCCAGTGCATTCAGCCCATCGAGTCTGCTCCAACCACAATCCCTTCCAGGCCCTATCCCTATAACCCCACGTATTTACCCTGCTAATCCCCCTGACACTGAGGGGCAACTTAACATGGCCAATCAACCTAACCCACACATCTTTGGACTGTGGGAGGAGACTGGAGCACCCGGAGGAAACCCACGCAGACACGGGAAGAATGTGCAAACTCCACACAGACAGTGACCCGAGGCCGGAATTGAAACCGGGTCACTGGCGCTGTGAGGCAGCAGTGCTAACCACTGTGCCACCGTGCTGCCCTTTCAAAAGTCCATTCAAAAGTCTGATGGCAGCAGGGAAGAAGCTGTTTTTGAGTCGGTTGGTCCGTTACCTCAGACTTTTGTATATTTTTCCTGACGGAAGAAGGTGGAAGAGAGTATGTCCAGGAGGTGTGGGGTCCTGGATTATGCTGGCTACTTTGCTGAGGCAGCAGGAAGTGTAGACAGAGTCAATGGGTGGGAGGCTGGTTTGTGTGATGGACTGGGCTTCGTTCACGACATTTTGTAGTTCCTTGCGGTCTTGGGCAGAGCAGGAGCCATACCAAGCTGTGATACAACCAGAAAGAATGCTTTCTATGGTGCATCTGCAAAAGTTGGTGTGAGTCATAGCCAAATTTCCTACGGCTCCTGAGAAAGTAGCAGAGTTTAGAAGCAACTGATCTGATCTTATTGAAACATATTTGATTCTGAGGGGATTGGACAGGCTTGATGCTGAGATGATATGTCCTCTCGTGGGGAAATCTAAAACTATGGGACACAAGATTTTGAGGTAAATAATGTCCCATTTAAGAGGGAGAGGGAAAATCTCCACTGTGAGAGGGTCATTAATCTTTGGAATCCTCTTGCACAGAGAGCTGCGTGATTGATAATATTCAAGACTGGATTAGACAGATTTCTGATCTGCAAGAGTCTCAAGGGCAAGAAAGTAGTGTTAAGGTTGTAATCTGATCAGCCATGCGCCTATTGAATGGTGTACAGGCTCGCTAGGCTGAATGGCCTGACTCTGCTCCTATTTCTCATGATCTTAGAGCTCAAGGTTTTTAATCTTGTTATCTGTCACCGTATACCAACCCACATTTGTAGCTGGAATCTAGTGATAGAACCAAGGTGATTGGGACTGTATTTCCAAATGGCTAAACTGCAGATACATTAAAATCTCAGCCAACAAAATTAGAATCCCTACAATGCAGAAGGAGGCCATTCAGCCCATCAAGCCTGCACCGACTCTCCAACAGAGCATCTTACTCAGGCCCACCACCTGTCCAATCGCTGTAACTCCATGCATTTATCAAAGAATCCCTGCAGTGCAAAAAGAGGCCATTCAGCCCATCGAGCCCGTACCGACCACAATGCCATAGAACCATAGAACCATAAGACCATAAGACCATAAGACATAGGAGCGGAAGTAAGGCCATTCGGCCCATCGAGTCCACTCCACCATTCAATCATGGTTGATTTCAACTCCATTTACCCGCTCTCTCCCCATAGCCCTTAATTCCTCGAGAAATCAAGAATTTATCAATTTCTGTCTTGAAGACGCTCAACGTCTCGGCCTCCACAGCCCTCTGTGGCAATGAATTCCACAGACCCACCACTCTCTGGCTGAAGAAATTTCTCCTCATCTCTGTTCTAAAGTGACTCCCTTTTATTCTAAGGCTGTGCCCCCGCGTCCTAGTCTCCCCTGTTAATGGAAACAACTTCCCTACGTCCATCCTATCTAAGCCGTTCATTATCTTGTAAGTTTCTATCAGATCTCCCCTCAACCTCCTAAACTCCAATGAATATAATCCCACGATCCTCAGACGTTCATCGTATGTCAGGCCTACCATTCCTGGGATCATCCGTGTGAATCTCCGCTGGACCCGCTCCAGTGCCAGTATGTCCTTCCTGAGGTGTGGGGCCCAAAATTGCTCACAGTACTCCAAATGGGGCCTAACCAGTGCTTTATAAAGCCTCAGAAGTACATCCCTGCTTTTGTATTCCAAGCCTCTTGAGATAAATGACAACATTACATTTGCTTTCTTAATTACGGACTCAACCTGCAAGTTTACCTTTAGAGAATCCTGGACTAGGACTCCCAAGTCCCTTTGCACTTTAGCATTATGAATTTTGTCACCGTTTAGAAAATAGTCCATGCCTCTATTCTTTTTTCCAAAGTGTACGACCTCGCACTTGCCCACGTTGAATTTCATCAGCCACTTCTTGGACCACTCTCCTAAACTGTCTAAATCTTTCTGCAGCCTCCCCACCTCCTCAATACTACCTGCCCCTCCACCTATCTTTGTATCATCGGCAAACTTGGCCAGAATGCTCCCAGTCCCGTCATCTAGATCGTTAATATATAAAGAGAACAGCTGTGGCCCCAACACTGAACCCTGCGGGACACCACTTGTCACCGGTTGCCATTCTGAGAAAGAACCTTTTATCCCAACTCTCTGCCTTCTGTCTGACAGCCAATCGTCAATCCATGTTAGTACCTTGCCTCGAATACCATGGGCCCTTATTTTACTCAGCAGTCTCCCGTGAGGCACCTTGTCAAAGGCCTTTTGGAAGTCAAGATAGATAACATCCATTGGCTCTCCTTGGTCTAACCTATTTGTTATCTCTTCAAAGAACTCTAACAGGTTTGTCAGGCACGACCTCCCCTTACTAAATCCATGCTGACTTGTCTTAATCCGACCCTGCACTTCCAAGAATTTAGAAATCTCATCCTTAACGATGGATTCTAGAATTTTGCCAACAACTGAGGTTAGGCTAATTGGCCTATAATTTTCCATCTTTTTTCTTGTTCCCTTCTTGAACAGTGGGGTTACAACAGCGATTTTCCAATCCTCTGGGACTTTCCCTGACTCCAGTGACTTTTGAAAGATCATAACTAACGCCTCCACCATAGAAAATTACAGCTCAGAAACAGGCCTTTTGGCCCTTCTTGTCTGTGCCGAACCATTTTATGCCTAGTCCCACTGACCTGCACTTGGACCATATCCCTCCACACCCCTCTCATCCATGAACCCGATAGATGCCACCCAGGCCTTATTCCTGTGACCCTACACATTTACCCTGTTAGTCCCTCTGACACTAAGGGGCAATTTAGCGTAGCCAATCAACCTAACCCGCACATCTTTGGACTGTGGGAGGAAACCGGAGCCCCCGGAGGAAACCCACACAGACACGGGGAGAAAGTGCAAACTCCACACAGACAGTGACCAAGGCCAGAATTGAACCTGGGTCCCCAGCGTTTTGAGGCAGCAGTGCTAACCAGTGTGTAACCATGTGGCCAGAAAGAATGCTTTCTATGGTGCATCTGTGATTAGCATTTACCTTGCTAATCCCTCTAACCCACACATTCGAGGACACTAAGGGAAAATTTAGCACGGCCAATGCACCCTAACCAGCACGTCTTTTGCACTGTGGGAGGAAACTGAAGCACCCGGAGGAAACCCACGCAGACACGGGGAGAACATGCAGACTTCACACATAGTGACCCAAGGCTGGAATTGAACCCAGGTCCCTGGCGCTGTGAGGCAGCAGTGCTCACCACTGTGCCACCGTGCCACTGACATTGAGAAAGATGCAAGACCTTTCCTTCGTTTAAACGCTGGGTGGGATTCTCCAACGGTGCGTGACCCATGACCGTAAATCATCACCTGAGCTCAACAGACCTTTAAACGCTCTGTCAAATTTTCTGTCTCGCCCACTACAATTCCCGTGACGGGCGAGACGGGAATGTTTTGGCCATTATGCTTTAAGTAAGGTATATGTTGTTTTTAAAACAACTTGTTCAGAGTCACTGACCAGAATTTTCCAACCCCTCCCACAAATGGGATCTTCCAGTCCAACCAAAGTCAATGGACCTTTGAATGGTTCATCACATCACGGTGCTACTGTGATGGGGACAGTAAAGTCCAGCCACTGTGTGGAAATACGAGGTCTGAATCACACTTCCACTTCATTCTATTTACTATATCTAATCTATCTCTCCATCGCACTGACGTTCTCGAATTTTAACTTGTTGGTGTCATACTAACCTTTGCAGATGATACAGGGTAGACCATATAGGACGGAGATGAGACATTTCTTCACCCAAAGAGTGGTGAGCCTGTGGAATTCATTACTGCAGGAAGTAGTTGATGCCAAAACATTGAATGTATTCAAGAGGTGGCTGGATATAGCACTTGGGGTGAATGGGATCAAAGGTTATGGGGAGAAAACAGGATTAGGCTGTTGAGTTGGATGATCAGCCATGATCGTAATGAAAGACAGAGCAAGCACCAAGGGTGGAATGGCCTCCTCCTGCTCCTATCTTCTATGTTTCTATGTAAGTGACTTCCATAGTCCTTGATACCATTACAAAACCATACTGTCCCTAAATATTGAGAATCTTTTCTTTAATGTTGGATCATATTGTCAACCTTGATTTAGGATTCCTGTACTGACTCCATCTCTCCCTCTCTTTGCCCTGGCAACTATGACAATACTTCGTCTTTAAGAAATGTGTTTGCCATGTTTCTTGTGCATGATCTGTTTTCGTAGTTTTTTTGTTACTGATGCCATTCTGTCTATATCCAGCAGCCCTGTGTTGTTACTGCAGCAGCATAATTGCTTCTAATTGCTAGAATGTTTGTTTTAATCTGAACTAATGCTGTTCTGCTGTTTTTAGTGACTTCGCCTGGGGTTTTACAGAGTAGGACTTCACTGGGCTGATTGACAGGTAAGATCATATGACCAAGTGGAGATGGCTGAGGCAGAGAATTTGAGCTTAATTGCAATTTTAAAAGCTGCTTTGAATTTTAAAAGCTGCTTTGAGAGGCAGAGCAATGCCTCTCTTTCCCCTCTCTGAATTCGGAGACTGGAATCTGCCAGGAACAAGTCTCTTTCTTTGAGAAGTTTTGGAAATCACAGAGCGAGAGGTAGCCATTTCCGTCTTTGAAGTCTGGAGACTGTGAGCTGCCAGAGATTAGGTTTACTTTTCTGAAGTTCTGCTGTTTGAGGATAGATCCTTCTCTGAATACTGCTATCTGGATCTCTGCCCAAAGGTGTTAAGGACTGGAAATCTAGAACCCATGTGAGCATATCTGCTTTTAGTGTAACTGGTTGTAAAGAAGGGATTTACGTCTATGAGGGATATTGTTAAATTGGAATAATAGAGATAGCCAGCTGTTAAGAATTATGCTTTGTTATGTTTAAACATTTTAATTGATAAAAATTATGCTAATTCTTTTTGTTATATTCTAACTGTGTTCTTAAAGTTTGTCCTGATAAAAGCTTCCTAGTGGGTCATTTGAATCATACCTGGAGGGAAACACTTTATGCTCACCCTCATGCCAAAATCAAATGTAAAAGTTGGGGTCTAGGCTAACTTCATTACATCGCTTGGTGTTTCTGATCTGGTTCTTAACATCTGGTTGAGGTACAACAGACTATTTGCAATCTCGGTACCATCTGGGTGGCATGGTGGCACAGTGGTTAGCACTGCTAACTCACAGCGCCAGGAACCCTGGTTCAATTCCTGGCTTGGGTCACTGTCTGGGCGGAGTCTGCACATTCTCCCCGTGTCTGCATGGGTTTCCTCTGGGTGCTCTGGTTTCCTCCCACAGTCCGAAAGGCAGGCTGGTTGGGTGCGTTGGCCGTGCTATATAGAACATAGAACATAGAACATTACAGCGCAGAACAGGCCCTTCGGCCCACGATGTTGCACCGACCAGTTAAAAAAAAAAACTGTGACCCTCCAACCTAAACCAATTTCTTTTCGTCCATGAACCTATCTACGGATCTCTTAAACGCCCCCAAACTAGGCGCATTTACTACTGATGCTGGCAGGGCATTCCAATCCCTCACCACCCTCTGGGTAAAGAACCTACCCCTGACATCGGTTCTATAACTACCCCCCCTCAATTTAAAGCCATGCCCCCTCGTGCTGGATTTCTCCATCAGAGGAAAAAGGCTATCACTATCCACCCTATCTAAACCTCTAATCATCTTATATGTTTCAATAAGATCCCCTCTTAGCCGCCGCCTTTCCAGCGAAAACAATCCCAAATCCCTCAGCCTCTCCTCATAGGATCTCCCCTCCATACCAGGCAACATCCTGGTAAACCTCCTCTGCACCCTCTCCAAAGCCTCCACATCCTTCCTGTAATGTGGGGACCAGAACTGCACACAGTACTCCAAGTGCGGCCGCACCAGAGTTGTGTACAGTTGCAACATAACGCTACGACTCCTAAATTCAATCCCCCTACCAATAAACGCCAAGACACCATATGCCTTCTTAACAACCTTATCTACTTGATTCCCAACTTTCAGGGATCTATGCACACATACACCTAGATCCCTCTGCTCCTCCACACTATTCAAAGTCCTCCCGTTAGCCCTATACTCAACACATCTGTTATTCCTACCAAAGTGAATTACCTCACACTTCTCCGCATTAAACTCCATCCGCCACCTCTCGGCCCAACTTTGCAACCTGTCTAAGTCTTCCTGCAAACTACGACACCCTTCCTCACTGTCTACCACACCACCGACTTTGGTGTCATCAGCAAATTTGCTAATCCACCCAACTATACCCTCATCCAGATCATTAATAAATATTACAAACAGCAGTGGCCCCAAAACAGATCCCTGAGGTACACCACTTGTAACCGCACTCCATGATGAATATTTACTATCAACCACCACCCTCTGTTTCCTATCCGCTAGCCAATTCCTGATCCAATTTCCTAGATCACCCCCAATCCCATACATCTGCATTTTCTGCAGAAGCCTACCATGGTGAACCTTATCAAACGCCTTACTAAAATCCATATATACCACGTCCACTGCCTTGCCCCCATCCACCTCCTTGGTCACTTTCTCAAAAAACTCAATAAGGTTAGTAAGGCACGACCTACCTGCCACAAAACCATGCTGACTATCACCTATCAATTCATTACTCTCCAAATAACTATAAATCCTATCCCTTATAATTTTTTCCAACATCTTGCCGACAACAGAAGTGAGACTCACCGGTCTATAATTCCCGGGGAAGTCTCTGTTCCCCTTCTTAAACAATGGGACAACATTCGCTAACCTCCAATCTTCTGGTACTATACCAGAGGCCAACGACGACCTGAAGATCAGAGCCAGAGGCTCTGCAATCACTTCTCTTGCCTCCCAGAGAATCCTTGGATAAATCCCATCCGGACCAGGGGATTTATCTATTTTCAGACCCTCCAGAATATCCTGCACATCCTCCTTATCAACTGTAATACTGTCTATTCTACTCCCTTGCAACCCAGTGTCCTCCTCAGCTATATTCATGTCCCCTTGCGTGAACACCGAAGAGAAATATTGGTTCAATGCTTCACCAATCTCCTCCGGTTCCACACATAACTTCCCTCTGCCATCTATAACTGGCCCTAAACTTGCCCTAACCAACCTTCTGTTCTTGACATACCTATAGAACGCCTTAGGATTCTCTTTAACCCTATCCGCCAAAGTCTTCTCATGTCCCCTTTTAGCCCTTCTAAGCTCGCTCTTCAACTCCCTCTTAGCCAATCTAAAGCTTTCTAGTGCACTACCCGAGTGCTCACGTCTCATCCGAACATAAGCCTCCTTTTTCTTTTTAACCAACAAAGAAACTTTTTTGGTGCACCACGGTTCCCTAGCCCTACCAATTCCTCCTTGCCTGACAGGGACATACCTATCACAGACTCGCAGTAGCTGCTCCTTGAAAAAACTCCACATGTCGGACGTTCCCAGTCCCTGTAATCTCCTAGTCCAACCTATGTTTCCTAATTCTCTCCTAATAGCCTCATAATTACCCTTCCCCCAGCTAAAACCACTGGCCCGAGGTTCATGCCTATCCCTTTCCATCACTAAGGTGAACGTAACCGAATTGTGGTCACTATCACCAAAATGCACACCAACTTCCAAGTCTAGCACCTGGTCTGGCTCATTTCCCAGCACCAGATCCAATATAGCCTCACCTCTAGTTGGCCTGTCTACATACTGAGTCAAAATATATTCTCCCTCAGTGTACCCGAACAGGTGCTGGAGTGTGGTGACTAGGGGATTTTCACAGTAAATTCATTGCAGTGTTAATGTAAGCCTACTTGTGACACTGATAAACTTAATTCATATTTGATTTTGCAGTGAGCTCCTGACCACATTTCGCGCCATCACTAAGGCCTCTCATTTCCATCTGCACAACATTATTCGATTAATCCTACCGTATCTCCTCTGCTGCTAAAACAGTGAGCTATGTATTTGCATACCTTGGGACTTGATGGATCAGATACACCCCACGTCGGCCCCCTATATTCCACCCTCTGTAAATGTAAAGTCATCAACAATCTGGAATTAAGAATCTGCTGATGACCATGAAACCATTGTCGATTGTTGGAAAAACTCATGTGGTTCACTAATGTCCTTTAGGGAAAGAAATCTGCCGTCCTTTCCTGGTCTGGCCGACATGTGAATCCAGAGCCACCGCAATGTGGTTGACTCTCAATTGCCCTCCAAGGGCAACTAGGGATGGGCAATAAATGCTGGCCAGCCAGCGACGACCATGTCCCACGAATGAATGAAAAATATTAGATTTGTGAACCATCGTTGGTTCACCACTGGGGTTGTTATTGTGTTACTGTTGGGCTAGGGTGTTGTTGTTATGGGGGTTGTACTATGTTGTTGGGATAGGGTGTTTACCTGTCCTAAGTGTTATCATGGCACACTCCAGTGGGGTCCCGCCTCCGGTGGCAGGGTATAAGACCCCCTGCTCCGGCAGGACCCCTTCAGTCTGAACGGGTGAATTTGTGTTAGTAGTTTCATTGTTAATGTATTAAAGCCTTCAGTTCTAAAGCCTTGTTTCCGGGTGCTCATTGAGGTGCATCAATTTAATACATTAACTGAGAATATGGAACAGATCCTAAAACCGGATCGTCTGACACTGGACCCACGTGCGGTCGGTGCAGCTAACACGTTCGAACATTGGTGGAAGTGCTTCGAGGACTACCTGGCAGCCTCGGTAGCTATCACTACAGACAGTGATAGACTCCAGGTCCTCCACGCAAGGGTAAGCGACACGATTTACCTAGCCATTCGTGCAGCTTCCACTTACCAGGGTGCCGTCGAGCTCCTAAAGAATAGGTACATTACGCCACCCAACGAGATTCACGCTCGTTATCTCCTCGCTACACGACGTCGGCAGTCGGGCGAGACCATAGAAGACTACGCCAATGAACTCCTGCAGCTTGCCAGGGGTTGTGACTGTAAGGATGTCTCCGCCGAGCAGTACATGCAAGACCTCGCCCGAGACGCGTTCGTAGCAGGGGTAGGGTCCTCGTACATCAGACTTAAATTATTAGAAAAGGGGAAACTCAACTTGACCCAGGCAATGGGGATGGCCGTGAGGTTGGAGGCGGCGTCGAAGAGCTTGGCGCTGTACCCCGAGGACCACGTGCAGTCAACGTGGTTGGAGCAAGCTCTGCTCCCTCCTCGCCCCGCGAACCCGCGCTCCCAGATCGATTCGACGACGGCGGCAGCTCCAGGTGGCCAGCGATGCTATTTTTGCGGTGGGGCCAAGCATCCACGGCAACAGTGTCCGGCAAGAACGGCAATCTGCAGCCAGTGCGGTAAAAAAGGCCACTACGGCAAAGTCTGCAGGTCCAAACCTAAAAACGGCAGTGCAGCTTGTAACCCTCCAGAACGGAGACCATCTCTTTCGGCGCTGCAGTACCCACGAGGTCCGACCACGTGCAATCTCAGGACGGCGACATAGTGGCAGACAAAGGAGGAGGAAGACCACCAGGAGTCGCTGCGCTTGGAGCCCTCGGCCACATGCGATTCATGGGGGCGGCCATCATGGTCCACGACGACTAGGAGCGACCAGCAGGGGTCCTCAGCATCCACATCGGCAGCATGCAGCAGCGACCAGCAGGGGTCCTCAGCATCCACATCGGCAGCATGCAGTGACGCCCAGGGGCCAACGGTGGCGTCGATCTCTCTGGATCAGACCTGGCATTACAGACTGGAACATTCCATGATGGAGGTAAAGGTTAGTGGCAGAACTGTGAATTGTCTGTTTGACAGTGGGAGCACCGAAAGTTTCATACACCCTGAAACTGCTAAAAGGTGTGGACTCCGGGTTCTCCCTGCCAAACAGACAATTTCCATGGCATCACAGTCCCGGTCTGTACCGATCCAAGGACAATGTATGGTAACTCTTGAGGTACAGGGCACAGTTTACGAGCAATACAGGCTCCTTGTGCTACCTCACCTTTGCGCGCCAATTCTCCTCGGACTAAACTTTATGGCCCACATGAGGAGTGTGATCCTACAGTACGGTGGGCCACTCCCTTCACTGGCAGTAGGGAACCAGCCGCAGCCTCCAAATTGCCCAAAGCGCCCCGCGTGCAATCTATCCACCCTGAAGATCACGACACCATCCCTTTTAAAAAATCTGGTACCTGGCTGCAAGCCCATCGCTACTAAAAGTAGGCGTTACAGCGCTGAGGACCGGATCTTTATTAGATCTGAGGTTCAGCGGCTCCTCAAGGAAGGGATCATACAGGCCAGTGCTAGTCCGTGGAGAGCGCAGGTCGTGGTAGTCAAAAGCGGGAACAAACCTCGGATGGTCATCGACTATAGTCAGACCATTAATAGATACACGCAGCTGGATGCGTATCCTCTCCCGCGCATTTCTGATATGGTCAATCAGATTGCGCAGTACCGAGTGTTTTCTACCATAGACCTTAAGTCCGCCTACCATCAACTCCCCATCCGCCCAGAGGACCGACAATATACGGCTTTTGAGGCGGATGGTCGTCTATACCAATTCCTCAGGGTTCCATTTGGTGTCACCAATGGGGTCTCGGTCTTCCAGCGTGCTATGGACCGAATGGTGGACCAGAACGGGTTGCGGGCTACCTTCCCGTACCTGGATAACGTCACCATCTGCGGCCATGACCAGCAGGACCACGACACGAATCTCCAACACTTTCTACGCACTGCATCTCGCCTGAACCTGACCTATAACAGGGAGAAGTGCGTATTCCGTACGCATAGGTTAGCCATCCTCGGATACGTGGTGGAAAACGGGGTCATTGGCCCTGATCCAGACCGTATGCGCCCACTCACTGAACTTCCCTTGCCCGCTAGCACGAAAGCACTGAGGAGATGCCTCGGGTTCTTTTCGTATTATGCACAGTGGGTCCCCAACTACGCGGACAAAGCTCGTCCGCTCATTAAGTCCACGACCTTCCCACTTACGCCGGAGGCCCAATTGGCCTTCAAGGTTTTGAAAAGCGACATCTCGAAAGCCACGATGCACGCGGTGGATGAATCCATCCCTTTCCAGGTGGAGAGTGATGCATCGGACTTCGCCCTAGCCGCCACACTAAACCAGGCAGGCAGGCCCGTCGCGTTTTTTTCCCGCACCCTTCAAGGCCCAGAGATTCGGCACTCAGCGGTGGAAAAGGAGGCTCAGGCCATTGTGGAGGCAGTCAGACACTGGCGCCATTACCTGGCAGGTAAGCGGTTCACCCTGATCACGGATCAACGATCCGTGGCGTTTATGTTCAGTAACACGCAGAGGGGCAAGATCAAGAACGATAAGATCTTGCGGTGGAGAATTGAGCTCTCCACCTATAATTACGATATTATGTATCGTCCAGGGAAGCTCAATGAGCCCTCGGATGCCCTCTCGCGCGGAACATGCGCCATCATGCAGGAGGACCGCTTGAAGGCTCTCCACAATGATCTGTGTCATCCTGGAGTCACCAGACTCTACCACTTCATAAAAGCCCGCAACCTACCCTACTCGGTGGAGGAGGTCAGGTCAGTTACTAGAAGTTGTCGGATTTGCGCAGAATGCAAACCACACTTTTATCGACCAGACCGGGCACATTTGGTCAAGGCCACTCGCCCTTTTGAGAGGCTGAGTGTAGATTTTAAGGGCCCCCTTCCCTCAACGGATCGGAATGTCTATTTTCTTAACATAATAGACGAATTTTCCCGGTTTCCGTTTGTTTTCCCCTGTGCGGACACGTCGACTGCCACCGTCATCAAGGCATTCAGTGAGCTTTTTACCCTGTTCGGGTACCCCTGCTATATTCATAGCGACAGGGGCTCGTCGTTCATGAGCAACGACTTGAGGCAATTCCTGCTCTCATTCGGGATTGCCTCTAGTAGAACCACGAGCTACAACCCTAGGGGTAACGGACAGGTGGAAAGGGAGAATGCTACAGTCTGGAAGGCTGTCCTACTGGCACTGAAATCCAAGGGCCTTCCAGTCTCCCGGTGGCAGGAGGTCCTTCCAACTGCGCTCCATTCTATCCGCTCCCTCCTGTGTACGGCAACCAATGCTACTCCCCACGAGAGGATGTTCTCATTCCCTCGGAAGTCGTCCTCGGGGACCTCATTGCCAGCCTGGTTGACGTACCCAGGACCCGTCCTTCTGCGGCGCCATGTGAGGGCTCGCAAGTCCGACCCCTTGGTCGAACCGGTCCAACTCCTCCACGCCAACCCTCAGTATGCCTATGTGGCATATCCTGACGGGCGAGAGGACACTGTCTCCATTAGAGACCTGGCGCCCGCAGGGGACGTAGCAACTCCTGTCGCTCCTATTCCCCCAGTCACAGATCCACTACTCCTCATTACTTCCCCAGACGTGGCGCGGTCAGCACCGGGACCAGTGCATAACACTTTTACTCCCAGGTACAGCTTGCCTGAGACTCGGAGATCGGCGCCACCATCATCACCACCACCACCACCACCAAACGTTCCAGGATCCCCTACACCATCGCCTCATCAGGGCCGGCCGGCCCGGGAGTCTTTGAGGGGACAGCCAGATGTTGTTTTGAGAGAGCCACCGCAAGCACCTGCTCCGGTTTCGCAACCGGTGTTGAGAAGATCGCAGCGTCGGTGTGGTCCTCCAGACCGTCTGGACTTGTGAATCCTGTTATTTTTTTTGTCATTGTCTGTTTTCATCCACCCCGCCACCTTTGGTTCCTAAAGGAGGGGTGAATGTGGTGAACCATCGTTGGTTCACCACTGGGGTTGTTATTGTGTTACTGTTGGGCTAGGGTGTTGTTGTTATGGGGGTTGTACTATGTTGTTGGGATAGGGTGTTTACCTGTCCTAAGTGTTATCATGGCACACTCCAGTGGGGTCCCGCCTCCGGTGGCAGGGTATAAGACCCCCTGCTCCGGCAGGACCCCTTCAGTCTGAACGGGTGAATTTGTGTTAGTAGTTTCATTGTTAATGTATTAAAGCCTTCAGTTCTAAAGCCTTGTTTCCGGGTGCTCATTGAGGTGCATCACATACCTTGGGACTTGATGGATCAGATACACCCCACGTCGGCCCCCTATATTCCACCCTCTGTAAATGTAAAGTCATCAACAATCTGGAATTAAGAATCTGCTGATGACCATGAAACCATTGTCGATTGTTGGAAAAACTCATGTGGTTCACTAATGTCCTTTAGGGAAAGAAATCTGCCGTCCTTTCCTGGTCTGGCCGACATGTGAATCCAGAGCCACCGCAATGTGGTTGACTCTCAATTGCCCTCCAAGGGCAACTAGGGATGGGCAATAAATGCTGGCCAGCCAGCGACGACCATGTCCCACGAATGAATGAAAAATATTAGATTTCATTGCAAAGGGTTTAAAAATATGGCGATTTCGTTGCAATTGTCCAGGGTGCTGGTGAGGCCGCGCATGGAACACTGCGCACAGCTTTGGTCCCCTTACCTAAAAAGGACATAGTAACTTTGGAATCCCTACCGTGCAGAAGGAGGCCATTCGGCCCATTGAGTCTGCACCGCACACAATCCCACCCAGACCCTATTCCTGCAACCCCACATATTTACCCTGCCAATCCCCCGACACTAGGATCAATTTATCATGGCCAATCAATCTAACCTGCACATCTTTGGACTGTGGGAGGAATGATGTGGAGATGTAGTTGTCTCTGTGCCCTGTTTGAGAGCAGATTTCCACTCCATCTGACGCAGGAGCAGCGCTCCGAAAGCTAATGGTATTTGCTACCAAATAAACCTGTTGGACTTTAACCTGGTGTTGTTAAAACTCTTACTGTGGGAGGAAACCAGAGCACCCGGAGGAAACCCACACAGACACGGGGAGAATGTGCAAACTCCACACAGACAGTGACCCGAGCTGGGAATTGAACCCTGGTCCCTAGCGCTGTGAGACAGCAGTAATAACCACTGTGCCACTGTGCTGCCCCAAAAGGGATTCACCAGGCTAATTCCTGGCTATGTGCTTGGTGGAATCAGAAGATCCCACTGGTTGGAATAACTGGAAAATTTCAGCCATTATGCATCCTGTTTTATATAGATGAACTCTGTATCAGACCTGTGTCAGGTAAAAGGGAATATCCAGGGGGAATTAAAGTAGAATCCCCTGGATCCCCTGATAGATCCTATCGATTGGTGGAAAGTATTGATTTGATGTATGTAGTAGTCAGGAGCAGCAGCAATGTGATAGGTGGTTCATTAACACTCAGCGCCTCATTCCATAGACCAACAACTAAATTAGATCTATCTAACCCACAAAGATAAGTGGAAAAGTGAATCGTGTGGAGGACGGAGAAGATCTGCAGAGAGATTTGGACAGGCTGAGTGAGTGGGCGAGGATATGGCAAATGGAGTATAACGTTGAGGAAATGCGAGGTTATACACCTTGGAGGAAATAATAACAAATGGGATTACTATCTCAATGGAAACAAATTAAAACATGCTACCGTGCAAAGGGACCTGGGGGTCCTTGTGCATGAGACGCAAAAGCCCAGTCTGCAGGTACAACAGGTGATCAAGAAGGCAAATGGGATGTTGGCCTATATTGCGAGGGGGATAGAATATAAAAGCAGGGATGTCTTGATGCACCTGTACAGGGCATTGGTGAGGCCGCAGCTGGAATACTGTGTGCAGTATTGGTCCCCTTATATGAGGAAGGATATATTGGCATTGGAGGGAGTGCAGAGAAGGTTCACCAGGTTGATACCGGAGATGAGGGGTTTGGATTATGAGGAGAGGCTGAGGAGATTGGGTTTGTACTCGTTGGAGTTTAGAAGGATGAGGGGGGATCTTATGGAGACTTATAAGATAATGCGGGGGCTGGATAGGGTGGAGGCGGAGAGATTCTTTCCACTTAGTAAGGAAGTTAAAACTAGAGGACACAGCCTCAAAATAAAGGGGGGTCGGTTTAAGACAGAGTTGAGGAGGAACTTCTTCTCCCAGAGGGTGGCGAATCTCTGGAATTCTCTGCCCACTGAGGTGGTGGAGGCTACCTCGCTGAATATGTTTAAAGCGCGGATGGATGGATTCCTGATCGGTAAGGGAATTAAGGGTTATGGGGATCAGGCGGGTAAGTGGTACTGATCCACATCAGATCAGCCATGATCTTATTGAATGGCGGGGCAGGCTCGAGGGGCTAGATGGCCTACTCCTGCTCCTATTTCTTATGTTCTTATGTTCTTATGTTCTTATCGCGTTAACAAGCAGTGACGACTAAATCTAACCACTTCATGCCAGAAATGTTTCCGCAGTAGTGCTTCCTACACAAGGGAGCAAATTGATGCAGCGAGGCAGTGGTGCAGTAGTATTGTACTGACTAGTAATCCAGGGACACAGGGTCACGCTCTGTGGACCTGGGTTCGAATCCCACCACGGCAGATGGTGAAATTTGAATCCAATAAAAATCTGGAATTGAGAATCTGCTGATGACCCTGAAACCATTGTCGTAAAAACCCATCTGGTTCACTAATGTCCTTCAGGGAAGGAAATCTGCCGTCCTTACCCGGTCTGACCTACATTGACACCAGGTCCTCAGCAATGTGGTTGACTCTCAAATGGCCCAGCCCTTCAGTTCAAAGGCAATTAGTGATGGGTAACAAATGCTGGCCCAGCCACATCCAATGAATAAAAAAATGCAATTTTATGAGAAATATTTATAAGGAAACAGAAATCTGTGTGTTGAAAAGTATTACATCAGCAATAACTGCTTTCTTCAGCTTTGGGAATTTATGATAAAATTTGTCACATTGCGAAGCTTTCTCACTCTATGAGTGATGTTAGAATTCTGGAGTAGAATTACACCCTTGATGGGAGTGCTTGGTGGGTGGAGCCAGAAATGGCCGTCAATCCTGTTCCTGCCCACATCCGATTGGAGCTCGTGGTGTTACGCTGGTCGCCACTTACATGGCCGGTTTGGTGGAGTGGATCTGGCGGGGAGGTGGCTGTGCGATGAGTGCCGTGTCCGAAGGTGGCCTGCCGCAAACTTCCAAAGCAGCCGCCACAGGCTGCAGAAGAATATCTGGATGAGCCCAGGCAGCATCAGGAGGCCAAAGCGGACAGGAGTGATGCTCAGGCAGCCAGCAAGCACCCACATTTCCCGAATGACTGCCTTCGAGCCCTGGTTGAGGCAGTCACAGCCAGGAGGGACGTATGTAAAGAGAAAAAGATTGACAAAAGCGAATGTAGGCCCCTTCCAGTCAGAAACTAGAGAGTGGCAAATGATGTGCCTTTGTATAAGAAGGGCTGCAGGGAAAATCCTGGGAACTAGAGGCCGGTGAGCCTAACGTCTGTAGGCGAGTAAGTTGTTAGAAGGTATTCTGAGAGACAGGATCTACAGGCATTTAGAGATGCAAGGACTGATTAGGGGCAGTCAGCATGGCTTTGTGAGTGGAAAATCATGCCTCACAAATTTGATTGAGTTTTTTGAAGGAGTAACCAAGAAGGTAGATGAGGGCAGCGCTGTCGACATTGTCTACATGGACTTTAGCAAGGCCTTTGACAAGGTACCACATGGTAGGCTGTTGCATAAGGTTAAATCTCACGGGATCCAGGGTGAGGTAGCTAAATCAATACAAAATTGGTTTGATGACAGAAGACAGAGGGTGGTTGCTGAGGATTGTTTTTCAAACTGGAGGCCTGTGACAAGTGGTGTGCCTCAGGGATCAGTGCTGTGAACACTGTTATTTGTCACTTATATTAATAATTTGGATGAGTATTTAGGAAGCACAGTTGGTAAGTTTGCAGGTGACACCAAGATTGGTGACATAGTGGATAGTGAAGAAGCTTATCTAGGATTGTAAAGGGGTCTTGATCAATTGGGCCAGTCGGCTGAAGAATGGCAAATGGAGTTTAATTTAGATAAATGCATTTTGGTAGATCGAACCAGGGCAGGACTTATTCAGTTGATGGCAGGGCATAGGATAGAACAAAGGACAAAGAAAATTCCAGCACAGGAACAGGCCCTTAGGCTCTCCAAGCCTGCACCGACCATGCTGCCTGACTGAACTAAAACCCCCTACCCTTCCAGGGACCATATCCCTCCATTCCCATCCTATTCATGTATTTGTCCAGACGCCCCTTAAAAGTCACTACCGAATCCGCTTCCACTGCCTCCCCCAGCAGCACGTTCCAGGCATCCACCACCCTCTGTGTAAAAAACTTGCCTCATACATCTCCTTTAAACCTTGCCCCCCGCACCTTAAACCAATGCCCCCTAGTAATTGACTCTTCCACCCTGGGAAAAAGCTTCTGACTTTCCAATCTGTCCATGCCCCTCATAATCTTGTAGATTTCTATCAGATTGCCCCTCAACCTCCATCGTTCTAGTGAGAACAAACCAAGTTTCTCCAACCTCTCCTCATAGCTAATGTCCTCCATACCAGGCAGCATCCTGGTAAATCTTTTCTGTACCCTCTCCAAAGCCTCCACATCCTTCTGGTAGTGTGGCGACCAGAATTAAACACTATATTCCAAGTGTGGCCTGACTAAGGTTCGATAAAGCTTCAACATGACTTGCTAACTTTTAAACTCAGTGCACCGGCCGATGAAGGCAAGCATGGCTTAAGCCTTCTTGACTACCTTCTCTACCTGCGTTACCACTTTCAGTGACCTGTGTCCCTGTACACCCAGATCCCTTTGCCATTTACTGCATATTTCCTCGCTTTATTAGACCTTCCAAAATGTATTACCCCACATTTGTCTGGATTAAACTCTATCTGCCATCTCTCCGCCCAAGTCTCCAACCGATCTATATCCTGCTGTATCCTCTGATGGTCCTCATCACTATCTGCAAATCCACCAACCTTTGTGTCGTCCGCAAACTTACTAATCAAAGCAGTTATATTTTCCTCCAAATCATTTGTAAAAATTACAAACAGCAAAGATCCCAGCACTGATCCCTGAGGAATGCCACTTGGCACAGCCCTCCATTCAGAAACGCACCCTTCCACTGCTACCCTCTGTCTTCTATGACCGAGCTAGTTCTGTACCCATCTTGCCAGCTCACTTCTGATCCCATGCGACTTCACCTTCTGTACCAGTCTGCCATGAGGGACCTTGTCAAAGGCCTTCCTGAAGTCCACGTAGACAACATCCACTGCCCTACCCTCATCAATCATGAAAGTTATAGAACAAAGAGATCAAGGGGTACAAGTTCATAGCTCCTTGAAAGTGGAGTCACAGGTGGACAAGTGGTGAAGAAGATATCCGGCATGCTTGGTTTCATTGGTCAGAGCATTGAATACAGGAGTTAGGACATCTTGTTGAAGTTGTACAAGACATTGGTAAGGCCACACTTGGAATACTGTGTACAGTTCTGGTCACCCTATTATAAAAAGGATATTATTAAACTAGAAAGAGTGCAGAAAACTTTTACCATGATGTCACTGGGACTTGATGGTTTGTGTTATAACACAAGAGAGATCAGAGAGACAGACAGACACACAGAGAGTTCTGGGAGTACAGGTCCACAGATCCTTAAAAGTGGCAGCACAGGTGGAAAAGGTGTTGACGAAAGCATACGGCACGCTTGCCTTCATCGGACAGGGAATCGAGTACATTGGCAAATTATGTTACAGTTGTATAAAACGTTGGTTCAGCCACATTTGGAATACTGCGTCCAATTCTGGTCACCACACTACCAGAAGGATGTGGAGACTTTGGAGAGGTAGAAAAGGTTTACCAGGATGTTGCCTGGTATGGAGGGTATTGGCTATGAGGAAGGATTGAATAAACTGGGATTGTTCTCCCTGGAAAGACAGAGGCTGAGGGGCGACCTGATAGAAGTTTATAAAATTATGAGGGGCAGAGATAGGGTGAACAGTTAGAAGATTTTTCCCAGGATAAAAATGACGATTACAAAGGGGGCACAAGTTCAAGGTAAGGGGGGAAAGGTTCAGTGGAGATGTGCGGGGGAAGTTTTTTACACAGAGGGTGGTGGGGGCCTGGAATGCACTGCCAAGTGAGGGGGTTGAGGCAGTTATGTTAGCCACATTTAAGACTTATCTTGATAGGAATATGAACAATATGACTTACTTTTAAAAGAATTTAGGCAGTTACATGGTCATTGTTAGACTTCTGAGTGCAGATTTTTATTGAATTCCAGTTTCATTTGCTGTGGTGGGATTTGAACCTGGTCCCCGGATCTTGCACTGGGTCTTTGGATTACTAGCCCAGATGATATCTTTACGCCACTGCCTCCCTGTTTCTGTGCTGCCAATTCCATGTCATCCTATTTATCTTGGGAATGCGTTAAACTGTGGTCTAGATAGGACAATGTGGTCGGCACAGGTTTGGTGGGCTGAAGGGCCTGTTCCTGTGCTGTGCTGTTCTTTATTCTTTGCAAACCTGAAACTGTAATTTGCCATCAATTGGCAAGTGACCACCTCTGCCGTATCTTTGCTTCTCAATTTGCCTCTGAAATAATTTAAGCAATGGTTTCACATTGATGCTCTGATTTGAGCCCAACATTCGGGGTGGCACGGTGACACAGTGGTTAGCACTGCTGCCTCACAACACCAGGGACCCAGGTTTGGGACACTGTCTGTGCGGAGTCTACACGTTCTCCCCATGCCTGTGTGGGTTTCCTCCGGGTGATCCGGTTTCTTCCCACAGTCCGAAAGACGTGCTGGTTAGGGGCATTGGCCATGCTAGATTCTCCCTCATGTACCCGAACAGGCGCCGGAGTGTGGCGACTAGGGGATTTTCACAGTAGCTTCACCGCAGTGCTAATGTAAGCCTACTTGTGACAATAATAAATAAACTTCATCAACATTTTGATTCATTTCTCATCTCTGATGGACCTACGGGGTGGCAAAGTGGCACAGTGGTTAGCACTGCTGTTTCTCAGCGCCAGGGACCCGGGTTCGATTCCGGCCTCGGGTCACTGTCTGTGTGGAGTTTGCACATTCTCCCCGTGTCTGTGCATGGGTTTCCTCCGGGTGCTCAGGTTTCCTTCCACAGTCCAAAGATGTGCGGGTTAGGTGGATTAGCTGTGCTAAATTGCCCCTTAGTGTCAGGGGGACTAGCTAGGGTAAATGCATGGGGTTATGGGAATAGGTCCTGGGTGGGATTGTGGTTGGTGCAGACTCGATGGGCCAAATGGCCTCCTGCTGCACTTTAGGGATTCTATGATCTATTGAAGCCACATGGATACAGACTTTCGGGAAGTTGTGTGGTTTAACTGTACTCTGGTTATGCAGTACTCGCTGGGAAAAGAGGTTTGCCCAACACCGAGTCCATTCGCACTCTCACATAATTTAAACTCATGTCCTCGGGTCCTCTCATTGTTAGACTTGAATCTGGTAACAATAGGGATGCTATTATATCTGTAATTACAAACTGTAATAGATAATACCATTCCAACTCTCATCACCGTAGGGTTCATTGTTCCAAATTAGTTTTCCTAGTAGGAGATCTGCCTATAATAGTAAAACAGCAGTTAATGAATAGTTTTACCATTAATCCCTGCTGTTCTGATGATGTGACTATCATCTCGAGTATGTAAATTCCAGTTCTTTCTTTCAGTGTTATATCATTGTTGTCGCACATTTTCGAAGTTGCTAAAGCATTTGTTTGCTGAAAGGAAATAATTATCTCCTACGGGCTTCCCAGTTGGCTCAGTAAGCCATATGGCTGTGAATTTTTCACAACTTGTGAATTAGACTGTGCCGCAGAAACCAAAGCATTCTTCCGCATAACAAACAAATGGGTTGTATGACCCAAACGTATAAAACCACTGGTGGCAAAAGATCAACAGGCCTGCCAGGGTAATTCCCCGTACCATGATACTCAGCATCATGAATATATCACTCACACATTGCCTTTGGCACAAACATGGAATCTGGAGATTTATTTATTTATTAGTGTCACAAGTTGGCTTACATTAACACTGCAATGAAGTTACCGTGAAAATCCCCTAGTCGCCACACTCCGGCGCCTGTTCGTGTACACTGAGGGAGAATTTAGCACGGCTAAAGCACCTAACTAGCATGTCTTCCAGACTGTGGGAGGAAACCGGAGAATAGAATAGAATCATAGAAGCCCTAAAGTGCAGAAGGAGGCCATTTGGCCCATCGAGTCTGCACTGACCACAATCCCACCCAGGCCCTATTCCCGTAAGCCCACATATTTATCCTGCTAATCCCTGACACTGAGGGTCAATTTAGAATGGCCAATCAGCCTAACCCGCACATCTTTGGACTGTGGGAGGAAACGGGAGCACCCAGAGGAAACCCATGCAGACATGGGGAGAATGTGCAAACTCCACACAGACAGTGATCCAAAGCCGGAATTGAACCCAGGCCCCTGGTGCTGTGAGGAAGCAGTGCCAACCACTGTGCCACTGTGCCACCCCATCCGGAGACTTGATTTGATTTATTATTGTCACATGAATCAGTATGCAATGAAAAGTATTATTTCTTGTGCGCTATACAGGCAAAGCATACCGTTCACAGAGAAGGAAAGGAGAGAGGGCAGAATGTAGTGTTACAGTCATAGCTAGGGTGTAGAGAAAGATCAACTTAATGCAAGGTAGGTCCATTCAAAAGTCTGATGGCAGCAGGAAAAAAGCTGTTCTTGAGTCGATTGGTACGTGTTCTCAGACTTTTGTATCTTTTTCCCGATGGATGGAGGTGGCAGGGAGGGCGGCATGGTAGCACAGTGGTTAGCACTGCTACTTCGCAGCGCCAGGAACTCGGGTTCGATTCCCGGCTTAGGTCCCTGTCTCTGCGGAGTTTGCACGTTCTCCCCGTGTCTGCAGGGGTTTCCTCCGGGTGCTCAGGTTTCCTCCCACATTCTGAAAGACGTGCTGGTTAGGGTGCATTGACCCGAACAGGTGCCGGATTGTGTCGACTAGGAGAATTTCACAGTAATTTCATTGCAGTGTTAATGTAAACCTTACTTGTGACGAATAAATAAACTTTAAGAGAGAATGTCCGGGGTGCGTGGGGTCCTTAATTATGCTGGCTGCTTTTCCAAGGCAGCGGGAAGTGTAGACAGAGTCAATGGATGGGAGGCTGGTTTGTGTGATGCACTGGGCTTGGTTCACAAGCCTTTGTAGTTTCTTGCGCTTTGTTCAGAGCAGGAGCCATACCAAGCTGTGATACAACCAGAAAGAATGCTTTCCATGCTGCATCTGTAAAAGTTGGAGGAAGCCCATGCAGACATGGGGAGAATGTGCAGACTCCGCACAGACAGTGACCCCAGCCGAGAATCGAACCCGGGACCCGGGCGTTATGAGGCAGCAGTGCTAACGACAATGCCACTGTGATTAGTTTGGTTGAGGAAGAAACCCAGGTTCTGGCTGCACGACTGTTGTGTCCAAACTTTTCTTTCACTCACAAATTTTGGAAAGACAAGGGGTGGAATCTTACCACTATCCACCCTGGCGGGATTTTCCCATTCCCCCCGCCGCCGTAAACAGAGATTTGGCTGGCTGCCAAATTCTCCGACCTCGCTGTGGTGGGGAGGTGGGGGTGGGGGAGGGGGGGGTTGTCAGTGGCGGATTAACTACCACCCGGACCCCTAGGCTGAGCTTTAGTAAGGCCCCCTGACCTTGCCCCCTGCCCCACCCTTCGTTGAATAGAATAAAGTAACGTTAAGTGACGTTAGATAACTTATCTCGTTGTGCTATGTATAATGTACTACATGTATAACATCATAAAGTTATATGAATCAATTACAAGCCTTTTATTCATTTATTTTTCATTTTCTTTATATTTGTACTTTAAAAAGCTTCCGTGTTTTTTTGGTTTATAAAAGTGTCGCTAACAGCGTGTAAATCAACAGATCGAAGCGTGTCTGATTCAATGTGCGTGACTGCCAGATGACTAAGTTTCTCATCACTCATTGTTGAGCGCAAATAGATTTTGATCCTCTTCAGTGCCGAAAATGAATGCTCACCTGGACAGTTAGTAATTTTATTTTGCTCTCGGGGCCCCCTCCCTTCCGGGCCCCGAGGCTTAAACCTACTCAGCCGAATGGTTAATCCGCCACTCGGGGGGGGCGGTGTGGGCTGCGGTGGGGGGGGGGGGGGGGGGGGGTGGGGTGGGGGGGGGGGCGGTGATGGTAGCATGAACGGGTGGAAAGATTGGGTCCAAGATATCAGAAATTGATCTCGCTGTTAAACAAAACAACAAAATTGTCCATTTTTATGAACGAGCTGCAAATGAGGGGATTAATTTACTAGATAACTGTCTTCCCTTATTGAACACTGATTTAGTGAGATATCTGGCATTGTCTCTCACTCTCTCTCACACACCCATGCTCACCATGTGCGGAGCAGGATAAGTAAACTCTGGCCTTTTTGCCGCCAGGCTCCCGGGAGGGCCCTTGTCCAAAGACACTTGGTACCTGATTGAGGGATTCCACATCAGGAAGGGAGGGGTACTGAGAACCACTGCCCCCTCCGCCATCATTCACCTGTGTCTGGGTCCCTGCTCATTCCAAGACCTTGTCCAGAAGGAACAAATGGTAAAACGGGGAAATAAGCATACTGGTCTGAACTGATCTTGTATACTTTAAAATGGAACACCGGTGAAAAGGGGACATAGGAACAATGGTCGGAACTGTTTACTCCTTCTGGGTGGGTGCAGTACTGGAAGAAACCAGCCCTCCCAGTGGCTCTGCTGAGCTCAAAAAAGGTGGGACTTTTGTCCCAACCCCCAGGCTCCTCTGTGATCCCAGGGGAACACCCCCCACCCACCCCCCTGCTCACCCCACCCCCTCCATGCCGTATCCACTTCAATCCCACACTTAGAACATAGAACATAGAACATTACAGCGCAGTACAGGCCCTTTGGCCCTCGATGTTGCGCCGACCAGTGAAACCAATCTAAAGCCCCTCTAACCTACACTATTCCAATATCATCCATATGTTTATCCAATAACCATTTAAATGCCCTTAATGTTGACGAGTCCACTACTACTGCAGGCAGGGCATTCCACACCCTTACTACTCTCTGAGTAAAGAACCTACCTCTAACATCTGTCCTATATCTCTCACCCCTCAATTTAAAGCTATGTCCCCTCGTGTTAGCCATCACCATCTGAGGAAAAAGGCTCTCACTATCCACCCTATCTAATTCTCTGATCATCTTGTATGCCTCTATTAAGTCAACTCTTAACCTTCTTCTCTCTAACGAAAACATCCTCAACTCCCTCAGCATTTCCTCATACGATTTTCCCACCATACCAGGCAACATCCTGGTAAATCTCCTCTGCACCCTTTGCAACGCTTCCACATCTTTCCTATAATGCGGCGATCAGAACTGTACGCAATACTCCAAATGCGGCCGCACCAGAATTTTGTACAGCTGCAACATGACCTCCTGGCTCCGAAACTCAATCCCTCTACCAATAAAAGCTAACACACCGTACGCCTTCTTAACAACCCTATCAACCTGGGTGCCAACTTTCAGGGATCTGTGCACATGGTCACCCAGATCCCTCTGTTCATCCACACTACCAAGTATCTTACCATTAGCCCAGTACTCTGTATTCCTGTTACTCCTTCCAAAGTGAATCACCTCACACTTTTCCGCATTAAACTACATTTGCCACCTTTCAGCCCAGCTCTGCAGCTTATCTATATCCCTCTGTAACCTGCCACTTCCCTCCGCACTGTCTACAACTCCACCGACTTTAGTGTCATCTGCAAATTTACTAATCCATCCTTCTACGCCCTCATCCAGGTCATTTATAGAAATGACAAACAGCAGTAGAACATAGAACATAGAACATAGAACATTACAGCGCAGAACAGGCCCTTCGGCCCACGATGTTGCACCGACCAGTAAAAAAAAACTGTGACCCTCCAACCTAAACCAATTTCTTTTCGTCCATGAACCTATCTACGGATCTCTTAAACGCCCCCAAACTAGGCGCATTTACTACTGATGCTGGCAGGGCATTCCAATCCCTCACCACCCTCTGGGTAAAGAACCTACCCCTGACATCGGTTCTATAACTACCCCCCCTCAATTTAAAGCCATGCCCCCTCGTGCTGGATTTCTCCATCAGAGGAAAAAGGCTATCACTATCCACCCTATCTAAACCTCTAATCATCTTATATGTTTCAATAAGATCCCCTCTTAGCCGCCGCCTTTCCAGCGAAAACAATCCCAAATCCCTCAGCCTCTCCTCATAGGATCTCCCCTCCATACCAGGCAACATCCTGGTAAACCTCCTCTGCACCCTCTCCAAAGCCTCCACATCCTTCCTGTAATGTGGGGACCAGAACTGCACACAGTACTCCAAGTGCGGCCGCACCAGAGTTGTGTACAGTTGCAACATAACGCTACGACTCCTAAATTCAATCCCCCTACCAATAAACGCCAAGACACCATATGCCTTCTTAACAACCTTATCTACTTGATTCCCAACTTTCAGGGATCTATGCACACATACACCTAGATCCCTCTGCTCCTCCACACTATTCAAAGTCCTCCCGTTAGCCCTATACTCAACACATCTGTTATTCCTACCAAAGTGAATTACCTCACACTTCTCCGCATTAAACTCCATCCGCCACCTCTCGGCCCAACTTTGCAACCTGTCTAAGTCTTCCTGCAAACTACGACACCCTTCCTCACTGTCTACCACACCACCGACTTTGGTGTCATCAGCAAATTTGCTAATCCACCCAACTATACCCTCATCCAGATCATTAATAAATATTACAAACAGCAGTGGCCCCAAAACAGATCCCTGAGGTACACCACTTGTAACCGCACTCCATGATGAATATTTACTATCAACCACCACCCTCTGTTTCCTATCCGCTAGCCAATTCCTGATCCAATTTCCTAGATCACCCCCAATCCCATACATCTGCATTTTCTGCAGAAGCCTACCATGGTGAACCTTATCAAACGCCTTACTAAAATCCATATATACCACGTCCACTGCCTTGCCCCCATCCACCTCCTTGGTCACTTTCTCAAAAAACTCAATAAGGTTAGTAAGGCACGACCTACCTGCCACAAAACCATGCTGACTATCACCTATCAATTCATTACTCTCCAAATAACTATAAATCCTATCCCTTATAATTTTTTCCAACATCTTGCCGACAACAGAAGTGAGACTCACCGGTCTATAATTCCCGGGGAAGTCTCTGTTCCCCTTCTTAAACAATGGGACAACATTCGCTAACCTCCAATCTTCTGGTACTATACCAGAGGCCAACGACGACCTGAAGATCAGAGCCAGAGGCTCTGCAATCACTTCTCTTGCCTCCCAGAGAATCCTGGGAGGCAAGAGTGGCCACAAAACAGATCCTTGAGGTACACCACTCGTAACTGAACTCCAGGATGAACATTTCCCATCAACCACCACCCTCTGTTTTCTTACAGCTAGCCAATTCCTGATCCAAACCACTAAATCACCCTGAATCCCACGTGTCCGTATTTTCTGCAATAGCTTACCATGGGGAACCTTATCAAACGCTTTGCTGAAATCCATATACACCACATCAACCGCTTTACCCTCATCCACCTCTTTGGTCACCTTCTCAAAGAACTCAATAAGGTTTGTGAGGCACGACCTACCCTTCACAAAACCTTCCTCACAATAGGAGCCTGGGGCCTTGGAATGCTGAGGAAGGTGGTGATAGACTTCAAGAGAACATATGTTGGAATAGGTGGACACGGGTGGCAAGGTGGCACAGTGGTTAGCACTGCTGCCTCACAGCGCCAGGGGCCCGGACCTAGCGAGGGTAAATGTATGGAGATGGGGCCTGGGTGGGATTGTGGTCGGTGCAGACTCGATGGGCTGAATGGCCTCCTTCTGCACTGTAGCATTCTATGGTATCCACATGGGAGATTAAATTTAGTGCAGAGAAATGAAAAGTGATTAATTTTGGTCAGAAGAGTGAGCAGGGGTGATATTTTATGGGCAGCACGGTGGCACAGTCGTTTCCTCCCACAGTCCAAAGATGTTGGGGTTAGGTTGATTGGTCATGGTAAATTGCCCCTGAGTGTCAGGGGGATTGGCAGGGTAAATATGCGGGGTTACAGGGAGAGGGCTGGGTGGAGTTGTTGTCGCTGCAGGCTCAATGGGTTGAATGGCCTCCTTCTGCACTATTGGGATTGTATAATTCGATAATTCTATAAACTAAAGGGTAAAATTTGAAACTGGGTGCAGATACATAAATCTAATTTTTCGACAGTTTCCCCAGCTCCAGTCTCCCCAACCAGCAGGGATATTTTCTCACTAACCCATCCTTTTCCTCTAGATATCATAGAATCATAGAAATCCTACAGTACAGAAAGAGGCCATTCGGCCCATCGAGTCTGCATCGACCACAATCCCACCCAGGCTCTACCCCCATGTCCCTACACATTTACCCACTAATCCCTCTAACCTACGCATCTCAGGACACTAAGGGCAATTTTTAGCATAGCCAATCAACCCAACCTGCACATCTTTGGACTGTGGGAGGAAACCAGAGCACTCGGAGGAAACCCACGCAGACACGGGGAGAACGTGCAAACTCCACACAGACTGTGACCCAAGCTGGGAATCGAACCCAGGTCCCTGGAGCTATGAAGCTGCAGTGCTAACCACTGTGCTACCGTGCCACCCAAAACTTATCTCCAAAACATCAGTCGAATTGCCCCTTAATCTTCTAAATTCCAAAGATTGATCCCTACACTGTTTGAGGATGGAGGAGCAGTGTGGAGAATGGGAGGAGTTCAGAGATCTGATGCGAGTTTAGGAAATGGGCAGCAGAATTTTAAATGAGATGAGAAGAATTTTAAAACTGGGGATATAATTTAAGTTAGTGAGGATGACGCTCAAATGGGATTGGAGCCAATTTTGAGGCCAGAATTTGGTTCAAGTTGGACATCAAGATTCTGAAAAGTCTTGTCCAACCAGGGAAAATAGCTGAGAAGTGGAATGAAATCAGTATCAAATGTTATGGAGCTTGCAGGGATGATGGGGTGGGGTGGTGGGGGACGGGAGGAGGGGGGAGGGGGAGGGGTGGAGGACGGAGGGGGGAGTGGGGGGGAGGGGTTGTAAAAATCAATGGTTGCGGTTTTCCCAGTGTTTAACTTGAGGACCTGAGGGGCATGGATAAGGCAGATAGTCAACACCTTTTCCCGAAGGTCAGGGAGTCTAAAGCTTAAGGTTTGAGGTGAGAGGGGAGAGATACAAAATGGTCCAGAGGGGCAATTTTTTTCACACAGAGGGTGGTGAGTGTCTGGAACGAGCTGTCAGAGGCAGCAGTAGAGGTGAGTACAGTTCGGTCTTTTAAAAAGCCTTTAGACTACTACATGGGTAAAATGGGTACAGAAGGATATGGGCCAAACGCAGGCAATTGGGATTAGTTTAGTGGTTAAAAAGAAAAGGGCGGCATGGACAAATTGGGCCAAAGAGCCTGTTTCCATGCTGTAAACCTCTATGACTCAATGTCCGTATGACATATCCTGGACAGCATTTTGGTCATGAGCAGCGCTCCAAAAGCTAGTGGCGTTTGCTACCAAATAAACCTGTTGGACTTTAACCTGGTGTTGTTAGACTCCTTACAGCATTTTGGTCACAGACTGAGATTTCAGCTCTGAGATTCCGAGGATAAAAGCAAATTACTGCGGATGCTGGAATCTGAAACCAAAAGAGAAAATGCTGGAAAATCTCAGCAGGTCTGGCAGCCGATCCCTCACTCTGATTTCAACAAAGGTACAACATTGGCAGATCTCCAATCCTCCGGTACCTCATCAGTATCCAGTGAGGATTGGAAAATGACGGTCAGTCCCTTTGCAATTACATCCCTGGTGCATTTAATCCGGTCCTGGTGACTTATCCACTTTCAAAGATGCTAATTCCTTTAATACTTCCACTCTCCCTATGTTTCTCACATCCAATACTTCACACTCCTCCTTACCCACAATGTCTGCATTGTCCCCCTCTTTTGTGAAGGCAAATGCAAAGTATTCATTAAGAATCATACCCACATCCTCCAGCTCCATACATTGCTTAGTGTTTTTGGTCTGTTGTGGGCTCTTACTTTTTCCATAGTTATTCTCTTGCTCTTAATGAATTGGTAAAACATCTTTGGCTTCTCCTTGATTTTGCTGACCAATATTTTTCATGCCTTCGCTTTGTTTTCCTAATTTCCTTTACGATTTCAACCTTCCTCTTTCTGTACGCCTCATGGTTTTCTGTAGTATTGAGTTCTTGATGTCTGACATAAACTTTCCTTTTTTGTCTTATTTCACCCGCATTTGGCTGTCCTACCATTTTTCTTTGTGGAAACGTGTTTACTCTGAACCCCTTGAATCTCCCCTTTGAATGTGAATCCACAAATGACCGGCAAAGGCGGTCAGATCTTCCCCTTTCCTCTGTCTCCATTTATTTAACCCATCTATGGGATTCCCTTCATTAAATCCTACAGCGGTCAATATTGCTTCCTTTATCTCATTTAAGCTTCCTTCCCTGACATTTTGAGGGGCTGGCAGGGCAGACCGTACAGACTTGCTTAAGCACATGACTATCAGCTTCACTTCTTCCCTTTCATCTAGCCCGTGCATTATCATCTGCTGCCTAACATCCTCAAAGAAGCTCTGTGGGTCAGCTGATGGCTCAAAGGTTGTGATTTTATTTGCAATTTCAGCCAATTGTGCCACTGTAAATGGGGTTGTGTATGTAATGGCTGGACCCTGAGCCTCTCCTATCCGACGTTCAGTCGTGACTGGGTGCATCAGTGCTGGAGGTGAATCTGGGGGCGCAGTGGGTATGACGTCCCCTGGGAAAGATGGTAGTGGACCCCTTTGTTCACGTAACGTACAGTTTAGCATTCTCTTTTAGCTCTCCCCTGTCTGCACTCTCCATCTCCTCTTCCTCTCCTGTCCCGAAGATGCACATAAATCCGTTCTGAACCGATAATAGGGATTCCAGCCGTGAAATTTCTCGCTGCCATTTGGAGTGGTCAGCGGTTGCCTGTCTCTGTTCTTTATTGGCTTGATGTAGCGTTTTTATTGCCGCCTGCGGATCAGTGCACTTAGCTTCCAATCGTGTCACCGCCTGCTTGGCTTCACCTTTGGCCAAGACAGCGCGCTGGGCATCTTGGTCTCATACTCGGTCTGGAAATGACCCAGATGTAACAAATTAGCCTGGATCGTTCTTTTTAATCCTTTCTGTCATTTTCTGCTTTTATTTGCTCTATCCTCACCGGCTGCTGTTCTTTTAACCTCTTTATCTCCTCCTCTTTTTCCTCTTTTAATTTTCTAATTTCTTCCTCTTTCTCCTGTATCTGCCTCGATTCCTCCAGTTCCCTATGAACTGTGTTTAATTCCCGTTCAGTCCCTACTCCTAAGCAGCTCACAATGGAAGTTGCCTTCTCGCATTTGGCTTCCTGCTTTCCCTGAACTTTTCTTAAGTAATCCCAATACTTCTGTCCGAGGGATTCCGGTCTCATTTGAGTATTGGCACAAAATTCTGCCATAGGTGCCACTCTTTCTTCTTTATATATCCTCTTATTTTTGTTTCCCATATGGAACACTTCTCTGTCTCTGAACTGTTTCCTGCCATTCTGGAGTCAAAGACAAGGAGTAGGGAGTTGATTGGACTGCGGGTACAGCTTTGGGCTATTTCTGGTCCTGATCCCTCTGGATTCTAATGTAAACCTATGGAGTTTACCCTATCTGCCTCGTTAGTAACAATGCAACAACACATAATTTCCCGAAAACAGTTATTTGTCCAATAAGGAATGTACACCTGTTGGCTCTGAGTTTTAAATAATCGTTCAATACAGACCTTCCACACCCTTCGCTTTACTTGAAATCCTGGCCGTCACGTGAGACATTTGTCATCTCAATTCGGGCTCAGGCCAAATCTCCAGGAATATTGGGTTCTGTGGGATTCGATATCGGAGCAACAGAGTTACTTCTTGTCGATGTTCCACCAGATTCTTGAGCTTGCTGCTCAGTCTGTTTTTAACTCTTATATAGTGGACAAAGAACTGTGAGTCGATTTCTTGTTAGTGCAGTAATATGTATTCGCACACACGATTCATATTAATCACCCAACCAATCAATATTAAGTTATTTACAGAATACTAAACTTCAAGTTCAATACTAGACCTTGACTTAACTTTTGCGTAACTGGCAAGTACCCAGGCAGATCTTGGCCTTTATCCGCGTGTTGTTCTCTGTCGTCCTCAGTGTAATCTGGTCCTTCGGTCTGGTCTGATACTCTGGCTCTGGTCTTCCTTCTGTCGTTGGCGTGATGGCTCTTCTTGTGGTGGCAGTTGCTGGTGGTGGTCACCGTTGTTGTCATTCATGAGAGAGAGAGTTGCTTCCGCTGTGCATCAACTTTGATCCCTCATTGGTTTCGCGCCCTTTTGGGCGGTCTCTTGATTATTACCAATCAGTCGATCAGGGTTTGATCACCCTGATCGATAGAGTCCAATCAGGTGCTGCTACACCGATCTCTGAGTGTGTACCAAGCAGCCATGCCTGTAGGTACTGGAGGCATGTAGGTCACATACCTCCCTCCCAAATAAGGGGTTAAGACGCCCCTTTGTCTGGTAAACAAGTATGTTTGGCCAGAGAGTGTCCATTGTCTTTGAGATGGCCTATTTCCTGTGTATTCTGTAGTTTGGAGCTGCAGCCTGTTTCTCTCTGTCATTTAAGCTGTAGCTTGTCTGTTTCTGTACTTGGCCAATTATCCCAGCATGCTTTGACAATAGGTCCATTCAAAAGTCTGATGGCAGCAGGGAAGAAGCTGTTCTTGAGTCAGTTGATACGTAACCTCAGACATTTGTATCATTTTGTCGATGGAAGAAGGTGGAAAAGAGTATGCCCGGGGTGCGTGGGGTCCTTGATTATGCTGGCTGCTTTTCCAAGGGAAATAAGTGGAGTCAATGGATGGGAGGCTGGTTTGCGTGATGGACTGGGCTTTGTTCACGACCTTTTATAGTTCCTTGTGGTCTTGGGCAGAGCAGGAGCCGTACCAAGCTGTGATACAATTAGAAAGGGTGCATTTAGGGTAAAAATTGGGATGAGTCGTAACGGACATGCCGAATTTCCTTAGCCTCCTGAGAAAGTAGAGGCGTTGGTGGGTTTTCTTAACTATAGCGTCGGCGTGGAGGGTGCTTCTGATGCAGGATCCTGTCTGGAATGTTAAAATCTCTTTCTTCAGATGCTGCATTTCCCGCATTCTCTGCTTTCACTCAGAATTGGCTTTCTCCAACCAATCGCTATTGACAGCAGGGGAAACAGCAGGAGCGCGTGGTGTACAATCCAAATCCCATAGCCCATGGAGCAGAAAATCAATCCAGAATCGTAATAACTAACTGCCCGTGGTGATGGTTAACTCCACTCATCCCCCACCGTACACACAATTCACAACATTTAGCTGAGAGAGGATTTGTTATGATATTTAATCACAGGATCGCACAACACAGAAGGAGGCATTTCAGCTCATCTTCACTCTTTGAAAGTGCTGTGGGATTAGTCCTACTCTTTGCTCATAGCTCTGCAGAGTCCTCTTCCGTTCCAACAGGGACATGTAGAGGATGGTGACATTTCTTTCCTCTGAGACAGTCATTGGCAACCTCGGCTAGTGAGTGGGCGCATGAGTGGCCCTCCCTTCATCGCAGTGGGCCACAAGATTGAAATCGGGCTTGTTCAGTAGCCATGACCCCATGAATAAGATTAAATACATTTAATATGCGCTGACTATTTCATAACGTGTTATCGAAAATGCTTAATCATTTGTATATTTATAGAACTGGGTAATGGCCTCGGAGACCCGGGTTCAAATCCCGCCATGGCAGCTTGTGGAATTTAATTTCAATAAAAAATATCTGGAGTTAAGAATCTACTGATGACCATTGATGTGGGGAAATTTCAAAAGGTGACCAATTGTGCCTTAAACTAAGACAATTCAAAACTCACAAGGCAAATATCTCTGTGCAAAAGACATAACTAATTACTTCATGCAAAATAAATGGACATTCCCACCGGCTCACTGCCAAGTTGAATAGATTTGATTTGATTTGATTTGATTTATTATTATCACGTGTATTTTTAGTGTACAGTGAAAAGTATTACCCAGATGTAACAAATTAGCCTGGTTTGTTCTTCTTAATTCATCCACCTCTCTGCCCTTTCCTGCTTTTATTTTTTTCTATCCTCGCTTACTTTTGTTCTTTTAGTCTCTTTATCTCCTCCTCTTTTTCCTCTTTTAGTTTTTTAACTTCTTCCTCTTTCCCCTGTAACTGCCTCGATTCCTCCAGTTCACCTACGAGCTGTGTTTAATTCCCATTCAGTTCCTACCAGCTGTCCTAAGCAGCTCACAA